>NC_092769.1:74631947-76030318 GCF_047496795.1 Chiloscyllium punctatum
GGGAAATGGAGGCACACAGCTCAGTGAGGAAGGCCCGCCGAGGTGTGGCGGCCGCCAGCCGGCCGCTCGGAGCCGGGATGGCGCCGATACACCGCGGATTGTAACCGGCAGCGTCCACTTACCCCGTCCGCCATCTTGCCCAGGCCGCCGGAGAGAGAGAGAGAGAGCGCCACCTGACTGACGGCACTGTCGTAAACCGAGGCTGGGGGGGGCGCGGCCGCTGGAAATGATTGACAGCAGTCAGTCTGACCCAGAGTCATAGGGCATTAGCTCCAAGTCTGCATCGACACCACTCCTTCTGCTGCTTCCAGTGGGGAATGGCACACATGCTGGAGGGTTTGAGCTATAGGGAGAGATGGACAGCACAGAAACAGACCCTCATGTCCAACTCGTCCATGCCGACCAAATATCCAAAATTTAATCCAGTCTCATTGCCAGCATTTGGCCCATATCCCTCCAAACCCCTCCTATTCACATACCCATCCAGGTGCCTTTTAAATGTCGTAAGCGTACTCACTGCCTCTGGTGGATCACTCCATATCACCTTCTGTGTGAAAAATTTACCTCTTAGGTCCCTTTTAAATCTTTCCTCTCACCTTAAACCTATGCCCTCCAGTTTTGGACTTCCCCCACCTTGGCTGTTCACCCCTTCCATGCCCCTCATGACTTTATAAACCTCGGCTTTTGCCCAAAACTGCTCGTTGGATGCTGCCTGAACTGCTGTGCTCTTCCAGCACCACTAATCCAGTATTTGGTTTTCAGCATCTGCAGTCATTGTTTTTACCTTTATAAACCTCTATAAGGTCACCTCTCAGCTTGTGATGCTCCAAGGAGAACAGCCCCAGCCTATTCAGCCTCCCCTCCAGCCCTGGCAACATCCGTGTAAATCTTTTCTGAACCCTTTCAAATTTCATGACATCCTTCCTACTTCTGTTCCCTTTCTTGGTTTATTAAGATCATGAGCCTGGTTACAGGATTGCTAATTCAGGGAGTCACATAGCTGAATTCTTTAGAACTACAGTCAGACCCTGATGATCCAACAGTGAATACCCTTCAACTGCTGTGCTAAATCCATCTCCTATTGTAGCTATTTGTACTGAGGGAATGTTGGAGACGGGATCATTTTATGCAACGATACATTTTAGTTTAATGTTTCAATTGAAAGATTGAATTTCTGACAGTAAAGAGCTCCCTCAGCACTGATCTGCTGACAGTGCAGTGCTCTCTCAGCACTGTCCCTCTGACAATGCCCAATCCCTCAATAGTGACCCTCCAACACTGCAGTGCTCCCTCAGCACTGACCCTCTGACAGTGCCTGCTACCTCAGTGCTGACCCTCCGAAAATGCCTGCTTCCTCAGCACTGACCCTCCAATAGTGCAGCACTCCCTCAGCACTGACCCTCATACAGCCACTCCCACAACCACTTCCACCCCTCTCAATTCCTCATGCATCACACCTGACATCACTTCTGCCCCTCATCATCGCTGATGCCACATGCTCAGTGACTCCCCCCACCCCTACTGCCGTGGTCACCACCACTTCCACCCCCCACCAGCGCCACTCACCTGCATTCTGCTGACATGCCCCCCACAGACCCCACTGTCACTATCCCACCCCCCAGAACCCCGAGGGGAACACTACCCCTGCTCATGACTCCACCCCCATTCCCCCCACCATCACACTCACTCCAGTTACAGGTTCCGCCCCACTCCCAGCTCTACACCCACACCAGATCCCAGTTTTCACCATCCCCCCAGACCTCCTCCTCACCGAAGACGAACGATCAGTTCTCAGCAAAGGACTCACCTTCATCCCCCTCTGTCCTCGCATCAATGAATTTAATACATGCCATGACGTCGAACAATTCTTCTGTCGCCTCCGCCTCCGAGCTTACTTTCACAATCAGGATTCCCGCCCACCTTCCAAGGACCCCTTTGCCCACCTCCACCATACTACATCCACCTGGACACCCCGCGCTGGCCTATTACCTGCCCTCGACCTCTTTTTTTCCAACTGCCGCTGGGACATTAACCGCCTCCACCTGTCTACCCCCCTCCCCCACTCCAACCTCTCACCCTCACAACGCGCAGCCCTCCAATCCCTCTGCTCCAATCCCAACCTCACCATCAAGCCAGTGGATAAAGGGGGCGCAGTGGTAGTCTGGCGCACTGACCTCTACACCGCTGAAGCCAAACGCCAACTCGAGGACACCTCTTCCTACTGCCCCCTCGACCATGACCCCATCCCCCATCACCAAACCATCATCTCCCAGACCATACAGAACCTCATCACCTCAGGAGATCTCCCACCCACAGCTTCCAACTTCATAGTCCGGGAACCCCGCACTGCCTGGTTCTACCTCCTTCCCAAGATCCACAAGCCTGACCACACTGGCCGACCCATTGTCTCAGCATGCTCCTGCCCCAGTGAACTCATCTCTACCTACCTCAACACTGTCCTATCCCCCCTAGTCCAGGAACTCCCCACATATGTTCGAGACACCACCCACACCCTCCACCTCCTCCAAGACTTCCGTTTCCCCGGCCCCCAACGCCTCATCTTCACCATGGATATCCAATCCCTCTACACCTCCATCCGCCATGACCAGGGCCTCAAGCCGTCCGTTTTTTCCTCTCCAGACGTCCCCAACAGTACCCTTCCACCGACACTCTCATTCGTTTGGCCGAACTGGTCCTCACCCTTAACAATTTCTCCTTTGAATCCTCCCACTTCCTCCAGACCAAAGGGATAGCCATGGGCACACGTATGGGCCCCAGCTATGCCTGTCTCTTTGTTGGCTACATAGAGCAGTTGATCTTCCGTAATTACACCGGCACCACTCCCCACCTCTTCCTCCGCTACATTGATGACTGTATTGGCGCCACCTTGTGCTCCCACGATGAGGTTGAGCAATTCATCAACTTCACCAACACATTCCACCCTGACCTTAAATTTACCTGGACCATCTCTGACCCCTCCCTCCCCTTCCTGGACCTCTCCACCTCCATTAATGACGACCGACTTAACACTGACATTTTTTACAAACCCACCGACTCCCACAGCTACCTGGATTACACCTCTTCCCACCCTACCTCCTGCAAAAACACCATCCCGTATTCCCAATTCCTCCGCCTCCGCCGTATCTGCTCCCAGGAGGACCAGTTCCACCACAGAACACACCAGATGGCCTCCTTCTTTAGAGACCACAATTTCCCTTCCCACGTGGTTAAAGTTGCCCTCCAACACATCTTGTCCTCATCCCGCACCTCGGCCCTCAGACCCCACCCCTCCAACCGTAACAAGGACAGAACGCCCCTGGTGCTCACCTTCCACCCTACCAACCTTCGCATAAACCAAATCATCCTCCGACATTTCCGCCACCTCCAAACAGATCCCACCACCAGGAATATATTTCCCTCCCCACCCCTTTCCGCCTTCTGCAAAGACTGTTCCCTCCGTGACTACCTGGTCAGGTCCACACCCCCCTACGACCCACCCTCCCATCCTGGCACCTTCCCCTGCCACGCAGAAACTGTAAAACCTGTGCCCACCCCTCCTCCCTCACCTCTATCCAAGGCCCTAAAGGAGCCTTCCACATCCATCAAAGTTTCACCTGCACATCCACTAATATAATTTATTGTATCTGTTGATCCCGATGCGGTCTCCTCTACATTGGGGAGACTGGATGCCTCCTAGCAGAGCGCTTTAGGGAACATCTCCGGGACACCCGCACCAATCAACCAAACCGCCCCGTGGCCCAACATTTCAACTCCCCCTCCCACTCTGCCGAGGACATGGAGGTCCTGGGCCTCCTTCACCGCCGCTCCCTCACCACCCGACGCCTGGAGGAAGAATGCCTCATCTTCCGCCTTGGAACACTTCAACCCCAGGGCATCAATGTGGACTTCAACAGTTTCCTCATTTCCCCTTCCCCCACCTCACCCGCGTTCCAACCTTCCAGCTCAGCACTGTCCCCATGACTTGTCCGGACTTGTCCTACCTGCCTATCTCTTTTTCCACCTATCCACTCCACCCTCTCCTCCCTGACCTATCACCTTCATCCCCTCCCCCACTCACCCATTGTACTCTATGCTACTTTCTCCCCACCCCCACCCTCCTCTAGCTTATCTCTCCACCCTTCAAGGCTCACTGCCTTTATTCCTGATGAAGGGATTTTGCCTGAAACGTCGATTTCGCTGCTCCTTGGATGCTGCCTGAACTGCTGTGCTCTTCCAGCACCACTAATCCAGAACCTCATACAGACCCTTCAACCCAACGCATCCATGCCAAACAGATATCCTAAATTTAATCTAGTCCCATTTGCAAGCACTTGGCCCGTGTCCCTCTAAACCCTTCCTATTCGCATACCCATCCAGGTGCCTTTTAAATGTTGTAATCACACTCACTTCCTCTGGCAGCTTATCCCAGACACACACTACCCTCTGTGTGGAAAAGTTGCCCCTTAGGTCCCTTTTAAATCCCCCCCCCCCCCCTCACCTTAAACCTCAGTGCTGGCACTGAATGTCAGTCTTAAGTCTGGGTAGTGGTTTCCCCATAACCTCAATGCAGGACTCACCCCCCAGACGGGGAAGAAAACTACCCGCTGTTCAGAAAATTAAATTAACAACATGTGGGCCTTTTCGTGTGTGTATGTGTGAATCCCACACACGCCTGAGATGTGAAGTGAGGTTTGTAATTCGTAAATTGGAGCAAATCTGTTGGTCAGAGGCTATGGGCCGTCTTATTCGGCAAATGAATGTCAGGTGAGGGAAAGGGCTGTGCTAAGAACACACATCCCCTCCTCTTTTATAAAAAAACAACATTACCGCAAGTTCCGTGTTTCTGTGATCGGTGTTTGGAAGATGGCGCTTTCTCTGCTTCAGTGTTTGGAGATGTCGATTTATGCAGCTGCTTTTATTTGTGGGATTGTCAGTGCTGCTCTGGTTACAGTTACTCAGGTATGGACTAGACTAGGAGGAGAGAGAGAGACATCCAGAGTGTATGTGTGTGAGCAGAACAACACAGGGACAACCAGCCCTTAGTCCCTCTGACTAAATATTAATGTGGACTTTGTCATGAAACCAGACCCCTTGTCCAACACAGAACAAAACTTTGCGACCAAGGGGAGGAAAAAAAAATGTTGTTGAGGCCACTTTTTAAAAAAAAAATTACTTCTGGTATTTTCAGATGCGTTGCTCCTTCTATAGTCGAGAAACTTTTTTTTTCAAAAGGATTCCATCCCAGTTGTAAAAGCTGTTTACTTGTGAAGGTGTGGGGGTTGGGGAAGTGGAGGCAAGGTGGATGGTTAACGCTTGTTAGCATAGAATTAAAATCTGTTCGAAAGTAAAACGGTTTCTTTTTCAAAATGAACCCCCCCCCGCCCCCTCCCAAAGCTAAGTGATTCTGGGAAAGCATTGAGTTGAAGAGAAAACTTTTTGTAAATGACTTCCCCCAGTGTTAATCTGGTAACTAACACGTGCTGGACAATATCAATTTCACAAATCTTTCTCCATTCTGAGGCAGAGGAGAAACAATTATTACCAGCACCTAGCTGTTACAGTATACAGTCAGGGCTTGCTTTCTTGTCATAGTCATAGAGCACAGAAACAGACCCTTTGGCCCATCTAATCTAAACTAAACTAGTCTCAAATGGGCTGCTGGCTCATTTCCCTCCAAAGTTTTCTTATCCATGTTTTTATCCAAATGTCTTTTAAACATTGTAACTGCATCTACCGCTTCCACAGGAAGTTTATTTCACATGTGAACCACCCTCTGTTTAAAAGAAATTTGCCCTTTATGCATTTTTAAAAATCTCTCTCCTCTCTCCTTGAAAATGTGCCACCGAGTCTCGAAATGCCCCATTATAGGGAAAATATAACTGCCATCAACACCGATACCCCTCCTGATTTTATAAACTTCTATAAGGTCACCTCTCAACCTCCTACACTCCAGTGTAAAAAGAAAGGGTCACAGCCTATACAGCCTCTCCTTATAACGCAAACCTTCCACAGAGAGGTGCAGCACGGAAACAGACCCTTCGGTCCAACCCGTCCATGCTGACCAGATATCCCAACCCAATCTAGTCCCACCTGCCAGCACCCGGCCCACATCCCTCCAAACCCTTCCTATTCATATACCCATCCAGATGCCTTTTAAATGTTGCAATTGTACCAGCCTCCACCACATCCTCTGGCAGCTCATTCCAGACAAGTACCACCCTCTGTGTAAAAATGTTGCCCCTTGGGTCTCTCTTATATCTTTCCCCTCTCACACTAAACCTATGCCCTCTAGTTTTCCCTCTAGGGAAAAGACTTTGTCTATTTATCCTATCCATGCCCCTCCATGTCTTTTATAAACCTCAAGGTCACCCCTCAGCCTCTGATGCTCCAGGGAAAACAGCCCCAGCCTATTCAGCCTCTCCCCATAACCCAGTAAACTCTCCAGGAGATAATTTTAAAAAGTGGGGGTTGTGGAGCCACACAGAACGAGCTCTGTCTCTGCTTTCTAGTCAGACTCTGGAAAGGGTTAGTGTTTTGATATCTTGATATCCCCCCCCCCCCCCCCCCCCCCCCCAAATGGGCTGTGTTATCCCTCTCTGAGAGGGTATGGGGTGAAAACATGATGTGAGTGCCTGCTGGTCCCATGTGCAAGGCAACAGCTTGCATGTGGTTTAAAAGCAAGGCATTTTTGGCTGCTTAGGTGATGCCCCTCACAGTCCAGTAGCTCTCTGGCACTCCCAGAGCCGATTCAGAGCCAATCGCACACAAGTATGATGGGTGGCACGGTGGCACAGTGGTTAGCACTGCTGCCTTGCAGCGCCAGAGACCCGGGTTCAATTCCCGCCTCAGGCGACTGACTGTGTGGAGTTTGCACGTTCTCCCCGTGTCTGCGTGGGTTTCCTCCGGGTGCTCCGGTTTCCTCCCACAGTCCAAAGATGTGCAGGTCAGGTGAATAGGCCATGCTAAATTGCCCGTAGTGTTAGGTAAGGGACAAATGTAGGGGTATGGGTGGGTTGCGCTTCGGCGGGTCGGTGTGGACTTGTTGGGCCGAAGGGCCTGTTTCCACACTGTAATCTAATCTAATCTAAAAGTAAAGACAGACAATTTGCGCACAGCAAGATCCCATGACCAGCAATTTGAGTAGATGCTGTGCTTTGAGTTGGGGGGGGTTGGGGGGGTGGTTGACCCAGGGGAGAGGAGAAGAAAACTCCCGTCTTTTACATTCTAATTGAAACACCTTGCCCACACATCTCTGAAGGTGGCAGGGTGGGTGGATAAGGCAGTAAAGAAAGTATTTGGGATGCTTTCCCTCACTGGGTAAGGTGCTGAGTCTAAGAGCAGGGATGCAATGCTGGAAATCTCATGGCCACAGCTGTGGAGGTTTCTCTACAGTTCTGGTCCCCACGTTACAGGAAGGATGTAATATCTCCGGACAGAGTACAGGGGAAATTTACAAGAACGTTTCCAGAATTTGTAAAGTGCAGCGCTGCAGAAAGATTGGATAGTTTAGGGTTGTTTCCTCTTAGAACAGGGGAGGCTGAAGGCTGGCTGAATCAAGCAGTACAAAATAATGAGGGGATTGGGGAGATCTATTCCTCTCACGGTCAGTTTCTAAGGGGTACGGATTTATGGTGATTGGCAGAAAGATAAGAAGGGACGTGAGGGCAAATCCTTTTCACCCAGAGGCTGGTAGGTGTCTGGAATTCTCTGGCCAGTCCAGTGTTTGCGACAGGAAACCCCTTCACTCATTTTAAAATGAAGCTGCAAGGTTACAGCCCCCCGGCTGCTGGTCGATGGGATTTGAACGGGTGGCTCGTTTCCTCGGCACAGACACGAGGGGCTGAACGGCCTCTTTCTGCACTGTAACTTTTCAGCGGTTGTTCAGTTCTAACAGACTCAAGTTCTGTAGAGGGAAGGAGTCCCATGCCTCCTCTCCTGGCCCGCACTCTGGTATGGTGCAGTTCGGTGGCTATGATCTTAGGAATGTGTCTGAGACTGGAACCTCGGAATGCCTCTCCTCTGTCGCTGAGCGGGTTAGTCTGGGAGGGCAGGCCAGAAGTGGAGGAACTTGTTTTGAGTTTTTTAAAAATTATTATGCACCCCTTTCCAACAGCCAGCGAGGTCTTATTTCTGCGTGGGCTGTTTGTCTTTTCAGAGATTGAGATTTTGCTGGTCCATTTGAGAAGTTGGTGCTCAGCTGCCTTCTTTAGCTGCTGCAGTCCACAGGGGAGATGGTGGCCTAGCGGTATTATGGCTGGACTGTTAGTCCAGATAAGTGTCCTAGATCTGAATCCTGCTGCAGCAGATGATAGAGTTTGAATTCCCTAAATACCTGGAATTAAAAATCTAATGATGATAAACTGTGAAACCATTGCTGATTGTTGGGAAATCTGGTTCACTAATGTCCTTCAGGGAAGGAAACTGTCATCCGTACCCAGTCTGGCCTACACTTGACTCCTGACCTACAGCAAGGGGTTTGACTCTGACTTGCCCCCTGGGCAATTAGGGATGGGTAATAAATGCTGCCCCATCTCCTGAATGAATAAAGAGAAATGTTCTTAGGGAGGGAATTCCCGGAATCTTTTAAAAATTCATTCCTGGCCAGCATTTATTACCTATCCCTAATTGCCCAGAGGGCAGTTAGGAATTAACCCCCTTGTTGTGGGTCTGGAGTCGCATGTAGGCCAGACCGAGTAAGGATGGTGGTTCCCTCCCCTGAACCAGGTGGGTTTTCCCCAGAATCGGCAATGGACTCCTGGTCACCATTAGATGCCCGATTCCAAATGTTTTTTTAATTAACTTCAAATCCCACCATTCGAACCTGCTTCCCAGAACACGACTGGAGTCTCTGGATTAACAGTCCAGCGATAATACCACTAGGCTGTTTGACTCCGTGACACTGAAAGAATGGCAAAGGATTTCCAAGCCAGGATGGTGAGTGGCTCAGAGGGGAACTTGCAGGGGGTGTGGTGTTCCCATGTACCCCCTGCCCTTGTCCTTCCAGATGGTAGAGCTCTTGGGTTTTGAAGGAGCTGTCGGAAGGTTTGGTGAGTGGGGAGCCAATTGTTATCTCTCCCTATGCGAAGGTGTGTGATTTTACAATGAAGGGTATGCTGTGAGGGGTAGAGGTGAGGACTTGACAGATCTCACTCTGTCTCTCTCACTCCTGGTGCTGAGGTGGGTAGGCGGTGTCCCAGATACAAAGACCACTGGTTTTTCCAAGGTGGAAGTTTTCATTCCTGATGACACAGGATTGTCAGTCAGCTATGTCAGTACCCATCTCTCCCCTCTACCCCCACAACCCCTGACTCTCTGTCTCTGCCTCTCTTCTTTTCCCCCACCCCCCCACCAATACCTCAGTAGTGAGACCTCTTCCCTGTGACTGCCCCCACACTCTTCCCTCACCCTCTTCCTTGCTACTGCTCTCTTTCTCTCCGATCCCTGGGAATATTAATGAAATGATGCTTGTCTCCTGATAGATCTCATGATTTGAGATTTTTTGTTTGCCTTGCCGTGTCCCCAAAAGCACAGGACTTGAAATTGTATAGTGTCTTTGTATGATCTGTGGATTTATTAATTGATTAAAATGGTTTCATTTGCACGACAAACAAAAAAGTAACATCCGTTGATGTAGCTCTGGCCTTTAATGTGGTAAACTTCCCCTGAGCTTGTTTAATGCAGCAAGTGACCTGGAGAGAAACGTCCAAGCCTCTACCACCTTGACAAGGCCACCACTCAGCCATGCCCCCCACCCAAGCCTAGTGCTCCCTCAGTCTCCACACTCAGGGGGATTGGCTGGGGTTTTGGGGGTTGGTGAGGGGCATTGGTTTGGGAGAGGGGATACTTGGCTAGGGAATGGGGGGGGGGGTTGGTGAGGGGATTTGGGGGGAGGAGGCTTGGCTAGGGAATGGGGGGGGGTGTGGGGGAGGAGGCTTGGCTAGGGAATGGTGGGGGGGGTGTTGGTGAGGGGGCTTGGCTGGGGAAAGGGGGGGGGGGGGTTGGTGAGGGGGCTTGGCTGGGGAAAGGGGGGGGGGGTTGGTGAGGGGGCTTGGCTGGGGAAAGGGGGGGGGGTGTTGGTGAGGGGGCTTGGCTGGGGAAAGGGGGGGGTTGGTGAGGGGGCTTGGGGGAGGAGGATTGGCTGAGGAATATGGGCGGTGTTGGTGAGAGGATTGGCTGGAGATTGGGGGGGGGAAATGAAGAATTGGTTGGAGATTGAGGGGGTTTGGTTTGGGGGGGGGATGAAGGATGGCTGAATGAGGGGGGGTAGTGAGGGACTTTGGGGGGGGCAAGGTTAGTTGAGGTTTGGTGAGGGGCATCGATTGAGGGTTTGTGGGTCAACGTTGGCGGGCATTGGTTGAGGATTTGGGGGTCGTAGTTGGCTGGGGATTTGGGAGGGGTGGTTTGGGGCATTGCTCGGTTGGAGATGGGTTGGTAGGGGATGGGGTGCTGTTTGGGCAAGGTGAAGATGGTGAGCACTGGTTCCTCTTTAGTCTTGGTGTTGGTCTCTGGGGTGAAGGGGGCTCCTGGTTGGAGTCTGTGATCGCTATGCCTGTGCTCTGGTTTCAGGGAGAGTTTGGCTCCGGTTGTATCCTCTACGGCGTGGCTAAGTACAACTCCACGGCAAAATCCCTGGTGGTGGAGCAATTTGGCAGCGTCACCCTCTGCGGCTTCGTCAGTGCTGTCTCAGTGGGTGTCGCCATCTACTGTTTTTGCACTGTCTTCTACTTCATTTACAGCAGCTTCATTGAGGAAACAGACAGGTGAGTGTTGGAGCTCCTGTGCCCGCTCGTGGTAGACTGTCCATGGTGAAAGACCCTCTGGAGAGATGTACTCCAAATCCCTCCCTTGACTGCCAACTGCGCGATGCAGTGCACCGGTTTCTTGGAGCTTACCTCTCAGCCCCAGTCACCTCCACCCACTGAGAGGAAGCCCCCCCCCCCTCCCTGACGTCTGGGTGTCCCCTCGATAACTCTCCCTCTGGCCGAGCCCCCGCACACCCCCAAAAAGGTGCCCTTTAAATCCGACCGACATCAGCTCCTGATGAGGTGCGGCGTCACGTGGTCGCCTGTGCCCAACTTCCTTCCAATGGCGCTATAGCAATGCACGTTTTCCCCTCCCACGTCACAGCGGGGTAAACTGGCGTGCAGGCTACAGCCAGGGTCTTTAACGGAGTTGGGGTGAGGATCGATCGATATTAGGAAACTGTGAGAGAGGTGGAGGAGGACATTCAGCTTCTTGGGCCCCCATTCAACATGGCCACAGCTGATCGTCCAACTCAGTCCCTGTTCCTGATTTTCCCCGCCCACCCTGTGCTCCGTATCCTGAGAGAGTCCTTCAGGCTAAAAGGATCAAACTCCTCTTTGAAAACATTCAATATTTCATCTTCACCTGCTTTCTGTGGCAGAGTCTCGCAGGCTCCCCACTCCCCAGGTTAAGAAATTTTGAATCTCAGTCTAAAACAGCCTCTTGTAGAGTGTGAGCCCCTGGGTCACCAGGAGCATCCTTCCTGTGTTGACCCTGTCTAGTCCTGTTAGAATTTTATAAGTTTCTATGAGATGACCCCCTCGTTTTTCTGAACTCCAGGGAACGTTGTCCTAACTAACTGATCCAGTCTGTCTCTGATCTACAGAATCAATCACCTTTGACCTGTGACCCGGGGGGGGGGGTGAGAGATGAGGAAGGACAGGGTTGGGTGGGGGTGGAGAGATGGACAAGATGGTGAGAGACCAGGATGTAGACTGTGTATGGTGGGGGGTGGGGAGCGGGTTGGGGAAGAAACCGGGAGGAGTTAGGGGTGGGGTTGGGATGGAGAGCTGGGGAAGGGGTTTGGGGAAAATGGAGATTATCGAGGGGGAGTGATGTTGGCGTGGGAAAGACAGAGGTGCCTGGGTGGGGATGAGACTGGGGATGGAGGGAGAGACCGAGGGGATGGGGAAGCGATGGGGTGAGACTGTAGTGGGGGAATGGGGTAGTGCAGAGAGATGGCTGGTCACACTGAGATTCTGTTTGTGTTTCGGATGCTCAGGGGCTCACGATGGCTCACTGCCTGTCTGGTGACAGCCGGCATCTTCCTCTTCCTCCTACTGGTCGCTGGCTGCCTCCTGCGAGTCGGCCTCAGCTCGTTCTGTCAGTCCCTTCTCTCGGAGACCAGGGTGGGCATCAAGAGGTAAGGAGGACCGGTGCCAGGGTGCGGTGGTGCCATGTGGCTGCAATTGCCCCAGTCCCTGGCGGAGGGTGGGGGGGGGAGAGGGGTGTTTCGATGATGAAGCATGGGGCTTCCAGAGGCAGGGAGTTGGAGAGTGCACCCCTCGCTCATTACAAAACCAAGAGAGAGCCCGAAGGACCGAGGGCAGAGAGAAGATTTGCATTTCCCTAGCGCCTTTCACCATCTCGGAACCTCACGGCCAACAAATCACTTCTTTTTTTGAACTGAGGCCACTTCTGTCGTTGCGGCCAACTGTCTCACAGCAGCAGTGGGAATGACCTAGGTCATTTTCTGTGTTTTTTTTTGGGGGGGTGGGGTTTTCTTAGCTGACTGCCCCATCTTAAAGTCACCTCATCCAATGGTGCAGCGCTGACCCTCTGACGGTGCGCCCGCTCCCTCGGCGCTGACCCCTCCAATTGGGCAATGTTTCTTCTGGGATTGTGTTGTCCTGGATGTAGTTTTGATGTTTGTCTGAGTGAGCTGGGAGTTATGGGAGGAGCAGGGCTTCGTGGCAAGGCTGTGTGGTTGGGGGGGGCGATGGAACAAACACAGTGTCTGGCTCTAAACCCCCTCTTGTTCCTCAGTTGCGCAGATAGTGAGAAAATGAATTGGACATCATCATACAACGGTTCCCGATTCTACCAAAACTTTACCAGTGCTGAGGTGAGACCAAGACCGTTTTACTATTGTGTTCTTTAGTGTTATGACCTTTCTGTGTCTGAACCCCCACTCTGTGGCAACTTCAGCTTACCTTAAATTATGATACCCCTCTGTCGGCCCAGTCCCCCCTCGCTCCGTGTACTCAAACTTTCTCCTGGAATCCAAGTGAAGTGGGACAGTCTGGTGAATTTGTCGTGCGTCTTGTAGCTGGTACACCCTGCCGCTACTGAGCGTCGGTGGTGGAGGGAGTGGGGATATGGTGCCAATCAAGGAGGGGCTGCTTTGTCCTTGGACGGGGTTGACTTTCTTGTGTTGTGGGGCTGCCCCCAACCAGGGGCAAGTCGGGAGTATTCCCTCACCCTCCTGACTCGTGCCTTGTTCTCACGTGCAACTGATCTACCAACCACCGAAATCACCATCTCAAAATTTTTTTTTGAAACCAGCATTTGCCACTATTAAAAACACCCCTGTGTAGCCAGTTCAACATTTTCCAAGCAAATGAAGGACAATGCAAACCATAAAGTGGAGGGGAGTGGGGAGGGGGTGGTAGGGAGGGCAGTAAATGAAAATGGAGTTTAGATTAGATTACATTACAATGTGGAAACAGGCCCTTCGGCCCAACAAGTCCACACCGACCCGCCGAAGCGTAACCCACCCATGCCCCTACATTTACCCCTTACCTAACACCACGGGCAATTTTAGCATGGCCAATTCACCTGACCTGCACATCTTTGGATTGTGGGAGGAAACCCACGCAGACACGGGGAGAATGTGCAAACTCCACACAGTCAGTCGCCTGAGGCGGGAAGGGAAATGAAGCCCTGAACCTATCCCACAGTGCCCACCTCCTCTCTGAAGGCAGTGAGAGCATTGAGCATGCTCCCTCTCCCCAGGTCAAACATAACCATTGGGGAGGGGTGGACAGTTGCTAGACACCCCCCCCCCCCCCCACACCCCCCCCAATCTCCACCTCCCCACAGCCCTCTGCCTGGACCTGTTTATAGCCAGTCTGGTTAGGCCCATATGGAGATCCTCTGACCTGCTCACTCCCCTCCTGGATTTGTGGCTACACAGGTTTACCTGCATTTTTAAAAATAAAAATCACACCACACCAGGTGACAGTCCAACAGGTTTATTTGGAAGCATACTAGCTTTTTGGATTTACCTGATGAAGGAGCGGCGCTCCGAAAGCTAGTGCTTCCAAATAAACCTGTTGGACTGTCACCTGGTGTTGTGTGATTTTTAACTTTGTCCACCCCTGGTCCAACACCGGCACCTCCGTGAACCACAACGTTCAAAATAATTGCGTCTTCGCAACACGCTGACTGCTCGGAGTACCATCTTGTTTCTGCAGACCTCGACCTGGGTGAACTTCTTCTTCTGGCTCGTGGTGTTAACCGTCCTCGTCGTGCAGTGGAGGCGACTCGACGGCTTCAGGCCGATGAACGGGGCCGATCCCGAGTGGAGCACAGCCGTGGCCGGAATCACGTCCGAGACCAAACCCTTGATCCCATCGGGAACCCGACCGTGAAAACCCCCTCGCGGCCGCTGCAGTGGAAACGTGGGATGAGCTGCAAGAAGAGTCGCGTGAGGATGTGTGTATTTGCCTGTTTGTGTTTGTAAGGGTTTCCCCTCTCTCTCTCTCCCCTGCTCAAAGGATTCCGTACGACTGACTAAAGGCGAGTTCCTGTGATTCCAGCCTTGGTGACTGCCTAACTGGGACTTAGTGCTAACGGGGGGGGGTACCATTTTTGCCTGCGTGTGCATGGAATACATAAAGCAGCTGGCTGGTGTCTGTTCAAAGTGACTTCCTCTTTTGAAATGGTTTTGTTTTACTCTGGACCAGCGTCCAACCGGAGTTGATTGTAGTCGAGTTCCTTATCTGGGGGGGGGTGGGGGGAATGGTCTGGGAACTGAGAGAGGTTTTCTGCAGGTGGGGGTGGGAAGGGATCATGTCTGTGGGATGGGGGGGGGGAATGAAGGCTGTCGATTCATAGGCACAGGGTGAGTGCTACGTCGTCCTGGCAGAGAACCTGAGACAGTCACCAGTCTGATCAGCAACAGCTTTTCAGTGACATGTGGACAAACTGGTTTTTTGTAACAAATCATCTGCCAAACTAAAGCTTCCTTCTCTGCGCTCCTTGGGACAATTTGTAAACGTGTGAGTTAAAGCAGAACGTGACATTTGTCTTGAAGGGAGGGAGGGCTAAGACCTCGACCACGCGAGGGTACAGTTACCTCCTCTCAGTACAGTATGAATGTCGACTCTCCCCTTACATTGGTATTCTTGCAAACTGTTCTGATGAGTGCAAAACAAAATAAAGTATATTTTTTCTTTCCCAGCAATAATCAAGCTCTGTATCACCAAGCAACCAAATAATTCATCTTCTAAACCTTCCTGTAGTTGTTGGGGCTGTTCCTGTAGTTGATAGGGACTGTCCATTTACCACCTGCCACACACACCCCAGCTACCCTGGTTAGTCTATCTGACACTGCAGTCCCCTCATCCCACTGCTGCCCTTTCTGCGGGATGCCGGTTGTACTACAGCATGTTAAATTTCAGTGTTAACCACTGCTGTGTTTGGTGGCACGGTGGCTAAATGGTTAGCACTGCTGCCTCACAGCACTGGGGTCCCAGGTTCGATTCCAGCCTCGGGCAGACTGTGTGTGGAGTTTGCACATTGTCTGCATGGGTTTCCTCTCACCGTCACAAAGATGTGCAGGCCCGGTGAATTGGCCATGTTAAATTGCCCATAGTGTCAGGTGCATTAGTCAGAGGGAAATGGGTCTGGGTGGGTTACTCTTCAGAGGGTCGGTGTGGACTAGTTGGGCCGAAGGGCCTGCTTCCACCCTGTAAGGAATCTAATCTAATCTGAAAAGACAATTACGTACAGTAGGAAATAGAAAAGGTCCAGGCCAATGCTTGCAATAAGTCAGCACTGTCTGTAATATCGGACTTGGAAACAGGAGTTGTCTACTCTGCCCTTTTGAAACTGCATACTATTCAGCAATGGCCTCCACCTGCTTATCTATTTGCTCAACTCTCCCCTGAGCCTGTGGTGAAGGGTGTTTTGTTGACTGAGTGTGAAATGAGGTGAGCCAGTCTCTCAATGCAAACTTACTCCTGGACCTCACTCCTAATTGCGAATCCATCGAGCTGCACTCTGCAATTGTATCCCATCTCAGCCGGACGGTCAGCAGTTTGAACCCCACTTCAAACTGGGCTGTGACAGCATCAAGGGGAAGGGTGTGCTGGCTGCTGTAGTACTTTGCATAAAATGTAAAGCAGAAGGGTTGCACCTACCCCTCTAGGAGGGTTAGACGTCCTGTGGCTGAGATTTTGAAGAGAGAAGCTCTTGTGGTACAGTGTGTCGTATCCCAGGTTCAAGTCACAACTGCTCCAGGGATGTGAAACGATATCTGTAAACAGCTTTGGTCAGCAAATGTCTGAAGAGAAGATCAGGGTTTATGCCACTCTTGCTGTCCCTGACCTGGTGTGTGAAACAAGATGGACTATCTTCCAGCTTGCTCAATTTTTTTTTTGAAGCACAAATGTAGTTTTATTCAAAAGGAGGAGACAAGATTTTGAGAAAACTACCACCTTCTACTTCCTTCTTATTCTCCCAAGTGACCGCGAAAAGGAACTTTTGGTTATCACGGACACTCATCACTTCTTCAGGAAGATCCCACCCTCCCTAACGGCAGGCATATGGTAGTGAGCATTCACACAGATGCTGTGTCAGATTCATACATTTGTAGTGCAGGGATCTGTAACAGGATTTAAGTTGACTGCTCACCTGTAACTGATTCCTGGATTCATTGATTTGCTGTACTGAGATAGCGTGGGGAAATGTTTTGCGCGCTGCACAGGCAGATCATACAACACCAAGTGCATCAGGGTGGCAGAACAGAGTGCGGAATACCGTGGCAAAGCTGAAGAGCGAGAGAGATCTGAACTAACATTTGAGCTGTCTGTTCAAAAGTCTGATAACAGCAGGGAAGAAGCTGTTCTTGAGGCGTGTGCCTATTCAAAGTTTTATATCTTCTCCTCGACAGAAGAGAGTATAATTGGAGTGGGAAAGGTGTTTGATTATGTTGGTTGCTTTCCCAAGGCAGTGAGGGGGGGGATGGATGGAAGGCTGATTTGTGTGATGGACTGGGCTGAGTTCATGACTCTGTAGACTCTTGGCTTCCTTGGAAGAGCAGCTATGCATCCAGATAGATACACCATAGAAAATATCCTATCAAAAACTGGCAAGATTGTGGGCATGCTGAATTTCTTTAGCCTCCTGAGGAAGCAGAGACGTTGTTGTGCTTTCTTGACCGATGTGTCAACATGGGTGGACCAGGACAGATTGTTGGTGATAGTCAGTCCCAGAAACTTCTGACGGTCTGGAATATCTCCATCGCAGTAGCTTTGTTGCAGACTGGGGCGAAACTTCCACTCTGCTTCCTGAAGTTAATGACCAGCTCCTTTTTGTTTTGTTGACATTGAAAAGATTGTCGTCTTTACACCACGCCCACCAAGCGCTCTCTACTTCCTGTATTCTGTCTGGTTTTTCTTTTGAGATCTAATGGTGGTAGCGTCAGCAGACTTGTAACTGGTGTTAGGGTGAAATTTGGCCACACGGCAATGAGTGTATAAGTAGTACAGAAGGGGGCTGAATACACAGCCTTGCAAGGTAACTATGTTGAGAAGGATGATGGAGGAGGAGTTGCTGCCCGTTCTTACTGAATGCAGTCGATGGGTCAAGAAATGGAGGATCCGGTTACAGAGTAGGAAAGCTGAGACCTAGGTCTGAGTTTATGAATAAATTTATTTGGAATTATGTTGTTTGAAGGCCAAACTGTAGTCAATAAGTGGGAGCCTGACGTAGGTATCCTTGTTATCCAGATATTCCAGGGATAAACGTAGGGCCAAGGAAATGGCTGGGGACCCGTCGCACCGATTTTCAGTGAATTGCAAAGGACCAAGGCAATCTGGAAGGCTGGAGATGAAGTGAGCCATGACCTAACCTCTCGAAGCACTTCATAATGATGGCGGTCAGAGCCACGGGGTGGTAGTCATTGTAGAACGCTGCATCATTTCTCTTTGGCGCTGGGATGATGGTGGCCTTGAAGCAGGCAGGGAACTTCAGCTGGGAGTAAGGAGAGGTTCAAGATGCCAGCGCATACGCCTGCCAACTAGTCCGTGGACTCCATCTTGGCCGGTCACTGTCCGTGGGTTAACATTTTTAAAATTGCGATTGGAGATCTAATGGAAGTGTTTGAACTAATACCATGGTGCATTTATAAATAAATAAAATCTGTTTTTCAGTTCTCAAACTTGGCTCCAGTGGTTTCTATGGGGTGTGGCTCGGGCAGGGATTGAGACATTGAAGGTCTGGAGTGGAGGGAGTGTGATGGAAAGCATGGTGGGGATGAGGTTAAATAGCTGAGAGCATCCCAGAAACAGGTTGGAGGACGAGTGTTTTTAAAATGTTACCACTCAACGGGGAGGTATTACGGGAATGGAGTCAAACAAAGCCGCTTTAGTACAGAGATACTGCTGGACTTGGCATTACAATGGCATGAAGTGACAACTCCCCTGTTAAACAGAATCATCATCGTCATCATCATTGTCGTCATCATCATCCTCGTCGTCATCGTCATCGTCATCATCATATGCTGAGGTGAATGAATCCAGCCACATCACCAAACTGGATTTCCACATCTGGAGATCTCTCTGCCCTTCTCTGTGGCCAGCAGGTACCCAGAAAGGTAAGTGCTCCCGTTCACTGAAGCTTGGTTAAGTTCAGTCCATCTGCCTGTTTACCGGGCACACACATTAAAAAGGGCCCTTGGTTGATCATAAAGGATTAGGAGCCCTCTGGGGAAAATAATTCCAAACAGTAAGAATGCTCTGAGATTCTTCCTCATTGTTAACTATGAGACTCCCTATTTTGAAACTGTGCCCTCTCGCTGTAGTCTCCCTTGAGGGGGAACAGCTTCCCTGAATTTACTGTGCCAAGCGCCTCAGGCGGGTGACTGTGTGGAGTTTGCACATCCTCCCCGTGTCTGCGTGGGTTTCCTCCGGGTGCTCCGGTTTCCTCCCACAGTCCAAAGATGTGCAGGTCAGGTGAATTGGGCATGCTAAATTGCCCGTAATGTTAGGTAAGGGGTAGATCTAGGGGTATGGGTGGGTTGCGCTTCGGCGGGGCAGTGTGGACTTGTTGGGCTGAAGGGCCTGTTTCCACACTGTAAGTAATCTAATTTAAGATCTTGACACAGAATTGCCCACTCATTCTTCTGAACTCCAAATGGATACAGGCCCATCACGTCATTGCTTTCTGCATGTTTAGGGAAGGGAATGACCTAGTATTACCACTAGACTATTAATCCTGAGACCCCTGGGTTCAAATTTTGCCCTGGCAGATGGTGTAATTTGAATTCAATAAGAAGGTGGAGTTAGAGTCTTAACGATGACAATGAACCTAATGCTGATTGGAAAATCCATCTGATTTCACTAATGTCCTTCAGTAAGGGTTTAATCAGTCTGATCTACCCCCAGAGCTACAGCAATGTGACCCTTTGCTACCCTCTGGACAATTAGGGACAGGGCAATAAATACTGGCCTGGCCAGTGATGCTCACATCCCAGTGAACTAAAAGGCATTGCAGTTGAGTGAACCCTCTCTCCCAAAGATATAAATACACTGAAGAGGTCAAACAGGGAACAAGTAAGGCCCCAAGGGGTGCAACCTGTGTGAGCGAGAGAGAAGCTGTAGGATATTGGAAAGTTATTGAACGAATACCTTTCTTCGGCCTTCACTCTGGTAAAGGAGAACACAGATAGGGAGTTCAGGAAAAGAGATTGTAAGGAACTTGCTCAGTTTGACACAGGAAATGGGGAGATACTGGAGGTTCTGTGGGACATAAAAACAGACAAATTCTGTCATGATTTGGAGATGCCAGTGTTAGGCTGGGGTGTACAAAGTTAAAAATCATACAACACCAGGTTATAATCCAACGGTTTAGCGTGCTTCTAATGAAACCTGGTGTTGTGTGATTTTATTTTTTGACAAATTCTGTGGCCAGGATGAATTGCACCCCAGACTGCTGTGGGAGGCAAGGGCAGGAAATTGCAGGGGGAATCTGACAAATTTTTGATTTCTCTCTGGCACAGGGAAAGGGCCAGAGGACTGGAGTATGGCCGATAATGAGTCCACTTTAAGGAGGGGTGGTAGAGATGAACCAGCAAATTAGACCGGTGAGTCTCCCGTCAGTGCAAGGGAAATTATTGGAGATAGTTCTGAAGGAGTGAATTAATATCCACTTGGAGAGCCATGAATTAATTAAGAATAAAAACAGAAGGCAATGGAGAAACTCGGCAGGTCTGGCAGCATCTGTGAAGGGAAATCAGAGGTAACATTGCGGGTCCAGAGGCAGCGTTAACCTGCGACTTGTCTGAACAGATCCTGCTGAGCATTTCCAGCAATTTCTGTTTTTTTGTGTTTGATTTACAGCATCTGCTGTTCTTTCAGTGTCTGTGGGTTAATTAGGGATAGGCAGCATAGCTTTGTCAGAGGCAAGTCACACCTAACAGCTTTGCTAGAATTTCTTGAAAATGTGGGGATGGGGGCAGTTGGTGTAGTTTGTGTGGATTAGAGCAAAGCTTTTGACAAGGTGGCACACGGGAGACTGACTGAGGAGGTCAAAGCACATGTAAATTCCACAAAACGTGGCGAGATGGATCAGAAACCGGCTTAGTAATAGGACATTAGCCCAAAACGTTGATCCTCCTGCTCCTTGGATGCTGCCTGCCCTGCTGTGCTTTTCCAGCACCACACTCTCAACTCTGAGCTCCAGCATCTGCGGTCTTCACCTTCTCTTAGTGTTCTATTACTAAGAATAGTGGTAGAAGGCTGTGACTGACTGGAGGCCGGTGTCCAGTGGTGTACCACAAGGATGAGTACTGGGACCCTTATTGTTTATTCTGAACGTCAATGATATTGATGAAAACGTGAAGGGAAATGTTAAACAAAATTGACACCAAGATTTGGAGTGTTGTCAACTGTGAAGAAGATTGTTATAGATTACAGGAAGTTATAGATGGGTTGGTGAGATGGGCAGACCAGTGACAGATGGTATTTAACCCTGATAAATGTAAGCTGATGCACTTTGGAAGAAATAACAAGGTGAGGTGTATTTAATTAATTGCGGGTCACTGGATAGCTTAGAGAAACAGAGGGATCTTGGGGACATCACTGACAGATCACGTGAAAAGAATAGTTAAGGAGACATATGGGATAGTTGGTTTCATCAGTTAGGGCAAACAGTTTAAGAGCAAAAGGAGGTAATGTTGGAGTTGTGAGCTAAAAATGTGTTGCTGGAAAAGCGCAGCAGGTCAGGCAGCATCCAAGGAGCAGGAGAATCGACGTTTCGGGCATGAGCCCTTCTTCAGGAAGGATTTTCCTGAAGCAGGGCTCATGCCTGAAACATCGATTCTCCTCCTCCTTTGATGCTGCCTGACCTGCTGCGCTTTTCCAGCAACACATTTTCAGCTCTGATCTCCAGCATCTGCAGTCCTCACTTTCTCCTAGAATGTTGGAGTTGTACTAAGTATTGGCCAGAGTACAAGGAGTAGTTCTGGTCACCTCACGACAGGGAGGTGAGCACACTAGAAAAGTTCACCAAGACATTGTGCGAGAGGGAGAAATGGAGCTACAAGCAGAGACTAGGCGTGGATTGTTTTCTTAAGAGCAGAGTAGACGGAGGAGGGGACACGATTGAGGTATATAAGATTATGAGGGGTATGGTCAGGGTGAAGAGAGAGCAGCTGTTCCTCTTGGTTGAAAAGGTCAATTACAAGATGGGGTGGAATAAAATTTTGGAGAAGGAGCAGGAGATTCAGAGGGGAGTTAGAAAAAAAAACCTTTTCTCTCAGCGGATGGTGGGACCCTTGAACGCACTGCCTGAGAAGATAGTGGAGGGCGGAAAAATCTGAGTGAGTATTTCAACTACAACATTGAAGGGCAAATGCAGGAAATTTGGATTAGCGCACTTTTAGTGGTACTGAAGACTTGACGGGCCTTTTCTGTGCTGTATGAATCTACGAAAGTTAGGAGACCAAAGCTGGATACAGTGCTCCAAGAACAATCTCAACAATGACCCTGGAACAAGACTTCCTTACTTCTACCATCCATCCCTCTTGCAATGAAGACCAACATTCAATATGCTTCACCACTTGATGCACCTGAATGCTGTCTTTTTTTTTTGATTCCATGTCCAAGATTCCTCTGCCTGGCAGTTCCTCCCCCTTTAAATAATATCTTGCAATCCTACTCTTTCTGTCATCGCTGATCTGTGCAAAGGCACTTGAGAACGGTGCCTGTGGCACAGACCATTTTAAAAACAGGAGGTTCTAGTATTTTCTGACCGGACAGCCTGGTGCGCACAAGGGCAATCTGGAACAATTCATAAACGGAGCAGAGGTGAACATATAAAAACTTGCCACGTGGTGTGGAAATATGGTGTCTAGCATTGTGCCGTTTCTAACTGTGGAGCATTCGCGATGAAGCAGACCACTGCCAATGGAGATGTCATATAGCAACCAGTGCCAAATCAATAAATCGGCAAAAAATTATACACCTCAAATATCACTAAGTTGACTGTATTATTCTGTCCAATTATTACGGTGACTCAGTGGTTAGCACTACTGTCTCACAGCATCAGGGTCCCAGGTTCAATTCTAGCCTCGGGGGACTGACTGGCTGTGGAGTTTGCACATTCTCCCAATGTCTGCGTGGGTTTCCTCCCACAGTCCAAAGGTGTGCAGCTTAGGTGAACTGGCCATACTGAATTGCCCACAGTGTTAGATGCATTAGTCAGAGGGAAATGGGTCTGGGTGGGTTACTCTTCGGAGGGTCAGTGTGGACTGGTTGGGCCGAAGGGCCTGTTTCCACACTGTAGGGAATCTAATCTAATTAGAGCTTTCAAAGATTTATGATTGAATGACCACACGAAATATCAACAATTGATTCAATGTTGAATACTGCGATGTCCGGATAGCCAGTTGAAGGTGTAAGTGAGAAGGCTGTCTGTTGCTAAGTTGTATTTAAGCCAAAATTGCATTATTATTTACAGCATAAATCACTTAAATAAAGTATAACAGTGACCTGTATACCCCCTGCATTACATTTCTCTTATTTAGTGTGTGCTTTTACATTGATCGTGTGGACCTCTTGATTATCTGAATATTGAATCAATCAGCACACTCCTGGTCCCATAGGTGCTGATTAATAAAAAAATGTTTGCTGTGGTTCTAAGTGGTCACTGAAGCTCTGTTTACAAGACTGGGATACTTGGGTTATGAAGAAGCACTTCAGTGGGTTTGAATGATCAAGAAAGACTGGGACGTTTTTCCACTGGAGTGTAGGAGGTGGAGGGGTGACCTTATCGAGGTTTATAAAATCATGAGGGGCACGGATAGGTGTCTTTTCCCCAGGACGGGGGATTTCAAGACTAGAGGACTTTTTTTCGAAGGTGAGAGAAGATTAAAAAAAGACACGGGAAGCAAAAGTTTTACACAGGGTAGTTTGCATGTGGAATGAACTTCCTGAGGAAGTGGTGGATGCAGGTACAGTTACAACACTTAAAAGACATCTAAGTAGACAAATAGGAAAGGTTTGGGGGGGGGTGAGGGGGATTTGGGCCTGGGGCAGGCAGGTGGGACTGCTTTAGTTTGGGATTATTTATGGAATGGACTGGTTGGATTGAAGGGTCTGTTTCTGTGCTGTATGACTCTATGAAGCAGAGAGAGAGTTTTTAAACCAGAAACAATGCTATTTACCTTAATAAGTGAATTCTGGATAAGGTTTAAAACACTCTCGGAGAATGCTGAGGGAGAGAAAGGGTATTTCCTGTACAGACTGTGTTTAAACAGCAGATGTAACGTTTCCCCGAGCCCAGTCTCCAACAGACCGCACAGAAATAGCCGTCTCCAATCTTCCTTTTATTTACACCATCCATTCACAGAAAAAAATTACATTCATTAAAAAATTGCTACTTGCAAAAATGTGTTTGTTTTTGCCTGAACAAGAATTTGTACAGAAAATGAAAAAAAAAGGATTCACATTGGAGGTGTTAGGGATCTGCTGTCAGTCACTGGTGGGTGCGAGGTGGAACACAAATCTCTGGCTTATCAACTCACGCCAACTTACAGACTACCATCAGCACTGTGCAACAACAGGCAGACAACGCTGGTGAGAACCTGTCCGTTATGGTAGCAGCAGAAAGGGATCAGACAGCAAGATTAGTGTTACACCTGAGGTGGGGCAGTGTCAAGGGCATTCAGCCAGGAGAGGACCCTGCCCAGCCGAGACCCACTCACGGGACGCACTCACTGTCTCGCTCACGGCAGCTTTTACCTTTTCAAAAGGTAAGGGGGGGAGGAAGTGGGGTGGAGAGTGAGGAAAAGGGAAGACAGAAAGGCCAGTGTTGCGGTTGGGGGAGTTAGCGGCTGACTCTGGGTCGCAGGCTGCTCACATCTTTGAACAGACGGCTGAGACAGACTGCGAAAGTCAAGGGTACGAGACACGAGGCAGTCTTTTAGAACGGCCGTAACTCTTGACGTGAAACTGTACTGGGAGTCATGTGCTTGGCTACTCCGTGTAACTGAGCACTGGGTAAATCGCAGTATGAACTAGCACGAGATTTCAAGTACCTTTCTGGTGTAAGCCGATGTACCTGTGCCAAGTTATTAGGCCTCGCTTCAAATTCCAAACCTCTCCTCCCAGGAAAACGGCTCACTTACCTGCAGGCTGCCACCAGGGGAGGCAGCAAGTGCTGTCACCGGAGCCACAAGGAGATTACAGAAAAGGAAAATCTTTGGCTTGTGGAAACCAGGTCAGAAAGACCAACCCATCTCGCTCTGTCTCAGCTGCTGCACAGAGCCCCCCTGCTTGGTAGTGCACGGTGAGGGAAGGAGCATGAGATGTCAATCCAGATGTTCACTCCCAGCAGGGGTTATTGGGTACAGACTCCACCTTGGGGGGAATGGAGGAAGGGCCAAAGAAGCAGAGCAGGTGGAGGTAAGGGGGCAAGGGAGCCTGCTCTCTTAAACCCCCCCCACCTTGGAGAGAACAAAGCGAGCACATAACGACACACCAAACGTTACCCGAACCCTTCTACAGATTAAAAAGTTGCCCTTGCCTTCTTGCTCTCCACGCTAAACATAAGGAAGAGGGCGGCGAGGAAGGAAGGGTGCCTGACGCTAACACCTGTCAGGAGGAACTGCACGCAAAAGATGCCTGGTCTCCCCGAAACGGGCGTCGTTTTCTTCAGGGGTAACATCACAACCGCACAATGGACACAAAACACCTCGCGGATTCGATACCGGTGCCTGGCTGTCTCTTCCTGCTCATCAGGGGCTGGGGATGGTGTTTTATGGCTGAGGGGCTTTAGAAAAAGGCAGGGTAAACAGAAATCGGTCCCTTTTTTTTCCCCAAGTATGTACATAGTTCACACGCCTTCGAGCCACCCCACCGGCTCGTCTCAGCTGTGTGGGTAATACTGACTGTAGTTCCATGGGTTCTGATATCCGTACGATCCATAAGGCTGCAACGAGAGAAAAAGACAATCGGAAAATTGGTGCAAGCCTCTGCCTACCGTGGAAAGCCCAGCCCAACCTTCATTTGCAACTAAATGCTCTCGACTGAGCCAGAAGGGCTCGAGCTATCGGTGAGACTCCAGCTGACACGGGGTGAAGAATCTGAGCGCTGCTGTACACTTTGCCCCATTGGACAAACTGTTGTTGCTGTTTTCACAGATTTGTTCCTCACTCGCTCCTGGGACGAGTGCATCACTGGCTGGGCCCAGTAATTACTGCCCGTCCCTAACTGCCCCCCCTGAGAAGGGGGTAGTGAGCTGCCTTCTTGAACAGCTACACCAGTCTGAGAGTGCACCTACACCGACTACGCCGCTCCAGAATTATGACCCAGCGACACTGAAGGAGTGGCCGATATATCCCCGAGTTGGATGGTGAGGGGCTCAGCAGGGGAATTGGCAGGGGGTGGTGCTCCTCTGCATCTGCTGCCCTGTTCCTCTCAGGGGGACACGGCTTTCAGAGATGTCAACAAAACAGAGTTTACCCTGGGAGAGGTGGGCAGGTAGAGAGCAGGCGACATTGTGGAGTGAGGGCTGGGACTGTGCACTGACAGGAGGAGAGACCATTGTCCACAGACATATTCAGACTGACCAGAAGGGCTCCTGTTTGCTGCCTGAAGGAGCAGTGTGTGTGTCGAGGGGACAGGGAAATTCTGGGGGGGGGGGGGGGGGGGGGGGGGGGGGGGATGAGGGGGTGGACAGATAGAGCCGTACCTGATACCATGCGCTGTAGTTGTATGCTGCCTGGCTGCTGGTCACATCGCCACTCATGAGGGCAGTGGAGCTGGTGCTGGTCGTGGCAGTGCTTGCTGTGCTGATTGTGGAGGCATCATCCATCCTCGCTCGCTTCTCCTCGAGTTCCTCAGTGCTGCACAGCCAAGGGTCACATCATCAACAAACACATCAGTGTTCTCAGGGAGAGGGTCAGTGGCAGACTCCTGTCCGTGAAGGGATGACTCATGGCCTTGGAGATCTTGGCCACTTTGTGCCCGCGTGAACCCACACCCCCATTCCCCACCAACCTGCACCCCAGTGTGTACAACTGGAGGGGTTTACCTCTTATACGCAGAGAAGGGGCCTTCTGCACAAAATCCAGGTCCAGCAGGGCTTACACTGGGCCCGGGGGGGGGGGGCAGGTGCTGTTGGAAGGACCAGGGGCCCTTCCCTGAGGGAGCACTGCACTGGGAGGACCAGAGACCCCGAGGACCAGGGCTCAGTCAAGAGGCTGGAGTCTGGAGGACTGATTCTGCATTTGATACCTCAACCAATATTAAAAGGAGACAATTTGATCAACGCAGATTTAGCAGGATATGGTAAATACACTGTTGTCTGCAAGGGGCAGGGACGCGATGCCTTCAGGAACACCAGAAGTGAGCACTGTCCTTTCATGCTCAACTCAATGGGATCTGGGCACTCTCTGCCAACTCTTGGAAGGCTGACTGCTCCCTCACATTGCAAACAGATAGTAGGCCAGGAGCAGTGAGTGACACTCTGCAAAGGCAGCGAAATCAAACAATCAGCTAGCACTCACCCGTTCTCAGCTGCTCGCTTCTTACTGGAGTTCTGCTTGAGGAGTTTCTGATGCTCATCATAAGCGTGTAACAAACTGTAGTTGGGATTGGGGGGTGGGAAGGGAGATGGGGATGGGGAGGAGAACAAACACATGGGACACTAAATCAGGCTCCGACAATGGGATACAGCAGGCACACACCACCTCAGGTTGCAGCCTGTAGCTAGTGAAGGGGCTAAATCACTCACCGCTTCCGAGAGAGAAGCTGAAATGGTTGTTTAATAGTCTCCAACCTCAGATCCCCAGTTGTTAACAGCCCAGCTCTTTCTAATCTTGGCTGAAAGTAGCAGGCATCACCAGCCCGCAGAGCAGAAAAAGGGCTGACTTCTGACAGTACAGCCAGGCGGATATTCACAGGGGTCCTGGTATGGTAGACAGGAAGGGAACCACTGTGAGTGCCCTCTCACAATAAAGGATCCAGTCTGAATGGGACACCCTTCACACTTGAAAGACCCAATGCACTCAATATTAAAGAACACAGTCACACCCAGTCATATTAACACAGGGGCACCTCGAATATCCAAACGAGGTGGGTGGGTACTATTTCGTTTGCATAATCGATTATTCGGTGAATTAATTAAATGCCTTTCCTCTGGGGCTTGGAGTTTTAAAAGTCTGCTCCCCATTTAGGTGATGAGACACACGAGTCCCCAACCCCATTTCCCTACCTGCCTCTCCCAACCCCATTCAACATTGCTCTCTCCACCCCCGCCCCTCCACCCCCACCCCTCTCCTGGGCAGCTGGACTGTACACCAACAAGACTGCTGCAGCTGCCTGTGTGGGGTCAGTCTCCAAATAGCATGCGCGCGCACACACACCACTTTTTACTGCAACTTTTGACAGGTTCCACTCTGCCCTGTACAAGGCAACGTTAGAGAGATTATCTGGGGAAGGGGGGGTGGGGCTAAGGGTACACCCCTCTGCAGAACTGCAGGGAATGTGTGTGTGTGTTGGGCGGGGGGAAAGAGAGGGGGGAGAGAGAGTGGAAGGTCAGTCATTTGGAAACGGTGCCTGTTTAATCACTGTAAACAAAAGACGCGATCAGTGTTGGAAACACGTCTTTGATGTTTCTATCGGGACTTCGAGATCTCCTTTGGATAATCGAAGTTCCTCTGTACGCCAGTCAAACGGAAGGGTAGGGAGCCGAAATGGAAGGGGGAATGGTTTGGAGTACTGGTGAGGGGGATTAAGTATTCCAATCAGCCTGAGACGGAAAGTGTGTGGGCTGGCAGTGAGACACTCAATTGTCAGTGTGGGCAATGACTGATCCACAATCTAGCATCCAGCACAGATAGGGCTATCTGCATCCTGCTGGAGTCCTGCTCCCAGCCTCTTTATCCCCCTCCACTGGCCTTTGACTGTCTGATATTGATGCCCCCCACCACCCTTCTGGTCTTCCCATTCTGAGTGGAAATATTCTCCTATGCTTTCAGAATTGGAGATATTCCGGAGTGCAGGAGGCGCAGCATGTCCGACAGCACAAAGATTTCGCGCCCCCCCCCCCCGCCACCACCAATACCAAACGGTGACACCCACCTCTGTACGTTGCAGCCAAAATCCTCCAGGAACTCGACTCTCCGCTGGGAGAAGACAATTTTGGTTTCGAGGGGGAGAGAGCTGACCAGCACTTGCTCGAAGCAGCCCAAGATGTTGCCCTCGTTCACGCGGATGTCACTGCTGAACTCCAGCTCCAACAGGTTGAGGTACAGCTTGGGGTTGTCCTGCTGAGGCCAAAGGCTCTGCATCAGAGGGAGGCAGCTACTGCAAAACTATCACCTCCCCACCCCCTCCCCCCCAAAAAACTCACGGAGAAACATACAAGGCATTCCCCCTCCTCCACCACACACACACAGAGACCGAAAACGTGCTAAAATACACTGCTAAGGTGGCTACCACCTCACGCCAGCCTGCATGGAGAAAGTCCATTCAACAACAGCACAGGCAGACTGTCCCCAACTGGACAGCCAGCTCCCAAGGAGCTGACACTTTGGTGGAAACCACCAGAAATTTGATCCCCAGGGACACTTTGCTCTCCTTAACCTGGAACTGGGAGAGATGGATTCTAGCCGCCAGTGCCAGCTGGTGTAGGAGCTTCAGAGTTTAGCGTGCAGCACCTCAACCCCTCGAGCCAGGCCCAGTATACCTTCATCCAACTTGCAAAAATAAAAACCCCTCTAAATGCAGCTTTGGCCTATTATTCCAGTTTGGGAATTGGAGTATTTCTCCAGTACAGGAGATGGGACACTACATTACAATTGCTATCTATTATCTTATTTCTTTATTTTTCTACTTACTTTAGGAAGGTAATGCTTAAATTATTCAAACTTAGGTACAAAGTGTTAAAAGAAACAAAGTGTTCAGGCACCTTTGTACTAAGATGGCACCAGGTCTGGCAACATTATACACTTTGCACTGTACTCCTGAACAAGAGTAAACATGACAGTAAAATCTAAAACCTTAAAAGGATGGGCATGGGAATCCACCTGCAATCCAGTCACAACAGCATCAAGTGACCGGAACAGGAAGACAGCTTCGACAGGTGTTCCGGACCGGAAAACACGGTTCCACTTTAATGTGCAACGTGTCAGGAAATAAACACAGTCGATGGTCTGAAACCTGCAGAGTCAGCATTTCAATGTTAGTGTTTTAAATACTCAGTGGAAGCCCTTGTTATTGCATAAGCAGTCCCTGGGATAGATGCTGAACAACATTTCCCTTCACAGATCTTATCAGGAGTAACAGGGTCACTCCTGTTAACTGGATGTCCTGTAACAGTGGGAGCGGTTGCAATTATTTGTAAATGGCACTTGGCTGATACAGGAATTTCGCAGTAGATTTGTTGGTTGGATGTGGGGGTCACTGGCTAGGCCAGCATTTATTGTCCACATCACCGTGGGTTTGGAGTCACCGGTGGGTTAAACCAGGCAAGGACTTCAGATTTCCTTCCCGAGAGGACATCAGTGAACCAGATGGGTTCTTCCAACAATTGACAATGTTTTCACAGTCACCATTAGGTTAGCCTTTTGTTTTGATGGATTCACATTTCACCATCTCTCTGATGGGACTCAAACTCAAATCTCCAGCCAGAACATCAGCCCGGGGCCCTGAATTACTAGCCAGTGTTAGTATTATGACACCACTGCTTCCCCCAAGTGTTATACATCAACGTGCAGTGCTCAAAGCAGCAGTGGGGCTGGCCACAAACACAGCTCTCAGAAATTCAGCTACTCACCACCCACTGGGTAAAATAAAAACCTGTTTCTGCTGACTATATGCCCTCCACCAGTTCTTCAGTCGTTAATCTTCAACCGGGGCCCAACTTTACTCAGTTCCCCGGTCGAAATCTCTCTCGTGATCTGGAGGAACTCTGCCGACTTCTACCTAACCAGCTTCAATTAAATCAGCTTCAGTTTGCTTCTGTATCTCCTTCGACAAGCTAACGAAGCTGCCCACTTGGGCCACATGGAGGTAATGGGCATGATACTGTGCAACGCAATTACCACAGAAGAAAAACTTGCATTTGTATAGTGCCTTCTATCAACCTGGGACATCCGTGAGTACTTCCACAATTAACGAAGCTCTCTGCTTCCCCCACCTTTTGAAAAGGAGCTCCAAAGACTCACATGCCACTGTCTCTCGCTTTAAACAGGGGATCTCCTTATTTTTCAAGAGTAACGGTTAGACTTGGGTTCTTCCAAAGGAGGAAGCATCCCTGTGACATCCTGACAGAGCACCAACTAAGAACGTTCCTCAAACTGAAGTAATAAAGGCAGCAAGCTTTCAAAAGGGAATTCAATAGATGGTTGGAAGAGAATAAACTTGAGAAGCTAGGGGAAGCAACAGGGGAGCGAGACTAATTGAATAAGTCATGCAGAGAGCTAGCACAGGTATGATGGGGTGAAGAGCCTCATTTTGTGATGTACCATGATAGGAATCATCACTTTGGAACACAGCATCTATCCGAACCAACCTCTCCCCATCTCCCTCACCTTGTCTCCCTCGATAGCCTCCAGCAGCACCTTCCGGGCCTTTGCCATGTTCTTCTGGACTTTCAGGAGTTGCCGGGCTAGCTTGATGGAGAAGAAGGAGGCCAGGGTGGTGCCCCTGTGCTGTTCAATGGCCTCACGCAGGAGTTCTTCTGCCCGGTCCAGGTGCCCGCAGCGACGCTCCAGGCTCACGCGCCGCAGCAGCACCATGGCCAGCCCTGGCACTACCATCTGGAAGGACTTGAGGATTCGGCGGGCTTCCTCCAGGTCACCTAGGGCAGAATTCCGTATCAGTCAGGGAGGGCTGAAGGAAAATGGCAAGATACAGCTGATGCACAAACCAGCTTCCAGCAGAGGCAGAAGCGTGTCACATTTCTGAGGGGGCCTCCCCATTGTCAAGCCCATCAAGCCCTTTCTCCAGCTGTACAGCAAGTCAGTATTGTGGAGTATCAGAGAGACTTTGTAAACTTCCTTCTCCTTGCATTTTAAATTTCACACAGCACCCCCCACAATCCTCACTCGTATCACCTTCACCCTCCTTGTAATCCCCACATAACAGACCGGTCACCCCTTCCCACTCGGACCTCTATACACCTTCCCCGTTAAACATGAGAAGCTGGGTCCGAGCTTGACATGTTGAGAGCTCTCTGTGACAGCCACCTGGGCCTTGACTGCTCACCCAGCTGACGCCCACCGAAGCTGCTCACCGGTTGCTAGCCTGGCCTCGTACCCACCCCTTGGTGAGAGCTGCGGTTCTGAACAGGTGAATCCCGCTCACAGCGGCTGCCCCTCAGTTGCTTCAGCCAACTCAGGGACAATACCAAACACCTTGCAAACAGCGAGCCTGGTTGACAAGCTCCCCTAAGGTCAGGCAGGCCATTAACTCCCGTGATTGAAAAAACAAAAGGGCCACTGGTCTCGAGAATCCAAGATGGGTTCTCTCGTCTTGTCTGCAGCAGGTTGAGACATTCATTTTGTGTGATTCACCCGTTTCTAGCCCAGCGGTCAACCGCCACAGATCGCGGGTTTGCCTCAGAAAGGACTTTGCAACAGCACGGCCTGACTCGAAACTGTGCAACAAATCGAGGTGGAACTGTTTGGACATAGTGTGCACTGAAGCAAACGGACTCCCTGAACTGTTATTAAAAGAGACACAATGGCCTCGTGTTAATCTTTTTTTTTTGCTGAACTCACATCCTGCGTAATGCTAAACAACACATGCCTCTGGATTTATGGTTCCTGTCTCCATTCTGGAGTGCCTGCCAGTTCAGCTCCGTTCACTTGATTAACTACTCTCACTTTGTCTGGTTGGCTCTCAAAGTTCAATCCCATGACTGTAACCCTCCCCCACACATACCAACACTGAAACGGTGATTAACAGAGCTCCCTGAACAGACCTTCTTACCAGGACGGGTTGAGTACAATGAGCTTATATTCAAATCAGAGTGAGGTGATTACATCAGATTATGAAGTATGCTCGACAGGAGGGAGGATGGAGAGGGTGCATCTTCCTCCTTTTCCCCCGACTGGAGGGTCTACAAATAGGAGGGGGCTCAGAATGAGGAGCTGTCAGTTTGAGGAAGAATTGCTTCACTTAGAGGCTTCCGAATCTTTGGAATTCCTTACCCGAGAGACAGCTGTGGCAGTGTAAACTGGCGGGGGTGACATCCATTGGGGGCAAAATGGTCAAATGACTAAATTATGCAGATAGATTGCATCGGTTAGGCTTGTATCCTCTCCAGATGTACATGATGAATGGATGAAATAATTGCCCCAGTACGATTTCACTGAACCGAGGCACAGGGAAGCCATTCGGCCCATGGTGACCATACTAGGTTTCTGCACGTTTGAATTTAGAGCCAAACTCTTGGCTTCAGCCTCACCAACCCTGCCCACTGTCATAACCATTCAAAGCCCCCTTGAATGGCTCAGCTTAACCTGCCTCCTCTACACTTCCAAACCCTACCCACTCACTGCGTGAAAAACAGACACTTTCTTCACCATACGTACTTCTTCTGCACAACACGTTTGAACTGTGCCCCACGGTTCATGACCATTTTATTCCCCTCCAGCCCACTGTCCAGACTTCTATCAAATCCCCTCCCTAGAGACAACAGTCCCAATTTCCCAATCTACCCTCAAACCTCTTCCATACTCTCTCCAGGGTGTTAACGTTCATCTGATACGATGTGGCACACCACTCTGGCCTTGGTCCAAACAGTCTTGTATAAGCTCATCATAACCTCCCTGCTGTTGTATGCGATGCTTATATTAACCAGCCTGATATACTGTGTGTGTAAATACCAGCTCTCTCATTCCACTATCTTTAATGACTTCTGTAGATTTACAGCGCACACTGTGTACAGTAGCTATTTCACAGTCACCTTCTTACTCTGTTGTGGGACCTTGACATTGTCGACAGAGCAAGTATTTGCCACCCATCCCTAATTGCCCCTTGAATGGAGCTATTTGCTCAGCCATTTCAGATGGCGGTTAAGAGTTGACCATATTCCCGAGAGTCAGGAGTCACAGGTAGGCCAGACCAGTTCCCGGCAGCAGATTTCTTTCTTCAGAGGAGATCAGTAAAGGAAGCAGGATTTTATAACATTGGAGGAAAGTTTCATGGTTACCCTCAGAGACTAACTAAACTCAACCACAGATTAATAGCTGTTTAAATCTGAACCAGAGTATTTAGACAGGCTTCTGTCTCTGCCAATAGGTAATAGGAGGGGGAGGGGGAGGTATTTTTAAGAGTCAAAGTTACAAATCACACAACACCAGATTATAGTCCAACAGGTTTAATTGGAAGCACTGGCTTTCGAAGCGCTGCTCCTTCATCAGGTGGTCGGAGCAGCGCTCCGAAAGCTAGTGCTTCCAAATAAACCTGTTGGACTATAACCTGGTGTTGTGTGATTTATAACTTTGTACACCCCCGTCCAACACCGGCATCTCCAAATCATGACTACTATCGACATTTTTAACAGTCAGAGATGTACAGCACAGAAACAGACCCTTCGGTCCAACTCGTCCATGCCGACCGGATATTCTAAAATCAATCTCGTCCCATTTGCCAGAACCCGGCTCATATCCCTCTACGCCCTTCCTATTCACATACCCATCTAGGTGCCTTTTAAATATTGTCATTGAACCAGCTTCCACCACTTCCCCTGGCAGCTCATTCCATACATTTTGGTGAGTAACATACCCCCTAGGTCCCTTTCCCCCTCCCCTCACCTTAAACCTACACCCTCTAGTTTTGGACTCCCCTGACCCCGGGAAAAGACCTTGTTGGCTAATCATCCTATTTGTTCCCCCCCCCCCACCAAGCTCACGATTTTATAAACCTCTATAAAGGTCACCTCCGATGCTCCTGGGAAACAGCCCCAGCCTTACGCAGCCTCTCCTCACAACGCTGGCACCGGGGAGCGACCGGCTGGGTCCTCACCTTGCTGTTCCTCAAAGGCGGCCCACAGCAGGTGCAGGGTGGGCTTCTTGGGCAGGTGGACCATGCAGGCCCTCTGGAAAACGTTGCGGACTCCCTCGACGCTGTGGTTCTCCAGGTATTTGGCATACTGCAGGCAGAAGGAAGTCGGAAAGGGGATGAAGGCAAACAAGATCGACTGCTCCGACGCGCTGGGCGCCGGTGTTAAAAAATAAAAAGGCATCATGGTACAGCTTATTGAGAACTGGAGGGGGCACTCACAGTGATAACACGCTTATACATTTCTTCAGCAATCCCTTAACTTCTTTAGTTTGAAGCAACACGTGCAGATAAAACAGCAATGGAATTAAAAGATTATGTTAGAAGTCAGATCATCAAAGTAAAATGTGAAATTTTTTTTTGTTGGAACGCTTGCAAAAACAAAAAAAATAAACCAACAAACACAAAACTTCAAAAAGGAACAAAAAAACACAAGCTGCCGATCGAGTAAGATCTGCAGAACAGCCGGGGGGGTGACCCCCCCGGGTGCAAGCTTCTGAGAAAAGGGGCTTCACCTTGATCCAGAAGTCCTCGTACAGAGCACAGGCGATCATACAGCGCTCGAACAATACCAGAACCCGCTCATTAGTGCCACTGGCAATCTCAAAATCCAGGTAGTCCTTCCAGTTTTTCAGCTGCACTCTCTCAAGGGGCTTGACGTGGAAGTATGGCCGCTTAATCTGAGGGCAGGGCGACAGAATAACCAGCAGCAGATGAGGGAACAGAAAACTCCACACTCTCCCAATTCTAGCCTCATGCACATTCCCCCTTCCTTAAACTATTCCAACCAAACGTAATTTATGCAGATTCTTCAGGGTTGATATATTTTCTGAACAATTCTTAGGCCCCGCCCTTCAAAGGGGGGCAGAGACGCGGGCAAGCAGAGACGGGCGGGCAGGCAGAGACAGACAGACAGGCAGGCAGAGACAGACAGACAGACGGTCGGGTGGGCAGAGACAGAGGGAGACAGACAGGCAGACGGGCGGGTAGAGAGTTGATTCTCCAAAATGAACATTGCCCACCCTGGAAGCACAGAGCATTGTCAATCTGAGCGAGGGTGAGCAAGTTACACACCGGGCAGTGGGTGCATCCTTACCGCCTCCTCAAAATTCCACCTCTTGCTAACTTCCTCCTCATTCAGCAGGTACATCTCATGCCGAGTGGCTGCCAGGTGGGCTCGGATCTTCTCCAGCTCGGTGTCGGCCTGGGAGGGAAGGTTATAGTGATAGGAAACTGGTCAGTGAAATTAGGGCTGCAAAATGGCAGACCTGTAAATAAACCTGAGAAAGAACCCTCCCCCCTACCCATGCAACACCAAGGCCACTCGGTCTGGTTTCTGCTAAAGCAGCAGCTCACAGGAAGGTGAGGGGGGGAACCGAGTCAAACACAGAGTGAGGAAAGTTGATGATCACAGCACTGTCCCTGGGTCAGGATGAGCAGGAGCTACTAACATTCCTGTGGCATGCTGCAAGCCTTTAAACCTATGGAGCAACACTGTGTCTCAAGGAGGACAAGTCTTGCTGGACTACGATCCAGAGAGCGTCAACCCATCGCCCAAGTGACAACTCCCCATCCCTGGACTCCTTGTCAACTGTCAGCTACGACTCTGCCATCACCGACTCTGCCATCACCACACATTCCAGCAACAAGTACCTGCAGCAGATCTGCAATCACCATCGGCTCATTCTGCCCACAACCTCGGGTTTGATCACAAAGGACTGACATACCAGCTTCATGAGCTTGGGAAACGGGACAAGTCACGTAAATGAACCTCCAGTGAGGAAAAACAAATTTGAACGGGTCACCTTCTCCTCGTCGGTGGTCCCCACACCGGGCGGAGGGTCGTCTCCAGGGGGCCCCTCGTCGCACTCCGTTTCAGCTGCCGCCAGGTTGCTCACGACCTCTGACCTCAGTCTGAGGAACTCATCAGTGGACAGGATGTCCTTCGGCGAGTAGCTCTGCACATGGTCCTTAAACCTGCATGACAGTCAAGAGACCCGGAGTTAGAGACAGCCTCTGGTTTGGGTAAAACCATCGCTGCGTGAGGTCTGGACCACAGGCAGGAGGGAACAGTTCCCCTCCAACTTCACTATCCTGCTGCCTAGCATCCTAACTTGCACAGAGTCCCATTTATTGTCGCTCCTTGCATGCACTGACTCACAAGAGCTCCCGGTCCGACAACACTTCAATGCTAAAATGCTTAGTTACGCCCTCATCTCTCCCTACCTCTGCAACTCCTCCACAGCCTACCACCCCCCCCCCCCGGAGATCTCTGCTCTCCTTTAATTCCAGTCTTGTGAACACCCAACAGGCTGGTTTGAACAGCTCTATTAGTGGCTGCGCCTTCAGCTGCTCACAGCCCCTGAACTCTGGAATTTCCTAAACCTCCGTGCCTCCTCCTTCCACTCATGACAGTCCCAAACACTGACCTCTTTGACCTTGTCTGAAGTCATCCATCCCCAACATCTCACATGTCAAATGTTGATTTGTTTGATAACTATCCTTGGGATCAAGGCTCAGGATGCTTTACTGTGCTAAAACACTGCGTTTTAGCACAGTAGGCATCAGGCCTGGGATGTGCGGCTAGCATTCTCCCCTACCTTGGCACAGCCTACTGTTCCTGTACCGTGAACTAATTACCAATATCCTTTGGGGGATGGAACTGGATGTCCTGAAGCAGACTGGGTCTCCATGGGAGACATGACACTAATTTGCTGCTGCAACAGCAGATCTTTAACAAATATCTTGCTGCCCCAGCCGACGTGAGCAACTGTGGACAAACAACTTCCGGCCTCATCTCGTTTGCGACTGCTTGTTTGATTTGGAACCAGGGAGAGGATGCATTGCTGCTACACAAGTGAACTGGACCAGTTATCAGCAGGGTTGCAAATCAACTTGGACACAATTGCACACTTACAAACAATTCAGGGTTAATGGCAACTTCCGGTCTAGTTTCAGTTGTAAACTGGGCAGTGGGTCAGAGGAGAATTGCCCACTTCTGATTGCCTCTGGATTTTAAACTTGGTTTCACATCTCTCCCAGGAAACCTCCACTACCAGGTGACGGGAAGAGTTCCAAGTGTGGTGCACAGAACATGGCGTTTGCTTGGGATGGGGTGGATGGTGAAGAGGGTCTTTTCCTGTTGGTCACTGGCTCCCAAACTGACACAGCGAATCCAGGGAGCGTCCTCTCTTTAACCAAAAAAGAAAAACGCATTTATGCAACACAGGCATCGCTGGCAAAGCCAACAGGCCCCCAACCATCTCCAACTAAGGAGAAAGTTCAGAGCAGAGAGTCTGTGGAACACACACACTTACAGGGAGTGGTTGAGGTGAAAGATGTTGATGTATTTAAGGAGAAAGCTGGATAAACATAGAAGGGAAAAGGGAGACAGAGGGGAGGAGTAGGAGGCGGCCTGTGTGAAGCAGAAACACGGATGTTTCCTGGTTTCTGTGCTGGACACCACTCGGGTTACCGAATCAATGGTGAGCATAATTTACAACACTGTGCATTAATCGTGCAAGAGCCCTTCCTTTACTTACTTCTCAAAGTGGTGACTGTACAATTGCGTAGGTATTGATAGCACCCGGTCATAAATGGCAGTTACAGCCTTCAGCTGACCCTGCTCCTTCTCCCAGTTCACATATAGATCCCAGAGCCGGTCAGAACGGAAGTCTGTGCCGGCTGCAGCCAACGCCATTTCAAACACACTGCAAATAAATACATAAATAAATAAACAAACAGCCCAAGGGGATCCATCAACAGTCCAAAGCAGTGCAGGCTACAGAGAGGCCAATAAATATGAATCTTGATTAGGAGCATTACATCAAGAACACCCTACCCACCATCTCAATGACTGTTTCCACTGTTGCTCAGGGGCATCACTCTACTGTAGCCTTTCAGATGAGACATTAAACTGAGGTCCCATATGGGTGGGTGCAAAGGTTCCCACAGGCACTGGTAGAAGAGCAGCTGGTGCCTGCGTGTGTGCGCACACGTGCATGGTTCAGTGTGCATGTGAGTATGTGTGCATACGCGTGCATGGGTCTGTGTGTATGTATGCAAGTCTGCGCGGTTGTGTCCGTGCACGGAGAGGGAGGATTCTACCCGGTGTCCCGAGGCCAACATTTCTCCTGCAAGAGCTTGCTGTGTGCCAACTGCAGTGCCTCCAACATTACAACAGGGTCTTTACTTCAAAACGTCCTTCCATTGACGAGAAATTCAAGTCTTATTTCCTTTATTTATGCAGCTCCTGGAAAGGTGGTGACACAGCAGCCAATCGGTTGCTGCAAAGCTTGCTCAATCAGCACGGACAGGTTCATCGGTTTAGGATGGTGCCAAGGACAGCCGGAAGAATACTCCTGATCTTCACCCGTGAGCAAGCTGCATTTTCTCAGCACCTCATTGGAACGTCAGCTATGCCCACAGCCAGCAGCTCAAACCTATCAGCTCCTCAAGACAGGGGGAGTGCTGCTGGTCGACCTGGAGAAAGGTACCACAGCCCGCGGAAAGAGAGGCCAGCTGAATGAAGGTCGCGGCAGATGGGCCCAACTATTGTTGGACACAGAGACTTTCATCATGATGACAAGTTTCAAATCCTTGGGGAGCACAAACGCTGGCGTGTAGGCTCAGAGTACGACTGCTGCGCATTAAGATGGTAGTGAATGGCAGTGAATCAAATAGGATAACCGAGAAGGAGGGACACTTCTGGACGTGGAAACAGTGCCTGCCAGGTCGTAGCCACTTGCTGCCAAACAGGACCGCCTGCAGTTTGCTTCTTTGACCAAATGCTGCCATCCCTTATTTTCCGTTTGTTAAGCCGGGGTGGAATTTCCCACACCCAAAAGATTCTGTGATCTTACATGCCTGGCCTGCCTCTGCAATTCTGTGTGCTGCAACAACCTGGGCTCTCCGTGAAGCCTTGCTGAAAAACAAGGGGTTGAAATAACACCAGTTCAGTCAGAATCCAGCTTGCTCAGAAACAGACAACAACTCAGGTTTGGGCACCAGGCACAGACTCCCCCCCCCATCCCTGTCCACTTCAAGGTCAGATGACATGGGCTTACCTCCGGAGTTTAGCAGGAGTTTCAGGATTGGTAGCATCGAGGATCTCCTGTAGGAATGTGATGTAGTGAACCCAAAGATCGACACTGAGTGGGATGGACTGGAGTCCTCGCTGGTAAACCTGCAGCAGAAAAACAGCAAGCTGCAACCATCGGAATGTATCGGGAGAATTATGGTATGTTTCAGAGAACGTGGCTCTAGGCACAGTGAAGCATGAAAGGAGCTTTATTCGGTATATAACCCCATGCTGTCCCTGTCCTGCGTGTTTGATGGGAACAACAACAAGGGAGCTTTACTCTGTATCTAACAAATCCTGTACCTGACCTGGGACTTTAATGGGGACAGTGTTGAGAGCTTTTCTTACACTTTAAAAGGGTACAGAGAGCTGTACCTGTTCTTGGAGAGTTTGATGGGGACACAGTTGCAAGAAAGCTTTACTTTCTGTTTAAAATACTAGAGGGAGCATTAATCTGTATCAAACCTTGTGTATTAACTGTCCTGTGGGTGTTTGATTGAGACAGTGTCTCTATTCTGTAGCTAATGCTGTGCTGTCCCTGTCCTGGGAGTTTTTAATGGGAACAGTGTAGAGAAAATTCTACTTTCACTTTAAAAAGGAATGGAAGCAGCTTTTACTTTCAGTCGACAGAAGATTATTCTGTACCTTACTCTATGCTGCCCCTGTCCTGTGAGCGTTTAATGAGCAGAGCTTGTGCCAACGGTGAAGAAGCTCCACCATCCTGCAGCACGGATTTCCATTAACTTGGGAAGGTGGCAGTAATACAGTCATTAACGTAAAGAGAAGAGAGAGGAAGGAGCAGGATCAGGAAGAGATTATTCACACGGTGAATTGCTGGATCTTGGGGGTGCTCTGATACGGAGAGCTGTTCAGGCAGAAACCATCGCAGAGTGGACAGAGCAGACACTGGTGTTCTGGGTGAGTGAGAGGAGGGAGGATAAACAGTTTTCATACACACTCTCAATCTCTACTGTTTACTCTATGCTGACAAGCAAAAAGGACATCTGCTTCACAAGATGTGCATGGGCAATGATTTAACTTTTTGCAGACACAAGTTGGCAGCTGTCATCACATCCAAGCAGATGACTCGAGCTGTAATCTGACAGATAGTTTCCCTGGAATTTGCCTGTCAGCTGGATCGCCTCTCGATAGAATGCAAGCAACATTTATCAGCTTAAATAACCCAAAAGAAACAGCAGCCCCCGAAGCTCCCCACGTCAGTGCCCTCACCTCCTCTGCCTCTTTGGTGAACCCCAGGCGTTTCTCTATGTCGGCATATTTCTTCCAGTAGCCATAACAGTAGGGATAGCGGGCGAAGAACGCATCGAATGCCTTCCGCACGGCCCAGATGTGATTCTGAAAGAAGACCAGAATGAATAAGAGAGCAGCCCAGCCCTGCACCACGCCCCGAGACACACTACCTTACATTCCAGTCGGAGACATTGCCAAACCTGCTGAGCCAGGAGCTCTGGGATACACTGCTCTCGGCCTGCCTGCTCGGCTGGGATTCACGTCCATAGCCTCAGCAACTGAAGCAGGCAAGGGAGTGAGGGAGCACCAACTCTCTGGGGAAGCTACAAGAGCCAATGACAGTGGAACTGCAGAAGAGAAAGTCACCTGACCTTGGTGCCCCAGCCATTTTCCTGTGGGGACAGGCTCGGTGACTGAAGGCGGGGATGGAGATCACAAATCCCATTTGCCTTGGAATATTCCTGTCCTGAAGGGATGGAGGAGGACAGGTGGGCCCCAGATAAAAAATAGAGCGAGCAGTTAGGAACGTTGGCCAGGCTACCCATGGAAAACACTCTAATTTTCTTCAAAAATACAGTTGGGACTTTTCTACACCCACCTGATATAGCCAGAGTTTAAAGTCTCATTCGGAAACAGCAGCTCCGACAGTGCAGCACTCCCCTGGTGCTGGCCCTGGGGGCATCAGCTTAGATCATTTGGTCAAGTCCTTGATATTGGCTTTAACTCTACAACCAACTCAAGTGACTGCGCAAATAGTTACTGTCCCATAGTATTCCACCCTCCCACTGCTGATCACTCACTAATTAAGGAACCTCACTGAAAGAACAGCACAGATGCCCGTACATTTCTTCACCCCCTCCAGAAGCATCCTCTCCCATTCCTCTACCAACCCACCAACTGACTGCTCTCTCCCCTCGGCCAATGGTGTTTCCTTTTCTCCAACCCATTACAGATTCACACCCATTGACAGACACTCCCCTACCACTAAGCCATACAGCTCTGCCCTGACCCCATTGTGCATTTGATCAAGGACCCTAAAATATAGAAGCAGAAGTTGGCCATTGAGTCTGCTCCGCCATGTGATCATGGTTGATCTGTTTCTCAAACCTTTGCTCCTGCCATCTCCTGTTAACTATTGACCCTCTCGCTAATCGAGATCGTTTAGGCCTCAGTCCTAAGACATTCAATGACTTGGCCTCCACAGCCTTCTGCAGCAGTGATTTTCACAACCCCCTCTCCACCCCCCCCCCCCCACCTCCTCATTTGTTCAAAAAGGTTGCCCCTTTACTGTGAGGCTGTGCCCTTGGGTCCTCGCCTCTTCCACGAGAGAAAACAACTATTTCACACCCTCTATCCAGGCCCCTCAGTGTTCTGGAAGTTTCAATCAATCAGATTGCCCCCTCAGCCTTCTAAACCTCACCAAGTACAGACCCAGAGTCCTCAACCACGCCCCTCATTCCCGGGATCATTCTGGTGAGCTTCCTCTGGAACCTCGCCAAGGCCAGCATAAACGTCCTTCGAGAAGGAGCCCAAAATTGCTCATAACATTCAAAATGCAGCCTGACCAGAGCTTTCTACAGCTTCAGCAGTACATCCTTGCTTTTGTATTCTAGCCCTCTCAAAATGAACGCTAACATTGCATTTACCTTCCTAACTGCCAAATGAACCTGCACGTCAACTGGAAGAGAATCCTGAACCAGGACTCGCAAGTCCCTTGGTGCCTCAGATTTCTGAAGCTTTTCCCGATTTAGAAGACAGTCTACATCTCTATTGTTCTGACCGAAGTGCCTAACCTCACACATGCCCCACGCTGTATTCCACCTGCCACTTCATTGCCCACTCTCCTGGTCTGTCCTTCTGCAAAGCCGCCACTTCCCTAACACTACCCATCCTTCCACCCTTCTGTGCATTACCTCCAAAGTTAACAACAATGCCCTTAGTTTCTCTGTCCAGATTATTACCATATAATGTAAATATAGAATCCCTACAGCACAGAAAGAGGCGATTTGACCCATCAAGTCTGCAGTGAGCCCCGCCCCCACCTCCGAAGAGCATCCCATCCAAATCTTCATCCTGTAACCCACATTGGGTTTTTATCATGGCTAACCTACACATCCTAGGACACTATGGGATTTTTTTTTTAGCATGGCCAACTAACCTAACTTGCACATCTTTGGACTGAGAGGGGAAATTGGACCACCCAGAGGAAACCCTGCAGACATGAGGAGAATGTGCAAACCCCACACAGGCAGTCGCCTGAGGCTGAATTGAACCTGGGCCCCTGCTGCTGGGAAGCAGCAATGCTAACCACTGAGCTACCTCACCTTCCAATAGTCATGGTTCCAACACGGACTCCTGTGGAATTCCCACTAGTCACCTGCTGCCATCCTGAAAAATCCCCCTTTGTCCACACTCCCTGTCTTCTGTCAGTCAGTCAATCCTCTACTGATGCCAATATCTTGCCCCTAACATCATGGGCTCTTAATCTTATTCAGCAATCTCCTGTGTGGAACCTTGTCATGACACATCGCATTAGTTGGTAACCCATCCAGTCCCATCGCTTTCATTGTCCTGGATGAGAAATATCACCTCTCAACCTCTGTGGGTAACACAGTGACACAGCAGTTAGCACTGCTGCCTCCCAACGCCAGGGACCCGGGTTCAATTCCTGTTTGGGCAACTGTCTGTGTGGAGTTTGCACATTCTCCCCTGTGTCTATGTGGGTTTCCTCTGGGTGCTCCGGTTTTCTCTCACAAATCCAAAGATGTGCAGGTTAGAGTGGATTAGCCATGGGAAATTGCCCATAGTGTTAGGTGCATTAGTCGGGGTAAATATAGGGTAGGGAAATGGGTCGGGCTGGATTACTCTCCGTAGGGTCAGTGTGGACTTGTTGGGCTAAATGGCCTGTTTCCAAACGGTCAGGAATCAAATCTAAGAACACCCTCTACCTCCTCCAGATGACTCCAACCTCAGAGAGAGCACCTTCATCCCACATCCTTACCACCTATTTCCACCTCCAATGAAGATTATGTTGTCTTTGTTAATCCATATTACCTCTACACCACTGTTTCCCTTGCTGGCCCCCTGATTTCCTTCCCATACAACCTGCAACTCATCCTGGATGCCTCTGACCAAGACGCTAGACTGTGCCAAGACCCTGTCCCCGCCGTCACATCCCTTCACTGTCCTGCAGGCTCCTCATCAACCTCAAAATTCTCTAGTCCCTGACCCACGCAGTCTCCCCTCTGCAGCAGATTGTCAAAGTCTTTTCAACCCTGCTTTGCTTTGAATTCACTTCCCTCTGTTTGACGTTAAATCGGTAGCCACACTCACATCAGGTGAAATTATATCCACACCCTCACCAGCCCTGCTTCAGAACCGAGCGACAGTCGCAATCCAAACACCGCCTCTGATCCCCACTTGTTCTGGTGTCAAATCACTCTCGCACTTTAGAGCCCCACCCCACTGCACACAAGGCATCACATTACAGAAGTGTTGCTAAAAATATCAGTGTTGGGGAAAAAAAAACTACAGAAGAGAGACCCTTGTCCACTTGCTCTCTTAGTGAAACTGCTGGTGGGAGTTTATCACCAGGAGAAAAAAAGGCAAGTGATATAGAAGGCATGCTAGCACAGTAACACCTACACAACGACTGCCTTACCTCTTGTTCTACATATTGCAGGACATATGTCCATCCTGTAAAATCATATGGATTGTCCTCAACTATTTTCCAATACTTCTCAAAGTCGGTGGGGTACGGAGGGACACTGTCCTCAGTCTCTATGACTCCATAATCACCAGTGGCCTGCCCGTACGCATCCAGACAGGCAGTGGTGCTCTCCGTCGCCATATAGTCTGCAATGTCAGGATGGATCAGTTTGTCCATTGCGTGTTCTGGCCCATTGGTGCTCGCAGGGAGCAGGGTCACTGCCTCCAGCGCTGTCGCACTGCTCGAAGAGTCAGCTGCCAGTCGACTCAAAGCGTCCTGACCATGGTCTATGTTCGTGCACTCGGCAACCAGTGATTCCTCGGCTGTTTCCTTGTCCATACCCAGCCCGTCTATTTCCATCTCTGCCGCAGTGTCCTGGTCACTTGGTGGGTTGGGACTTGTAGCCAGCTCCCCAGAGGAGCTTTGAACACCAGACGGACGTGGGCTTTCAGCAGCCAGTTTCTCTACTTCATTTCGGTCACGTGGGCTGAGACTGTCAGCAGCTGTCTCCCCTACAGTGTCTGTATCACAGGGACCAGGGCTATCTGCAGTCATACCCCCTACCGTGTCTCCATCACAGGGACCTGGACTGTCAGCTGCTGACTCCCCAACAGTGTCCGTATCACATGGGCCAGGACTAGCTGCAGCTGTCTCCACGCCAGTGTCGGTGTCACAGGGACCAGGGCTACCTGCTGCTGTCTCCCTGACAGTGTCGGTATCACAGGGACCGGGACTACCTGCAGCTCCTTGTTCTATGGTGTCTGTGTCACAGGGGCCAGGACTGTCAGCAGCTGTGTCCCCCACAGGGTCCGTATCACAAGGACCAGGACTCCCTGCAGGGCCCTGCTGCATAGTGTCTGTATCACAGGGACCAGGGCTTTCAGCAGTAGTCTCGCCGACAGTGTCCCCATCACATGGACCAGGACTACCTGCAGCTGCCTGCTCTATACTGTCTGTATCACATGGGCCAGGACTGTCAGCAGCGGTCTCCTCCCTAATGGCCCCACCACTTGGGCCAGTGGAATCAGCTGCTGTGTCCAGTAGCCTGTCGATATTACAGGGAGCAGGACTGTCTGCTGCGGACTCCTCGCCAGTGTCACCATCACTCGGGCCGGTGGAGTCTGCGGCTGACTCCTCTCGTGTGTCGTGGGGTCCTGTGGAATCAGCTGCTGATTCTTCCCCAGAGTCTCCGTCACTAGGGCCAGTGGAGTCAGCTGCAGACTCCTCCCCGGTGTCAGCAGTGGAATCTGCCGCGAGCTCCTCTCCAGTGTCTCCGTCACTTGGTGCTGGAGTACCGGCTGCGGATTCTTCTCCAGTGTCCCCGTCACAGGGGCTTGGGCTGTCAGCAGAGGCCTCCTCCACCGCAGTCTCATCGACACGCAGGCCGAGAACCCGAGTGGACACATTCTGCGTAATGCACGGATTACTCCCACCGCAGCGGCTTTTGTTGAATAGTTTCTGCTCATCGCCTGCAAAACAAAAAAGGAAAACGTTAATGCTCACGGACTGAAAGCAGAGTCATCGAGTCGTACAGCATGGAAATAAACCTTCAGTCCAACTTGTCCATGCCAACTAGATATCCAAATTAGTATACTCCCATTTGCCAGCAATTGGCCCAAATTGCTCTAAACCCTTCCTATTCATGTAACCATCCAGATGACTTTTAAATGTTGTAATTATACCAGCCTTCACCACTTCCTCTAGCAGCTTATTCCATGTACGTACCACCCACTGTGTGAAAATGTTGCCCCATAGGTCCCTTTTATAGCTTTCCCCTCTCAACGTAAACCTATACCCTCTAACTTTGGGCTCCACTACCTGGGGAAAAAGACCATGGCTATTCACCCTATCCATGCTGCAAGGTCACCCCCTGAGCCTCTGACACTCCAGGCAAAACAGCTCCAGCCTCTCCCTATCGCCCAAATCCTCCAACTCTGGCAATATTCTCGGAAATCTTTTCTGACCCCTTTCAAGTTTCACAACACCTTTCCAACACCGATGTCCTGTGCAGCTACAACATCCCAACTCCTTTACTTCATGCACTGACCAATAAAAGAAAGCACACCAAATGCCTTCTTCACTATCCTATCTACCTGTGACTCCACTTTCAAGAAACTATGAACCTGCACTCCAAAGTCTCTTTGTTCAGCAACACTCCCTAGGACCTCACCATTAAGTGTATAAGTGTAGACTTGATTTGCCTTACCAAAGGCAACACCTCACATGTGTGTAAACAGCAGTGATAAATAGTCGTAAGCCTCAGTGCCAGATGGGTTAACGATAGTGAGAACAGGTTGAATGTGCAAAGAAAATATTCAGGATGCTCCATGCTGCCGACATAGAATGTTCAGTTCCAAAATCTACCATGGGAAAATAATGAAGTGACAACAACAATCGCTTGCGAACACCATCCGCTACGAATACCCACCGCTCGCCCCGACCCCCCTCCACCGCTCGTCCCCGCCTGCCCCCCTCACTGTGCCCCCTCCCCCCTCCACCACAGGAAATTGCAGAGACAGCATGGATTAAGTTCACGGAGGGATTTGAAAAGCAGGAGTTTTTAAAAGAAAGGAGTGCTTAACTTTGCACAAATGTAGGTCATCTTTCACAAGGGAGAATGATGCAGTGGGACTCAGCAAGTTAGGACACAAGCAACAGAGACTTAAGCTATGTTGAATCAAATTAAACATGAAGTGTAAACTAAAAATAGCACAACAACCCTACGTAGTCATTGTACTACAGCTGTCACACTTTATTACGGAAGATGTCACAATCAATCAGGATTTTATAGAAAGGCTGGTGAATGAAATTGAAAATAGGACCAGTTCCAAGCTGTGCAAATCCTGGGGAAGGTAGCTCAAGCCTTGAAGCAAGAAAACCAAGTTTTGCGGGATTATTCCAACATTTTTCACCTTCATGGAACCTCAGCCGGCAGAACATGCTGCAGTCTTTAAAGGCAAAGACTACACGGGAGGCTGATATCCCCTTAACACAAAAAGCTGAATTTATCACCTCAAAATAAGAGCTTTGGTGACACACTAATAACTCACAGAGCATCACCAGCATTATGGGGAAAACTGACAGCTTCACAGCAGCTTTCACGATGATCAAACACCACAGCATTTTATAATCAAATCAGTAAAGTACCTGAAAGTGAAGCTGGTTTTGAAACATAGGAACCTGGCATTCAGTTTGCACACAGACAGGCGCCAGAAGCAGCAAGGTGGTAACGACCAGATCATCATATTGCTTGTGGGACCAAATTGGCCCCTATCCATCATGGGACAACACTACACTTCCAAAAATAGTGACAGTGGGATCCTTCTCATCCACCTCAAATATGCAGGTGGAGCCTCCATCTAGCTCAAAAGGTGGCTCTTTTGATGGGAGAGCTCCCTTGGCACTGGCCCTCTGACACTGTCCATCGCCTCAGCACCGACTTCTTCCCAACCCTTCCAACAGGATTGCACCCCCTCAATGCTGCATCAGACCATTAGTTTCTTCTGCTCCTCCATAACAACTGTGAATGTAAACTGTGTGATTTATGTACATAGGAAAGTTATTTTTAAAAAATAAATCTAAGTTTGAGTTTGGTTTGAACCTGTGGATTTTCTGTGCCTGAAGTATATTATTAATTTCTAAGTATGCTGTAGCCACGATGGTTTATTTTAAAAATAGTTTTGAAGCCTAGCTTTAGAGTGAATAAGTTTGTACGGACTTTGTTTGTTTTGTGGCCCATCAAGGTAAATAATGAGGCTTTCAAGGTTGTTCTTCTGGAACTTGATTTTTAAGCTTAAGGGAATAACGTATGAGGGGACAAACTGAGTTTTGCACAAAAATTGATGATGCAATGTGGAGAAGGTAGATACAATCAAGGCATTCAGGAGGAAATTGAGGTGATTGGTAGAAGCAATGTTTACAGTCAAAGGGGAAAGGCAGGAGAATAGCATCAAGTCATTCTGAAGAGGCGTGTTACTGGACTCGATACATCCACTTTGTTTTCCTCTTTCTCCATAGGAGCTGCCAGACCTGCCGCATTTCTCCAGCATCGTCTTTTTTTTTTAAAAAAAACACAGTACTAAGCCATGATGCTCATTCAGAGCCAGTGTAGCCATGGTAGGCTGAATGGTGTCCTCCAACACCACAACAATTCTGTCACTATTTACAGCAGAAGGGTGACGGTGGGGGCGGGTGTTACATCTATTCACTTCTGTGGGCCTGTGAGGAGCGAGTTACACATGTGGGGCAGAGGTTAATCCCTGCTAATCAGGAGTAACTAGGAAGATTGATGAGGACAGAGCAGTAGTTGTGATCTATATGGACTTCAGTAAGGCGTTCGACAAGGTTCCCCATGGGAGACTGATTAGCAAAGTTAGATCTCACGGAATACAGAGAGAACTAGCCATTTGGATACAGAACTGGCTCAAAGGTAGAACACAGAGGGTGGTGGTGGAGGGTTGTTTTTCAGACTGGAGGCCTGTGACCAGTGGAGTGCCACAAGGATCAGTGCTGGGCCCTCTATTTTTTGTCATTTACATAAATGATTTGGATGCGAGCATAAGAGGTACAGTTAGTAAGTTTGCAGATGACACCAAAATTGAAGGTATAGTGGACAGAGAAGAGGGTTACCTCAGATTACAACAGGATCTAGACCAGACGGGCCAATGGGCTGAGAAGTGGCAGATGGAGTTTAGTTCAGAAAAATGCGAGGTGCTGCATTTTGGGAAAGCAAATCTTAGCAGGACTCATACACTTAATGGTAAGGTCCAAGGGAGTGTTGCTGAACAAAGAGACCTTGGAGTGCAGGTTCATAGCTCCTTGAAAGTGGAGTTGCAGGTAGATAGGATAGTGAAGAAGGTGTTTGGTATGCTTTCCTTTATTGGTCAGAGTATTGAGTACAAGAGTTGGGAGGTCATGTTGCGGCTGTACAGGACATTGGTAAGGCCACCGTTGGAGTATTGTGTGCAACTCTGGTCTCCTTCCTATCGGAAAGATGTTGTGAAACTTGAAAGGGTTCAGAAAAGATTTACAAAGATGTTGCCAGGGTTGGAGGATCTGAGTTACAGTGAGAGGCTGAACAGGCTGTTTTCCCTGGAGCGTCGGAGGCTGAGGGGTGACCTTATAGAGGTTTACAAAATTATGAGGGGCATGGAAAGGATAAATAGACAAAGTCTTTTCCCTGGGGTCGGGGAATCCAGAACTAGAGGGGCATAGGTTTAGGGTGAGAGGGGAAAGATATAAAAGAGACCTGAGGGGCAACTTTTTCACACAGAGGGTGGTACGAGCTGCCAGAGGATGTGATGGAGGCTGGTACAATTGCAACATTTAAGAGGTATTTGGATGGGTATATGAATAGGAAGGGTTTGGAGGGATATGGGCCAGGTGGGACTAGTTTGGGTCGGGATATCTGGTCAGCATGGACGGGTTGGACTGAAGGGTCTGTTTCATGCTGTACACCTCTATGATTCTATGAGGGAGTTACAGCTGTTTCCTTCTGTGCTGAGGGTAGTTCCAGACAATCCCTCCATGGGGGTGGGGGAATTAACACTTATTTATCATTATGCAGGTAGGAGTGAGTTACATCACTTTCCCTCTATATAGGTGGTATTCCTCAGTACTGGAGGAAAGGGGAGAGAGCTATATCTAATTCACTTGACTCAGAAGGTACTTACATCTATTTCCCTCTATGGTGGTGGGAGCGGTGGGGAAGATCAAGAAAGAAGGTGGTGTGTGTGTGTCAGTAGCATGGTAGTTATACAAATCCTTTTCCATTTGGGACAAGGGGCTGTAGTTACATGTATAGTCAGTCTGAGAGAGGTGGTATTTACACTATTCCCTTCTATGGGGGGGGGGCATCCAGCTATAGGAAAGACGCTGTGAAACTTAAAAAGGGCTCAGAAAAGAGTTATAAGAATGTTATCAGGGTTGAAGAGTTTGAGCTATAGGAAGGGACTGAATACCGTGGGGCTATTTTCCTTGGAGCATAAGGGGTGACCTGAAGGTAGTTTAAAAATCATGAAGGTCATGGCTATGGTTAATAGCCCAGGTCTTTTTGCCCAAGATAGGAAAGTTCCAAAACATGAGGGAATAAGTTTAAGGTGAGAGAGGAAAGATTTAAAAAGGGACCTAAGGGCCAACTTTTCACAGAGTGGTGCACAAATGGAACGAGCTGTCTGAGGAAGTGGAGGAGGCTGGTACGATTGCAACACTTAAAAAGCATCTACCAAATGGCCTGTTTCCATGATGTACAGCTCTACAACTCTATGCCCTTCTATTGAGGTGCAATTCGTTATGCCTATTTCCCTCAATATGGAGGAGGAAAAGGTTGCAGTTACACATGTTCCCCTCAATAAAGAAGAGGAAGGGGTTGCAGATAAAACTGTTCCCTCAGTTACTTGTGTTCCCCTCGCTATAAAGAGATTGCAGATACCTGTGTTCCCTTCGATTGTGAAGAAAAGGTTGCAGTTACATGTGCTGTCTTCTCTTGGGGAAGGTGGGGAGGTAGTTGACTTTGCTGTCTTCTCTTGGGGAAGGTGGGGAGGTAGTTGACTTTACTTCCGGGTTCCCATCCGGGTCTGCTTCCCCCTCCAAATCCCCCGCCACCCACCGGAGTCCGGCTCTACGCATGCGCAGATCGCTCCGCCGGCTGCTCCTCGCCGCCATTACGAACGACTTTCCCAGCCCGACTTCGGGGGCGATGGTAAAGGGGGAGAAAGGAGGCTGACACAGGAAGTGTCTCCGTCTCTTTCTCCTCCGACTGTATCCCGACGACCGAGCAGGCGTCCATCTTCTTCCCCCCCCCTTACCCTCCCCTCCCCCCCCCCCACCACACAACCCCCGCCCCTTCCACGGCGTCGGTGACAAATCTCTCGTATCCGCCATCCTTTGCCCCCACCCCCTGTCGCTTCTCCCCGGTCGATATCGGCGCCATTCGACCGCTCCGCTCGTTCTCTCGCCATCAGCGACAGGACCGCGATCACTCACCGCCCGATGGAGCGGATGCCGGCGGATTCCGCTCGGGCTCCAGCCACGGATTATCCACCGCCTCCATTACTCCTGTCACCATCGTCTGAGGCACCGGAACCGGAAACTGCTCTGACTGGGGGGAGGGGAGGAAAGGAGAAGTTTACTGCAGCTTCACTGAAGATCATTCCAATTTCAATTACAGGTATTCATTTTCCATGACTATGGACTTATCACCGCAGATTGAACTTTTTATTTGGGTGGGAGTTTAAATAATGCACCCTCAGAGGTGTTTAGGAAACAAATCAGTTGATCCTAAGATGTCTGTACTAGTCATCACCAATATTAGGAGAACTAGTCAACGTTTTGCAAGCAATATTTCTGTTGCAATATTTTGGTCATCTACAGAGAAAAGCCGTGCTTACAAAATGTTTATTAAATTTCCTAATGGTGACTGGTGCAGGTGTCGAGGCGGCTTGGGATCAGCTAACTTGTTGCCTAAACTCCACTGAAGGTGTATTCTTTAAGCCCCCACAGTTACACACAAAGAAAAAGTTTAATTTACAATGATAAGTCACAATAATGGGAAATTAATGATTGAATTTGGAATGATCCTCAGCATTTATTTATTGCTGGGCTGACAGTTCTCAATCACTTTGGAATGATAACAGTCACACTTGCTATTGCAGACTCGTGCTTGCAACTATTTGCATGCATTTTTCATTACCACTGGATATCTCAAAGTGCTTTACAGTGAACTAATTTTGAAATGTACAGTAGTTATTTGTAAAGTAGGAATTGTGGTGGTCAATTTGCATTCATCAATCTTCAAACAGCAATGTAATAATCACCAAAGCATGGAGGTTCTGCAATGTTGATTGTGGGTCAGGTCTAGTCGTATCTGTGAAGAGAGATATAGTTAATGTTTGAAGTCCACTATTTCACTTCTAAACCGGAGATAATTGAGTGAAAAATCACACAACACCAGGTTATAGTCCAACAGGTTTAATTGGAAGCACACTAGCTTTCGGAGCGCCGCTCCTTCATCAGGTGAGAGAGAATTGATTTATTCTTCAACATAATGCTATAGTTTTTTTTAAAGTTATCCAGAGCCATCAAATGTTAAAATAAAGTTTTAACATCCTCATCAAAAATACAGCACTTCTGATTGTGTGGCCTTCCCTCCCACATTGGGAATGTCAGCTTTGATTTTAGTTTTTAAGTCCCTATAGTGGAACTTGAATCCAGAACCATTGTCTCCAAGGTGAGAATACGCCCAACTGAGTTGCAGCTGTTTTTAAAGAATATCAGGTTGTGGACATCACTTTCAATGTTTTAAAGTATATGAATAGGAAATGTTTCTCGGGATATGGGCCAAGTGCATGCAGGTGTGACTAGTTTAATTTCAGATTATGAGTGGCATAGACTGGTTGGATTGAAGGGTCTGTTTCCATGCTGCATGCCTCTAACTTGCTAAGCCAGCATTTATTTCCAATACCTCATTGTCCTCTGTGATAGTGAGCCACCTTTTGAACTGATTCAGACAATGTATTGTGCGGACACCCACAGTCCACTAATTTACTATTGTCACATATACAGTACCTAGGTGTGGCAAAAAGTTTTGTGTGGGGTGCAAGCAGATCATACTATACAAAGTGTACAGGGTAATAGAATAGTGCGACATTACACCCACAGCAATGCACACCGAACAAGATCAAAATTAAAATCCACTGTGTATCCCCACACTATTGTTAGGAAGTTCAAGCATTTTGACCTAACAACAGTGATAGAATAGTTCCAAATGAGATAGGTGACTGATCGGAGGGGAATTTGTTCCAATTCAGCTGCTGCCCCTGTCATTCTAGCTAGTAAAGAGATCACAGATTTGTTAGGTACTGTCACTTGGTGAGTTCTTGTGAACCTTGTACTGTAGATGGTATACACTGGTGCCACTGAGAGTTGGTAGTGAAAAGGGGAATGAATGTTTTGGGTGGTGGATAGGGGTACCAAGCAAGTGCTTTTTCCTGGATGCATTGAGCTCTGAAGGATGCTACACTCTCAGAGGTAGTTTGCATCAATCTGATTTTAAATTAAAAACCTTATCTCTAGCAGAAGGACGTTTTAACCATTACAGTCTTAATGGAAGAAGCTTCTGTGACACTACCACTAATCTTACTAAAACATTATCTGATTATCTCATTTTGATTTAGAGATCTTTGTCTAGTACAAACTAATAATATACTCCTCCACCAGAATGACTACTTAATTAACTGTAACCTGAGCTAGGATATCCTGAAGGAGTGAGGGACACTGCTTAAAATCAAGGCAGTGTTGTCAGCCTCTGTACATTAACAAGGTCTTTTAAAAAAAAAACACTTCTACCTAGGCTTGCGGAGAATCTTACATTGGAGTGGTAGCACGCCGTTCCCGAAGCAGATGGTCTGAATTTAAAGCCCACCTGCCCCAGAGGTGTGTCATAACGTTGGAACAATTAAATGCAGTTCTTTTTAATTAACCGGCCTAAGTCTAGTGATAGTGTCTCAACCTCGGTGGCAGAAAGGTGCAGATTCAAGTCCCAGGTGCCCAGAGCTGTCTGAACAGGTTGATAAAAATACTTCAAGTCATGGCTTTTTGGGGGGGGGGGAGGGGCTAGCATTTACTACCTATCCCGAAATCCCCTTGAAATGGTGTTGAGTAGCCTTTATGAACTTCTGGCGTTAGTATGATATAGGTACACCCTTAAAGAACAGTAAAATAGTTCTACAACAGGATGGTTTCCAATATGGAGGAAAAGCTTACAGGAGGCACATTTGCATTTGACTGCTGGATGGTTGTTACTTTAGTACAAATTAAAGTGTAATAGAAAGTATTGACAAAGGAACACAAGATATATTGGCACTGGAATAGGGTTTTGACAGTACAGACATCTGCTAACTTCTTGTTTATGTGAAAATAAACATGACCACTATTGGATTGTTAGAAAGACCACACACAAGACAGAACCAGCAGAATTTATTGTGCAGTATGTACAATTCCAGCTATTAAAATTTTATACAATATGTACAAATTAAATAATCAACCACAAAACCCTCACCTGTATAGAGCTCTTACATTTAGATTCCTTGCATTACGTGGAGAACCTGAAAATGGTTTGTGTAGGTCACATGTCTCAGATCCAAACAACCCTCAAAACCACAGATCTGACACATGTACACACACACACTCTCAAAATTGATACTTCCTGAAATTTTTGGTGGGAAAAAAAAGGGTTTTAAAAAAAAAGAAACATTGCTGATCGGGTAACCAGAAAGGATTGGAACGTTTTAGCCTTCAAAAAGCCAAATCCAAATAGAAATAAAACAAGAGGAAGCCTTATTCCTTAGGGAGCAATATTGTTTTGGGAGCAGTATTCTTCCAACAAACTGCCCGGTTTGTTTGATCTGCTTAACTTTGGTGGTGTCAATGGGTTACAACTCACATAGGTGCCTCTATCAAGACAACAGTGTTCTACTTGGTATCACAGCAACAAAGAGGGTGATTGCAGAAGAAAGGACAGCATCCAACACCATAGGAGGTCTAATTGCTTTCAACAGAACCCTGCATCCTAATTATTGTGTTACAGATTAATGAAGGCCATCACGCCCTCAGAATCTTTCTCTTTCCTCTCCCGCCCCCCCCCCCCCCCATTTTTATTACCAACACATCCTAGGCACTTTACAAATGAACACTGAGCGTTACCCAAAAGAGAGGGAGAGGGGACAATAACAGGCCTCACTGCCCTTCTGTTTTCCACTACAACAACCGGAAAAGATTCCTTGCAAGCTCTTAACACTGTCATTCAGAGCAAGAGCAACAGAAGCCACTAACTGCAAGCTCAATCCAGACCACACTGCAAAATTTACGTGACCCATCTCCCCCACAGCAAAACCATCAAGTGCCTACCTTCCCCAACCCTCCAATTAATGTCAACTGGCAGGTGGAAGGGGTTGTGGAGGTGACAGATCCTTCAACAGCCCCAAAAAACCTGACACACCCATATACAGAATGCTCTATCCACAGGGAGAGCCACACGAAAATCCCATCTCATCCTCACTCAGGGTCTCAGATGGGAGGGCCAATTCTTCCTGCATGCAGTTTAGTGGATGGAGGCTGTGAATGGGGGTCGTGTATTCCAACTAGCATGAGCCAGGTGGAGGAGTCCACATTGTCGCAATAGCACAATGGCTTTGCTCACCTTGCCCCCAGGGAGGGTGAGCTGTACAGCAGCCTCAGAAGTCAATCCCTTGGGATTCCACAGTACAGCCCACATCTCCAGCACATCCCTCACCAACCACCTTGGGACATGGGGAGATCGATCTTCCCCTTCACAAATCAGCCAACTCAATATTGACACTGGAAAGGGAAACTGAATTTTCCAAAGTCCTGGATTATATTGGTCACCAGAGGGAGAAGGGGAGACAGGTTCTCTCACACCGTTACTGCTGGCACCAATACATGCCAACAGGATTGTTGTGAAATACCAGCCAGTCATTCACTCTGTGAAGTGAAATTACAAAGCTTCTTTTTGCAAATAGAGAATGTAAATTTCTTGTGCATGCAACAATTAAATCTTTTAAATCGACAGGGGAACATTGAAGAAAGCAGTGGTGGGAATAAATCTGCACAATGCCATTTCCACTGTTCTTTACGCTGGGCAGAAATTGGCAAAAAGAGAGGAATGGGAAGGCAGGCCTGTCCCCTTCCCTCATGTCTGTTTCTGACAAACGAGTGGATTCACTTGCTTGACCCTTCCCAGAGCCTCTGAAATCACAGTTGGGACCAAAAATAAGAGAGTAAATTGCCAGGGGGCAAACCAGGGTGGGGGCTGCAGGCCCCTAGCCAATCCCCAGAGAACGATCGGCCAGGAGAGCGGGAAAGGAAAACTGACAAAACCCCCCTCTCCTCTTGATTAGCGCATGTTATATGCGCACAAACACAACTCTAATATATTTGACATGAAGTAAGAAATAGGGACTTCTCTACAATGGATTTGAAACGAGAAACAGAAAAGTGCTTTATGTAAAATTTTTTAAAAATCAGCCAATCTACAAGTCCCAAAGTCACAAGCTGTGTCTATTTAGTTTGAAAGAAGCTGTCAGTTTAATCCTATTGCAACAGGTGAAAGTTTAACTGCTGAAGTGTCCCTCTTGGACCTAGTTCCCAGATCTCCTATCCAAACCTCTTCACTCTCTTTCTCCACCACACCCGTGCCCAAGATTGACAAGAGGCTTATCCAGACACAGGAGAGATATTACCTCCCTCTCACAAGAAAAGGAGATGAGCATCTACTTAATTGTGATCATTGATCGCTCTGCTGTTTTATAATGTTTGAGAAAACTCTTGATCCAACACATGTGCCATATTATTAAACCAAGTGAATAGGAAGGTTGAAAACATTTGAAAGACGGGCAAATGATCTGCATGGTATTTAACGCAGCTGTCTTCCAGCATGTTGAGACTCAGTCCATTCCAAGCTGTTTTAACGCATGTAGCTGGAGGTGGATCATGTCACCTCTCACCCTCTGGCTGTTCATGCAGAGAAGGGGAGGGTACATCAAAGCTTTGGTTTTAGAGAATCCAAAGTCAAAAACAATTATTGCAGATGTGGTTGGTTGACAGCAAGTGTTTTTTTGGTGGTGGCGGGGGGCAGGGAGAAAGAGAAAAGGTCGCCAAAGTGCATCGAGGAGGGCATGTTCACTGTATGGATCGTCCCGTTGACAACAGTGGACACAGGGCTACTGAGGTGTGGTCCTGTCGCACAGCAACACCAGAGATAGACTGACTGTCAGATATTATACAGGGGGAGGGAGGAGAGAAGGTGGCAAATACAGAGAGAGAATGGGGCTGGTGGAGAGAGAGACAGAGAGAGAGAGACACACAGCACGAGCGAGCGTGCAAAGACCCTATGCCATATAGCAACAGCAGCCCTGTCCAAACCCAATTGACCTTCTGAAGTGGGGGTAGGCAGAGGGGAGGGTGGGAGAGAAATCTTGCCAAATTTTGGTACAAACATCAGGGTGTGTGCGCATGGAGAAGGACAGAACGAGAGAGCGTAAGAGATCGCAGCTGGTGTATCTGTTGCCTTTTACTGGACGTTTCTCGATATTCTCAGGCTTGCTGCAGAGTATTCAGCAGCGACATTCAAAGCTTGGATTCCCTGCATTAGGGTAGGATCAATGGCACTTGGTGATGGGTCGGGGTGGGTGGGGAATAGAGGGATGAAAAGAAAACACACCTTTGAGAGAGAGAGAGAGAGAGAGAGAGAGAGAGAGAGAGAGAGAGAGAGGAGAGGGAGGGAGAACACAGTGGCACCTTCTCTTGCTGCAGCCCAAGCCCTCCCCACGTTCTCTCTGGCTGTCTCCCATCCTCCTGTTTCCCTCCCATCCCTCCCACCGCCCGCCTCTGACCCGGCGTCGAGCCGTGTAATCTAATCCGAGCAGTCAGTGACGGCCACTGGGCAGGTCGAGTTTCCGCAGCCGCCGTCGGCGCAATTCGGCTGCATCTGGTTCACTGAGACCGTCCTTCTCATCGTCCGGGACTTCGGCCGAGTCAGGTACGGAATATCCCACCGCCCCTTCCAGGTCACTCTGTCCTGCAAACATTGAACAAAGAATAACATTGCTTTTTAAGAAGAATAAAAATAAAACCAGTTCACCCAAAAGCCAATGCAGGACCGTTGGGGGGGGGGGGGGGGGGGGGGCGGGGGGAGGAGGGAGGTGGTGGTGAAAGGACAGGGTTTCCATGCTGTGCATCTCTATGACTGGATCCTGAACGACTACATTATCTAGCCCAGGTCCTGCTCCACTTAAATGTTCACACTCTGGATGGTGAGCTGCTTTTAGACATGAGCCCCTGAGCTCATCTCTTCCCAGTTTGTCACCATGTCCCTCACGTCCGGTGGTTTGAATGAAAACCCCTCTACCCAGAGTTGGAGAATAAACGCCACGCGATGACAAAAGTGGTTGAGGTGAATGAACAGGGCGGAAAAAGGTGGGAGATATTCAACAAATTGTCATTGAGTGTATGCATTTGGTCCCTTTGGTGAAGTTTTTGTTTGAAAAAGCTAGATCAGAAGGAGTTTGTTCTGGAACCTAATCCAGTCTATGTCAGAGTAAATGCCTGCAAATCCCTGAAATTGTAAATGAAGCATTCCTTGTAACATAGTGGCTTATGACAGGTGGCATAAACATTGGTTAGTAATCAAGGACTGACTTCAGCTTACAAAATCCAAGAGATTGAAAGCTTCAGGCAGCTGTTGGAGGTGACCCGACTTGGATTAGAAGCAAGAGAGCGCGGTGTTGAGAGAGCACAGCAGGCCAGGCAGCATTCGAGGTACAGGAGAATCGATGTTTCGGGCCAAAGTCCCTCATCAGGAATGAGGCTTTTTGGCCAGGGGGCTGAGAGATAAATGGGAGTTTATCTCATTTATCTCTCAGGCCCCTCAGCCCACAAGCCTCATTCCTGATGAAAGGAATATGCCCGATACGTCGATTCTACTGCACCTCGGATGCTGCCTGGCCTGCTATCCTCTCTCAGTGCCATACTCTTGATTCTCATCTGCAGTCTTCACTTTCTCCTTGGATCAGAAGCAAGCTTTGTATTCTGCGAGAGACATGTGCAAGACTGTACAGAATTACTTCAGTATGGAAAAGCAAAGTTTAGTTTGTGGAACTTCCACACCAGAAGTGTTTGGTTATTAGAAGCTCGAGAGAGTTTGAGCTCTCAATCTTGAGACTATTCATGCAAGATGAGTTCACAGGTCAGATGTCAGAAACTGAGGAGAAACCAAACTTTATATTGAGGTATTCTTTGGATTTTAAATTGCAGTTTTGGATGTGAACATAGGAGATATAGTTAGTCAGTTTGCAGATGACACTAAAATTGGAGGTGTAGTGGACAGTGAAGAAGGTTACAACGGGATCTTGATCAAATGGGCCAATGGGCTGAGGAATAGCAGATGGAGTTTACGTTTAGGTAAATGTGAGGTGCTACATTTTGGGAAAACCAATCTTAGCAGGACTCATGCATTTAATGGTAAGGTCTTAGGGAGTGTTGCTGAAAACAGACCTTGGAGTGCAAGTTCATAGCTCCTTGAAAGTGGAGTCGCAGATAGATAGGATAGTCAACGTGGCATTTGGTATGCTCCCCTTTATTGGTCAGACTATTGAGTATAGGAGTTGGGAGATCATGTTGCAGCTGTACAGGACGTTGGTTAGGCCACTTTTGGAATATTGCGTGCAATGCTTGTCTCCTTCCTATCAGAAGGATGTTGTGAAACTTGAAAGGGTTCAGAAAAGATTTACAAGGATGTTGCCAGGGTTGGAGGGTTTGAGCTGTAGGGAGACGCTGAATAGGCTGGGGCTGTTTTCCCTGGAGAATCGGAGGCTAAGGGGTGACCTTATAGAGGTTTATAAAATCATGAGGGGCATGGATAGGATAAATAGACAAGGTCTTTTCCCTGGGGAGGGGGAGTCCAGAACTAGAGGGGCATAGGTTTAGGGCGAGAGGGGAAAGATTTAAAAGGGACCTAAGGGGAAACTTTTGCACAGAGTTGAGTGTGTATGGAATGAGCTGCCAGATGAAGTGGGGTGGAGGCTGGTACAATTACAACAATTAAAGGGAATCTGGATGGGTATATGAATAGGGATTAGAGGGATATGGGCCAAGTGCTGGTAAATGGGACTATATTGGGTTGGGATATCTGGTCAGCAAGGATGAGTTGGACCGAAGGGTCCGTTTCTGTGCTGTACATCTGACTCTACTGATGGCATTGGGAATAGATTGAAACTTTATTCTGCTGAATGTTGAAGTTGTTTTTCAAATGACTTTTTAGAATTAGAAATTACTCAGTTTGCTTCCTTTGGCTTTTTGTCTTTTGTGCTCCAAGCTTCTGTTGAATCTCTGCACCCTCATGTGACTGTTTTACAGTGAGATGACAAGGTGGGGTGGAAGGGAGCTGGTGTGGAGTAGAAACACCAGCGAGCAGCAGATGGGCTGAATGGTCTACTAACACGTTAGAAAATTCCTTGTCCTTCCACGACCGAGGATTAACCCTGCTTGTTCCCGGAAAGAATTCTCATGAGTAAATTTCTCTCTGATGCACCAAATGAAGTAGTGTGATGCTACATTCCTGTGCGTTATTTATTGTTGAAGTGTACTGTGTGGAGAATGATGTGATGACAGCAGGAGTTGATGTGTGAAGGTCACCAAAGCAAACGAACAAAAGCTTCAAAACCAAACAAAACCTCAGACTATCTCAACAAGAAACCTTCACACCCAACAACAGCAGAGGTTTTGCAAAACGCTCTTGTAATTCAGTCTTTTGACTTGAGGGACCCTGAACACACTTGCACTCCAAAACGTCAATAATGCCTTGCGTTTCCCCTTAACTTTGTGGCGTGAAGTCCAAATGGCTTCTTTCTTCCTATTTTCAAACCTCTTAAATCTTCCCCTTGGCTTCCCACTTGGAAAGACAAACAGGAAAAATGCCAGCTCAGAGACAGTCCCACATCAGAACTTATTAACCTATCCACCACCTACCAACACCTCCCCCCCCCCCCCCCCCCCCCCCCCCCCCCAAAGCCCCACCATGAAGCAAGTTGGTCAGCTTCTCGGAGACCAAACTGACTGGCTCCCCCCATGCCACCAAACAGATCCAGTAGAAACTGGTACCTATTTCTTCAGGTTGCAGGGGAGATTGTGCAGAGGTGCTGTCAAAAGCAGGAGGAGGGGAGTCTCCAGTAGAATCCACCTGTGATCCAGACGTTGGTTCCGTTGACTCTGTGCTTGGTGCTGAGCTGGTAGTTGCCGTTGGTCTGGGCGGACTAGATAAAGGACAGTAATGACACAGTGTGCATTTGAAAATCTACATTTTACTCTTAATGAGGTCTCCCTCCCTGCAATGGATCCAGAACGTAATCACTTGGTCACTTTTAAAGACCAGCCAGTTATGATCTTTGACAATTAGACTGTGCTGTGTAGCTATCGAGGGTGCCAAAGGTGACCTTGCTTCTAGGAGATATTTGTGACAAGGTCTCACAGGGGGAAGGGGCTGGTAAAGAAACAAGGCAATGGCCATCTGGTATTAAATCGTGAGACATTTAATCCAGAGACTTGGGTAGTGTTCCAGAGATTTGGGTTAGAATCCTCTTGTAATAGATGGTGGAATTTAAATTCAGGATGTAGGTTTGCTCGCTGAACTGGAAGGTCCGTTTTCAGACGTTTCGTCACCACATGAGGTAATATTTTAAATGAGCGTCCAGACGAAGCACTGCTTGTGTTTCCTGCTTTCCATTTAGAAGCTTGGGTTTCCTTGGGCTGGTGAATATAAATAGAAAGCAGGAAACACCAGCAGTGCTTCATCTGGAGGCTCACTGAAGATGTTACCCAGTATGGTGACAAAACGTCTGAAAATGAACCTTCCAGCTCAGCGAGCAAACCTACGTCCAGAAAGCTCGGCTGGAGCTACAAATCTTCTCAAAACTCGTTAATCTAAATTTAATTAGAAAAGAATCTGGAATTATGTCTAACGGTGACCATGAATCCATTACCAATAGCTAGGAAAAACCCATCTGGTTCACTAATGTCTTTTAGGGAAGGTAAATACCATCCCCACCTGGTCGGGCCAATATGAGACCCCAGACCCACAGCAACAGGGCTGACTCAACTGCCTTCTGGGCAATTAGGGATGGGTAATGAATGCTGGCCTAGCCAGTGATGCCCACATCATGTCAATGAATTTGAAGGCAGCTTTCCTTGGTGCTGCAAGATTTTTACTGTACTGCATGGTCAGAGGGATCAGACTTGAATTCAATCATCAGAATTCAGTAAGTCTGGACCAGCAGAGGGTCTGCAAGACACTGCACACATTTGGCTTAAACTGGGTGAGTCTGCACAAGCCTTATTCAATACTCGGCCCTGCGATACGGTAGTGCAGCCTACCTGAGAGTAGCGACAACAGAGAGGTATTGGTGGATCTGCACCATGGCTGCATCCAGAAGTGTGTGAATGTTCTGAAGACACTGCAGCCGCGCTTCCAGGTTCTGACGCTCCTGACCCTCCATTGCTCGGAGCTCCTCGTCCGTCAATCCAGCAAAGCCAGAAGGTGGCATCGGCATCGGAGGCATTCCTGAAAAGAACGAGGGGCAAAAAATAAATAAATAAGAGCAGCTGTAGCTCATATCCCACAGAAAGTGCTACTCCATGGGTGCCAACTCAAAGCTGAGTATCTACAAACAAATAAACACAAATACTGCAAAGCTGAAATAAAAATAAAGCACTAGAGAAACTCAGGTCAGACAGGACTGCAGAGAAAAACCAGAGGTAACTTTTCAAGTCCAATTTAATCCGGCTCTACATCAGAAATGAAGGGAACTGGAAAATGATGGTAAAGGGGAAGCAAGAGGAGATGAAATGGAGATAGTGAGCGTACCCAAAGTAAAAGAATAAAAAACAAAAAGGAGTGCTAATGGTGGTAGAAGAGTGATATAGATGCAGAATTAGGTGTTAATGATAGCAGTAAGAACTGACAGCACAGTGCCTTTGCGAACAGCAGACCCATTCAAACAAGACATCACGGAGAAGAGGAGGGGTTGCAAAAAAATGGAGGTGTGTGTTTATGGTCTGGAATTGAACAAGTCAATTCTCCAAGACTCCTCACCAGCACGAGTCTGACTGCAAGTAGAGCTCAACTTGATCTGACCAAACTGACACTCTGTTCTGTGCCATGTACCATTGTGAAGGTAATCCTTTAAGAGCAACAGGCCGGTCTGTAGCACAGTATAGCTGCAGACTGGGACAGAGTCAGCGTGCTAAACCCAAAGCAGCTGCAATAATGGGAGACTGGAGTTGCTCACGAGCACGTACAAACCATCACAGCGCATGCCTTACTCTTACCAAACGGAGGGGGAGGCATTCCCACCCAAGGAGCCGACGGGAAGGGAGGGAAGGAGAAGGGAAATCCTGGGATTGATCCAGCAGCGGAAGTCTCCAATCCAGTCCCCGACATGGTCTCAGTGCTCCGGGATTCTTCACCAGCTAGAGTTTACGGGGGGGAAGGAGAAATGGGGAGAGAAACAGAACAAGTATATTAATGCAAAGGCTCATTGGGGTTGTGGGAAGTAAGAGGCATTTCAGAAGAGACTTACAAATATCAGTGCGGTTCAGAGTGCTTAAAAATCAGGCAGACTTGTTTTCTGTACCTTCCCCTATACTCAAAAGTTAAGTAACTGAGTGCCAGCCAAACCCTTTGGGATAGACAAAGCCTTAACATCTGCACTCCTGATTGGACAGGGCTAGCTGGGAATTAGAGTAAATAGGGTGACAGTGGTGCTAATGCTATAATCTCCGGGATCATTACATTCCACTTGTCCACCCCACATGTCCCTATCCAGAACAAACTGATCTCTGGGCCTTTTTGGGTCAACAATGTGGAAGCTCAAACAGGGGGATTATGAACTAGTTGTTTGCCAATGGAGCTCAGTCAGGACACCACCTTAAAAAGGTTTATTCCACCTATTTCCTCATCTAAGAATACACTATGGTGAACACACAGCTTTTAGAAATCACTCCACGTCACTGCCCATTTTCTCCCATACCACACTCTGTTTTGAATGCTCTCCGCGGATCAACTGTTAAAAGCTCCGTTGCTTGCCAGAGTTGCTGGGATGGGTGACGTTAGTGAGAAACGGGCTCCCACTGGCAACCCGCCACACCCCTAATCAGTGCTGAGGGGGAATTGCATTCCCTTGCTCATTCCAGACACTGGGCCTGGAGTTGGGATTTGACTCTCGCACTTCGACACCAGATGTCAGCCTTGGATTCAGTGGGGTTCACTCAATCCAGAGTCAGAACTTTGAGTGTGTTCAGGTCTTCAACCCACCAGGGCTGAAACATGGGGCTGACATTCCCACAGCTGGCATGGAAGGAGGAGCTGCCCTGCCAGAGGACTGGCATGGAGGGAAGAGTTATTTCAGAAGCGGCCTATTTCTCCTTCCCCCTCTGTAAACTCTAGCTGGAGAGAACTCTCTCTTTCCCTCACCACGGCATTGCAATTCCGAGTAGCTCCTCAGCTTGATGGCCGCCTTCTCCCTTCGCTTGCTATGGCGATGGGCACTCTTCCTGGATTCCATCAACGGGTCAGAGGTGACTGAGGAACACTTCACCCCCACCCTCCTTTCTCTTTCACAGTCTTGAGTCTGTGACCTGGCTTGCCAGTGACATCACACTGGGATGCCGTGCCCCTCTGTGAGGTCATGGGCCAACCAGATCACGACCACACACAACATACTGACCAGCAAGCACAGGCTTTGGGGCCCACAAGTGCCGACTCCACTGACACCCGAGCACAAACCCAAGCTGACCCGAAGTTGGAGGCTGTCGCTGTCTTTCAGATGGGAGGCTAAACAGAGGTCTTGGTGGCCATGGATTCCACAGCCACTGCGTGGAGGCAAGAAAAGAACACACGTGCTAGGAGAAGTAGAAATATTAGTCGAGCTTTCAATACGGTCATGTGATCTTGACCTTCAACCCCATTTATTTCTCAATCACTGACATTTAAAAACGCCCCACTCACCAGCACATGTAATCAACGGAGATTTCACAATCCTCTGGGGTAGAGAATTCCAAAGACTTATCACCCTTTCACAGAAATAATTCCTCCTCATCTCAGTCCCAAGTGATCGGGCCTGTTAGCCAGAATCTGTACTCTAGATGATTCCCCGACTGCCAACGTCTACCCTGTTCAAGCCTCTCCAGAACCTGCCCTAGTCGCTTTCCTAATAGGCAACCGTCAAACACAGGTGACCCAAATGTCACCTCATTGGTGGGAGCCCGGGACCGTACAAACCGCTCCCTCCATTACTGTGGGTAGGCTGGTTGTCTTTTTTATTTATTTTTTGTTTTGGTTTCCAAAACAATGTTGTTGCTTCATGTTTCTCCCATTTCCCACCACCTCTCACGTTACCACTTACTGCTTGCCTGGCCCTCTGCACCAGCAGGAGCTGACGTGTTTGATTGTGGCACATTCGGAGCTGCACCAGGAGCCTGCGGGAAGAGGTGCTGGCCCATAGGCGGCCAGAAGGGGAACATTCCTGGCGGAAAGGGCGGCATCCCTGGAGGCACTGGGAAAAGGAACAGCAGCAGTGAGGACCAGGCACACCACACAGCGTGAACGTGTACAACTCAGCAACACACAAAGCCCTGTAGGGGGACCATGAAGTACAGTTCTGCCTCTCCCATATTCTCGCTGCAAGTCGTTCCCCAATACATGCAGTTGACCCCCCTGCCCAGTTCACCAGTTTTGCAAAGGTCCCCAGCAGTAAGACTAGCCTTAAAGTAAGAATTTATAGAATTAAAACCAACTCCAGGTGATTCACATTCCAGGTCTATACTTCCACCTTGTGGAAGTAGGCCCTTCAGCCCAAGTCCACACTGACCCCTCCAAAGAGTAACCCACCCAGACTCATTTATCTCCGCTCCCCCTTCATCTGACTTCACTAAAACACTTGACCAGAGTCAGAATCATAAAGCATGGAAACAGACCCTCTGGTCCAACTTGTCCGAGCTGACCAGATATCCTAAATTAATCTAGTCCCATTTGCCAGCATTTGGCCCATATCCCTCTAAACCCTTCCTATTCACGTACCCCACTAGATGCCTTTTAAATGTTGTCATTGTACCAACCTCCACCACTTCCTCTGGCAGCTCATTCCACAAACACACCACCCTCTGCCTGAAAAAGTTGCCCCTCAGGTTGCTTTTCAATCCTTCCCCTCTCGCCGTAAGCCTATGCCCCTCTAGTTTTGGACTCCCCTCTTCTGGGGAAAAAAAAAGTCCTTGGCTATTCAGCCTATCCATGCCACTCATGATTTTATAAACCCTGACAAGGTCACCCCTCAGCCCCCGACGCTCCAGGGAATATAGCCCCAGCCTGTTCAGCCTTGTCCTATAGCTCAAGCCCTCCAACCCTGGCAATACCCTTGTAAATCTTTTCTGAACTCTAACCCTGTCCTATAGCAGGCTGATCAGAATCAGAAGCAGTCCTATTTGCCTGTATTGGGACCACGTACCTGTCCAATGTCTTTTAAATGTTGTAAAGGGGGGTGGGTGGGCATAGAAGGGCCTTTACTTTGGAGGGGATTATTCCCACTGTCCTGGTCAGCTGATGCTGTAATCGTCCTATTGTTTAAGCAAACTGGCACTGAATTATGGATGTCAATAGGTTACTTATCTCACTGCTGACTACAGGGGGCTTACATACAAGGGACCGGACTTACTGAAACATGTCATTTATGGATGACACTTTAGGAAAAGGTGGCAATATAAACTCAAGCTGTTACGGACTGCTGCTATACAGTGGAATCAGTCAGTGTGGTGTGTTTCGGATTCTGAGCTCACGACGATGGCAAAGTTTCCAGCCCTTCCTATTTCAAGCACCTCAGTTGTTCCCCGACTGCTGAGATCCCTTCCAGAGCATCCTTCGAGAACAGCTCTTACTCACCTCCCCCAATTACTCCAATGCATCCCACCTTCCCGGAGATGTCCCAATGGTTCACAGAATCCCCACAGCGTGGAAGCAGACCGTTCAGCCCATCGAGACCCCCTACTGTTTCCCTGTAACCCTGCATTCCCCATGGCTGATTTACATAGCCTGCACATCCCTGGAGACAACGGGTAACTTCGCACGGCCAATCCAACTAATATTTGAATTGGGAAGAAACTGGAGCACCCGGAGGAAACCCATGCAGACACAGGGAGAATGTGCAAATGACAGACAGGGAGATGCCAGAGGGTCCCTGGCACTGGGAGGCAACAGTGCTAACCACTCAGCCAGTGTACTGCACTGAAGCTGCTTCAGACAGTCATGTTCTGCCAACCAATACAAAACCTACACAGCCAAATGTGATTTTTATTAAAGGGTGAATAAAAATGATTAACTGCTCAATGTAGTGGACATGGATAAGAATTCTTTGGCAAAGAGTGTAATTTAAATTAACTGGAAACTTGGAATAAAAACAAAGTTAGCCTAATGGCAACCACATAGCCTCTGTCAACGTTTGTAAAAATCTATTGTGATTCACAAAAAACCTTTATGGAAGGAAATCGGCCGTCCACCCCCATGTGACTCTAGACCCAGAGCAGTGCAGGCTGTTAACTGCTCTTTGAGAGGTCGGAGTAAGACACAGCTTAAAGGCATGTTGAACTGGCCAACAAACGCTACGGACTTGCAGATTTTTCCCTTAAGAACTGACCTATTTCCCTTTGGAAATCCCCTGTTGAATGTGCTCTTACCAGCCTATTCACAAAGCACTCCAGACAACCAATTCTCCTGGACCTTACTGATCTAATGTCATTCATTTGAAGCTACCTTCTTTAAAGCAGGAGATAGTAAACTGATTGATCTCCAGTTTGGCATTTCCAGTAACTCACCACTCGGCATCAACGTTTTCTCCCCGGAATGGTTTTGGCTTGGACTTTGAAACAAAAGTGCTGCCCCCTTTGCTCTGGGATCTTTCTGTCCACCCCAAACACCAGGGGACATAGCTTCCCCGTGGACCCTTCAAATCATCCTTAACACCTCAAATCTAATGGTGCCTTTAAGCTCCTATACCTAGGGTCAACACGTGCTCAAATTATCGCAGAAGTCAACCATTCTGTTCATTTGTTTTGGTGGGTTTTTTTTTTAAGAAAAAAGAAACAGCAAATAATTTAGGGCCAGTTTTTTTTTTCAGGCTCCGAGGCCGGTATACCCACCCTGAGGTAGCAGTATAGCAAAGCTTACTGGTTGTGGATAGAAAAGCATTGGCAAGGCAGGGTGGTGGGGGGGGGGGGGGGGGGGGGGGGGTAGGAGGGAAGCTGGGGAGTGGACAGATTCAGGTTGCGACTCACGATTGGGTTGCTGGGGGCCCAGGGGGGTCTGCGGCACCTGCGGCTGAGGCTGCTGCTGCGGTGGTGGCGGCGTCTGGGTGGGGAGTGTGACTCGCAGCACGTCCATGCGGCACGTGGGGCACGTCTGCTGCCGCTGGAACCACGAACGCAGGCAACTGCAGGAGGGAACAAAAAGGAAGAAGAAGGAGGGAAAAAAAAAAGAAAGCAGTTACTAGCTAGCAGGCGAGGAAAACAGACAGCAACACGCACAGGTCCATGCAGCGGGAGCACCGCACACACACACACCTGACCCAGGGCCTGTCTGGATGGCAGGCTTCCCGTCATGTTAAAGTGGGAGTCAAAGCAGAGATTCCTGGCAGAACGGACTAGCAACCAGAACTGGTTTGGGGCTGTGCTGGAGGGAGGCAGAGCAGGTTAGCACGATGCCATTTACAGATGAATAGTCGTCATGACTCCTCAGTCCCCTAATGGGTGATATTGATCGAGAAATATTGGGCTCTGGACGCCCAAATTCTCTTTAAATATTAAAAAGTGGAAGGGGGTTTTCTTAACAGCCACCCGAGGGGATCAGATCAAAACTGGTTTTAGAGTTTCACCCAAAAGACATGGAGCGAAAGGCTGGAGGAGTCACGCAAACCTCCGAGTGAACCCTGAACACGCAACCCAGAGAGGAAAAAGCTCTACCACGGAGGGATGGAGGCACATGGCAACGTGAGCAATTTCAACGGGCCAAGAAACAAACAGTGAGCTAGTCACACAAGGCCTGCATCACAGCACTACCTGCAGACAAGTGGAGATGCGCGGGAAGGAAAAACAAAAATCAGGTCAGGGCTACAAGTCTCCACATGATCGAATTTCACACTAACATCTGTCACTTGACAAAAAGACAAGATCACAGGGGGTGAACTGCTGGTGTCAAATGGGACACAGCACGAGATGGACAGGAAAATAAGTCGCGGAAGGCAAGAAAAGTAGCAGCAGCAGGCCATTCGGCCCCTCAAGCCTACCCCACTGCCCAATCAGATCCAATCCCTCACCCTATCCAGCAATTCCATAATAGCACCAGAGAATCGAGTCATCTGTTTGGAAGAATGTTATATTTTGCTCTGTGTGGGAGTGTCTAGAATTGATTAGGCGAACAATTGTCAATTGGAAACCTATTGGGGATCTCTCCACTCTATTTCATCACTGGATCTTTAACTTTGACCTGCACAGGTAGATGGGTGGGTGGCTGAATGAGAAACATCTGCTTCCAAGGCAAATTTAAAAAAAATTAAACTTCATTTTGATGTTAATCTACCGACTCGATGGTCCAGTTCATTATTTTCAAACCCGCTCAGGCCCTGGGATATGAGAGGGGAGATTGGAGATTGGAGATTGGCGATACTCACCTGGTGTGGAAGATGTGGTTACACGGTAGGCGTTTGGCTCCAGTCACCATCTCCTCACGGCAAATGATGCAGACGTTGTCGGTTTGCTGGAGCTCCTCTAGGCTGGCATCGGGGTACCTGCCGGAAATAGACTGAAGGTGTCATGGGGGCTTAGGACATCGCAAGTGACTCAGTGTAGCAGTATACACCAGCAGGAGACAGGCGGTGGATCTTGGGCTTCACTGGGTAAGAGTGAGTGACTGCGGACCTTCACGGCTCCAGTGATACAGAGTGACTGACACTGCCAATATATCTTTAGCAGTACAACAACGGGTGACAGGTCCAACTGTGAGAGAGACATTAGGAATATGTACTGGGTATTGTCAAAGACAGGGAGGATACTCTGAACAAGTATAAAGTTTCAGCTAGGCACCAACTACAGCATCATGCCCAGCTGCGGTCACTGCATTTCAGCAGGATGCAGGGGGTGTTCATAAAAATGGTTCCAGGGCTGGTGGAGTAGTTGAGACTGTATGCCATGGACTGAAAGTAGATTGAGAGGAAAGGAGAGCTCATCAAGAATAGGGCAGGATTATATAAAGTAGACAAAGCAAAGCTGTTCCCATTGACCGATGGAACTGTCTCAGGAACACAGATTTCAGGTGTTGCAGAAGCCCGACGAAGAGAAACAACAGATTTTAAGAAACGCAGCGAGGGGCAACTCACTGCTTCACAAGGTGGACTCTGGGTGGAGTGGGCTCCTGTGCTCTAGCAGCTTTGACCTCATGACATCCTGAAGCCCAAGGTTTGTGTGAAGATTTGCAGTTCAGCTGCCGGTTGCAGATGTTGTGGGCTTGTTCACTGAGCTGGGAAGTTGGTTTGCAGATCTTTCATCCCCCTTTCTAGGTGACCTGCTCAGTGCCGTGAAGCCTCCTGTGAAGCGCTGCTATACTGTGTCAGTTGGAACTTATTTGGTTTCATTCCCACTGTTTCTAGTTACTGCTGCCAGCGGTTTTGACCCAAAGCACTAACTACTCTGCCTGGTGTAAACAACATCTCTGGACTGACAGCCAGACTCCTCCGACCACTCGGATTTATGACAGCAAATAAACCAATAGCTCAACAACAACTCACCAGAACAAAAGACCCAATACCCATTGTGTGCGAGACATGCATGGTGTACTAGATTTTATGCAGGGACTGCACGAAACACTATTTAGGACAAACAGGCCGACAACTAGCCATCCACATTCGTGAACATCAACTAGCCACTAAATGCCAAGACCAGCTGTCCCTCATGGCCATACAGAGACACACAGGTGCGCGCACACACAGCCACAATCCATAAATTCGAATGGGCCAACACAACAATAGGACAGGCCAAACAGAAGAGAGTCAGAGAATTCCTAGAAGCTTGGTACTCATCCACGGACTCCATCAATAACATTGACCTCGAGCCAGCACACTGACCACTGGAACAAACAACTGGAACCAGCATCCGAAGCAGCGGGATCGAAACCAAATAAATTCCAACTGAAACAGTACAGCAGTGCTTCACAGGAGGCTCCATGACACTGAGGGTGTCACCTAGAAAGGGGACAAAATGTCTGCAAACCAAATTCCCAGCTCGGAAGCCTGTTGACCATCTAGACAGCAATGGTTAGAAGTGCGATGGAATACTCCTCAGGTGCCTGGCTTCAACACTCAAGCAGTTTGACATCATCCATGACAAAGCAGCATCCTTGATTGGAACCTAATTGTCAACCTTCCACAGTCACACACCCTCCATTACCTGTCACAGAACTGTGCCTGATCTACAAGACGCACTGCAGCCTCTCAGAACATTCCAAACCCATATTTTCTACGCTGAAGGACAAGGGCAGCAGATTCATGGGAACGCCACCCCCTGCAGGTTCCCCTCCAAGCCACACACCGCCCCAACTTGGAAACATACTGGCTGTTCCTTCAGTGCCTCTGGGTCAAACTCCTGGATCGCCCTCCTGAATAGCATCATGGGTGTACCCAAGAACTGCAACGGTTAAAGACAACAACGCCCCACCACCTTCTCAAGGGGTAGTCAGGAATATCCCAAAAAGAATCAACAACCAACTGGGAACAGCATGAGATCAAACAAGTTCTGCTGACCACTGCAGAGGATGACAATCAAAGAGGGCAAATGAGTGAAAGTGAGGTCACCAAGCTCAGTACTCACAGCGTGTTCATGTTGCGAATTGCTCTTCTCGACATGATGGCATCAGTCACTGCCTTCTTGAATTGCCTGGAAACGGAGGCAGGGAGACAGTTAGGTTTGTACGACTGCCACAAGCTCGTGGCCCAACACCAATCCCTTTGCACTGCCAGCATTCAAAAACACAGCAGGCCACAACAAGCTGCAAGGAACCTGTCAGCTAGGGGGGGAAAGCTGGGCAAGGTGGGGAAGGAAAGAGGCACAGAGAGACTATTTGGAAAAGATGGCTGATGGACGTTTATAGATTTCCAGGCCACAAGTCTAAACGTAAAAGAAACAGTTTCCCTTCTCAAAGTCTGGTATTCCTGTCCTGTTTTGGGAAGGCGCCTGTAACACCCTGCCACCAAAATGATGCAAGAAATAAAACTTTAAATACCTGATGCTGTGATCCTTTACTCTCAATTCCCCTCCTTGATAGAACTTCGTTCCAATCCTTTTAAATGCTTTCTCGAAGTATCCTAAGACATGACACTCCCAGCACAGGGAAATTCCCCAGTCACTCCAGTCCATATGCCTCCTTCAGCTAACTGGGTGAACAAAGCTGCTGGGTATTCATCTGGTTGGCTAGTTTGGGGCATCTTGCTGTGCCTATGAGAGGTTGGCAGCATTTGCTAACCTCATCTACCAGGATTGCAACTTTAAAAGGGACACACCATATGAAGTGTGTTGGGCCATCAAACAATCCGTACACACAGTGTGGAAGCAGGCCATTTGGTCAACATTGACCCTTTCAAGAGCATCCCACCCCTCTACCCTATTCCCTTTAAGCCTGCATTTCCCTTGGCTAAACCACCTAGCCTGCACATCCCTGAGGACTTTGGGCAATTTAGCACAGTGAACCCACCGTAAGCTGGACTTCACCAGTTTCCTCATTTCCAACCTTCCAGTTCAGCACTGTCCTCATGACCTGTCCACCTCCCTTCCCACTTATCCACTCCACCCTCCCCTCTGACCTATCACCTCCAACCCCACCCCCATTCACCTATTGTACTTTTTACTACCTTCTCCCCAGCAACCCCCCCACCCCCCAGACAGAGGGAGAGTGTGCAAACTCCACAAGACAGTCGCCTGAGGGTGGAATTGAACCTGGGTTACTAGCGCTGAGGCAGCAATGCTAACCACGGAGCCATCACGTCAAAGAATTGCTGAACTGTTCAAATCTGACCTTGATGGCACAGAGTCTAACTCTTACCCAATCTTGCCCAGCAGCTGAAAACTCAAGTTTCTCCAGACACAGCCCTTTCATCTCGGTGCTGCTGGTGCCATCAAGTCTACCTGTGCAGAAGGAGGGGGTTAAAATGAAACATCACCACCTTCTCATGTGAGCACTCACCTCATGGTCAGGTACATGGGACGGATGGCAAACAGAGGGAACGTGTGAACCTTGATCATTATGGTCATGAAGGCCATGTAGAGCAGCACCTTAATGAACCCTGAAACAGACGGAAAGATCAGCTTTGATAACAAGAGCAGCAGCCACGCACCACGAGAAAGATGGTACTATAACCACAGCCTGGAATTAAGCAAAGGATACCCGGGATGAAAGTTACCAGCTGATCTTCAATCTACCTATCAGAGTTCAAAACACATTCGCCCTTTCAGAGTCTCGTTTGAAACCCCAGAGCAAGCATTGCCACACATCTCACACCCTGCAATTTTACAAGCCGTCCCGACCACCCTGCCTGTCCACTACCCCTCCCGATACCTGTCAAGAGCTCAGTGTAGAGCATATACACAGCCTTGTTGTCCCAGGGATTGTCACTCTGAAGATCGATGGTGTGCAGAATGTATTTGATGAATATGGTCAGCACCATAGTGAGGAGAATGGCATACTGTAAGGGAACACAGGACAGAGATTAAAGCATCAGCCCCTCAACCACGACATCACCATCACTGCCCAAGAGTCTCACTAGCCCAACTTGGGACACAAATCGCTATTGTTTTAATGCCACTGTCAGTATCTGCCATCCAATGGGTCATCAGAACAACTAGGGTAAGGGTAATTGACGGAATCACTGATAAATTTCCAAACCTTTCAGGATATCGCTAGCTAGACCAGCATTTATTGCCCACCAAGGAGGTAGTGTGAACTTTTTTCTTGAAATAAAAACAGACGTTGCTGGAAAAGCTCAGCAGGTCTGGCTGCATCTGTGAAGATAAATCAGAGATAACGTTTCGGGTCTGGTGACCCTTTCCCAGAATGTTCTCTTCACAGATGCTGCCAAACCTGCAGAGCTTTTCCTGCAAGTTCTATTCTTGCTTCTGATGTATAGCATCTGCAGTTCTTTCAGTTTTTGCTTTCTTGAAATGCTGGACGTAGGTAGACCTATAATGCAGGCAGGCAACAAACTCTAGGATTTTGATTCCATGACATGGAAGGAATGGTAATATATCTCCAAGTTAGGACGGTCAGAATGGACCTTGTGGGTAGTGTTGCCACGGATGTGCTGCTCTTGTCCTTTGCATTGGTAGAGTTCACTGACATGGAATATACTGCTTAAAAAAAAAAGCACATGCAAGTTTCTGCAGATGGCATTGCCACTGAGTGTCAGTGTGGAGGGACTGAATGTGGTGGACAGGATGCTAATCGAGTGGATTGCTTTGTCCTGGATAGTGTGGAGCTTCAAGTGTTTTAGGATCTTCTAGGTATACAGAGTTTTCCACTTCACTCTTGACTTGAGCCTTGTAGAGTCAGGAGGTGACTCCCTCACTGCAGGAGTCCTGGCCTGTGACCTGTTCTCCTTGTCAAATCCCAGGAATAAGTGTCATTTCTCAAGAGATGACGACATGTTTGCCACAAACAGATAGAATTAAACAACTCAGCCCCACAACTCAGTCTTTAAACCTTGGTCACCTTTGGCAATGAGCTGAGAACTGAATTGTGGGTAAAATGTTCAGGTATAACCCTTACACCTGACAGAGGAAACCCAACTCCATTGCCTGCTACTCATCCACATTAAGGAGGGGCGGGGGAGTTACAACAGCGGGGGGGGGGGAAAGCAAAGAACCCATTAACTGTCTCCTGGTTGAAATGAAAGAGTGCTTGCTGGACTGTGACTATCGACTGAATAATTTCCCATTTTCTTTGGTAAAACCTGTGAAGTTATTTCTGAATGTATGGCGGTGGGGGAAAAAAAAAAAAGAGAGAAAGGAGAGAGATGCAGACACAGGACATGTCGCACTTTGGCTTTCTAGGGGCAGGGTGAAGAATTCACACATTAGTTAGACAGAAAGTGTTTATTTCCCAGTAACCGGGTAAAAGGCAGCCCTGGGGGGGGGGTTTACGTGAATACAGGTAGACAACTCTTTATCCAAAATCCCAAAATCCGAAGGTTTTTTTGTGAAGTTTTTATCTCAACAACAAGGTTGCTTGGCGAGCAAACAGTTGTCCCAACTCCACACCCACTTGACGCGCGTTACTCAGATGTGACGTGTGTGTGTGTGTGTGGGGGGGGGGGGGACAGGCCTCTGTCTCAGGGCCCGTTACTCTCACAGTCTGCTGTGCGGCAAGATTTTTAAAAATTTCACGGTCACTTATTCCGAAATTTGAAAAATTCGGAAGACCAGCTGGTTCTGAGAGTTTCAGATAAAGGATTGTGCACCTGGATTACAACTTTCAAGAGAGAAGAAAACAAGTTTTCAAAAGGTATTCATTCCCTGTTGGTGGCCCACAGGCATCCACCACTGTCACCCCCACACATTCCCAAGAGGAAATCCTCACCTCAAAGCCAAACACCAGCTGGACGGATGCTCCCCGGGTCATGATGCTGTGACAGGCATGGTTTACAAACAGCAGATCCAACAGAGCCAGTAAACCCATCAGTGCTGCAAGAGAAAGAAGGCAAGATGTTTCTTTAAAATCCTAAGCATGAACATCTGAATGCTGCAAACGAATGCTGTTTGTTAACTTGTGAAGCTGCAATTATTTTCCAGAGGTCATCATACCTAAGCAAGCTTTTGCAATAGCTCCCTGACAATGCCCCTTGTCTTCCACTGTCCTTTCAGGAGGTTCTCTGTTTCTACTCTTGCATTATAAGTTACTTGATCTTTGGTGTTTACACTATTTGTCCTTCAATTCCCCCCTGTCGATGGGACAGGGGCTTCTCTCTACTGTGAACAGCAGTTTGGCAGGTGCAGTTATAATTTCAGAATACCTACATGTATAATATTTAATAGCAATTACTTAAGCCTTGGATTATGGTGGGATCAGACTTTTCTTTCTTCACTTTACTAAATACCAGGTGTTGCACTTTCCCAAAGAGTTTTAGAAGGCACTTCATTATCTTCTGGTTACCATGAGCATAAAGGCCATGATTCTGGCTGTGGAATCTGCTGCCCCATCTGACAATTCTCTTCATCCACATGCAAAGCCAATAATCCCTCCTTTAGGCCCTTGGCCTAGGATCAGTTTGGTGAATCTTTGGTGCACTCACACTCAACGGCAAGACCATCCTCCCTTTGAACAAAACCGTATAATAAGTGTTTCTCGTATCACAAAAACTTGGTACAACTGCAGTCAGACATCACTGCTGTACTCTAATTGGACAGTCAACTTGCACACTACTTCTTTTATAAACTAACTCAGGAACATCGATGCCCAAGTCCCTTCAGGCATCTGCAGTTTCTAACCTCTCACCGTTTATGAAAATAATCTTGTTTCTCCACCACTGAAGGGAATAATTACACACTATTCACATTTTCTAATTTCTGGTCTTCCTGCCCCCCCACTCTAGATTTTCCCTTCTGATCTCAGTGGACAGTTTGCGGGCAGGATGATTTAAGGACAGGTCAGCAGCTTATGAGCAGAGAGACACGGCAGCGTGTAAGGGGGCCACAAGCAGCAGCGCCACCAGAAGGCTGGCTGCTCCCTTGAGCTCGATTTAAAAAGGTGGTCTGCTCTCCACAAGCTGTGGCAAAGACCAAGAAGACACGTCATCTCGAAGCAGCAGCTGTGTGGAGCCGTGAAGGGGGAAGGTCCACTTCAGTATTTAGTAACGTCTATGCAAATCCTGAGCACCTGCTTCTTGTAATTGAACTGGAGGGGACTGGGGATCTTTGCACAAACCAGTCCCTTTGCACAAACCAGTCCCTTTGCACAAACCAGTCCCTTTGCGCAGTTAGCTGCAGGTTAGGGAGTCACCACTTCGAGCCTGAAGGTCCAACGCCTGAAACCTAAATACATCAACGAGGATGACACAGATGGTGACAAACTGCATGAGCACTACACTATCAGAAGAGCCTTCATTCAGATGAGTGCTAAACCCTTTCTGCCATCTCAAGATCTCAAGGCAAATTTTTGTTTAAAATAAAAAGAATCAATTGTGGGTATGTGGGCATCACCAGCAATGCCAACATTTAACGTCCAGCAAATTGGTCTTTGTGCGAGCTTGCGCATCTCAAATAGTAAGTAACTGGCTGCAAACTGCTTTGGGATATCTCACAGTCAGCCAAAGGTGAAGAAATCACAACTCAAGTCATTGTGGAGACATGACTGGAATTGATCGGTCACAGAAAGAAGGGATTGGTGAAGTGACACGAAATGGTAGCGCAGTGACAACGGTCAGCACGGTCACTTTGTCACATGGGACTGCAGGACCTTGTTGGTGATTTAACTGAAACAGAAAACAGCAACCTAGAATCCCTACAGTGTGAAAACAGGTCCTTCGCCCCAACAGGTCCACACCGAACCTCCAAAGAGTAACCCACCCAGACCCATTCCCCTACTACTCTATATTTACCCCTGGCTAATGCACCTAACCTACACATCCCTGAACACTATGGGCAATTTAACATGGCCAATCAATCTGACCTTTGGATTGTGGGAGGGAACCAGAGCACCCAGAGGAAACCCATGCAAAGACAGGGAGAATGTGCAAACTCCACACACACACAGTCACCTGGAATCGATCCCTGATCCCTGGCGCTGTGAGGTAGCAGCGCTAACCACTGAGCCACTGTTCCACCTTTTCTCTCAGGGTGCCTCTGGTTCTGAGCAAAGGGACACACACTAGAGATTGAATTTCTTAATCAGGGCAGGAGGAAAAGATTTGGCTCCAGAGCAAGTGACCCAGAAAAAACCTCACCCCCCCCTGTATGGGAGAAGTTTCCACAGTCTCCCGGATCAGCCTGTTCACAGTAGCTGACCTGCGGACAAAGTCTGTATCCCCACTGGACTAAATGTAGACTGCACGAAACCCAAGAATGACGCGAAACTTTCACTCAACCATGAGGTACAATACTCACAGACAACTCGGAAGTGAAACAGCCACGAGATGTTTGGACTCCGTTCCATCTGTACAGAAACGCAAAATAGAAACACGTTCAGATGATGCACACACACACACAATCCACGACAGTGCAGTGCTATAGGCAAAACAAGCTGACAATGGGGGCGGCTTCCAGGCTCTATCTTCTTGGACTAACATTCAACCCCACTGTCTGCTGAGATTGCAACCTCAATCTAATGAATTTGCAGAGTCCCAGCCCTAGCAGGAAGAAGCTCACAACATGAAACGGTCTTGAATTCACTTGCTGTGGCTGGTGCAGGAAATGGCAAAAGCTTTTGATTGGAATAGCGTGATAGGAGCTCTACTGTGTCAAACCCCATGCTGTCCCTGCCCTGGGAGTGTTTGATTTTGGTGGGTGGGGGAAGAAAACAGTGAAAGCTTTACTTTCAGAAGTAGAGAGAGTAAATAGGGCTTTACAATGTTAATAATGAGCTCGAAGGGGTGATGCCTGGAAGGGTTCCATTTCTCTTCGCAGAGAGATGGGGAAGATCCTCTTCTCTCCTCTGCTTAAAGCCAGTGACAAGACCAAGACTTGGAACGCAGCTGAAACAATCTGAGGCGGAGAGGCGTCTGCTGTAGGCCATCACGTTGCTGCAGTGCACAGCACGGGAACAGCAAGTGGTTTCACATTTGGATTGATTGGGACAAAACTAACCTCCCCCACAATCCAGACTGGCAAAAGACTGTTTTCCAGTTGTTGTTGTAGCACTCAACCTTTCGGCCCATCATGCCTGTGCTGACTTCATTGAACTATCCAATCAGTCCCACAGTCTCCCTTCCATTCTCCCATGCCACTCTGTGGCCCTGCAAGTCTCTCCCTTTCCAAGTCTTCATCCAAATTCCAGTTTTGAAAAATTTCCACTGAATCTGGACAGCGAAGAAGGTTACCTCAGATTACAACAGGACCTTGATCAGATGGGCCAATTGGCTGAGGAGTGGCAGATGGAGTTTAATTTAGATAAATGTGGAGGTGCTGCATTTTGGAAAACCAAATCAGAGCAGGACTTCTACTCTTAATAGCAAGGTCCTGGGAGTGTTGCTGAACAAAGAGACCTTGGCATGCAGATTCATAGTCCCTTGAAAGTAGAGTTGCAGGTAGATAGGATAGTGAAGGCAGCATTATGTATGGTTAGCTTTACTGGTCAGTGCATTGCATAGAGGAGTTGAGAGGTCATGTTGCGGCTGTACAGGACATTAGTTAGGCCACTTTTGGAATATTGCATGCAATTCTCGTCTCTTTCCAATCAGAAGGATGTTGTGAAACTTGAAAGGGTTCAGAAAAAATTACAAGGATGTTGCCAGGGTTGGAGGATTTGAGCTGTAGGGAGAGGCTGAACAGGCTGGGGCTGTTTTCCCTGGTGCGTCGGAGGCTGAGGGAGGACCTTATAGAGGTTTATAAAATCATGAGGGGCATGGAGAGGGTAAACAGACAAGGTTTTTTCTCTGGAGTGGGGAGTCCAGAACTAGAGGGGCATAGGTTTAGGGTGAGAGGGGAAAGATATAAAAGGGACCTAAGGAGCTACCTTTTCAGAATGAACTGCCAGAGAAGTGGTGGAGGCTGGTACAATGACAACACGGAAAAGGCATCTGGATGGGGATATGAATAGGAAGGGTTTGGAGGAATATGGGCCAAGTGCTGGCAAATGGGACTGGATTAGGTTAGGATATCTGGTTGGCATGGACGGGTTGGGCCGAAGGGTCTGTTTCTGTGCTGTATAGCTCTGAGTGTATGTTCTTTCAGGCAGTGCGTTGCTAACAGCAATGACCCATCATCAACTGCGCCCCCTCCGCTCCCCTCAACCTTTTCCACCGTTCTACCAAAACAGAGTCAGCAGGAAGGGGATGGCTACAAAACCAGGTAGACAGTCTAATGCACATCTACAACGTGAATTTCACAGCATGTACATGCTTGATTCATCAGCACTCCAGGTGTGTGAAACACCAGAAACACTTACAAAGTCCACCCTGTCCTCAGCTAGCCAGTGGAAGCACTTGAGAAAGAGCAGCAGGGTGAAGAGGGCCACAAAGCGTGGACTGAAGTCATCCCTGAAGACAGTGAATGCCAAGCAAGTCTCAGTCACAGCGTACCAGGAACGCTCGATTAAATGCTGTAGAAAACAGGAAGAAAACAGCATTAGAATATCCAATCACCATGGCTGAACTGAAGGGATTCTCCACAACCTCGCAATCAGGAAATATTCATTCCGCAGACACCCTGTGGAGGGCTGGTAAGAATTTCATATATGATCACTTCTCATTTCCCTAAACCTCAGAGAATAGAGGCACAGTCTGTTCAAACCTCTCCCACAGGACAATTCTCAGTAACTGTACACAATACTCTCAGTGCAGTCTCACTAACACTCCATAAACCTGCAGCTTTCATCCGGCGCACAAAGCCTCTTGTAATAACAGGCCAACACATTATTTCCTTAATTGCTTGCTGCACTGGTGCAGAACAAGCCACAGACAGAGCAACGAGTGTCAGCGGACTGATCCCAAAACAAAAGGCTCTTCACTCGCTGGGACAGGTCTACTTAGGATGGCCTTCAGCCCACTTGACTGACTGAGGGGGAGGGGGGAGGGAGAGACTGAACACAGGAAAACTTTGCAAAGTCACATCAAGGCACTGCAAGTCAGCTCTACCTCAGTACTCATGTTTTAGCAATAACAGTGAACATACCCTTTGCCTGACGACTTAACCAGCTTTGAATTACACATGAACAAGGACACCTAGATTGTGCTGGACATCAACACTTCGCCAGTTCAGGCTGCCAGCAGTAAGTGTGCAGAGCACGAAGCAATGAATTCGATAGCTACTGGAGTCAGGGGGTTAAGAGCAGTGTGCATGTGTCAGAATATGCCAAAATATAGTTTTGGTTGTCTAAAGCCTGGAGGGACCTCTCAGCTATTAGAACTCTGCACCAGACAGGATTGGTGTTGTGGTGATGCTAATTCAGAGGCATCAGTACTGAGTGGGAGGCACCAATGGAGGGGACAGTGAAAACACTGTACTGTTCCTCCTTCAATACCACAAGCAAGTGCAGCAGTCAGACTAACTTCCTTCTACGTGCCAGTTACTGATCCGAGACCGCAGATGTCCCAGCGTTAGTCAGCCAATTAATCTGCCGTCAAGGCTGACGAGATTTGCAGCAGAGTTCCAGCTCAGAGGAGTGAGTCAGGGTTGGCCACGTGGAACAACATTGATAACGTTCTGACTTGAAACCTTGACACAACGCAGGGAGGTTTGTGGCCCTCTGACAAACAGGTGGCATCTACCTCAACCATGTTACAGACAGGCTTTCCACCTTACTTGTTGGGTGACTGGCTGAAACTTCACAAGGAGAACCCGAAAGGTGCCAGGCTATGTTAATAGCGTAGGGTACAAGGAGCTAGAAGTAGCAGACACAGTTACTGCCCTTGACAAGCCCTCGTGGCCACACAGACATTTCAACAAGGAACCAAGGGAATACAAGATGATTGGATACTTTCCCTTCATTCACACAAAGCTGGAACACTAATCCAGTCACTCCCTCACCCTATTCTTTCCCATCATTTTGGATTCCTCTTTGAAAACTATTAAGTCCATCTGCACAAGATCAGACAGCACAAACCCTAATCACCACTTCAGTTTCAAAGATTCCTCCTCACACATTGCCCCAAATACTGATGGGAAGTGTAGCCTTTGTGGGTCTATTCAGCCTCATTTTCCTCAACCACACCTGGAGGCCATTCAGCCCCCTTACATTGGGGCAGCCTGGCCTTGATACAACACTTCTCACTCCTACAAAAAAAACCCTCTACCTTCAGAAACTCCCCAGTGTGTTGTGCGCAGCCCCCATGAGGGACTTGGTCCAAGTCACTCTGGTCACGTGGGAAAATGCAGATGCCAAGGATGTGCACAGCAAGGTCCCACTCCCCGAAAAGGGTAGCAGAGGCAGGAACCCGAGAGACATTCCAGAACTACAAACACTTGAAATGCCTGTCTACTAGGTATTAGTCTGTGCGCCAGGTGCTGGAAAATGGGATTAGAGTAGGTGGGTGTTTGATGACCAACTAGGACATGATGGGCTGAAGGGTCTCTTTCTATGTCACAAAAACCTTTCCTTGAATGCTTCATCTGTGCGTCCTGGCGCACACACGCACATGAGCAATTAGGAACAGATTCTTATCATTGACTCTTTTGAAACCCTACTTCTGAGTACTCCCTTCACTAGCTCTATTCCAAGGAGAAACAGGCCACAAATAAACATGGAATGGAGAACGGTAAAAACAGTGACTGCAGATGCTGGAAACCAGATTCTGGATTAGTGGTGCTGGAAGAGCACAGCAGTTCAGGCAGCATCCGAGGAGCAGTAAAATCGACGTTTCGGGCAAAAGCCCTTCATCAGGAATATAGGCAGAGAGCCTGAAGTGTGGAGAGATAAGCTAGAGAAGGGTGGGGGTGGGGAGAAAGTAGCATAGTGTACAATAGGTGAGTGGGGGAGGGGGTGAAGGTGATATATCGCGGGGGGGGGGGGTGAGGGGGAGGGAAAAAAAAAAAAGAGGCTGGAGTGGATAGGTGGAAAGGAAGATAGGCAGGTAGGACAAGTCAAGGGGACAGTGCTGAGCTGGAAGTTTGATACTAGGGTGAAGTGGGGGAAGGGGAAATGAGGAAGCTGTTGAAGTCCACATTGATGCCCTGGGGTTGAAGTGTTCCGAGGCGGAAGATGAGGCGTTCTTCCTCCAGGCATCTGGTGGTGAGGGAGCGGCGGTGAAGGAGGCCCAGGACCTCCATGTCCTCGGCAGAGTGGGAGGGGGAGTTGAAATGTTGGGCCACGGGGCGGTGTGGTTGATTGGTGCGGGTGTCCCGGAGATGTTCCCTAAAGCGCTCTACTAGGTGGCGCCCAGTCTCCCCAATGTAGAGGAGACCGCATCGGGAGCAATGGATACAATAAATGATATTAGTGGATGTGCAGGTAAAACTTTGATGGATGTGGAAGGCTCCTTTAGGGCTTTGGATAGAGGCGAGGGAGGAGGTGTGGAATGGAGAAACTCAGGTCTAGCAGCAACTGTGGAAACTGCAGACCTACCAAATTTCGCCAACATTCTCAGCATTTGGCTTTCAATCAAGAGAACAAGCCTAGTGGCGTCATCAACCCTGGAGACATCATGGTATATTCCCTGTGCATCCTTTCACAAAAGCCCACCTCAACACTCCAGCTGGGACGAGATCACTGCTCTCTAAAGACTTAGCCTTCGGTACTCCCAACCCGGTGTAGCTGTTTTGTTAATCCTCCTTGATTCGTGGCTTGTGCATCAACACTTTCAACTAGGTACCCATATTAGCTCAACCTCTCTGCCCTCTCCTTTCCTCAGAGTCTGGCAAAAATTAGAAGACATAGGAGAGGAAGGAAGGCCATTCGGCCCATCAAGTCTACTCCGCCATTCAATCATGGCTGATGGGCATTTCAACACCACTTACCACACTCTCCCCGTAGCCCTTAATTCCTTTAATAAAAATTATAGAGCCATACAACAAGGAAACAAGTCCATGTCAACCATAATGCCAAAGAAAACTAGTCCCACCTGCCTGCGCTTGGTCCATCTCCCTCCAAACATTTCTTAATGTCCTTATCCAAGCGTCTTTTAAACATTGCAGTTGTACCCACATTCACCACTTCCTCTGGAAGTTCCTCCAAGTCTAAACCCAATTCTCTGTTAGTGAATGCACTGCCACGGCAATGTGCCAATGATAACCAAGGAAATGACATGCCGAGTCACCGACTGCACAACTTTGTAGCTGGCTCTTGACAGTTAGGTTGCAATAGCCCACCAGGGCCAGAGATTCCTACAGCCGTTACATTCTCACCTCCATCTCCGCAGCGCGCAGCTGCCCAAAGAACACCTTCCGCATGAACTTGCCGATGAGGAAGACCAAGACAAACGCCTGAATGTACAGCACCTGGTCAGGAAAAAACAAAGAGAATAACCAGCATGTTTATTCACGTTTGGGTAAAACTGCTGGCAAAACCAATCTGCAACTGAATGACGGGGGACGCCCTGGCAGCTAAATGACCAAATATCAGACCAATCGGCATGTTTTTCAGCTTGTTTCATCTGGGTTAGGAAGTTTGCAACTCAAGCCAGCAACCCTGGCTCAGCAGCAGGAGTGCTGCTACAAAACAGCCATCACGTGCCAAATGAGACAATAAGTGGAGGCTCATACAAGTGCATAGACTAGCGAGTGGTGGGTGTGTGCCTTTCACCCTATGCCCTGAGCCAACACTGAAACCAGGTATTTGCGGGAACAATTTCCAAAAAAAAAAAGCACTAACAGCATGTGGATTATTTATCTTCCTTTGGGCAGCTTTGCAATCGATCTTTGATGATACACTTGATGAGGGGACAGTGTTTACTCTCCCAAAAGGAAGATATTGGTTGCAAGAATCCCCTCTTCCCCCCCCCCCCCCGGTCTCAAGATATTGCGGATTTGATTATCCTAAAGTATGAAAAGACAATGAGTGCAACAGACCACGTGTGCTGTATTTGCACACCAGCTCCCTGGAGAGGTTTTTTTTAAAACTTGCACATCTCAACATTAGACAACTGTTTAGCAGAAGAGCTCCAATTTTATGGAAGTCAGACACCTCGGTTTTCAGAACAATCCCCACTCCAAGGGTGAAAGGAACAGTTGTACCACAGCAAGTTTTGCAGCTCCTTCCCAGTTAACTCGCAAATTCTTAAAATTCCTGCCAGTGCCCTAATATCATCTGAACTTCAAAAACCCAGCACCCATGACCACATATCCAGGGCCCCTGGCTCCTCTTCACTTTGTAGCACCTAACAAATTCAGATACCACCACGATTCCACCCAAATATTCAGTGTCACAATGATGGTTGTGTGAGGAACCCAGCATTTCAGTCCCCAATCCCTATCAGCCATTACTTGATTGAAAAGAAATTCCTGGATTTAACTCCAGAAGCTGTTTGGGTGCTTCCTTCCTGGGCACAGAAAAAGGACAGGGATAACGTTGCTTGCCTTTCCTACCCACCCGATTCCAGCACCCACAGTCATTGACCTGTCGGGAATAAGCTTTCTACTTTTAGCCCGCGTCTGCCTCACAGCATCAGGGACCTGGTTTCAATTCCACCCTCGGGCAGCACCATATGGAGTTTGCACATCTTCCTCATGTCTGTGTAGGTTTCCTCTCGGTGCTCCAGTTTCCTCCCACAGTGCCAAAATTAGGTGGATTGGGAAATGCAGGATGAAAGGACAAGGGGGTGGGATGCTCTTTGGAGGGTTGGTATGGACTCAGTGGGCCGAATGGCCTGTTCCCACACTGTAGAGGTTTTGTGAATCTAAATGAAGAAATGCACAGAGCATAAGTGAAGATTAAACTGGCTTCTGAGGCAACTGGGGCATTTGGTGAGGGAACATAAATGCAGCGAGACCAGGGGGAGCAAATCAGAAGGGAATCCAAATGTCTAATTGCAGCCTTAGTTGATGCACTGCACCATTAGTTAATTCTAGCTGTTTGGAGGATCTGGTTTCCGAAAGATGGAACTAGGGAGCTTACAAAGCTTTTCATCAATCCCCCCCGGGTGGACGTTTTTCCCTCACGTAAACCAGCAGTGCTCATTCACAGAGGCAGAAACAGCAGAAGAGAAACTGGAACAGCTTCTGAGGAAGGGTCACTCAACCTGAAACCTTAACTCTGATTTCTCTTCACAGATGCTGCCAGACCTTCTGAGCCTTTCCAGCAACTTCTGTTTTTGAAACGGGAACTGGCTTCGAGTTGCAAACAAGCCAGGCCAGGACTCCCAACGCAATAGGACAATATTCAGATGATTTTTCTCCTAAGTGGCCTTCCTCTGCCCTCCCAAACAGAGATGATAAAGATGCCACAGCAAGTCATCACCAAAATGTCTTCTTCAGCCAAAACAGACCACTGGGCATTTATGCAAAAAAAAAGGCTGGCCATGTTGCTATAAATTAACACAGTGACAGAAACAAAAAAATTTACTGAAAGACACATCTTAAACCTGCACAACTTTCAGGCTTGGGTTGATAAGTTTAAGTACATTTGTGCCACAGGCCAGGTAATCACCACCTCCAACTAACCATTCTTTCACAGGATGAGGACAGCCCTGGTTGAGTCAGCATTTATCACCAATCCCTAATTGCCCCGGGGAAAAAAACAAAAGGTGGCGAGCTGCCTTCCTGAACTGCTGCAGTTCCATAGGGGGTGTAGAGACACCCACAATACAATTAGGGGATGGATTCCAGGACTGGGACCCAGTGACAGCAAACAAACAATGCTATAGTTTTAGGATGAAGAATGGCTGGAAGTGGCATTCCCGTGAATCTGATGTCAGTTTCCTTCACGTAGTATCAGAGTTTAGAAGATGCTTTCTAAGCAGTCAGCATACGTTCCCTCCAAGATACTGTCTTGTGTTGGATACAGCTCCAGAACTACAGCAAGGAAACTGACGAGGGCACAGGAGGTTGCACAAACCTGCAATCCACTGCAAAGTGCCACTCGGAGTAGTCTCAATCTGAACAGAAACCAGTCATTTTACAAGATCAGCTAGAATAAAAATTCAACACCCTCTCATTTGAAGTACGTGAGTGTTCAGTGGTTCCCACTCAGGACCGAGACTCTCAGCAATATGTAATGCTGTGCTCTTGGGGCCTGAAGATTAGCTGAGGTTTGCCGCAAGTTCAGCTTCTGCTCGTAGTGGCAGCAAGAGGAAAGAGCAACTGGAACTATGTTGGAACAGACGCAGTCTTGAGTCTGATCGGCCATTCAACAATTCGGGTCAGAACCCCCACGTTGACAGCCTTTGTGTGACATGATTTGACCACGAAGTGTAAATGCCAAGGCAGACTGGTTGGGCTGAGGGACTGGTGTCAATGGCACATATTCTATATCTCTTGCCAGCCTATTCCCAGATGCGTAATCTGCCCCATGCCACCCCAAGTCATTAAACAACTGTCCTCTGGTAAAAAGCAATGAGCGGGGTGGGGGTGGGGTGGGCTTGGTCACAAAGATAACCATGACTGACTAGCCTGTCAAGATCGACAAACCTTGTGGTTGCTTGGCAAAGGTACCACAGAACAATGAAGGAGCTTTGCAAACTAATGCCTTTTGGGCCAGTGGCAGTTTGTGTCACATGGGTGAATCTCCAAGGGACTAACATTCTAGCACTCAAATACAAGGTCAAAACACTGAATAGAAAATTACCTCAAAACAACCACTTAAGGCCCACATGTATCTCAAAAGGAGTCATTGGGCTCCTTCCATATGGCAAAATAAAACAAAGAACTAGAGATCTGAAACAAAAAAAAAAGAAATTGCTGGTGAAACTCAGCAGTGAAAGTGTGTCACCAGACTTGAAATGTTAATTCTGCTTTCTCTCCTACTGGGTTTCACCAATTTCTATCCTTCCATACAGTACACCAGGCTACTGGAACCACATGGCTATGCGGCACACCAAAGCACTTGCCAAAATAAACAACAACCCCACAAAAGCATCACAAACTCAAAACTAGGCCGGAAAGCCAGACCAAAGTAGGAAACTCAAAAAATTCGGAATTGTTGGCTCGGAGCAACAGATCATGCTCCCCCATGAGTGATATTTCTGTCCTGAAACTTCAAAATCGATAGGCCTACCAAGTTAGCTTACCCTTGACAAAAACTGCTTTGCTCCATTTTCCAAGCCACAAAAATCAAGAGACCCACAAATGAAAAGCACACCGATCTCACTAAAATTAGTCATGCAAGCTCTTGAAGTTAAACATTAATAAATCATACAGACAACTACAGAAACAGTACAGAAAGGCACATCAATGTCACCTATTAGTGTAGCAAAAAGCAGTCCAACAATTGGTAACACAGGTAACATTAAACATTTTACTTCTTCCAGGTTATTAATTTACTCCTCCTGTGACTTCTGAGTGAGCTCCTGCAAATGGATCTTACCTAGGACTCCAGAAAGGTGGCACCTCACCCAATTCCCAGCCAATCCCACTCTCCCCCCAACAGCACTGCAGTAGCACGTTCACACCAAAGTTCGATAGTGCACCCTCCTGTGACTTGACCAGTAAAATCGTGCCAACCCTCCTACTGGCCAGCACAAAGGGAAACATTGCATTGTTGGAAGGTGCTACCTTTCAGTTCAAACATTGAATGGAGAATCCACCAGTCCTTAGTGCCCATTATTTCGAAGAAAAACCAGGTGAGCATTTTCATCTTTCGACCCAAATCACTGGTCACTATTCTGCCACATTTCCAACAACATCAGCCACTCTTAAAAGTTTTTAAGGGATATGATTGATGCTGGTTCAGCCTAGCGTTTATCCGGCATTCCTATTTTGCCCTGAAGAGGGTTGGTGATGAGTTGCTGCAATTCAGGGACAATTGCCACACTGTCTGGGAGTTCCAGAATTTTGTTACACCACTGGATGTAAAGGCATCTTGTTAAAACAAATCTTGGCTGTTTCTTAATCTTTATCAACTGGTCTAATCGTTTTCCATCTGTGCAGCAATCCAAAACGTACTCAAAAGATGGAGGGACTAACAGTTTGCCCCAGCCACACCGCCTCCAAACTTACCGCCATACTTGGGCTGGATTTAGTCAGATACACCACAGTAGGGTAAAACTGCCGCTTCAGGTAATAGGCATGGGTGACCACAGTTGTGGTGAGCACCAGGCTGGCTGCGGTGGCCAACGTCGATCGGACCATCGCGTCCCTCCCTGCGGGAAACAGCTTGCTGGAGATTAACCGGGAACCTGAGTCCCGGAACTGAGCCCTGGCAAAATGTTTTCTTTTCTTAAAAAAGAATAAGTCAGTCCTTCACCACCCCTCCTAAGGGGAGGTGTGTTGCTCCGAATGAGGACCACTTGGTGATCTGCTGGCACTCCTCAGCTAGACTTTGGGGATCCCACAGCTGCTTAAATAGAAAGAGAAACACAGATGATCACAATCTCCATAATATTTTGAATCCATAGCACGATGCAAATTCACAGCAGATCAGACTCTGAGATAAGGCATGCTGGAGTTAACGGAGCTGAAGGGAAACATTTTTAACAGCTGAAGAGTAGTAAGGAGAAGATTTAAAGTTTGTTTCATGTATTTGTGGGATGTGGATATCATTGACTAGGTTAGCAGCCATTGACTCATTCAGGAACAGTCAACCAAATTGCTGTCAGACTGGAGTTATACCTAGACCAGATCAAATCAGGACAACAGATTTCCTTCTCTAACAAACCAGATGGTTTTTAAAACAATGATAGTGATTGCATGGTCATATTTGGCCAACTCTAAACACCAATTTAAAAAAAAATTGAACTTAAAATGTCACCATATACCAGGGAAAAATTTAACCCCTAGTTCCCAAAGCCTTACCTTGGTACTTCTGGATTACTAATGCAGTCACATTACCCCAAAATCTCTCAAAGCAAAACACGGAACATGTCAAATCATCAAAAGTCAGAGGGGAGATATTTAAACAGCTGGAAGGTTTAGAGGAGTGGGGTTATTTAGATAGGTGGATGGGTTTTAGAGGAGTGGGGGGGGGGGGGGGGAAACTTTTTTAAACAGGATGGGAAGGATTTAGAAGAGGAGCTGGGAAGACATCCAAATCAAATCAAGTAGCTGAGGGAGGGAAAGAGAGCAGAAAAGCTGGGAAGACATCTTAAACAGATGAAGGGGACTAAGGGATCAGCTGAGGGGGGGGGGGGGGGACACTAACCCACTCCCCTGTTCAGGGGCAGCCAAGCCTTGAACCCGCAGACGCCACTTCCGAGGGTTCGCCCGGACTGGCGTTGGATATCTCCCCGCCCCCCCACCAGTAACCGCAGAGGAAACCGAGGGCAAGGCAGAGGGTCACCTCACACCGCGGGGTAGTACCTCTCTCTCTCCCACTCACCGACAGCGGACACCCTCCCGCCGCTCCGATTGCGATGAGACGTCTTCAGACAACTCACTTCCGGTCGGGGGGCGGTCGTCCGCCCTCTTTTGCCGTCCCCTACTTCCGTTCTCACGGCACCGGTGCCCGTGCTTTTACCGTCCCCCCGCCCTCCCAAACCCCGCCAACCCAAACACCAGCAGCCGCGCGCGACAAGCCGAATCCTCTCACCGCCCCCCGATGACGCCGATGCTGCCGCTCACGACGGCTCCGAATGCTCAACCCTCTCTCATTCGGTCCCCAATCCCTGCAGTCGGCGACTTATTGTTTTGTTCCGGTTTGTCCTCACTCCTCCCTCCCAGAATAGATCAAGGATACCGAGTCCGTGGCCACTTCCCATTGGTCGGCCCGCCGACGAATGAACGCACGGCAGCTCCGCGAGACCATGGTCGGCCTCGTCCAATCAGAACAGCCAGACGATGGCCTCCCCACTCACCAATCAGGAGCCACGACCTCCTGTTCGACCAATGGGATACCGCGTCGTGTGACCGGCGTGGGCACGTGACTCCACGCACCGTTGTATTTTAAAAACATTTTTAATTTTTAGGAAACAGAAGTTATGATGTGACGGAATGAATGAATCTTCGGATGGTTGAGATTTTCATTTTTCTTTCCTCTTGGGATGTTCATGTTGTTGTTGTTGTTGTGGAAGCAGCGGGAACGAGCTGGAGTCATGCCGGCGGTGCGGGGCGAGCTGTTGGTTGTCATAGTCACCGTGAGGCGGGGCGGGCCGCTGGTTGCCCTGGTCACCGTGCAGCAGGGAGGGGCGGGGCGCCGGTTGCCATGGTCACCGTGCGTCGCGGGGAGCGGGCCGGTGGTTGCCATGGTCACCGTGCGGCAGGGCGGGGAGCGGACCGGCGTCTGGCCGGGACGGAGGGGGCGCGGCGATCGGGTCGGAGGGCGGCCATTGGTCGCGACGCGCTGACCTCAGCACGGCGGCAACCTATGAAAAGCCGGTTGGCGGGCTGGGCGCCGGCTCAGGTGCGGCACGTGCCTCAGTCCAGGTGAGAGTAGCACGACGGCCATAATGGCCGCCGTATTGGGCTGAGGCGCTGAAGTGTTGGGGAGGGTGTGAAAGGGGTTGGATTGAGGCTGGGTATGTTGGGGGTTGGAAACCTGGGGAGGAAGGCTGGACATGAGGGTGTGGTGGTAGAGAGATTGGCCAAATTGGGAGTAGCTAAGGGAAGACATTTGGCTGCTGGGATGAAGGCATTAAATAAGAGAATGCTGATGTGAGTGATAAGTTGTGTATGGTATGGTATGGTATGGTATGGTGAGGTGTGTTGTGGAAGAAGACTGAGCAGGAAGTTTTGTGAGGTAGGTTGTTGAGGTGTGGAGTGGATACAAAAGGAGGTTTGGTGAGAAGTTGCACAATTTGGGTTGTCTGCAAATAAAAAGTTGGGGAGTTGGTTTCTGTTAGTTAGCTCTTCAGTTTAATGTGGTCAGTTGACTCAATATCCTGTCTGTTCTTCTACTCTTTGATCCGAAGTGCTACAGCTCTTTGAAAGCATTGGGTCGTAACCACTTGCTGTGGTTGATAGTACCACTATTTCACCCTCTTCTGGATGAAGATGTTTCTTGTCTCAATTCTCAATGGTGCATCCAACCTGTGTACTTGCACTAACCATGTGGTTCTAAGATCCTTGTTCATTGAGAACATCCTTCAAGACAGGCAGAGAGTAATAAGAAGGGCCTTGGTGTTTGGAAAGGAGAGAGATGGAAGTTAAACTGTGGGGTTGTAGAGTGAATGAATAATTATGTTAAGAGCTAAGGGGGAAAAATCAAAAGGAAGGGATGGATTGTAGGACAAGTTGAAGGGGGAGGCACAGGAAGTTATTGGGAGGATGGTGGAATGAATGAGTGATAGAACATGTGAGGATTGAGGGGAAAGGACATTAAGATGGAACAGACTTAGGGGCTGAAGGGAAGGATGTGGGAGTGTTAGGAAAGACATGCAAATGTGTGGGGATGAAAGAGGAAGAACATCATGGGTTGGGGAGATAGAGGGTATGAAGAGAAACTGCTGGGAAGAAATGAGGTGACTTTTTCTGGGACTCTTCTGTGAAAGAGTTTAAAATGTATGAGGTGAAACCTATATAATCTGGAGGCTGAAGTTGCTGAGGTTATAGAAGGAGGGGTGGATGTGGTGTGCAGGGGGAGGATTGTGATTTTTTTTCTCCATGTCTAAATGAACTAGTAATCTGGAGACCTCAGGCTAATGTTCCAAAGTTGGGATTAAATCTCACCATAGCAGCTTGCAGTGGTCCAAGAAGGTAGTTCACTGCCTGTCTTGGGGTAATAAATGCTCAGGCAGTGATATGTTTATCCATGAATAAATGTTACAAGAAAACTAGTGTATTTTCAATTTGGTTTAAAATTTGAATTGTATGCTACCTAAAGGGGAAAAATGAGCAGTTTAATTAAAATGTGTAATTCTTGAAGTACATAATTCTGAATCCACAGTTTGAGGTATTCATGATTTATTGGACCAATTTGTTGTTCACAAGTTTTTTGTTGTTTTTTTTCTGGGTAATCTCATGGTTACATTTTTATCCATGATTGTAAAAATACATTTGTTTCAGTGCCTCCTGAATGAAGAAATTAATGTGCTGTCCCTGTCTACAAGTGTTTCCAGACCTGCAGAAATATGGCTAACTGATAAGTGCCTCGTAAAAGCCAAGCCACACTGTTCAAAAGCAATTGCAGATGGGCCACCAATGCTAGTTTTGCCAATGTCCACATTTGTTGAGAGGATGGACAAAAATGTTTGGACCTTGGGGTCATTTAAGCATGTGGTGTTACCTACTTCGGCTGGGCAGGAGATTTTTTTCCTGATAAGGTTGAGTCTTTGCCTTTTATGTAAAAGAGTTCCAATGGAAGCAAAGTCTTTGAGCAGATTTTTGATCATCTGGGGGTTAAAGTGCACTGGAGTAGCCAGGAATGTGGAAAGGAGGCCACAGTTGGATCAGTTAGATCTTTGTGAACGGCTGAGCAGATCCGAAGGTCTGAGTCGCCTACTTCTCTCCTGTGTATGGAAAGAGACAGGTGTGTGTGCAAAAGTGCCACAATTAGCCCAAGAATGGGATTTGTCACAGTTAGACTATTTGAGTGAGTGTCTTGATTCTGTGCGTCTCTCTCCTCAAATGGCCATTTGAGATGGTTGGTGTCAGCTGCCTTTGGGGCTTGGAATGTTTTGTTCTAGCTTGGGCAGTGTTTCACTTGTCTCAGTAAGAAACATGTTTGTTCGGAGAGCTGGTGCAAATGTGGGCTGGGAAGTTTGTGCTTGTAACCATTCTATGGTTCTTCATCTTAGTTTGAGTATCTTTTCACTTCAATATCCTTGTAAAGGCATAGTAAGCCTTATCCTTCAATGATTTATTTGGCATTAATGCTTTGAGTTCAACCTGATGTGCAATGTATGATATTGGATGAAGGCAAAAGTCTTTTCACGTTAGTGAATTGATTTGGTGTTCATAAGTATGTGTTCTAACTGTAGAAAGTTGACTGTCTCAAACTAGTTTTGGTAAATTTGTGTTTTGTCCTGCATATCACCTTGGGATATTGATTTTTGCCTGTTGATCTTGAGATGCTCCCTCCTTTGGGAGTTCCATACGTGGTATCTTCCAGCATTCAGTGTAACCTCATGCTGGTACTGTATCACCACCTAATACTATACCAGGTCCTTAGGCTGTGCCCTTCTCCCTGAGTGAAAATGTTTTTCTGTAGAAATGTTGTCCAAATATCTTCCCACCCTCATCTTTGACAGACTGGATATTGAATTTGGTGCCTTGCTAGCTATTACTCAGGAGACGTAGAATTCAGAGCCACAAAGCCCTGATTAAAATGACTGAAATAATTTATTCCTGTAAATGTGAAATGAACTTTATAGAGAAAGCAGGTGCTGGAGGAACTTGGCTGGTTTTTACAGTAACTGAAGAGAGAGTTTCAAACTGAATGTGACTCCTTTTTCAGAACTGAAATTGTTGCTCATGTTCATGATGCATTTGGCTGCAGATGTTGCTACAGATCCTAAAAGGGTGAAAAACTAGGCTAGTTAATACCTTCCCTTTTCTACAATAGCAACTGTATGTCATGGCTTAGCCCTGTAGACCTGGTCCTATATGATGTGAATGATGGTGTATGTACACTCAGTTAATCTTGTGTATCAATTGATTCGGGAAGATTGCCAACAAATAGTCTTCATGCTTAAAATTCACCTGTTGAAGCTGATTTCTTTAATGGTGTTAATGTACTCCAAGTCAGAGTTGCACAGCCTGGGAACAGACCCTTCAGTCGAACTTGTTAGGCTGACCAGATATCCTAAATTATTCTGGTCCCATTTGGCCCATAATCCTCTTAAACCATTCCCCATTATGGACCCATCCCGATACTTTTTAAATGTTGTCATTGAACCAGCCTCCACTGCTGGCAGCTTATTTCATACACCCTTCACTCTCTGGAAAAAATTGCCCATTTGGTCTCCTGTCACCTTTAAACCTACATCCTCTTGGTTTGGACGACAATACCCTGAGTGGGAAAGATCTTGACTGTTTACCCTATCTAAGTCTCATGATTTTGTAAACCTTTGTAAGGTCACCCCTCAGCCTCCAATGCTCTTGGGTGTGGTGGGGGGAGGTAAGCGTGGAAACGAAGCCCCAGTCTGTTCAGCCTCTCCCCAAAGCTCAAACCCTTCAATTGTGGCAACATCATTGTAAATCTTTTCTGAGCCCTTTCAAGTTGAACGACATCTTTCCTATAGCAGGGAAGTCAGAACTGAATGCAGTTTGCCATAATCACAAAATGATGTGCTTAGTCTAGGATTCTATCAATGTTCAACTTCATAATGTTTTTAGCTCATTTTTGCACTCCTGAGAAACTTGGTTGAGCAGCTTCTGGATTGGCAATTATGTACTAGTAAGGTGCATTCAACCCCTCAAATATTGCTTGTAGAGAAGTTGAACCTGAATTGAGCATAATTTCCAAGACTAAATTTCAAATTTTAAGTCTGGTTTACTGGAGAATTGAACAATGACTGTGGAGATTTCCTTGAACCTGCTAATTGGCATGTGATTTTAACTCTTTTTTTTTTCTTTACTGCAGACCACCCCTAACTGCCCTCATTTACCATCATGAGGCACAACCAGACCCGCTCTCAGAATCCCTCTTCGGTCACCGTTCAGGTGAAGCCAGGGGTTTCAAAACTGTCACATCAGGGCCGGGATTTGGTTTCTCGGAAGCCACGGCTGCACGAGAGGGGTGAAGGGGAATCCAGTAAGATGTCAAAAGTCTCAAAGGAAGTTCCATTTGTCATACAGAACCAGGAGTTGGAAGCATTTCTTAAACTTCTCGGTATGTCTGAATTCATTTTATTGTCAAATTGTGTATTCTGATGTTTTATATTTCTCCTTTCAAACTCTGCAGCTGGAACAGATATATAACTGCCAAACTGATAGATGTCACATTGAATTGAAATGAATATTGGGATTGGCGCTGGTCATTTAGTACTTGAACAGGGATGAAGATCTTCCAGAATATTGGAATAGATAATTAACTAACATCCCCAGTTAGATGGGCATAAGGGGACTTGGACTATTGTTTAGAGTTCCTGGGCTAGTTTGCTAACACAAGTTTACATCTCCACAATGCCCTTCTCAACCCTGGGGCACCCCAGAGTGCTTTATAGACAAAAGGTGTTGCCTTTGTAATGTAGGTCCTGTGGCTCTGTGAGCTTCCACAAAAGCGCAATCTGACCACCCTGAGAATGTCTACAACTTGGTAAACAGGCCATTTGGCCCAACGAGTCCACATTGCCTCTCAGAACAGCATCCCACCCAGATTCTTTCACCAAAACCCTTTTGTCCCATGGCCAATCTGCCATCTTTGGACTGTAGGAGGAAACCCACACATGGAGGATGTGCAAACTCTGCATGGAGTCACCTGAGTGTGGAATTGAACCAGGGTCCCTGGTGCTGAGACAGCATGAGACCATTTAGCCCAAACATGGCTAAGTTTCTCGACCCTATTCTCCTGCTTTCTCCCCATAAACCCTTGATTCCTTGATGCTCCTGAACCTATCTATCTTGGTCTTAACCATACGCAATGAGCTGGCCTCCACAGCTTTCTGTAGCAACAAATTCCATAAATTCACCACTCCCTGGCTGAAGAGGTTTCTCCTTCACTCTGTTCTAAAAGGTATTCCCTTGGATCCAAGGGCATAACCTTAGAGTTAGTCTCTCCTACCAATGGAAATATCTTCTCAATGTCTGCTGTCCAGGCCATTTGGCATTCTGTATGTATCAATTAGATCACCCCCCCCCCCCCCAAATATCCTTCTTCTAAACTAGATTGAGTTTGGTCTCAGTCTTCAAAGGTTCCTTATGTTAGACTTTTCGTTCCGGGGACCATTCTTGTGAACCTCCTCTCAACCCACTTCAAGGCTAGTAAATCCTTCCTGAGGTATGGGGCCCAAAACTGTGCACAATACTCCAAATATGACCTGACCAGAGCCTTAGAGCCTCCAGTAAGTCCCTGCTTTTATAGTCAAGTCCTGAAAGTACATGCCATTGTTGCATTTGACTCAATCTGCAAGCTCACCTTGAGAGAATTCTGGTTTAAACTTCCAAGTCTCTTTGCATTTCAGACTTCTGAATTTTCTCCCCAGTTAGAAAATAGTTTATCCTCTATATTCCTCCTACTAAAATGCATGGTCTCTCATTTTTTTCATGTTTTACTCCATCTGCCACTCTTTCGCCCACTCACCTAACCTGTCCAAATCCTTCTGCAGCCTCCATGCTTCCTCAATGCTATCTGTGCCTCTACTTGTCTTATTGTAGGCAAACTTAGCCAGAATGCCTTCCGTTCCTTCATCTAGATGGTTATGTAAAAGGAAAAAGTTGTGGTCCCAGCACTCAGCCTTGCAGAACACCACCCTGTCACTGGCTGTGATCCTGAAAATGACCCTTTTATCCCTACTCTTTCTGTCAGGTAGCCAAGCTTCTACCCATGCTAACACCTTGCCTCACACCATGGGGCCCTTACTTTATTCAGTGGCCTCCTGTGCAGCATTTTGTTGAAGACCTTCTTATAGTCCAGGTAGATAATATCCATTGGCTCTCCTTGGTCTAACGCTTTCTTCAAAGAATTCTAGCAGATTTCAGACATGACCTCCCTTAGATGAAGATGTGCCAACGACTTTGCCGTACTTTACCATACACTTGGTTACCATACACCGTGGGCGGCACGGTGGCACAGTGGTTAGCACTGCTGCCTCACAGCGCCAGAGACCCGGGTTCAATTCCCGCCTCAGGCGACTGACTGTGTGGAGTTTGCACGTTCTCCCCGTGTCTGCGTGGGTTTCCTCCGGGTGCTCCGGTTTCCTCCCACAGTCCAAAGATGTGCAGGTCAGGTGAATAGGCCATGCTAAATTGCCCGTAGTGTTAGGTAAGGGGTAGATGTAGATGTAGGGGTATGGGTGGGTTACACTTCGGCGGGGCGGTGTGGACTTGTTGGGCTGAAGGGCCTGTTTCCACACTGTAAGTAATCTAATCTAATCTAAACTTCCAAGTATTCAGAAATCTCATTCCTCACAATAGATTCCAGGATCTTACCTGCAACTGAGGTTTGGCTAATTGGTGTGTAATTTTCCTGTATTGTCCTACTCTCTAGCAGAAGTGTCACGTTTGTATTTTCCAGTCCTCTGGGACCCTTCCTGATTCTCATGATTCCTGAAAGATCAACAGTAATACCTTCACCAACTCTGCAGCTATCTCTTAGAACTTTGGTGTGTAGTCTCGTCCAGGAGATTTAGCCACTTTTAGGCCATTCAATTTTACTAGCACCTTCTCCTTAGTAACAGCCACCATACTAAGTTCTGCCATTACTCTGATTTTTTGGAATATTACTAGTGTTTTCTACCATGAAGACTGACAAAGCAATTATTCAGTTCCTCAGCCTTTTCCTTGTTTGCCACTACTATCTTTCCAATATTGTTTTTCAACAGTGCAGTGTGCACTTTTGCCTTTTTTAAATTTTTTGTCCTTAATCAAAACTCTTAATCTTTCTTAAATTATTGGTTAGTTCACCCTTGTATTTAATCTTCTCCCTCGCTTTTTTATGTTTCCCTCTGTTGGTCTTTGTAAGCTTCCCAATCCTCTGGCTTTTCCATTGCCCCTCACTGCATTCTCTGCTGTCTCTTTCTTTTATGCTATCCATCACTTCCCTAGTTGAATCATTTTCTCTTTCCCCCCCATATCATGCTGCTTTATCCTCAGGAATCTCTACTGTGTGTCTTCTGAATTATTCCCAGGAACCCCTGCCGTTGCTGTTCGATAGTCTTTTCTGCTAGGCTCCTTTCCTGGTCATAGATCTACAGCATAGAAACAGACTCTTCGGTCCAACTTGCCCATGCTGACCAGATATCCCAACCTAATCTTGTCCCATTTGCTAGCATTTGACCCATATCCCTCTAAATTCTTCCTATTCATATACTGATCCAGATGTCTTTTAAATATTGTAATTGTACCAGCCTTGCCACTTCCATTGGCAAATCATTCCATATATGCACCACCTGCGTGAAAACGTTGCCTCTTGGGTCCCTTTGTCTTCCCCCTGTCACCTTAAACCTATGCCTTCTAGTTCTGGACTCACCCACTGAGAGAAATACCTTGTCTATTCATGTTATCCATGCCCCTCATGATTTTATAAACATCTATAAGGTCACCCCCCCCACCCCGGCCTCTGACACTCCAGGGAAAACATCCCCAGCCTATTCAGCTACTCCCTATAGCTCAAATCCTCCAACCCTGGCTTTATCCTTGTAAATCTATTCTGAACCCTTTCAAGTTTCACCATATCCTTCCAATAGGAATGAGTCCAGAATTTCACAACATTCCTAAAGTGGTCCAACCAGTGTCTTGTACAGCTGCAACATGACCTCCCAACTCCTATACTCCTACTCTGACCAATAAAGGAAAGCGTACCAAATGCTGCCTTCACTATGCTATCTACCTGCGACTCTACTTTAAGGAGCTACGGACCTGCACTCCAAGGTCTTTGTTTAGCAACACTCCCTAGACCTTGCCATTGTGTATAAGTCCTGCTAAGATTTGATTTATGCAGCACTGCACATGTATTTAAATTAAACTCCATATGTCACTCCTTGGCCAATTGGTCCATTTAATCAAGATCCTGCTGTACCATTCTACCCATCTCCTTCCTCATGCTGCTGTAGTTGCCTTTATTTAGCTGTAATACTATTACCTTTGATTCTATGTTCTCCTTCTCAAGTGGCAGAGTAAATTCAATCATTATGAAGGTTTCCTCACCTTAAACACCCTCATCAAGTCTATCTCGCTGCACAACACTAAATCCAGTATTGTTTGTCCGCAGTGGGTTCCACCACAAGCTGCTCCAAAAGCCATCTTGTGGATATTATGCTAACTTTCTTGCAATCCACTGCCAATCTCATTTTCCCAGTCCACCTGCATATTGAACTTCTCCAAGGTCACTAACTTTGCCTTTCCTGCACTGTCTTTGATCTCCTGATGTATCTTGTACCCCAGCAGACAGTTTAGTTTAATCTGTCTGCAGCCCTAGTTAGCAATTCACTAGGACTCTGCTGCTAACCACTGAGCCACATTACAGCCCCATAAACCATACCTGCTGAAACTCAGCAGTGCCCTGTTTAGATTAGATTAGATTACTTAGTGTGGAAACAGGCCCTTCGGCCCAACAAGTCCACACCGCCCCGCCGAAGCGTAACCCACCCATACCCCTACCCCTACATCTATATCTACCCCTTACCTAACACTACGGGCAATTTAGCATGGCCAATTCACCTGGCCTGCACATCTTGGGACTGTGGGAGGAAACCGGAGCACCCGGAGGAAACCCACGCAGACACTGGGAGAACGTGCAAACTCCACACAGTCAGTCGCCTGAGGCGGGAATTGAACCCGGGTCTCTGGTGCTGTGAGGCAGCAGTGCTAACCACTGTTGTTTTAGATGCGAGTTTTCTTGTGCTCAATCTCCGGAGTGGAACTTGAGCCCACAGCTTACTGGAACAGAGATGAATGTTACGACCAATTTGCAAAATTTTTAATACCGACTTGATGGACATAGCTTGGCCTCTCTGCCCTGACTTGAAGGTGCTGACTGTGCAAGGGTGAAATTATACAGGCGTCAGCCATTCTTCACCAAAACCAGATGGACTGCAGCAGTTCAAGGGACAGTCTACTGTTACAGTCTTAAAGCAATTAGGAATGGGTAATGCATACTGCGGTTGTGTCCATGGGGGAAGGAGAGAAAGTTAGAAATGACGGCCACAAAACCTTTATCTTGACATGGATAGTATTTTTGAACGAAAGCAATTTTTTTCTGATACTGCACCAATCCTCTTTTTTTTTAGTTTTGCTGATGGGATGCACAGTCAATATGGTATGATCAAAATGAAAATACTTTGCTGCCTGTGATTCCGTGGCATGCTGAAATAACCCTGAGAACAGCTGCTAGTTTAGAATGGTCCAGTACTGATGGGATAATGTTGCTCAGTGAACTACACAAAATAAACACATTCAGCACGAGCAGCTAATTTTAGAAACTGTGGTCACATAGGTCACTGGCTGCCATTCTTTTCAGCAACTATCCTTGAGCAGCAGTGAGCTGAAGGACTGTCTTGAACTATTATTTCTGAAGAACTAACATTGATCAGCTTTGAGCGATTTAACATTGTGATTTGTTAATATCCCCCAAGGAACTTTGATTGTGTTCTTGAGCAAACTATGATATAAGGACACTTGAGGATATGCTGGAATAGGACACCATGGGAGATTTGCATTTCTTAAAAAGGATCCCTTTAAAGGTAGTGGGAATCAGAGGCTTGGCATGGAGGCAACTTAAGACTAATAGTGAAGTAAACAAAATGGGGCATGACAGAAATCCAAGATTTTAACAGTTCTAGTATTAGGACCAGGCAGGGAAATGTTACGGAGGGCGTGAAAGCCCAAGATGTGCACCTTTTATCATTTAAGCGGAGTGTTGAATCGTTGGAGATGAAATTCAAAACTGGTGCAGTTTGAGAATAAGTGTCCCATTCATGAAGGAGATGGGGAGGAATCTCTCCTTAATCATACAATATAGAAACAAACCCTTTGGTCTAATTTGTCCATGATTACCAAGCTTCCCAAGTTAAATTAGTCATGCTTACCAGCCTTTGGCTCATATCTCTCTAAACCTTCCCTAAGTACCTATCAAGGTCTCTTAAATGTTACAACTGTACCTGTCTGCCACTTCCTTTTGACGGTTCATTGCATTTGTGAGCCACTGTCACCTGTGGCTGGAGATGAAACTAATCTTTGGTAGGGACCCCTTCAATTTTTTTCCCTAACTTCGCGCAATATCCTAGGAAACACTTGATCAGGTCTTGGGGATTTATCCACTTTAAGACCTCCAGCATCACCTCTTCTGTAATGTGAATTGTTTTCAAGGCACCTAAGCTTATTTCAGAGTTTCCTGGCCTTGACTTCTTTCCATTTCTTTCTCCACAATAAGAACTGATGTGAAATATTTTAGTATCTCTCTCCCGTCTCCTGTAGTTCCACACCCAGACAACTTTAAGGGCCCAATTCTCTCCTGGTTTCTTTTTTACTCTTAATGTACTGTGGAATCTCCTTAATCTTAAAACGCTACTTCATCCTTTTTTTTGTTTTTCCCTTCATTTCCCTCTTAAAAATGTCCCCACACCCCATACCCTTAGATACACTTGATTCCCAATTGTCTATACCTAGTGATTCCTTACTCTTGACCATAGCCTCAACACTTTTTTATAGTGGAATTCTCCTCTTGGTGAGCAATGGCAGCTGGATCATTGGATGTATCCTAGACTGAATTAGGCATCCTTTAGATCAAGGACTCGCAAGCAAGGAGAAGGTGATCACATGTGGCCTCAACTCCACTTTCCAATCTAATCAATTATGGCTTTACACCAAAGTAGCTTCAAGGGGCTGAATGGCCAACCCCTAGTTATTTTGTTTTATCTTTTTTGATCAAGGTGGTTGGTACCTGATTTAAACTTCATTCTGCAGGAAGTCCAGAGTGAGACTGGAAAGATTTTAAAAAAAACCCAAGGGGCAACTTTTTCATACAGAGGGTGGTGCATGTATGGAATGAGCTGCCAGAGGAAGTGGTGGAGGCTGGTACAATTACACCATTTAAAAGGCATCCGGATGGGTATATGAATAGGAAGGGTTTGGAGGGGAATTGGCCAAGTGCTGGCAAAGGGGACTAGATTGATTTAGGATATCTGGTCAGCATGGACAAATTGGACCACAGGGTCTGTTTACATGCTGTACATCTGACTACACTATAATGCATTGGTGGCAGTCTTGCTAAAGTGCCAGAGCCAGGATTAAAAGTCAACATTTTTGAGGTCAACTGTATCTTGCTGATACTAGAGGAGCAGTCCATCTTGTGGCTGTGATGCATCTGCATCTGCTCCTGCTCATCAATGTTAAACTCGTAAAAGGGTAATATGTTCAGCTAATTCCTGAATCTCAGTTCCAGATCATTGCCTTGTTAAAGGCTCAATTTGGTGATTCTGTCTTGGTTCTGAACACTCTCTCATTCCAGTGTGAATAAAAACACCAAGTGTAGAATGTGATACCTGACTGCTCTTGAAAAGAATGAGCTTACCCGCTGTCTTGATTTGTTTCTGAAAGAATTGAGAAATCAGAAGCTTTTGTATTTTTCAAAAGTCTCAGCATTTCTTCCTTTTATAAATATACTTTAGGTTGTCTAAAATGTTGTGGACAGTGAATTATTGGAAAAATTCCATTGCATTTTAAAAAAAAATTTCTTGCAGTCCTTGCATGGGATTTTTTTTGCACAAAACACTACATAGGACAAACAGGAACACAGCTAACAATCTGCATCCATGAACACCAACTAGCCATGAAACGACATGACCAGCTATCCTTAATAGCCCCGCATGCAGATGACAACATGAGTTTGACTGAGACAACACGATTATAGGACAAGCCAAACAGAACAGCCAGGGAATTCCTAGAGGCATGGCACTGATCCACAGATTCAATCAATAAGCACATCAACCTGGACCCAATATACCGGCCACTGCAGCGGATAGCTGGAACTGACAACCGGAAGCGGCAGAGACAAACCACTACAAATGCCGGAGGAAAGATCACAGAAGCGCTTCACAGGAGGCTCCCAAGCACTGAGGATGTCACCTAAACAGGGGACGAAATGCCTGCAACACAAATTCCCAGCTCGGTGAACAGAACCACAACAACGAGCACCTGAGCTACAAATCTTCCCTCAAACTTTGAACTACAGCATCGTTCACAAGTACTTTGAGATGTGTTGCTTAAAATGCTACATATTATGCATTATATTAAAATATTTTGATCTGGAGGTATCCCCTTAGGTCTGTGCTCTCAATACGATCATCGGCTGGTCTGATAGTGGTCTCATTCCACTTTGCCTGTTCCTGGACTCCAACTGTTTGTAAATATGTCTAATGCAACTTTTGCAAATATTCAAAAACTGCTTTTTTTGTGTTGGAGGGGAATTCCTCTCTGCAGTGGAATGACCTCACATGGCTGGGTGAAGATGCTTCCTTTTGGATTCCTGTAGTGATCAAGTTTGTAGCCCTGAGCATGCTGTTACTCCAAGCCACCAGAGGGCATCTTTGTTCTGCATTCAAAAAGTCTTGAAACCCTGAGGGAGGGTGGGGGCTGGTTGGAGGTGGTAGAGAGAAACTGAACGTTGCCTTAATGTCCAGTTAAATAATGAGTGGCAATAAAGTGGAGGCAAAAATGCAATTCAACTTGGCTCCTGTCTCTTAAGGCACCAAAATGAGTATTTCTTAATGATTAGTATTATAGTCAATAAAGGTTTGCCAAGGGATACAATTGTAGTTCTTGGGTTCTGCTAAATGGAGAGTTAAATTTCTAAGGCACCCGATTGGAAGTTTGCGCTCTCAATAGGCTAGACTGGCTTGTGAGTTTTCCCATATTGTGTGCAATGGTTTTGCTCCTAGAATGTGGGTGCCGAAAAGCCTGCAGTTGTCTTTTCTCCTCCCCTGTGTCGATGCTTGTTTGGTAGCTTGCTATATTTGGTCTGTATTTTGTTTCTTGCAGATGACGAGATGATTCAGGATTTCCTCTGGATGGACAGTTGCTGCCGAATTGCAGATAAGGTATTGGGCAGTGGCAGCCACATGTGCAGTTTGGGATACTGGGCTCGAGACATGAAATGAGTAGCTCTAACTTACGGGCAGTCTTGAAACAAACACCATTCCAGGCTTGGGTGACTGAAGGTTGCACACATTTTGTGTCTGTGAGTTTCCTCTAGTGCTTAGGTTTCCTCCCACAGTCCATAGTTGTGCAGGTTAGGGTAGATTGCCCATGCTCAATTGCCCTATAGTGTTCAGATGTGCAGGCTAGATTAGCCATGGGAAATGTCAAGATAGGGTAGGGGGCTGGGTCTAGGTGGAATGCTCTTTGGAGGGTTGATGTGGACTTGATTGGCTGAAAGGCCAGCTTCCATGCGATATGGATTCAGTGTGCCCTGCAGGCATTTGAGCAGTGTCCTATGGCATTTATTGTTCACCCCACTCAAGTTTATAATTCTAGCACGGTGTTTGGTTCGGAACTATTTTCAGGTTTTTCAGTTGTAGCTTGAGTGTTCAGATTTTATCTGACCAAGTTAAGTCCCAAGGCTCAATGTATTAAATTTTCAGCAATCTATATTCTAGAGTGTTCAAAAGGCCAAATGTGCTGGCACTTCAGAGCTACAGGTGTTGATGGAAGTGGTGCCATTTAATGTGGTCTGGGTGACAACAGCCTGCTGGTTGCATTCTGTAGATATTTCACTCACCTCCACTTTTGGGTGTCACTCTGATCCCCAGTTGGTCCATATATCCTTGGCTGCCTTCCGGTTGTGATTTTAGATACTTGTTGAATGGCACCCACCTGTGCAGTTAGTTGAATTATGCAATCTGTACTAAAGCAAAAAAAAGCTGGGAATTGCAGTGGGTCAGGCAGCATCTTTTGGAGAGACTTGATGAAGAGTCATGCCTCAAAACGTTAGCTTGCTCTGTCCATAGATACTGCCTGACCAGCTGTGATCTCTAGCATTTTTTTACTGTTTTAGTTCAGATTTCAGCATTTGCAGAAATTAACTCCCATTAGGCAATTTGCCTGTGTACTGGCAGCAATCTCACTCAACCAGTCATTCCACATTCTTGCAAGCTGAACATGACTTCAGTGGTCAAATGCACAATTGTCCCTGTCTTGTTATAATAAATTGTTGGAAGGCACTGACCATACAGTTGACAGTGTAGCTTAATGACCTGACATACTGTATATCAAATGTTGCATAGTGCTAATTGAGTGGTGAGCTGAGTTTACTTTCAAGATTATATCATGATTAGCATAACGTTGAAAGGTCAAGAGGAACTGGTTCAAAACATTGTGAAACGGGCACAATATGCCTCTGCAACATGTGTTTACTAGCTTTTTGCACTACACTGACTCCTCTTTTGGTTCAGGAGTAGGTGCTAGGAGTGAGACTTTCTAATGGAGAGGCTTCTGAACCAAACTTGTTCCTGTTTTGAGCAAGAATAAGTGAATGAAACAGTGCAGTGAACAGGAGTGGGATCACACCAGGGTTAATTGTAGTATCCAGACTGATGAACTAGCTTTGCTAATCTAGGATTCTGTGATGCATGTTTGTTTGTGAGCCAACAAGTCTCATTTACCTCTTTTTTTGTATCTGAACCCCAACTGCTCTTTTTCAGTATTTATTGGCCATGGTGCTGACTTACTTCAAACGTGCAGAGCTTCACATAAGTCAGTACTCCAGAATGAACTTCTTCTTGGCACTGTAAGTACATGCCTCTTAATTGTGGCAGTCAGCCTCCTCCTGTAGGGTTGGGTCAGGTGCTTGTTGTCTGGTCAGAATCTATTTTTATCTTTGCACCTGGAAGGCAGTTGTGACTCCAAGTCTTACTTTTATAGAGTCCTACAGTACAGAAACAGACCTTTTTAGTCCGACTTGTCCATGCTGACCAGGTTTCTGAAACTAAAGTGCTCCCGCTTGCTTGCAATTGGCCCATATCCTTCCAAACCTTTCCTATTCATATTTGTCCAAATGTCTTTAACTGGTGTAACTATACCTGCATCTACCGCTTCTGGCAGATCATTCCACATACTCACCATCCTTTTGTGTGGGATTCACTCTTAAAAGAATATAATGCCTCAATATTTGTCTCTTTGGAAAGCTTCTCACTTGCCAGTGGTCCCTTCACCTGAGAACAGTTGACTCCAGTCAATTTTTTGCAAGTTCCCCTCTCATACTGTCCATTTGCTTTACTCCATTTAGAAACTTTCACTTTTATACAAGACCTAACCTTTTCCACAACTCTTTTAAAGCTTTTAGAATTATGATCACTGGCCCCAAAGTGTTCCCCCACTTGAGTCACTTGCCCTGCCTATTTTCCTAAGCCAATCCAGTTTTGTTCCTTCTGTTAGTAAGTGTATCTACATGTTGATTTCTATTGAACACATTTTAACAAATTCTTCCCCATCCAAGCCCTTAACATTGGCCATCCCACTCTGTTTGGAAAGTTCAAATGCCCTAATGTTCTTGCAAATGTCTATGATCTCTCCATGTTTGCTCCACCATTCCCTGTGTTTATTGGGGGGGCCTACAGCACAATCCATCAAGGTGATCACCTGATGAGTCTTGCCCATATACAGCAGGAAGAGAACCCCTGCTTCCAGCTAAACAAGAAAAACCAAGCCCACATCCAGCTTCAAGACCCCAGCAGTAACTGCTACTGAAAGCTTAAACATCCTAGTTCTGTGGGAGCTTGACCCCACCCATTCATGAATACGCAAAATGGCTGCGTCCAATACAATTGTGGTTAAGAATTTGTTTTTACAAGCAGCCTGACAATTCTTAACAGGGTTAACTGGCAGGTCTTTGTAATTGCACCTGCAGGTACCTGGCAAATGACATGGAGGAGGATGAGGAACAGTACAAGTATGAGATATTTCCATGGGCATTGGGTGACAACTGGAGGAAGCTTGTGCCGAAATTCCTCAAATTGCGGCTGGACCTGTGGGCTCAAATGGATTACAAGGCGGCAGTCAGCCGGCGATGCTGCGAGGAGGTGATATGCTGGACTTGGTGTTTGTAACTTCAGGGTAACATTGATGCTTTATTGTGCTTTTTGCTTATAGCCCTGGGCCAGTGAGTCACTTTAGAGCTCAACTCAGTCTTCGCTGCTGTTCAGTTTGTGGGCTAGCAGACTCTGCAAGCTGACATTTTATGCTAAACTGAGCTAGGTTGCTCTGTGGTTAGCACAACTGCCTTCCAGCACCAGGGAGCTGGGTTTGATTCCAGCCTTGGGGAATCTGCACATTCTCCCCATGTCAGTGTCGGTTTCCTCCAGGTGCTCTGCTTTCCTCCCACTGTCCAAACAGTGCAGATTAGGTGGATTAGTCATAATAAATTGCCCAGAGTGTCCAGGCTAGGTGGGTTAGCCATGGGAAATGCAGGGGAGGGATATGATTGGGTCTGGGTGGATGCTGTTCAGGGGGTCAGTGTGGATCTGGGCTGAATGGCCTGCTTCCACATTGTAGGGATTCTATAGCTTCCTGAATCATACATTGGATGCTTGGGTGATCAGTCTACAAAAGATCCTGTTGCCCTTCAGGGATTTGTACTAAGGACTTGGTGTTGCCGCCCATTGCTTCTCAGAATTATTGGGAGATGGGTCTGCACTCACTGCTTGGCTGAGCCCGGAGTCAATGCCCAATGCACAGAGGGTATCAAGCAGGGGCCACAGTGGTTGTACAAATGTTGAAATATTGCTCACTTCCATTTCTGGTGGTTTGTATGCTGTTTCTCATTTTCTTCACCCAATGAGATGTTTGTGCCTTTGGTTTCTTTGCTGAAGGTGATTGCTACTATCCCTTGCCATTATATTTGGCACAGAGACCGCCCAGTTCATCACAGTGGTGCAATCAGAAGCTACCTGCAGAAAGAAACAGTACCTTACCCACAGGGGCCCAGTGGGACACCACCATTCTGCACACTCTGCAATCGCTACCGGTGCTACTTGGACCTTGATTCGGATTCTTCATCTTCTTCCCCAGAGAACACTGTCTTGTTGGATGGTGACTGGCCCCAAGATCTATTAATATTGTCACCAGCTGTCCTGATAGACCATGGAATAGAAGGTATGGCCTCACTGAGCTCTGGGGTTGGCTTGTTTTTTAAGAGGATGTCTGTAACCAAGACACGAGCTGAATGATGCTTATGTGGATAAGATTGATCGCTCATGTCAGGAAGCTTTTAGCTCAAAGGAATGAGATTACTTAGCCCATGGAATGACAGAGCATGTGCAGTTAAAATATATCTGGTGAGACACCAAATCTAGACCTCAACTTGGTGACCACGCAGTCAGCCATTGTGCTTTCTCAGTCATTCATGGAATCTAGGCTTTGATAGCTGGGCCATTGCTATTGCCTTTAAGGTGATGAACTGCTGTGTTGTCTGTTCCTGCACCAGATCAATGCTGTTAGGGATGAATTTCTAGGACTTGCTCCTGCAACATTAAAGGAACATGTCTGGATGTTTTCTCGGGTTGGAGAGTCTGAAATGGCAGGGGGTGGTGCTCACGTGTATGTCCTGCCCTTGTCCTTCTAGGTGGTAGAAGTTGTGAGTTTGGAAATTGCTGATTTAAGAAATATTGGTGATTTTTCTGCAGCATTGCACCTTTTCAATGATGTGTGCTGCTACCATGCTTCAATGGTGGATGGAGTGAATGTGGTGCTAATCAAGTGTTCTATTTTATATGAATGGTGTCAAGCTTTGCATCCAGGGAAGTAAGGAATGTTCCATCATAATCTTTGGCTTATAACTTGTAAAAATAGTGGACTGACCTTTAGGGTCAGGAGTTTAGTTAATTGGTCAAATTCCTCATCCTTTAGCTACAGTATTTGTAGAGCTGGTCAATGGTAATCCCCAGCATATTGTTGGTGGGATTGAGCAATGGTAATGCCTTTGAATGCCAAGTGTTTGATTAGATTCTCTTGCCTGCCTCTCATATGGCAAAGTACTTGCCAATCCAAGGCTGGATATGTCAGTGTCTTGCTGTATGTGGATATGTTTCAGTATGAGGAGTCGCAAATGGTGCTGAACACTTTATAGCCATCACTGACCATCCCCACTTTTGATCCTTATGGTGGGAAAGCCATTGAAGCAGCTGAAGATGATTTGAGCCCAGGACATGCCCATAAGGAACACCTGCAGTGATGTCAGTCAAACAGACCCTTCAGTCCAACTTGTCCAGGTTTTGAAACCAAGCCAGTCTCACCTGCCTGCACCTGGCCCGCATCCTTCTAAACCGTTCCTATCTTTGTACCAATCCAAATGTCTCAAATGTTGTAACTGTACCTGCATCAACCACTTGCTCTGGCAGTTCATTCCATATGCAAACCACTCTGGAAAAAGTTACTCTTTCGGATCCTTTGTCTTTCCTTTCTGCTTTCCTTTCTCCTGTAGTTTTGAAGTCCCCTACAGTAGGAAAGATCTCTTTTTGTTATGCATCTTATCAATGCTGCTCATGATTTTATAACATCTTAACATCACTCCTTTTAACTCCTTAAACCCCTCTAGTGAAAAATGTCCCAGCTTACTCAGCCTCTCTTTACAACTCCAGTCCCAGTAACACCCTTCTAAGTTGGGGCTAAGATGACCATCACCAAAACAAATCTTCCTTGTGCTTGGAGTCTAATCCAAAGGGTTTTCCTCCAGATTGCCATGACTCTATTTTTGGTCTAGGAGAAAGTGAGGACTGCAGATGCTGGAGATCAGGCGAAGTGTTGCTGGAAAAGCGCAGCAGGTCAGGCAGTATTCGAGGAGCAGGAGAATCAACGTTTCAGGCAGAAGCACTTCCTCAGGAATGAGGCTTGAGCCAAGGGGTAGAGAGATAAAGGGGAGAGGGTGGGGCTAGGGTATGGTAGCTAAGCATGCAATAGGTGCATGAAGGTGGAAGTAAGGGTTGAGCAAGTAGGTGGGAAGGAAGATGGGCAGGTCAGGAGGGTGGTGCTGAGTTGAAGGTTGGATTGGGATAAGGTTGGGTGAAGGGGCAATGAGGAAACTGGTGAAATTCACATTAATCTCGTGTGGTATGAAGGTCCAAAGGTAGAAAATAAGATGTTCTTCCTGCAGGTGTCGGGTGACTAAGGTTTGGCAATGGAGGAGGCCTAGCATCTGCAAGTCCTTGGGATAGTGGGTGGGGAGTTGGTGTTTGGCCATGGGCCGGTGGGGTTGTTTCATGCATGTCCCGAAGATGTTCTCTGAAGCATTCTGCAAGTAGGTGTCCTGTCTCCAATGTAGAGACTGCATCAGGAGCAATGGTTACAGTAAGTTACATGTGGAAATGCAGGTAAATAGCTGGATATGGAATGCTCCTTTATGGCCTTAGACCTAGGTATGGGGGAGGTGTGCGTGCTGATTTTGCATTTCCCACAGTGGGAGGGATGGTGGAGGGCATGATCTGCATTTCATAAAGAATCTATTTCCTTTCCCACCCCTATCTCTAGTCTGTAAAGACCATTCGCTCCACAACTCTTGTCACAAAGCTAGTCCCTTGTTTTTCAAAAAGCTGTTCCTTAGCTCGAGATGACTCTGTCCTTGGTTTTTTTTTTGAGGGTAAATAAACTGGGCCAGGTTCAGACCAGCTTGGCTTGGGACAGATGAAAAAGATTGAGGCCTTTTGTTTATATGTAAACAGATTAGACTTCAGGCCAAAGTGGTCATGTTTTAGAAGTGACCTGTGTAATGAAAGGGAAGTGGTCCGCTCTCTAGGCTGAGCAGTTTTACATGGGTCTTGAACTGGGAAGTTCAACAGGGAGCTGTGTGGAAACTTTTTTTTCTGTCCTTCAACTTCAACCTGTGAGCATGTGTTCCATTTATCCTGGTTTTAAAGGGAGTTTGCTTATTGGGACTGTTTGTTCAGGACAGCATAATTGAGTCTAGTTTGGGCACTGAGTTCTGTTGGTTCTTTATTCTGTTCTTTGTTTCATTGTGTAATTTTGTGAATAAATTTGTTTGTAATATCTAGTAGTCAACCTAGCTCGCTCCAGGTAATTTTCACTGTACACTTACCAAAACAAATTGCAAAGCTATGGTCTGGGGCTGCCTGCTTAATGTTCTGAGTGGTCTGGCCTAGTCCATAACACCCTAGGTCCAAGACCCCCCACCAATCCATCCTTCCCTTCAACACCTTCCTCCGTCACCACCAGAATTGAAACCTGCTCCCTCACCTCTGTCCAGGGTCCCAAAGGAGCCTCCCAAATCCATCAGTGATTTACCTACACTTCCACACAGGTCACTTAGTATACCTGATGCTGTCACTTTTACACTGGGGAGACAGGATGTCTACTTGCAGAACGCTTCAAAGGACATCTGAGACATGCACAAAGCAACCCTGCCACCCTATAGCTGAACATTTTTAACTCCCCCCTCCCACTCTGCCTAGGGTATGAAGGGACTGGGCCTTCTCTATCACCAAACCCTAGCCCCCTGATGTCTGGAGGGAGAACACCTTATCTTCAGCCTTGAGACCCTCCAACCCCAGGACATCAGTGTGGATTTCACCAGTTTCCTCATTTCCCCTTTTCCCCCACCTTATCTCCGATCCAACCTTCCAAGTTGGTACAGCTCTCATGTCCTGTCCATCTTTCCCACTGATCTGCTCCATCATCCTCGCAGACCCAGCACCTTCACCCCCACCTCCATCTACCTATTGCAGTTCCAGCTACCTTTCTTGCGCCCCACCCCGCTTCCTTGCCCTCCCCCCCCCCCCCCCCCCCCCCCTTCCATTTATCAGCTGAAGTGGGTAGGGAGATGAGCCTCATTCCTGATGAAGGGCCTATGCCTGAAACGTCAATTCTCCTGCTCCATAGGTGCTGCCAACCTGCTCTGTTCATCTGACGCCACACTTTTGACACTCTTTTTGGTCTGGCCCCTTAATGCCACAGCCAGGCAGATACAACCTTTATGTCTATACAAATTCTTTTCAACTCTCCTGTGGAGTTGAGGTCTCTCATTGACGCTTAGGCCAAGGCTATAACGAAGTCAGGCAGAACCCAAACTAGGTGTCAGTGAGCCTGATACTAAGCATTGAATGACTCCGATTAGACTGCTAGGCAACAATTTGCCTGGGTTGGACTTGACCTGTTTTTGTGTACCAAATGTACCTGGACAATTTTTTTAAAATGCTAGTACTGTAGCTGTATTGGAATAGCTCAGCCTGGAGAGCCAACTTTGATTACTATTGCTGGAAGTATTGTCAGGGTCATACATAACCTATGCAGTATCCAGTGTTGTCAGCTGTATGTTGATATTATGTGTAGTGAATTGAATTGGCTGAAGGTTGGCATCTGAGATACAGGCTGAGAATTTTGATATTTCTGGTTGTTCTGATCACTGTGCTTCAGTTCAGTCTTTAGTATTGATGTGTTGGACTTTCCTCTAAGGGATGGGGATATTTGTGGAGCCACCACCTCCTGGGAGCTGTTTCATGGCTGGATGTGACTGCTAAACTTTGACTTGATCATATAGGGTTTGACTCTTTTTTTTTCGCTTGCTGTTTATACTGTTTGGCACACAAGCAAATCTGATCAGCTTCACCAGTTTGACACTGCATTTTTCAATATACCTAGTGTGACTCCTGGCATGCCCTTTGCACTCTTCTTTTGAACCAGATTTGATCTCTTGCTTGATGGTAATTGTAGAGTGGGAGGGATACACTGTTGGACTGCAGATCTGTTTGAAATCTATCCCATTCTGAAAGTACCATGCAGCCTGATGGTGGGTATCCTCAGTGTGGATTTTCCCATGTCCATGTTTGTCCTGCTGTGAAATATTTCAGTAAGATCAATGTTGAGAATTCCTTCCTAACTGTATGTACAGTACTGTGCTGCCAGCTCTGCTAGACTGATTCTTCCATTGGGCCAGGACATAACCAGAGGATGTGCAATTGAACTTAAGCTATAGCAGGACATGTGACATTAACTACTGAGATGGTTCTGTAAGCTTTGGCACTAGCCCCCAGATGTTAACAAGGACTTTTCAGGTTTGGCAGGGATGTTTATAGTTTTTTAGGCACGTGGTCTGTTAAGGTTTTGGTTGAAACAAACCATTTCAAAAAGCCTGAAGTTGAGTCTATCATATTTGAGTCTGGAGGTATATGTAGGCCAGACTAAGGGTGGTAGATTCCCTGCCCTGAAGGACATTTCATGAACTTTTTTGATGGTTCCGTTGTTGTCAGTGGACTTTTTTCCATTGTGATCCGTTTTAAAATGTAAAACAAATTCCTCCATCTGCCATGGTGGGGTTCAAACATGGTCTCAGAGTATTACCTGAGTCTCTGGATAATTAAAATACAACTAGGAAGTGCTGGAGGAACTCCGTAGCATTCATAGAGCGAAGCAAGGGGTTAACATCTGGGTCTGTAACCCTTGTCAGACTGGAGTTCTGGTGAAGGGTTGCTGGACTCAAAAGTTACCTCTGCTCTTTCCAAGGTGCTGTGAAACTGGAGTCTCTCCATCAGCTTCTGGATGTTTTCAGGTTTCCAGCCTTTGCAATTGTTATCTTGGGTTACCAATCCAGCACTAAGATCACTCTAGTCCACTAACTAACTGTTAATCCCTGTTAGCTAAAGCCTCACTAATTGACTGCACCTTGGTTTTCCAACCCTGCTGCCCTGTGGCCAAACACTTACCCCAAGACCTTGGGAGGATGAGGTGGTGGTGTGTGTGTGGGGCACATGGCATCAGTAAGGCCTTTACTCGTTTCCTCATTTACAGACACAGACACCCCGCTACAAAAAACCTTATCGCAGTCCTAACCTTCCAGCTTGGCTCTGCTCTCATGAACTGTCATACTTGTCCATCTTCTTCCTTATCTGCTCCACTCCCCTCTCTGACCTATCACCATTACCCCCAACTCTGTCTACCTATTGCACTCTCAGCTACTTTCCCCTCACCCCCACCCCTATTGATCTCTCTTTTTTTTTTTCTCTCTCTTTCTCTTCTCTCCTCACCCCCCCCCCCCCCCCCCCCCCAAGCCCACAAGCCTCATTCCTGATGAAGGACTCATTCCCGAAATGTTAATTCTCCTGCTCTTCAGATGCTGCCTGACCTGTGCTTTTCCAGCACCCCACTCTTGACTCTCATCTCCAGCATCTGCAGTCCTCACTTTCACCTTTGGTTTTCCTTAGTCAGCTGCACCTCATCCAACCTTTTCAAACACAAGTGCCTCTTCTCCCTTGACTATCTCTCTTGCCAGTCCAATTGTTGACCTCCAGTATGTTTGCTGTTCCTCATGATTTCTTATGGTCAGATCCCTGCAACATTCTTTGTTCTGGCATTTTTCCTCACATCTGCCTTGTAAGGCTTTATATATTCACTTTCAATGTTGGTACTAGAATTGGATTGCTTAATACTGCTTTTTGGTTATCAAGTACTTTTTAGATTTTTGTTTCACTTTTAACCATCAACAGGCTTTTGGCAATTATATATGCTATTGTGGAACAATCATCCTGATGTGACCTTTTTAAACGTCACTGGGAATAGACATAACTGCAAAAGTATAATTGTAAGATCAGTAACAATGTTTAGTGTTCTTAGCAGGATTTATACACTTAATGGTAAGGTCCTGGGGAGTGTTGCTGAGCAGAGACCTTGGAGTGCAGGTTCATAGCTCCTTAAATTGGAGTTGCAGGTAGATAGGATAGTGAAGAAGGCGTTTGGTATGCTTTCCTTTATTGGTCAGAGTATTGAGTACAGGAGTTGGGAGGTCATGTTGCGGCTGTACAGGACATTGGTGAGGCCACTGTTGGAATATTGCGTGCAATTCTGGTCTCCTTCCTATCGGAAAGATGTTGTGAAACTGGAAAAGGTTCAGAAAAGATTTGCAAGGATGTTGCCAGGGTTGGGAGGTTTGAGCTACAGGGAGAGGCTGAACAGGCTGGGGCTGTTTTCCCTGGAATTTTGGAGGCTGAGGGGTGACCTTAAAGCTTAAAATCTTGAGGCAGCAACGATAGGGTAGATAGCCAGGTCTTGTCCCTGGGGTGGGGCATTCCAAAACTAGAGGGAATAGGATTAAGGTGATAGAGGAAAGACAAAGGGACCTAAGGGGCAACTCTTCCATGCAGAGAGTGGTGTGTGTATGGGTGAGCTGCCAGAGGAAGTGATGGAGGCTGGTACAATGCCATTTAAAAGGTAACTGGATGGGTATATGCATAAGAAGGATTTAAGGGTTTTGGGCAGCTCAGTGACTTGGCACTACTGCCTCACAGCTCGGGACAGTTTCATCCCACCCCTGGGTGACTGTGTGCAGTTTGCACGTTTGTCTGTGGGTTTCTTCCAAGTGCTCTTATTTCCTCCCACAGCCCAAAGATGTGCAGGCTGGGTGGAAATGGAAGGTTACAGGGTGAGAACAGGTGAGTGTCTGGGTGGAATGCTCTTCAGAGGGTTGGTATGGACCCAATGGGCCAAATATCCTGCCTCCACACCAGGGTTCTTGGATTTTTTTTTTTGAAATGCAGCAATCTTAGTTTCTAAATGATCTGCCTGGTTTTCAGTTGAATTGTATGGTACCCAGTGTTTTATATCAGAGCTCTTCATATGCTTCCTCAAGATAAGACTTTGGGTGTACTTGCTGATCTTGATTTAAAATCGGGAAATTGGACATCACCGCCTCTATTTTGGAGGGGAGCCAGAAAGGACAATGCTGTGTTACATTGACTTGTTTCTGTTAGTCCTACAGGAAGCTTTGGTCAGTACCACACCTGATGGACAAGATTACAGCTGGTGCATGTAGAGTGGTGACCGGTGTGCCTGCCTACAGCTGGACCTTTTAGATTTGACACATGCCAGCACTGGTGTTTCTATTACTTAACCCTGTTGAGCATTTTTATGATCTGATGCACTTTATGATTTTTTTCCCCCTGTCTGGCTGCCAGCCCCCTCCCCCTTGTGAGACTGAGGCCAGGAAGGGAGTTGTTAGCAACTGAACTTTAAATGGTTACACTCAAATGTTAAGACATTTGTTTGCAATTGAATGTATATTTATTGCTGTGGAAATGATTAATGTATAGAATAAATATTGGCAGATGAACATGCATGTCTGTGTTTGACATTATTGCCTCTATTGACTGGTGATCCAAGTAGGGTGATCCAAACTGTTACCTTGTTTAAAATTGTAGAATCTCGATCTTGAGCTGTGGTTTATATCCTAAGGCTTCAAGTTGAGAAACAAGCTTTTGAGTCACTGGGGAAGGTAGTGGGGACATTGTTCAATTTACAAAGGCCAAATGCCCCTCCAAGTCTAAACAGATTGGGACACTACTTCATTTTTCTAAACTTCAGTGAGGTGATCTCCTTGAAACATGAGATTCTTAAGGGGCTTGGCCGGGTGACTGCTGAGAATATTTCCCCCTCATGGGGTCTCTGATTGGAGGGCGTTGTCTCAGAATAAAGGGACACCAAGTAACTGAGATGAGGAAGAATTTCTTGTTGAGTTGTTGGGACTCCTGGCCCCAGCTGTGGGGCCAGACCTAATATTTCAAGGCTGAGAGATTCTTAATCAGCTGGGGAATTGAGGGTTATGGGAAATGTAGGAAAAGTAGATATGAGGACTGATCCAATTGAATGGTGGAGCAGGCTTGAGAAAAGTTATTTACCCCATTATTATTTTGAATGATCTGAAGTCCTAATCTAAATGACACTTGTTACAGTATAACAAATACTGTTAGTCAGTTGTACAGCATGGAAACAGATCTTTTGGTCTAACTCAGCCATTCTGGCCAGATATCCTAAATTAATCTAGTCCCATTTGCCAACATTCTGCCCAATAACACTCTCTCTCTCAAACCCTTCATATTCAAATACCAATCTGGATGCCATTTAAGTACTATAATTGCACCAGCTTCCACCACTACTTCTGGCAGCTCATTCCATCCACACATCAGCCTCTGAAAAGTTACCCTCAGTCCTCTTCAAATCTTTCCCTTAAACCTATGCCTTCTAGTTTTGGGCTCCCCTACCCTGAGGAAAAATACCTCTGCAATTCACCCTATCAAAGGTCTCCTGATTTTGTAAACATCTAAAGGTCACCGCTCAGCCTCCATGCTGTGGGGTTGGGGCCAGCCTGTTCAACTTCCGTCTATAACCTGGTGTCGTGTGACTTCTGACCTTGTCCATCCCAGTCCTAACACGAGCACCTCCACATCAGGATCAGTCACGATCGTAAGACTTTAACACACGAGTGGACACAAGGCCATGCAGCCCATCGGGTCCACGTGTTTTAGTGGATCAGGCTTGAAGGGCTGAATGGGCTACTGTGCTCCTCTATTCTGTTTTCAAAGGGAATTGTATGAACACTTGGAGAGATTTGCAGGAATATGGGAATCCTTGGTGCATGCATGGAATGAGCTGTCAGAGGAAGTAGGGGAGGCTGGTACAATGACAGCATTTAAAAGGCACCTGGATGGGTATATGAATAGGAAGGGTTTAGATGGGCATGGGCTCAATGCTGGAAAATGGGACTAGATTAGGATATCTGGTCAGCATAGGCATGTTGGACCAAAGGGTCTGTTTCTGTGCTGTACATCTGATTCTGATGTGCATGTTGCTGACAGGCTCACTGCTTGTGAGCCCCTAATCCTTAATTTCAGAGGGCAGTTCAAAGTCCACTACGTTGCTGTGTATGTGGTGTCACATGTAGGCCAGTCTGTGAAAAGGGCTCTGACTTCCTTCCCTCAACAATATTCACAGATCACAAGATGTACAAGTGGAAGGCTATTTGGCCCATCACGTTGGTGATCCGGCTGGGTTTAGGAGCACTCTGGTATTCTTGCCGATTCCCTATGATATTTATCTGGAGTTGGGATCCCTGCTTGTAGTGAATCCCAGCAGTGCATGTTCGTGTGCACAAATGTGCCCCATTTGGTCACAATGGGAGTCCACATGTGAACTACTGTAGAACCTCAATTGTCTGAATTTCAGATTATCTGAATGAGATCTCAAGGTTTTTGTTTTTTTTAAAAAAAACAAACTATCCATTATCTGAACAATGTTACCTGACAAAATATTCCCCGCCCAGGTTGTTCAGTACACTTTTTCTCCTGATTTCCCCGCCATCTCCCAAAATACATAGCAGCCATTCAGATAAAGAAATATCTGACAGCAGTTGTTCAGTGGGATAGGGTATAATGCAAAATAGTGGATGTCTGCTATTGAGGATACTGGGGACAAAAAAAGTAAACTGGTTTGACTAGACTGCGTTAATAAGAAACAATTTTTCAAATTCTCAATTTGCTGCTGAAGTGAAAAATGCCCTCCCTTGGAAGCTGAAGTGTATAGAACCCAGTTAAAACAGATTTCCACGGTGTTTACATAATATAAAGTGCAATAGCAGGCTCACTCCAATGTTTAAGTTTGATATACATTATTCAGTAAATATTTAATAAAGGTGAAGTTGCTGAGATTGAGCACTTAGCAGTTTCTCCCAGTCTTGAGCAACCTCACTTCCCCCACCTGCCCTTCAAACACCACACTCCTTCAATAAACATGGGTGAGGTGACAGTGTGATATCAGGTTTGTGCTGCCTTTTGAGGTTAATATGTCAGTTAATTGGTTGCCTTTGTATCAGATTGTCACATGACATTTATACTTATGCAATCTGGTCCCATAAGGAAGTATAAAAGTGTCACACTTTGAGCAGGATTTTGTGACCTCTCAACACCATAGAGTTGTTCTCATCACAGGTGAGTGTAGAGGGGAAGAGTGCTTTAGAAAACTTGCAGATCGCAAACAGCAGGCTATGTCGTAGTCTGTGTTGTGAAAATGATTGTTAACGAGGAGTGTTTGGTTTGAATATTCTGAGATTTGTGCAGTCAATAACCACTTGGCTTGAAGTGCCATCTTTAACATGGTAAAATGTCTTGAGGCATTTAATTGGCAAGATAAACAGCATTTGACACTGAGCCAGATAAGATCATGTTCCCCTCCAAGCCTGCATCAAACCTTTTTTGACAGTGTCTGCCATTCTTCCCCTGTACCTGGGTTCGAGCTCTGGAACTCCTTCACTGTCAGCCCTGCGGGTATCCTAACACTGCACAGGGGAAGCAGAATGCCAGTGGTCCGATCTGTAGGTTCGTGGTGTGTTGTGCCTCATGGGGCTGGGGGAAGATTACAGAAATGCTGGGGAATGAGTGGGTTTTACAAAGTAGGAGGAGTTAAAATCAAGAAATTGCTGGCTGGGGAGCCAATACGTTCCCAAGTAGAGGGTGATGGGGATGGTTTTGACTGATTTTTTTTTAACAATGCTGGGAGAATTTGAAACCTTTTAGAGGACGGTGGACTTTGGCTGCAGAGTATTGCAGCAATCCAGTGCCTGAAGGACTGCGGTTCAAGTTTGCAAGTTTTGCATCGAAGGCTGAGGGGTGATCTGAGGTTTATAAAATCATTGAAGGGGCATGAATATGGTAAATAGACAAGGTCTTTTCCCTCGGGTGGGGGAGTCCAGAACAAGAGGATTTAGTGGAAGAAGGGAAAGATATAAAAGGGACTGAAGGGGCAACTTTTTCGCACAGAGGGTGAGAAGTGTGGAACGAGCTGCCAGAGGAAGTAGTGGAGGCTGGTACAATTGCAGCATTTAAAAGGCATCTGGATGGTATATGAATAGCGAGGGTTTAAAGGGATACAGGCCAGGTGCTGGCAAATGGGACTAGATTAGGTTAAGATATCTGGTTGGCGTGGACAAGTTAGACCGAAGTGCTGTATACCTCTGACTCTGACCATGACTGTCCTGTGTCTCTGCCAGTATGTGGTTGCATTCTCTGTTGCTGTGGTTGAGATCAGTGAACCTCTCAGAAGCAGAACTGCTCCTGCTTTGTGTGGAGAACCTTTGACCCAGTCAGACAGTGTATTGAACCATATTTTTGTTTTATACTGACACTCCCAACCACCAAAAGTTGACGGAATTATCTTTAGTGTGGGTGTGTTGGAAGGAATGGTCAGAATCAAGGCTGTAATAGGCTCTAGGGGAGTAGACCCTCCAGTTATGTTCATCACAAACCTCTTTAATTATCACACTCTAATCTGGCCTTGGCTGCTGAGGTTAACCCCTTAATGTACCCCCCTCTCTTTCACGCTGCTGCTTATAACCAACCTCTTTGACTCAGCCCCTTCTGTTTTACTTCAGAGGATGTGGGTATCCAAGGCCAGCATTTACTGCCTATCCCTAACTGCCCTTGGGGAAGCTGGTGGGGAGCCACTTGAACTCCCCACTGCGATCTGTGTGGTGAAGGGGGACACATGGTGCTGTTAGGGAGGGAGTTGAAGGATTTTGACCCAGCGACAGCAAAGGAGTGGCGAAACCATTCTGGTTCAGATGTGTGGCTTGGAGGGGAACTGCAGGTGTGATGTTCCCACCTATCTGCTGCCCACGTGATGGAGTCCAGGGATTTTAGAAGGCGCTGCACATCAGTGGTGGGGGAAGTGAATGTTGAAGCCGGGGGGGGGGACAGCTTTGTCCTGGATAGTGTCGATCTTCTGGAGTGTCATTGGAGCTGCCTTGCCCAAGTGGGGAGTATTCCAACACTGTTCCTTGTCGATGGTGGACCAGTTTTAGGCATAGCGGTGAGTGACTCACCACAAATTGTCTCCTCTTGTGGTCCAATGCCAAATTTTTATAACACTCCTGCACAGCACCTCAGGATGTTTGTTTATTTTGAGTCTATCCAAGTCCCTGAAGCCGCAACTCTGTCACAACAGAGTTTATCTGAGATTTTCAGCGTTTCCCATTCCTTGGTCTGAAGGATATCTGCTTGGAGATCCCACTCAGAAGGCTGCTCCCTCTGAACATTGCAGGAGGTGCTTAGTTCTCCAATTAATGTTCCGATAGATGTTTCCACCACTCAGACCTGTTGGCACATTACCCCACTCGCTTCCATCCAGGGCCCCAAACAGTTTCACCTGCCTCTCCTCCAACCTAGTTTATTGTATCCGGTTCTCCTGATGTGGTCTTCTCTACATTTGGGGAGACTAAACGTAAACTCGGGGCACGTTTCGCTGAGGATCTCAGCCGGGCCCACGCTGACATCCCAGGCACTGCCCAATTTTAATTCCCCTTCCCCCCCCCCCCCTCCCTTACCGACATGACCATCCTCGACCTCCTCCATTGCCACAGTGAATCAGAGCGCAAATTGGAGGAACAGCACCTCATCTTCTGTGTGGGTAACCTACAGCCTGGAGGACTCGACACTGAGTTCTCCAATTACAAATAACTCCCCTTCCCATTCCCCTGCCTCCTTTCCCAGCTGTCCCCCCCCCCCCCCCCCCCCCCCAATCCTCTGACCTTTCCTTCCAGCTCTCAACCGGATTCATTCCTCTCATTGACCAACCAGGCCGTACCCTCTACTTGTGTTCACCGATCCCCACCGTACCACCCCACTCCTCTCCCCTCCCCATCTTTATCTGCAGGTCCCCTTATACCCACCTCCAGCCCTGAAGAAGGGTTACACCTGAAATGTTGTCTTCTCCACTTCCTGGTGTTGCCTGGCTTGCTGTGTTCTTCCAGCCTCCTGCTTGTCTACCTTCACTTCCCCTCTTGTCTCCTGCTCATGCCCTCTGGAGTTTGGCTTAAATGTCTGAACTTCATCTGTGTAAAAAATGTACTTTATTCATAAACAAAATCTTAATGTGCGTTCACAGGTACTAAAGTAGTTCTGTTGCGTGTCATCTCAGGGCATGCACACCAAGTGACACAATGTACCAAGGTTCATAGAGATCATCATAGAATCCCTACAGTGTGGAAACCGGCCCTTTGGCCCAATAAGTCCACACCGACCCTCGGAGCATCCCACCCAGACTCATTCCCTTACCCTAAATCTACCCGCTAACCTACACATCCCTGAAGAGATGGACAATTTAGTATGACCAATTCATCCTAAACCGCACATCTTTGAACTGTGGGAGGAAATCCATGCAGACACGGGGCGAATGTGCAAGCTCCACACTGACAGTCACCGCGGCTGGAATCGAACTGGGGTCCTTGGCGTTGGGGGGCAGCAGTGCTAACCACTGAGCAGTCATGCCGCCCCAGGTTCTACCTGTCCCCGGTGTTGCTGGTACTGGCCTTGGCATGGCAGAAAGCTCCAAGTGGTTGGACCATTCCGTATCACCTGATCCTTTGTAAAATTTGCAAAGAAGAAAACTACCTTTGACCACTTCCTGATGGACTTGTGGTCAGCACGTAGTGTCCTCAATACCCTGGGGGGGGCGAGGAGAGGGTGGATCCTGTCGCACGGTTCCCTGAGCAGCCTGTCAAACTCATTCGGCAAAACGTCCCATCACCAGAACTTTCCACCAAGCGCCAAGACATAGCTTGGTTGATGGTGCCTGTCAGATCCTTCATGAAGCAGCTGATTGGCTGGGACGATGGTTTTGGAGGGGGGGGGGGCACGTGCAATTGGGTGTAGTAGATTGGGGTGATGGGAGTGGAGGGTTGGGGTGGTGGGGGGGCAATGGGGGTTTGGGGGAGTGGGGGTGGTAGGAGGGTTGGTGTGGGGGGTTCTGGTTGGGGGGGGTTGCAGGGTGGTGGGTGTGTTTGGGTGGGGGGAGGTTTGGGTTCGGGATGGTGATGGTGGGTGTGTTGGCTGCGCGGGGGTGCAGGGTGGTGGGTGTGATTGGGAGGGTGTGGGTTGGGGAGATGTTGGGGGATGCAGGGTGGTGCTGGTAGGTGTAAGGGGTTGGAGGGTGGTGGGTGTGTGGGTTCATGGGGGGTGTGGTGGTGATGGTGGTGGGTGTATGGGTTGGTGGAGGGTGCGAGTTAATGGTGGTACAGACTGTCGAACCTCCTGGAATATTCCTTTGCAATGAAGGTCTGGAGAAAGATGCAATGATTTTTGTCGAGGTTCATGTGACATGGGACTCTGTGCTCTACAGTCTGTTCTCTGGGGCGCACACCAAGACAATCATCAACAGAGTTTGGAGGATCGTTGACTTGGTGAAAGATGCTCTTTGGTATGGCCCAACACTTATTGGTCTTACAGTGTAAAGAGTTGATCTTGACCGGGTGCTGCAGACCGGTGCATTCAGAGGACCAGGACTAGGTGCTGAGAGATGCAGTAAAGCCTGGGGCAGCTGCTGCCAAGACACTGGGGAAGGAGCACTCTCGAAGGTCTTCCTGCTGAGGTTTAACGAGTCTGTTCAGTTATCAGACCCTTTCATCACCTCAATGCATGTGAATACTCTCCCACATGAGTAAGAAATGCCTTTGTTTCATTTTTGTATCTGTAGGGAGTGACCGAAATTTAGATCCAACGAAGCAACCATGAAGCTGCTAGCGGCCCTGGCTATCTGCTCCTCATTCTTCCTGGTGACTGCCAGAAACCGGCCTCAACCTTGTTGTGAGTACCTTTTTCTTAAACTGCACTGCCTTGGATTCCAAGGCGATAGGATAGAGAGGGGAAACCATGCATCTTATAGCTGGGATACCCGAATAACTGAGTCTTTCTTTCTGGGTAAAAGCAATGACTGCAGATGCTGAAAATCAAATACTGGATTAGTGGTGCTGGAAGAGCACAGCAGTTCAGGCAGCATCCAACCAGCAGCAAAATCAACGTTTCGGGCAAAAGCCCTTCATCAGGAATAAAGGCAGTGAGCCTGAAGCATGGAGAGATAAGCTAGAGGAGGGTGGGGGTGGGGAGAGAGTAGCATAGAGTACAATGGGTGAGTGGGGGAGGGGATGAAGGTGATAGGTCAAGGAGGAGAGGGTGGAGTGGATAGGTGGAAAAGAAGATAGGCAGGTCAGACAAGTCAAGGAGACAGTAACTGAGCTGGAAGTTTGAAACTAGGATGAGGTGGGGGAAGGGGAAATGAGGAAGCTGTTGAAGTCCACATTGATGCCCTGGGGTTGAAGTGTTCCGAGGCGGAAGATGAGGCGTTCTTCCTCCAGGCGTCTGGTGGTGAGGGAGTGGTGGTGAGGGAGTGGCGGTGAAGGAGGCCCAGGACCTCCATGTCCTCGGCAGAGCGGGAGGGGGAGTTGAAATGTTGGGCCACGGGGCGGTTTGGTTGATTGGTGCGGGTGTCTCGGAGATGTTCCCTAAAGCGCTCTGCTAGGAGGCGCCCAGTCTCCCCAATGTAGAAGAGACCACATCGGGAGCAACGGATACAATAAATGATATTGGTGGATGTGCAGGAGAAACTTTGGATGTGGAAGGCGCCTTTAGGGCCTTGGATAGAGGTGAGGGAGGAGGTGTGGGCACAGGTTTTACAGTTCCTGCGGTGGCAGGGGAAAGTGCCAGAATGGGAGGGTGGGTCCCAGTCCACACACCCCTACGACCCACCCTCCCATTCTGGCACTTTCCCCTGCCACCGCAGGAACTGTAAAACCTGTGCCCACACCTCCTCCCTCACCTCTATCCAAGGCCCTAAAGGCACCTTCCACATCCATCAAAGTTTCACCTGCACATCCACCAATATCATTTATTGTATCCGTTGCTCCCGATGTGGTCTCCTCTACATTGGGGAGACTGGGCGCCTCCTAGCAGAGCGCTTTAGGGAACATCTCCGAGACACCCGCACCAATCAACCAAACCGCCCCGTGGCCCAACATTTCAACTCCCCCTCCCGCTCTGCCGAGGACATGGAGGTCCTGGGCCTCCTTCACCGCCGCTCCCTCACCACCAGACGCCTGGAGGAAGAACGCCTCATCTTCCGCCTCGGAACACTTCAACCCCAGGGCATCAATGTGGACTTCAACAGCTTCCTCATTTCCCCTTCCCCCACCTCATCCTAGTTTCAAACTTCCAGCTCAGTTACTGTCTCCTTGACTTGTCCGACCTGCCTATCTTCTTTTCCACCTATCCACTCCACCCTTTCCTCCTTGACCTATCACCTTCATCTCCTCCCCCACTCACCCATTGTACTCTATGCTACTCTCTCCCCACCCCCACCCTCCTCTAGCTTATCTCTCCACGCTTCAGGCTCACTGCCTTTATTCCTGATGAAGGGCTTTTGCCCAAAACGTTGATTTCGCTGCTCCTTGGATGCTGCCTGAACTGCTGTGCTCTTCCAGCACCACTAATCCAGTATATGAATCTTTCTTTCTGTCTGTTCTTTTTGGTTCTCATTTCCCAAATATTCCAAAAAGTCCACTTGTGGCCCATGGACTGCCATTGGATTGGCCAGTGCTTCTTCACGACTGTGATGCACATTCGCAACACACACTCTATGTCCGACGTGCAACCCGAGCAAACCATTTCCAATGGAAATGGAGTACACAGTGGGAACAAACTTCTCTCCGTGCACCAAGTTCCACGCTGAGGTCCCTCGATACGATTTCAATGCTCTTCATGTGCGCAGCTCCTCAGAAAGCTGGAGAAACTGAGCAGGCAACATCTGTGGAGTGAGACTCAGTTAGTGTTTCTAGCCTAGCATGACTCTTCAGAGCTTTATCTCTGTTCTTCTCTCTTCCCCCCCTCCCCCCCACCCCCGCCCTGTCTCTTTCTCTCCAAGGATGCTGCTGAGTTTCTCCATATTCAGTTTCCAGCACCTGCAGTATTTTGCATTTACTCTCAAAGATCATGATGTAAAATCATATTGAGACATCTCAAAGCGAAACATGCTCAAGTGGACTTTATAGTGCCTGCTGTAGCATTAAGGTTGTGATGTGCTTTTACAAAGTTTATGAATGGTGCTCTTACAAGTGAAATACTGTGGCAGTTTGTTATAATTATCTCCAGGCGGACTGACTGGGAGACTATCCCAGTCCTGTTGCTAAGCATGCTGGGATGATTTACAGGCCTGTTTGGTCAAAACTCTCCATCTGCAGCCAATGACCTAGCCAGGCACTCAAAGCCAATACATCCAGCCCAGAGGCAGAAATATTGCCTACTGCACGACGAGGCTCCTTAATATGGGTGTGGGGCGTCATCAATTCAATGCCCTTGTTTTTGGAAGTTCCAGGGGAAATAATTGCTCCACGTTTAGCCAAATGGGAGCCCATTATGAACACTAGCAATTGGAATTAGGTCAGCCGAGTGAGCCTCGTAGAACGAGTTCCCTGAGTGGGGCTGCTAACCCGCTCCAATCTGGGAGCCCTGGCTGACAGAGATACAAACAGGAGTGTCAGAGGTTCTGTTCATCGAGAGCTAGTTCTAAGGGAGCCAGACCAGTGTCAAGGACTATACACGTGTAAATAAAGGGTGACGGGACACCAGCCCCTGTGGGGTTTTTTCAGACAGCTCGTTTGGATCGTCCACTTGGGGGCCAAGTCTGTACGAACTTTTCTGAAGGATAATGAGTAACAGGTAAAGAGCCCTCAGGTGTACCCGATCTTTCTCTCAGCACAACAGTCAGTACTTCGCTACAAAACCTATCCTCCCTCCCTCTCTCATGTCCTTCCTACTCCAGACTTCCCTCCAGTTTGCCTGGGAGAGCTTAAGAAAATTAGAGGAGAAACCCACAGGCTCACTAAGAGAAAGTTGCACTGGAATCTTTCTCTCCCGCCCCTCTTAGGTAATGGAAAGATTCCAGGAGATCACGTGAACTCCGTATTATCTATAAATACACCTTTTGTCAATATATACACCCACACCCACACCACACCACACCCAAAACATTTTGTGACCTCTTGTGAAATGCATAATGAGGCGCTGATTAGCGGAACTTTACAAAGTGCTAATGTGGATGGGAATAAATGACCTCCTCCCTCCCCCTTTGTGAATAACAGTCGGCCACTTGGTCCCTTTGAGCTCCTCTGCTATTTAATAACATCATAGCTATTCTGATTTTAACCTCTATCTCAACTCCAAATTCATGTATATTCCCGATTAATCTTTCATCCCCCTCAGAGGACAATACTGGACTTTTTATTTCTTTATTTTCCAACTGAACCATCTGTACCGAGGTACCTTGTACCAAAGATGGCACCGTATGTATGGCAACTTGTCAACTTTTTACAATGAGTAGATGTGACAATAAAGCTAATTCAATTCCATGGTAATCAAGAATGTATCTACCTCTGCCATAAAGATATTGAATCCCGCTTTGACACATGTCTCCTGACACACCTTTCCCATTTAGATTCAAGTAGTCTAGGTGAAAGAAGACAGAGGAGTCACTTGATGGAATGGTGTTGCCCCTTGTGGGAGAGTTTAGGACAAAGGCATGTGGCTTAAAAGTGTAAGAGGGATGTTATCAAGCTGGAGGGGGTTCAGAAGAGATTTACCAGGACGTTGCCGGGTTTGGAAGGTTTGAGTTACAAAGAAAGGCTGGGACTTGTTCTTCACTGGAGTGTAGCAAGTTGAGAAGTGACCTTTATAAAAGTTTATAAAAAAATCAGGGGAATAGATGGCAAGTGTCTTTTCTCTAGGATGGGAGAATTTCAAGTCCAGAGGCACATTTTTAAGGGGAGAGATTTAAAGACATGAGGTTCGTGTGTGGAATGGCCTTCCTGAGGAAGTGGTGGATGTGGGTACAATTACAACTTTTGAAAGACACTTGGCTAAGTACAGAAATAGGAAAGGTTTGGAGAGAAGATGGGCCAGGAGCAGGCAGGTGGGACTAATTTAGTTTTGGGATCATGTTCGTCATGGACTGGTTGGATCCAAGGATCTGTTTCCATGCTGTTTGACTCTATGCATGGTCTCCCATTTAGAACAGAGATTAGGAGGAAACTTCTGAGTGTTGAATGTGTGGAACCCTCTCTCTTGGCCAAGATTGGGGTTGGGGAGAGAGAGAGAGAGACTTGTCGTTTATGTGATATTGTGCCAAGACAGGATAGCATGTGATCTCAGATGGAAACTTTTCCACCTGATAGAGTCACAGGTAAGTTGAAAGTTGTGAAAGGACATGGGGGATTGATGGTGTAAGTGCCGTGGATGGAATTCAATGCGGAGAAAGTGAGAAGCCGGACATTTCAAAGCCGAGGAGGGTGAATTGGGAAACTTTATTTTTCGCCGAGATGTGGAAATATGAAAGAATTTTGGGTATGTGGCATTTTAACCACGAGAGGGTAGGCAGGCACAAAAAATAATTTAAAAGGTGGAATGATGGCTTTTATCCAACGGAGAACAGGAAAGAAGTAATGTTTCAGTTATATCCAAGTCTTGGATAATTTTAGAGTGCTAGGTTCCACTTTGTGTGCGGAGTGTCAGGAAAATTCTCTTGACCTTGGTGCGGGTACGGTGCAGGTTGAAGGAGATGGTACAGTCATGTTAATGAAAGAGGTCTAAGTATCGATTAACACCTCGGGTAGTTTGTTTGACACAGTTATGAAGCCGACGTTACATCAAGCTAACGGGTTACTGCCTATCCAGCTTGCCAGGCAGAGTCATAACATTGCATACACATGGGGCATTGGAATTCTTAAAAGTGAGCTCTCAGATGCAAGATGTACGTATAATAGAGTCTAGATTAGAGTGGTGCTGGAAAAGCACAGCAGTTCAGGCAGCATCCGAGGAGCAGGAAAATCGACGTTTCGGGCAAAAGCCCTTCATCAGGAAAACAGGCAGAGAGCCTGAAAGGGTGGAGAGATAAATGAGAGGAGGGTGGGCCCTTCAGGCTCTCTGCCTGTATTCCTAATGAAGGGCTTTTGCCCGAAACGTCGATTTTACTGCTCCTCGGATGCTGCCTGAACTGCTGTGCTTTTCCAGCACCACTCTAATCTAAACTCTGGTTTCTAGCATCTGCAGTCATTGTTTTTACCAAGTACACATAATAGATATCTGGACTTAACAAGGTTAAAATAACAAAAAACAATTTCTATAATATGTTTTGGAACAGGTCACACCCCCTCAAAATATATTAAGAAGGTAGCTTAGACTCTAATTTTGTTTCTTTATATAAAATAAATGCTGTGTTCCAGATGCAATTCGATTGGTCAAACTACTCGAAGTTAAGCAAAACACAATTTATTCAAACACGTTAGGTACAATACAACAAAAGAGAAAGGAAGTTGGAATAATTTAACTCTATTGGAAAACTTAACAGAATAATGGATACAGTAATTATTACTAATTGACTGTTCCAATACAGTAGCATCCGAAAATGCGCCCTTGGCAAAAGGCAAAATCAGAAAACAGATTTTGTCTCACGTGCAATCGAGCAGCCCAGCTTTTGACTGCAATCGAGAGAGGGAAAAAATATCTTCTGCTTCAATCCCCCAACGGCAACGTCTGCTGAAAACTAAAAACTAAACATTTCAGGTTCTGTGGATGGAAACTGGACCACACCCATTCAGGCTGCTTCTATTGTTCCAGTTTTCTTTAAAAAAAACCCAAGGCTTCACAGGATATTTATTTTCTCATAGATTGTTGTTCCAAGACGCCTATTGACAAAATGCTTCAACAGGGTGACTCTCTTTGTAGCAAGACTCCCCTACGTGGAGCATTGTGTGTTTGGATCAGGGCTCTTGCCTTATCAGATGCAGAAGACCCATAAGAAATATTGAAGTAGGGAGGATTTGCTAGAGTTGTACAGTGTCATACCTGGCACATAGGAAGATGGTTGTGGTTATAGAGTCACAGTACCATAGAGTCAGACAGCAAGAGAACAGACTCTTCGGTCCAACTAATCTACGCCAACCATGTTCCCATTCCAAACTGGTCCCTCCTGGCCTATATCCCTCCAAATCTTTCCTATTCATGCACTTATTCAAATATCTTTTAAATGTTGTAACTGTACCTGCATCCACCATTTCCTTTGGCAGTTCATTCCACACACTAACCACCCTCTGTGAAAAAGTTGCCCTTCAGATCCCTTTTAAATCTTGACACCTATTCCCACAATCTCTCTCTTAAATAAAACCAGGACAAAACACAATTCTTAAAGCCACAGCATTGTCACAAGCAATAAAAATAGTGATGCAACTTGATAAGGTGGTTGATAAGGGGTGGGCAGGAGTTTTCCTTTGTCTGTGTAAGGAGCTTGTGCACGTAAATGTAAAATAGCAATTAATAGCTCAAATACAGAACTTTAAAATTTCTCGACAGAACGATGTGGAAATTGCACACGAGTGACATGAGAGCAGATCACATCAATGCATTTAAAGAGAGGTTTCATATGTGACAGAGGGATAAGGGGATCTGGGAACCAATGTGGGCAGAGCCCATTAGAATGGAGGAAACCCAAGTGGGATATAATCTCTGGCAGAGTCTACTTGGGCTGAATGGTCTCCGTTTCTGAAAATCTAGTGGCTTGACAATGGAGAATGGTGAACGTGTACAATGATCCACTCGAATAGACCTGTGCTGCCTATAACAGAGCTTTTCCTTCACTTTGTATCTTGCAGATGGACCCATGCTTCTGGAAGGTCAAATGTTGACCGTGAGTATCAGGATCATCATGTTTGGTGTCTCTGATTCCTCCCCCCCCCCCCCCCCCCCCACAAGAGTTTTGAGGAGGGGCATTGAATCATTAATGTCTGTGTGCCCATGCCTGCCTGAAGCCAAGTGTGTTTACATGCTGGACCCCTCTTCTCCGCAAAGGACATGTCCAACCGTGGCACCTTGATTAATTAAACAAAAGCATGGAATGACCACTCTTCCCTGGCGTCTTTGAACCTAAACCCGTGTCAGGTTGATAATTGGTCATTGGTACGTTCTCTGTAGCAACCCACTGACTAAGCAGAGTCACTTGCCCACCAAACAGCAGCCTATTGTGCAGTTTACATTGTTGTTCCCCTTGTAGATTTTGCATTTTTTGCCATCCGGTCCTGCTGAGTGCAAGACAAAACGTTTCAACAGGGTGACTCTCTTTGTAGCAAGACTCCCCTATGTGGAGCATTGTGTGTTTGGATCAGGGCTCTTGCCTTATTAGGTGTAGAAAGTCCATAAGAGATATTGAAGTAGGGAGGTTTTGCTAGAGTTGTACAGAGTCATACCTGGCACATAGGAAGACGGTTATCAGAACTTTATGATTCTGTGACTCTGTAACCACAACCAGCAAGGGAACAGACTCTTCGGTCCAACTAATCCATGCCAATCATGTTCCCATTTCAAACTGGTCCCTCCTGCCTGCTCCTGGCCTATAACCCCAAATCTTTCCTATTCATGCACTTATTGACATTTCTTTTAAATGTAACTGTACCTGCATCCACCATTTCCTTTGGCAGTTCATTCCACACACAAACCACCCTCTGGTCTCTTTTAAAAATAAGCCCCCCAGATTTGAACTCTCCCACCTGAGGGAAAAAAAACCCTTGCTATTCAAGTTATCTATGCCCCTCATGATTTTATAAACCACTATAAGGTCCCCTCTTAACCTCCTAAGCTCCAGTGAAAAAGTCCCAGCCTATCCTTATAATTCAAACCCTCCAGTCCTGACAAGTAAATCTTTTCTGAACCCTTTACAAGTTTAGTAATATCCTTCCGATAACAGGGCGACCAGAACTGGACGCAGTATTCCAGAAGAGGTCTCACCAAAGTCCTGTACAACCTCAACATGACTTCCCAACTGCTGCACTCAAAGGTCTGAGCAGTGAAGCCAAATATACAAAACAGCTTCTTAACCACCCTGCCTACCTGAGACCCAAACTTCAAAGAATTATGTATCTGAAACCCTAGGTCCCTCTGTTCTACAACACTACCCAGGGCCTTACCATTAACTGTATAATGGTTTTAATTGTAAAAGTCCTGCCCTTGTTTGTTTTACCAAAATGCACAACCTCACATTTATCTAAATTAAACTTCATTTTCCACTCCCCAGCCCATTGATCCAATTGATGAAGATCCCTTTGTAATGTTAGCGGTGGCACCAATTTTGGGGTCATCCACAAAATTACTAACCATGCCTCCTAAATTCTCATCTGAATCGGTCATATATATGACAGGCAGAAGTGGATCTTATAAAATTGATAACGTGCATTTTGGAATAACCAAACCAAAACAATTGTCTTCGGCCAGTCATCTTGGCTCCAGGACATCTCTGTGTGAGTCCCTCAGGGTAGTGTCCTGGGCCCACCCATCTCCAACTGCTTCGTCAATGACCTTCCCTCTATCACCACTTCTGACCTTATGATACTTGCTGCTTGTTCGACTCCTCGGAGACTGAAGCAGTCCCCATGTTCGAGTGCATAGGTTTGCATTTCCATCTAACAAGCAGCACACACGCCATGCGAGTGCCTGGCAATCATTATTTCCGATAGGAATGCGCCACACCGTCGTCCTCGACGTTCAATGGCATTAACATTGCTGAATCCCCATTTTTTTAATTGCATAGTCCTAGTGAACCATCATGCTACACTCACGCTCTCTCTCTCTCTCTCTCTCTCTCTCTCTCTCTCGAGGTTAAACCTAAAGGTCACCATGCCTTGGTTGAGGGGCAAGGTTGATAAGCCTATGACAATTTTACCTTCATACCTACCTCACAATTAATGTCTTAGGGTGGTACCAATGATCAGAAACTGAACTGGGCCAGCCATATAAACACAGCGGCTGCAAGAGCAGGCTGGGAATCCTGCATCGAGAAACTCACCACTCTTCTCCCCCTCCCCCCCCACCAAGCCTATCCACCACTTACTGGGCATAAATCAGGAGTGTGATGGAATAATCCCCACTTGTCCCTGGATGGGGACAGCTCCGACAACACACAAGAAGCTCAACCCCATCCAGGATGAAGCAGCCCATCTGATTGGCACCCCATCCGCAAATAGCCACTCCCTTCACCACCGACACTCAGGAGTAGCAGTGTGTACTATCCACAAGATGCACTGCAGACACTCACCAAGGCTCCTTAGACAGCACCTTGTGAACCCAGGAGAAGGACATGTGGGAACATCACTCCCTGCAGGTTCCCCTCTGAGCCACGCACCATGTTGCTGTTCCTTTACTGTCATTGGGTCCGAATCCTTGAGCTCCCTCCCAAACAGCACCTTACACCATATGGAGCACCGTGGTTCAAAAAGCCAGCTCCCCAGGAGCAATCACTGCTGGCTCCTGGTAGTGATGCTACAACATCTCTTAAAGAGAGAGAATCGGATGCTGTCTCCATTTTCTCGTTTTCTCAGCCTTTCCTGCTATTTCCTTTCCCCCTCCTGTTGGCATTGACTTCCTCTTTTACCAATGACTGCACTGATGCTTTAGGGACTGTAACGATCAATTACCACCACCTCATCATTTGAGAGATCTCTATGAGGTCTTCCCTCTCGAAGAGAAAAGAGCCGATCTTTCCTCCCGCCCCCCCCCCCCCACCCAAAAAAAAAGCTGCTGTCGACTTTTCTCACGGGTATAACATTTTCCAGTGCTGGTCTCATCCTTCTCAATTTTATTTTATAGGTCGACCCAAACAAACACCTTGAGGTGTGGTCCAAGTTCGCCTTTGACGGGATGCAAAAGAGGATATACACCAAAAGTGTGCTGCTGACGGACAAAGGCGTTAAGGTCTCTGTGTTCAATTTCCTCCTGTACAAAGAGGTGAGTTCACAGACCAACAGGGCTTCTGATTGATGAGGTAACCCCCCCCCCTCCCATCATCCTGACAAGGAGCCCTCAGCGCTTCCCACCACATGCAGCAGCATTCCATATCATTGTTTCACAGTGAGGGATAGAAATACTGGGATATCTTCCATTCAGACTTTCAAACACCACCTCTACACTGTCCCCACATCAAACACTCCACAGGAACAGGGACAGCACAGGGTTAGATACAGAGTAAAGCTCCCTCTACACTGTCCCCCCCATCAAACACTCCACAGGAACAGGGACAGCACAGGGTTAGATACAGAGTAAAGCTGCCTCTACACTGTCCCCCCATCAAACACTCCACAGGACAGGGACAGCACGGGGTTAGATACAGAGTAAAGCTCCCTCTACACTGTCCCCCCATCAAACACTCCACAGGAACAGGGACAGCACAGGATTAGATACAGAGTAAAGCTCCCTCTACACTGTCCCCCCATCAAACACTCCACAGGAACAGGGACAGCACAGGATTAGATACAGAGTAAAGCTCCCTCTACACTGTCCCCCCCATCAAACACTCCACAGGAACAGGGACAGCACAGGGTTAGATACAGAGTAAAGCTCCTTCTACACTGTCCCCCCATCAAACACTCCACAGGAACAGGGACAGCACAGGATTAGATACAGAGTAAAGCTCCCTCTACACTGTCCCCCCCATCAAACACTCCCCAGGACAGGGACAGCATGGGGTTAGATACAGAGTAAAGCTCCCTCTACACTGTCCCCACATCAAACACTCCACAGGACAGGGACAGCACAGGGTTAGATACAGAGTAAAGCTCCTTCTACACTGTCCCCCCATCAAACACTCCCCAGGACAGGATTAGATACAGAGTAAAGCTCCCTCTACACTGTCCCCCCATCAAACACTCCCCAGGACAGGATTAGATACAGAGTAAAGCTCTCTCTACACTGTCCCCCATCAAACACTCCCCAGGACAGGGTTAGATACAGAGTAAAGCTCTCTCTACACTGTCCCCCATCAAACACTCCACAGGACAGGGACAGCATGGGGTTAGATACAGAGTAAAGCTGCCTCTACACTGTCCCCCCATCAAACACTCCACAGGACAGGGACAGCACAGGGTTAGATCCAGAGTAAAGTTTCCTCTACACTGTCCCCCTGCCATCAAACACTCCCAGGGACAGGGACAACATTGGGTTAGATACAGAGTGAAATTTCCTCTACACTGTTCCCCATCAAACACTCCCAGGACAAGTACAGCACAGGGTGAGATAGAGAGTAAAGCTCTCTCTACACTGTTTCCCCCATCAAATACACCCAGGACAGGGATAGCACTGGGTTAGATAGTGGGTAAAGTTCCCTCCACAATGTCCCCCATCAAACACACGCAGGACAGGGACAGCACAGAGTTAGATATAGAGTAAAGCTCCCTGTACACTGTGAGCAAGTCACATTGCTATTATTGTTTGGGACTCAGACTGTGAAGTGTTGAAAGATGTATCACATTAAGCTTGATCTGTATTCAATGATGTTTGAAGGCTGTGAGGAAACCTGCTTTCCGATTTAATTTCAGATTTGGTCTTTGTGAGATGTTGGAGATTTTGTTTGTCAACATGCATTGAAATGGGTTCTTTAAAATCATTGAGGTGACCAGTTCAGTGCATCAGAAATTAAGGGCAAGAGTCAAGAACCACAAAGTCAGAACTTTATTTCAATTATATCCCGTCTTCTTGCCTTACCTTACCTTCCTTTTTTCTCTTCTCCTTCTGAGTAAGGCTTGATTCTTGTATTGTTCTTAAAATAATCATTTTCCATCTGTAAAGTTTACTCCCGACGCACAGTGCCTCAGTGGTTAGCACTGCTGCCTCCCAGCACCAGGGTCCCGGGTTTGATTCCACCCTCGGGCGACTGTCCATGTGGAATTTGCACATTCTCCCCGTGTCTGCGTGGATTTCCTTTCTCAGTCCAAATATGTGCAGGTTAGGTGGATTGGCCGTGTTGAATTGTCACAGTGTTCAGGGATGTGTAGGTCAGTTGTATTAGTCAGGGGTAAATGTAGAGTAATAGGGTCAGGGAATGGGTCTGGGAGGGTCAGTGTTGACTTGTTGGGTCAAGTGCCTGTTCCCGCATTGTAGGGATTCTATTCTGTATGTCAGATTGAAATAGCTCTGGAAATCATTGTTAAAGGAGTCCCCTATGTAAACAATTGTGTCACGACAATTGCATGGTATAACTGTCACTCTACTGTCTACAACATTGCAGCATTGGAGTTAGAACAGAGAAACTGCTTGGTCAATTTAATCTTCAATGAATTAATTTAAGAAGTAAAATTAATGCATTAACACACTTTACAACAGCAGTATGTGTGGGATGTTGAGCACAGAATAACTCAATGGATGGGAGAGCGAGGTCTAGCCCTTCCCACTGGGGTGGTGGGCAGTTGGTCAGAGGTTCTGATCTGTCGAACTGGGTGGTATTGTAAAGTTCCCTTGTGTAACTCCTCTCTGTTTCTCTCTACTTGCAGAACATTATGTTCCAATTCTACCCCCAAAATAATACATGTGTGAAGACTCCCCTCCGTGTTCCATTCCTGCCCATTGCAATTCCCCACAATGCAACATTTGTTTCTCAAATCTACATCGGAGGCTCCTCTGCTCCAAGAGAGGGGATACTGGCCAATGTTTGGAGTGGCGAAATTGACACTGGTAAGAGCATGGGTGGATTCCTATTTAACCTTCTCCTTCCTGCTTATCTCTCTCTCTCTCTCGCGCGCGCACGCGCTCTCATTACGAGAGAGCTCACGAGCTGAACGGGACCCTTTCTTTGGAGAGCACGGTGTGCCAGTTCAGTGCTGACCTCCCCCTTCAATCAGATTCCAGGTGAGAGCTGTGAAATCCTCCTTAATGATCATTTCTTCCCCCTCATCCCCTGTCAGAATGTTGAAGGATACCATCCTGTTGGGCTGACAGCCAGGTTTGAACCTCCTCTGGTCTGCATGCCAAAGGATCCTCTGAAAAGGTGGAGGTCATTTAGCCCCTTCATCACCTTCCACCATTCCATAAAACAATGGCTGCTCTGTCATCTTGACATCTACGATTGACTCAACATCGACTGCCTTTTTTTATTTTCCAAGATTGCTAAGGACCTGTCCTTTGTGTACAGACATTTACAATCTTTCTTGAAAGATCTGATGTTATGTCTCATGATGTCTTAAAGAGATGCGCCGATGATATTGTCAGTGTACCATAACTGAGGGTGCAGAGATCTCGTACTCTTTCTTATCCCAGGATCCCTTGAGGCATAACATGCTGCTGAAAGCTTGTTGCTCTTTGTAACCTTAACTGCATATGAAGAATGTAGTGTCCACATCTAATAGGTAGAAGTGGGTACTGCAGATGCTGGAGATTAGAGTGGTTCTGGAAAAGCACAGTAGGTCAGGCAGCATCCAAGGAGCAGGGAAATCGACGTTTTGGGCAAGTGCCCTTCATCAGGAGTCAGTTGTTCTAAATGTCTATTGCTCAATGACACCCTATCCACGCCCAGTTTCTTATGATGATAACATGAGCCTTTTCACATCAGGTAAAGTACCCTTTTGGAGACTAGCTCTCCCTGAGGTTAACATGGCTGTCTTCAGAAGCCTCCACAGTTTTGCTGTTAGATATTTGGAAAACTAATTGAAGGGCAACCAGACAACAACCTTGGACAGTAGGGAATTCAGACACTGCAACTATTTGTTGCTCTTCAGTATCGGTTTTTGAGAGGACAGTCATCTGTACAGATTTGTAGACAGGACACTAATCATCAAGACAACACGTTTTTAAACATTAGACTGTTATTTCAAAATCAAAGAAATTTCTAGGAGTGCCTTACTTAAAAGGCTAATTATCCATTCAGGAGAAAGTGAAGGCTGCAGATGCTGGAGATCAGAGTCAAGATTAGAGTGGTGCTGATGAAGAGCTTTTGCCCGAAACGTCGATTCTCCTGCTCCTCGGATGCTGCCTGACCTGCTGTGCTTTTCCAGCTCCACTCTAGTTGTCCATTTAGCTGAACCAAAGAGTACCAACCTGTACTGAAGCACAGATGGTGCTCTTTCTCTCTTTAAAAGGAACAAGCATAAGAGACTGGCAGAGCAAATTACAGCAGATGCTGGAATCTGTGCTGAAAATAAAAAAAAAGCTGAGGACATCACAGCTGGTCAGGCAGCATCCATGGAGAGGAAGCAAGCTAACGTGCCGAGTCTAGATGACTCTTCATCAGAACTGTTAGCTCTTCATCGAAGCATTTGCTTGCCCTCTCCATATAAGAGGCTTGAGACTCTTTGAAAATAAAAGATGGCCAAATGGTCCGAAAAGTACAGACCCAAAGCTCCTCCAGAAGAAAGTACGCTTAAAACCTGGAGCGGGTGTCCAGTGAAAACATGAATCTTCACTGAATTATAACTGTTCCAACAACAGGCAGATCTATACTACAGATTGAGTGGTAGGTGATCCAGAAAAGATTGGAGTTGTGTTTGAAGCCCAACTCGAGAGAAGAATGATCTTTAGGATTAGCAGACACCAACCCCAAGAAGCCTATTGATCAGTTCCACAGCCAAGGATGATTATGACCTTCCCAAAGAGGAACTGTCTTGAGAGGTTCCTCGAAATGGTCACCATCCCTACATCTGTTTCACTCCTTTAGGAAGGACCTTTTGGGCACGTGCAAGGGCCAGAACATTGAATTGCTTGAGGATGAATCCAAGTGTCAAGTCAAGGTGGCAAACCCAGCAAGCATTTCATGGTGCAGCCAAAATGATTACAACAGTCAGCAAGTGGACCAAGCCACCAGCATCTGTTAACGTTGTAGTCTGTGCCCCCCCCCCCTACCCAAATGTGCTCCAAGCTTTTCTGATATGGCGGTGGCACCAAGGGACAGTGGGCACTCCTGGTGAGGAAATCTGATTCCAAAGCCTGAGCCAGACCCAAAACAAACCACAGGTGACCCTCAAGCTGGTACAAAGGTGCATGAATAGAAACCCATCGGCAAAATACAGAGCCAACCAAGCAAAAGGTCAATTTCAGAAGATGACAAACTCAAAGCTACAAACCAACATGGGAGCTAGTGCCTGGGTCGTACAACTCTTCATCCGGGAAGACATGTACCTAGTGGCACTTTGTGGGTCAAGTCACTGAAGTGTTACCAGAGCAAAGGCCTGCTCTCTCCTTTGTGGGAGATGATCGGTGGTGGATTAGCGTGAGGTCACCACACTTCAGATGAGGGGAAAGGTTGAGAAGAGCCCATCATGGTAACCTCAGCCAGTGTGGGAATTGAACCCATGCTGTTGGCATCATTCCAACCAGCTGTCCAGCCAATTCAGCTAGCCAGCCCCGACCCCATGGTGCAGCCTACAAGAACCCACCTCACGGAGTTCAACAGTTCATGAACTGTGTGTGTTGGTAGACTCTCAATGCAATACAGTCCGCCACCTCCCCTGGGCTTTCCGAAATGGTAACTCCACTGACCCCCATGTAGTTATAAATTCAAGCGATTCCTCTCATGCTCCCCCCCCCCCCCCCCCACCCTCCGTGATGGAACAGTCTGCACGTGATGCAATCAAATCAGTCAACCTCTGTCCAAATGGAGACAAAAACAGATATTTCTGGAGAAGCTCAGCAGGTCTGGCAGCATCTGTGGAGAGAAACCAGGGTTAATGTTTTGCGTCAGGTGAACCTTTTTCAGAACTGGGCAGTTGACTTAACCCTGTCTTTACCAATGTGTGTTTTTTTGTTTCTCCCCCGCCCAGTGCACTATGTAGTGACGTTCACGGAAGTCGGCTGTCTGCCCGTATCTGAGGTCATTTACACCAAGGAGACCGGCTGGGTCACTGAGATGTGAGTAGCTTGGCGTTCTCTCTGCCTTTGTCCTATAATTCATTCGTTCCCTCCCCCAGCATCTCACCCCCTCCAATCCTCTCTGTTCTCGCGCCTGTCACTCGCTGGGCTGCATGGTGAAATGTCCTGGGATTGGTGACTGGGTAGGTCAAACTATGGCCACTGAACATGGCTCTCTCCTCCCACAGCAGCACATGAACACGCTGAGGGGGAGAAGGGTGAGGGGGGGGGTGTCAATGTGTGGAGTTAGCTCTGTTTCCCTCCCCTCACCCATCCCCAGCTCCCTCAGCCCAGAGATACCAGAGCCACTGCTGCCCTCAAATGCAAACATGGCACTCTACAACCGCTGAAAAGTTACAGCGCAGAAAGAGGCCGTTCAGCCCCTCGTGTCTGTGCCAAGGAAACTAGCCGCCTGCTCAAATCCCATTGACCAGCAGCCGGGGGTCTGTAACCTTGCAGGTTCTTCAGGAGCAGACCCGGCTTCATTTTAAATGAGTGAAGGGGTTTCCTGCCGCAAACACTGAACTGGACAGAGAATTCCAGACACCCACCAGCCTCTAGGTGAAAAGATTATCCCTCTCGTCCCCTCTAATCCTTCTGCGAGTAACCTTAAATCTGTACCCCTTTGGAAACTGACCACTGGAGGAATAGGCAGAAGTGAGGACGGCAGATGCTGGAGATCAGAGTCGGGAGTGTGGTGCTGGAAAAGCACAGCCGGGGCAGGCAGCATCCTGAGGAGCAGGAGAGTCAACGTTTCTGACAAAAGCTCTTCATCAGGAATGGCTTTTGCCTGAAACGTTGACTCTCCTGCACCTCAGATGCTGCCTGACCTGCTGTGCTTTTCCAGCACCACACTCCTGACACTAAGGGAATAGATCTGTCCGCTCTCCCCAATCCCCTCATTATTTTGTACAGCTTGATTAAGCCAGCCTTCAGCCTCCCCTGTTCTAAGAGAAAACAGCCCTAAACTATCCAATCTTTCTGCATCGCTGCACTTTACAAATTCTGGAAACATCCTTGTAATTTTCCCCTGTACGTCCTGTTATGTGGTGACCAGAACTGTACAGAAACCTCTAGCTGTGGCCTTACTAGTGTCTGATACAGCTCCAGCATTGCGTCCCTACCCTTGCATTCAGAACCAGTGACAGAAAGCATCCCAAATACTTTCTTTAACTCCTTATCTCCACAACGTTCCACCTTCAGGGACTTGTGGGTGTATTGTCCAAGGTGTCTCCCCTCCTCTACCCTGTCAATACCCTCCTTGCTTGCTGTGTTTCCTTTGCTCTGTTTTTCCTTCCCCAACCCAGAACCTTCAGATTTGTCACACACACACCCCCGCCCCCACCACCAACGCGATCAAACCATCTTCCTGCAATCGACACCCATCCTCTTTGTTATCAGTCAGCGTCACACTCTCGACCTGGACAATCTGCATATTTCCCAATTGTGCCTCCCACATTTAAGCCTAAATCATTAATACTTTGAGCAGACAGCATGGGGACCCAACTCTGTGAGCCCCCTGTGGAACACCACTAGAAACCACTTTCATCTATCATCCTTTATCCTTCATTTCCTGATGCCGAGTTACTTTGGGTCCATCTCGTCCCATTCCCCTGTCTGCCACTTGGGGCCTTGTCTGAAGGGAGCTGATTCAACCCTGCATTCACTGCACTACCCTCCCCAATCCCCCCGGTTACATCCTCAGCAAATTAAAGTAGCAAGATACAATCTTCCCTTAGCCAAACAATGCTGACTATCCTGGATTAATCAGTGCCTTTCTAAGTGACTGTTTCTCTCAATTGATTTTTTTTAAAAAGTAATTTGCCCGTTACTGAGGCCAGACCGAGCGATCGATAATTATACGGCCTATCCCTCACATATTTGGTCCCTTGAACAAAGGGACAGGCATGACCTTCCCGCACACACCAACTCCACGGAGCCACTCCCAGCACAAAACATTTGGACTTGGAGAGAAGATGATAAAATGTGGAGCAGGAAGGGCACAGCATTGGAGGAGCAGGAAAGTCGACATTTTGGTTCGGGACCCTTCATCAGGACTTGTAGGGAATCTCTGCAGTCGGCCTATTGAATCTGACCTTCCAATGAGCATCCCACTTCCCCCATCCCTGTAACCCTGCGTTTACCCTGGCTAACACCGCCCCCCCCCCCCCCCCAACCTGCACGTCCCTGGGCGCTTAGCATGGCCAATCTACCTTAAACTGCACAACTATGGACGATGAGAGGACACCCACGTGGACACATGGAGAACGTGCAAACTGCCACCCAGACAGTCAACAGAGGGTGGAGTCAAACTGAGGGCAACCCACAAGCCCATCCCCACAGCACCAGTACTGAGGAACTTCTCCCGTCTACCTGGGAGTCTGTCTCAAGGTGCCTGTAACAGTGCAGCACTCCAGCAGCAGCAGCACCACACGCGTCAGCTGGAGGGTCAGGAGGGAGACTCGACCTTTCTGACCTTGAGCCACCGCTTTCCCATGTCTGGCACTGGCTGCTGGCTGTTATGACCTACCTGCGTCACCAGAGGGAGCATGGGTACCATTTCTGGGCTGGGAAGGTGTGCTGCAGTGAGATTCCCTGCTCAGGGACACACACTGGTCCCTGCAAATGGGAATGGGGCCTGGAGCCTTCCATTCTCAAACAGCTGTCTTGTGCAATACACAGACCCTGAGAACACAGGAGATCATTCAAAACGCAGCCTGGACTCGCCACAGATGGAGAGGAATATCCTTGTTCATTCCCTTGTGTTGTATGGGGTACTGGGTCTAAAATCAACAGGAGAGGAGCTGAGGGAGATGTATGATAAATGATCCTCCCAACCTGATTTCCCTCCACGGACCTCACTTCTACAGCAGAGGCCAGAGGTCCACACTGCAAGTCCTGAGTGCACAACTCAGGGAGAGAGTGAAGCTGTTGCTTCTTACTGAGTAAGTCAGAGTTCGTCCATAATGTGTAACAGCACCTACACCCCCTCCCTATCTCTGTCACCCCCTCTAGCCCCTACACCCCCTCCCTATCTCTGTAACCCACCTCCAGCCCCTACACCCCCTCCCTATCTCTGTCACCCCCTCCAGCCCCTACACCCCCTCCCTATCTCTGTCACCCCCTCCAGCCCCTACACCCCCTCCCTATCTCTGTCACCCCCTCCAACCCCTACACCCCCTCCCTATCTCTGTCACCCCCTCCAGCCCCTACACCCCCTCCCTATCTCTGTCACCCCCTCCAGCCCCTACACCCCCTCCCTATCTCTGTCACCCCCTCCCTATCTCTGTAACCCCCCTCCAGCCCATAAACCCCCTCCCTATCTCTGTCACCCCCTCCAACCCCTACACCCCCTCCCTATCTCTGTCACCCCCACCAGCCCCTACACTCCCTCCCTATCTCTGTCACCCTCTCCAGCCCCTACACCCCCTCCCTATCTCTGTAACCCCCTCCAGCCCCTACACCCCTTCCCTATCTCTGTCACCCCCTCCAGCCCCTACACCCCCTCCAGCCCCTACACCCCCTCCCTATCTCTGTCAGCCCCTACACCACTTCCCTATCTCTGTCACCTTCTCCAGTCCCTATATCCCCTCTCTATTTCTGCCATCTCCTCCAGCCCCAGACCCCTCCCTATCTCTGTAACCCCCCTCCAGCAGCTACACTCCTCCCTATCTGTCACCTCCTCCAGCCCTGATACCCCTCCCTATCTCTGTCACCACCTCCAGCCCCTATACACCCCTCCCTATCTCTGTAACATCCTTTAGCATTTACACACCCCTCCCCTTCTCTGTCACCTCCTCAAGTCCCGACACCCCTCCAATCTCTCTGTCACTTTCTCCAGCCCTGACATCCCTTCCTGTCTCTGTATCACCTCCTCCAGTCCTGACATCGCTCCCTACCTGTATACAAACTCCGGCCACTACACACCTCTCCTTATCTCTCTGACCTCCTCTAGCTCTGACATCCCTCCTTACCTCTGTACACCACCTTCTCGTCCTTACGACCAAGGACAAACCAGCCCACTTGGTTGACACCCCATGCACCACCTTCATTCACTTCCTTCACCACTGACATAGTCACAGCAGTGTGTACCATCCACAGTGGACCACAGCACTCTCCTTGGACAGCACCTTTCAAACCGACACCCTCTACCCCCCTCAATGGACAAGGGCAGCAGGTACCATTTCCCACTGAGCTGCACGCCATCCTGACTTGGGAACTAGATCACTTGTACCTTCCCTGTCACTGGGTCAAAATGCTGGCACTCCCTCCCTCACAGCACTGTGGGTGCCCTGCAGGATTACAGCAGTTCAAGAAGGCCGCTCACTATCACCTTGTGGTGGGGAGTGATTAGGGATGAGCAGTGACAATTTGCAAGGATACCAATAAAGGGGGGAAACCAACCAATCTGAACAAATCCTGTCAGTTAACTGTCAATCATCATCCCCTGCTGCATGGCACTGTCACGACCAATTAGAGCCCACCTGGCAACCCATTAGCATTCTTCTTTCATACAGGACAACATGTTGGTTTTCCCTTCCATTGGAATTCTTGCAAATTGTCCCGATCAGTGCAGGATGAAATGCGTTGATGAAGATGCCTTTTGCTTTCAGGAAGATTCACTGCTTTAATTCCAGCAAAACCCAAACGTCAGTGAAGAGTCGCTGCTATTTACACGCTAAGGTTTACTGCTGAGGCTGGCTCAACTGGAACAGGCTTCATTTTGGCAAATTCATGTGCATTCACTCGGAGCTATATTCCTTCGGCTGGTACCTCTCCCCAAGACAAACTGCAAACCAAACTTCAGTAACACATGTGGGTTCCTGTGAACTCCGTTTCCAACAGTTTTTGTCTGGTTTCTTGCCAGAGCGGCAGACATACTGTATTAGCCTACGCTCTCTCTCATACCCCACTTTGAATTATTCTGACTGTCACTGCGCCTCTGTTGCTTGGAGACAACCTAGTTTTTGTCCTCTCTACCTTTTTCTCTCATGCACTGAGCTGCTTATCCCTACCCCCTTCCCCAATCTCCATGTGGACTTGCAGTGTCAGTGTGGAGTTTGCACATTCTCCCTGTGGGTTTCCTCCAGGTGCTCTAGTTTCGTCCCGCGATCCAAAGATGTGTACAGGTTAGGGTGGATTGGCCGTGCTAAATTGTCCACAGTGTTCAGGACTGTGTAGGGTGTGCGCAATAGTCAGGGATAACTGCAGGGGAATGGGTCTGGGTGGGTTACTCCTCGGAGGGTAAGTGTGAACTTGTTGGGCCGAAGGGCCTGTTTCCACACTGTAGGGATCCTATGACTCTAATAAACAAACCGGCTTCCAACCTCCTTACCAAGCCCAAAGTAACTCTACAAATTGAAAGTTCAGAAGAAAAATCTCCACCCTATACACACCTTGCTAAATATCAATTAATTCTGTGGTTAGATGTTGTTCTTAACACTGAACAAGCCTGTACTCATTTTGTTTTTATTTAAATTTCTAGGTTCTATGACTTAACCACAGGAATCAGTGATCCCAATGTATTTATCCCTCCTCCCCAGTGCCTTGAACTGAACAAGTGAGAATATTGGTTCTCAGATCCGGTACAATTGTAAGATTAATCTGACAATCTGAAATAAAGAACAACTGTACCCTTGCTCACTCTGTTTATTGAGGTAGGAAACTTTGCCAGTCAAATGTCCGGAGATCATGCAGCGACCTGACTTCCCCATCACTAATACAGGCTTTGAGATAAGGCTAGCCAGCATTACAAAATGGTGGTAGACTCTCAATGGATGCATTGTCACACCTAAGTGGAACCGCACACTGGAAACTGAGCCGGAAGGGTCACAAACAATAAGGTTTTGAAAACGCTGCTGGGAGTCAGAGGACTTGAATTCAGGGGAGGCTGGCTAGGGTGGGATTTTTCTCACTGGATCGGAGGAGGTCGAGGGGTGATAAAAATCATTAGGGGCAGAGACAAGGTGAATGGCAGGTGTCTTTTCCCTAGGATGGGGGATTTCAAGACTAGGAGGCACATTTTTAAGATGAGAGGAGAGAGATTTTGAAAAGACATGGTGGGGGGGGGAGGCAATTTTTATTTTAAACACACAGGTTGGTTTGTGTGTGGAATGAACTTCCTGAGGAAGTGATGGATTGTGGGTGCAGTTACACAAACACCTGATGAAGGAGCAGCGCTCCATAAGCTAGTGCTTCCAATTAAACCTGTTGGACTATAACCTGGTGTTGTATGATTTTTAACATTTAAAAGTGGGTAGATGAATAGGAAGCATTTGGAGGCATATGGGCCAGGAGCGGGGCAGGTGGGACTAGTTTAGTTTGGGAATATGCTCGGCATGGACTGGCTGGACTAAAGGGTCTGTTTCTGTGCTGTTTGACTCTTAAGTACATAATATTCTCCAATTTTACCTAATTATCAGACCCAAATTGACAAAAAGCATGCACCAGGTTACTGTACTTAAAAAGGAATTAGTTTATTACAAGTACCATATACGCTCGAGTAATAGTCAAATTTCTTTAGACTACTTTTTAAGGTTACACTTATGAGGTCGACTATTCATGGATTTTAGTTTTGTGGGGCTGAACTTAATACTGTATTGGTCTCTAAACGAGGAAAGAAAGAAAGCGCAACCAATTATGGTAATTAACAGATACAGACAATAGAAGCAAAAATTGAATTACCAGTAGTAAGCTTTCATTTCTACCTACAAAAAGTCCAGCAGGAAATATAATACAACTTTAAATCACAATTACCAGTACGTCGGAAACATGTCAAATGCAAAAGTTCATTAGAATCCTGCTTAATCATACGTTCAGCATCTTCAGCACCGAATAAATCTTCATACACATTAGGGTGAAGGTATCATCATACAGACCCTCCTCTTCCTCGCTGTCTGTAGTTAGTGATAGAACAACTTCTGCTGCTTCTTCGTCATCTATGTCAGCCCATAGATAATTGTCCTCTGTGCTGTCTAATGCATTCGAAGTTCCACATTTCTTGAACGATTTGAAAATAGTGTCAGCTTTTATTTTCCTTCTGTGAATCAATGAAGCATTCGCCCATCAGAGACAGTGACAGCTTCCTTACGTGTATGTTGTTTTTCCTGTATCACCCATCCAGTTATCCCACTTCATTCTCATCATGTCCTTAAATGGCTGATTAATACCAATATCTATCTTATTGTTACCAACATCTGTTGGTTGCAAAACTCTGGGAATTACAGCTACGTCAGTGTCCTGTGATTGAATGTTAGCAACAACATTCGTCACTAGATGGGATCTAAACTGGTCCCAGACAGGCAACTCTTTTCCTTGTGTAGTCCATCAGTAAATTCCGAACTTCCCTTATCCACCTTCATCAATCCAGCCTTGTGGGAGTACATGGATAACAATTCCTTTTGGAAATTTCTCCTTTGGCGAAGTTTTTTTCCCCTCAAAAACAGCCATCGGTTTTAACTTAGTGCCATCAGCCATACAAGAAATAACATTGGAGCGGCATGGTGACACAGTGGTTAGCACTCCTGCCTCCCAGCACCAGGGACCCAGGTTCAATTCCCGCCTCGGGCAACTGACTGTGTGGAGTTTGCACATTCTCCCCGTGTCTGCGTGGGTTTCCTCCGGGTGCTCCAGTTTCCTCCCACAATCCAAAGATGTGCAGGTCAGGGTGGATTGGCCATACTAAGTTGTCCCATAGTGTTCGGTGCATTAGTTAGAGGGAAATGGGTCTGTGTGGATTATCTTCGGAGGGTCAGTGTGGACTTGTTGGGCCGAAGGGCCTGTTTCCACACTGTAGGGAACCTAATCTTAAAAAAAAAGGAAAGCCACTTTCCTCATGGCCAGTGGTTCTCACCAATACTGTTTGTTTCTCCTCTTTGGTTTGCGGTTCAATTCTCCCACATGTCGAGAGTAATAGGTGATTTGTCCGTGTTCCCAGTGCATGGTAACTTGTAGCCTTCCTTCTGCCGAATTCTGGTCACCAGCTGGTGACACTGAAATGTCTTCTCGTTCAGCAGGCACTTTTTGTGCAAACTCAGTTCTCTGCTGAAGTGCAAAGTCATGCCTTCTGACGGACCTCATGTACCACGTAGCATTTGCCTGTAAAATCTGAAATTCCATCCTTCCCTGATTCGTCTTGTGCGTGGATTCTGATTAACACATTAGCACTAATACATTTTCCAGTTTGACCCATTCTCTAGTGCCCGCTCAGCAACCCTTGTTTTCTCCAATGGTGACCCCTTGATTAGTTTACCTCTGTTGGCGCACTTGCGCGTTAGCATTGTCTGAGGTTGGTTCGATATCTTTTTCCGAAACACAAAATTCTCTTACCGCTCCAGATATTTGTGCTCTCTGCAACTTCAATACCTTGCGGTTTAAACGCTGCTGTACGTTGGGTTTTTTTCCCCCAGGAGGGCATTTTTACACAAAATGATGGAGAAATTTCAAAACCTCAACTCGGTACATGACTATGCCATGAGCTTGGTTGTCACCTGACTCTTTCGAACCGAATTGCTGTGAATTGTGCACCAAATCACAATAGCACGAGAAAAAACTTCATTTCCCCGTCGTAACATTTATGTACGGGACAATACCTTGACTCTCAAATGTTGATCTGTTATCTGTAAAGAACTAGGGTTGACCTTTGCACAGGAAGGATTTGGAGGGATATGGGCCGGGTGCTGGCAGGTGGGACTAGATTGGATCGGGATATCTGGTTGGCATGGACAGGTTGGACATAAGTGTTTGTTTCCGTGCTGTACATCTCTATGACTCTATATATGGAAAATTCCAGACTTTTTGGCCAAATAGAGAGGGTCAACTTTTACATGAGATCGACTATCACTTGAGTATGTATGGTAATTAGACTCTAGCCACAGAGCACAGTGGCTCAGTGGTTAGCCCTGCTGCCTCCCGGCACCAGGGACCCGGGTTCGATCCCACCCTTGGGTGACTGTCTGTGTGGAGTTTGCACATTCTCCCCGTGTCTGCGTGGGTTTCGTCCGGGTGCTCCGGTTTCCTGCCACAGTCCAAAGATGTGCAGCTTAAGGTAAGTTGGCCATGCTAAATTGTCCCATAGTGCCCAGGGATGTGCAGGTTAGAGTGGATTGGCCGTGCTAAATTGTCCCATAGTGTCCAGGGATGTGCAGGTTAGGGTGGATTGGCCGTGCTAAATTGTCCCATAGTGCCCAGGGATGTGCAGGTTAGAGTGGATTGGCCGTGCTAAATTGTCCCATAGTGTCCAGGGATGTGCAGGTTAGGGTGGATTGGCCGTGCTAAATTGTCCCATAGTGCCCAGGGATGTGCAGGTTAGGGTGGATTGGCCGTGCTAAATTGTCCCATAGTGTCCAGGGATGTGCAGGTTAGGGTGGATTGGCCGTGCTAAATTGTCCCATAGTGTCCAGGGATGTGCAGGTTAGGGTGGATTGGCCGTGGGAAATTGTCCCATAGTGCCCAGGGATGTGCAGGTTAGGGTGGGTGAGCTATGAGAAATGCAGGGATGGATGGGATGCTTCTCAGAGGGTCGGTGTCAACTTGATGGGCTGAATGGCCTGCTTCCACACTGTAGGGATTCTATGATTAAACAGTTATAATCTGTCAGCAATAATACTACGAATTTAAACTCTAATCCCCCTTACACACACACACACACACAAACTAGCAGTGAAATAGAAGGAAGGCTGAGAGACATCTGGTGGTTCTTCTGCACGTATTACTGAGATGATCTTTGAATCTTATGCTGCTTCTCTGTCACTTTTCAAGAGAGAGAAGTTGCTGCTTCACTAATGAAGGCCTCTGACTTATCCATTAAAATATCACAGCTTACAACACCTGCTGGAATAAAGGTGAACCCGTCGTCTTCTCGTCCAAAATGGGTTTTGACAGTAAAGGACAGAGTGAGAAAGCCCCTCCATTGCTGGAGCTTTATCAGTCTTCGTCAGAGACAATAACAACTGCAGATGTTAAACAGGCAGGTAGGAGGCTGGGGGAACACAGCAAGGCAGGCAGCATCAGGAGGGACAGCAGGAGGTGGGGGAACACAGCAAGGCAGGCAGCATCAGGAGGGACAGCAGGAGGTGGGGGAACACAGCAAGGCAGGCAGCGTCAGGAGGGACTGGCAGGAGGCTGGGGGAACACAGCAAGGCAGGCAGCGTCAGGAGGGACTGGCAGGAGGCTGGGGGAACACAGCAAGGCAGGCAGCGTCAGGAGGGACAGGCAGGAGGATGGGGGAACACAGCAAGGCAGGCAGCGTCAGGAGGGACAGGCAGGAGGCTGGGGGAACACAGCAAGGCAGGCAGCGTCAGGAGGGACAGGCAGGAGGCTGGGGGAACACAGCAAGGCAGGCAGCGTCAGGAGGGACTGGCAGGAGGCTGGGGGAACACAGCAAGGCAGGCAGCATCAGGAGGGACAGGCAGGAGGCTGGGAGAACACAGCCAGCCAGCTGGAGACATTTCGGGTGTCCTGAAGAAGGGTTACGCCCGAAACGTAGACTTCTCCACCTCCTGATGCTGCCTGCCTTGCTGTAGTCTCCCAGCCTCCTGCCTGTCCCTCCTGACGCTGCCTGCCTTGCTGTGTTCCCCCAGCCTCCTGCCAGTCCCTCCTGACGCTGCCTGCCTTGCTGTAGTCTCCCAGCCTCCTGCCTGTCCCTCCTGACGCTGCCTGCCTTGCTGTGTTCCTCCAGCCTCCTGCCTGTCCCTCCTGATGCTGCCTGCCTTGCTGTGTTCCCCCAGCCTCCTGCCTGGCTCTCCTGACGCTGCCTGCCTTGCCGTGTTCCCCCAGCCCCCTGCCTGTCCCTCCTGATGTTGCCTGCCTTGCCGTGTTCCCCCAGCCTCCTGCCTGTCCCTCCTGACGCTGCCTGCCTTGCTGTGTTCCCCCATCCTCCTGCCTGTCCCTCCTGATGCTGCCTGCCTTGCTGTGTTCCCCCATCCTCCTGCCTGTCCCTCCTGACGCTGCCTGCCTTGCTGTGTTCCTCCAGCCTCCTGCCTGTCCCTCCTGATGCTGCCTGCCTTGCTGTGTTCCCCCAGCCTCCTGCCTGTCCCTCCTGATGCTGCCTGCCTTGCTGTGATCCCCCAGCCTCCTGCCTGTCCCTCCTGATGCTGCCTGCCTTGCTGTGTTCCTCCAGCCTCCTGCCTGTCCCTCCTGATGCTGCCTGCCTTGCTGTGATCCCCCAGCCTCCTGCCTGTCCCTCCTGACGCTGCCTGCCTTGCTGTGTTCCCCCAGGCTCCTGCCTGTCCCTCCTGATGCTGCCTGCCTTGCTGTGTTCCCCCAGCCTCCTGCCTTGCTGTGTTCCCCCAGCCTCCTGCCTGTCCCTCCTGACGCTGCCTGCCTTGCCGTGTTCCCCCAGCCTCCTGCCTGTCCCTCCTGACGCTGCCTGCCTTGCTGTGTTCCCCCATCCTCCTGCCTGTCCCTCCTGACGCTGCCTGCCTTGCCGTGTTCCCCCAGCCTCCTGCCTGTCCCTCCTGACGCTGCCTGCCTTGCTGTGTTCCCCCAGCCTCCTGCCTGTCCCTCCTGATGCTGCCTGCCTTGCTGTGTTCCCCCAGCCTCCTGCCTGCTACATTCTTGAGGGTGTTCCCTGGCCTGAGAACCAGTCGCATGACAAGAGGCTTCTGCCGTTGATGACTGGTCGCTCGTCCTGTGGGGCACCCAGCCTCAACTGTGCACAGAAAGCACTTGCCTCCAGTTCGTCTGCAAACACCTCAGTTCCTGCTGTTCACACCAAATGCTTGACATGTGGCTCTTGCTTTTCAAAACGTGCAGCAATACTTTAAAATGGTGGTTTTAAATCAGTTTTATCTCATTGAAGAAAACATAAATAGGAGGTGGAGGAGGCCGTTCGGCCCTTAGAGCCTGCTACCCCCATTCAATATGATCATGGCTGAACATCCCAGTCGGTCCCCTTTTCCCATTCCCCCCCCACCCCCCTCACACCTCAGAACCAAACCTAACTCCTTAAAAACATCCCGTGTTTTGCACTCGGCTGCTCCCTGTGGCAGAGAATTCCACAGGCTCCCCACTCTATGGGGGATGATGTTACTCCTCGTCTTGCTCCGAAAGGTGCTGTCAAATATCCTGAAAACTGTGACCCCCGATTCTGGATTCCCTGGTCATCAGGACTTCATTTCCTTCCTGCATTTACTCTGTCTATCCCTGTTAGAATTTTATAGTTTTCTGTCAGAGATCCCCCATATTTTTCAAAACACCAGTGAGTACAGTCCAAACTAATCAAGTCTCTCCACAATCTTTGTCACCCCCTCCAGCCCCTACACCCCCTCCACATCTCTGACACTCCCTCCAGCCCCTACACCCCCTCCCTATCTCTGTAACCCCCTCCAGCCCCTACACCCCCTCCCTATCTCTGTAACCCCCTCCCAGCCCCTACACCCCCTCCCTATCTCTGTAACCCCCTCCAGCCCCTACACCCCCTCCCTATCTCTGTAACCCCCTCCAGCCCCTACACCCCCTCCCTATCTCTGTCATCCCCTCCAGCCCCTACACCCCTTCCGGCCCTACACCTCTTCTCTATCTCCTCCAGCCCCTACACCCCCTCCCTATCTCTGTCACCCCCTCTAGCCTCTACACCCCCTCCCTATCTCTGTAACCCCCTCCAGCCCCTACACCCCCTCCTTATCACTGTAACCCCCTCCTGCCCCTACACCCCCTCCCTATCTCTGTCACCCCCTCTAGCCTCTACACCTCCTCCCTATCTCTGTCACCCCCTCTAGCCCCTACACCTCCTCCCTATCTCTGTCACCCCCTCTAGCCCCTACACCTCCTCCCTATCTCTGTCATCTCCTCGAGCCCCTGCATCCCTCCCTAACTCTGTCATCCCATCCACTCCCCCTACACCCCCTCCCTATCTCTGGAATCTCTCGCCCTGTTTTTAAGCTGTTTCCTAAAACTCTGAGACTCACACTCAATGGAGGTAAGATTAGGGTAGAGACAAAATACTTGATCAGCATTAAATCTTTGTCACAAATAATTTGGGCCACTTCATTGCATTGGTAGGCACTATATCAAGACAAGTTGTTGTTGTAATTATACACCACCACCACCACCACCACCACCACCACCACCACCACCACCACCACCACCCCCCCTCCTCCTCCCCCTGCCCACAACCCTACAGTCCTATTTCACTCCCCCCTGTTGAAGTCAGAGTCACTCCATCATGGAATCTTGCAGGAGAGAGAGAGAGTCTCGATCGACTGGATTAAATTCAGGATATCCGTTCGGCATGGGCGAGTTGGGCCGAAGGGTCTGTTTCCGTGCTGTACATCTCTGTGACTCTAAGTACAGAATGACAGCTCACACCTGCTGTCCAACAACATCAAACAACGGAAGGTGTGAGGTTATCACGGCATGGGCTTTGGGAATTAATACTGAAAAATTCAAATTAAAAAATGGAGAATTCCTCAGTTTAATCCAACAATTGGCACTGCCTCAGTACTGTAAGGACAGATTGTACCAAACAAGGCTGTTGATGTCCCCTTGGTGAAGGGGAAGCAGTAGGATCCCTACAGTGTGGGAGCAGGCCATTCAGCCCACAACAACCCCAAAGACCATCCCACTCTATAATTCCCATGGTTCCCATGGGTAATCCACCTAACCGGCACATCTGTGGGGTGCAGGAGGAAACCCATGTGGGGGAGAATGTGTACACTCCCAGGGTGGGATTGAACCCAGGTCTCTGGGTCCCCAGTGCTGTGAGGCAGCAGTGCCAACCACTGAGCCACAACCCCCCACCCCCGTGCCTTCCTAGAGAGAGAGAGAGAGAGAGAGAGAGAGAGAGAGAGAGAGAGAGAGAGAAAGAAAGAAGTTACACCTTTGCCCAAGGTGTAACGTCTGGCTGGGTGTGGAGCGATCAATCACTCAGTCTGCATCGTCTCTGCCCAGGGCAACTCCCAGCCTCAGAGAGGCAAACTATTTCCCACACTGAGTCAACTTTACAGCCATCACTGAAGGGGAAGGTGGGGGAGGAGCTTATTAGAAGACAGCGTTGCTCTCTCAAACCCTGCCAAATCAGAAAATCAAATCTCTGGCAGTGGTTCATAAGTAAGCAGCCGACTAATGTATCATCCAGTGAGATCAATGTAAGTGAGTTTACAATCAAAATACGTGCTGCTTGCGAACCCATCCAGCATCCTGCATTAATGTGGAAATGCCATTTCTAATCATTCAAACAGGAAGTGGCTGACGCAACCAGCCGTTCGAGTTCAAGGCATCAGGCAGCTCTAATTACTAGGATGTGATTGAAAACAGAAGAAAGCTTCGCTGTACTTACTGCATTCCTCACCCCCTGCAGTCTCCCTCAAAGTCCTGTGCCAAACCCCTTTTCTGGCCAGGATTCTGTTTCTCTCAATTTGTGCGCAGGATGGGATTCTCGCTGGCCAGGCCCAGCATTAATGGCCCGAATTGTCCCTTGGGAAGGTGGTGGGGAGCTGCTTTCTTGAACCTCGGTCGAGATACCCACACAGTGCCAATTAGGGAGTGAGCTCCAGGAACCGATGGCGATGAAGGGACGGCCGATATATTCCCAATTCTCCATCTCTCTGCAGCAATGCACAGATAAACCAGCTGTTGTACCCTGTACCGGGCTGTAATCAACCATTCAACCCCCAACTCACCACCCACCCAGCCCATTCTGTAACATGCCCCTCTGCCAATCTCCCATTCCACCCTGGGGCACTGAGATGGAAGATGCATAGAACATGGAACAGTACAGTGCAGCACAGGCCCTTCGCCCCTCGATGTTGTGCTGGCCTTTTATCCTACTCTAAGATCAAACTAACCTACATACCCTTCATTTTATTACCATCCATGTGCCTATCCAAGAGTTGCTTAAATGTCCTTAATATATCTGACTCTCCTACCGCAGTGCATTCCACGGACCCACCACTCTCTGGGTAGAGAACCTACCTCTGACATCTCTGGAAAACGTCCTCCAATCATCTTAAAATTATGCCCCCTCGTGATAGATATTTCCACTCTGAGAAAAAGTCTCTGGCTATTCACTCTATCTGTGCCTCCCATCGTCTTGCACCCCTCTGTCAAATCTCCCAGACTGAGGGAGTGCTGCATTGTCAGAGGTGCTGTCTTTGGGACAGACACTGAGAGCCAGCCCGATCATCTCTGATGTGTCAACCACCACCTTTTATTGGACAGACAGCAGCCGTATGTAGGGGCCGCTGTTTGCTCCCTTTCTCAAGTAGTAAAGACAAAAGCCGTCCTTGCGTTTCTGTCTGTGGGATCTTTCTGTGCGCAATTCCTTGGTTCCCTGTATGGGAGCCGTGACGACGTTTCCAAAGGTGGCGCTGTCAGGTGCACTGAGACGAGCTGATGCGGTGAGGGTCTGTCCATCTTCACTGATCATCACTCTCCCTGCGCAGTCACATCACTTTCCCTTTGAACAGCATTCGGGCTGCTCTTGTTGTCTGGTGTTTCCCTGGGAAGCTGGGTTCTGGCCGGGTGGGGGGGGTGTGGTGGCACGGGGTGTTCCCACCTTGTCTTGTGCTTCCATAGCTTGATACCCAGCCCCAGTCTGTCCCAAACTGATCCAAATACAACAAACCATTCATTAATCAGCACCTGGGAGGGAGCAGGGGTTGATCAAATATTCTGGTTGACGAAAAGATCCATCATCAATTTAACAAACACACGCTAAGATAATAAAATCATCACGCAGGGGATATACACGTTTAGAGTCATAGAGATGTACAGCACGAAAACAGACCCTTTGGTCCAACTCTACTCCATGCTGACTAGATATCCTAAATTAATCTAGTCCCACTTGCCAGCATTTGGCCCATAAATCCTCTAAATCCTTTGTAATCCAGTCTCCACCACTTCCTCTGGCATACACACACCACCCTCTGCGTGAAAAATTGCCCTTCGGTCCCTTTTAAATTTTTCTTCTCTCACCCTAAACCTATGCCCTCTAGTTTTGGACTCCCCTACCCCGGGGAAAAGTCCTTGCCTATTTACCGTATCCATGTCCCCTCATAATTTTGTAAACCTCTATAAGGTCACCCCTCAGCCTCTGACGCTGCAGGGAAAACAGCCCCAGCCTGTTCAGCCTCTCCCTGTAGCTCAAACCCTCCAACCCTGGCAACATCCTTGTAAATCTTTTCTGAACCCTTTCAGGTTTCACTACATCCTTCTTATAGCACATCTCTGTTAATACTTTTTATTTACAACATACATCACTTAGATAATAAAGCAACTTGGCCTTAAATGTACCAGAAAAGAGCTTTTCTCACTCACAGGCTGACCTGACTACTCAGACCTTGCGGTAACCGGAACCTTCTGGTGTTTGTTTTGGCGGTTTATCGAAAGTGCCGGTTCATTAGGTGCCCGTTGAAACAGAGTTTGCCGAAGTCCTCACTCTCCGATTACAAACAACGGTTTTGAAGGTGGGCCTTTGAATCTCCTTGAGTACTTCCCTTGATTTTACAGCCTTCCAGAACCCAATGTGGCAATGAGATATTTTTATTTAACCATGACCAAGAGCTACTTTCTTCCAGTGGACATTTGGTTGGAACTGGATGGTAGAAGTGAAGCACGCAGTTGTTTGATTACACAGACAGCACTGTATTCCCTTCATAATTCATATTTAATCTTGCAAATGCAGATTGATGATGCTTTACTCGTTGTCTAGAGAATAGCATCCATCCGATAACAATCCACTTCGTGTACGTCTATTTGAGTAAGTCCGTTGTTCTTAACTAATAGCTGCATCCATGTCTTATTTTACCAATGATTTGGAGATGCCGGTGTTGGACTGGGGTGGACAAAGTTAAAAATCACACAACGCCAGGTTATGGTCATCAGGTGATAGTGGACTAGTGTGCTTCCAATTAAACCTGTTGGACTATAACCTGGTGTTGAGTGATTTTTAACTTTATTTTACCAAGCAATTGAGACAGGTTAATTGGTTCTACAAAAAAAGATCAATGCATCTGGTCCAAAAAATAACATTCTGGTCATCCAACCTGGTATGAAAATTCCATGTTCTAGCAATCTAGAGCAATATCTTTGCTGTTTCGCAGTGAGATTGCAGTCATTTTGAAACTAACAGAGCTGAAGGGAATTTGGTTTCAGAGGGTGGACTTCTAAAAAGCCAAGTTTATCTGTTTAGGGTTCAGCAAATAAGTCCAGTGGTTTATAGCCAAAATAGAAATGTAATATTCTGCCTTGTCTCAGTGATCTGTCTTCATATGAGACCTAAGGGGCAACTTTTTCACACAGAGTGTGGTGTGTGTATGGAATGAGGAAGTGTGGAAGCTGGTCCAGTTACAACATTAAAGAGTTATTTGGATGGGTATATGAATAGGAAGGGTTTGGAGGGATATGGGCCGGGTGCTGGCAGGTGGGACTAGATTGGGGTTGGGATATCTGGTCGGCATGGACGGGTTGGACCGAAGGGTCTGTTCCTGTGCTGTACATCTCTATGGCTCTATGTGGATCATTGGGGTACCTTCTGGGGAAGGTGGGACCTGTACAAGAAAGAGAGATTGCACTTGAACTGGAGGGGCACCAACGTCCCAGGCAGGACGTTTGCTAGAGCTCTTCAGGAGGGTTTCAACTAGATGGGTGGGGGGGGAACCCGAGCTACCGATCAGATGATGGAGTAGGGAGAGAACAGCCAGATACATCATGCAGACAGTCTGTGAGGAGGGATAGGCACTAGATAGGGCAACGATGCAGTTAGTGTGATGGGTTGACGTGTGTCAATTTTAATGTAAGTGGTATCAGGAATAAGGGTGACCAACTCAGAGCGTGGATCAGTACTTGGAACTATGATGTTGTGGCCATTACAGAGACTTGGATATTACAGGGACGGGAATGCTTGTAGGATGTTCCAGGGTTCAGATGTTTCAAGAGGAATGGGGCGGGGGAGGTAAAAGAGGTGGGGAAGTGGCATTGCAAATCAGGGGTAGCATCACAGCTACAGAAAGGGAGGTCATCGAGGAGGGTTTTGCTCCAGACTCAGTATGGGTGGAAGTCAGAAACAGGAAGGGAATAGTCAGTTTATTGGGAGTTTTCCACAGTACACCCACCCCAATAACAACAGAGACACCTGGGAGGCGGAATTTGGAAATGTGTAGAAGTAACAAGGTTGTTACCAAGGGTGACTTTAAACTTCCCCAAAAATTGATTGGAACTTGCTTAATTTAAATAGTTTGGATGGCGCAGTTTTTGTCAGGTGTTTCCAGGAAGGGTTCCTGACACAATATGTAGATAGGCCGACTAGAGGGGAGGCCATATTGGATTTGGTGCTTGGCAACGAACCAGGCCGGGTGTCAGATCCCTTGGTGGGAGAGCATTTCAGTGATATTTATCACAACTCCCTGACCTTCCCGATAGTCATGGAGAAGGATAGGAACAGAAGGTATGGGAAAGTATTTAATTGGGGGAAGGGGATTTACAATGTTATTAGGCAGGAATTGGGGCACCTAAATTGGGAACAGATGTTCTCAGGGAAATGCACAACAGAAATGAGGAGGTTGTTTAGGGAGAACTTGCTGCGAGTGCTGGACAGGTTTGTCCCACTGAGGCAAGGAAGGGATGGTAGGGTGAAGGAACCTTGGGTGGCAAGGAATATGAAACATCTAGTCAAGAGGAAGAAGGAAGCTTACTTAGGGTTGAGGAGGCAAGGATCAGACAGGAATCTAGAGGGTTACAAGGTAGCCAGGATGGAACTGAAGAATGGACTTAGGAGAGCTAGAAGGGGGCATGGAAAAGGTTTAGCAGGTAGGATTAAAGAAAACCATAAGGTGTTCTACACTTATGTGAGGAACAAAAGGATGGCCAGAGTGAGGGTAGGGTCAATCAGGGGTATTGGAGGGAACTTGTGTCTGGAGTCAGAGGAATTGGGGGAGGTCCTTAATGAATATTTTGCTCCAGTCTTCACAACTGAGAGGGATCTTGATGTTTCTGGGGACAGAGTGAAACAGACTGATATACTCGAACAGGTTGATGTTAGGAAGGAAGATGTGCTGAAAATTTTGAAACACATAAGGATAGATAAGTCCCCTGGGTCGGATGGGATATAGGAGGAGAAAGTGAGGACTGCAGATGCTGGAGATTCTCTTGCTCCTTGGATGCTGCCTGGCCTGCTGCACTTTTCCAGCAACACATTTTCAGCTCTGAGGGGATATAGCCTGGGTTACTACAAGAGGTGAGGGAAAAGATTGCTGCACCTTTGGCGATGATCTTTGTGTCCTCACTGTCCACTGGAGTAGTGCCAGATGATTGGTGGCTGGCAAGTGTTATTCCCCTGTTCAAGAAAGGGAAATAGGGATGATCCTGGGAATTACGGACCAGTCAGTCTTACATCTGTGGTGGGCAAAGTATTAGAGAGGATTCTGAGAGACAGGATTTATGATTACTTGGAGAATCATAGTTGGATTAGAGATAGTCAGCATGGCTTTGTGAGGGGCAGGTCATGCCTCACAAACCTTATTAAATTCTTTGAGGATGTCATTAAACATATTGATGAAGGTAGAGCAGTGGATGTGGTGTACATGGATTTTAGCAAGGTGTTTGATAAGGTTCCCCAATGTAGGCTTATTCAGAAAGTAAGGAGGCATGGGATACAGGGAAACTTGTCTGTCTGGATACAGAGGGTGGTGGTAGACGGAAAATATTCAGCCTGGAGCTCGGTGACCAGTGGTGTTCCTCAGGGATCGGTTCTGGGACCTCTGCTCTTTATGATTTTTATAAATGACTTGAATGAGGGAGTGGAAGGGTGGGTTAGTAATTTTACCGATGACGTGAAGGTTAGTGGAGTTGTGGATAGTGTGGAGGGCTGTTGTAGGTTGCAACGGGACATTGACAGGATACAGAACTGGGCTGGTAAGAGGCAGATGGAGTTCAACCTGGAAAACTGTGAAGGATTCACTCTGAAAGGTTGAATTTGAACGTAGATTACAGGGTCAAAGGCAGGATTCTTGGCAATGTGGAGGAACAGAGGGATCTTGGGGTCCATGTCCATAGATCCCTCCCAAGTTGCCACCCAGATTGATAGCATTGTTCAGAAAGCGTATGGTGTGTTGGCTTTCATTAGCAGGGGGATTGAGTTTAAGAGCCGCGAGGTTATGCTGCAGCTCTATAGAGCCCTGGTTAGACCACACTTGGAATATTGTGTTCAGTTCTGGTTGCCTCATTATAGGGAAGATGTGGAAGCTTTAGAGAGGGTGCAGAGGAGATTTACCAGGATGCTGCCTGGACTGGAGGGTATGTCTTATGAAGAAAGATTGAGGGAGCTAGGGCTTTTCTCATTGGAGCGAAGAAGGATGAGGGGTGACCTGATAGAGATGTACAAGATGAAGAGGGGCATAAATGGAGTGATAGACAGAGGCTTTTTCCCAGGGTGGAAATGTCCATCACAAAGGGGCATAATTGTAAGGTGACTGGAGGAAGGGTAAGGGGAGATGTCAGAGGTAGGTTGCCCACACAGAGTGGTGGGTGCGTGGAATGCACTGCCAGCAGAGGTAGCAGAATCAAAGACATTAGGGACATTTAAGCAACTCTTGGATAGGCACATAGAAGTTAGTATAATGAAAGGCATGTAGGTTAGTTTGATCTTGGAGTAGGATAAAGGGCTGGAACAACATCGAGGGCTGAAGGGCCTGTACCATTCTATGTTCTAACTGTAGGAATTCCGAGCTCCCCAGCAACTTCCACAACCTCAGACTTTTACACAGGGCACTCTCTCTGAAATACACACCCTGTTACACTCTCTCTCAAATACACGCCCTGTTACACTCTCTCTCAAATACACGCCCTGTTACACTCTCTCTCAAATACACGCCCAGTTACACTCTCTCTGAATTACACACCCTGTTACACTCTCTCTGAAATACACGCCCTGTTACACACTCTCTGAATTACACACCCTGTTACACTCCCTCTGAATTACACGCCCTGTTACACTCTCTCTGAAATACACGCCCAGTTACACTCTCTCTCAAATACACGCCCAGTTACACTCTCTCTGAAATACACGCCCAGTTACACTCTCTCTCAAATACACGCCCAGTTACACTCTCTCTCAAATACACGCCCAGTTACACTCTCTCTCAAATACACGCCCAGTTACACTCTCTCTCAAATACACGCCCTGTTACACTCCCTCTGAATTACACACCCTGTTACACTCTCTCTCAAATACACGCCCAGTTACACTCTCTCTGAAATACACGCCCTGTTACACTCTCTCTGAAATACACGCCCTGTTACACTCTCTCTCAAATACACGCTCTGTTACACTCTCTCTCAAATACACGCCCTGTTACACTCTCTCTGAAATACACGCCCTGTTACACTCTCTCTGAAATACACACCCTGTTACACTCTCTCTCAAATACACGCCCTGTTACACTCCCTCTGAAATACACGCCCTGTTACACTCTCTCTCAAATACACGCTCTGTTACACTATCTCTGAAATACACGCCCTGTTACACTCTCTCTGAAATACACGCCCTGTTACACTCTCTCTCAAATACACGCCCTGTTACACTCTCTCTCAAATACACGCTCTGTTACACTCTCTCTCAAATACACGCCCTGTTACACTCTCTCTGAAATACACGCCCTGTTACACTCTCTCTCAAATACACGCCCTGTTACACTCTCTCTGAAATACACGCCCTGTTACACTCTCTCTCAAATACACGCTCTGTTACACTCTCTCTCAAATACACGCCCTGTTACACTCTCTCTGAAATACACGCCCTGTTACACTCTCTCTCAAATACACGCCCTGTTACACTCTCTCTCAAATACACGCCCTGTTACACTCTCTCTGAAATACACACCCTGTCACACTCTCTCTCAAATACACGCCCAGTTACACTCTCTCTCAAATACACGCCCTGTTACACTCTCTCTGAAATACACACCCTGTTACACTCTCTCTGAAATACACGCCCTGTTACACTCTCTCTGAAATACACGCCCTGTTACACTCTCTCTCAAATACACGCTCTGTTACACTCTCTCTCAAATACACGCTCTGTTACACTCTCTCTCAAATACACGCCCAGTTACACTCTCTCTCAAATACACACCCAGTTACACTCTCTCTCAAATACACGCCCAGTTACACTCTCTCTGAAATACACGCCCAGTTACACTCTCTCTGAAATACACGCCCAGTTACACTCTCTCTCAAATACACGCCCAGTTACACTCCCTCTGAAATACACGCCCTGTTACACTCTCTCTCAAATACACGCCCTGTTACACTCCCTCTGAAATACACGCCCAGTTACACTCTCTCTGAAATACACGCCCTGTTACACTCCCTCTCAAATACACGCCCAGTTACACTCTCTCTCAAATACACGCCCTGTTACACTCTCTCTGAAATACACGCCCAGTTACACTCTCTCTGAAATACACGCCCAGTTACACTCCCTCTGAAATACACGCCCTGTTACACTCTCTCTCAAATACACACCCAGTTACACTCTCTCTCAAATACACGCCCTGTTACACTCTCTCTGAAATACACGCCCTGTTACACTCTCTCTCAAATACACGCCCTGTTACACTCTCTCTCAAATACACGCCCTGTTACACTCCCTCTGAAATACACGCTCTGTTACACTCTCTCCCAAATACACGCCCAGTTACACTCTCTCTGAAATACACGCCCAGTTACACTCCCTCTGAAATACACGCTCTGTTACACTCTCTCTGAAATACACGCCCTGTTACACTCCCTCTGAAATACACGCCCAGTTACACTCTCTCTGAAATACACGCCCTGTTACACTCTCTCTCAAATACACGCCCTGTTACACTCCCTCTGAAATACACGCTCTGTTACACTCTCTCTCAAATACACGCCCAGTTACACTCTCTCTGAAATACACGCCCAGTTACACTCCCTCTGAAATACACGCCCTGTTACACTCCCTCTCAAATACACGCTCTGTTACACTCTCTCTCAAATACACGCTCTGTTACACTCTCTCTGAAATACACGCCCTGTTACACTCCCTCTGAAATACACGCCCAGTTACACTCTCTCTGAAATACACGCCCTGTTACACTCTCTCTCAAATACACGCCCTGTTACACTCTCTCTCAAATACACGCCCAGTTACACTCTCTCTGAAATACACGCCCAGTTACACTCCCTCTGAAATACACGCCCTGTTACACTCCCTCTCAAATACACGCTCTGTTACACTCTCTCTCAAATACACGCCCAGTTACACTCTCTCTGAAATACACGCCCTGTTACACTCTCTCTCAAATACACGCCCAGTTACACTCTCTCTCAAATACACGCCCAGTTACACTCTCTCTGAAATACACGCCCAGTTACACTCTCTCTGAAATACACGCCCTGTTACACTCTCTCTCAAATACACGCCCAGTTACACTCTCTCTGAAATACACGCCCAGTTACACTCTCTCTCAAATACACGCCCTGTTACACTCCCTCTGAAATACACGCCCTGTTACACTCTCTCTCAAATACACGCCCAGTTACACTCTCTCTGAAATACACGCCCTGTTACACTCCCTCTCAAATACACGCCCTGTTACACTCTCTCTCAAATACACGCCCTGTTACACTCTCTCTGAAATACACGCCCAGTTACACTCCCTCTCAAATACACGCCCTGTTACACTCCCTCTGAAATACACGCCCAGTTACACTCTCTCTCAAATACACGCCCTGTTACACTCTCTCTGAAATACACGCTCTGTTACACTCTCTCTCAAATACACGCTCTGTTACACTCTCTCTGAAATACACGCCCAGTTACACTCTCTCTGAAATACACGCCCAGTTACACTCTCTCTCAAATACACACTCTGTTACACTCTCTCTCAAATACACGCCCAGTTACACTCCCTCTGAAATACACGCCCAGTTACACTCTCTCTCAAATACACGCCCTGTTACACTCTCTCTCAAATACACGCCCAGTTACACTCTCTCTCAAATACACGCCCTGTTACACTCTCTCTCAAATACACGCCCAGTTACACTCTCTCTGAAATACACGCTCTGTTACACTCTCTCTCAAATACACGCCCAGTTACACTCTCTCTGAAATACACGCCCAGTTACACTCTCTCTGAAATACACGCCCAGTTACACTCTCTCTCAAATACACGCCCTGTTACACTCTCTCTCAAATACACGCCCTGTTACACTCTCTCTCAAATACACGCCCTGTTACACTCTCTCTGAAATACACGCCCTGTTACACTCTCTCTGAAATACACGCCCTGTTACACTCTCTCTCAAATACACGCCCTGTTACACTCTCTCTCAAATACACGCCCAGTTACACTCTCTCTCAAATACACGCCCAGTTACACTCTCTCTGAAATACACGCCCAGTTACACTCTCTCTCAAATACACGCCCAGTTACACTCTCTCTCAAATACACGCCCTGTTACACTCTCTCTCAAATACACGCCCTGTTACACTCTCTCTCAAATACACGCCCAGTTACACTCTCTCTCAAATACACGCCCTGTTACACTCTCTCTCAAATACACGCCCTGTTACACTCTCTCTGAATTACACGCCCAGTTACACTCTCTCTCAAATACACGCCCTGTTACACTCTCTCTCAAATACACGCCCTGTTACACTCTCTCTCAAATACACGCCCAGTTACACTCTCTCTCAAATACACGCCCTGTTACACTCTCTCTCAAATACACGCCCAGTTACACTCTCTCTCAAATACACGCCCTGTTACACTCCCTCTGAAATACACGCCCAGTTACACTCCCTCTGAAATACACGCCCTGTTACACTCTCTCTCAAATACACGCCCAGTTACACTCCCTCTGAAATACACGCCCTGTTACACTCCCTCTGAAATACACACCCTGTGACACTCCCTCTGAATTACACGCCCTGTTACGCTCCCTCTCAAATACACGCCCAGTTACACTCTCTCTGAAATACACGCCCTGTTACACTCTCTCTGAAATACACGCCCTGTTACACTCCCTCTGAATTACACGCTCTGTTACACTCTCTCTCAAATACACGCCCTGTTACACTCTCTCTCAAATACACGCCCAGTTACACTCTCTCTCAAATACACGCCCTGTTACACTCCCTCTGAATTACACGCCCTGTTACACTCCCTCTGAAATACACGCCCAGTTACACTCCCTCTGAATTACACGCTCTGTTACACTCTCTCTCAAATACACGCCCAGTTACACTCTCTCTCAAATACACGCCCTGTTACACTCTCTCTGAAATACACGCCCTGTTACACTCTCTCTGAAATACACGCCCAGTTACACTCCCTCTGAAATACACGCCCAGTTACACTCTCTCTGAAATACACGCCCTGTTACACTCTCTCTCAAATACACGCTCTGTTACACTCTCTCTCAAATACACGCTCTGTTACACTCTCTCTCAAATACACGCCCTGTTACACTCTCTCTGAAATACACGCCCTGTTACACTCTCTCTGAAATACACGCCCTGTTACACTCTCTCTCAAATACACGCCCAGTTACACTCTCTCTGAAATACACGCCCAGTTACACTCCCTCTGAAATACACGCCCAGTTACACTCTCTCTGAAATACACGCCCTGTTACACTCTCTCTCAAATACACGCTCTGTTACACTCTCTCTCAAATACACGCCCTGTTACACTCTCTCTCAAATACACGCCCTGTTACACTCTCTCTCAAATACACGCCCAGTTACACTCTCTCTCAAATACACACCCAGTTACACTCTCTCTGAAATACACGCCCAGTTACACTCCCTCTCAAATACACGCCCAGTTACACTCTCTCTCAAATACACACCCAGTTACACTCTCTCTCAAATACACGCCCAGTTACACTCCCTCTGAAATACACGCCCAGTTACACTCTCTCTCAAATACACGCCCAGTTACACTCCCTCTCAAATACACGCCCAGTTACACTCCCTCTGAAATACACACCCTGTTACACTCCCTCTGAAATACACACCCTGTTACACTCTCTCTCAAATACACGCCCAGTTACACTCTCTCTGAAATACACGCCCAGTTACACTCTCTCTCAAATACACACCCAGTTACACTCTCTCTCAAATACACGCCCAGTTACACTCCCTCTCAAATACACGCCCTGTTACACTCCCTCTGAAATACACGCCCTGTTACACTCTCTCTCAAATACACGCCCTGTTACACTCTCTCTCAAATACACGCCCTGTTACACTCTCTCTGAAATACACGCCCAGTTACACTCTCTCTCAAATACACGCCCTGTTACACTCTCTCTGAAATACACGCCCAGTTACACTCCCTCTCAAATACACGCCCTGTTACACTCCCTCTCAAATACACGCCCTGTTACACTCTCTCTGAAATACACGCCCAGTTACACTCCCTCTGAAATACACGCCCAGTTACACTCTCTCTGAAATACACGCCCAGTTACACTCTCTCTCAAATACACGCCCAGTTACACTCCCTCTGAAATACACGCCCTGTTACACTCCCTCTGAAATACACGCCCAGTTACACTCTCTCTCAAATACACGCCCAGTTACACTCTCTCTGAAATACACGCCCAGTTACAATCTCTCTGAAATACACGCCCAGTTACACTCTCTCTCAAATACACGCCCAGTTACACTCTCTCTCAAATACACGCCCTGTTACACTCTCTCTCAAATACACGCCCTGTTACACTCCCTCTCAAATACACGCCCAGTTACACTCTCTCTCAAATACACGCCCAGTTACACTCTCTCTCAAATACACGCCCAGTTACACTCTCTCTCAAATACACGCCCAGTTACACTGTCTCTCAAATACACGCCCAGTTACACTCCCTCTGAAATACACGCCCAGTTACACTCTCTCTCAAATACACGCCCCGTTACACTCTCTCTCAAATACACGCCCTGTTACACTCTCTCTGAAATACACGCCCAGTTACACTCTCTCTGAAATACACGCCCTGTTACACTCTCTCTCAAATACACGCCCTGTTACACTCTCTCTGAAATACACGCCCAGTTACACTCTCTCTGAAATACACGCCCTGTTACACTCTCTCTCAAATACACGCCCAGTTACACTCTCTCTCAAATACACGCCCAGTTACACTCTCTCTCAAATACACGCCCAGTTACACTCCCTCTGAAATACACGCCCAGTTACACTCCCTCTGAAATACACGCCCTGTTACACTCTCTCTCAAATACACACTCTGTTACACTCTCTCTGAAATACACGCCCTGTTACACTCTCTCTCAAATACACGCCCTGTTACACTCTCTCTCAAATACACGCCCTGTTACACTCTCTCTCAAATACACGCCCAGTTACACTCTCTCTGAAATACACGCCCTGTTACACTCTCTCTCAAATACACGCCCTGTTACACTCTCTCTCAAATACACGCCCTGTTACACTCTATCTGAAATACACGCCCTGTTACACTCTCTCTCAAATACACGCCCTGTTACACTCTCTCTCAAATACACGCCCTGTTACACTCTCTCTGAAATACACGCCCTGTTACACTCTCTCTCAAATACACGCCCTGTTACACTCTCTCTCAAATACACGCCCTGTTACACTCTCTCTGAAATACACGCCCAGTTACACTCTCTCTGAAATACACGCCCAGTTACACTCTCTCTGAAATACACGCCCTGTTACACTCCCTCTGAAATACACGCCCAGTTACACTCTCTCTCAAATACACGCCCTGTTACACTCTCTCTCAAATACACGCCCTGTTACACTCCCTCTCAAATACACGCCCAGTTACACTCTCTCTCAAATACACGCCCAGTTACACTCTCTCTGAAATACACGCCCTGTTACACTCTCTCTGAAATACACGCTCTGTTACACTCTCTCTCAAATACACGCCCAGTTACACTCTCTCTCAAATACACGCCCTGTTACACTCTCTCTCAAATACACGCCCTGTTACACTCTCTCTCAAATACACGCCCAGTTACACTCTCTCTGAAATACACGCCCTGTTACACTCTCTCTCAAATACACGCCCTGTTACACTCTCTCTCAAATACACGCCCTGTTACACTCTCTCTGAAATACACGCCCTGTTACACTCTCTCTCAAATACACGCCCTGTTACACTCTCTCTCAAATACACGCCCTGTTACACTCTCTCTGAAATACACGCCCTGTTACACTCTCTCTGAAATACACGCCCTGTTACACTCTCTCTCAAATACACGCCCTGTTACACTCTCTCTCAAATACACGCCCTGTTACACTCTCTCTGAAATACACGCCCAGTTACACTCTCTCTCAAATACACGCCCAGTTACACTCTCTCTCAAATACACGCCCTGTTACACTCTCTCTCAAATACACGCCCTGTTACACTCCCTCTGAAATACACGCCCAGTTACACTCTCTCTCAAATACACGCCCTGTTACACTCTCTCTCAAATACACGCCCTGTTACACTCCCTCTCAAATACACGCCCAGTTACACTCTCTCTCAAATACACGCCCAGTTACACTCTCTCTGAAATACACGCCCTGTTACACTCTCTCTGAAATACACGCTCTGTTACACTCTCTCTCAAATACACGCCCAGTTACACTCTCTCTCAAATACACGCCCAGTTACACTCTCTCTCAAATACACGCCCTGTTACACTCTCTCTGAAATACACGCCCTGTTACACTCTCTCTGAAATACACGCCCTGTTACACTCTCTCTCAAATACACGCCCTGTTACACTCTCTCTGAAATACACGCCCTGTTACACTCTCTCTGAAATACACGCCCTGTTACACTCTCTCTCAAATACACGCCCAGTTACACTCTCTCTCAAATACACGCCCAGTTACACTCCCTCTCAAATACACGCCCAGTTACACTCCCTCTGAAATACACACCCTGTTACACTCTCTCTCAAATACACGCCCTGTTACACTCTCTCTCAAATACACGCCCAGTTACACTCTCTCTGAAATACACACCCTGTTACACTCTCTCTCAAATACACGCCCTGTTACACTCTCTCTCAAATACACGCCCAGTTACACTCTCTCTCAAATACACGCCCAGTTACACTCTCTCTCAAATACACGCCCTGTTACACTCTCTCTGAAATACACGCCCTGTTACACTCTCTCTGAAATACACGCCCAGTTACACTCTCTCTCAAATACACGCCCAGTTACACTCCCTCTCAAATACACGCCCAGTTACACTCTCTCTGAAATACACGCCCTGTTACACTCTCTCTCAAATACACGCCCAGTTACACTCCCTCTGAAATACACGCCCTGTTACACTCTCTCTGAAATACACGCCCTGTTACACTCTCTCTCAAATACACGCCCAGTTACACTCTCTCTCAAATACACGCCCTGTTACACTCTCTCTCAAATACACGCCCAGTTACACTCTCTCTCAAATACACGCCCAGTTACACTCTCTCTCAAATACACGCCCAGTTACACTCTCTCTCAAATACACGCCCAGTTACACTCTCTCTCAAATACACGCCCTGTTACACTCCCTCTGAAATACACGCCCAGTTACACTCCCTCTGAAATACACGCCCTGTTACACTCTCTCTCAAATACACGCCCAGTTACACTCCCTCTGAAATACACGCCCTGTTACACTCCCTCTGAAATACACACCCTGTGACACTCCCTCTGAATTACACGCCCTGTTACGCTCCCTCTCAAATACACGCCCAGTTACACTCTCTCTGAAATACACGCCCTGTTACACTCTCTCTGAAATACACGCCCTGTTACACTCCCTCTGAATTACACGCTCTGTTACACTCTCTCTCAAATACACGCCCTGTTACACTCTCTCTCAAATACACGCCCAGTTACACTCTCTCTCAAATACACGCCCTGTTACACTCCCTCTGAATTACACGCCCTGTTACACTCCCTCTGAAATACACGCCCAGTTACACTCCCTCTGAATTACACGCTCTGTTACACTCTCTCTCAAATACACGCCCAGTTACACTCTCTCTCAAATACACGCCCTGTTACACTCTCTCTGAAATACACGCCCTGTTACACTCTCTCTGAAATACACGCCCAGTTACACTCCCTCTGAAATACACGCCCAGTTACACTCTCTCTGAAATACACGCCCTGTTACACTCTCTCTCAAATACACGCTCTGTTACACTCTCTCTCAAATACACGCTCTGTTACACTCTCTCTCAAATACACGCCCTGTTACACTCTCTCTGAAATACACGCCCTGTTACACTCTCTCTGAAATACACGCCCTGTTACACTCTCTCTCAAATACACGCCCAGTTACACTCTCTCTGAAATACACGCCCAGTTACACTCCCTCTGAAATACACGCCCAGTTACACTCTCTCTGAAATACACGCCCTGTTACACTCTCTCTCAAATACACGCTCTGTTACACTCTCTCTCAAATACACGCCCTGTTACACTCTCTCTCAAATACACGCCCTGTTACACTCTCTCTCAAATACACGCCCAGTTACACTCTCTCTCAAATACACACCCAGTTACACTCTCTCTGAAATACACGCCCAGTTACACTCCCTCTCAAATACACGCCCAGTTACACTCTCTCTCAAATACACACCCAGTTACACTCTCTCTCAAATACACGCCCAGTTACACTCCCTCTGAAATACACGCCCAGTTACACTCTCTCTCAAATACACGCCCAGTTACACTCCCTCTCAAATACACGCCCAGTTACACTCCCTCTGAAATACACACCCTGTTACACTCCCTCTGAAATACACACCCTGTTACACTCTCTCTCAAATACACGCCCAGTTACACTCTCTCTGAAATACACGCCCAGTTACACTCTCTCTCAAATACACACCCAGTTACACTCTCTCTCAAATACACGCCCAGTTACACTCCCTCTCAAATACACGCCCTGTTACACTCCCTCTCAAATACACGCCCTGTTACACTCTCTCTCAAATACACGCCCTGTTACACTCTCTCTGAAATACACGCCCAGTTACACTCTCTCTCAAATACACGCCCTGTTACACTCTCTCTGAAATACACGCCCAGTTACACTCCCTCTCAAATACACGCCCTGTTACACTCCCTCTCAAATACACGCCCTGTTACACTCTCTCTGAAATACACGCCCAGTTACACTCCCTCTGAAATACACGCCCAGTTACACTCTCTCTGAAATACACGCCCAGTTACACTCTCTCTCAAATACACGCCCAGTTACACTCCCTCTGAAATACACGCCCTGTTACACTCCCTCTGAAATACACGCCCAGTTACACTCTCTCTCAAATACACGCCCAGTTACACTCTCTCTGAAATACACGCCCAGTTACACTCTCTCTGAAATACACGCCCAGTTACACTCTCTCTCAAATACACGCCCAGTTACACTCTCTCTCAAATACACGCCCTGTTACACTCTCTCTCAAATACACGCCCTGTTACACTCCCTCTGAAATACACGCCCTGTTACACTCCCTCTGAAATACACGCCCAGTTACACTCTCTCTCAAATACACGCCCAGTTACACTCTCTCTCAAATACACGCCCAGTTACACTCTCTCTAAAATACACGCCCAGTTACACTCTCTCTGAAATACACGCCCTGTTACACTCTCTCTGAAATACACGCCCAGTTACACTCTCTCTCAAATACACGCCCAGTTACACTCCATCTGAAATACACGCCCAGTTACACTCCCTCTCAAATACACGCCCAGTTACACTCTCTCTCAAATACACGCCCAGTTACACTCTCTCTCAAATACACGCCCAGTTACACTCTCTCTCAAATACACGCCCAGTTACACTGTCTCTCAAATACACGCCCAGTTACACTCCCTCTGAAATACACGCCCAGTTACACTCTCTCTCAAATACACGCCCTGTTACACTCTCTCTCAAATACACGCCCTGTTACACTCTCTCTGAAATACACGCCCAGTTACACTCTCTCTGAAATACACGCCCTGTTACACTCTCTCTCAAATACACGCCCTGTTACACTCTCTCTGAAATACACGCCCAGTTACACTCTCTCTGAAATACACGCCCTGTTACACTCTCTCTCAAATACACGCCCAGTTACACTCTCTCTCAAATACACGCCCAGTTACACTCTCTCTCAAATACACGCCCAGTTACACTCCCTCTGAAATACACGCCCAGTTACACTCCCTCTGAAATACACGCCCTGTTACACTCTCTCTCAAATACACACTCTGTTACACTCTCTCTGAAATACACGCCCTGTTACACTCTCTCTCAAATACACGCCCTGTTACACTCTCTCTCAAATACACGCCCTGTTACACTCTCTCTCAAATACACGCCCAGTTACACTCTCTCTGAAATACACGCCCTGTTACACTCTCTCTCAAATACACGCCCTGTTACACTCTCTCTCAAATACACGCCCTGTTACACTCTCTCTGAAATACACGCCCTGTTACACTCTCTCTCAAATACACGCCCTGTTACACTCTCTCTCAAATACACGCCCTGTTACACTCTCTCTGAAATACACGCCCTGTTACACTCTCTCTCAAATACACGCCCTGTTACACTCTCTCTCAAATACACGCCCTGTTACACTCTCTCTGAAATACACGCCCAGTTACACTCTCTCTCAAATACACGCCCAGTTACACTCTCTCTGAAATACACGCCCTGTTACACTCCCTCTGAAATACACGCCCAGTTACACTCTCTCTCAAATACACGCCCTGTTACACTCTCTCTCAAATACACGCCCTGTTACACTCCCTCTCAAATACACGCCCAGTTACACTCTCTCTCAAATACACGCCCAGTTACACTCTCTCTGAAATACACGCCCTGTTACACTCTCTCTGAAATACACGCTCTGTTACACTCTCTCTCAAATACACGCCCAGTTACACTCTCTCTCAAATATACGCCCTGTTACACTCTCTCTCAAATACACGCCCTGTTACACTCTCTCTCAAATACACGCCCAGTTACACTCTCTCTGAAATACACGCCCTGTTACACTCTCTCGCAAATACACGCCCTGTTACACTCTCTCTCAAATACACGCCCTGTTACACTCTCTCTGAAATACACGCCCTGTTACACTCTCTCTCAAATACACGCCCTGTTACACTCTCTCTCAAATACACGCCCTGTTACACTCTCTCTGAAATACACGCCCTGTTACACTCTCTCTGAAATACACGCCCTGTTACACTCTCTCTCAAATACACGCCCTGTTACACTCTCTCTCAAATACACGCCCTGTTACACTCTCTCTGAAATACACGCCCAGTTACACTCTCTCTCAAATACACGCCCAGTTACACTCTCTCTCAAATACACGCCCTGTTACACTCTCTCTCAAATACACGCCCTGTTACACTCCCTCTGAAATACACGCCCAGTTACACTCTCTCTCAAATACACGCCCTGTTACACTCTCTCTCAAATACACGCCCTGTTACACTCCCTCTCAAATACACGCCCAGTTACACTCTCTCTCAAATACACGCCCAGTTACACTCTCTCTGAAATACACGCCCTGTTACACTCTCTCTGAAATACACGCTCTGTTACACTCTCTCTCAAATACACGCCCAGTTACACTCTCTCTCAAATACACGCCCAGTTACACTCTCTCTCAAATACACGCCCTGTTACACTCTCTCTGAAATACACGCCCTGTTACACTCTCTCTGAAATACACGCCCTGTTACACTCTCTCTCAAATACACGCCCTGTTACACTCTCTCTGAAATACACGCCCTGTTACACTCTCTCTGAAATACACGCCCTGTTACACTCTCTCTCAAATACACGCCCAGTTACACTCTCTCTCAAATACACGCCCAGTTACACTCCCTCTCAAATACACGCCCAGTTACACTCCCTCTGAAATACACACCCTGTTACACTCTCTCTCAAATACACGCCCTGTTACACTCTCTCTCAAATACACGCCCAGTTACACTCTCTCTGAAATACACACCCTGTTACACTCTCTCTCAAATACACGCCCTGTTACACTCTCTCTCAAATACACGCCCAGTTACACTCTCTCTCAAATACACGCCCAGTTACACTCTCTCTCAAATACACGCCCTGTTACACTCTCTCTCAAATACACGCCCTGTTACACTCTCTCTGAAATACACGCCCAGTTACACTCTCTCTCAAATACACGCCCAGTTACACTCCCTCTCAAATACACGCCCAGTTACACTCTCTCTGAAATACACGCCCTGTTACACTCTCTCTCAAATACACGCCCAGTTACACTCCCTCTGAAATACACGCCCTGTTACACTCTCTCTGAAATACACGCCCTGTTACACTCTCTCTCAAATACACGCCCAGTTACACTCTCTCTCAAATACACGCCCTGTTACACTCTCTCTCAAATACACGCCCAGTTACACTCTCTCTCAAATACACGCCCAGTTACACTCTCTCTGAAATACACGCCCTGTTACACTCTCTCTGAAATACACGCTCTGTTACACTCTCTCTCAAATACACGCCCAGTTACACTCTCTCTCAAATACACGCCCAGTTACACTCTCTCTCAAATACACGCCCTGTTACACTCTCTCTGAAATACACGCCCTGTTACACTCTCTCTGAAATACACGCCCTGTTACACTCTCTCTGAAATACACGCCCTGTTACACTCTCTCTCAAATACACGCCCTGTTACACTCTCTCTCAAATACACGCCCAGTTACACTCTCTCTCAAATACACGCCCAGTTACACTCTCTCTGAAATACACGCCCAGTTACACTCTCTCTCAAATACACGCCCTGTTACACTCTCTCTGAAATACACGCCCTGTTACACTCTCTCTGAAATACACGCCCAGTTACACTCTCTCTCAAATACACGCCCAGTTACACTCTCTCTCAAATACACGCCCTGTTACACTCTCTCTGAAATACACGCCCAGTTACACTCTCTCTGAAATACACGCCCAGTTACACTCTCTCTCAAATACACGCCCAGTTACACTCCCTCTCAAATACACGCCCAGTTACACTCTCTCTGAAATACACGCCCTGTTACACTCTCTCTCAAATACACGCCCAGTTACACTCCCTCTGAAATACACGCCCTGTTACACTCTCTCTGAAATACACGCCCTGTTACACTCTCTCTCAAATACACGCCCTGTTACACTCTCTCTGAAATACACGCCCTGTTACACTCTCTCTGAAATACACGCCCTGTTACACTCTCTCTCAAATACACGCCCAGTTACACTCTCTCTGAAATACACGCCCAGTTACACTCCCTCTGAATTACACGCTCTGTTACACTCTCTCTCAAATACACGCCCAGTTACACTCTCTCTCAAATACACGCCCTGTTACACTCTCTCTGAAATACACGCCCTGTTACACTCTCTCTGAAATACACGCCCAGTTACACTCCCTCTGAAATACACGCCCAGTTACACTCTCTCTCAAATACACGCCCAGTTACACTCCCTCTCAAATACACGCCCAGTTACACTCTCTCTGAAATACACGCCCTGTTACACTCTCTCTCAAATACACGCCCAGTTACACTCCGTCTGAAATACACGCCCAGTTACACTCTCTCTGAAATACACGCCCTGTTACACTCTCTCTCAAATACACGCCCTGTTACACTCTCTCTCAAATACACGCCCTGTTACACTCTCTCTGAAATACACGCCCTGTTACACTCTCTCTCAAATACACGCCCAGTTACACTCTCTCTGAAATACACGCCCAGTTACACTCCCTCTGAATTACACGCTCTGTTACACTCTCTCTCAAATACACGCCCAGTTACACTCTCTCTCAAATACACGCCCTGTTACACTCTCTCTGAAATACACGCCCTGTTACACTCTCTCTGAAATACACGCCCAGTTACACTCCCTCTGAAATACACGCCCAGTTACACTCTCTCTGAAATACACGCCCTGTTACACTCCCTCTCAAATACACGCCCAGTTACACTCCCTCTGAAATACACACCCTGTTACACTCTCTCTCAAATACACGCCCTGTTACACTCTCTCTCAAATACACGCCCAGTTACACTCTCTCTGAAATACACACCCTGTTACACTCTCTCTCAAATACACGCCCTGTTACACTCTCTCTCAAATACACGCCCAGTTACACTCTCTCTCAAATACACGCCCAGTTACACTCTCTCTCAAATACACGCCCTGTTACACTCTCTCTGAAATACACGCCCTGTTACACTCTCTCTGAAATACACGCCCAGTTACACTCTCTCTCAAATACACGCCCAGTTACACTCCCTCTCAAATACACGCCCAGTTACACTCTCTCTCAAATACACGCCCTGTTACACTCTCTCTCAAATACACGCCCAGTTACACTCCCTCTGAAATACACGCCCTGTTACACTCTCTCTGAAATACACGCCCTGTTACACTCTCTCTCAAATACACGCCCAGTTACACTCTCTCTCAAATACACGCCCTGTTACACTCTCTCTCAAATACACGCCCAGTTACACTCTCTCTCAAATACACGCCCAGTTACACTCTCTCTGAAATACACGCCCTGTTACACTCTCTCTGAAATACACGCTCTGTTACACTCTCTCTCAAATACACGCCCAGTTACACTCTCTCTCAAATACACGCCCAGTTACACTCTCTCTCAAATACACGCCCTGATACACTCTCTCTGAAATACACGCCCTGTTACACTCTCTCTGAAATACACGCCCTGTTACACTCTCTCTGAAATACACGCCCTGTTACACTCTCTCTCAAATACACGCCCTGTTACACTCTCTCTCAAATACACGCCCAGTTACACTCTCTCTGAAATACACGCCCAGTTACACTCTCTCTCAAATACACGCCCTGTTACACTCTCTCTGAAATACACGCCCTGTTACACTCTCTCTGAAATACACGCCCAGTTACACTCTCTCTCAAATACACGCCCAGTTACACTCTCTCTCAAATACACGCCCTGTTACACTCTCTCTGAAATACACGCCCAGTTACACTCTCTCTGAAATACACGCCCAGTTACACTCTCTCTCAAATACACGCCCAGTTACACTCCCTCTCAAATACACGCCCAGTTACACTCTCTCTGAAATACACGCCCTGTTACACTCTCTCTCAAATACACGCCCAGTTACACTCCCTCTGAAATACACGCCCTGTTACACTCTCTCTGAAATACACGCCCTGTTACACTCTCTCTCAAATACACGCCCTGTTACACTCTCTCTCAAATACACGCCCTGTTACACTCTCTCTGAAATACACGCCCTGTTACACTCTCTCTCAAATACACGCCCAGTTACACTCTCTCTGAAATACACGCCCAGTTACACTCCCTCTGAATTACACGCTCTGTTACACTCTCTCTCAAATACACGCCCAGTTACTCTCTCTCTCAAATACACGCCCTGTTACACTCTCTCTGAAATACACGCCCTGTTACACTCTCTCTGAAATACACGCCCAGTTACACTCCCTCTGAAATACACGCCCAGTTACACTCTCTCTGAAATACACGCCCTGTTACACTCTCTCTCAAATACACGCCCAGTTACACTCTCTCTCAAATACACGCCCTGTTACACTCTCTCTGAAATACACGCCCTGTTACACTCTCTCTGAAATACACGCCCAGTTACACTCTCTCTCAAATACACGCCCAGTTACACTCCCTCTCAAATACACGCCCAGTTACACTCTCTCTGAAATACACGCCCTGTTACACTCTCTCTCAAATACACGCCCAGTTACACTCCCTCTGAAATACACGCCCTGTTACACTCTCTCTGAAATACACGCCCTGTTACACTCTCTCTCAAATACACGCCCTGTTACACTCTCTCTCAAATACACGCCCAGTTACACTCTCTCTCAAATACACGCCCAGTTACACTCTCTCTCAAATACACGCCCTGTTACACTCTCTCTCAAATACACGCCCAGTTACACTCTCTCTCAAATACACGCCCAGTTACACTCTCTCTCAAATACACGCCCTGTTACACTCTCTCTGAAATACACGCTCTGTTACACTCTCTCTCAAATACACGCCCAGTTACACTCTCTCTCAAATACACGCCCAGTTACACTCTCTCTCAAATACACGCCCTGTTACACTCTCTCTGAAATACACGCCCTGTTACACTCTCTCTGAAATACACGCCCTGTTACACTCTCTCTGAAATACACGCCCTGTTACACTCTCTCTGAAATACACGCCCTGTTACACTCTCTCTCAAATACACGCCCTGTTACACTCTCTCTCAAATACACGCCCAGTTACACTCTCTCTGAAATACACGCCCAGTTACACTCTCTCTCAAATACACGCCCTGTTACACTCTCTCTGAAATACACGCCCAGTTACACTCTCTCTCAAATACACGCCCAGTTACACTCTCTCTCAAATACACGCCCAGTTACACTCTCTCTCAAATACACGCCCTGTTACACTCTCTCTGAAATACACGCCCAGTTACACTCTCTCTGAAATACACGCCCAGTTACACTCTCTCTCAAATACACGCCCAGTTACACTCCCTCTCAAATACACGCCCAGTTACACTCTCTCTGAAATACACGCCCTGTTACACTCTCTCTCAAATACACGCCCAGTTACACTCCCTCTGAAATACACGCCCTGTTACACTCTCTCTGAAATACACGCCCTGTTACACTCTCTCTCAAATACACGCCCTGTTACACTCTCTCTCAAATACACGCCCTGTTACACTCTCTCTGAAATACACGCCCTGTTACACTCTCTCTCAAATACACGCCCAGTTACACTCTCTCTGAAATACACGCCCAGTTACACTCCCTCTGAATTACACGCTCTGTTACACTCTCTCTCAAATACACGCCCAGTTACACTCTCTCTCAAATACACGCCCTGTTACACTCTCTCTGAAATACACGCCCTGTTACACTCTCTCTGAAATACACGCCCAGTTACACTCCCTCTGAAATACACGCCCAGTTACACTCTCTCTGAAATACACGCCCTGTTACACTCCCTCTCAAATACACGCCCAGTTACACTCCCTCTGAAATACACACCCTGTTACACTCTCTCTCAAATACACGCCCTGTTACACTCTCTCTCAAATACACGCCCAGTTACACTCTCTCTGAAATACACACCCTGTTACACTCTCTCTCAAATACACGCCCTGTTACACTCTCTCTCAAATACACGCCCAGTTACACTCTCTCTCAAATACACGCCCAGTTACACTCTCTCTCAAATACACGCCCAGTTACACTCCCTCTCAAATACACGCCCAGTTACACTCTCTCTGAAATACACGCCCTGTTACACTCTCTCTCAAATACACGCCCAGTTACACTCCCTCTGAAATACACGCCCTGTTACACTCTCTCTGAAATACACGCCCTGTTACACTCTCTCTCAAATACACGCCCAGTTACACTCTCTCTCAAATACACGCCCTGTTACACTCTCTCTCAAATACACGCCCAGTTACACTCTCTCTCAAATACACGCCCAGTTACACTCTCTCTGAAATACACGCCCTGTTACACTCTCTCTGAAATACACGCTCTGTTACACTCTCTCTCAAATACACGCCCAGTTACACTCTCTCTCAAATACACGCCCAGTTACACTCTCTCTCAAATACACGCCCTGTTACACTCTCTCTGAAATACACGCCCTGTTACACTCTCTCTGAAATACACGCCCTGTTACACTCTCTCTGAAATACACGCCCTGTTACACTCTCTCTCAAATACACGCCCTGTTACACTCTCTCTCAAATACACGCCCAGTTACACTCTCTCTCAAATACACGCCCAGTTACACTCTCTCTGAAATACACGCCCAGTTACACTCTCTCTGAAATACACGCCCAGTTACACTCTCTCTCAAATACACGCCCTGTTACACTCTCTCTGAAATACACGCCCTGTTACACTCTCTCTGAAATACACGCCCAGTTACACTCTCTCTCAAATACACGCCCAGTTACACTCTCTCTCAAATACACGCCCTGTTACACTCTCTCTGAAATACACGCCCAGTTACACTCTCTCTCAAATACACGCCCAGTTACACTCTCTCTCAAATACACGCCCAGTTACACTCCCTCTCAAATACACGCCCAGTTACACTCTCTCTGAAATACACGCCCTGTTACACTCTCTCTCAAATACACGCCCAGTTACACTCCCTCTGAAATACACGCCCTGTTACACTCTCTCTGAAATACACGCCCTGTTACACTCTCTCTCAAATACACGCCCAGTTACACTCTCTCTCAAATACACGCCCAGTTACACTCCCTCTGAATTACACGCTCTGTTACACTCTCTCTCAAATACACGCCCAGTTACACTCTCTCTCAAATACACGCCCTGTTACACTCTCTCTGAAATACACGCCCTGTTACACTCTCTCTGAAATACACGCCCAGTTACACTCCCTCTGAAATACACGCCCAGTTACACTCTCTCTGAAATACACGCCCTGTTACACTCCCTCTCAAATACACGCCCAGTTACACTCCCTCTGAAATACACACCCTGTTACACTCTCTCTCAAATACACGCCCTGTTACACTCTCTCTCAAATACACGCCCAGTTACACTCTCTCTGAAATACACACCCTGTTACACTCTCTCTCAAATACACGCCCTGTTACACTCTCTCTCAAATACACGCCCAGTTACACTCTCTCTCAAATACACGCCCAGTTACACTCTCTCTCAAATACACGCCCTGTTACACTCTCTCTGAAATACACGCCCTGTTACACTCTCTCTGAAATACACGCCCAGTTACACTCTCTCTCAAATACACGCCCAGTTACACTCCCTCTCAAATACACGCCCAGTTACACTCTCTCTGAAATACACGCCCTGTTACACTCTCTCTCAAATACACGCCCAGTTACACTCCCTCTGAAATACACGCCCTGTTACACTCTCTCTGAAATACACGCCCTGTTACACTCTCTCTCAAATACACGCCCAGTTACACTCTCTCTCAAATACACGCCCTGTTACACTCTCTCTCAAATACACGCCCAGTTACACTCTCTCTCAAATACACGCCCAGTTACACTCTCTCTGAAATACACGCTCTGTTACACTCTCTCTCAAATACACGCCCAGTTACACTCTCTCTCAAATACACGCCCAGTTACACTCTCTCTCAAATACACGCCCTGTTACACTCTCTCTGAAATACACGCCCTGTTACACTCTCTCTGAAATACACGCCCTGTTACACTCTCTCTGAAATACACGCCCTGTTACACTCTCTCTGAAATACACGCCCTGTTACACTCTCTCTCAAATACACGCCCTGTTACACTCTCTCTCAAATACACGCCCAGTTACACTCTCTCTCAAATACACGCCCAGTTACACTCTCTCTGAAATACACGCCCAGTTACACTCTCTCTGAAATACACGCCCAGTTACACTCTCTCTCAAATACACGCCCTGTTACACTCTCTCTGAAATACACGCCCTGTTACACTCTCTCTGAAATACACGCCCAGTTACACTCTCTCTCAAATACACGCCCAGTTACACTCTCTCTCAAATACACGCCCTGTTACACTCTCTCTGAAATACACGCCCAGTTACACTCTCTCTGAAATACACGCCCAGTTACACTCTCTCTCAAATACACGCCCAGTTACACTCTCTCTCAAATACACGCCCAGTTACACTCCCTCTCAAATACACGCCCAGTTACACTCTCTCTGAAATACACGCCCTGTTACACTCTCTCTCAAATACACGCCCAGTTACACTCCCTCTGAAATACACGCCCTGTTACACTCTCTCTGAAATACACGCCCTGTTACACTCTCTCTGAAATACACGCCCTGTTACACTCTCTCTCAAATACACGCCCTGTTACACTCTCTCTCAAATACACGCCCTGTTACACTCTCTCTGAAATACACGCCCTGTTACACTCTCTCTCAAATACACGCCCAGTTACACTCTCTCTGAAATACACGCCCAGTTACACTCCCTCTGAATTACACGCTCTGTTACACTCTCTCTCAAATACACGCCCAGTTACACTCTCTCTCAAATACACGCCCAGTTACACTCTCTCTCAAATACACGCCCTGTTACACTCTCTCTCAAATACACGCTCTGTTACACTCTCTCTCAAATACACGCTCTGTTACACTCTCTCTCAAATACACGCCCTGTTACACTCTCTCTGAAATACACGCCCTGTTACACTCTCTCTGAAATACACGCCCTGTTACACTCTCTCTCAAATACACGCCCAGTTACACTCTCTCTCAAATACACGCCCAGTTACACTCCCTCTGAAATACACGCCCTGTTACACTCTCTCTGAAATACACGCCCTGTTACACTCTCTCTCAAATACACGCTCTGTTACACTCTCTCTCAAATACACGCCCTGTTACACTCTCTCTCAAATACACGCCCTGTTACACTCTCTCTCAAATACACGCCCAGTTACACTCCCTCTGAAATACACACCCTGTTACACTCCCTCTGAAATACACACCCTGTTACACTCTCTCTGAAATACACGCCCTGTTACACTCTCTCTGAAATACACGCCCAGTTACACTCTCTCTCAAATACACACCCAGTTACACTCTCTCTCAAATACACGCCCAGTTACACTCCCTCTCAAATACACGCCCTGTTACACTCCCTCTGAAATACACGCCCTGTTACACTCTCTCTCAAATACACGCCCTGTTACACTCTCTCTCAAATACACGCCCTGTTACACTCTCTCTGAAATACACGCCCAGTTACACTCTCTCTCAAATACACGCCCTGTTACACTCTCTCTGAAATACACGCCCAGTTACACTCCCTCTCAAATACACGCCCTGTTACACTCCCTCTCAAATACACGCCCTGTTACACTCTCTCTGAAATACACGCCCAGTTACACTCCCTCTGAAATACACGCCCAGTTACACTCTCTCTGAAATACACGCCCAGTTACACTCTCTCTCAAATACACGCCCAGTTACACTCCCTCTGAAATACACGCCCTGTTACACTCCCTCTGAAATACACGCCCAGTTACACTCTCTCTCAAATACACGCCCAGTTACACTCTCTCTGAAATACACGCCCAGTTACACTCTCTCTGAAATACACGCCCAGTTACACTCTCTCTCAAATACACGCCCTGTTACACTCTCTCTGAAATACACGCCCAGTTACACTCCGTCTCAAATACACGCCCTGTTACACTCCCTCTCAAATACACGCCCTGTTACACTCCCTCTGAAATACACGCCCAGTTACACTCCCTCTGAAATACACGCCCAGTTACACTCTCTCTGAAATACACGCCCAGTTACACTCTCTCTCAAATACACGCCCAGTTACACTCCCTCTGAAATACACGCCCTGTTACACTCCCTCTGAAATACACGCCCAGTTACACTCTCTCTCAAATACACGCCCAGTTACACTCTCTCTGAAATACACGCCCAGTTACACTCTCTCTGAAATACACGCCCAGTTACACTCTCTCTCAAATACACGCCCTGTTACACTCCCTCTGAAATACACGCCCTGTTACACTCCCTCTGAAATACACGCCCAGTTACACTCTCTCTCAAATACACACCCAGTTACACTCTCTCTCAAATACACGCCCAGTTACACTCTCTCTAAAATACACGCCCAGTTACACTCTCTCTCAAATACACGCCCAGTTACACTCTCTCTCAAATACACGCCCAGTTACACTCCCTCTGAAATACACGCCCAGTTACACTCCCTCTCAAATACACGCCCTGTTACACTCTCTCTCAAATACACGCCCTGTTACACTCTCTCTCAAATACACGCCCAGTTACACTCTCTCTGAAATACACGCCCAGTTACACTCTCTCTGAAATACACACCCTGTTACACTCTCTCTCAAATACACGCCCAGTTACACTCTCTCTCAAATACACGCCCAGTTACACTCCCTCTGAAATACACGCCCAGTTACACTCTCTCTCAAATACACGCCCTGTTACACTCTCTCTCAAATACACGCCCTGTTACACTCTCTCTGAAATACACGCCCAGTTACACTCTCTCTGAAATACACGCCCTGTTACACTCTCTCTCAAATACACGCCCTGTTACACTCTCTCTCAAATACACGCCCTGTTACACTCTCTCTGAAATACACGCCCAGTTACACTCTCTCTGAAATACACGCCCTGTTACACTCTCTCTCAAATACACGCCCAGTTACACTCTCTCTCAAATACACGCCCAGTTACACTCTCTCTCAAATACACGCCCAGTTACACTCCCTCTGAAATACACGCCCAGTTACACTCCCTCTGAAATACACGCCCTGTTACACTCTCTCTCAAATACACACTCTGTTACACTCTCTCTCAAATACACGCCCTGTTACACTCTCTCTCAAATACACGCCCTGTTACACTCTCTCTCAAATACACGCCCTGTTACACTCTCTCTCAAATACACGCCCAGTTACACTCTCTCTGAAATACACGCCCTGTTACACTCTCTCTCAAATACACGCCCTGTTACACTCTCTCTCAAATACACGCCCTGTTACACTCTCTCTGAAATACACGCCCTGTTACACTCTCTCTCAAATACACGCCCTGTTACACTCTCTCTCAAATACACGCCCTGTTACACTCTCTCTGAAATACACGCCCAGTTACACTCTCTCTCAAATACACGCCCAGTTACACTCTCTCTGAAATACACGCCCTGTTACACTCTCTCTGAAATACACGCCCAGTTACACTCTCTCTCAAATACACGCCCTGTTACACTCTCTCTCAAATACACGCCCTGTTACACTCTCTCTGAAATACACGCCCAGTTACACTCTCTCTCAAATACACGCCCAGTTACACTCTCTCTGAAATACACGCCCTGTTACACTCTCTCTCAAATACACGCCCTGTTACACTCTCTCTCAAATACACGCCCTGTTACACTCTCTCTCAAATACACGCCCTGTTACACTCCCTCTCAAATACACGCCCAGTTACACTCTCTCTCAAATACACGCCCAGTTACACTCTCTCTGAAATACACGCCCTGTTACACTCTCTCTGAAATACACGCTCTGTTACACTCTCTCTCAAATACACGCCCTGTTACACTCTCTCTCAAATACACGCCCAGTTACACTCTCTCTCAAATACACGCCCTGTTACACTCTCTCTGAAATACACGCCCTGTTACACTCTCTCTGAAATACACGCCCTGTTACACTCTCTCTCAAATACACGCCCTGTTACACTCTCTCTGAAATACACGCCCTGTTACACTCTCTCTGAAATACACGCCCTGTTACACTCTCTCTCAAATACACGCCCTGTTACACTCTCTCTCAAATACACGCCCAGTTACACTCTCTCTCAAATACACGCCCAGTTACACTCCCTCTCAAATACACGCCCAGTTACACTCCCTCTGAAATACACACCCTGTTACACTCTCTCTCAAATACACGCCCTGTTACACTCTCTCTCAAATACACGCCCAGTTACACTCTCTCTGAAATACACACCCTGTTACACTCTCTCTCAAATACACGCCCTGTTACACTCTCTCTCAAATACACGCCCAGTTACACTCTCTCTCAAATACACGCCCAGTTACACTCTCTCTCAAATACACGCCCTGTTACACTCTCTCTGAAATACACGCCCTGTTACACTCTCTCTGAAATACACGCCCAGTTACACTCTCTCTCAAATACACGCCCAGTTACACTCCCTCTCAAATACACGCCCAGTTACACTCTCTCTGAAATACACGCCCTGTTACACTCTCTCTCAAATACACGCCCAGTTACACTCCCTCTGAAATACACGCCCTGTTACACTCTCTCTGAAATACACGCCCTGTTACACTCTCTCTCAAATACACGCCCAGTTACACTCTCTCTCAAATACACGCCCTGTTACACTCTCTCTCAAATACACGCCCAGTTACACTCTCTCTCAAATACACGCCCAGTTACACTCTCTCTGAAATACACGCCCTGTTACACTCTCTCTGAAATACACGCTCTGTTACACTCTCTCTCAAATACACGCCCAGTTACACTCTCTCTCAAATACACGCCCAGTTACACTCTCTCTCAAATACACGCCCTGTTACACTCTCTCTGAAATACACGCCCTGTTACACTCTCTCTGAAATACACGCCCTGTTACACTCTCTCTCAAATACACGCCCTGTTACACTCTCTCTCAAATACACGCCCAGTTACACTCTCTCTGAAATACACGCCCAGTTACACTCTCTCTGAAATACACGCCCAGTTACACTCTCTCTCAAATACACGCCCTGTTACACTCTCTCTGAAATACACGCCCAGTTACACTCTCTCTCAAATACACGCCCAGTTACACTCTCTCTCAAATACACGCCCTGTTACACTCTCTCTGAAATACACGCCCAGTTACACTCTCTCTGAAATACACGCCCAGTTACACTCTCTCTCAAATACACGCCCAGTTACACTCCCTCTCAAATACACGCCCAGTTACACTCTCTCTGAAATACACGCCCTGTTACACTCTCTCTCAAATACACGCCCAGTTACACTCCCTCTGAAATACACGCCCTGTTACACTCTCTCTGAAATACACGCCCTGTTACACTCTCTCTCAAATACACGCCCTGTTACACTCTCTCTCAAATACACGCCCTGTTACACTCTCTCTGAAATACACGCCCTGTTACACTCTCTCTCAAATACACGCCCAGTTACACTCTCTCTGAAATACACGCCCAGTTACACTCTCTCTCAAATACACGCCCTGTTACACTCTCTCTGAAATACACGCCCAGTTACACTCTCTCTCAAATACACGCCCAGTTACACTCTCTCTCAAATACACGCCCTGTTACACTCTCTCTCAAATACACGCCCTGTTACACTCTCTCTGAAATACACACCCTGTTAAAGTGTTTGGAAATGCAGAGACAGTTTATACACAGCAAGATCCCACAACCAACTATGGAGGTGTGACCTTCCGACAGTGCCCGCTCCCTCAGTGCTGACCCTCCCACAGTACCCGCTCCCTCAGTACTGACCCTCCGACAGTGCGGCACTCCCTCAGCACTGTCCCTCCGACAGTGCCCACTCCCTCAGCACTGACCCTCCGACAGTGCGGCGCTCCCTCAGCACTGACCCTCCGGCAGTGCCCGCTCCCTCAGCACTGACCCTCCGACAGTGCGGCACTCCCTCAGCACTGACCCTCCGACAGTGCCCACTCCCTCAGCACTGACCCTCCGACAGTGCGGCGCTCCCTCAGCACTGACCCTCCGGCAGTGCCCGCTCCCTCAGCACTGACCCTCCGGCAGTGCCCGCTCCCTCAGCACTGATACTGAGTTGTGGGCCTGCTTTACAGTGTCTCTGGCCTCTCTGGGGTAAGGTTTGAACCCACAGTCCCTTGCCTCGAAGTTGAGAGAGATCCCCACTCATGTTGCTGGAGATAATATCACACCCAGAAAACAAGGAGGGAGTGTGTGGCTGGAACATACTCAATGTCGTTACCCTGTCCTAAAACCCGCACTGTCCCTCAACGGTGTGCACATATTTACATGAATCTACGATGTTGGTAAATTGAAGTGGAAAGAGATTGTTAAATTTCCTTCCTCATTGAAAGCTGAGGGTTTTATAGGAGTGTCAGCTGCACAGTGAACAATATTACTCAGAGCTGGGGGAAGGGCCAGTCTCATACAGACAGGCAGTTTCTGCTGTACTGTGGCTAACACATTAGCGTGAGAGAACGAGAACTGAGTGCTGAAATGAGATGTTGCTTTAAAAGGAAGTGTAGATACAGGAATGGGTCAGAAATCACACTCTCACTTCAGGCTCCAGGTTTCAATGGAACTCGCCTTTGAACCCCCTACAAGGCAGGATACTGCCCCCGTCCTGGAAGTGTCTGATGGGGACAGTGCAGAGGAAGCTTTATTGTGTATCCCGTCCCCCCACAAACTCCTGCCCCAGCGCTGACCCTCCGACAGTGCCCACTCCCTCAGTACTGACCCTCCGACAGCGCCCACTCCCTCAGCACTGACCCTCCGACAGTGCCCGCTCCCTCAGCACTGACCTTCCGACAGTGCCCGCTCCCTCAGCACTGCCCCTCCAACAGTGCCCGCTCCCTGAGCACTGCCCCTCCGACAGTGCCCGCGTCCTCAGCGCTGACCTTCCAACAGTGCCCATTCCCTCAGCACTGACCCTCCGACAGTGCCCACTCCCTCAAAGTGCCCACTCCCTCAGCGCTGACCCTCCGACAGTGCCCACTTACTCAGCACTGACCCTCCAACAGTGCCCACTCCCTGAGACAGTTCCCACTCCCTCAGCACTGACCTTCCGACAGTGCCTACTCCCTCAGCGCTGACCTTCTGACAATGACCACTCCCTCAGCGCTGACCCTGCGACAGTGCCCACTCCCTCAGACAGTGCCCACTCCCTCAGCACTGACCCTCACACAGTGCCCGCTTTGTCAGATAGTGCCCACTCCCTCAGCTCTGACCCTCCGACAGCGCCCACTCCCTCAGCTCTGACCCTCCGACAGTGCCCACTCCCTTAGCACTGACCCTCTGACAGTGCCCACTCTCTCAGCACTGACCATCCGACAGTGCGGCACTCCCTCAGCACTGTCCCTCCGACAGTGCCCACTCCCTCAGCACTGACCCTCCGACAGTGCCCACTCCCTCAGCACTGACCCTCCGACAGTGCCCACTCCCTCAGCACTGACCCTCTGACAGTGCCCACTCCCTCAGCACTGTCCCTCCGACAGTGCCCACTCCCTCAGCACTGACCCTCCGACAGTGCCCACTCCCTCAGCACTGACCCTCTGACAGTGCCCACTCCCTCAGCACTGACCCTTGGACGGTGAGGAGGTGCTAATATGCCAGAGGGCATTGAGGTTGAAATGGGTTAAATAAAAACCAAGCCTTGCCAATGTGCCAGGATCAATAATTATTAACCAAAGACAGGTTTGTACCTAATGGGCGGGCAGAGGGGGAGGTACAGATGGCACCAGGGGGTGGTGTCCTCTCTGTGTTCCCTGGCACATGGACAGGACCAGTCCTGAGCGGGACCCCGTCGGGAACGCGCGCGGTGCATTGCGCTGTGCGCGTGCCCGCCGCGCCTGGGAGTGGCGGAGGCGCGCTCCGGGTGTGTGCAAACCGAGAGAGAGAGAGAGATCGGTGCGGGGAGAGTGGGGGTGCTGGCCGAGTCGGTAAGTGAGATGGAGCAGCAGCAGCGGGAGGGGGAGAGAGAGAGAGACTGTTACAGGGAGGGGGGGAGAGAGAGAGAGAGACTGTTACAGGGAGGGGGGGAGAGAGAGAGAGACTGTAACAGGGAGGGGGGGAGAGAGAGAGAGAGACTGTTACAGGGAGGGGGGGAGAGAGAGAGAGACTGTAACAGGGAGGGGGGGGAGAGAGAGAGAGACTGTTACAGGGAGGGGGAGAGAGAGAGAGATTGTAACAGGAAGGGGGAGAGAGAGAGAGAGATTGTAACAGGAAGGGGGAGAGAGAGAGAGAGACTGTTACAGGGAGGGGGAGAGAGAGAGAGATTGTAACAGGAAGGGGGAGAGAGAGAGAGAGAGACTGTTACAGGGAGGGGGAGAGAGAGAGATTGTAACAGGGAGGGGGAGAGAGAGAGATTGTAACAGGAAGGGGGAGAGAGAGAGAGACTGTTACAGGGAGGGGGAGAGAGAGAGAGAGATTGTAAGAGGAAGGGGGAGAGAGAGAGAGAGACTGTTACAGGGAGGGGGAGAGAGAGAGAGATTGTAACAGGAAGGGGGAGAGAGAGAGAGAGAGACTGTTACAGGGAGGGGGAGAGAGAGAGATTGTAACAGGGAGGGGGAGAGAGAGAGATTGTAACAGGAAGGGGGAGAGAGAGAGAGACTGTTACAGGGAGGGGGAGAGAGAGAGAGAGATTGTAAGAGGAAGGGGGAGAGAGAGAGAGACTGTAACAGGGAGGGAGAGAGAGAGAGAGAGAGACTGTAACAGGGAGGGGGAGAGAGAGAGAGACTGTAACAGGGAGGGGGAGAGAGAGAGAGACTGTAACAGGAAGGGGACAGAGAGAGAGAGACTGTAACAGGGAGGGGGAGAGAGAGAGAGACTGTTACAGGGAGGGGGGGAGAGAGAGAGAGAGACTGTTACAGGGAGGGGGGGAGAGAGAGAGAGACTGTAACAGGGAGGGGGGGAGAGAGAGAGAGAGACTGTTACAGGGAGGGGGGGAGAGAGAGAGAGACTGTAACAGGGAGGGGGGGGAGAGAGAGAGAGACTGTTACAGGGAGGGGGAGAGAGAGAGAGATTGTAACAGGAAGGGGGAGAGAGAGAGAGAGATTGTAACAGGAAGGGGGAGAGAGAGAGAGAGACTGTTACAGGGAGGGGGAGAGAGAGAGAGATTGTAACAGGGAGGGGGAGAGAGAGAGAGAGAGACTGTTACAGGGAGGGGGAGAGAGAGAGATTGTAACAGGGAGGGGGAGAGAGAGAGATTGTAACAGGAAGGGGGAGAGAGAGAGAGACTGTTACAGGGAGGGGGAGAGAGAGAGAGAGATTGTAAGAGGAAGGGGGAGAGAGAGAGAGAGACTGTTACAGGGAGGGGGAGAGAGAGAGAGATTGTAACAGGAAGGGGGAGAGAGAGAGAGAGAGACTGTTACAGGGAGGGGGAGAGAGAGAGATTGTAACAGGGAGGGGGAGAGAGAGAGAGAGATTGTAAGAGGAAGGGGGAGAGAGAGAGAGACTGTAACAGGGAGGGAGAGAGAGAGAGAGAGAGACTGTAACAGGGAGGGGGAGAGAGAGAGAGACTGTAACAGGGAGGGGGAGAGAGAGAGAGACTGTAACAGGAAGGGGACAGAGAGAGAGAGACTGTAACAGGGAGGGGGAGAGAGAGAGAGACTGTAACAGGAAGGGGACAGAGAGAGAGAGAGACTGTAACAGGAAGGGGACAGAGAGAGAGAGAGACTGTAACAGGGAGGGGGAGAGAGAGAGAGACTGTAACAGGAAGGGGACAGAGAGAGAAAGAGAGAGACTAACAGGGAGAGAGAGAGAGATTGTAACAGAGGGAGAAGGGAATGCGAGAGAGAGAGAGATTGTAACAGAGGGTGGGAGAGAGAGAGACTAACAGAGGGAGAAGGGAATGCGAGAGAGAGACTGTAACAGAGCGAGAGGGAGGGAGAGAGACTGTAACAGAGGGAGGGAGAGAGAGAGAGAGGGAGAGAGAGAGAAGGTAACAGAGGGAGGGGGAGAGAGAGACTAACAGAGGGAGGGAGAGAGAAACTAACACAGGGAGAGAGAGAGAGATTGTAACAGAAGGAGAGAGATTGTAACAGAGGAAAAGAAAGATAGAAATTGTAACAGGAGAGAGAGAGAGAGAAAAAAACAGAGGGAGGGAGGGGAAGAAAGAGAGAGAGAGACAGTGGAACAGAGGGAGAAGGAGAGAGAGGGAGAGATGCTAACAGAGGGGAATCCCTGTAAATACTGACACACTCCCCCCTCCTCCCTGGGACCCCCTGTAAATACTAACACTAACACTTCACGCACCCCCGGGGACCCCTTGTAAATACTGACACACTCCCATCACCCCCCAGGGAGTCCCTGCAAATACTGACACTTCCCCTCCCCACAGGGACACCCCCCCCCCAGTAAATACGTACACACTTCCCCACCCCACCCCAGGACCCTTGTAAACACTGACATATTCCTCCTTCCCCCATAGACCTCCTGTAAATACTGACACACCGGGTATCCCCTGTAAATACTGACAAACACCCCCACAGAATCCTTTGTAAATACTGATTCATCCCATCCCCCCCCCCTCCCTCCCCCTCCATGATATTAGGGATGATACCAGGGATGATACCATTGGGATGTAGTCATTGGCCTGTTTTGATGGAGATCAGTGACTCAGTCACAAACCTGTACACCCCTGGTATGCACTATCAGCTGATAATTTTGGGATTTTGCACTTTTTCTTGGTTATCGTTAATGCTGGTGTGTGTGTGTGTGTGTGTGTGTCTGTCTGTCTGACTGTCTGTCTGGGTGTGTGTGCTGTGTCAATGCTGATCTCTCCACCCTGTGCGTGTGGATTGACACAAACCACTTTGTGAAAGTGTGCTTCACTCTGGTCTGGGAACCGCAGCAGTGCCAACTTAGAAACAGCCCAACGAGTAACAGGTTGAACCTCATCTGGAACCTCTTGGTGAATCCTACCAGCGGTGTCGGAGCTGCAGGTGGTTAGTTTGTACAACAGGAACACACTGCAGTTACACTCTGGTAAACGGTACGGTGCACGTTGCACTGTCCTTGTCTCGAGGCACCCCATTGTCAGCTATGAATGGTCCCCATTAGTGGCTATCCACACCCCCACCCCCAGGATAACTGTAAACCACTCCTCTCTTTGCCCAGCTGGTTTTCTGTCTATCTCTGGACTCAGAATTAACATTCTGGGTCGAGATGACCTTTTCTCAGAACACATGTCGCCGAAAGGTCTGTTGCTCCGAAATGTTAACTGGTTTCTTTGCATGGATGATTATCGGCCCTACTGAGCTTTTCCAGCGATTTCTGTTTCTGATTTACAGCATCTGCTGTTCTTTTGGCTTCACTCGGGGTCTTGTATCCTTCAGTCAGGTCATCCCTCACCCCGCTAGACTCCAGTCAAAACAGGCCCGGTCTGCCCTACCTGTTCCCCAAAGGTTGCTGCTCATTCCAGGTATTGTACGAGTAAAGCCCGTCCAGTGTCTTTCCACGATTAAATCACTGCGGATGCTGGAAATCCAGACTGAAAACAAAAAGTGCTGGAGATCCCAGTGGGTCAGGCAGCATCCATGGAAGGAGAACAAGCCAACGTTTCCAATCCAGATGGCTCCTCATCGGAGCTCTGATGAAGAGTCATCTAGACTCGAAACGTGATCTTGCTCTCTGTCCAAGGATGCAGCCCTGACCCGCTCAGATCTCCAGCACTTTTTGTTTCCCTCCAAGGTATCGATATTGTTCTGAAATCAGAACTGCACACTCGAGGTGCGGTCTCACCAAAGCCCGAATTGCATCCTTCCTTTGATGGTCAAGTCCTCCTGTAATAAAGAATAGCACCCCATTACCTTCCAGTTGCCTCCAGCCCAGTGTTCTGTGACTCCGGCTACACTGACACACTCTCATCATTAGCAATCTCCTGCACCTCTCACAATGCACAATCATCACGCCTCACTGAGTTCAACCGGAGATATCCGTGTACCCTCCGGCCCTGTAACTACCACAGTCCCAATGGTATGGCCCCAGCACAGGATGGTGTTGACGGGTGAACCCTGTGGAACTCCAGGGCATACAAGGCAGTCTTGTTCCTGAAACCAGATGGGGTTGCACCAGGCTGAGCTGTTACACAGGACGAAGGGGTTACACAAGGAGGTTTCAGCTGCTGACATTGCACAACGTTGCAATGTTCACTTCAAACTGTAAAGCAGACAGTGAGTGACCCTTACTGTGCTGAATAAACCCTGACTCTGTACGGTTACACAGTGAGTGACCCTTACCCTGCTGAATAAACCCTGACTCTGTACGGTTACACAGTGAGTGACCCTTACCCTGCTGAATAAACCCTGACTCTGTACAGTTACACAGTGAGTGACCCTTACCCTGCTGAATAAACCCTGACTCTGTACGGTTACACAGCGAGTGACCCTTACCCTGCTGAATAAACACTGACTCTGTACGGTTACACAGCGAGTGACTCTTACCCTGCTGAATAAACCCTGACTCTGTACAGTTACACAGTGAGTGACCCTTACCCTGCTGAATAAACCCTGACTCTGTACGGTTACACAGTGAGTGACCCTTACCCTGCTGAATAAACACTGACTCTGTACAGTTACACAGTGAGTGACCCTTACCCTGCTGAATAAACCCTGACTCTGTACGGTTACACAGTGAGTGACCCTTACCCTGCTGAATAAACCCTGACTCTGTACAGTTACACAGTGAGTGACCCTTACCCTGCTGAATAAACCCTGACTCTGTACGGTTACACAGTGAGTGACCCTTACCCTGCTGAATAAACCCTGACTCAGTACGGTTACAGAGTGAGTGACCCTTACCCTGCTGAATAAACCCTGACTCTGTACAGTTACACAGTGAGTGACCCTTACCCTGCTGAATAAACACTGACTCTGTACGGTTACACAGTGAGTGACCCTTACCCTGCTGAATAAACACTGACTCTGTACGATTACACAGTGAGTGACCCTTACCCTGCTGAATAAACACTGACTCTGTACGATTACACAGTGAGTGACCCTTACCCTGCTGAATAAACCCTGACTCTGTACGGTTACACAGTGAGTGACCCTTACCCTGCTGAATAAACACTGACTCTGTACGGTTACACAGTGAGTGACCCTTACCCTGCTGAATAAACCCTGACTCTGTACGGTTACACAGTGAGTGACCCTTACCCTGCTGAATAAACCCTGACTCTGTACGGTTACACAGTGAGTGACCCTTACCCTGCTGAATAAACCCTGACTCTGTACGGTTACACAGTGAGTGACCCTTACGCTGCTGAATAAACCCTGACTCTGTACGGTTACAGAGTGAGTGACTGTCAGTTAACATTGTTTTCTGGAGTTCAGAAGGATGAGTGGAATCTCCCCGAAATCCGTAAAAATGGAACAGGCCTCGACTGGGTAGATGCAGGAGAGACGTTTCTGATGATGGTGGTGTCTGAAACCAAGGTCATAGTCTCAGGACATAGGCTGAACCGTTCGGTAAAGATAAAGTCTCATTGTCACAGAGAGGTCGATAGGTCTCCTCTCTTATAAGTCCGTAAGGACACGAATAGCCATTTGGCCCCTTTTCTCCGTGCCTCTTTGTTGTGGTAACATCCTGTCAGCATTTACCCTGCCAAGCCCCTGAGGACTTCTGCATGTTTTAATGCGATCACCCCTCATGCCTTGAAACTTCAGGGAGTAGAGTCCCAACCTGTTTAACCACTGTCCCTCCATACGGGGCATCGTTTTGGTGAGCCCCCTCTCTGAACTGACTGCAGTAAAATGATATCTTTCCTTAAATCCGGGACCAAAGCTGCTCATAGTGCTCCAGCTGTGGTCTCCGCAGCACCTGGTCCAGTTCCCATAAGGCTTCCTTGTTCTTAACCTTTAACCCCCTTGAAATAAGGGGCCACATTCCACGACCCTTCCTGATTACCTGTTGCCCCTGGGTACTAGCTTTCTCTGCTTTGTGCATAACCTTTGTCCCTTTGTACTGCAGCTTTCTGCAGTTTCTCTCCATTTCAATAACACTATTCTCTTGTTCTCCCTTCCAAAATGAACTTCACATTTTCACACATTATACTCTATTTGCCAACTTTTTACCCACTTCACCTATCAATATCTCCCAATAAACTGTTTGTATCCCTCCCACAATCTGCGTTCCCAATTAGTCTGCAAATTTGGCGACAGTACATTCACTTCCTTCCCCCAAGTCATTAATATATATCATAGACAATGGTCATATAGATTGTAAACAATGGTAATATATATTGTAAACAATTATAACATCCAGTAGGAAACCATGGTAATGCCCAATGGAAAACGATGATAATATCTAATGGGAAACCAGGGTAATATCTAATGGGAAATGATGGTAATATCTATTGGAAACAGTTGCAATCCCAGCAGTGATCCCTGTGGAGTCCATTGGTCACGGGTCACCAATCCGAAAAAGATCCCTTATCCCCACCCGGCCAATTCCCTATCCAGGCCAGTAACCCACCTCCAACACTGCAGGCTCTTGTGACTTAACCTTTTGCGATGCACTTTCTCAAACACCTTCTGGAAGTCCACACTGACTGGATCGCCTCTGGTTGAAACTTCCTTGAAAATCTCGAAGACGTTAGTCAGCTAGGATTTCCCTTTCATGACACTGCTCGATCAGGTGGTGATTTTCCAAATGTTCCTGCTATCACTTCCTAAATAATTGATTCCAATACTTTCCCAACAATAAATGTTTGGCCAGTTGGTCTTAGTTACATGCTTTTTGCCTCCTTCCCTTTTTGAATAGGGTGTCACATTGGCAGTTTTCCGATCCAGAATCCAAGGATTTTTGGAAAGTTATAACCAATGCATCTATTTTCTCTCTAGCTTCCTCTTTGAGGATCCGAGGATAAGAACCATCAGAGGCAGGGACTTAGCTGCCTTGCATCTCTCTCATCCTACTTCTCTAGTGGTGGTGAGGGCACTTTGTGCCTCCCCTGTATTCTTTAGTATTAATGGAGTGTTTTGAAGTATTTTCCACCATAAAGTCTGACACAAAATACTAGTTGAACTGCTCTGCCATTTCCTTGTTCCCCAAAAGCATCTCCCCGGATTCATTTTCGAAGGGGATGTGTTCACTTTGACCTCTCTTCCCATTTTATTTAGTTACAGCAGCTCTTACTGTCAGGTTTTATGTTCCTTGCCAGTTTGCCCTTGAAGTATATTTTCTGTCTTTATTACCTTTCTTTGTTGGATTCTTAATTAATCTCAGTCTTTGGGGCTATCACTGACTTTTACCTCCTTTATGTGCATTTTCTTGATACCCTCCTTTGAGTCTTTCCTCCTTACTGCTGGAGTGTCACAAATTACCTTCTTAAATATCTGCCACTGTGTGCACACTGCTTTTCTGCTCCTCTATCTACATCAGCTAACTCAATTTCTCATTTCATTGCAACTCCCTTTATTTAAGTTAAACACTTGTTCAGACTCAATCTTCTCACTCTCAAACTGAATATTGAATATGATCATGTTATGATCACTACTTCCAATGTGATTTTTTTTTAAACTCAGAGGTCATTTAGAGTCATAGAGATGTACAGCACGGAAACAGACCTTTCGGTCCAACTCGTCCATGTCAATCCTTAATTAATCTAGACCTATTTTCCAGCATTTGGCCCATATCCCTCTAAATCCTTTGTAATCCAGATGCTGTTAAATGTTGCAATTGTACCAGCCTCCACCACTTCCTCTGGCAGCTCATTCCATACACGCACCACCCTCTGCATGAAAAAGGTTATCCCTCAGGTCCCTTTTAAATTTTTCCCCTCTCATCTTAAACCTATGCCCTCTAGTTTTGGACTCCCAACCCTGGAGAAAAGACCTTGTCTATTTACCCTATCCATGCCCTATCATTATAAACCCCTATAAGGTCACCCCTCAGCCTCTGACGCTCCAGGGAAAACAGCCCCAGCCTGTTCAGCCTCCCCCTGTAGCTCAAACCCTCCAACCCTGGCAACATCCTTGTAAATCTTTTCTGCACCCTTTCAAGTTTCACAACACCCTTCCCATAGCCGGGAGAACACATGAAGAACCTGCCTCGTGACACACTAGATCCAAGATGGCCTGTTCCCTGATTGGTTCCACGACAGTTTCCCAGATGAAAATGATCCCAAATGAATTATTGTCATGGCTACCCTTTCCAATTTGATTCCCCCAGTCAACATGAAGACTAAAGTCGCCCACAGTTGTTGCTTGACTCTCTTTTACACGCTCCTGTTATTTGTTGGTTTCTAGCCTTTCACACAGAGCCATGACTGTTTTTGGGGTCTGTCCATCACTCTGGCCAATGTTGTATTACCTGCACTGCTTTAATGCTACCCAAAGGACTCAACATCATCCAATCCTGGATCACTCTCACAGTTGTCTTTATTTCGCCTATGAATAGTTGTGCCCAGACCATCTTTCCCGCCTAAACAGCTCAGTTATCCCTGATTGTGAAGTTCTCCCTGGTTTGATCTCCTTGTAACAAGGCCATTGGCACGGTGGCTCAGTGGTTAGCACTGCTGCCTCCCGGCGCCAGGGACCCGGGTTCGATCCCACCCTCGGGTGACTGTCTGTGTGGAGTTTGCACATTCTCCCCGTGTCTGCGTGGGTTTCCTCCGGGTGCTCCGGTTTCCTCCCACAGTCCAAAGATGTGCAGGTCAGGGTGGATTGGCCGTGGGAAATTGTCCCATAGTGCCCAGGGATGTACAGGTTAGGGTGGATTGGCTGTGGGAAATTGTCCCATAGTGTCCAGGGATGTGCAGGTTAGGGTGGATTGGCCACGGGAAATTGTCCCATAGTGTCCAGGGATGTGCAGGTTAGGGTGGATTGGCCACGGGAAATTGTCCCATAGTGTCCAGGGATGTGCAGGTTAGGGTGGATTGGCCACGGGAAATTGTCCCATAGTGTCCAGGGATGTGCAGGTTAGGGTGGATTGGCCACGGGAAATTGTCCCATAGTGTCCAGGGATGTACAGGTTAGGGTGGATTGACCATGGGAAATTGTCCCATAGTGTCCAGGGATGTGCAGGTTAGGGTGGATTGGCCGTGGGAAATTGTCCCATAGTGTCCAGGGATGTGCAGGTTAGGGTGGATTGGCCGTGGGAAATTGTCCCATAGTATCTGGAGATGTGCAAGGTGGGTGAGTGATTCATGGGAAATGCGGGGCTATGGGAATAGGGCGGGATGCTCTGTCGAGGGACGGGGGCTGGGAGGACCTGGATTGCTGGCTGGGTCTGGGGCAGCACGGTGAGCCAGTGTGCGGCCTGTATGTAGTTTAGTGGTTGATTTTCACGAGCGCAGATTCGATTGCTTGAAGGGCCTATATCTGAGGTATAGATCTCCCAGACTTGAGGTTTGTAAATACTGGTGTCTTGTTTCAGAGTTCTGACTGGGTTCTGCCTCTTGCTGTCTTCCTTGTGTAGGTGTTTATCCACGTGCAGGCTGCAGACTGAGCTGATGTGAGGATGCACTCAGGGTTCGCAGGGAGAGTTTACAAACAGAGGCAGAAACAGCTCGGGGCAGGCAGACACGACCAGGCCTTCAAATACCTGGGGCAGGATTACGAGAGGCTCCGTGATGATTACCTCGGCCGAGGGGGTCTGTTCGACGATCCGCATTTCCCTGCAGGCTCCACCAGTATTGGGTATAAAGAGCTGGGTCCGCACTCCTCCAAAACACATGGCATCTGCTGGAAAAGGCCAAAGGTGAGTGTGAGCGGGGCGGTGAGTGTGAGCGGGGCGGTGAGTGTGAGCGGGGCGGTGAGTGATCAGGGCGATGAGTGTGAGCGGGGCGGTGAGTGGTCAGGGCGGTGAGTGTGAGCGGGTCAGTGAGTGTGAGCGGGATGATGATTGTGGTCAGGTCAGTGAGTGTGAGCGGGGCGGTGAGTGTGTGCCAGGCAGTGAGTGTGAGCAGGGTAGAGAGTGAGTGCGGGGCAGTGAGTGGTCAGGTCAGTGAGTGTGAGCGGGGGGTGTGTGAGCGGGGCGGTGTGTGGTCAGGTCGGTGAGTGTGAGCGGGGCGGTGAGTGTGAGCGGGGCGGTGAGTGGTCAGGTCAGTGAGTGTGAGCGGGGGCGGTGAGTGTGAGCGGGGCGGTGAGTGGTCGGGTCGGTGAGTGTGAGCGGGTCGGTGAGTGGTCAGGTCAGTGAGTGTGAGCAGGGCAGTGAGTGGTCAGGTCAGTGGGTGTGAGCAGGGTGGTGAGTGAGCAGGGCGGTGAGTGTGAGCGGGGCGGTGAGTGGTCGGGTCGGTGAGTGTGAGCGGGTCGGTGAGTGGTCAGGTCAGTGAGTGTGAGCGGGGGGTGTGTGAGCGGGGCGGTGTGTGGTCAGGTCGGTGAGTGTGAGCGGGGCGGTGAGTGGTCAGGTCGGTGAGTGTGAGCGGGGCGGTGACTGTGAGTGGGGCGGTGAGTGGTCAGGTCAGTGAGTGTGAGCGGGGCGGTGAGTGTGAGCGGGGCGGTGAGTGGTCGGGTCGGTGAGTGTGAGCGGGTCGGTGAGTGGTCAGGTCAGTGAGTGTGAGCAGGGCAGTGAGTGGTCAGGTCAGTGGGTGTGAGCAGGGTGGTGAGTGAGCAGGGCGGTGAGTGTGAGCGGGGCGGTGAGTGGTCGGGTCGGTGAGTGTGAGCGGGTCGGTGAGTGGTCAGGTCAGTGAGTGTGAGCAGGGCAGTGAGTGGTCAGGTCAGTGGGTGTGAGCAGGGTGGTGAGTGTAAGCAGGTCGGTGAGTGTGAGTGGGGCGGTGAATGGTCAGGTTAGTGAGTGTGAGCGGGGCGGTGTGTGGTCAGGTCGGTGAGTGTGAGCAGGTCGGTAAGTGTGAGCGGGGCGGTGAATGGTCAGGTCAGTGAGTGTGAGCGGGGCGGTGTGTGGTCAGGTCGGTGAGTGTGAGTAGGGCGGTGAGTGTGAGCGGGGTGGTGAATGGTCAGGTCAGTAGTGTGAGCGGGGCGGTGAGTAGTGAGGTCGGTGAGTGTGAGCGGGGCAGTGTGTGGTCAGATCGGTGAGTGGGAACGGGGCGGTGAGTGATCAGCTCAGTGAGTGTGAGCGGGGCGGTGAGTGGTCAGGTCAGTGAGTGTGAGCGGGTTGGTGAGTGTGAGCGGGGCAGTGTGTGGTCAGGTCGGTGAGTGTGAGTGGGGCGGTGAGTGGTCAGGTCAGTGAGTGTGAGCGGGGGCAGTGAGTAGTCAGGTCAGTGAGTGTGAGCAGGTTGGTGAGTGTGAGCGGGGGCAGTGAGTGGTCAGGTCGGTGAGTGTGAGCAGGTCGTGAGTGGTCAGGTTGTTGAGTGTGAGTGGGTCGGTGAGTGGTCAGGTCGGTGGGTGTGAGCGGGGCGGTGAGTGGTCAGGTCAGTGGGTGTGAGCGGGGCGGTGAGTGTGAGCAGGGCGGTGAGTGTGAGCGGGGCGGTGAGTAGTCAGGTCAGTGAGTGTGAGCGGGGCGGTGAGTGGTCAGGTCGGTGAGTGTGTGCGGGGATGGTGAGTGTGAGCGGGGACGGTGAGTGTGAGCGGGACAGTGTGTGGTCAGGTCGGTGAGTGTGAGCGGGGCGGTGAGTGGTTAGGTCAGTGAGTGTGAGCGGGTCGGTGAGTGTGAGCGGGGGCAGTGTGTGGTCAGGTCAGTGAGTGTGAGCGGGGCAGTGTGTGGTCAGGTCGGTGAGTGTGAGCGGGGTGGTGAGTGTGAGCAGGGCAGTGTGTGGTCAGGTCGGTGAGTGTGAGCGGGGCAGTGAGTGTGAGCGGGGGCAGTGAGTAGTCAGGTCGGTGAGTGTGAGCGGGGCAGTGTGTGGTCAGATCGGTGAGTGTGAGCGGGGGCAGTGAGTGGTCAGGTCGGTGAGTGTGAGCGGGGCAGTGTGTGGTCAGATCGGTGAGTGTGAGCGGGGCGGTGAGTGTGAGCGGGGGCAGTGAGTGGTCAGGTTGGTGAGTGTGAGCGGGGCAGTGTGTGGTCAGGTCGGTGAGTATGAGCGGGGCAGTGTGTGGTCAGGACGGTGAGTGTGAACGGGGCGGTGAGTGGTCAGTTCAGTGAGTGTGAGCGGGTCGGTGAGTGTGAGCGGGGGCGGTGAGTGGTCAGGTCAGTGAGTGTGAGCGGGTCGGTGAGTGTGAGCGGGGCGGTGAGTGTGAGCGGGTCGGTGAGTGTGAGCAGGGCGGTGAGTGTGAGCGGGGGCGGTGAGTGGTCAGGTCGGTGAGTGTGAGCGGGTCGGTGAGTGGTCAGGTCAGTGAGTGTGAGCGGGTTGGTGAGTGTGAGCAGGGCGGTGAGTGGTCAGGTCGGTGAGTGTGAGCAGGGCGGTGAGTGGTCAGGTCGGTGAGTGTGAGCAGGGCGGTGAGTGGTCAGGTCGGTGAGTGTGAGCGGGTCGGTGAGTGTGAGCGGGGCGGTGGCTGGTCAGGTCGGTGAGTGTGAGCGGGGCGGTGAGTGTGAGCGGGTCGGTGAGTGTGAGCGGGGGCGGTGAGTGGTCAGGTCAGTGAGTGTGAGCGGGTCGGTGAGTGTGAATGGGGTGGTGAGTGGTCAGGTCAGTGAGTGTGAGCGGGTCGGTGAGTGTGAGCAGGGCGACGAGTGTGGTCAGGGCGGTGAGTGGTCAGGTCGGTGAGTGTGCGCGGGGCGGTGAGTGTGAGCGGGGGCGGTGAGTGGTCAGGTCGGTGAGTGTGCGCGGGGCGGTGAGTGTGAGCGGGGGCGGTGAGTGGTCAGGTCAGTGAGTGTGAGCGGGGGCGGTGAGTGGTCAGGTCAGTGAGTGTGAGCGGGGGCGGTGAGTGGTCAGGTCGGTGAGTGTGAGCGGGGGCGGTGAGTGGTCAGGTCAGTGAGTGTGAGCGGGGGCGGTGAGTGTGAGCGGGGGCGGTGAGTGGTCAGGTCAGTGAGTGTGAGCGGGGGCGGTGAGTGTGAGCGGGGGCGGTGAGTGGTCAGGTCAGTGAGTGTGAGCGGGGGCGGTGAGTGGTCAGGTCGGTGAATGTGCGCGGGGCGGTGAGTGTGAGCGGGGGCGGTGAGTGGTCAGGTCAGTGAGTGTGAGCGGGGGCGGTGAGTGGTCAGGTCAGTGAGTGTGAGCGGGGGCGGTGAGTGTGCGCGGGGCTGTGAGTGTGCGCGGGGGCGGTGAGTGGTCAGGTCAGTGAGTGTGAGCGGGGGCGGTGAGTGTGAGCGGGGGCGGTGAGTGGTCAGGTCAGTGAGTGTGAGCGGGGGCGGTGAGTGGTCAGGTCAGTGAGTGTGAGCGGGGGCGGTGAGTGGTCAGGTCAGTGAGTGTGAGCGGGGGCGGTGAGTGGTCAGGTCGGTGAGTGTGCGCGGGGCTGTGAGTGTGCGCGGGGCGGTGAGTGTGCGCGGGGGCGGTGAGTGGTCAGGTCAGTGAGTGTGAGCGGGGGCGGTGAGTGGTCAGGTCAGTGAGTGTGAGCGGGGGCGGTGAGTGGTCAGGTCAGTGAGTGTGAGCGGGGGCGGTGAGTGGTCAGGTCGGTGAGTGTGCGCGGGGCTGTGAGTGTGCGCGGGGCGGTGAGTGTGCGCGGGGCGGTGAGTGTGCGCGGGGGCGGTGAGTGGTCAGGTCAGTGAGTGTGAGCGGGGGCGGTGAGTGTGAAAATGACCCTGTATATAATGAGGATATGGAACCTGAGCAGCCGATAATTGACAGGGCAGAAGGAACGGGCCGTTGTTCGAGGGATTCAGGTCCGAATCCATGCTTCGAGTTTGTGCAGTTTCCAGTTGAGTCCGAGAGGTTGTTCAATGCCCCAGCTGGATCAGGAGGTGTGGTTCCTCCAGATGGGACGGACCCTTGTTACAATGTTCCATCAGGACTCCTCCATCATTCCCAACACTTCCTCACTCCTTCACAATTACAGAAGGTGTAACACTCCCCTTTCACCTCCTTGTCAGAGGTTTCAAACACACCTTCCAACTGAAGCAGTATTTCATGTTTGCTTCTTTCAGCCCAGTCACTGTCTCACTGTGCAGTGTACATTTCACTGGGAAGATCACACACAGACTGGGGAATACCACCTCCGCCCCCTGTAGGAATGGGATCCCAAACTTCCAGCTGCTTGTTATTACAGGAAAAACACAGTGCTCTCGTACTGATGTCTCGGAGTGTGAGCATGAGTGTCCCAGTGAGATTAACAGACACTGCCAATAGATGTCACCTTGACGGTAATAATGGCTCAGGTATACCCTACTGAAGGTTTGATTGGAGCACAGTTAAGCTCAATTGTTCTGGGTGGCACGGTGGCTCATTGGTTAGCACTGCTGCCTCACTGCACCAGGGATCCAGGTTTGATTCCAGCCCCAGGCCATTGTGTGCAGTGTGTACGTTCTCCCAGAGACTTGCATTGGTTTGCTCCCAGAGTCCAAGGATGTGTAGGTTAGGGTGGATTGGCCATGCTATAGTGCCCAAGGATGTGCAGGTTAGGGTGGATTGACCATGCTAAATTGTCCCATAGTGCCCAGAGGTGTGCAGGTTAGGGAGGATTGGCCGTGCTAAACTACCCCATAGTGTCCAGGGATGTGCAGGTTAGGGTGGATTGGCCGTGGGAAATTGCCCCATAGTGCCCAGAGGTGTGCAGGTTAGGGAGGATTGGCCGTGCTAAACGACCCCATAGTGTCCAGGGATGTGCAGGCTAGCCATGGGAATTGCAGGGTTACAGGACTAGCGTGGGATGCTCTTCAGAGGGGCAGAGTGGACTTAATGGGCCAAGTGGCCTCTTTCTGAACTATCGGGATTCTAAAAGGTGTCAACAACTAACTGCCTTTATGTATCCACAGGAAATATGTTCCAACCCACAGTTCATCGTGGATGGAGCGACACGCACTGACATTTGTCAGGGAGGTTTGGGTAAGGTCATAGTTCCAATACAATCTGATTTAGCCTGTAGTGCGCTATCAGTGATACTACATTAACAACTCAAAGCTTCTGGGGTATATGGGTTGTATTCCCGCAGTAGGGTTTTAATAAAGTGAGCTTGGAGTTTATAAAAGGAAGAAGCCAGTGTATTGGTGCCTGCATAACTGCCCTCCAATGGAGTTAAAACCCCCATGTCTGGGTCAGTAATGCCCTGCGGGGAGGGGAAATCTGCTGTCGTTACCTGGTCTGGCCTACACATGAATCCAGACACACGTCGATGGGGTTGACTGTTCATTGCCCTCAGAAATGGCTGAGCGAGCTGAACGTTTCGATCCCAAATTCACCCTCTCAGGAGCCACAGGAAAAGGCTAATCCAGAGAGACAGAGACAGACTGTGCAGAGTGATCCAAAGAGTTCTGTGAAGGAAATTGGGTATGTCTGTAAAGACTAACCAATTGTTCCAGATGCACCGTAGAAAGCGTTCTATCCAGATGCAAAACGGCAGCTGCTCTGCCCAGGACCCTGAGAAACGACAGGGAGCCGTGAACACAGCCCAGTCCATCACACAACCCAACCTTCCAACCACCAACTCCATCTACGCTTCCCACTGCCTCAGGAAGGCAGCCGATGTCAGAGACCCCTCCCACCCCGGTTATAACCTCCCCCAACCTCTTCTGTTGGCCAAAAGATATAAACACGTAAACACACGCACTGACAGGTTCACGAACAGCTTCTTCCCTGTTGTTATTAGACCGCTGAATGGACTCTCACATTGATCTCACTCCCTGTACACCTTCTCTACAGCTATAACATTGTATTCCTCGCTCTGTTCTATCACCCTGAGGCACTTTGTTTGCTACAATTTGCCTATACTGCACACAGAACAAATCTTTTCACTGTACTGAGGTACGTGTGACAGTAATACATCAAATCAACAAGATCTCGGTTGCCCTTTACCCAGTTCCATTCTGAGGGTGAGAATGTGAACAGTTATATAGGATTTGGAGTTAGCATGCTTTCGGTCATTGCCACTCATTGCATGCTGAAATATTCTCTCACATCCTCCCTGGTGTCTCTCCCCCAAAACCCAACACCTGCCTTTTGCTATGCTTTCCTTCATTGGTCAGAGTATTGAGTACAGGAGTTGGGAGGTCATGTTGCGGCTGTACAGGACATTGGTTAGGCCACTGTTGGAATATTGCGTGCAATTCTGGTCTCCTTCCTATCCGAAAGATGTTGTGAAACGTGAAAGGGTTCAGAAAAGATTTACAAGGATGTTGCCAGGGTTGGAGGATCTGAGCTACAGGGAGAGGCTGAACAGGCTGGGGCTGTTTTCCCTGGAGCGTCAGAGGCTGAGGGGTGACCTTATAGAGGTTTACAAAATTATGAGGGGCATGGAAAGGATAAATAGACAAAGTCTTTTCCCTGGGGTGGGGGAGTCCAGAACGAGAGGGCATAGGTTTAGGGTGAGAGGGGAAAGATATAAAAGAGACCTAAGGGGCAACTTTTTCACGCAGAGGGTGGTATTTGTGGAATGAGCTGACAGAGGAAGTGGTAGAGGCTGGTACAATTACAGCATTTAAAAGGCATCTGGATGGGGACATGAATAGGAAGGGTTTGGGGGGATATGGGCCAAGTGCTGGCAGGTGGGACTAGATTAGGTTAGGATATCTGGTCAGCATGGACGAGTTGGGCCGAAGGGTCTGTTTCTGTGCTGTATGATTCTATGACTCTCCTCAGTGGCTAACGGGATTAGCCAGTAGACCCACATCCTGGGAGTGAACCAAGTCTACTTCCCCGACTGGTTTTCCCTTTGATTTGCCGAGTTTCCTGCTCGCTTCTGTACTGTCTCTGATATCTCCCTCTGGGTTTCTGTGGATTTTACAATCACCTCCTGCTGACACTTTGGGAGGTCAGAGACTCAGGGCTCTCGGCCAAACCCACTGCATCATTCACTCTGCAGGCAGCACCTTCCCAAAGATTCACTCACTGCCCTTAAACCAGAGCGGAAAACTCACCAGGCAGCAATCCCAACGCTGGGGTCAGGACGGGGCCCAGCCTCTGGGAAGCGGGCGTTGGACGGGCGAGGGCTTCATAGGAATGGGACCGTTTATGTTACAAAACAACATCTGTTCATTCAAGGAGGGAGCGACATTCAGCAGACACCCTCCAGCCCCTACAGCCCCTCCCTATCTTTATAACCCCCTCCACCCCCTCCCTATCTCTGTAACCCCCGCCAGCCCCTACACCCCCTCCCTATCTCTGTCACCCCCCTCTGGTCCCTACACCCCCTCCCTATCTCTGTCACCCCCTCCGGCCCCTACACCCCCTCCCTATCTCTGTAACCCCCCTCCGGCCCCTACACCCCCTCCCTATCTCTGTAACCCCCCTCCGGCCCCTACACCCCCTCCCTATCTCTGTAACCCCCCTCCGGCCCCTACACCCCCTCCGGCCCCTACACCCCCTCCCTATCTCTGTCACCCCCTCCGGCCCCTACACCCCCTCCCTATCTCTGTAACCCCCCTCCGGCCCCGACACCCCCTCCCTATCTCTGTAACCCCCCTCCGGCCCCTACACCCCCTCCGGCCCCTACACCCCCTCCGGCCCCTACACCCCCTCCCTATCTCTGTCACCCCCTCCGGCCCCTACACCCCCTCCCTATCTCTGTAACCCCCCTCCGGCCCCTACACCCCCTCCCTATCTCTGTAACCCCCCTCCAGCTTTTTTTGTCACCTGTTGATAATACATTTTCAGTGTCATATTTTCCTGACGAAGCTTGGGAGGTTGGACACCGTTATGGGTGGTATATAAACCTCGGAACAGGGGTAGGCCATTCTGCCCCTTGAGTCTGTCCCACCAGTCAGTGAGATCATGGCTGATCTGGGGCCCAATTCCATAAAAGCTGCCTTTGCCCCTCTACCCCTTTTACTCCTTTGTTGAACAAATATTTCTCTCTTAGACTTCAAGACAGGTTGGTTTAGCCAGATAACGTGGAGATGTTTGAGGTTAGGAATTTGTAAATTATGCAGACGCAGGTCTGAATTGTAATCTGAGCTGGCTACAGGTTGGGTGTGTCTCTGTGGGAGGTAAATTGTCCTTTTGGTGAGCAGTGTTTTAGATCCCTCCCTGTGGTATCAGGATGCACTGCTTTCCATTGTCACAGAGATGTACAGAACAGAAACAGACCCTTCCGTCCAACTCATCTGTGCCGACCAGATATCCTAAATTAATCTAGTCCCAATGGCCAGCATTTGGACCACATCCCTCTAAACCCTTCCTATTCATATCCCCATCCAAATGCCTTTTAAATGCGGTCATTGTACCAGCCTCCACCACTTGAGTGATGCTATGAGAGTGTAACGGAGAGTGACAGAGAGAGAGTGGGAATGTGAGAGTGTGTACACGTGTCAGACTGTGGACAAGTGTGTGAGTGTGTGTGCGTGGGTGTGCGTGTACCTAATCGAAGAGTGTGGCACTGGATAAGCACTGCCGACCAGGCAGCATCCGAGGGGCAGGAGAGTCGAAGTTTTGAGCATAAGCTGTTCGTCAGGAATGCAGCATCTGAGGGGGCTGAGAAACTCTCCAGCTCCTCGGGATGCTGCCTGACCAGCTGTGCTTTTCCAGCACCACACTCCACGACTCCAAACTCCAGCATCTGCAGTGTGCATCTGAATATGTCTGTGTGTGTAAATATGTGAGAACATGCGCATGAGTGTGACAGAGAGTTGTGTGTGTGCGTGTATGAATGTGACAGTGTGAGTTGAGTGTGTGTGTGTGACTGTGAGTTGAGTGTGTGTGTGTGACAATGTGTTGAGTGTGTGTGTGAGTGTGACAGTGCATGTGTGACGGCGCGTTGAGTGTGTGTGCGTGTGTGACGGCGCGTTGAGTGTGTGTGCGTGAGTGACAGTGTGAGTTGAGTGTGCGCGCGAGTGACATTGTGAGTTGAGTGTGCGAGCGCGTGACATTGTGAGTTGAGTGTGCGAGCGCGTGACATTGTGAGTTGAGTGTGCGAGAGCGTGACATTGTGAGTTGAGTGTGCGAGAGCGACATTGTGAGTTGAGTGTGCGAGCGTGATAGTGGGTTGAGAGTGCGTGAGTGACAGTGCGTTGAGTGTGTGTGCGTGAGTGACAGTGCGTTGAGTGTGTGTGCATGAATGTGACAGTGAGTTGAGTGTGTGCGCGAGAGTGACTGAGTTGAGTGTGTTTGAGAGTGACAGTGCGTTGTGTTGTGTGTGAGTGAGTGACAGTGTGAGTTGAGTGTGTGTGTGTGAGTGACAGTGTGTGTGACAGTGTGAGTTGAGTGTGTGTGTGAGTGTGAGTTGAGTGTGTGTGACAGTGTGAGTTGAGTGTGTGTGTGACAGTACGTGAGTGACAGTGAGTTGTGAGTGTGACAGTGCGTTGAGTGTGTGTGCGTGACAGTATGAGTTGCTGTGTGTGCGTGACAGTGCGTTGAGTGTGTGTACATGAATGTGACAGTGAGTTGAGTGTGTGCGCGAGAGTGACAGTTGAGTGTGTGTGTGAGTGACAGTGAGTTGAGTGTGTGTGTGTGTGTGCGCGCGAGTGACAGTGCATTGAGTGCGTGTGCGAGAGACGGTGCATTGAGTGTGCGTGTGAGAGACGGTGCATTGAGTGTGAGCGCGTGTGACAGTGTGAGTTGAGTGTGTGTGCGTGACAGTGCGTTGAGTGTGTGTGCGTGTGTGACAGTGAGTGTATATGACAGTGTGAGTAGAGTGTGTGTGTGCAAGTGACAGTGCGTTGAGTGACTGTGTGTGACTGTGTTGAGTGTGTGTGTGCGACTGTGTTGAGTGTGTGTGTGCGACTGTGTTGTGTGTGTGAGAGTGATAGTGTGTTGCGTGTGTGAGTGACTGTTGAGTGTGTGTGAGAGAGAGTGACTGTGTGTGACAGTGAGTTGTGTGTGCGCGTGTGACAGTGTGAGTTGAATGTGTGTGTGAGTGACAGTATGATTTGTGTGTGTGTTTGTGTGACAGTGAGTTGAGTGTGTGTGAGACAGTGTGAGTTGAATGTGTGTGTGTGAGTGAGTGACTGTGTGTTGTGTGTGCGCGTGTGACAGTGTGAGTTGAATGTGTGTGCAAGTGACAGTGTGAGTTGGTGTGTGTTTGTGTGACAGTGTGAATTGAGTGTGTGTGTGACAGTGTGAGTTGAATGTGCGTGTGTCAGTGTGTTGAGTGTGTGTGTGAGAGAGTGAGTGACTGTGTGTGTGTGAGTGACAATGTAAGTTGAGTGTGTGCGAGTGACAGTGAATTGTGTGTGTGAGTGACAGTGTGAGTTGAGTGTGTGCGAGTGACAGTGAGTTGTGTGTGTGACAGTGTGTTGAGTGTGCGTGAGAGAGTGAGTGACTGTGTGTGACAGTGTGTGCGAGAATGACAGTGTGTGTGAGTGAGTGTGCGTGAGTGACAGTGTGAGTTGAGTGTGTGCGAGTGACAGTGAGTTGTGTGTGTGACAGTGTGTTGAGTGTGCGTGAGAGAGTGAGTGACTGTGTGTGACAGTGTGTGCGAGAATGACAGTGTGTGTGAGTGAGTGTGCGTGAGTGACAATGTGTTGTGTGCGCGAGTGACAGTGTGAGTTGAGTGTGTGTGTGTGTGTGTGTGTGTGACAGTGTGCTGAGTGTGTGTGTGTGACGGTGTGTTGAGTGTGTGAGAGAGTGAGTGACAGTGTGTGTGTGAGTGACAGTGTGTGTGAGTGACTGTGTGAGAGAGTGACTGAGTGTAAGAGAGAGAGTAAGTGACTGTGTGTGTGACAGTGTGAGTTGAGTGTGTGTGCGAGTGACAGTGTGAGATGTGTGTGTGAGAGTGACAGTGGGTTGAATGTGTGAGTGACAGTGTGTGAGAGTGAGTGACTGTGTGTGCGTGAGTGACAGTGCGTTGAGTGTGTGTGAGAGAGAGTGAGTGTGTGACAGTGTGTTGAGTGTGTGAGAGTGAGTGTGCGTGACAGTGTGAGTTGAGTGTGTGCGAGTGACAGTGTGAGTTGTGTGTATGAGTGACAGTGTGAGTTGTGTGTGTGAGTTGAGTGTGTGTATGTGACTGTGTTGAGTGTGTGTGTGTGACTGTGTTGAGTGTGTATGTGAGTGACAGTGTGTTGAGTAAGTGACTGTGTGTGAGACAGTGTGAGTTGAATGTGTGTGCGAGTGACAGTGTGTTGAGTGTGAGAGAGAGTGAGTGACAGTGTGTGTGTGATAGTGTGAGGTGATTGTGTTGAGTGTGTGTGCGCGTGACTGTTGTGTGTGTGTGGGACAGTTTGTTGATTGTGTAAGTGACAGTGTGTTGAGTGTGAGTGTGAGAGTGAGTGACTGTGTGAGAGAGAGAGTGACTGTGTGAGTGACAGTGTGAGTTGAGTGTGTGTGTGAGTTGAGTGTGTGTGCATGACGATGACAGTGTGAGTTGAGTGAGTGTGACGGGTGGGTGTGACAGTGTGTGTATATGAGTGAGAGGTGCAGTGGGAGAGTCACATACCTGTGGGAAATATTTGGCCACAGAATACAGCCAGATCGGTGTTTCCACGCCTGACTGCGTCTGTGGGTTATTCAGTAACCAGGAGTGATCACTGTTTCCAAGAAGCACTGGCTCTTTGTTTCCAGCGTCAATGTTTCCTTCTGCCTGGAACACGCAGTGACTCCGCCATTGGGCAGGATGTTTGGGAACATGGTGAACACAAGGAACAGCTCATTGTGCCTCAGGACTGTAGCCCGAACGATGGCTGAACTTCCCACGTCCTGGACACTACAGGAAAGGAATCGGCAGCAGCTCCCCCCTCCGGGTCTTCCAACGGGAGCAGCAAGCTGAGGTCACTGCCACGGGGCCATTCAGCCCATCGAGTCTGCCCTCAGTCAGTCAATGAGATCATGGCTGACCTGACCATCCTCAAGCCTTTGCTCAATCCCCCTTCAAAATTACATCTCCGGCTTGAATATACCGAAAGACCCAGCCTCTGCGACCAGGAATTCCACAGATAGACTCCCATCGGGACAGAAGAAATTCCCCCTGTGACACTGTGGATGACACAGTGCTCACTCCACAGCTTTGACAGTAACAGAGGGACTGGCTTAATATTTGGCGGCGAAATAGGCAGGGTGTGCCCGGGAGAGGGGCATTGCCCTGGGCACACCCGTGATTCAAAGATCCCGGGTAATGCACTGAGGACATTGGCTCACACCCCTACACAGTAGGCGGTGACATTTAAATGCAATACAGAAAACAAATGTGGAATTAAAAAAAAAGGAGAGATTGCAGAACGCTGTGTGAACAGAGGGATTGAACATCTTCGTACATGAGGTTTAGGTTAGATTACATTACCGTGTGGAAACAGGCCCTTCGGTCCAACAAGTCCACACCGACCCGCTGAAGCGCAACCCACCCATACCCTTACCTAACACTACGGGCAATTTAGCATGGCCAATTCACCCTGACCTGCACATCTTTGGACTGTGGGAGGAAACCGGAGCACCCGGAGGAAACCCACGCAGACACAGGGAGAACGTGCAAACTCCACACAGTCAGTCGCCTGAGTCGGGAATTGAACCCGGGTCTCTAGCGCTGTGAGGCAGCAGTGCTAACCACTGTGCCACCGTGCCGCCTACAGGTTAGTCAGGTCTTTGGTGGCATCTCTTCTGGTCTACTGTGTCCAGTTACAGGAGACTGTGTCCAGTTATCAAGCTGGAGAGGGCTCGGATTGACCAGGAGGTTCCCGGAAATGGAAGTTTTGAGTTCCAAAGGAAGGATGGATAAGGCTGGGACTCTTTTCATTGCTGTGTTGAAGGTTCAGAGGTGACCCGATAGAAGTTTATAAAATAATGAAGGGTACAGATAGAGTTAATGGTAGGTGTGTTTTCCCCGAGGACGGGAGATTTCACGACTAGGGGGCCTATTTTAAAGGCGAGAGGAGAGAAGTTTTAAAAAATGGCACAAGGGACAATGCTTTTATACCGGGGGGGGGGGGGGGGGGGGGGGAGTTCATTAGATTAGATTACTTACAGCATGGAAACAGGCCCTTCGGCCCAACAAGTCCACACCGACCCGCCGAAGCGCAACCCACCCATACCCCTACATTTACCCCTTACCTAACACTATGGGGCAATTTAGAATGGCCAATTCACCTGACCTGCACATCTTTGGACTGTGGGAGGAAACCGGAGCACCCGGAGGAAACCCACGCAGACACGGGGACAACGTGCAAACTCCATACAGTCAGTCGCCTGAGGCGGGAATTGAACCCGGGTCTCTGGCGCTGTGAGGCAGCAGTGCTAACCACTGTGCCACCGTGTCGCCCAATGTATGGGTGTGGGTACCGTTACAATCTTTAAAAGACATTTGGATAAGGACATGGAAAGGAAAGGGTTTGCAGGGATATGGGCCAGGAGCAGGCAGGGGGGACTAGTTCACTTTGGGGTGCGGGTCGGCACGGACTGGTTGGGCCGAAGGGTCTGTTTCTGTGCTGTTTGACTAAGAGAATGTTAGTCTGCAGACACAGCAAGTGATCGGGAAGGCGAGAGCGAGATTGGGGGTCGTTGTCAGGGGAACAGGATATAACAGAAAGGGGGATTTTACAGCTGGGCAGGGCCTGGGTGAGACCATGTCTGTATATAGTTTCTGTTTTGCTCCATGAGGCAGGACCTGGGCTGTGAACGTTCACTTGAGCAATTCTGGGGTTGAAAGGACTTAGCTTTTTCAAACCAGTTGAGCAGATTGAGTGTGTGGAGGGTCAGAGAATGAGAGGTGACCGCATTGTAAGGTCCCATCCTGAGCGGGAAATGGGGTAAATATTGTGAGGTTCTTTCCCCTCACGAGGGAGACAGAGGACAGGGTTTAACAATAAGAGGCATCCCTTTGAAGAGGGAGGTGAGGGCTATTTATTTTCTGGAGGGTCATTGGGATTCTCTTCCCTCAGAGAGCAGTGAGAGCTTGGTCATTGGATACAGTAGTCTCCCGCCTCCCCCTATCCATGGGGGATATGTTCCAAGACCTACCCTGGAAACCTGAAACCGCAGATAGATGTGAACCCATTCATTTCAATGGAGCATTTACCTTCGCGGCAGGTCCCCGGTTCTGGAACGTTCCCTCCAGTATGTTCAGGCCGCGGTAAACGATTCTGCAAGTACGACAGTTGGACTGTATATTCCAAGGCCAGGATTGACAATTTTCCTCAGTGACAAGGCTGGAGGGTTAGGGTGGGGTCAGGGCGAGGGTTAGGGTGGGGTCAGGGCGAGGGTTAGGGTGGGGTCAGGGCGAGGGTTAGGGTGGGGTCAGGGTGAGAAGGCAGGGTGAGGGAGAGGGGTTGGAGGGAGGGCGTGGGGTGAGTGAGGAAGAATGAATGTCGTTTGGGGGGGGGGGTTGGGGAAGGTGTGAGTTGACCTCCGAGGCCCTCAGACAGCCCCCTCCCCAGGGAAAAGACATTTGGGGTGGGGGTTTGTGGGGTGGGGGTCTCCCCTCAAGGAGCAGGGTGGGGCTCGAGTCCACAACTTCACCCTGAAAGGGGGCATCATCTCCGGGCTACCCCATCCCTCCCTGGGGTACATCCCCGATCGCTCCCCTATCCCTCCCTGGGGCACATCGATCCTGTGACCAAGGTGCTTTGTTTTCCAGGTGACTGCTGGCTGTTGGCAGCCATCGCCTCCCTGACTCTGAACGAGAAGATCCTCCATCGAGTGGTACCCCATGGTCAGAGCTTCCAGCATGGCTACTGCGGGATCTTCCATTTCCAGGTAGTGGGGTGTGTGGGTGCTTCCATTTCCAGGTGGTTTGGAGGAGGGGAGAGGTTGGAAAAGTGTGGCATCTGCCGTTGCCTGGTAGTGGAGCCGGGTAGGTGTGGGATCTTCCATTGCCTGGTAGTTTTGAGGGGTGGAGGTTTGGTGGAAAGTGTGGGATCTTCCATTTTGAGATAGTTTGGGGGGGGGGGGAGAACGTATAGAATCTTCCATTTCCAGGTATTTGAGGTGGGGGGGGGGGGGGGAGGGGAGTTGGGGAGAGGGTTGGTGTGGAGTCTTCCATTTCCAGGTGGGGAGGGGTCATTGGGGAGAGGGTTGGTGTGGAGTCTTCCATTTCCAGGTGGGGGGGGGGGGCTGAGGGGAGTGCTGTGGAATCTTCCAAACCCAGGTGGGATTGGGGTAGACAGGGTTCCTGAGTGATGGTAACTCCCATTCCCCCTTTTACAGTTCTGGCAGTTTGGTGAATGGGTGGAGGTGGTGATCGATGACCGACTCCCGGTGAAAGATGGAAAGCTGGTGTTTGTCCACTCGGCGGCTAGGAACGAGTTCTGGAGCGCCCTCCTGGAGAAAGCCTACGCCAAGTGAGTCCCAGCCGCTCTCTGTTGCTCGCTAGGTGACCCCTGACCTCCTGACCCTTCCCTTCACGGCCTGCCGTGTCAGGCTGCCCACTGAATGTTGGTGGGCCTTTCAGTCAAGAGGAGCTTTGTAAATTTCCAAGCGTTCTCTCGCCCCACTCCCATCCCCGCACCCCTGGCATTAGGAGGTCAGCCATGATCCTTGTCAATCCCTCACCCTTTCCCGGTATCCTCCTCCTCCTCCTGCGAGTTGTTTATCGAGGGGGTTGGCGAGATTCCTGCTGGGACCTGACCCTGGAGTCGCGCGTTTGTGCCTGTGTCCGAGAGATCCTGCTCTCCTTCTCTGAGGTGGGACATACCTGCAACAGGAGAGGGTCACCAAGGCTGACCGCTGAGACAGTGGGATGGAGAGGAGATTGAGGAGACCGGGCCCGCAGTGGGGAGCGTGCCTAAAGGCAGGAGGTTTTGAGGGGATTGCAGGAAAAGCAAGGGTGCTTGGGGTATGGACTCTGCTGCCTGGGAGAGGAGTTGAGGCAGGAAATTTCACAACTTTTAAAAAGTACTTAGATGAGCAGTGTCATAACACTGCAGGCTGTGAGGTCCAGTGTGGGAAAACAGGCCTGGTGTAGGGAGTAGCGTATTTTTGGCAGTACAGATGAACAAAAGGGCTTGTCTACATTGGTTGAAGAACACAAAATTCGACAAGGGGGGGAAGAATGCTGGAAGACTTTATTCATACATGGGATGGTGACTATGCAGAGGCCGAGTCATTGGGTGTATTTAGTCAGAGGTAGTTAGATTCTAGTGAGGGGATCAAGGGTTATCGGGAGAAGCCAAGAGGGACATGTCGTCCATGATCGAATGGCGGAGGAGACTCAGTGGGCCGAATGGCCTCATTCTGCTTCTATACCTTATGGTCTAAGAAGGTTCCCTGTCCATTCCCAGGCTTTGGACTGCAGACTTGGAGGGACAAAGCGTGGGGATTGGGTCTAGTACCAAAAGATCGCACACTCAGGATGAGGGGTCGGCCATTTTGGAGCGAGATGAGGAATTCCTTTACTTGGAGGGTAGGGGTGCTTTGAAATTCTCAGCCCCCCCAGAGGTTTGACCAGTGAGAATATTTGATGTATCGAGGGACGGTGCGGGGGAAATGATGTCGAGACCAATGATTGGCTGTGGCCTCATTGGGTGACAGAGTAGGCCAGATGGGCTGAAATGCCGACTCGCTTTGGAGGCCACGATATAATTGCCGCCCTATCGGCGTACGCTGAATGCTAACCATTCACTGTACCTCAGGAGGAACCAAATAGAACCAGTTTAGTTCTGGGAAGTTTGGTCAGCATGGACGAGTTGGACCGAAGGGTCAGTTTCCCAATGTATAACTTTATGACTTCCCAAAGCCTGTCCCATCATCTACAAGGCACAAGGCAGGAGGGTGAGGGAATACTCTCCACTTGCCCCCTGGATGGGGACAGCTCCAACAACACTCGAGAAGCTCGACACCGTCCAGGGACAAAGTAACCCCACATGATGGGAACCACATCCCCCCTCCCCCCCCCCCCCCCCCCCCCCCCCCCCACCGACGCTCAGTAACAGCAGTGTGTACAAGCTACAAGAGGCGCTGCAGAAACTCCCCAAAGATCCTCAGGCAGCACCTCCAAACCCACGGCCGGTTCCATCCAGAAGGACAAGGGGCAGCAGACACAGGGGAACACCACCCCCCTGTAGGCTCCCCACTCACCATCCTGACTCGGAAATATATCGGCTGTTCCTTCAGTGTGGCTGGGTCAGAATCCTGGGATTCCCTCCCTCAGGGACACTGTGGGGCATCCCACAGCACATGGACTGCAGTGGGTCAAGAAGGCAGTTCACCCCCACCTTCTCAAGGGGGCAACTAGGGACGGGGTGATAAAATACTGGGCCCAGTCAGCGATGTCCTGTGAGAGAATAGAAAGGACCTGAGAAGATATCAGGGGACTGAGAGAAACCCACGTCACTGTGACGTTGACTGTGTTCTAACCTGTGTCCACAATCTGACACCGACCAGACCTGGGAGCAAACTACTGCAGATGCTGAAACACAAACGTGCTGCAAATCACAGTGGGTCAGGCCAGCACCCATGGGGAGAGAGCAAGCTAACGTTTCAAGTCCAGATGACTCTTCATTTGTGTTTTCAGTAACTATCAGATTTGTTTCTTTGAAAAAGCATCCAACCATTGCTATATTTGAATTCTGTTTGTAATAAAGTTGACCCATTTCAGTAAACCACATGATCTCACCACCCCGTCAACTACAAGATAAGGATCGAGTGAATGCAGTTTTTCTAATCAGTCTACACGCCAGCACCAGCAGAGGGTGTGAAGTGGATGCAGTGCTTAGATTTTTCTGACTCCTTGTGTATTCAGACTGCCCCTTGAGATTACAGCAATTTCGTTCTTTGACCTGCTGTCAAACCTTCAGTTTACCGCTCAGTGAAAAACGAGCGGTGTACGTTAGAAATAATGTCCAGCAATCTGCGTTTGCAAATGTAAGCAGCAGTCTGTCCTGTGGCAACTAACAGAGGTGAGTAATCTCCCACACAGTCATCGCTCTTTCCATTTGGTCACCACCCCACAATTCAGGATCATTCCTAGAGAGTCGATTCTCTCAAACTTTGAAAATTGGCTGTATCTGAAAATGTAATATCTATATTTGTCTGCCTCTTCCTTCTCTCAACAAATCTCTGCATTTCTCCTTGTCCAGCTCTCCCTCTTGTCATCTGCTGTATTTTGCCTGGTTGCTTGTCACACACTCTCCCTCTCCCTCTGACTGTCACCCTTATTTCTCTCTCACTCTACCCTCTGCCCCATCTCCCACCTTCCTCTTTTTTTTGTCCTTGCCTCTCAATATCTCTTACTGACCCTAGCTCACTCTCTGAACTGAGCCTGGGAGTTTCTCTCTCTCAGGGAGTGCCTCTCTCTCTGCCTGTCTCTGTGTCTCTCTCTCTCTCTCTCTCTCTCTCACACACACACACCCACCCATCTCCCTGCAGATGTTCTCCCAGAGTCCAATGGGACCTTGAGCTGATGGGATGACGTGTGGCAGATGAAGTTTAATTTAGATAAATGTGAGGTGCTGTATTTTGGTTAGGTAAATCAGGGCAGCACATATACAGTTAATGAAACGGTCCCGGGGAGTGTTGTGAAATGGAGACCTAGCAGTGCGATTACATAGCTCCTTGGAACAGAAGTCTCAGGTAGCCAGGATAGTGAAGAAGGCGTTTGGTATGCTTGCCTTCATTGGTCAGAGTATTGAGTATAGGCATTGGGAGGTCATGTTGCAGCTGTTCAGTATATTGGAAAGGCCACTCTTGGAATGCTGTGTTCAATTCTGGTCTCCCTGCTTTAGGAAAGATGTTGTTAAACTCGAAAGGGTTTAGAAAAGATTTAGTAGGATATTGCGAGGGATAGAGGAGGGTTTAAGCTACAGGGAAAGGCTGGACAGGCTGGGGCTGTTTTCCCCGGAGCGTTGGAGGCTGAGGGGTGACCTTATAGAGGTTTATAAAATCATGAGGGGCATGGATAAGGTAAATAGACAAAGTCTTTTCCCTTGGGTGTGGGAGTCCAGAACTAGAGGGGCATAGGTTTAGGGTGAGAGGGGAAAGATTTAAAAGGGACCTAAGGGGAAACTTTTTCACGCAGAGGGTGGTACGTGTGTGGAATGAGCTGCCAGAGGAAGTGGTGGAGGCTGGTGGGTATAGGAAGGGTTTGGAGGGATATGGGCCGGGTGCTGGAAGGTGGGACTAGATTAGGTTGGGATATCTGGTCGGCATGGACGGGTTGGACCGAAGGGTCTGTTTCTGTGCTGTGCATCTGGAGGACTCTCTGACTCTCCATATTTCTCCCCTCTGTACAGATTAAATGGTTGTTATGAAGCCCTCTCGGGAGGTAGTACATCTGAAGGTTTTGAGGATTTCACGGGAGGAGTGACGGAAATGTATGACCTTCGTAAATCGCCCCATGACCTTTACCAAATTATCGAAAAGGCTCTGCAACGTGGTTCACTCATGGGCTGCTCCATTGACGTAAGCTCAGTTTGGCACCACACCAGGCACCGTCAGCATTGACCCTCCGACAGTGCCCACTCGCTCAGCGCTGACCCTCCTACAGTGCCCACTCGCTCAGTGCTGACCCTCCGACAGTGCCCACTCGCTCAGTGCTGACCCTCTGACAGTGACCACTCGCTCAGTGCTGACCCTCCGACAGTGCAGCACTCCCTCAGCACTGACCCTCTGACAGTGCCCACTCCCTCAGCACTGACCCTCTGACTGTGCCAGCTCCCTAAGTGATGACTGTCTGACAGGGCCCGCTCCCTCAGCACTGACCCTCCGACAGTGCCCGCTCCCTTGGCACTGACCCTCTGACAGTGCCCGCTCCCTCAATGCTGATCACCCGACAGTGCCTGTTCCTCAGCACCGACCCTCCGATAGTGCCCGCTTCCTCAAAACTGACTACCCGGCAGCGCCTGGTCCCTCCGCGTTGACCCTCCGACAGTGCCCGCTCCCTCGGCGCTGACCCTCTGACATCTGCCCGCTCCCTCGGCGCTGACCCTCTGACATCTGCCCGCTCCCTCAATGCTGATCGCCTGACAGTGCCTGTTCCCTCTGCACCGACCCTCCGGCAGTGCCCGCTCCCTCAGCGCTGACCCTCCGGCAGTGCCCACTCCCTCAGCACTGACCCTCCAACAGTGTCCGCTCCCTCAGCACTGACTCTCCGACAATGCCCACTCCCTCAAAGCTGACCCTCCGGCAGTGCCCGCTCCCTCAGCGCTGACCCTCCAGCAGTACCAGCTCCCTCAGTGCTGACCCTCCGGCAGTGCCCACTCCCTCAGCACTGACCCTCCGACAGTGTCCGCTCCCTCAGCACTGACCCTCCGACAATGCCCACTACCTCAGCGCTGACCCTCTGACAGTGCCCACTCCCTGAGCGCTGACCCTCCGACAGTGCCCACTCCCTCAGCGCTGACCCTCCGACAGTGTCCGCTCCCTCGGCGCTGACCCTCTGACATTTGCCCGCTCCCTCGGCGCTGACCCTCCGACAGTGCCCACTCCCTCAGCACTGACCCTCCGACTGTGCCAGCTCCCTAAGTGATGACTGTCTGACAGGGCCTGCTCCCTCAGCACTGACCCTCTGACAGTGCCCGCTCCCTTGGCACTGACCCTCTGACAGTGCCCACTCCCTCAATGCTGATCACCCGACAGTGCCTGTTCCTCAGCACCGACCCTCCGATAGTGCCCACTTCCTCAAAACTGACTACCCGGCAGCGCCTGGTCCCTCCGCGTTGACCCTCCGACAGTGCCCGCTCCCTCGGCGCTGACCCTCTGACATCTGCCCGCTCCCTCAATGCTGATCGCCTGACAGTGCCTGTTCCCTCAGCACCGACCCTCCGACAGTGCCCGCTCCCTCGGCTCTGGTCCTCCGATATTTGCTTGTTCCCTCAGCACCGACCCTCCAACAGTGCCCGCTCCCTCGGCGCCGACCTTCCGGCAGTGCCTGCTCCCTCAGCACTGACCCTCGGACAGTGCCCGCTCCCTCAATGCTGACTGCCCGACAGTGCCTGTTCCCTCAGCGCTGACCCTCCGACATGTGTCCGCTCCCTCGGCGCTGACCCTCCGACATTTGCCAGCTCCCTCAGCACTGACCCTCCGATAGTGCCCGCTCCCTCAGTGATGACCGTCCGACATTGCCCACTCCCTCAGCACTGACCCTCTGACAGTGCCCGCTCCCTCGGCACTGACCCTTTGGCAGTGCCTGCACCATCAGTGCTGCCCCTCCAGCAGTGCCCGCTCCCTCAGCACTGACTTTCTGACAGTGCCCGCTCCCTCGGCGCTGACCCTCCGGCAGTGCCCGCTCCCTCGGCGCTGACCCTCCGGCAGTGCCCGCTCCCTCGGCGCTGACCCTCCGGCAGTGCCCGCTCCCTCGGCGCTGACCCTCCGGCAGTGCCCGCTCCCTTGGCGCTGACCCTCCGACAGTGCCGCACTCCCTCAGTTGTCCCTTTGAATGAATATTCCTGGGAAATGACCTGATATGTGTAAGTGATGAAGTTTTCACTGATGATATCTCTTCTTGCCAATACTCAAACATGACGTGGCAGTGCTGGTGTTGGACTGGGGCAGACAAAGTTAAAATCACCCAACACCAGGTTACAGTCCAACAGGTTTATTTGGAAGCACTAGCTTTCGGAGTGCTGCTCCTTTGTCGGGTGATTGAATACTCCAACAATATGACTGCTGTTTGATCGGTCTGACAGTCTTTTTACTTCCCCAGATCACCAGCCAGTTCGACATGGAGGCTGTGACGTTCAAGAAACTGGTCAAAGGTCATGCTTACTCCCTCACTGGTGCCCGGGAGGTCAGTCTGTAAGCCCATACAGAACGTGTTAGTCAGAAATAAACTGCTTCTCTGTGTCCCCCCTCCCTGTCTCTTGGTGCTGGGTGGGTATCAGTGTCTGTTTGATGGTTCTCTCCCCCTGTGTCCCCCTCCCTGTCTCTCGGTGCTGGGTGGGTATTAGTGTCTGTTTGATGGTTCTCTCCACCTGTGTCCCCCTCCCTGTCTCTCGGTGCTGGGTGGGTATTAGTGTCTGTTTGATGGTTCTCCCCCTGTGTCCCCCTCCCTGTCTCTCGGTGCTGGGTGGGTATTGGAGTCTGTTTGATGGTTCTCTCCCCCTGTGTCCCCCCTCCCTGTCTCTCGGTGCTGGGTGGGTATTGGAGTCTGTTTGATGGTTCTCTCCCCCTGTGTCCCCCTCCCTGTCTCTCGGTGCTGGGTGGGTATTGGAGTCTGTTTGATGGTCCTCTCCCCCTGTGTCCCCCTCCCTGTCTCTCGGGGCTGGGTGGGTATTAGTGTCTGTTTGATGGTTCTCTCTCTGCGTCCCCCTCCCTGTCTCTCGGTGCTGGGTGGGTATTGGAGTCTGTTTGATGGTTCTCTCCCCCTGTGTCCCCCTCCCTGTCTCTCGGTGCTGGGTGGGTATTGGAGTCTGTTTGATGGTTCTCCCCCTGTGTCCCCCTCCCTGTCTCTCGGTGCTGTGTGGGTATTGGAGTCTGTTTGATGGTTCTCTCCCCCTGTGTCCCCCTCCCTGTCTCTTGGTGCTGGGTGGGTATTATTGTCTGTTTGATGGTTCTCTCCCCCTGTGTCCCCCTCCCTGTCTCTCGGTGCTGGGTGGGTATTGGAGTCTGTTTGATGGTTCTCTCCCCCTGTGTCTCCCTCCCTGTCTCTCGGTGCTGGGTGGGTATTGGAGTCTGTTTGATGGTTCTCTCCCCCTGTGTCCCCCTCCCTGTCTCTTGGTGCTGGGTGGGTATTAGTGTCTGTTTGATGGTTCTCTCCCCCTGTGTCCCCCTCCCTGTCTCTCGGTGTTGGGTGGGTATTGGAGTCTGTTTGATGGTTCTCCCCCTGTGTCCCCCTCCCTGTCTCTCGGTGCTGGGTGGGTATTGGAGTCTGTTTGATGGTTCTCTCCCCCTGTGTCCCCCTCCCTGTCTCTCGGTGCTGGGTGGGTATTGGAGTCTGTTTGATGGTTCTCTCCCTGTGTCCCCCTCCCTGTCTCTCGGGGCTGGGTGGGTATTAGTGTCTGTTTGATGGTTCTCTCCCCCTGTGTCCCCCTCCCGTCTCTCGGTGCTGGGTGGGTATTGGAGTCTGTTTGATGGTTCTCTCCCCCTGTGTCCCCCTCCCTGTCTCTCGGTGCTGGGTGGATATTGGAGTCTGTTTGATGGTTCTCTCCCTGTGTCCCCCTCCCTGTCTCTCGGTGCTGGGTGGGTATTGGAGTCTGTTTGATGGTTCTCCCCCTGTGTCCCCCTCCCTGTCTCTCGGTGCTGGGTGGGTATTGGAGTCTGTTTGATGGTTCTCCCCCTGTGTCCCCCTCCCTGTCTCTTGGTGCTGGGTGGGTATTAGTATCTGTTTGATGGTTCTCTCCCCCTGTGTCCCCCTCCCTGTCTCTCGGTGCTGGGTGGGTATTGGAGTCTGTTTGATGGTTCTCTCCCTGTGTCCCCCTCCCTGTCTCTCGGTGCTGGGTGGGTATTGGAGTCTGTTTGATGGTTCTCCCCCTGTGTCCCCCTCCCTGTCTCTTGGTGCTGGGTGGGTATTGGAGTCTGTTTGGTGGTTCTCTCCCTGTGTCCCCCTCACTGTCTCTCAGTGCTGGGTGGGTATTGGAGTCTGTTTGATGGTTCTCTCCCCCTGTGTCCCCCTCCCTGTCTCTCGGTGCTGGGTGGGTATTGGAGTCTGTTTGATGGTTCTCCCCCTGTGTCCCCCTCCCTGTCTCTCGGTGCTGGGTGGGTATTAGTGTCTGTTTGATGGTTCTCTCCCCCTGTGTCCCCCTCCCTGTCTCTCGGTGCTGGGTGGGTATTGGAGTCTGTTTGATGGTTCTCTCCCCCTGTGTCCCCCCTCCCTGTCTCTCGGTGCTGGGTGGGTATTGGAGTCTGTTTGATGGTTCTCTCCCTGTGTCCCCCCTCCCTGTCTCTCGGTGCTGGGTGGGTATTAGTGTCTGTTTGATGGTTCTCTCTGTGTGTCCCCCTCCCTGTCTCTCGGTGCTGGGTGGGTATTAGTGTCTGTTTGATGGTTCTCTCCCCCTGTGTCCCCCCTCCCTGTCTCTCGGTGCTGGGTGGGTATTAGTGTCTGTTTGATGGTTCTCTCCCCCTGTGTCCCTCTCCCTGTCTCTCGGTGCTGGGTGGGTATTAGTGTCTGTTTGATGGTTCTCTCCCCCTGTGTCCCCCTCCCTGTCTCTCGGTGCTGGGTGGGTATTGGAGTCTGTTTGATGGTTCTCTCCCTGTGTCCCCCTCCCTGTCTTTCGGTGCTGGGTGGGTATTAGTGTCTGTTTGATGGTTCTCTCTCTGTGTCCCCCTCCCTGTCTCTCGGTGCTGGGTGGGTATTAGTGTCTGTTTGATGGTTCTCTCCACCTGTGTCCCCCTCCCTGTCTCTCGGTGCTGGGTGGGTATTAGTGTCTGTTTGATGGTTCTCTCCCCCTGTGTCCCCCTCCCTGTCTCTCGGTGCTGGGTGGGTATTGGAGTCTGTTTGATGGTTCTCTCCCCCTGTGTCCCCCCTCCCTGTCTCTCGGTGCTGGGTGGGTATTGGAGTCTGTTTGATGGTTCTCTCCCTGTGTCCCCCCTCCCTGTCTCTCGGTGCTGGGTGGGTATTAGTGTCTGTTTGATGGTTCTCTCTCTGTGTCCCCCTCCCTGTCTCTCGGTGCTGGGTGGGTATTAGTGTCTGTTTGATGGTTCTCTCCCCCTGTGTCCCCCTCCCTGTCTCTCGGTGCTGGGTGGGTATTGGAGTCTGTTTGATGGTTCTCTCCCCCTGTGTCCCCCTCCCTGTCTCTCGGGGCTGGGTGGGTATTAGTGTCTGTTTGATGGTTCTCTCTCTGTGTCCCCCTCCCTGTCTCTCGGGGCTGGGTGGGTATTGGAGTCTGTTTGATGGTTCTCCCCCTGTGTCCCCCTCCCTGTCTCTCGGTGCTGGGTGGGTATTGGAGTCTGTTTGATGGTTCTCTCCCCCTGTGTCCCCCTCCCTGTCTCTCGGTGCTGGGTGGGTATTGGAGTCTGTTTGATGGTTCTCTCCCTGTGTCCCCCTCCCTGTCTCTCGGTGCTGGGTGGGTATTGGAGTCTGTTTGATGGTTCTCTCCCTGTGTCCCCCTCCCTGTCTCTCGGTGCTGGGTGGGTATTGGAGTCTGTTTGATGGTTCTCTCTCTGTGTCCCCCCTCCCTGTCTCTCGGTGCTGGGTGGGTATTGGAGTCTGTTTGATGGTTCTCTCTCTGTGTCCCCCCTCCCTGTCTCTCGGTGCTGGGTGGGTATTGGAGTCTGTTTGATGGTTCTCTCCCCCTGTGTCCCCCTCCCTGTCTCTCGGTGCTGGGTGGGTATTGGCGTCTGTTTGATGGTTCTCTCCCCCTGTGTCCCCCTCCCTGTCTCTCGGTGCTGGGTGGGTATTAGTGTCTGTTTGATGGTTCTCTCCCCCTGTGTCCCCCTCCCTGTCTCTCGGGGCTGGGTGGGTATTAGTGTCTGTTTGATGGTTCTCTCCCCCTGTGTCCCCCTCCCTGTCTCTCGGTGCTGGGTGGGTATTGGAGTCTGTTTGATGATTCTCTCCCCCTGTGTCCCCCTCCCCCTCTCTCGGTGCTGGGTGGGTATTAGTGTCTGTTTGATGGTTCTCCCCCTGTGTCCCCCTCCCTGTCTCTCGGTGCTGGGTGGGTATTAGTGTCTGTTTGATGGTTCTCTCCCTGTGTCCCCCTCGCTGTCTCTCGGTGCTGGGTGGGTATTAGTGTCTGTTTGATGGTTCTCTCCCCCTGTGTCCCCCTCCCTGTCTCTCGGTGCTGGGTGGGTATTGGAGTCTGTTTGATGGTTCTCTCCCCCTGTGTCCCCCTCCCTGTCTCTCAGTGCTGGGTGGGTATTGGAGTCTGTTTGATGGTTCTCTCCCCCTGTGTCCCCCTCCCTGTCTCTCGGTGCTGGGTGGATATTGGAGTCTGTTTGATGGTACTCTCTCTGTGTCCCCCTCCCTGTCTCTCGGTGCTGGGTGGGTATTGGAGTCTGTTTGATGGTTCTCTCTCTGTGTCCCCCTCCCTGTCTCTCGGTGCTGGGTGGGTATTAGTGTCTGTTTGATGGTTCTCTCCCCCTGTGTCACCCTCCCTGTCTCTCGGTGCTGGGTGGGTATTGGAGTCTGTTTGATGGTTCTCTCTCTGTGTCCCCCTCCCTGTCTCTCGGTGCTGGATGGGTATTGGAGTCTGTTTGATGGTTCTCTCTCTGTGTCCCCCTCCCTGTCTCTCGGTGCTGGGTGGGTATTAGTGTCTGTTTGATGGTTCTCTCCCTGTGTCCCCCTCCCTGTCTCTCGGTGCTGGGTGGGTATTGGAGTCTGTTTGATGGTTCTCTCTCTGTGTCCCCCTCCCTGTCTCTCGGTGCTGGGTGGGTATTAGTGTCTGTTTGATGGTTCTCTCCCCCTGTGTCACCCTCCCTGTCTCTCGGTGCTGGGTGGGTATTGGAGTCTGTTTGATGGTTCTCTCTCTGTGTCCCCCTCCCTGTCTCTCGGGGCTGGGTGGGTATTGGAGTCTGTTTGATAGTTCTCTCCCCCTGTGTCCCCCTCCCTGTCTCTCGGTGCTGGGTGGGTATTGGAGTCTGTTTGATGGTTCTCATCTTTTCCAGGTACGTGCTCGGGGAGGTTTGGTTAAACTGGTGCGACTGCGAAATCCCTGGGGGGAGGTGGAGTGGACTGGAGCCTGGAGTGACAGGTCAGTGGATCTCCCCTTCCCTTTCCTTATTTACAAACTGGTGTAAACACGTCTGGACCAGTTCCAGGAGAAATCTCTCAGCTGCCCCCCTGGGTGAAAGGTTTGACTCGGCACAGAAGGTTGTATCCTTTGGAAGGAGGAGAGGCGAAGTCTTTGAAACAGCCAATATCTGGCGTCACTTCCAAATCCGTGCCCTCTGACCCCAAGGGCAGCAGATGCCATAGGAACAACGCCCTCTCCGATTTCCCTCCTAGCCGCACACCATCCTGACTTGGAAATGTATTGGCCGTCCCTTCAGTGTCACTGGGTCCAGAGTCCGAGAGCTCCCTCCCTAGCGGCAGTGTGGGGACTGCAGCGGGCCAAGAAGGCAGCTCCCCACCTCCTTCAGGAGGCAGTTAGGGACAGGCTATAAATGCCCCAGCACTGACCCCATCAGGGCTGCCCACATACTGTGAATTAGTGAAATAGCAATCGACAGGGAGGGTGGTTCCCTCTCGTGGGAGAGGCTAGAACGAGGGGGAACAGTTTCAAAGGAAGGTGTCTCGCTCTGAAGACAGAGATGGGGAGAATTTATTTTCCGTCTCTGACGGTCACGAAAGTGTGGAAGCCCCTTCCTCTGGGTCACTGAATCCTTTTAAGATCAATAGGTTCTCAACTGATGATGAGTTAACAGGAATCAGCAGATGTGTGGTGTTGAGGCTAGTTTTATTGACTGTGACCCTCTTGGAACGGCCCCTTCTTCGTCAACGGGGAACTTTTTTTTGTCAGTTCCTGATTAACTTTGATGAACTTTAACTTCTGGCCTCAAGAAGTGCCTCCTTCCTTCAGACGAACGTGGGCGATAGACAGTGTGGGGTCAGGATCTGGGATCAGGCCTGGGGCCTGGTAATGGGCAGCCATTTTCCGAATGCAACATTCTCCTAATGTCCCCCCTCCCTCCCTCCCTCCCTCGGGCTATAGAGTCATAGAGATGGACAAAACGGAAACAGACTCTTTGGTCCAGTTTGTTCACGCCAACTGAATATCCTAAATTCATCTACAGAGGAGCCTCGAATATCCAGCATTCGATTATCCAAATTTCGGATTATCCGAACATGATCACAAAGTCCTGATGCTTGGCTAAACTGTAATTTAGCATTTGATTATTCAGACAAAATATTCCCTGTCCATGTCGTTTGGATAATCGAGGTTCCTCTGTAGTCCCACCTGCCAGCACCCGGCCCATATCCCTCTAAACCCTTCCTATTCATATACCCATCCAAATGCCTCTTAAATGTTGCAATTGTACCAGCCTCCACCCCATCCTCTGGCAGCTCATTCCATACACGTACCACCCTCTGCATGAAAAAGATGTCCCTCTTAAATCTTGCCCTTCTGACCTTAAACCTATGCCCTTTAGTTCTGGACTCCCCCACCCCAGGGTAAAGACCTTGTCTATTTATCCTATCCATGCCCCTCATGATTTTGTAAACCTCTATAAGGTCACCCCTCAGCCTCCGACGCTCCAGGGAAAACAGTCCCAGCCTGTTCAGCCTCTCCCTGTCGCTCAAACCCTCAAAGCTTGGGAACTTTTCCAGATTCTCTTTAATCTGTGGCCTTCTGGTAACCACCCATTCTGCTGCTTGATCCAGCAGTCCCCTTTCAGATTCTCGATTCAGTCTCCCTTCTGAACCATAAGTGACAGCCACTGCCTGTCAATTAATAAAAACAAATACAAACTCTGTTCTCTACTGTTTGTGTAACAGTTTCAGAATTCCTTACTGCACTAACTTGTTTCCAGGCTACACTCTCCTTGGTTGTCTGGTGACACAGCGTGTTACAGTTAAACCTTTTTGAGGGCCGAGTCTTCCAGACTAGGTCTGTTCAGCGCAGGCCTGTGGGAATCCTGATGCCAAGGTTTGCAAAGTGCAACCTTTTTTTAATCTTCGGTTATGGGCGTTACCTAATGAGCCCAGCAACGTATCGCCCATCCCTCATTGCCCCTAGAGAAGGTGGTCTGAGCAGACTACAGCCTGGAGGTGCTCTGGCCTGTATGGTGCAGATAGAACCGCCCATACTAACTGTCTAATTAATAAGACTTGCATTAAAAGAAAATAATGAAAAAAATTCTTCCCTGTCATTATGAGACTGCTGAATGGACCTCTCTAACTTCAAATGATGTTGATCTGTCTTTGAGGATCTCCAGTGTGTGTGTAACCTATCTGCCTCACTCTGTCTAAACACCCAAACATATTCTTGTTTGCTTTGATCTGCTCACAAAACACTGCTTTGCACTGTACTCAGGTACACACGACTACAATAAATCCAGTCAAATTAACAGCCATTAAGAAGAAAACTCTGATCCTTAACCAGTATGGTGACAATTCCAACAAAGCTTTATCTCCTTTGGGAGTTTTGGACCCCATACCCATGGTGTTGTATGGTTAGAATGGACTCCCACTGTACTACCTCCAGGACTGAGCACATCCCCTCCAGGTGAGGACCAGCGAACTGTTTATAAATATTCAGAATCATTTTGTTTTAACTTGTCCATAGGAGGTGGGTGTTGCTGGTGAGACTGACCTTTGTTCACAGATATAGAGAGGCAGGGAGGGAATGCCGGAGTTAAAGGTGTAAGAGGACAGAGGTTGGGGATTAACGATCGACAGATCATGACTTGAACCTTCCTTCATGGATTTAGTCAAAGACCTGCAACTACTCTAGAGAAACTCCAGAGGTTGGCAGAAGTCAGCGTGACACTGTCCAAGGTTAGCACTCAGTGGCAGAAGCATTTTTAACAGCACTGTCCGACAGAGCGGCACTCCCTCAGCACTGACCCCACTCCCTCAGCACTGACCCTCCAACAGAGCCTGCTCCCTCAGCACTGACTCTCCGACAGTGCCCACTCCCTCAGCACTGACCCTCCAACAGAGCCTGCTCCCTCAGCACTGACTCTCCGACAGTGCCTGCTCCCTCAGCACTGACACTCCGAAAGTGCCCGCTCCCTTCGTGCTGACCCTCTGACAGTGCCTGCACTCTCAGTGCCGACCCTCCGACAGTGCGACACTCCCTCAACGCTGACTCTCCGACAGTGCGGCACTCCCTCAGTGCTGACCCTCCGACAGTGCGGCACTCCCTCAGTGCTGACCCTCCGACAGTGCGGCACTCCTTCAGCACTGACTCTCCGACAGTGCGGCACTCCCTCAACGCTGACCCTCCGACAGTGCGGCACTCCCTCAACGCTGACCCTCCGACAGTGCGGCACTCCCTCAGCACTGACCCTCCGACAGTGCCGCACTCCCTCAGTGCTGACCCTCCGACAGTGCGGCACTCCCTCAGTGCTGACCCTCCGACAGTGCCGCACTCCCTCAGTGCTGACCCTCCGACAGTGCGGCACTCCCTCAGCGCTGACCCTCCGACAGTGTGGCACTCCCTCAGCGCTGACCCTCCGACAGTGTGGCACTCCCTCAGCGCTGACCCTCTGACAGAGCAGCCGACCCTCAGTACTAAAGGTAAAGTCACTTTTTTCTACTGGACTCTAGGGCTGCTCTGTTACTCGAGAGAAAATGGTGGTTTAACTGGTGATGGTTTAACCAGAGGGTCACTGTGCCTCAGATGAAGGGGGAGCCCTTTATGGTAACATCAGCCTGAGTGAGCACTGAACCCATGCTGTTGGCACCATCGTGCGTGACAAACTGAGCTCTCTCTTCTAACCTCACCCACTACCCAGTGTTCTATCACCAACTGTCAGCCTGGCGTATGGGGCCTCGGACCCACAACTAACAAAGGGGAGTCAATTTCCTACTTGGGACCTGGGCATCCTTGGCACTGCTGCCCTGGGGAAGGTGGTGAGAACCTCTGCAGTCTCGATGCTGTACAGACCCCAGTGCAGAGCCTTGAGGGAGGGAGTTGCGGGATTCTGACCCAGTGACACTGAAGGAACGGCCGGTATATTTCCAAGTCGGGATGGTGAGGGGCTCAGAGGGGAACCTGCTGAGGGTGGCCTTGTCTCGCTGACTGAGGATTGTTTATAAACTGCTCTTGTTTCTCCTGCAGGTCGAGTGAATGGAACAGTGTGGACTCCTCGGACTGCAGCTCGATGAGAATAAAGCTGGAGGACGGTGAGTTCTGGTGAGTACAATTGGCAGAGGATGGGGTTACCCGATCAGTTCCCAACTCGGCCCTGAGTTATCATGGCTCCTGCTGCCCTGTCTGTCCCCCCATCAAACACTTCCCCAGGACAGGGACAGATACAGAGTAAAGCTCCTGTTACACTGTCCCTCCCATCAAACACTTCCCCAGGACAGGGACAGATACAGAGTAAAGCTCCCTCTACGCTGTCCCTCCCATCAAATACTCCCAGGACAGGGACAGCACGGGGTTAGATACAGAGTAAAGCTCCCTCTACACTGTCCCCCCCCATCAAACACTCCCAGGACAGGGACAGCACGGGGTTAGATACAGAGTAAAGCTCCCTCTACACTGTCCCCTCCATCAAACACTCCCAGGACAGGGACAGCACGGGGTTAGATACAGAGTAAAGCCCCTGTTAAACTGTCCCCCCGTCTAACACTCCCAGGACAGAGACAGATACAGAGTAAAGCTTCCTCTTCAATGTCCCCCCCCCATCAAACACTCCCAGATCAGGGACAGCACAGGGTTAGATACAGAGTAAAACTCCCCCTACGCTGTCCCACCCTTCCAGGGCAGGGACAGCACTGGTTTAGGTCTAACTCTGCTTGGAGGAAAGAGTTAGATTAGATTAGATTACTTCGTGTGGAAACAGGCCCTTCGGCCCAACAAGTCCACACCAACCCGCCGAAGCGCAACCCACCCAGACCCATTCCCCAACATTTATCCCTTCACCTAACACTACGGGTAATTTAGCATGGCCAATCCACCCTGACCTGCACATTTTTGGATTGTGGGAGGAAACCGGAGCACCCAGAGGAAACCTACGCAGACATGGGGAGAATGTGCAAACTCCACACAGTTAGTCGCCTGAGGCAGGAATTGAACCCGGGTCTCTGGTGCTGTGAGGCAGCAGTGCTAACCATTGTGCCACCGTGCCGCCCATGAGTTGTGAGAGAGGTGGGTCTGATGGGCCTTTTACTTGGCCACCCTTGTACAGATCACCCAACACCTCGGGAGGGAGCTGGCTGGTCCTGGTTCAGTGCCTGGACCTCCGTCGCTCTGCGGGACCCCCCTCTGGCACATGTGCAGGAGCTTTTGTGAGAGTGTAGCTGGGGCCTGTGCTCAGTTTGGACATCACTGGCTGTTGCGTGTTTGCGATGAGGGACTCTGAGGGTGGATTGTGGAGGTTCGGGGCCTGTCCTCCAATTGGAGATTAAGCCCACAGACTCCGGAGGTTAGATTAATACGAGGTGATGGTATCAGAGAGTTGGGTAGTGGAGATGTCCAAAGCAGGTGCCAAGGACTGGGATGTCTTACACTGAAGCATCGGAGGCTGAGGGGGGTTTATAAAATCAAGAGGGGTTACAGATAGGGTTATCGGTAAGTATCTTCTCTCCAGATTTCAAAACTAGGGCACACATTGTTAAACCGAGAGGAAAAAGATTTTAAAAAAGACATGAGGGCCAACTTTTCTTACACAGAGAGTGGAATGAACTTTCTGAGGGCATGATAGATGTGGGCACTGTTACAATGTTTAAAAAGCATTTGGATAAGGACATGGATAGGAAAGGGTTTGGAGGGATATGGGCCAGGAGCAGGCAGGTGGGACTGGATTAGTTTGGGATGATGGGCAGCAGGGAGTGGTTGGGCCGAAGGGTCTGTTTCCGTGCTCTCTGACTGAGGGTCACAGGGAGCTGGGATAAGTGAGGCGAAGTCTTTCTCTCTGAGCATTAGGAATCTGTGGATCAGTCACCAAGTGTGTGCAAGGCCGGGATCTGTAGCGTCAGGGGATTGAGGGATGATCCGCCGATGCCCAGTCGAGTGGTGGTGGTGGTTCTTGAGGGAATGAAAAGCCTCCCATATTAACCTTTTCCACATGTTCTCCCCCCCCCCCCCCCCCCCCCCCAACCTCTACAGGATGTCCTTTGGTGACTTCCTCAGAGAATTCAACCGCTTGGAAATTTGCAACCTGACGCCGGATACTCTGAAATCGGAAACGATCTGCAATTGGAGCACCTCTCTGTACGAGGGCTCCTGGAGGCGTGGGAGCACCGCTGGAGGCTGCCGGAATTATCCAGGTATCTCCGGAGATCGGCGACTCCCTGCCAACAGACCCACCTGTCTCGGAGGCCCGGCGCTACCCACCCTGACCCCGTTTACTCGCTTCCCTGCTCGCCATCCCCTCGAACTCCCCATTCCCAGACGCGGGATCCGCTGCCTGGAGAGCATTCACCCAGCCTCTCCCAAACCCGATTGGGAAAACCGTCCCGATCCTCAAATGGGACCTCAGCCTCTACACCTGTCTTGTGGACCTTGTTGGAAGCCCTTGCTGAGCTGCTTTCCGGAACATTCCGCTTTGGTTTCAGTTTCTCCGGCAGAATTCAACTTTTCCTGTCCCTTGTTTTCTGAGCCCCTCAGGTTTAATGTTCCATCAAAGACCCTGTGTACGGGACACAGAGAGAAACTGGGACTGAGGCCTGCATCTCCTTGGGCCTACTCAGCTTCCATTTTCCTGCCCGTTCCCCGAGAGACGGAAAATGTATCTAATCCCAGCCCAGAATATATTTAACGATGGACCCCGTGAGAAAATTCTCGGAAATTCTCTACCGCATGACTGAAGAAATGACCCTCCCCCTCATCCTGAGACTGTATCACCCTCACACCCATGTTCTAGATGCTCCAGAGCAGGGGCAAACACTCTCTCTGCCTCCACCTTTTCGGAGCCCCGTCAGAATCCCGTCTGCCTCAGTGTGATCACCGTCCATTCCCCTAAACTCCAGGGAATATCAGCCTCTCCTGGGGGCCTTCTCTCTCTCCGGCCTTCTTACATCGAATCCCTCCACAACTGCTGACAGTGCGTGTCCACCTCACCTCTTCCACCCGCTCCTCATTTTAAACGTTTCTGGCGCACGGCCCCCAAACGTTTGCCGTTTCTGTCTGACCCCGGCCTGGTTCGGCTGGTTCTTAAAGCGGATCCTGACTGGATCAGCTAGCTGGATGAAACTGGATCCCTTCCCTACGGTCGATTAGTTTTCCTACAGTGTGGAAACAGGCCCTTCGGCCCAACAAGTCCACACCGACCCTCCAAAGAGTAACCCACCCAGACCCATTTCCTTACTCTATATTAAAATCTAGCACTATGGGCAATTCCCCATGGTCAATCCACCCTGACCTGCACATCTTTGGACTGTGGGAAGAAACTGGAGCACCCGGAGGAAACCCACACAGTGCTGGGGAGAAGGTGCAAACTCTACACAGACAGTCGTTGAGGTGGGAATTGAACCCGGGTCCCTGGCACTGGTTGGCAGTGCTAACCACTGAGCCGCCCATTCTTGACTTGATTCTTGGGTTGGCTGTTCTCAAAAGCGACGAGTGTGTGGTGCAGTCTGAACCCATTCCGCGCTGGTTCTGACAGCTCCTGACATCACTCTGCCCTCTACGTTGTACCCCACCCTTGGCAAGGTCTCTGACAAACTGCACATAAGAGAGAGAGAGAGAGACAGATCGATTGATCGAGCGAGATTGATTGATCGATCTATGGTCTTTGGTGCTCCTTGTACTGTACGTCCCATGGGATGTGGGTGTGCAGATTAGGCGCAGTTTTCGTTCCTCATCCCTAGGCCAACACAGTGGCTCTCCAGACCTACTTCACAGTCGGCCACAGTCAGGCTGTGGGGTCTGGAGTCACGTGTAGGCCCCGACTGAGTAATGGTGGCCAATTGCCTTCGAACTGGCCCAGCTTCTCCACCTCACCGTTCATAAAGAAATTTGCTCACTCGCACCCGGGACGGTCCAAATCAATCTCCCTCCCCAGCTTCTCGGGGACTCTCCCATCCTTCCCAAAGGGATGGGGGCCAGACTACAGTACTGTCGCTGAGGGTGACCCAGAACTGTATTAACCGTTCAGTGAAACATTCACCCCCCTCCCTCTGCAGCTCTCTGCTGCTCCGGGACTCTGTCTCTCTATTCACCTCCTCAACACGAATTCCAAATCGATGGGAAGGATTAGGCCCAGGATCTGAGCTTTATGAAGGATGTTGTTGTATCTGGAATACAAGGCATCCCTGGAGTGCCTTCTCTTCAATCGAACATAATCCATGATGGAAACGGTACTGTGTCTGTGAGCTCAGTATTGATTGTTCCTCACTGGGAGAACACTCTCTCTGTGGTCTTTCGACTTGGAAGGCGTTACCGTTTCTCACTCGGTCATTCCTCCGGGAGCTTTCAGAATCCATTAGCTTTAATTAATCCACTCCCAGTGTCCCCGGGCTGTCAGTGCCAATCTGAAATGTTCTTTTCTCACTCGTCTTGTGTGGACTGGTTGTGACCCTTCATTCAACACCCCTCCCTGCCATCTCTGCCAACACCCCTCCCCAATAGCCCCTCCCCTCACCTTCATAGTATGTCCCCAATACCCCTTGCCGAGCCCCAAACCTCCCCCATCTCTGCCTACTCCCCTCCTCCATCCTCCTCCATCTTTGTTCTCCACTCCCCTCCCACCCTGATCCATGTTCAGGACCCCTCCCCTCCCCGTGCTGAGGGTTACCTGGAGTTGGAGGGGTTGGGGGGGGGGAATGCAGAAGGGGTTTCCCTTTTACTGACGGCAGCGGCTGCTGTTGTTGTTGTTGTTCCCCTCGCCCACCCCCAGCCACGTTCTGGATAAACCCCCAGTTTAAGATTGAACTGAAGGAAGAGGATGACGACCGGGTGGGAATGGAACCCGGCTGCAGCTTCCTGGTCGCCCTGATGCAGAAAGATCGTCGCAAACTCCGCACCGCGGGCAGGGATATGGAGACCATCGGCTTTGCCATCTATGAGGTGGGCACAGGGCAGTGTTGGCGGTGAGCAGCGGGGTGACTCCCATTGGGAGGGAGGGGGTGAGGTGGGTGAAGGATTGCTGGGCTCTGGGGCGGGGGGAGTCTCAGAGCCGATGACAGATTGCTCATCCTTAGATTTTTTATCTCTCTCGCTGTCTCTCTCTCTCTCTCTCTCTCTCTCACACACACCCCCCTGAAGGTTGGGGAGTGGCGGCCGGAGGCATCACAGCTCAGCTCCTTGCTTGACCCTGCTTCCTTCCTCACCACAGACCCCCACCTCATCACCACCTCAGGGACCAGTGGATGGGGCGGGGGAGCTGCTGTAAGAGTGTGACTGGGATTGGAGTGGGGGGGGGGGGGGGGGGGGGGGATGTCGATGAGGGATAGGGCTGGAGTATAATCGAGAGGTACGTGGTTCCAGTGTGAACAGCAGCGAGGTCACAGAGGGGCCGACTGGTCTGGTCCCCAGGGGTTGATGCGCACACACTCTCTCTCTCTCTCTCTCTCTCTCTCACACAAACACACACACGTACATATACGCACATATACATACACACATACATATATGCACACACACACTTACATGCGCATACGCACACACATAAACGCATGCACACACACACATACATATACACACACCACTTCCTGGGAAGGGTCAGGTTTCTCCAGACCCGCTGAATTCTGGGCGAGGGTCTGGGAGATACGTGAGGCCAGGATATCTGCACAGCCGAACCGTGCTGTCGCTCTGACAGGTTCCTGCGCACAGCAGGATCCTGTAGGTCTCTCTCTCTCTCTCTACCCCTCCACCTCCCCCTCCTTCTCCTGCTTCATCCTGCTCTGATTTCCAGCCTTTCTGTTTTCTCTGCAGGTCCCCCCTGAGGTAAGTCATCCTGTCTGTCTGTGGATCACCGGTCAGAGCAGGTAACAATCGCCGAAAATATTGTCTTGTGGTGGCGGGACAGGGTAGGGGTGGGCACTGAGTCCGGGAGACGGGGTGGGAGTGGGCAGTGAGTCCGGGGGGTTGGGTGGGAGTGGGCACCGAGTGCGGGGGACGGGGTGGGAGTGGGCACCGAGTGCGGGGGACGGGGTGGGAGTGGGCACCGAGTCCGGGGGGGCGGGGTGGGAGTGGGCACCGAGTCCGGGGGGGTTCGGGGTGGGAGTGGGCACTGAGTCCGGGAGACGGGGTGGGAGTGGGCAGTGAGTCCGGGGGGTTGGGTGGGAGTGGGCACCGAGTGCGGGGGACGGGGTGGGAGTGGGCACCGAGTGCGGGGGACGGGGTGGGAGTGGGCACCGAGTCCGGGGGGGCGGGGTGGGAGTGGGCACCGAGTCCGGGGGGGTTCGGGGTGGGAGTGGGCACCGAGTCCGGGGGGCGGGGTGGGAGTGGGCACCGAGTCCGGGGGGCCGGGTGGGAGTGGGCACCGAGTCCGGGGGGCGGGGTGGGAGTGGGCACCGAGTCCGGGGGGCGGGGTGGGAGTGGGCACCAAGTCCGGGGGGGTTCGGGGTGGGAGTGGGCACCGAGTCCGGGGGGGTTCGGGGTGGGAGTGGGCACCGAGTCCGGGGGGCGGGGTGGGAGTGGGCACCGAGTCCGGGGGGGGGGGGCGGGGTGGGAGTGGGCACCGAGTCCGGGGGACAGGTTCAGTGTGAGCGAAGGGGTCAACGGTTAATAGCGATCCAGGAATTTTAAAAGTGGAATGGAAATTGCGCCTCCTCCTGTTCGTTCTGAGTGTTGTATCACCAGGCACTCCTTAACATCCAGCTATTCAGCTGTGGGGTGCATCACAGTAGGATGTGTTCCGGTGTCCACTTTCTGATCTCCCGGTTTTCCCGTTGAAGGGTGGGATCTGTGGATTTGAGTGGGGAGTGGGAACATTCCCAAACTCGGTTGCATTTGCTGGGAGGTACGCCCTGAAGGGTGGGTTTGAGAGGTTGCAGTAAGAGTGACGCTGGGAGCTGTTAGCCTGGGTAAGTCTCCCGCTGTGTTTCTCCCCCCCCCCCCCCCCGCTGTGTTGCAGTACGCCGGACGCTCAGCTGTTCACCTGAAGCGAGATTTTTTCCTGACACACGGCTCGCAAGCTCGTTCCGAAATGTTCATCAACCTCCGGGAAGTCAGTACCCGCTTCAAGCTGCCTGCCGGAGAGTACATCATCGTCCCCTCGACCTTTGAACCCAACAAAGAGGCCGACTTCTGCCTGAGGGTGTTCTCTGAGAAGCGCTCACACTCTGAGTAAGTTCACACTTGGCAGATTGCGCTGGTGTCATCATTGGGCTCCAGGGTCAGCCTGATATCCCACGGGCACGGGTTCCGATTTGAATCTAACTTTGATTCAGAATTCTAGAATCGAGAGCTAGTCTCCGCGATGGGGACCACGGATCTCCGAAGCTGTCTTTGCTTTTTATTCATTCCTGGGATGTGTGCGTCGCTGGCTAGGCCCAGCATTTATTGTCCATCCCTAATTACCCAGTGGGCAGTGAAGAGTCAACCCCATCGCTTGTGGGTCTGGAGTCACATGTAGGCCAGACCGAGTACCAGACGGCGGTTTCCTGTCCTGAAGGATATTAGTGACCCAGATGGGTTCCTCGAACAATTGACAATCAATTGATGGTCATTGTTAGACCCTTAAGTCCAGATTTGTTTGGGAACTGCCGTGGTGAGGTTTGAGCCCAGGTCCCCTGAATACTACCAGGATCTCTCTCTGGATTAACAGGCCATGGACAATACTTGGAGCCATTGCTTTGTCTGGTTCCCTCATGTCCTTTCTGGGGAAGGAAGCTGATGACCCTCCCCAGCCTGGCCCATACACCCCAGCGCCTTCAGGACTGGCTGAGCCAGAAACTCAGTGTGAGGACCAGTTCGGGACAGCTCCTCAATGGGCCTCACCGGTTACGCCCACATTTCGGAAAATATAAATGGCGGCAAGTCTGGGGGGGGTAAAGCCTCACGTGGGGCCCTGAGGTATTTACCTGTGTGACTGAGGGCTGTTTCTGTTTCTGTGTTGTATACAGGGAACTCGATGATGAAATCAGTGCTGACCTCGGACAGGAGGTAAGATATCAGATGTCGAAAGACTGGGACTACAGACCATTTTGCTTGTTTTATTTTGTTCTGTTCTCTAGAATCTGAGACAGGAGGATGTCAGAACAGGGCAATGGAACACAGTGTCTGACACTGCACACCACACAGCTTAGGGTTAGATACAGAGTAAAGCTCCCTCAACACTGTCCCCCAATCAAACACCCTCAGGTAAGGGACAGCACGGGGTTAGATACGGAGTAAAGCTTCCTCTACACTGACACCCCCATCAAACCCTCCCAAGACAGGGACAGCATGGGGTTAGATACAGGGTAAAGCTTTCTCTACACTGCCCCCCCCCATCAAACCCTCCCAGGACAGGGACAGCACGGAGTTAGATACATAGTAAAGCTCCCTCTACACTGTTCCCCCCCCCCCCCCATCAAACCCTCCCAGGACAGGGACAGCACGGGGTTAGATACAGAGTAAAGCCTCCTCTACACTGTCCCCCAATCAAACACCCCCGGGACAGGGCCAGCATGGGGTTAGATACGGAGTAAAGCTCCCTCTACACTGTCCCCCCCATCAAACCCTCCCAGGACAGGGACAGCACGGGGTTAGACCTCTACATTGAGGGACCATCAACAGGACAGCATGGATTGGGAGCAGGGAGATGGGGGAGTCTGGGAGAGAGGGCAGAGTGGTGGCGAGTGGGGATGGGGATTGTTGATGGTGAACTGGGTTGGTTGGAGCGTGTGAGCCCTGTGTGACAATGTTGTTGTGACTGCAACAGGAGGAAGTCCCTGAACACGCAATTGATGAAAAATTCAAGAGTCTCTTCAGGCAGTTGGCTGGAGAGGTGAGTGTGTGAAGTGTGAGGGTGTCAGCTGGTCTGTATTATAAAAACTACCTGCATTGATACAGTGCCATTCATGTTCAGACAAACGTCACAAGTGCAATTATCAAACACAATTACAGAGATAGGGAGGGGGTGTAGGAGCTGGAGGGGGTTACAGAGATAGGGAGGGGGTGTAGGGGCTGGAGGGGGGTTACAGAGATAGGGAGGGGGTGTAGGGGCTGGAGGGGGGTTACAGAGATAGGGAGGGGGTGTAGGGGCTGGAGGGGGTTACAGAGATAGGGAGGGGGTGTAGGGGCTGGAGGGGGTTACAGAGATAGGGAGGGGGTGTAGGGGCTGGAGGGGGGTTACAGAGATAGGGAGGGGGTGCAGGGGCTGGAGGGGGTTACAGAGATAGGGAGGGGGTGTAGGGGCTGGAGGGGGTTACAGAGATAGGGAGGGGGTGTAGGGGCTGGAGGGGGTGACAGAGATAGGGAGGGGGTGTAGGGACTGGAGGGGGTTACAGAGATAGGGAGGGGGTGTAGGGGCTGGAGGGGGTTACAGAGATAGGGAGGGGGTGTAGGGGCTGGAGGGGGGTTACAGAGATAGGGAGGGGGTGTAGGGACTGGAGGGGGTTACAGAGATAGGGAGGGGGTGTAGGAGCTGGAGGGGGTTACAGAGATAGGGAGGGGGTGTAGGGGCTGGAGGGGGTGACAGAGATAGGGAGGGGGTGTAGGGACTGGAGGGGGTTACAGAGATAGGGAGGGGGTGTAGGGGCTGGAGGGGGTTACAGAGATAGGGAGGGGGTGTAGGGGCTGGAGGGGGGTTACAGTGATAGGGAGGGGGTGTAGGGACTGGAGGGGGTTACAGAGATAGGGAGGGGTGTAGGGGCTGGAGGGGGTTACAGAGATAGGGAGGGGGTGTAGGGGATGGAGGGGGTTACAGAGATAGGGAGTGTAGGGGCTGGAGGGGGTTACAGAGATAGGGAGGGGGTGTAGGGGCTGGAGGGGGTTACAGAGATAGGGAGGGGGTGTAGGGGCTGGAGGGGGGTTACAGTGATAGGGAGGGGGTGTAGGGACTGGAGGGGGTTACAGAGATAGGGAGGGGTGTAGGGGCTGGAGGGGGTTACAGAGATAGGGAGGGGGTGTAGGGGATGGAGGGGGTTACAGAGATAGGGAGTGTAGGGGCTGGAGGGGGTTACAGAGATAGGGAGGGGGTGTAGGGGATGGAGGGGGTTACAGAGATAGGGAGGGGGTGTAGGGGCTGGAGGGGGTTACAGAGATAGGGAGGGGGTGTAGGGGATGGAGGGGGTTACAGAGATAGGGAGGGGGTGTAGGAGCTGGAGGGGGTTACAGAGATAGGGAGGGGGTGTAGGGGCTGGAGGGGGTGTAGGGGATGGAGGGGGTTACAGAGATAGGGAGGGGGTGTACGGGTGAAGGGGGTTACAGAGATAGGGAGGGGGTGTACGGGTGGAGGGGGTTACAGAGATAGGGAGGGGGCGTAGGAGCTGGAGGGGGGTTACAGAGATAGGGAGGGGGTGTTGGGGCCGGAGGGGGTGACAGAGATAGGGAGGGGGCGTAGGAGCTGGAGGGGGTTACAGAGATAGGGAGGGGGTGTAGGGGCTGGAGGGGGTTACAGAGATAGGGAGGGGGTGTAGGGGCTGGAGGGGGTTACAGAGATAGGGAGGGGGTGTAGGGGCTGTAGGGGGATACAGAGATAGGGAGGGGGTGTAGGGGCTGGAGGGGGTTACAGAGATAGGGAGGGGGTGTAGGGGCTGGAGGGGGGTTACAGAGATAGGGAGGGGTTTGGGAGTCCTTTGTAATTGATCCTGTTAAGAAATCAATGGGAAGTGGTGGTGATATTGTTATCCGGATGGATTTTCCTCCTCATCTGTCTGGTCCAGATTGAAGGAATGTTCCCTTTCTTGTCTTCTACAGGACATGCAGATCACAGTGACTGAGCTCCAGACAATCCTTAACCGTGTGGTAGGAAAACGTAAGCAGTCCCGGTGCTCCGCGGTCTCTCCGTTTGCCCAGTCTCGGTTACTCCCCCTTGCCTCTAACCGAGCTCTCTCTCTCGTGTCTTACCTCTAGACCAAGACCTGAAGACCGATGGTTTTAGTCTGGATTCCTGTCGATGTATGATCAATCTCATGGATGTATCCTCTCGAGAGCAGTATGTCACACGTAGGAAATCTGAGTTCCGAGCTGGTCAGGGCCTGCCATCCCCCTGCCCCCTCTAGGTGTAGGCATCGAGAGATGGTGGCATCAGGTTGTGTTTGGGATCTGGAGGAGTGGGCTCCCGGGATGTGGACGTGGGAAAACCGGCATCAACTCTCATATCGGGTCGGGGAACAGTTGCCATCTTTGCGATATGTTAGCGCCCGGTTCATTCCGTGGTTTTCCTTAAATGTTGCCACCAGCGAGACGGGAACGCCAGGCTGGGTCTGACCGAGTTCAACGTGTTGTGGAACAAGATTCGCAAGTGGCTGGTGAGTGATCATTTTCAGGTCCATCTCCTCCTCCTGCAGCTGGGGTTCAGGGATTAAGCTTCAGATTTCCCTTTGTAAACCGCTCTGCCCTCTCTCTGATTCTATCTCCTCTTGTCCTTACCCTTTCTGTTGCTCTGAGGTGCTGGTCCCTTTGACTGACTTTTTAAAAATTTGTTCCTGGGGTGTGGGGGTTGCTGGCTTTATTGCCCGTCCCTAGTTGCCCCCTTGAGGAGGTGGGGGTGAGCTGCCTTCTTGACCCCCTGCAGTCCGTGTGCTGTGGGTAGACCCACAGTGTCCCTTAGGGAGGGAATCCCAGGATTCTGACCCAGCCAGACTGAGGGAACGGCGAGATATTTCCAAGTCAGGATGGTGAAGGGCTCGGAGGGGAACTTGCAGGGGGTGGTGTTCCCATGTATCTGCTGCCCCTTGTCCTTCTGGATGGAAGTGGCCGTGGGTTGGGAACGTGCTGCCTGAGGATCTTTGGGGAGTTTCTGCAGTGTATCTTGTAGCTGGGACACACTGCTGCTACTGAGCGTCGGGGATTGGGGGGAGTGGGGTTGTGGTGCCAATCAACCCTGGATGGACAGTACTGCCCTTCCTTGGCTTGATGACGTATGTTGGACTTGTCTTACCAACATGACATCAAGACCCTCTCAGCTGGCTGGAGAACGGTGGCACAGTGGCATAGTGGTTAGCACTGCTGCCTCACAGCACCAGGGTCCCAGGTTCGATTCCGGTCTCGGGTGACTGACTGTGTGGAGTTTGCACATTCTCCTCCCCGGGTCTGTGTGGGTTTCCTCCGGGTGCTCCAGTTTCCTCCCACAGTCCAAAGATGTGTAGGTTTGGGTGAATTGGCCATGCTGAATTGCCCATAGTGTTAGGTGCTTTAGTCAGAGGGACATGGGTCTGGGTGGGTTACTCTTCGGAGAGTTGGTGTGGACTTGTTGGGCCGAACGGCCTGTTTCCACACTGTAGGGAATCTAATCTAACAGTCTCGGTCTCGCTCTGCTTCCCCCCGCCACACCGGATCAATATCCACCCCTCAACTCAGTCCAACATTGCCAAGGATCTGGGCCAATCTCACATTGTGTGTGGGATCTTGCTGTGCACACATTGGCTGCCACGTTTCCTAAATGACAATGGTGCCTGCACTTCAAAAAGGTGCTGCTCCGTCTCTAATGTGGTTGGGGGAGGAGGGGACGGGATCCCTGAACAGCGCTAGGTGAATGCAGTCTGTCCTCCGAGGAAGGCCCCATCTCTCCTCCCTCCCTCTCTCTCTCTCTTCCTGTCATGTCTAAGAGCTGCTAATAGTGGACCCAGCGCTGAGCTCAGTCTGGGACTATTTCCTGGGCCATTCACGGTGATGTGGATCTGTCTCTGCAGGGAGTTTTCCGACAGTTTGATCTGGATAAATCCGGCAGCATGAACGCCTACGAGATGAGGCTAGCATTGGAGTCTGCAGGTACGGCGTCGCGCGCATACACACGCCACGAGCTTCCGACAGGCCAAGCCGCATCACTGCCAGCTTGGAGTCACGTGTAGATCCACAGCCTGGAAACACAAGGACGTCTCCGTGTGGGAGAACAGGGATGAGGCAAAATCTCTCCTCTTGGGGAGGGTGGAAGGATGAATCTGTAGAATTCTTCCGCCGCGGAGAGAGGAGTCGTGGACTATATTCGAGGCTGAGGACAGGGAGAAGGCAGCAGAATGGGGTTGGGAAACTCATCAAATGGTGGAGCAGACTGGATGGGCTGAATGGCCTGATTCGGCTAGAGTATCTTATGGACGGCATGTTTCCTTCCCAGTAAACCAGGAGGGTTTTTATAGTAATAAAAACAGAAATTGCTGGAAAAGCTCAGCAGGTCTGGCAGCATCTGTGGAGAGAAATCAGAGTTAACCTTTCAGGTTGAGTGACCCTTCCTCTGAGGTATTTATTACTATAAAAACCCTCCTGGTTTACTGGGAAGGAAACATGCCGTCCATAAGATACTCTAGCCGAATCAGGCCATTCAGCCCATCCAGTCTGCTCTGCCATTTGATGAGTTTTTCCAGCAATTTCTGTTATTTTTGTCCGATTTACAGCATGCGCTGTTCTTTCAGGTTTTGTTTAGCAATTGGTGAGAGGGTCATGAAGATCTAGTGGCATGGGAGTTTAAAAAAAATCATTTATAATTGTCCAGAAGGCAGTCAAGAGTCAACCACATCGCTGGTGGGTCTGGAGTCACATGTAGGCCCAGATCAGGTAAAGATGGGAGATTTTCCGTTTCGGAGATTTTCCATTTCCCATTAGTGAAGCAGATGGTTATTTTTTTCTGACAGTCGCAAACATTAGACTCTTAATTCCAGATTTTTATTGAATACAAATGCCACCGTATGCTGTTGCAGGATCCAAACCCGGGACCCAGGACGTCACCAGGGTCTCTAGGTTAATAAGCTAATGATAAGACCCCTTAGGCCAAGACCTTCACAGTTCAGGAATCCAGAACCGGAGGTTAATGTCCTGGGCACATTGGAATCCCATCATGGCAGGTGGGGGAAATGTGAATTCGATTCAATGCAAAATGATCTGGAATGAAAAAGCTTTAGTGTAAAAATCAGACAGCGGAACCATTGCTGAATGTTGTACAAACACATCTGGTTCACAAACCTTCTTTGGGGAAGGAAATCTGCCGACCTACACATGACTCCAGGCCTGAGGCAATGTGGGTGACTCTAAACTGCATTCAGGGTGACTAGGGATGGGCAATAAATATCAGTCTAGCTGGTGAGGCCCACATCCCCAAACAAATCTTTTAAAAGTCTAGCTTTCATAGAGTCGTAGACATGTACAGCACGGAAACAGACCCTTCGGTCCAACCTGTCCATGCCGACCAGATATCCCAACCCAATCTAGTCCCACCTGCCAGCACCTGGCCTATATCCCTCCAAACCCTTCCTATTCATATACCCATCCAAATGCCTTTTAAATGTTGTAATTGTACCAGCCTCCACCTCTTCCTCTGGCAGCTCATGCCATACACGTACCACCCTCTGTGCGAAAAAGTTGCCCCTTAGGTCCCTTTTATATCTTTCCCCTCTCACCCTAAACCTGTGCCCCTCTAGTTCTGGACTCCCCGACCCCAGGGAAAAGATTTTGTCTATTTATCCTATCCATGCCCCTCATGATTTTGTAAACCTCTATAAGGTCACCCCTCAGCCTCCGACACTCCAGGGAAATAGCCCCAGCCTGTTCAGCCTCTCCCTGTAGCTCAAACCCACCAACCTTTGCAATGTGTTGTAAATCTTTTCTGAACTCCTTTATGCTTAACAACAACTTCCTGTAGGAAGGAGAGCAGAATTGCACACAGTATTCCAAAAATGGCCTAACCAATGTCCTGTACAGCCGCGACATGACCTCCCAACTCCTGAACTCAATACTCTGACCAATAAAGGAAAGCATACCAAATGCCTTCTTCACTATCCTATCTCCCTGAGACTGTACTTTCAAGGAGCTATGAACCTGCACTCCAAGGTCTCTTTGTTCGGCCACACTCCCTAGGATCTTTAATACCAGATTTTATTAATGGACAGAAAGTTCCACCAAGATGGGATATGATCTTGTTCTTGGAGTATTAACGTGGATTTCTAGCCCAGTAACACTGCCAGCATCTCCTCTGCAAGGTGAGGGTCCAGTAGAGGTCTTGACAAGGCCTGGTGTACTCATTGCCTGGGCCTCTAGGCGTGTGTTAGCCTCAAAATAGACTGGCAGCTCCAGACTAACACACCATTGACAGGCCCAGCCCATCCTCACCCACGCTCCCCTGCATTTCAGACAGTGGATAAAACTTGGGGGTTTAATCTTGCGCCTTAAATGTGTCCCCGCGTCCTCCCCATCTCCCTGCAAAACCAGCCCCAGGAGAAGTAAACCCTGGGGACTTGCTGCTCATTTGCCTTATTTGGTTGGCTGTGCAGTAATGCCAATGTGTTGTGTATAGGCTGCTTTGAGAGCTCTCCGAGGGCTTTGATGAGGTGCCGTACAAATGCAGATCCTTTCTTGCACATTCCAGTTGCTTATGGGGCCTCCATTCAAAATCCGATTTGGCCCCTGAACTTCCCTCCGCTCATGAATCGGAAGCAGGAGCCTGTTCCAGTTTCCAACAAGTCAGTGGCTGATGTGATGAGTTTTGAACCTGGAATCTGGTCTGCCTGTTTTTGAGCTTTGAAGAGATTAATCACCTCTGGGATCTGCCTTTCTACAAAACAGTCACCACCCAGAAAGGGAAGCTCATTGAGGGGTGATTCCCAGAGGCATGACAGGTTCTCTGTCAGGAGTCACCCTGCAGAGTGCACAGCTAGGCTTTGGGCCTGATTGGGCAGGGGCTTCGGGAGAGCTGCGGCAAAAAGTAAAATCTCAGGCAACACCCCCACCCCCCTCCTCCCCGAGCTCCGGTTTAGTGATGTCCGTGTGTCTGACTCCACTCTCTCTCCCCTTTGCAGGGTTTAAACTGAACAATCACATGCACAATCTGCTCATCACACGCTACGCGGAGCCTGACCTGTCTGTCAACTTTGATAACTTCATCTGCTGTTTAATCCGCTTGGAGAGCATGTACAGTGAGTGCCCCCTAACCTCCATTTCACATGTGCTGATTTGTATTGAATTGAATTTATTGTCACGTGTACCGAGGCACAGTGAAACACTTTGTCTTGCGAGCAATAGTAAATAATAGGTAAACAGCGGCAAAAACAAAAACACAGGGACAGGCGAATGGTAAGAGTTTGAGAGTCCATTCAGTATTCTAACAACAGTCGGGTAGAAACTGTTATGAAACCAGCTGGTGCCTGTGTTCAGGCTTCTGTACCTTCTCCCCAATGGTAGAGGTTGTAGATAAACATTGTCAGGGTGGGATGAATCTTTGAGAAGGCTGGTGGCCTTTCCCTGACAGTGGGCCTGGGAGATGGATTCTAGAGATGGGAGGTTGGCCTTTGTGATTGTCTGGGCCGAGTTCACCACTCTCTGTAACTGTCTCCGATCTTGAATGGTACAGTTCCATACCAGGTTGTGATACATCCAGACAGAATGCTCTCGATGGCGCACCTATAAAAGTTGGCAAGGGTATTCGCCGTCATGCCAAATTTCCTCAGCTGCCTGGGGAAGGAGAGACGTTGGGCCTTTGTAACAGTCCGTCCACATCAAGAGTCCAAGAAACCTTGTTATGGATGACCACTCCCAGGAGCTTGACACTCTGCACTCGTTCCTCCTCTGTGCTGTTAATGTGTAGGGGGGGGGACATGAGTAACATCCGGAATTGTTACCTGTATCCGCCAGGGGGGGTCTCCTGCTTGAGCTTTTGCCTTTATGCCGGGAGAAGAACCATGGCATTGTGGTCAGAGTTCCCGAAATGAGGGCGGGGGGAAGGAGTGATGTAGCAGTGGTCTAAATTGTTCACACCCCTAGTGGGGCAGGTAATGTTCTGGTGGTACTTGGGCAACACCTACCTTAGATTGGCTTGATTGAAGTCTCCAGTTCCAATAAACAGAGCCTCGGGTGTTAGTGGTGGGGTATAGCACATCCAGAGCTTGTGGTGGTATGTACACAGCGGTAACTTCCCGTGGTAGGGAGAAGAGGCGGCATTTGATGGTGAGGACTTCATTGCACCACAAGTTGATTTTAAAAAGCAAACCCCTCCACCCTTTGTCTTACCCACAGACACAGTACAGTCCAAACGATGGATAAAGATACCATCAGCCTGAAGTGCGCGCTGGGGAATGGATGGGTTGAGCCCAGTTTCTGTGGTGCAGAGTGTGCAGGAGTCCCACAGCTCACACTGGAAGCTGAGCCGTGATCTGAGTTTGTCCATCTTGTTGTCCAGAGATTGTACATTTGCTCAGAGTAAGCTAGGCACGGGGGGCTCTTGAAACCATGTAGTCTCAGTCTAACTAGCAGGCCGGCACCCTAACCCCACTTCCTCACAGGTTTCTTACATTTGAGTGGTCCGGTGGTCTGGTGACTGCTTCCAGTTCAGTGATCCTTCCGAGGACCTTGTGGAGCAGGAAGGTTGCAGTTGGGTGTATTTTTGCGGAGGGTCTGTTTATGACCCAGTGCAGCAGGTAATTTACCGTGTGCGGAGAGATTGTGCTTAGGACCCAGTGGAGAAGGTAGGTTTCTGCTTGTGTTCTGAGTTGTCCAGTTAGTTCCTGGTTTCGGTTGCCAGCGACTCGCTGCCACAGGTTCAGCCACATTTCTTTTTAGTTCAGAAGCGTTTGGGCTGGTCTCCAGGTACGTTCTGATGGATTTCATGTCAGACGGGTGTCTTATTGGGCCGGGAGCATTTGTGAGTGTGTGTGTACCTTTTTGTCTGTCTGCACCAGTCTGACTTTGTGCCTGTCTGTCTTTTGTGTGTGTGTGTGTGTGTGTGTGTGTGTTGATGAGAACCAGAACAGTGAGATTGTGACAAATCACTGTGCTGCTGTCTCACTGCAGGATCCTTTGTGATGCTGGATACAGACCGAGATGGTATTGTCACTTTTGATGTGTATCAGGTCAGTACTGAGATTTGTACTCCCTCATCCCTGCCCAGAATAGTTACCCTTGCAATCAGTCAAAGCTTCAAAATAAAAATCATAGCATGATGGAATTCCCTACAGTGTGGGAGTGGGCCATTCGGCCCATCAAGTCTGCACTGACCCTCTGAAGACAATCCCAGAGCCATACCTGTACCATGTATCCCTGCGTTTCACATGGCCGATTCACCTGGCTTGCACATCTTCGGACTATGGAAGAGAGCACAGGGAGACACTGGGAGAATGGGCAAACTCCACACAGACAGTCGCCGAAGGGTGGAATCGAACCTGGGTCCCTGGTGCCCTGAGGCAGCAATGCTAACCACTGAGCCACCGTGCCGTCATGGTTAAAGCATGCAGTACCTTTAACTCAGCCAAAACGTGGTCACCATTAACCCCTGAACCCTGCATCGGTGACGCCACCTCAGAAATACCTTGCGGGCTGGGGGAGGGTGGGGGTGTTCTGAGCCAGTCCAGCCTCTAAACCTGATCTTTCTGTTGTTCCCACAGTGGCTGATGCTGACCATGTTTACTTGAGAACGATGCTGTGAAGTCTTGCCTCCTGCTGCTACGCCCCACACGCGTGCTTCCCACACCAAGTGCCTTCCACTGCTTAGACAGTGGACACTGGCCTTGTCCCGTGTCTTGCGAACGTCCCTCGCATCCCTCCCCCACCAGCAAACACCCCTCCCAGCTGCAGCTACATTTTATCTTGGATTCGGAGCTAGGTTTCCGGGTGCTGTTTTATGACTGTGTACGTGTCTGTGTTTTTTTTTAATTATTATTTCCGAAGGGCTGCCAAACCTTTTACAGGAAACTCAAATAAAACGTATCGACAGAATTAAAAATGCAAAGCTCACGTGGACACTTGTCGCAGGTCTCTTCGGTACGAGGGACGTTGAGCCTGTCTCCATCTCTCTGTCGCCCAGTGTACAATGCTGCAGATAGGGTCCTCTGGTCTTAAACACACCTATCTGTTAGCAGCTTCCAACACCGAGGGGTGGGGGGGGGGGTGGGGGGGAAGGGATCCAACCCTGGGCAGAAACTGGGGACAAAGTACTAGAGTCCACGAGGATTGAAGTCTGAAAATGTGAAATTGTTCAATTTGGCAGGAAGAGGATATGATCTAAATGGGGAGGGGGTTACAGAGCTCAGACATGTCGAGGGATCTGGGGGTGCTATTGCCTGAACCTCACATTTTGAGAATGCAGGTACAACGAGCAATGAGGAAGGTTCACAGAGTCTTCTCATTTATTGTGAGGGGAGTTGAATATAATTTTTTTCCACAGTGAGTGGTTCATGTGTGGAATGAACTGTCCAGAGGGAAGTGGTGTGCGCGGACCAGAACATCTGCGTTCGTGTCCCACTTACTCCAGAAATGTCTTCCAACATGCCTGAACAGATTGGTTAAGAAAAATCTGGAAAACTCCAGGCAAGTGTTGGATAATGGAACTAGAGAACTCACGCACGACGGCAAAAATGAGGACTGCTGATGCTGGAAATCCGAGTCTAGATTAGAGTGGTGCTGGAAAAGCACAGCAGGTCAGGCAGCATCCAAGGAGCAGGAAAATCGACGTTTCGGGCAAAAGCCCTTCATCAGGAATTTTTCCTCGGATGCTGCCTGACCTGCTGTGCTTTTTCAGCACCACTCTAACCTAGACTCTACTTATGCATGATGACCAGTAGGGATAAAATGAACCAAAGGGCTTGCTGTAAAACTCTCTGAATCACTCAGGAACAAAACTGATAAGCAAAACTGCCCCATTTGCGTGCCTAACAATGTCCGTGTCCAATGACAGACAGAGCAAAGTAATCAACAACTGACTGGTCAGATTGAAACTCTGCAGTGCTGTCACATCCAGTCGTGAATGGTGGTGGATAATGAGACAACTCACTGGAGGAGGGGGCTGGGCAAATATCCCCATCCTCAACGATGGAGGAGCCCAGCACATTGTTGCAAAGATAAGGCTGAAACATTGGCAGGAATCTTCAGCTCGCAGTGGGGAGTGGATGATCCATCTTCCAGAGGTCCCCAGCATCACAGATACCAGTCTTCAGCCAATTCAATTCACTTCATGTGATGCCAAGATATGGTTGGAGACACCAGATATTGCAAACCCTTCCAACACTGTGTTAAAAGTACTGAGGACAGTTACAACACTTGCATCGACCCAATAATGTGGAAAATTGCCCAGGTATGTCCTGGACATAAAAAGCAGGACAAATCCAACCTGGCCAGTTCCCACCCCATCAGTCTACTCTCTCATATTAACGTTCTGGAAAGTGTCATCAGTAATGCTATCAAGCAGCCCCTGCTCAGCGACGCCCAGTTTGGGTTCCCCCAGGGCCCCTCAGCTCCTGACCTCATTACAGCCTTGGGTCAAACATGGATAAAAGAGCTGAAATCCAGAGGGGATCGGAGAGTGACAGCCCTTGACATCAAGGCTGCATTTGATCAAGTGTGGCATTGAGGAGCCCTAGCAAAACTGGAATCCATGGGTATCAGGGGGCCAACTCTCTGCTGGTTGGATTTACACCTGGTAGATAGGAGGATGGTTGTGGCTGTTGGAGGGTCAGTCATCTCAGCTCCAGGACATCTCTGCAGGAGTTCCTCAGGGTAGTGTCCTAGGCCCAACCATCTTCAGCTGCTTCATCAATGACCTTCCCTCCATCACAAGGTCAGAGGTGGGATTGTTCATTGATGATTGCACAGTGTTCAGTGCTATTCATGGCTCCTCAGCCACTGAAGCAGTCTGTGTTCAAATACAAGAAGATCTGGACAATATCCAAGCTTGGGTTAATAAGTGGCAAGTGGCATTGCCTGGCATTTGTGTGGTATCAATGACCATCTCCAATAAGATGATCTAACCATTGCCTCTTAACATCCACTGTTGTTACAACTATTGAACACCCCTCCCTCCCCACAACTGACCAGCAACTGAACTGGACTAACCACATAAACATAGTTTTTGAATGTAGGTTTGCTCACTGAGCTGAAAGGTTCATTTCCAGATGTTTCATTACCTTACTAGGTAACATCTTCAGTGGACCTCAGGCGAAGCAATGCTGAAAATTCCTGTTTTATATTTATGTTTGGGTTTCTTTGGGTTGGTGATGTCACTTCCTGTTCCTTTTCTCAGGGGGTGGTAGATGGTACATAAACATAATGGCTACAAGAGCAGGTCAGAGACTGAGAATACGTCAGTAAGTACCTCCCTCCCCCCCTCTGTCCCTCCCTTCCCCCCTCCCTCCCTTCCCCCACCAACACTCAGTAGCAGCAGCATTTATCAATGCGCTGCAGAAACTCACCAAAGATCCTCAGGCAGCACCTTCCAAACCCATGGCCACTAGTATTTGAAGAACAAGAGACATACATGGGAACACCACTTCCTGCAAGTTCCCCTCCAATCTCCTCACCATCCCGACTTGGAAATATCTCGCCGTTCCCTCAGTCTGGCTGGGTCAGAATCCTGGGATTCCCTCCCTAAGGGACGCTGTGGGTCTACCCACAGCACATGGACTGCAGGGGGTCAAGAAGGCCCCTCCCCCCCCCAAGGGGCAACTAGGAACGGGCTGATAAATACTTAGCCCAGCCGCAATGTCCTGTGAGAGAACAGAAAGGAACTGAGAGAAATGCACTTCACTGTGATGCTGACTGTTTCAATCTGTGACCACAATCTGACACCAACAGACTTGTTTGTTTAAAAAAGCATCCAGCCATCATTATCTTTGATTTCCTGTTTCTAACTAAACAGACCCACTTCAACAAACCATATGATCTCTCTCTCACACACACACACTCTCTCACAGACACAGACATACACACACTTTCTCCAATGCCCATTCCTCTGGCCTCACCCATTCCCAGGGGGAGGGCACCTATACCTAACCTGTTGGTATTAGCACCTCCCCCCCCCCAGTGCAAGGTAGACCACAGCAAGAGGGGTTCTGCAGTGGTTCTAAACAACTGTCCATTTGTTTTCCTCTCGAAAAGGAAGGTACCAGCACCCTTTCCCTTGTTAAATGTCCCTGTTGTTGGAACAGTGAAAGCTGGAACAGAAGAAACCAGCAATTCCACGTTCCATTTTAAACATGATTCTCTGTTTGATACAACATCCATTAGTCAGTGTTGGGGGCTCAGGCAATGGGGCTGTGGAAACATCCTTCAGGGAGGGGACAGAGCAAGGAGGCGTTTGGCTGCAGTAATAACACCCCTCCACCAGATGGGGCGATAGAGCTGTGCAGCAAATTCAAAGTCTTTGCTGTCCTCTGATGGTGGGAACAGAGATCTGCAGCACAAAGGCAAAGAGAAAAACCTTTATTCATTCACAGGAAGTTGAAGAAATGTCTGAATAGGCCCAGCGTTTATTGCCCAGGGGACAGTTAAGTGTCTGTGGGTCTGGCATCACATGTAGGCCAGACCAGGTAAGGATGGCAGGTTCCTTCCCTAGAGGACATTAGTGAACCAGATGGTTATTTCTGACAATTGACAACATAGTCAGCGTTAGATTCTTAATTCCAGATTTTCTTTTATTGAATTCAAATTCCATCGGATTTGAAAAGGGGTCCTCAGGACATTATTTGGGGGTTTCTGGATTAACAGACCAATGATAATATACTGGAATAGCAAAATAGCAGGTTAGAATGGCCTCCTCCTGCCTTTAATTTCTTTGTAGTTCTGGCTCTTTGAAGTCATTCTTGAAGATCAGTTTGAGATTTCCTCCCACATTGGCGACAGACTGTGGCCAAATTGAAAGGAAATTATTTCTGGGAAATTAACTTTTTGCTATTTTGGCCGTGCTTCAAAGATTCTGTGGCCCCAGTTAACTCTCCACACATGAAAAGCTAATGTACATGCCATAAATTCTTCCCATCTGTCTGCCACCTTCAAACAACTGACAACTTTGTTTTGTTTCTGCCTGTTGTGAAATTTAGAAAGATCAGTCAAACCATCCCAATATAATATGGGCTTGCCTGACCTCAAGGCATCCCAGAGTAGTCTATAATCAACAAGGGAAGACTATATTCAGTCAGGCACATCCCTCTCAGCTCATCAATGTTACAGTTCTACTGCTTCTCCATTGAGGTGCCTCTGTGTCTGGTTAATGATCTGTAACTATCACATAAAACGAAATCATAAATCTTTTCATTAAGAGCTGATATCTCACCAAGGAGTTTTCACACAGACAACAAGCTGTTCAGAAAACTCTGCTCACATTTTGACAACTGTCACAAATTCTACCTCAGTTGCTGAGACAATCCACAATCCAACAGTACAGCACTCCCTCAGTACTGACCCTCCAACAGTGCGGTACTCCCTCAGTACTGACCCTCCGACAGTGCGGCACTCCCTCAGTACTGACCCTCCGACAGTACAGCACTTCCTCAGTACTGACCCTCCGACAGTGCGGCACTCCCTCAGTACTGACCCTCCGACAGTGCGGCACTCCCTCAGTACTGACCCTCCGACAGTGCGGCACTCCCTCAGTACTGACCCTCCGACAGTGCGGCACTCCCTCAGTACTGACCCTCCGACAGTGCGGCGCTCCCTCAGTACTGACCCTCCGACAGTGCGGCACTCCCTCAGCACTGACCCTCTGACAGTGCAGTGCTCTGTCAACACTGACCCTCTGACAGTGCAGTGCTCTGTCAACACTGACCCTCTGACCCTGCGGCGCTCCCTTGGCGTTGACCCTCCAACATTGCCCACTCCCTCAATACTGACCCTTCAACTCTATGGCCCTCCCTCAATACTGATCCTCTGACAGTGCGGTGCTCCCTCAGTGCTGACCCTCCGACAGTGCAACACTCCCTCAGCGCTGACCTTCCGACAGTGCGGTGCTCCCTCAGTATTGACCCTCCGACATTGCGTCGCTCCCTCAGCACTGACCCTCCGACAGTACGGCATTCCTTCAGTACTGACCCTCCGATATTGTGGCGCTCCCTTAGCACTGACCCTTCAATAGGTTGAAAGTTGATAAGTCCCTGGGGCCTGATGGTCTACATCCCAGGGTACTGAAGGAGGGGGCTCGAGAAATCGTGGATGCGTTGGTGATTATTTTCCAGAGTTCGATAGATTCGGGATCAGTTCCTGCGGATTGGAGGGTGGCTAATGTTGTACCACTTTTTAAGAAAGGAGCGAGAGAGAAAGCAGGAAATTATAGACCAGTTAGTCTGACCTCAGTGGTGGGAAAGATGCTGGAGTCTGTTATAAAGGATGAAATTACAACACATCTGGATAGTAGTAACAGGATAGGTCAGAGTCAGCATGGATTTATGAAGGGGAAATCATGCTTGACTAATCTTCTGGAATTTTTTGAGGATGTAACTCTGAAGATGGACGAGGGAGATCCAGTAGATGTAGTGTACCTGGACTTTCAGAAAGCTTTTGATAAAGTCCCATATAGGAGGTTAGTGAGCAAAGTTAGGGCGCAGGGTATTGGGGGCAAAGTACTAACTTGGATTGAAAGTTGGTTGGCTGACAGGAAACAAAAAGAGTAGTGATAAACGGCTCCATTTCGGAATGGCAGGCAGTGACCAGTGGGGTACCGCAGGGATCCGTGCTGGGACCACAGCTTTTTACAATATATGTTAATGATATAGAAGATGGTATCAGCAATAACATTAGCAAATTTGCTGTTGATACTTAGCTGGATGGCAGGGTGAAAATGTGATGAGGATGTTAGGAGATTACAGGATGACCTGGACAGGTTAGGTGAGTGGGCAGAGGCGTGGCAGATGCAGTTTAATGTGGATAAATGTATGGTTATCCACTTTGGTGGCAAGAACAGGAAGGCAGATTACTACCTAAATGGAATGAAGGTAAGCATGCAGGTACAGCAGGTAGTGAAGAAGGCTAATAGCATGCTGGCCTTCATAACAAGAGGGATTGAGTATAGAAGCAAAGAGGTTCTTCTGTAGCTGTACAGGGCCCTGGTGAGACCACACCTGGAGTACTGTGTGCAGTTCTGGTCTCCAAATTTGAGGAAAGACATTCTGGCTATTGAGGGACTGCAGCGTAGGTTCACGAGGTCAATTCCCGGAATGGCGGGATTACCTTACAATGAAAGACTGGAGCGACTGGGCTTGTATACCCTTGAGTTTAGAAGACTGAGAGGGGATCTGATTGAGACATATAAGATTATTAAAGGATTTGACACTCTGGAGGCAGGAAACATGTTTCCGCTGATTGGTGAGTGCCGAACCAAAGGACACAGCTTAAAAATACGGGGTAGACCATTTAGGACAGAGATGAGGAGAAACTTCTTCACCCAGAGAGTGGTGGCTGTGTGGAATGCTCTGCCCCAGAGGGCAGTGGAGGCCCAGTCTCTGGATTCATTTAAGAAAGAGTTGGATAGAGCTCTCAAGGATAGTGGAATCAAGGGTTATGGAGATAAGACAGGAACAGGATACTGATTAAGGATGATCAGCCATGAACATATTGAATGGTGGTGCAGGCTCGAAGGGCAGAATGGCCTACTCCTGCGCCTATTGTCTATTGTCTAATAGTGTGGCACTCGCTCAGCACTGACCCTCCGACAGTGCAGCACTCCCTCAGCGCTGACCTTCCGACAGTGCGGTGCTCCCTCAGTACTGACCCTCTGACATTGTGTCGCTCCCTTAGCACTGACCCTCTGACAGTACGGCATTCCTTCAGTACTGACCCTCCGATATTGCGGTGCTCCCTCAGCACTGACCCTCCAACTGTGCCTGCTCCTTTGGCGCTGACCCTCCAACAGTGCCCACTCCCTCAATACTGACCCTTCAACTCTATGGCCCTCCCTCAGTACTGATCCTCTGACAGTGCGGTGCTCCCTTAGCACTGACCCTCTGTTAGTGCGGCACACCCTCAGTACTGACCCTCTGACAGTGCAATACTCCCTCAGTACTGACCGTCCGACAGTGTGACACTCGCTCTGTACTGACCCTCCAACAGTGCGGCACTCCCTCAGTACTAAGCCACCGACAGTGCGACACTCACTCAACACTGACCCTTCAATAGTGTGGCACTTGCTCAGTACTGACCCTCTGACAGTGCAGCATTCCCTCAGCGCTGACCTTCCTACAGTGCGGCGCTCCCTCAGTATTCACCGTCCGACAGTGCAGCACTCCCTCAGCGCTGACCTTCTGACAGTGCGGTGCTCCCTCAGTACTGACCCTCCGACATTGCGTCGCTCCCTCAGCACTGACCCTCTGACAGTACGGCATTCCTTCAGTACTAACCCTCTGATATTGCGGCGTTCCCTCAAAACTGACCTTCCAACAGTGCCTGCTCCTTTGGCGCTGACCCTCCAACAGAGCCCAATCCCTCAATACTGACCCTTCAACACTATGGCTCTCCCTCAGTACTGACCCTCCAACAGTGCGGCACTCCCTCAGTACTGACCCTCCGACAGTGCGGCACTCCCTCAGTACTGACCCTCCGACAGTGCGGCGCTCCCTTAGTGCTGACCCTCCAACAGTGCGGCACTCCCTCAGTACTGACCCTCCGACAGTGCGGAGCTCCCTTGGTGCTGACCCTCCGATAGTGCAGTGCTCCGTCTCGGTGCTGACCCTCCGACAGTGCGGCGTTCCCTTGATGCTGGTCCTCCAACAGTGCGGAGCTCCCTTGGTGCTGACCCTCCGACAGTGCGGCTCTCCCTCTTGGTGCTGACCCTCCGACAGTACGGCGTTCTCTTGGGTGCTGACCCTCCGAGTGTGGCGTTCCCTCTCGGTGCTGACCCTCCGACGGTGCGGCGATCCCTTGGTGCTGACCCTCCGACAGTGCGGCGTTCCCTTGGTGCTGACCCTCCGATGGTGCGGCGATCCCTTGGTGCTGACCTCCCGACAGTGCGGCGTTCCCTTGGTGCTGACCCTCCAACAGTGCGGCGTTCCCTTGGTGCTGACCCTCCGACGGTGCGGCGATCCCTTGGTGCTGACCCTCCGACAGTGCGGCGTTCCCTTGGTGCTGACCCTCTGACCGTGCAGTGTTCCCTTGGTGCTGACCCTCTGACCGTGCGGCGTTCCCTTGGTGCTGACCCTCCGACAGTGCAGTGCTCCCTTGGTGCTGACCCTCCGACAGTGCGGCGTTCCCTTGGTGCTGACCCTCCGACAGTGCAGTGCTCCCTCTCGGTGCTGATCCTCCGACAGTGTGACGTTCCCTTGGTGCTGATCCTCCGACAGTGTGACGTTCCCTTGGTGCTGATCCTCCGACAGTGCGGCGTTCCCTTGGTGCTGACCCTCCAACAGTGCGGCGTTCCCATGGTGCTGACCCTCCAACAGTGCAGCACTCCCTCTCGGTGCTGACCCTCCGACAGTGCAGCACTCACTCGGTACTGACCCTCCGATAGTGCGGTGCTCCCTCGGTACTGACCCTCCGACAGTGCGGCACTCCCTCTATACTAACCCTCTGACAGTGTGTCGCTCCCTCGGTACTGACCCTCCGACAGTGCGGCGCTCCCTCTGTACTAACCCTCCGACAGTGCGTCGCTCCCTCGGTACTGACCCTCTAACAGTGCGGTGCTCCCTCTTGGCGCTGACCCTCTTACAATGCGGCGCTCCCTCAGTACTGACTCTCTAACAATGCGGAGCTCACTCGGTACTGACTCTCCGATGATGCGGCATTCCCTTGGTGCTGACCCTCCGACAGTGCGGCGCTCCCTTGGTGCTGACCTTCCGACAGTGTGACGTTCCCTTGGTGCTGACCCTCCGACAGTGCGGCGTTCCCTTGGTGCTGACCTTCCGACAGTGTGACGTTCCCTTGGTGCTGACCCTCCGACAGTGCGGTGATCCCTTGGTGCTGACCCTCCGACAGTGCGGCGATCCCTTGGTGCTGACCCTCCGACAGTGCGGTGCTCCCTCTCAGTGCTGACCCTCCGACAGTGCGGCACTCCCTCAGTGCTGACCCTCCGACAGTGCGGCGATCCCTTGGTGCTGACCCTCCGACAGTGCGGTGCTCCCTCTCAGTGCTGACCCTCCGACAGTGCGGCGTTCCCTTGGTGCTGACCCTCCGACAGTGCGGCGATCCCTCTCAGTGCTGACCCTCCAACAGTGCGGCACTCCTTCGGTACTGGTCCTCCGACAGTGCGGCATTCCCTTGGTGCTGACCCTCTTTACAGTGCAGCACTCCCTCTCAGTGCTGACCCTCCATAGTGCGGCACTCCTTCGGTACTGGTCCTCCGACAGTGCGGCACTCCCTCGGTACTGGCCCTCCGACAATGTGGCGCTCACTCAGTACTGACCCTCCGACAGTGCGGCGCTCCCTCGGTACTTACTCCCCAATGGTGCGGCACTCCCTCGGTACTGGCCCTCCGACAATGCGGCGTTCCCTCAGTATTGACCCTCCAACAGTGCGGCACTCCCTCTCAGTGCTGACCTTCCGACAGTGCGGCGTTCCCTTGGTGCTGACCCTCTGACAGTGCGGTGTTCCCTTGGTGCTGACCCTCCGACAGTGCGGCGCTCCCTCGGTACTCGCCATCCGACAGTGCGGCACTCCCTCTGTACTGACCCTCCGACAGTGCGGCGCTCCCTCGGTACTGACCCTCCGACAGTGCGGTGCTCCCTCGGTACTGACCCTCCGACGGTGCGGCACTCCCTTGGTACTGACCCTCCGACGGTGCGACGTTCCCTTGGTGCTGAGCCTCTGACAGTGCGGCGATCTCTTTGTGCTGACCCTCCGACAGTGCGGCGATCCCTTGGTGCTGACCTTCTGACATTGCGGCGTTCCCTTCGTGCTGACCCTCCGACAGTGCGGCGATCCCTTGGTGATGACCTTCTGACATTGCGGCGTTCCCTTCGTGCTGACCCTCTGACAGTGCGGCGTTCCCTTTGTGCTGACCCTCTGACAGTGCGGCGTTCCCTTCGTGCTGACCCTCTGACAGTGCGGCGCTCCCTTGGTGCTGACCCTCTGACAGTGCGGTGTTCCCGTCGTGCTGACCCTCCGACAGTGCGGCGTTCCCTTCGTGCTGACCCTCCGACAGTGCGGCGCTCCCTTGGTGCTGACCCTCCGACAGTGTGGCGTTCCCTTGGTGCTGACCCTCCGACAGTGCGGCGCTCCCTTGGTGCTGACCCTCCGACAGTGCGGCGCTCCCTTGGTGCTGACCCTCCGACAGTGTGGTGCTCCCTTGGTGCTGACCCTCCGACAGTGCGGCGCTCCCTTGGTGCTGACCCTCCGACAGTGCGGCGCTCCCTTGGTGCTGACCCTCCGACAGTGTGGTGCTCCCTTGGTGCTGACCTTCCGACAGTGTAGCGCTCCCTTGGTGCTGACCCTTGACAGTGTGGCGTTCCCTTGGTGCTGACCCTTGACAGTGTGGTGTTCCCTTGGTGCTGACCCTCCGACAGTGTGGTGTTCCCTTGGTGCTGACCTTCTGACATTGCGGCGTTCCCTTCGTGCTGACCCTCTGACAGTGCGGCGTTCCCGTCGTGCTGACCCTTCGACAGTGCGGCGTTCCCTTCGTGCTGACCCTCCGACAGTGCGGCGCTCCCTTGGTGCTGACCCTCCGACAGTGTGGCGTTCCCTTGGTGCTGACCTTCCGACAGTGTGGTGCTCCCTTGGTGCTGACCCTTGACAGTGTGGCTTTCCCTTGGTGCTGACCCTCCGACAGTGTGGCGCTCCCTTGGTGCTGACCTTCCGACAGTGTGGCGCTCCCTTGGTGCTGACCCTTGACAGTGTGGCGTTCCCTTGGTGCTGACCTTCCGACAGTGTGGCGCTCCCTTGGTGCTGACCCTTGACAGTGTGGCTTTCCCTTGGTGCTGACCCTTGACAGTGTGGTGTTCCCTTGGTGCTGACCCTCCGACAGTGCGGTGCTCCCTCTCTCTGAACAGGGAATATTTGGTGGGAGATTGAACTGAGGCATCCAAAATCAAGAAGGGAGTATTGGATCAAGTCAATGAGGGAGAAACCCTTCCGGAACTGACGGACTCAGATTGAAGGTGATTGGCACAAAACAAAACTGAGAAAAGCCATGAAGAAATATTCTTGAGCAAGTGGGCTTTCTCTGGAACTACCCAGCCCTAATTGGAAATTGAAACATTGGTTCCGACTGTTACATGGTTACCCTGGCCAGTCATACATCCTCGATTTATAGACCAGCAAATGTTATGAGCAACGGGGAATGAAGAGATGTTCAGAAATAATTAATTTGTAAAAAATATATTGAAAAAAATTATTTGTTTACCTTTTTGTCCATGAGCAACTGATATTAAATTTCTGCTCATTGACTCTGGCACATAACTCGGGATATATATTCTCATCACACTGTGATGCTGTAACACTTTGCTGAGTATTGCTTTTATCAGAATTGTTGACAACTGTTTAAGAAAGAAATCCAATTTGCGATATTTTTGCCTGATTGCATCCAATTGCTTCCAGTGACTCTGCCGGGGGTTTACTGTCATCCAGTGGTTTACCAGTCCTCTATAACCTTGCTGTTTACTGCTCTCAAAACACAACTCACTGCAGGGACTCTCAGCGCTTTCTGGAGGGTGGTGTGTAGTAGGGGGGTGTGAGCAGTTATTTCGGGTGCTAGCATGGAACCAGTTAACCTGTGGGATGTGGAGGTCGCTGGCTGGTCCTGGTATTTATTGCCTGTCCCTAATTGCCCCTTAAGAAAGTGGTGGGGAGATGCCTTCCTGAACCGCTGCAGTCCATGAGGTGCAGGGACCCCCGCACAGTGTTGTTAGGGAGGGAATTCCAGGATTTTGACCCGGCGACACTGAAGGAACAGCCGATATAGTTCCAGGTTGGCACGGTGGCTATTGGTTAACACTGCTACCTCACAGTACCAGGGACCCAGGTTCAATTCCATTCTTGGGTGTGGAGTTTGTGCATTCCCCTGTGTCTGTGTTCTCTGTTTCCTCCCACAGTTTGGAGATGTGCAGGCTAGGTGGGTTAGACATGGGAAATGCAGGGTTACAGGGATAGAGCAGTGGGTCTAGGTGGGATGCTCTGTGAAGGGTTAGTGTGGGCAGAATGGCCTGCCTCCACACTCTAGGGGTTCTATGAATGGTGAGTGGCTTGGAGGGGAACTCGCAGAAGGTGGTGTTTCCACGTATCTGCTGCCCTGTCCTTCTAGGTGGGCGTGGGTTTGTAATGTGTTGTAGGAGGAGCCTGGTTAAGTTGCTGCAGTTCCTCCTCTAGATGGTACACACTGCTGCTACTGAGTGTCAGTGGGGGAAGGAGTAGATGTTTGTGGATGTGGTGCCAATCAATCGGGCTGCTTTGTCCTGGACGATGTTAAACATTTTTTGAGTGTTGCACCCATCCAGGTAAGTGGGGAGTATTCCATCAGACTCCTGACTTGTGTGTTGGTGACAGGCTTTGGAGAGTCAGGAGGTGAGTTACTTGCTTCAGGATTCCCAGTTTCTGATCTGCTCTTACAGCCACTGTAGCTATATGGTTGGCCCAGTTCCGTTTCCGGATGTTCGTAGTGAGGGAATAAATGATGATAGCATTGAATGCCAAGGGCTGATGGTTAGATTCTACCTTATTGGAGATAATCTTTGCTGCTGTTTGTCAGGATATCATCCAGATCTTATTACATTTGAACATGGACTGCTTCAGTATCTGAGGAGTTGTGAATGGTGCTAAACATTGTGCAATCATTGTGGTAAAACATTCCCAACTCTGACCTTAAGATGGAGGAAAGGTCATGGATGAAGCAGCTGAAGATGGTTGGGCCTAGGACACTACCCTGAGGAACTCCTGCAGAGATGTCCTGGAGCTGAGATGACTGACCTCCAAAAACCACAACCACCTTCCTATCTGCCAGGTGTAAATCCAACCAGCAGAGAGTTGGCCCCCTGATACCCATGGATTCCAGTTTTGCTAGGGCTCCTCAATGCCACACTTGATCAAATGCAGCCTTGATGTCAAGGGCTGTCACTTTCTGACTCCCTCCGGATTTCAGCTCTTTTATCCGTGTTTGACCCAAGGCTGTAATGAGGTCAGGAGCTGAGGGGCCCTGGGGGAACCCAAACTGGCTGTCACTGAGCTGGTTATTGCTGAGCAGGGTCTCCTTGATAGCACTGTTGAAGACAACGTCTATTATTTCACTGATGATCGAGATTAGACTGATGGGGTGGTAATTGGACGGGTTGGATTTGTCCTTTTTTTTATGTACAGGACAGACCTTGGCAATTTTCCATGTTGTCGAGTAGATGCCAGTGTTGTTACTGTACTGGAACAGCTTCACTGGGGGAAGGCATGGCAAAACTTCCAAAACAATGCCCAACATTACATCGAAGCAATATCTAACTCATCCAATACAACATCCAATGTTACTTCCAACACGCCCAACACAATATCAAACTCAACATCCAACTCACACTCCAGTGCGAAGGCTAGCTCCCACAACATCCAACTCATGGGTCCAACACAACGACCAGCTCACCCATTACAAATTCAAACTCAACATCCAACTCATGGGTCACCCACAATTACCAGCTCACCCATTACAAATTCAAACATAATATCCAACTCACGGGTCACCCACAACGACCAGCTCACCCATTACAAATTCAAACTCAACATCCAACTCATGGGTCACCCACAATTACCAGCTCACCCATTACAAATTCAAACTTGTAACGATACCCTAGCGCCGTGGATCACTGGTTGGCCTAGGATAACCGACTCCGGTCGGTGTGTATCGCCATTCGATTCTGGTCTGGAGTGCGGCCGTATGGGTGCCGCCTCTCTCCTTACTTGCACTTCATGTTCATGGGGAACCTGGTGCTAAATAATTCGTACAAATTCAAACTCAACATCCATCTCATATGATGCAATGTTCATCTCAAATTAGCCCCTGTCCATCTCACTGAGATAGGTATTGAATTCACCCAGTCAGGCACAACAATGTTCTTTCTCTTGAATAGATAACTCTATTCTATATCTCCATGGCAACCTGAATTACACCCAATGATCTTGGTGAGCTCTGACTAATATAGTTCCATCCTGCAACATAAGATCTTTTGGCTTGGAAGGAGTGAGATGGACGGTAACAGTCAGATGTAGATGCCAGCACAGACTGACGGCCGGCCTATAGCACTGTAAGCTCAAAACAATATCTTTTCTTATTGATTCTCTGCTGTTACCCTCCTTTTTAATGTCAAATAAAAACAAAAATGTTGGAAATCTGAAATTAATATAGGAAGTTCTGGAGAAACTCTGCATGCCTTACACATCTGTGGAGAGAGAAACAGAGTTTCTGTTTCGATTCTGGGATGACTTCTTCAGAACTGCTGGTGAGGAACTGCAGAAACAGGGAGGAAGAAGAGTCAATGGGCTCAAAAGGTTACCTCTGTTTCTCTCTCCACAGATGCTGCCAGACCTGCTGAGTTTCTCCAGCGCTTTCTGTTTATAATTCCCTTTTAGCATCTCTCTTTATCCATTCTGTTCCTTCAATTGTGTGCTTAACGAGCAGCATTTTGCATCACTGATACTAATCCTTCCATCAAATCTTAATTACATTCCCTGTCCCTTGTGAAGTCTCTATTTATCTGAAAATTAGTTTCTTCATCCAGATCAGCTACCTAGACAATGAATGAGTGTGCAAGCTTACTCCACACCAACAATATGAGAACCATCATGCTTCAAACCTTTTCAGTTCTGAAAAAGAATCATATCAGACTTGAAATATTAACTCTGTTTCTCACTTACATACAGCACAGAAAAAACCCTTCTGTCCACCTTGTCCACACTGACCAGATATCCTAAATTAATCTAATTCCATTTGCCAGCAGTTGGCCCATATCCCTCTAAACCCTTCCCTATTCATATACTCATCCAGATGCCTTTAAAATGCTGTAATTGTACCAGCCTCCAGCACTTCCTTTGGCAGCTCATTCCGAACACGCACCACCCTCTGCATGAAAAAGTTGCCCGTTAGGTCTCTTTTATTATCTTTCCCCTGTCACCCTAAACCTCTACCCTATGATTCTGGATTCCCCATCCTGGGGAAAAAGACCTTGTCTATTTACCCTATCCATGCGCTTCATGATTTTATAAACCTCTATAAGGTCACCCCTCAGCCTCCGACGGTCCAGGGAAAACAACCCCAGCCTTTTCGGTCTCTACTCATACCTCAAACCCTCCAACATTGGCAACGTCCCTGTAAACCTTTTCTGAATCCTTTCAAGTTTAACAACATCTTTCTTATAGCAGGGAGACCAGAACTGCACACAGTATTCCAAAAGTAACCAAACCAATGTCCTGTACAGACACAACATGACCTCCCAACTCCTATACTCAATGCATTGACTGAAAGAAGCATATATACTAAACACCTTCTTCACTATCCTATCTACCTGCGGCTCCACTTTCAAGGAACTATGAACCTGCACTCCAAGGTCTCTTTGTTCAGTATCACTCCCCAGGGGCCTGTTAAGTGATAAGTCCTGTCCTGATTTGCCTTTCCAAAATGTAGCCCCTCACGTTTACCTAAATTAAACTCCATCTGCCACTCCTCAGCCCATTGGCCCATCTGATCAAGGTCCCTTTGCACTCTGAGGTACCTTCTTCACTGTCCACTACACCCCAATTTTGGTGTCATCTGCAAACGTACTAACCATTCCACCTATATTCACTTGTATAAATGATTGCACGGATGCTGCTGAGTTTCTCCAGCAATTTCTGTTTTGGTTTCAGATCTCCAGTATCTGTGTTGCCGTGCCTCTGCTTGAATGCTCTTGCCCTGCCTCACTCGTAGGATCCATGCCCTTGGTGTGAAGACTGGGAATCTGATTTCCGCACGGCCTCAAAACAGCAACAAGGGCAGCTTTAGGACAAAGTCGGTCTAATCCCCCCCGGAATTGTATTCAACACGCTGAATCCTTCTCCCACCCACCCTTCAACTTAACAGCAACAATAGTCAATCTGAGTGGCCGATTCTACACACAACCCAGACTGTTCCTTCTGGGGTCAAAGCCAAAGATAGCTGGTATGCACAAACAGGGATTCAATTCTTTGGGAGAAAAGGGATGAATGTGAAGGAAATCACTGGCAGCTGGTGTGTGAGGGGCGGGGACACAGACTGCGGGTTTCAAAGGTTTATGTTTGAGCTGAACGCCTTGCTGCCGCTCTAACGGAGCTCAAAACCCCTGGGCTGCAAACAGTCAGCTTCTTGAGCTTTATGACCTCTCCAAAGAGGCGCAGCATCCCTCCCCGTGATGAGCTGCAAGGGCAGCAGCTGGCTAATAGGGAGCTACGTTGAATCAAAAACCATCTGAAGCCAGTTGTGACAAAACTGGCAGGCTGTGCGACCCGAGGGGGTGGTGGGTGCCAATGTTAACATTGTATTATCCACTCGGTTCTATTACCCTACGCACTTTGTATGGTATGACCTGCCTGTACTGCACACATAACAAAACCTTTCACTGTACCCCGGTACATACGACAATAATAAATCAAATCAAATCCACCAGGGCTTTCCCTACCTGATGCTGCAATACCTGCTTTATCCCATGTTAATGTTTCTACAGTTTGTTCAAGAGATGTGGGCGTTGCTGGTTGGGCCCAGTATTTCCTGCCCATCCCTAACTGCTCCTTGAGAAGGTGATGGTGAGCTGCCTATCTGAACCGTTGTAGTTTGTGTGGTGTTGGGACACCCACAATGCCATTATTGTCCAGATCTTTAGCATTTGAACATGGACTGTTTCAGTCTCTGAGATGTTACGAAAGGGTGCTAAACATTGAGTGCTCCAACAACCACTGCCATCTTCCTCGGTGCCAGACATGACTCCAACCAGCTACGAGCTTTCCCCCTGATTCCCATTGACTCCAGCTTTGCTTGGGCTCCATGATGCCACACTCGGTCAAATGTCAAGGGCTGTCACTCTGACCTCACCTCTGGAACTCAGCTCTTTTGTCCACGTTTCGGAACTGGGAGTAGAGCACCTGTTTGGGGATTCTCGTGTTGGTCAAACAGATAATGTGCCCAGCCCATTGCAGCCGAACAAGGTGAGTGAGTGGGGGGTCGGTATCTTGACGCTGGGGATGTTGGCCTAGTCGGAAATGCTGGTGTTGGTGCGTCTTTCCTCCCAGTGGACTCACAGGATGGGTTTACCTGTTCAGTTGCCACCTAAGACGCTCATCCTCCCAAACCTTAACAAGATATGGGCAAGTTCCATTTAAGTTCCTGCAATGGGGCTTTTTCAAGGGACTGACCTCAGGTCGGCACATTTACTGAGGTGGCTACAAGACCTATTGTGTTCTGTACAAACACCAAAGGTGGCAGACAGCGGCAGTAAGGCCTTCCACTTAGTATCTGTGCGGCAGTCAGGTCCAAGAGAAGGTTCTCCTCACTCAGAGACCCCGGTAACACTGATTTACTGGCTTTGTACCTGTTAGAACTTGAATTGATTGCAACATGGCTTTATGCCATAATTATTGCTGTTCCTTTAAGTCGATAACTTCTAACAGTTTCTAAAATATACACAGCTTTCAAATGCAGACTGCTGCAAACTGAATGTTAACAAATCTCTTCAACTATATAAATCCCACTTGGTTCCTCTGTTGTGAATCTATCAGAGATTTGTGACTAATTGGCACTCAAACAGTGTAAAAGTATTGATTCCTCGTTAGCTATGGCTTACAGCATAACGTTTAACACAACAACAAAATGTTTAAATCAGCAGACCTGCTTCTCTAATCAGGTTTATTTTAATCTGAACCTTAATTAATTCTTTGTTTGACTTATGTGCTGATGCATTCCTGGAGGAACTTGAAATGGGACACTGCATTTGCAGAAATCACATTGTGTGTGCATGCATTCACGTATGAGTATGTGTGTCAAATGTATGGAGATCAGTTTGTATGTTTCAGTATGTGTATGAGTTTAACTGTGTGTCTGTATGTGTGTATATTTGTGGGCATGTCAGCATGTGTGTTTGTGACTGTGTCATGTGTGTTTATGTGTCTGTGTGAGAGTATGTCATTGTGCTCAAGAGAGTGTACCTGTGCTGCAGTGAGTGTGTGTGCGTGCACCTCTATGTGTGAGTCAGTGTGTATATGAGTGTATTCCTGTGCTTTGATGTGTGTTTCAATGTCAGTATGTGTGTGTGTAACTGCATCTGTGTGTGAGTGTCAGTGTGTGAGAGAGAAAGTGTGTGTGTGTGTCACGATGAGTGCATGTCAGTGCATGTACTCAGTGTCAATGTTTTGTGTGTGTCAGTGTGTGTCTGTGTTAGTGTGAGTTTGTGTGTGTGTCAGTGTCTACACGTGTTTCAGTGTGTGTCTTTGTGTGCTTTTGTCAGCATGTATGAATGAGAGAGAACGTGTAAGTATGGGAGTTTAAGTGGGTGTGTGTGTGTGTGTGAATAAGTGTGTATGTGTGTCTGTGTATCTCAGTGTGTGTTGGTTTGTCAGTGTGCAGGTCTGTTTCAGTGTGCATGTGTGTGTATGTCTGCCATTATCAATTGGCAGTGCTTGCTGAAGTGTTCGGTTAGCTTTCATCTGTGTTTATGTTCATCCAGAACTGCTCATGAATTAGTGTTTCTGTGTCGGAATGTGAAATTTGTTCATGTGCCTATGTGTGATTGTGTTTGGGGGAAATATGAACCGTAGTGGGGGCTAGGGCAGGGTTAGAATGAGGGTTCGGGTTGGGGGAGAACAGGCAGAGTAGATATCACTGTTTTAAGCTTACTCCTAAAGTCAGTAAGGCTCTGCATGTCTTTGAAATTGAAGCAATCTGTTTGAGCTCCAACACTGTCACAAGGTTAGAACCTGACTGCTAAAAGGTAGATGGACCCTGAGTCAAAATCTTCAGTGAATCACATTCAGCTTTACTGAAGGACAATGACATCACTGTGAATGGTGCCTAGCCAGTAAAATGAGAATTTGTCTCTCACTTCTGTCCACTGTTCTGTCCTTGAGCAACAGCACATCTCTGAGACAAGAAGGGAGCGTTGTTGGTACAGTGGCAGTGACCCTGCCTCTGAGCCAGGCGACCCGACTTCCAGTCTGACTTACTGTGGTTGTGGGTATAATGATTCAGCAATGGGCCTACACCATTGAGCATAAATTCTGCAATGGAGTGACTGAACCAGCCTGACGTTATGGGTCAAAAGGTGGGCAAACGGCCCACTCAAACTGACTTGGAGAAGGAGAAATCCTATAATTCAAACAAACTGGCACAATGAGGCATCCACAATGAGAGATTACCTTCCTGGGGCTCCTGCATTTCTGTGTGACCTAAGCCAGGGTAAAATAGCCACACAACGGACCCCCAAGCTGTATAAAATACAACAGGTTTGTCTTGCAAATATTGGGGGTCAAGTCTTATGGGTTTTGAAGGGACAGCGATATATTTCTGAGTCAGGGTAGTGTGATGGCTCAGAGGGGGACTTGTAGGAGCTGATGTATCTGCTGCCCTTCTCCTTCTAGATGGAAGTGATCGTGGTTTGGAAGATGCTGTCTAAGGAGCCTTGGTGAATTTCTGCATTACATCTTGTGGAGTCATACAGCATGGAAACAACCCCATCAGTCCATGCTCACGATAATCCCCAAACTAAACTAGTCCCAGCTGTCTGCTCTTGGTCCATATCCCTCCAAACCTTTCCTATTCATGTCTTTTAAATGTTGTAACCATACCCACACCCACCACTTTCTCAGGAAGTTCATTCCACATGTGAACCACCCTCTGTGTAAAAACATTACCTCTCATGTCTTTTTTAAACCTTTCTCCTCTCCATGCCCTAGTCTTGAAATCCCCCCAGTCTAGGGAAAAGACACCTGCCCTTCACCTTGTCTATACCCCTCATGATTTCATAGACATTTACTGAAGATGGACACTACTGAACATCAGTGGTGGACAGAGTGGACGTTGAAAGAGCCAGATGCGGTGCCAAGCAAGTGGCTGCTTTGTCCTGGATGGTGTCAGGCACCTTCAATCTAGGCTCTTAGTTAATGATCTCCTCGGTAAGGTATATCAGCTCTTCTCCTCCATTGCATTCAAGCAGCTTACAGACTTTGTACATCTGAAGGAAATCTCCCCTTACCCAAGTTCTAAGAAGAATGAGCCCAACCATCCAGTGCTGGGAACATCCTGTAAATCTTCTCTGACCCCTGCCTACCATAAACACATCCTGTCTGTCATCAGGGGACCAGAACCGCATTGTACTCAATCTGTGGCCCAACTCAGGACTAATACAGAAGGATTAAAAATACGCAGTTCTAAGATACTCAAACTGAAATGTGATCACTGCTTTCCCTCCACAGATGCTGCCAGACCTGCTGAGCTTTTCCACCAGTTTCTGCTTTTGCTGTAAAAAAAAAGCAGTTCATGGTGGTGAATTTGAACATTACAATGGGTTTCGCATTTCGTCAGCAGGTACCTGCAGCTTTTGTTGTAAATCACAGCACACGTTCGCCTCTCCCTCTGCTTTGCCCTTCATTATTCAGCAGAAAGATCCTGAGCTGGGACATTTTGCGCACGGCTTGCTGGTTTCCCTTGGACAACTACAGTCGTGTAAATTCTCCCAGGTTCTGATTCTCAGTGGGGAGGTTAGCAGCTGTTATCTCACAGCCTGTCTCTACATTTATTGGTGCCCTGTGCCAACGGGTTGTGAAAAACCAAAGGTTAGAGAAAGTGTACTTATTAGTGGAGCTGAGATGGCCTTATATAATGGTCTAAATAGAAACAAATCAAATTTGTGCTTTCAATGTGATGATTTTGGCTGAATTTATAGCCTGTGAAGGTGACCCAGTATGTGATTTCAGGCTAGGCTGGGCCACAGGAGACAGGATCTATGTAGAACATTGCACCATTTTTGATTAAAAACAAATGTGGTTTTTGGTTGTTCCAAACCGTGATTGGTCTCCTAGACAAAACCCTGGCCTCCACCAGAACAGTGTGCCCAGTTCTGACTGTGCATTTCACTTCATGAAGAGTGTTAAGGTGAGAGTTTGGAGAGAGATTTACTCAGTCACAGGAATGAGGGGCTTCAGGAGAGACTGGAGATCTGGGTTGTTGTCAGTGCAGAGATGGTCAAGGGGAAACGGAATCGAGGTGAGACGTTTGAATTGAGTCAATGAGAAGAAACATAGAAGATAGGAGCAGGAGGAGGCCATTCAGCCCTTTGAGCCTGACCCGCCATTCATTACAATCATGGCTGACCGTTCAACTCAATAGTCTGATCCTGCTTTCTCCCCATAACCTTTCGCCCCAAGTGCTATATCTAGCTGACTCTTGAATACATTCAATGATTTGGCACCAACTACTCCCTGTATTAATGAATTCCACAGGCTCACACTCTCTGGGTGAAGAAATATCTCATCTCCATCCTAAACGGTCTACTCTGAATCCTCAGACTGTGGCCCCTAGTTCTGGACCCACCCACTATCGGAAACATTCTCCCTGAATCTACCCTGTCTTAGTTCCGTTCAAATTTTATACGCCTGTATGAGATCTTCCCTCACTCGTCTGAACTCCAGTGAAAACAATCCTAAGCTAATCCATCTCCCCTCACATGTCAGTTCCACCATCCCCAGAATTAGCTGGGAAACCCTCAATGCACTCCCTCAAGAGTGAGAACGTCCTCCCTCAGAAAAGGAGACCAAAACTGCCCACAATATTCGAGGCATAGCCTCACCAAGGCCCTGTATAACTGCAACAACACATCCCTGCTCCTGTACTCGAAACCTCTCGTATTGAAGGCCCACATATCATTTGCCTTCTTTATCGCCTGCTGCACATGCATCCCTACCTTCAGCGACTGGTGCACAAGGACACCCAGCTCCCGCTGAACACTCCCCTCTCCCAATGTACAGCCGTTCGGAAGCTGTCTTTAAAGCTAATTCAATTCAACCTTTCTATGCTTCTCTAGATAAGCTTGTTTAATTCGATATGGCCTTGTGAGCAGTTTACAAATAATGTATCAGTAATGACCAGAGATAACGACGGTGATGGTCTGTCATAAAATCAGGGACTTGAGCCTCCTCTGCTCATCATCCTGCTAAACGATTTCTTACTGTATCTGCTTGAGAGGAAAATGGGGCCACTGACTTCAGAGGCTTGTCCAGAAAACAGCACCTCAGGGCTATGTTGTCATCCAGTTTCCACAGACCTGTTGTCAGTTGTGAGACACTTGGTCCTTGCAGTTACTCAGGGATATAACCTGCTCCTGAGAGTCCCTCCTCCTGGCTCCAATCAATCCAGTGTTGCGGGAGTTAACTGACAATTGGAATGATCACTGTGGTGCTGGTGCATGAGATTGCAGCTGGATGCAATTTCACTTCTCATTTAGCCCGCAGCCTGTCAGAGCCTCTTGGGGGGGAGAGTGAAAGGAAAAAAAAAGACAAGAGATGGTAGGAGATGATCAATCTTCAAAAGCAAGGACTTCTTTCTCTATCACATTAACGCCTTCTCCAATGCTGTTTTTTGCAAACTTTTCTTTGTCCACCAGGTGATGACCTGCCCACGATGCTCATGCTGATAGGAACTGAGAAACCTAAAGCAGGAACTTGGCTGCTTTTCACTGACTGTGCCCCTCATTGTTTTCTCATTGTGACGTGCTTGTGTCTCTGTTCCCTGATTGCTGAGTTCTCTCAGAGTTTGATTTAGCCGGGGATCCAGAGGATTAGGCTAGTGAATCTAAAGGCACTTGATTACTCTTTATTTCCAGCAAAAACATTCTCCTGTCAGGCACTGACGTACAAACTGGGAATCTGTACACTACAACATTCACTCAGTACGTGTGACTCTAGGCTGACTGTCCAAGGGCCCATCACACCCAATCTTAATAAGAAAAGTTGCTTTTGTACTTTGATAGACTGGGACTTTTTCCACTGGAGAACAGGAGGTTGAGAAGCAACTTTATGGAAGTTTATAAAATAGTGAGGGGTGTAGATAGAGTTAATGGAAGACATCTTCTCCCTAGGATGGAAGGTTTCAAGAGTAGGGGGCACATTTTTAAAGTGAGAGGAGAGAGATTTAAAAAAAAACAGAAGGAGCAACGTTTTTACACAGAGAGTGGTCCGTCTGTGGAATGAACTTCCAAAGGAAGCAGGGTGCAATTACAACATTTAAAAGACATTTGGATAAGTACATGAGGTTTGGAGGGATATGGGCCAGGAGCAGGCAGGTGGGACTAGTTTAGTTTGGGATTATGTTCGGCGTGGATTGGGTGGGCCAAAGGGTCTGCTTCCGTGCTGAATGACTCTATGACAGTGACATTTTTTATTACTGATTCTTAGACTGTGGGCTTCACTGACTAGGCCAGCGATTATTGTCCATCCCTAATTGCCCATAGTGCAGTTCAGAATAAACTTCATTGCTGTGGGTCTGGAGTCATGGCTACGCCAGACCAGGAAAGGAGGGCAGATTTCCTTCCTGAAGGAAGATTATTGACCCAGACGGGATTTCACAGGTTCACCATCACTGAGACCAGTTTTCAATTCTGGATTTTACTACTTCATTTGAATTTAAATTCCATGAATTTTGGACCCATGTTCCCAGAGCATTAACCTGGGTTTCTATATTCTAGTCTAGTGACATTACCATTACACCACTTCCCACAGACTCACTGGTTAAGAATCGGAAGCAGGAGCTTTAACTGATTCCTCCCTTCCGTTGTCTGTGCAGCGCTGGGACCAATTATCACATCCCAAATACTGGCTCTCAGCAAATTCAGTACAAACAGCGAATTCAAGCTGGGATTGTCACGGGCTGCGTGGTATAGTTATTCACTAACTCGAACAAACCGAGCCATTGAGAAGGCTGCTGCAATGCTCTGGGATAATTGACACACTCAGTCAGTGGTCAGGGCAGCTCACAGAGAGGTTAAAGGGATGCACATGGCAAAAACCAAGCGAGACAGCTCCAAGAAACTCAGCTGGAGATTCAGGCTTTTTCACTGCCCAGCTCAGCGACAGGCTGAACACACAGGCGTGACTGAGCACTATGACAGTGGCAAACTCCATTTCGTGCCAATGGTTTGGCAGGAGCTTAAGCAGCGACAGTATTGGCAATTCAAAGGACAGGCTGATAATAACCAATGAAGGCTGTCCACAGTGCCGAGGGTGGGGGAGGAGAGACAGAGACAGGCAGAGTTTCACTGTGGTCTGATCTGGGCCCTCAGGATATTTCAATTTAGCTTTGTTCCAACTAGTCCAGAGCTTTTTCTCCTGGAATGTTGGAAGCTGAGGGGTGACCTTCACAGTGAACTGAGGTTGAAGGTGTTCAGGGTTTGTCTGTCAATGATTTCATTCATCCTGCCACTGAAATCCATACATTTGGTTCTCCAGTTAGCAATCTCTGGAATCCCCTCTCTAAAACTTGCACCTAATCTTTCATGCCTCCTGAAAACTTTGATCAAGTGTTTTGGCACTCTCTCCTGATATCTCCTCAAGTGGTCCCTTGGAAAATCTGAGCTGATTTACACGCCTTTGAAATGCTTTAAGACTTTCAACGACATTGAAGAGGCTCTGAAAATGCAAGTTATTGCAATGCTGTTTTGATGAAAAGTCCACAGCAGAGGAAATCTGTGCACCTTCCTGCGCGGACGCTGCCTGTCCTGAATTGCGCTCCCCATCTCCGTCTGCTCCCTTGCTGGTTTTCGGCATCTCCTGAAGTTTGCTTTGGTTCACTATGTGGGCCTTGATATCCAAAGGGAGTGAGTGTCCAGGCGCAGTGTTAATTGCACACTGGTGCTGCCAGGGCTGAGCCAGCTCTGGAATGGAGGTCTGATTATAAATTGACATCAGTTATTTTAACCTTCAGTGTTTGGGCCTGTGTATACTCTAGCACACTGCTTCCCCTGCTCACTCTCCGTCTTCCCGCTGTCTGTGTTGTAGGTTTCACCTGGACATTGGTTAAAAAACAGCAAATGCCTAAACCCATTGTTACACCATGACCTTGCCTCTTGGCAGCAGCGCCAGGAAAGCAAATAAAGCAGTGAAACTACCACCCAGGACAAATTATAAATAACTATAATTCTAGCCACGAGTAGCCAGCACCAACTGGGATTGTCTATCCCTGTTTACTGACATCTGCTGATAAGCACCACTAGTTCACAGCACCAGGGACCCTAGATTGATTCCATCCATGCTACTGTGCTAAGGGAGACAGTTCTAGGATTTTGATCAAAGATACTAAAGGAATGCCAATACATTTCCAAGTGAGTGGCTGGAAGGCGTCTTGTAGACGGTGATGGTGTTCCCATTTATCTACTGTGTTTTTCCTTCTGGGTGATAGAGGTCGTGGATTTGGATGGTGTCAATGGAGTCTTGGTGAGTTATTGCAGGGCATCTTGCATCTTGGAATTTGGCAACCTTTCAAATCAAATCAAAGTCTACCTAACTAAGCTTTTGGTGCCATCTCCTAATCTCTCCTTGTGTGGCTCAGTGCCAGTTTATGACCGAGTAACCCTCCTGTGGAGTGGAGCGTGAAAGGATCTGGCTTTATAGCAGCCAGTTGTTCCTGCGCGTGGATGTGACTGTTGATTATCTTGAAAAACAAAGCAAAGAATTGCAGATTCTGGAGGTCTGAAATCAGAATAGAAGTCACAGAGAAACTCAGCATGGCTGGCTGCATCTACAGAGTTAACGTCTTGAGTCTGCTGTGAATAAAGAACAATACAGCACAGGAACAGGCCCTTCAGCCCTCCAAGCCTGTGCTGACTCATTTTGCCCTTCCATACTAAAACTGCCTTCCCCTACAGGATCCATATCCCTCTATTCACTTCCTGTTCATGTGCTTCTTGAATGCTGCTATTGTGGCAATGCTTTCCAGACACTCACCACCCTTTGCCCCCCACATCTTTTTTAAACTTCCTCTCTCACACCTTGAACCTGTGTCCCCTAGTAACTGACCCCCTCCACCCTGGGAGATCACCTCACACTTTCCACGCTATCCATGCCGTTCACAATCTAATACATTTCTATCAGGTTGCCCTTCAACCGTCTGCGTTCCAGTGATGAAGAGTCAATTCAGTTTTTGTCTTTCCTCTGATGCTGGTGAGTTTCTCCAGGATGCCCTGATTAAATCACCTTCAAAAGCATTGCTCTGGTGTCAAACACCGGGGAATGAGTGAAAATATTTCACCTGACTGCATCCCCTGTTATTCTTCTGATTGATGAGTAGAGATAAAAACAAAATTGCGTTCAGAAGAATTTCAATCAAAACAACTGTTTCCTCTTTTGTTGAAAATATTCACAATGGGAGTTAAACAGCTCCATTAGCTAAAGTATGGAAGTGAAGATTAAACAGTGAAATCAGACTCTGCGGTGTGAAAGCTGTAAAGCTTTAACAGTTATTACCAGAGCCCAGAAGTGGCTTTGTGCCAGTAATTAGCTCCCAACTGAGGCTAAATATACCCTGCAAATTACCTGCAGCCACCTCTTCCACACTGTCACAGTTTGCCTCGTTCTTTGCGAATACCTTAACTGTAAAGTGTTGAGGATCTGGGACCTGACGACTGACTAGCACATCAACATTTCCCCGCATGGCTGATTACACGGTCCCTTTCCCCTGTTCGGATCAAGCTTAAATCCAGTCTTAACTAGTGTGAACAAATTGGCTATGGTATGAGTTTGGGCAGACTTAGCCCAGGCATGACCCAGTTATGAGTCATAGAGTCATAGAGATGTGCAGCACGGAAACAGACCCTTCGGTCCAACCCATCCATGCCGACCAGATATCCCAACCCAATCTAGTCCCACCTGCCAGCACCCGGCCCATATCCCTCCAAACCCTTCCTGTTCATATACCCATCTAAATGCCTTTCAAATGTTGCAATTGTACCAGCCTCCACCACATCCTCTGGCAGCTCATTCCATACACATATTACCCTCTGTGTGAAAAAGTTGCCCCTTAGGTCTCTTTTATATCTTTCCCCTCTCACCCTAAACCTATACCCTCTAGTTCTGGGCTCCCCAACCCCAGGGAAAAGACTTTGTCTATTTATCCTATCCATGCCCCTCATAATTTTGTAAACCTCTGTAAAGTCACCCCTCAGCCTCCGACGCTCCAGGGAAAACAGCCCCAGCCTGTTCAGCCTCTCTCTATAGCTCAAATCCTCCAACCCTGGCAATATCCTTGTAAATCTTTTCTGAACCCTTTCAAGTTTCACAACATCTTATTATCTGTACCTCTTATGCTTGCATCTAAATCATTTATGTAAATGACAAAAAGTAGAGGTCCCAGCACCGATCCTTGTGGCACTCCACTGGTCACAGGCCTCCAGTCTGAAAAAGAACCCACCACCACCCTCTGTCTTCGACCTTTGAGCCAGTTCTGTATCCAAATGGCTAATTCTCCCTGTATTCCGTGAGATCTAACCTTGCTAATCAGTCTCCCATGGGGAACCTTGTCGAACGCCTTACTGAAGTTCATATAGATCACATCTACCACTCTGCCCTCATCAATCCTCTTTGTTACTTCCTCAAAAAACTCAATCAAGTGTGTGAGACATGATTTCCCACACACAAAGTCTTGTTGAATATCACTAATCAGTCCTTACCTTTCCAAATACATGTCGATCCTGTCCCTCAGGATTCCCTCCAACAATTTGCCCACCACCGAGGTCAGGCTCACTGGTCTATAGTTCCCTGGCTTGTCCTTACCGCCCTTCTTAAACAATGGCACCACGTTAGCCAACCTCCAGTCTTCTGGCACCTCACCTGTGACTATCGATGATACAAATATCTCAGAAAGACGCCCAGCAATCACTTCTCTAGCTTCCCACAGAGTTCTCAGGTACACCTGATCAGGTCATGGGGATTTATCCACCTTTAACCGTTTCAAGACACCCAGCACTTCCTCCTCTGTAATATGGACATTTCGCGAGATGTCACCATCTATTTCCCTACAGTCTATATCTTCTATATCCTTTTCCTCAGTAAATACTGATACAAAATACTCGCTTAGTATCTCTCCCATTTTCTGCGGCTCCACACAAAGGCCACCTTGCTGATCTTTGAGGGGCCCTATTCTCTCCCTAGTTACCCTTTTGTCCTTAATGTATTTGTAAAAACCATTTGGATTCTCCTTAATTTTATTTGCCAAAGCTATCTCATGTCCCCTTTTTGCCCTCCTGATTTCCCACTTAAGTATACTCCTACTTCCTTTATACTCTTCTAAGGAGTCACTCGATCTATCCTGTCTATACCTGACATATGTTTCCTTCTTTTTCTTAACTAAACCCTCAATTTCTTTAGTCAACCAGCATTGCCTATACCTACCAGCCTTCCCTTTCAGCCTGACAGGAATATACTCTCTCTGGATTCTTATTATCTCATTTCTGAAGGCTTCCCATTTTCCAGCCATCCCTTTAGCTGTGAATATCTGCCTCCAATCAGTTTTTGAAAGAGTCCATTATGATAAAATCAGAGCAAAATAATGTGGATGCTGGAAATGCAGGGTGGTGTCACAAAGCCCGTATCAAGGCAAGAAAGGGGCTGTTTAAAAGCTCAAAGTCCCCAAGTGCAACTAGAAAGGATAATAAGGTTGTTGAGAATAGCTATGAATGGGAAGATCTGGGCTTAGGGCAGGAAGAATTCATTAAAGCAGCAGACACCACACTTTATGTGGAATGGGCAGCTCAGTGGTTAGCACTGCTGCCTCCCAGCACCAGGGACCCGATTTTGCTTCCAGCCTCAGGTGGCTGTCTGTGTGGAGTTTGCACATTCTCCCAATGTCTGCGTGGGTTTCCACCGGGTGCTCTGGTTTCATCCCACAGTCCGAAGTAGTGCAGGTTAGGGTGGATTGGCCATAGTGTCCAGGGATGTACAGGCTAGGTGGGTCGGCCATGGAAAATGCAGAGTTACTGGTATAGGGTTAGACAAAGGAGAGCCAATGGATGTTATCTACTTGGACCTCCAGAAGACCTTTGACAAGGTGCCACACAGGAGGCTGCTGAGTAAGATAAGGGCCCATGGTGTTAGAGGCAAGTTGCTAGCATGGATAGAAGCTTGGCTGTCTGGCAGAAAGCAGAGAGAGGGGATAAAAGGATCCTTCTCAGGGTGGCAGCTGGTGACAAGTGATGCTCCGTAAGGCTCAGTGTTGGGACCACAACGTTTTACTTTATAATGATGTGGATGAAGGAACTGAGGGCATTCTGGCTAAGTTTACAGATGACACAAAGAAAGGTGGAGGTACAGGTAGTATTGAGGAGGTGGGGAGTCCAGGTCATTGAGTATATTTAAGACAGGTTCCTGATCGTTATGGGGATCAAAGGTTATGGAGAGAAGGTGAGAAAATAGAGTTGAGACACTTATTAGTCATGATTGAATGGCAGAGCAAATCTGATAGGCCAAATGGTCTTATAGCCTTATGGTAGGGGGCTGGGTCTGGGTGGAATGCTGTATGGAGGGGTGGACTCGATGGGCTGAATGGCCTGCTTCCACACTGTAGGGATTCGATGAATTTGCAAGACTGCAGGAGAAATTGGACTGCCTGACTGAGAGCCGCATACACTTAATGGCCCAAATGGCCTTCTTCCCTGCTGTAGATGCCTCTTATCAAAGCTGAAGCATTGTTCAGCAAGTCTACACTGGAGACCAAGTACAGAAGGGTCAGTGTGAAAATGGGAAGGAGATTGGAAATGCAAAACCAATGGACATTAGCTTTGAGCCAAGAATCACAATCTGGAACAGAACAGGAAATATCTGGCAAAACACCTCTCCCCAAGAAGCATTATAAAATCCTGGACCTGCCTTCATGTTAATATCATGGTGAAGTTTACAACCAGCACCACCTCCCCTCAGTTTACCCTCCCCCACCCACCGTGCCCATAAGGTATGAGTGAATATCAACACATTCCTTCAAAGGAAAACATCTAAACTTTAGTTTCATGAGAATTATTTGATCACCACAGAATCAACTACAATGATATCAGACTCAAACATCCATCAATGCATAGCCATAGGTGCATTTAGACTATAAAGATAACCCATCAAAGCGTAAACTGATCTTATTGAAGAAACATTGGTGGAAGTGTCAGTTATCTGTCTGCTTTAGGGGAGAGAGACGCTAAATTATGTGGGGGGGTGGGGAGGTAAATGATATTATTAGCATTGCTAAGGGTGCATTTGAGGCTTACCTACTGGCTTCCATCTCCCTTCCTGCACCCTCAACTGCAGTCTGTGCCCACCACTAACTGCCAGATGGTAGTCATTACAATCGGTGACAAGGCTTCAGTCCAAACCATCCTTTCCCAAGTTGGCCTGGCAGTCAACACAGGCTGACACAGAGAAGAATGGATACAGAGAGGAGAGCTACAGAGAGAATAATTGATTGGTGATAGGATAGTGGGCAGGAGCTACACAGGGAGGAAGATACATGAGACTGGATTGACTGGGCTTGTACTCGCTGGAATCTAGAAGAATGAGGGCGAATGCTATAGAAACAAATAAAATCCTGATGGGACTAGACAAGCTTGATGTGGGAACAATGATCCCAATGTTGGAGAAGTCCAGAACTAGGGGTCGCAGTCTAAGAATAAAGGGTAAGCCATTCAGGTCTGAGAAGAGGAAGAATTTCTTCACTCAGAGAGTTGTGAACCCTGTGGGGAAGCTGTGGGAGCCAGTTCATTAGATACATTCACGAGGGAGCTGGACGTGGCCCTTGCAGCTGAAGGGATCAAAGGGTATAGAGAGAAAGCAGGAGTGGGTTGCTCAGATTGCAAATCAGCCATGATGGTATTGAATGGTGGGGCAGGCCCGAAGGGCCGAATGGCCTATTCCTGCACCTAGTTTCTGTATTTCGAAGATGAAAGCGGGTGGAAGTTACCAAGAGGGGAACTGACAGTAGGAGGGAGTTATGTTATCAATGGGACATTACTGGCAAGAACTGAGAAAGTCACATTCAGACTATTGGAAAGACAGCAGAAAGTTACATATAGAATTGAAACATTCTCTATTAGCAGATATACCGGGGGTGGGGGGGGTAGAAAATCATTAGCGAAGTAAATACAGTGTATAAAGTTAGAACATTTGATGATTTTCTGTGACCATTATACTGACTGCAATTATGGATGTTCTATATAATCCAGAATTTATTGCTTTGTCGCATATAATTTTCATGCCACATCAAATTTCCAGCTTGTAGATCAAGTCTCGGCAGAAATGAATTAGAACGGGAGCCGTGAGGAATATATTTCTTGCAGCGTCTTCAGTTCCAGCATTCCTCTTGTAATAAGGGCTTCATCCTTCAATGATGCTGTTTCTTAAAGCAGGCTCTTGGACTTGGCACCTAATCCATCAAAAACACAAGCTAAATGTTAATGAATGTAGGGTGTGTTGACAGTGGGGAATGGGCAGAGTAGGTTAATCGAACGGCAATGGCTTCTCTCTTCTTTTCCATTTTTCAAAGAGATATTAACGTGCCGGTGCAACATTTTTCACACTCTAGGAGGGTCAAACACATCTGAGGCTGAGCTGCCATATTTATTGTGTGGGTAACTGCACACCATGAGATGCAATGATTTTACAGCCGTCTTCCATCCACTCACCTTCCTTGTAGCTCTGTACCAGGGACATGGGGAATGTGCTAAATTGGCCAGCTCCCTGCAAATACAGGCTTAACTGAAGACCTGAATACCTCCTTTCTACAAACTGGATCCTGGATGAAATGAACTGGGTGTATCTGAAGGTGAATAGCACAAACACTGCACTGCTTTGGAATTGTACTGGCTCACCGGGAGTCAGTCAGGGTGGTTCACTGAGTTGAAGTATCGGATTAGTGGGAATAGAATTAGGAACCGTTCTCCTCAGTTAGAACAAACATCAATCAAGAGCAGGAATAGGCCATTATGTCCCTTGAACTTCCCTCTGCCACTCAATAAGGTCATGATTTATACACTTAATAGCAATGTCCTGGGGAGTGTTGCTGAACAAAGAGACCTTGGAATGCAGGTTCATTGCTGCTTGGAAGTGGAGGCACAGGTAGACAGGATAGTAAAGAAGGCACTTGGTACGCTTGCCTTTGTTGGTCATTGCATTCAGTATAGGGGTTGGGAGGTCATGTTGCGGCTGTACATTAGTTAGACCACTTTTGGAATACTGTGTTCAATTCTGATCTCCCTCCTATTGAAAAGATGTTGTGAAACTTGAAAGGGTTCAGAAAAGATCGATAAGGATGTTGCCAGGGTTGGAGGTCCTGAACTATAGGGAGAGGCTGAACAGGCTAGCGCTGTTTTCCTGCCTCTTCATCAAGGACTGCCAGAGGCAGGAAAGACACCAGCTTTGTTCGGGATTCCCACTTAGGCCTCTGTGCGAAGAATTTGCCCCTTGGGTCCCTTTTAAATCTTCCCTCTCCCACCTTAAACCTATGCCCTCTTGTCTGGACTCTGGTAAAAGACTTTGTCTATTCACCCTATCCATGTCCCTCATGATTTTATAAACCTGTGTAATGTTACCCCTCAGCCTCCGATGCTCCAGGGAAAACAGCCCCAGCCTATTCCTTCTCCCTGGAGTTCAAACTGTCCAAACTCGGCACAGCGGGATCAATGCCTTACGTTACTGATATGATCAGAGTTTCTGAGGCAAGGATTTGCTCTCCCAGACAATAGGTTAATGCCTACGGTTTATAGAGCACGTTGGATGTGTTGAAGCTGTACTGTTGTAATGTTGCCATTCCTGAAGAAGGGCTCATGCCCAAAACGTCGATTCTCCTGCTCCCTGGATGCTGCCTGACCTGCTGTGCTTTTCCAGCAACACATTTTCAGCTCTGTTGTAATGCTGTTATCCTTTAACAGTTACAGGGCTACAGGGATGGGATAGGGTCTGGAAGGGATGCTGTTAGGAGGGTTGGTATGGACTCGATGGGCTGAATGGTCTGCTTCTATACTGTAGGGATTCTAAGTTCAAAAGGGCCTCACATCACTCAAGACTGAAGGTCCCTCCTTCACAGACCCACTAACTCCGGGTGTGGTCACAGCCATTTTCACCTTCACTGTGCATTTGATATTGCTCGTAACCTTGGTTACTCCTCAAACTGTGAGTTTCAGGTTCAGCCTCTTACTATTGGTGAACTCTGAAATGTAAATCTTCCCCTCGTGAAGATGCCTCACTGGAGCTGGCTGAGGGTAACTCCCCTTCTCAACACTGAGGCACGGCCGTTAGCTTGAAGCATGTGCGGTGTGCTTGGTAGATGTGGGCAGGGTTAACACTGACCTAGCACAGTGCCATGCAACATGCCCATTCCATTGACCGATCACTGCTGCTAGCCTTTCTGTCTGTGCGAAACAGCAAGTTACCTGTGGGGCTTTAAGGCATGGCTGAAGGGGCTAACCGCCAAAGGGTGAGGTGCGGCAGGGATGCTGTGAGCACTGAAGTAGGCACAAACTGAGGGAGTTTGAGAGCAGTGTGACGTTCCCTGGACCAGTCTGTGAGCTGGGTACCTGTCCCTGTGAACAAAATGCCCTCGCAGTAGGGTGACAATGGGTCATGGATAGAGTAAATAGACAAGGTCTTTTGCCCAGGGTGGGGGAGTCCAGAACGAGAGGGCATAAGTTTAGGGTGAGAACAGAATGGTTTAAAAGGGACATGAAGGGCAACTTTTTCAAGCAGACGGTGGTGCGTGTATGGAATGAGCTGTCAGAGGAAATGGTAGAGGCTGGACGAGTTGGACCAAAAGCTGTTTCCTTGCTGTACACATCTATGACTCTATGTTGTTCACTAATGAGAATCTTGACTCAAATCAAGGGGTGACAGTGACAAGGTTTCCCACCCCTCATTGCCCCTTGAATGGAGTGTATCACAAGGGCTAATTCGGGGACAGTGGTTCTGGAGTAGCCAGACTGGGTAAGGACAGATTTCCTTCCCTAAAGGACTGATAGGTTTCTATGACAATCAATGGCTCCATCTGTTGAGACCAGCCTTCACTTCCAGATTTTGGATGTAGGTTTGCTCGCTGAGCTGGAAGGTTCCTTTTCAGACGTTTCGCCACCATACTCGGTAACATCCTCAGTGAGCCTCCGGACAAAGGCTTCCAGATTTATTGACTGAATTTAAATGCCACCACCATGTCCTGACAGTACTAGCCTGGGCCTCTGGATTACTAGCCCAGTGGCTGTCCCATCTACTGCCAGCAATGGAACTGAAATTGGTCTGCAGCATCTTTGGGTCAAGTTTCCTGATAAGAAACATTAGGATTGAAGACACCTAGTTTGGTATCACCTGACTCCATTATGAATGCACTTCACGTTGCATTGGTAAGATTAGCACTGCCATCACTCACTTAATTTGATAATTAACACACTTACATTGTGCAGAGACGTGCGAAAATCAAACAACAGCGAAGTTCCTGGAACACTCACACGATCCTTACTAATTTAATGATAATGTCCAAGTTCTGACGCTGATTGTTAGCAGGCTGTTCCATTGTAGCAGTCATTACAGACAACCCCAATTACACACATTTTCAATTCCAAGCAAACCTTTTAGATCATGACTTGGTGCAGGAAATCCAAATCATTTTCTCCTTCTGGCTGTAGGACTAGTGACCAACACTAACCAAGGACTGACCCTGATATCTTCCCTGATTTTTGGGGTCACTGGGTTAAGCCACCGGTGCAGCAGATGAAACACTGAATGTCTGGTGGATAACCCACAGGATTACTAAGAACAGTTGCAAAGGCAGGCTTGCATTTGGATAGCCCCCATCATGTCTTTCAATGGACTTGTTCTGCAATATTTAACATGCAGTCAACATTGTTGTAAAGCTGGACCATCTAAAGTACTAATGCTATTGGAGACATACAAACCTTTCTCAACACGTAGTTTTGTTCTGTGGATGAATGTGGTTTCCAATGCCATGATAAGGCTGGAGATTTCAGACTAAACAGCTATTAGCGTTTGGCATCATTGATGCTTGCATGAACCTGCTCAAAGACTAACAAAGATAAAGAGGGCTTTCTTTAATAACCTCAGGAAGGCCAAACAGCAATGCAACCAATGCTGTGCTTCTGAAGTGTGGTCACCTTTGCAATGTGCGAAATGCAGCAGATCTTTCACACACAGCAAGGTCCCACAAGCAGCATTGTGTTAGTGAGTGTATGGTTAAGGGCTGATCATTGGCCATAATGAAAAACACATCCTGCTGGAGATGCTTAGCAGGTTTGGAGAGAGAAACAGAGTTCACCATTTCAGCTCTGTGACTTTTCACACAGCCTCTGAATCTGGGCCTGTACATTAAATCTGTACCTCTCTTCACAGATGCTGACTGGCCTGGAGAGAGTTTTCAGCAGCTGGGTTACATAATGGCCAGTTCACTGGGGAGAAAGTTCTGCTCTTCTTTCACAAGTGGCCTTGGGAGTTTATTTCTCAGCTTTCCCTGAGGATATTAGGTCTCTTATTTGAAAGATGACAGCTGTAGAATCCCTATATTGTGGAAGCAGGCCATTCAGCCCATCGAGCCCACAGTGACCCTCTGAAGAGCCAAACCCACAATCCCCCCCATTGTTACTGAACTAGCCCCTTTTTTTGCTAAAAGCTGGTCCTTGCTTCAAGGAGACTCTGTCTTTGATTTTTTTCCGAGGGACAATAAACCGGTCCAGGCTCCGATCAGTCTGGTTTGGTACAGAGATGGAAAGGATTGTGAGAGGCCACAAACAGACTCCAGACCAAAGTGATCATGTATAATGAAAGGGGAGTGGTCAGCTCTCCAGCTGAGCTGAGCAGTTTTACTTCAGTCTTGAACTGTTTGGAAGTTCAAGGGAAATGTGTGCAAACTCTCTCTCTTTCTGCCCTTCAGCTTCAACCTGTGAGCATGTGTTCCATTTATGCTGGATTTTAAAGGGAGTTAGCTTACTGGGACTGTTGTGTAACTTCAGAACAGCATAACTAAGTCTAGCTGGATAGGTTGACTTCTGTAGGAGTTCTTTATTCTGTTCTTTGTGTTTCATTGCGATACTTTGTGAATACATTTCTGTCAGTTTTAAAATCTAGTAGTCAATCTAGCTAACTTACTCTGGGTAACTTTCACTGTACACTTACCAAAACAAATTGCAAAGTTATGGTCTGAGCTGCCTGCTTAAGAAAGTTTTAAGTGGTCTGGCTTAGTCCATAACCCTGTATCTCCCGTGGTTAACCCACCTAGCCTGCATATCCTTGGACGCTATGGGCAATTTAGTATAGCCTGCACATCTGTGGACTGTAGAAGGAAACCTGTGCAGACACAGGGAGAACATGCAAACTCCACACAGATCGTTGCCTGAGGGTGAAATCAAACCTGGGTCCCTGGCACTGAGAGACAGCAGTGCTAACCACTGAGCTACTGTGCTGCCTGGAAGTGTGGCTGTCCCTTAGCCTGGATTAATGTCAGCTCAATGTCATGAACCCTCAACCTCTGACTCTGAGGTGAGGCAGGGTTACCACGGCTGAGACCTCATTGAAAACTTCAAGAGAGCTGGAACTCTGGAGGTGCAAGGCCTGGTTCTGGAGACTGTGTCCTGCAGTGGAAGACGGATGAACCTGACACCCACTAGCTACCAACAGAATACAATTTGACATCAACCTCTGAAGCAAAATACAGGATCAGCAAATGCTCCCATCAATTGCAAAATGCTGAATCAGAACTCCCCTGCAAAAAAAATCATCTCCAGAACCGACAGCATTGACAATGTGAGGGAGCGAACTCAAACATTTGTGCAGATACAGTCATTAATCTGGAATGTTTTACTGATCTTATTGCAACTGGGCATTCAGCTCTTTCTCATTACTGGCTTCACTAACTCTTTCCAGATCACTCCCACTACTCCATCCCCAACACCCCTTCCCCCTCCCAATGACCGGGGCAGCAGTACATAATCACAAGGAGTTGACTTATTCAAAATAAATTATTTCTGACTCTCAAGCTCCTAATGATTGCTTTCTAAAAAAAATTCTCCAATTTTTTTGCCTCCTTTCCCTCAAAGGTGCTGGCTTTCTTGGAGGCCACATTTCCACAGTTCCCAGCTTCCACTGCTTTCAGCCCAGTGGTCAATCCTCAGCCAGGCAGTGAGTATTGATAAAGCTATGGAACAGGCCATAGGAACAGGAGGAGGCCATTCAGCCCTCTAAGCAGATCCTGGCTGATCTTCTATTCACGTTGATTCTGTAACCCTTAAACACCTTCCCTTGAAGAAAAAAATCTATCCCTTTCAGTTTTGATATTTTCAACTGTGCCCTGGCCTTTACAGCCTTTTGGGGAATACTATTTGAGTCATCCTTTGAACAGCTAACCTGAGGGGCTCTGCCCTGTTGTTCTGGACTGGTCCCCAGCAGAGGGAATAGTTTCTCTCTATTGACCCTATGGGGTGGCACGGCAACTCAGTGGTTAGCATTGCTGCTTCACAGCTCCAGGGACCTGGGTTTGGTTCCCGCCTTCGGTGGAGTTTGCACATTCTCCCCGTGTCTGCGTGGGTTTCCTCTGGGTGCTCTGGTTTCCTCCCACTGTCCAAAGATGTGCGGGTCAGGTGAATTGGCCATGCTAAATTGCCCATAGTATTAGGTGTATCAGTCAGAGGTAAAGTAGAGGGTAGGCGAATGGGTCTGGGTGGGTTACTCTTCGGAGGGTTGGAGTGCACTTGTTGGGCCAAATGGCCTGTTTCCATACAGTAAGGAATCAAGTCCTTTAACCAATCGAAACACCATAGTTAGATCACCCCAAAATCTTAAACACTCAAGGGAATGGAAGCAACTCTGTGCAACCTGCCCTGATATTTTTTTAGCCCCTTTACCAGACACACACAACAAACATTTAAGAATCATGAGGGGTGTAGATAGGGTGAACAGTCAAGGTCTTTTCCCCAGGGTAGTGGAGTGCAAAACTAGAGGGCGTAGGGTCTGTTTCCATGCTGTACAGCTCTATGACTCTAACTAAAGTCACACATCCAGGCTCTCATATCCTAATTCAAGCAGCAGCCTCCCCTCCGACCTCTCAGCACAACTGCAGCAAAATCCAAAGATTTCACAGTCCTCTGCTGAGGTTGTCAAGTAGGCGGTGGCTTGGAGTTCCATCCGACACATCAGAGAGACTGCTGTCCTTGTCTCTGCTGGTAGTTTGTGGCTAGTAATGTGGCTAGTAAAGACTTATCCATGACCGAGTCTTGGCAGCCTCTAGCTGGTTTCTGCGAACTATTATTCACCTTTGTGACTCATTTCTCTGTAGGCACATCTCTCATTATAGTCAAAGAGTGTGGTGCTGGAAAAGCATCCAAGGAGCTGGAGAATCGACGTTTAGAGCATAATCTCTTCCTCAAGAGTGAGGGGGTGGCCCAAGGGGGCTGAGAGATAAATGGGAGGGGGGAGGCGGGGGGTGTGGCTGGGGGGGAAGGTAGCTGGGAATGCAATAGGTAGGTGAAGGTGAGAGGTTGGAGAGGACGCTGAAGCCGTTGGTGGGAAGGAAGATGGACAGGTAAGAAAGTTCAAGAGGGCGGTGCCGAGTTTGAAGGTTGGAACTGGGATAAGGTGGGGGGGGGGGGGGCACGGGTCAGGATGGGAATGAGGAAACTGGTGAAATCCACATTGATCCCATGTGTTGGGGGGTCCCCATGGCGGAAGATGAGGATTTCCTCCTCTAGGCGTCGGGTGGCTAGTGTTTGGCGATGGAGGAGGCTCAGGACCTGCATGTCCTTGGTGGAGTGGGACTCATTACAAGTCATATAGATATATTTGGAACACTGTGTACTTTATTGTTCACCTTACTGAAGCAGCTTGCAGAAGGTTTACTTGACTGATATCAGGAATGAGTGGGTTGTCTTATGAGGGAAGGCTGTGCAGACCGGACATGTTTCTACGGAGTTCAGAAGATTAACAGACAACTTAATCGACCCTGAGGGTGGATGTGGAGAGAATAGACATCCAGCATGGAAATAGACCCTTTGACCCAACCAGTCCATGCTGACCTTCATCCCAAACTAACCTAGGCCCACCTGCCTGCTCCTGGCCCACATCCCTCCAAACCTTTCCTATTCATGTACTGATCCAAATGTCTTTTAAACATTGTAACTGTGCCTGCATCCACCACTTTCTCAGGGAGTTCATTCCACACACGAACCACCTTCTGTGTAAAACAATCGCCCCTCATGTCTGTTTCAAATCTTTCTCCTCTCACCCCGAGTCATGAAAACCCCAGCCAAGTGAAAAGCCTTTCAACTTATCTCTATCCCTCATTAATTCATAAACCTGCCAACTTCCCAACTTCCTATGCTCCAGTGAAAGAAGTCCCAGCCTATCCAGCCTCTCTTTCTCACTGAAACCCTCCATTCCCGGGAAATTGATATCCTTTAGATCAAGTCTAAAATTAAGGGTCACTATTTAAGACAGAGGAATTTTTTTCTCACAGAATTGAGATCCTGTGGAACTTTCCTCTTGAGAGGTGGTGGAAGCAGAGTCCTTTCACTCTGTTGAAGGCAGAGACATTGAGAAAGGCAAGGAGGTGAAAGATTATCGGGGTGGAAGGGAAGAGTTGGGAGTGTGGAGTAAATTAGATCAGCCATGCACACACCGAATGGTGGAATAGGCTTAGCCTACTCCTGCTCCTTATTTGTATGCTTGCACATGGTCATAATTTTACCATGAGACTGGGCCTTACGTGATCAGTTCCCAAGTGCTGCCAAGTTCACTCATTTTAAAAGGTATTCCGGTGGGGAAACACCCTCTTTAAAAGATACTGTGATTGACAGACTTTATAAAAGGAGTCTGGCTGCATTGAGTAATCAGCCTGCTGACTTCTTTCATTCATTACATAATTACTACATTTGAGAGATGATGCGATTGAGCACCAATCAATTTCGGTTGGAATCAGATTCACTTAAATATCATTCCCAGCTGATAAGAATTGATTGTCCATTAACCAGCCTTTAAAACGTGAATGATATTCTTTAAGCTTTGTAATTGACTGGAGACAGTGAGACGCAACACAGACATAATCCCTGACCAAAGCAAAATACTGCTGGATGCACAGCTAATGAGGTCAATTTTGGAAAACATAGCGGGAGAAAACTCGTTAGGGATCAGGGAGAGAAACACGCCATGAAATGCAACAAAATTGGCACTTTGTTGATTTGTGGTAAAATTTAGCTCTCAGACAGCACTCACCATATGGGATCCCGAGATACAGAGTCATAGAGTCATAACTGTCAGGTGTATTTTACAGTAGGAATGCAATAAAACACAGTGAAAAGATTTCGTTTGGTTCCATGATTCGGTACCATTTTGAATAATTTAAGAAGAAGAAGGAGTAAAGAAAGATATAGCATTGAGATAGTCGATGTGTGTTCCTGAGCCAGCTCATCCTTAATGATGCCTGCACTATCATCCCTCCTTCACCGCTTTGCTGTTGTCTGTGTCGGACCAACCAATGTCAGAGTCGCCTCTTGCTGTTAGGTCCTTCTGTCACTGGCTCACCACTGCCAGTGGTGGACTCAGCCAACAACAAAGTCGCTGATCCTCAAGTGCCATTGTCCATTGCTTGGCCTATCTCACCTCTGCCAATGTAACAGCCACCAATTCTGATGCCAGGCCCTGTGCTCACCTCAGAATAGTAAGTGAGGTCTCACACCAGGTCCATACATTGGGCTCACTGTCCTCTGCACTGGGCCCGCTCTCCTCCACGTGAGGCCCACTCAAGGTCCGTGCGCAAGGCCCACTTGAGATCCATGCGCTGGGCCCACTGGAGGTCCATGCAGTAGGCTCACTCCAGGTCCATGTCCTGGGCCTGCTTGAGGTCTGTGTGCTGGGCTTGCACTCCTCTGCAATTGGCCCGCTCGAGGTTTGTGTGGTTTGCCCACTGGAGGTCCATGCGCTGGGCCCACTGGAGGTCCGTGCGCTGGGCCCACTGGAGGTCCGTGCGCTGGGCCCACTGGAGGTCCGTGCACTGGGCCCACTGGAGGTCCGTGCGCAGGACCCACAGGAGGTCTGTGCGCAGGACCCACTGGAGGTCCGTGCGCTGGGCCCACTGGAGGTTCGTGCGCTGGGCCCACTGGAGGTCCGTGCGCTGGGCCCACTGGAGGTCCGTGCGCTGGGCCCACTGGAGGTCCATACTCTGGGCCCACTGGAGGTCCGTGCGCTGGGCCCACTGGAGGTCTGTGCGCTGGGCCCACTGGAGGTCCATACTCTGGGCCCACTGGAGGTCCATGCACTGGGCCCACTGGAGGTCCGTGCGCTGGGCCCACTGGAGGTCCGTGCGCTGGGCCCACTGGAGGTCCGTGCGCTGGGCCCACTGGAGGTCCGTGCGCTGGGTCCAGTGGAGGTCCATGCACTGGGCCCACTGGAGGTCCGTGCGCTGGGCCCACTGGAGGTCCATGCACTGGGCCCACTGGAGGTCCGTGCGCTGGGCCCACTGGAGGTCCGTGCGCTGGGCCCACTGGAGGTCCATGCACTGGGCCCACTGGAGGTCCGTGCGCTGGGCCCACTGGAGGTCCATACTCTGGGCCCACTGGAGGTCCGTGTGCTGGGCCCACTGGAGGTCCGTGCGCTGGGCCCACTGGAGGTTCGTGCACTGGGCCCACTGGAGGTCCGTGCGCTGGGCCCACTGGAGGTCCATACTCTGGGCCCACTGGAGGTCCGTGCGCTGGGCCCACTGAAGGTCTGTGCGCTGGGCCCAGTGGAGGTCCATGCGCTGGACCCACTGGAGGTCCATGCGCTGGGTCCACTGGAGGTCCATGCGCTGGGTCCACTGGAGGTACGTGCGCTGGGCCCACTGAAGGTCTGTGCGTTGGGCCCAGTGGAGGTCCATGCGCTTGGCCCACTGGAGGTCCGTGCACTGGGCCCAGTGGAGGTCCGTGCGCTGGACCCACTGGAGGTCCATGCGCTGGGCCCACTGGAGGTCCGTGCGCTGGCCCCACAGGCGGTCCGTACGCTGGGCCCACTGGAGGTCCGTGCGCTGGGCCCAGTGGAGGTCTGTGCGCTGGGCCCACTGGATGTCCATGCGCTGGGCCAACTGGAAGTACATGTGCTGGACACTTGCTGCTAATGTTGCCTTCCCCATCTGGACAGGTGGTAGGTATAGAGAAAAAAACCTACGAGAATATAAGCTATTCACACAGTGGTTCTCACAGCTAGGCTTGGTTTATCTTCATCTGATGCTCATTTGAGCAATAGGTCAAAGGTTAATCAATGAGGCACTACTGCTCCTGCTTGCCATCCAGAGTCACTGAGTGTGACTCCATAAGAGGACAGGACCAAGGTCAGCTGACAGAACTGTCCCCATAAACTAAGCCTGTACCTTAAGGAAGAGTAAGAAAGAAAATGGAGTGAAGGGAAGGGTATTGTTCATGACGATACAATTTATATTCAGTTGTTTGGTAACCTAGAAAAGTCCCATTATTAATGCAACCAGTCCCTGTGAAATGTGGGTTATTTTTATTCATTAATGCTAAGTTAACAGTGGGATTAGCCATTCCGAAATCTTCCATTCTGTACCTCCTGGGTAAGCAATATTTAACGAAGACATATAGCTTAGTTGATAAAGAGGCGACAGGAATAATTTGATGGTAAATTATTCAGCAGTTTCTTTGATTGTGAGAACTGATGAGGACAGACAAGAATGGTTTTCTGTTTTAACACCCACCATTTATCTGCTAAAGAGCTATTCAGCAGGAACTGTTTAGCTTGAAGGTTTTATATGTATGAAACTTTTCCTGTTGGTATTCCCCCTCCACGCCCACTTACCCCTTTCAAAAAAAAAACTGATTTGAAAGAAGCTGCATTTTAATGGCCTCAGGGCATCCAAGTAGACTTTCCAGTAATTATAGAATCCTCGAGATGTATAGCACGGAAACAGACCCTTCGGTCCAACTTTATCTATGCCGACCAGATATCCTAACCCAATCTAATCCCATTTGCCAGCACCCGGCCCATATCCTTCCAAAGCCTTCCCATTCATTTACCCATCCAGATCCTCTAACGCTGTTAACATCCTTGTACATCTTTTCTGAACCCTTTCAAAGTTTCACAGCATCAGTACGCTTGCTGCATCAGTTATTGTTGCAAATAGGAACCAATTCACACACAGTAAGCTCCCACACACAGTCAGCACAGCCATGGCGGATCCTCTTGTGGACTCAGCTACACTCACCTGTCTGCTCACCGGACCGTTAATTCCATTACAGTTTAAAAACCTCAACATTAGCCTGGAGTTCTGGATCATCCGTTTATGAGTCCCACGAAGTAGTGAGCATGGCCTCAGTCCCACGGCGGAGCGAGCACGGGCTCAGTCCCACGGCGGAGGGAGCACGGGCTCAGTCCCACGGCGGAGCGAGCATGGCCTCAGTCCCACGGCAGAGGGAGCACGGGCACAGTCCCATGGCGGAGGGAGCACGGGCTCAGTCCCACGGCGGAGCGAGCACGGGCTCAGTCCCACGGCGGAGCGAGCACGGGCTCAGTCCCACGGCGGAGGGAGCACGGCCTCAGTCCCACGGCGGAGGGAGCACGGGCTCAGTCCCACGGCGGAGGGAGCACGGGCTCAGTCCCACGGCGGAGGGAGCATGGCCTCAGTCCCACGGCGGAGGAAGCATGGCCTCAGTCCCACGGCGGAGGGAGCACGGGCTCAGTCCCACGGCGGAGGGAGCACGGCCTCAGTCCCACGGCGGAGGGAGCACGGGCTCAGTCCCACGGCGGAGGGAGCACGGGCTCAGTCCCACGGCGGAGGGAGCATGGCCTCAGTCCCACGGCGGAGGGAGCATGGCCTCAGTCCCACGGCGGAGGGAGCACGGGCTCAGTCCCACGGCGGAGCGAGCATGGCCTCAGTCCCACGGCGGAGGGAGCAAATGCCTCAGTCCCAGGGCAGAGGGAGCATGGGCACAGTCCCACGGCGGAGCAAGCACGGGCTCAGTCCCACGACGGAGCGAGCACGGGCTCAGTCCCACGGCGGAGGGAGCACGGGCTCAGTCCCACGGCGGAGGGAGCATGGCCTCAGTCCCACGGCGGAGGGAGCACGGGCTCAGTCCCACGGCAGAGCGAGCACGGGCTCAGTCCCACGGCGGAGGGAGCACGGGCTCAGTCCCACGGCGGAGGGAGCACAGGCTCAGTCCCACGGCGGAGCGAGCACGGGCTCAGTCCCACGGTGGAGGTGATGTGAATGGGCTGATTCTTGGCTGGGTCCCACGGTGGAGGTGGAGTGAATGGGCTGATTCCCAGACTGGGTCCCACGGTGGAGGTGGAGTGAATGGGCTGATTCCCGGACTGGGTCCCACAGTGGAGGTGGAGTGAATGGGCTGATTCCTGGACTGGGTCCCACGATGGAGGTGGAGTGAATGGGCTGGTTCCTGGAATGGGTCCCACGGTGGAGGTGGAGTGAATGGGCTGATTCCTGGCTTGGTCCCACGGTGGAGGTGGAGTGAATGGGCTGATTCCCGGACTGGGTCCCACAGTGGAGGTGAAGTGAATGGGCTGATTCCTGGACTGGTTCCCACGATGGAGGTGGAGTGAATGGGCTGGTTCCTGGAATGGGTCCCACGGTGGAGGTGGAGTGAATGGGCTGATTCCTGGTTGGGTCCCACGGTGGAGGTGGAGTGAATGGGCTGATTCCCGGACTGGGTCCCACGGTGGAGGTGGAGTGAATGGGCTGATTCCCGGACTGGGTCCCACGGTGGAGGTGGAGTGAATGGGCTGATTCCTGGACTGGGTCCCACGGTGGAGGTGGAGTGAATGGGCTGATTCCCGGACTGGGTCCCACGGTGGAGGTGATGTGAATGGGCTGATTCCTGGCTGGGTCCCATGGTGGAGGTGGAGTGAATGGGCTGATTCCCGGACTGGGTCCCACAGTGGAGGTGGAGTGAATGGGCTGATTCCCGGACTGGGTCCCACAGTGGAGGTGGAGTGAATGGGCTGATTCCTGGCTGGGTCCCACGGTGGAGGTGATGTGAATGGGCTGATTCCTGGCTGGGTCCCACGGTGGAGGTGGAGTGAATGGGCTGATTCCTGGCTGGGTCCCACGGTGGAGGTGGAGTGAATGGGCTGATTCCTGGCTGGGTCCCACGGTGGAGGTGGAGTGAATGGGCTGATTCCTGGCTGGGTCCCACGGTGGAGGTGGAGTGAATGGGCTGATTCCCAGACTGGGTCCCACGGTGGAGGTGGAGTGAATGGGCTGATTCCTGGCTGGGTCCCACGGTGGAGGTGGAGTGAATGGGCTGATTCCCGGACTGGGTCCCACGGTGGAGGTGGAGTGAATGGGCTGATTCCTGGACTGGGTCCCACGGTGGAGGTGGAGTGAATGGGCTGATTCCCGGACTGGGTCCCACGGTGGAGGTGATGTGAATGGGCTGATTCCTGGCTGGGTCCCATGGTGGAGGTGGAGTGAATGGGCTGATTCTTGGCTGGGTCCCACGGTGGAGGTGGAGTGAATGGGCTGATTCCCGGACTGGGTCCCACGGTGGAGGTGGAGTGAATGGGCTGATTCCTGGACTGGGTCCCACGGTGGAGGTGGAGTGAATGGGCTGATTCCTGGACTGGGTCCCATGGTGGAGGTGATGTGAATGGGCTGATTCCTGGCTGGGTCCCATGGTGGAGGTGGAGTGAATGGGCTGATTCCCGGACTGGGTCCCACAGTGGAGGTGGAGTGAATGGGCTGATTCCTGGCTGGGTCCCACGGTGGAGGTGATGTGAATGGGCTGATTCCTGGCTGGGTCCCACGGTGGAGGTGGAGTGAATGGGCTGATTCCTGGCTGGGTCCCACGGTGGAGGTGGAGTGAATGGGCTGATTCCTGGCTGGGTCCCACGGTGGAGGTGGAGTGAATGGGCTGATTCCTGGCTGGGTCCCACGGTGGAGGTGGAGTGAATGGGCTGATTCCCGGACTGGGTCCCACGGTGGAGGTGGAGTGAATGCGCTGATTCCTGGCTGGGTCCCACAGCGGAGGCAGAGTGACAATGACGGTTATTCTATTCTATTCTATCATCACCATTCCACTTATTCCCTTACTGGTATAAAATAATCACTAGTAAATCCAACAGAGGAATTTAGGAAAAACCTCTTCAGCCAGAGAATGTCAGAATATGGGATTTCCTGTTTAAGGAAGTTGTATTAGTACTTTTAAGAGGAAGGAGGATTGGTAGGATGGATGGGAAGGTGATGGGCTGGAATGGGGGAAGGTTTATGTAGAGCAAGAACACCGGCTCAAAGCAGCTGGGCCAAATGGCCAGTTTCTAAACTGTAAATTTAAAGTAAGGTTCAGTACAAACCCTTCCTAGTCAGCCCTCCACCAAAACTCGCTGGATGTAGCCTGAGAGAGTGGGATCTTGCTTGATGTGCCATTTCCAAAGAGTGGAAACCTCCAGGTAATTCCCCCCAGCTCAGTGTCTCATCATCAGAGGCATAAAGCAATTTACCAATTAGATAAATCAAAACAGATGCAACTGGATAAAACAGTGACAGAATCTGATGTACTGCATGTCCCACTGCACTATTTAAACATCTGTTTTACCCGAGTGAGTTGTGAGACAGTGTGAGTGATTGCAAATTAAAGCATTCGGAGATAGCTGTTACGATGCTGCAGCTTTAGTTAGTCAGTGAGTCGAGATTTAAATTTGAAAACTCTCCTTCACAATGACCTTGCTCCTTCGGGTAAACCTCTGCCCTTCACTCCCTACCAACCCCCAGCCCTCCTCTTGCCTGCAGCTTTCTTTCCCCACAATTTAGGACAAACTCTTTCATCTTACATCACTCAGCACTTTCAATCCTATCTCGTAAACAGATTCCCACTCTACTCCCTCCTATCACCGGCTATGTAGCTGTTCAAAGTGTTGTTGTTGTATATAGAATGGATTAGGCCGACATGATTTTGTGTTTGACAGTGTTCGTCCAATGTATCTGATCTTCAGAAATGAGCTCACTCAATTTAAAGATCCCAAGATGCCAGTGTTCATTTCCTTGCCTCCGGATGGTGCTGCCAGTTGAGGGGGGTCCAATCCCAGGCATTCTTTGGTGCTTTGACATTGAAATGTAGAACTGAGAAACTGTGGTAGGCCACTTGGCCCTTTGAGTCTGTTCTATGCGTGTCTCAGTGCCAGCATGGCAGCAAATGTGATGGTCTGAACCTGTTCCAACACCCACACTTGCCAATACGTTTTAGTAGGTAGACATGATGAGCACAAATGTTTCTCACTGAGGTGAAATGTTTCACTCCAACGCCCGGCTTAGCTATAAAGTGATGGCTGATCACAGAACATTCAGTTCATCTACCCAACAAGGCACTGCAGGGCTTCTCTGTGACCTTTAGCACTGCCTTACTCTGGCCAAGACAGGATCAGGAAGAGGCCATCCAAGCTCTTAAGGCAGTTCTGCCATTCCTCAGTAAGTCAATATTGAAATTTTACATTGCTCCTTCACGACACGATGGTTGACATGTGCCTCTGAGGAGTAGCTGGGACAGGGGGCTTTGTTAGCACAAATCCGTTCATCTGTGACTCAGTTGAGACACAAATCTGTGTGTTCAAGTCTTGTAATGATCCCAGCTCATGGTAATACTGAACAATGGAGCTGGTGGCCAAGCACGAGTCCCCTTTGCCACACCGTCCCTGTTCGAACTATAGTCACCAACTCTTTGATGCCATCTCATCTCGATTGAAGCCCTCGCCTCAGTCCTCACAGGACCTCATCAATGCAGATGGTCTCAAAGCTGCCAGGTACCACACCGGCCTAAATTCGACTCTGTCGTCGCCATGAGTCTGTTTCAGACCCACTTCACCAATGCACCTGCTGCTGGGTCTCATACGTAGAACATGGAACAATACAGCACAGAACAGGCCCTTCAGCCCACGATGTTGTGCCGAACATTTGTCCTAGCTTGAGCACCTATCCATGTACCTATCCAATTGCAGTTTAAAGGTCGCCAATGATTCTGACTCTGCCACTCCCACAGGCAGCGCATTCCATGCCCCCACCACTCTCTGGGTAAATAACTTACCCCTGACATCCCCCCATACCTTCCACCCTTCACCTTAAATTTATGTCCCCTTGTAACACTCTGTTGTACCCGGGGAAAATGTTTCTGACTGTCTACTCTACCTATTCCCCTGATCATCTTATAAACCTCTATCAAGTCACCCCTCATCCTTCGCCGTTCCAATGAGAAAAGGCCTAGCACTCTCAACCTATCCTCGTACGACCTATTCTCCATTCCAGGCAACATCCTGGTAAATTTTCTCTGCACTCTCTCCAAAGCTTCCACATCTTTCCTAAAGTGAGGCGATCAGAACTGCACACAGTACTCCAAATGTGGCCTAACCAAGGTCCTATACAGCTGCAACATCACTTCACGACTCTTGAATTCAATCCTTCTGCTAACGAACGCTAATACACCACAGGCCTTCTTACAAGCTCTATCCACCTGAGTGGAAACTTTCAAAGATCTATGAACATAGACCCCAAGATCCCTCTGCTCCTCCACCTTACTAAGAACCCTACCGTTAACCCTGTATTCCGCATTCTTATTTATCCTTCCAAAATGGACAACCTCACACTTGACAGGGTTGAACTCCATCTGCCACTCCTCAGCCCAGCTCTGCATCATATCTAAGTCCCTTTGCAGCTGACAACAGCCCTCCTCACTATCCACAACTTCACCAATCTTCGTATCATCTGAAAATTTACTGACCCACCCTTCGACTCCCTCTTCCAAGTCATTAATAAAAATTACAAACAGCAGAGGACCCAGAACTGATCCCTGCGGAACTCCACTTGTAACTGGGCTCCAGGCTGAATATTTACCATCTACCACCACTCTCTGACTTCGACCGGTTAGCCAGTTTTCTATCCAACTGTCCAAATTTCCCTCTATCCCATGCCTCCTGACTTTCCGCATAAGCATACCATGGGGAACCTTATCAAATGCCTTACTAAAATCCATGTACACTACATCCACTGCTCTACCCTCATCCACACGCTTGGTCACCCTCTCAAAGAATTCAATAAGACTTGTAAGGCAAGACCTACCCCTCACAAATCCATGCTGGCTGTCCCTAATCAAGCAGTGTCTTTCCAGATACTCATAAATCCTATCCCTCAGTACCCTTTCCATTACTTTGCCTACCACCAAAGTAAGACTAACTGGCCTGTAATTCCCGGGGTTATCCCTATTCCCTTTTTTGAACAGGGGCACAACATTCGCCACTCTCCAGTCCCCTGGTACCACCCCCGTTGACAGTGAAGACGAAAAGATCATTGCCAACGGCTCTGCAATTTCCTCTCTTGCTTCCCACATAATCCTAGGATATATCCTGTCAGGCCCGGGGGACTTGTCTATCCTCAAATTGTTCAAAATGCCCAACACATCTTCCTTCCTAACAAGTATCTCTTCTAGCTTACCAGTCCGTTTCATACTCTCCTCTTCAACAATACGGTCCCTCTCGTTGGTAAATACTGAAGAAAAGTACTAATTTAAGACCTCTCCTATCTCTTCCGACTCAATTCACAGTCTCCCACTACTGTCCTTGATCGGACCTACCCTCATTCTCGTCATTCTCATGTTTCTCACATACGCATAAAAGGCCTTGGGGTTATCCTTGATCCTATCCGCCAAAGATTTTTCATGCCATCTCTTAGCTCTCCTAATCCCTTTCTTCAGCTCCCTTCTGGCTATCTTGTATCCCTCCAACGCTCTGTCTGAACCTTGTTTCCTTAACCTTATGTAAGCTCCTTCCTCCTCTTTACAAGACATTCAACCTCCCTCGTCAACCAAGGTTCCCTCACACGACCATCTCTTTCCTGCATGACAGGTACATAAATATCAAGGACACGTCGTATCTGTTCCTTGAAAAAGTTCCACATTTCCACGACATCCTTCCCTGACAGCCTATGCTCCCAATTTATGCTCCTCAGATCCTGTCTTACAGCATCGTATTTACCCTTCCTCCAATGTAAAACCTACCCTGTTGCACGCACCTATCTCTCTCCATAACCAAGGTGAAAGTCACAGAATTGTGGTCACCATCACCAAAATGTTCACCCACTAACAAGCCCATCACTTGTCCCGGTTCGTTACCAAATACCAAATCCAATATGGCCTCCCCTCTGGTCGGACAATCTACATACTGAGTTAGAAAAGCTTCCTGGACACACTGCACAAACATCGCCCCGTCCAATCTATTTGATCTAAAGAGTTTCCAATCAATATTTGGGAAGTTGAAATCGCCCATGACTACTACCCTGTATCTTCTACACCTTTCCAAAATCTGTTTCCCAATCTGTTTCACCACATCTCTGCTGCTACTGAGGGGCCTATAGTAAACACCCAACAAGGTCACTGCTCTTTTCCTATTTCTGACTTCAGCCCATACTACCTCCAAAGGCAGATCCCCCTTGAACTGCCTTTCTGCAGCCGTTATACCATTTCTAATTAGCAACACCACCCCCCTCCTTTTTTACCACCCTCCCTAATCTTACTGAAACATCTGTAACTAGGAACCTCCAACAACCATTCCTGTCCCTCTTCTATCCACGTTTCCATGATGGCCACAACATCATAGTGCCAGGTACCGATCCACGCCTTAAGTTCACCCACCTTATTTCTGATACTCCTTGCGTTGAAGTATACACACTTGAGCCCATCTCTGTGTCCGCAAGTATTCCCTGTCAGTGCTACCTTCTCCACAGCCTCCCTACATTCTTGGGCATCCTGACACACAGCTAGCCTACTTGCTGGACTACAAGTCCGGATCCCATCCCCCTGCCAAATTAGTTTAAACCCCCCCGAAGAGTGCTAGCAAACCTACCCCCAGGATATTGGTGCCCTTCTGGTTCAGGTGCAACCCGTCCCGCTTGTACAGGTCCCACCTTCCCCAGAATGCAGTCCAATTGTCCAAATACCTGAAGCCCTCCCTCCTACACCATCCTTGTAGCCACGTGTTCAACTGCACTCTCTCCCTATTCCTTGCTTCACTGTCACGTGGCACCGGCAACAACCCAGAGATGACGACTCTGTCCTAGCTTTTAGCTTCCAGCCTAACTCCCTGAGATCCTGAATGACCTCCCCATCTCTCTTCCTTCCTATGTCGTTGGTGCCAACGTGCATCACGACTTCTGGCTGCACACCCTCCCCCTGAAGACACGGTCCGAGACATCTCGGACCCTGGCACCTGGGAGGCAGCAAACCATCCGAGAGTCTCGCCCATGTCCACAGAACCGCCTGTCCGTCCCTCTAACTATAGAGTCTCATATAACTAGTGCTCTCCTCCTCTCCCCCTTTCCTTTCTGAGCCTCAGAGCCGGACCTCATGCCAGAGACACGGTCACTGCAGCTTACCCCTGCTAGTCCTTCGCCCCCCAACAGTATCCAAAGCGGTATACTTATTGTTGAGGGGAACAACCAAAGGGGATTCCTGCATTGCCTGCTTCCTCCCCTTCCCACCTCTAACTGTTACCCAGCTACCTCTGTTCTCTGGCGTAACTATGTCCCTGTAGCTTCCATCTATCACCCTCTCAGCCTCTCGAATAATCCTCAGTTCATCCAACTCCAGCTCCAGTTCCCTAACGTGTTCTGTGAGGAGCAGGAACTGACTGCATTTCCTGCAGCATCGGTGATCACCCCTAACTCAAACATCCTGCAGGAGGAACATTCCACTGCCTACGCTGCCAATTCCACTGCCTGCACTGCCAGGCCCAAACTCACCTCTGCTACTGCTTCCATGAATCTGCGTTGGATGCAGACACTGCCAGGAACCTAATGCTGCCACCATGAGTCCAAACTGCTGGGCCTACTCAAGTCGGCGCAGCCGGGCCTACTGGGGTCCACACTGCTGGGCCTACTCGAGTCTGCGCAGCCGGGCCTACTGGGGTCCACGCTGCTGGGCCTACTCGAGTCGGCGCAGCCGGGCCTACTGGGGTCCACGCTGCTGGGCCTACTCAAGTTGGCGCAGCTGGGCCTACTGGGGTCCACGCTGCTGGGCCTACTTGAGTCTGTGCTGCTGGGTCTACACGAGTCTACGCAGCCGGACCTATTCGAGTCCACACTACCGGGCCTACTCAAGTCCACACAACTGGCCTACTCTGGTCCATGCAGCGGGACTACTCTGAGTTCACACTGCCAGGCCTACTCAAGTCTGTGCTGCTACGCCTGCTCGACTCTACGCTGTCGGACAAGCCTACCACGAGGGACCTTGACAAATGCTTCAGGAAAGTCCACGTTGACAACTTCTATTGCCCTCCCCTCATTAATTATCATCATCACTTCCTCAAAAAACTCAATCAAATTTGTGAGATGCCTCTCCCACAGAAAGTCATACTGATTATCTCTAGTAAGTCCAATCTTTTCCAAATGCGACAGAATCCTGTCCCTAAGGATCTTGTCCAATAATTTCCCTACCACTGATGTAAGGTTTGCCAGCCTGTAATTTCCTGGTTACCCCTTTGACCTTCTTAAACAAGGGAACAACAAATGTTCCAGCACTGAAGGACGTCATTTGACCCATTTGGTCTGCACTGGCTCTTGGATTGAGCAGCTCAGTTAGTGCCATTCTCCCCTGCCTTCTCCCCATGACCCTGAATAGTATTTTTTTTGGAATTACCTTCCCTTTGAGAGCTTCGCTTGAATCTGCCTCCTCCGTATTCTCCAGCACTGCAATCCAGGCAATAACCACTCACCGCACTAAAGGTTTCGGTTACATCTCTTTTACTATAAATCTCTGCCCTCTCCTTCTCAACCCATTTACGAGTTGGAACAGCTTCTCCATATCCATCGGACCATAAGGTATCGGAGCAGAATTTGGTCATTTGGCCAAATGGGTGTTCTCCACCATTCAATCATGGCTGATATGTTTCTCAATCTCATTCTCCTGCCTTCTCCCTGTAACCTTTGATTCTCCTTACCAGTCAAGAATCTGTGTATAGAAAACTTTATTTTCAGTTTAAAAGAGGGAGCTTTACTCTGTATCTAATCGCATGCTGTTCCTGTCCTGGGAGTGTTTGATGTGGGGGGGGGGGAGAAGTGTAGAGAGAGCTTAACTCTGGTTCTAACCCTATGCTATCCCTGTTCTGGGAGTGTGATGAGGGGACAGTGTAGAGGGAGCTTTACTCTGTATCTAACCCTGTGCTATCCCTGTTCTGGGAGTGTGATGAGGGGACAGTGTAGAGGGTGTTTTACTCTGTATCTAACCCCGTGCTGTCCCTGTCCTGGGAGTGTTTGATGGGGACAGTGTAGAGGGAGCTTTACTCTGTATCTAACCCCATGCTGTCCCTGTCCCTGGGAGTGTTTGATGGGGGTGTCAGTGTAGAGGGAGCTTTACTCTGTATCTAACCCCATGCTGTCCCTGTCCTGGGAGTGTTTGATGGGGGGATAGGGTAGAGAGAGCTTTACTCTGTATCTAATGCTGTGCTGCCCCTGTCCTAAGAGTGTTTGATGGGGGTGTCAGTGTAGAGGGAGCTTTACTCTGTATCTAACCCCATCTTGTCCCTGTCCTGGGTGTTCGAGGGGGAACAGTGTAGCATACCCTCTGTTTAAAAGAGTACAGGCACTTTATTCTGGATGTGGAGAGGAATGTTCAGGAAGAGGAGGTTTGGAGGCTAAAACACAATGGATGTTTGGTTGTTACTTAAACACAATAAATCACTCCTTGGCAATGAAGAGCAGACACAAACCTTGCTTGTCTCTGTGTTTCAACATTTTCTCAGTCTGGTTTTAATTGTTGTCAGTTGTGTTGGATTTCCCCCTTAGAGAGTCTGGAGGAACAACATCTGAAAAGAAATGAAAAATCATAAAGCAAAATTATAGCTGACAGGAAGGGACTGCTATTTCTCTCTTCATTTTTCTTTTATCTGTCAATCTTCCTGGTATCCAGTGTTGTTTCATTGGGAGGTTATGACAATCAAACAGTGTCTCCTTTGTCCTTTGGGGAAGCACGATTGGTCAATGCATCGTGATTCCTGCCTGGCCAAAAAGGTGTGATTCCAGGATTAACTGTCCTGTCTGGACTGGTCAGTCATTGTCATGGTAATTATGAAATAGGAACAATAATCACCCTCATATCATTCGATGGAGGAATATCAGTCAACTTCTTGTCCCTGTTCATAACAGAGATGTGCTGGTGTAACGGAAGAGGATGTTGACTGACAGACTGCTCTGTCTGAACAGCCTTCCATCAGTGTCCTGGATAAACAATGGTGAGATGTGCCAGGGAGCAGATACATTAACCAGTATTCCAGCGCCAGTCAGCACCTTCTGAAAGAGTCATAGAGTCAGAGACGTACAGCATGGAAAGACCCTTCAGCCCAACTTCTCCATGCCAAACAGATATCCTAAATTAATCTGGTCCCATGTACCAGCATTTGGCCCATATCCCTCTAAATCCTTCCTGTTCATCCAGATGCCTTTTAAATATTGTAAGTATTCCACCACTATCTCTTGCACCACTTCCTCTGGCAGCTAATTCCATACATGCACCATCCTCTGTGTGAAAAAGTTGCCCCTTAGATTGTTTTTAAATCTTCCTCCTCTTACTTTAAACCTATGCCTTGTAATTATAGACTTCCCTATCCTGGGGAAAAGACCTTGGCCATTCACCCTACCTTTGCCTCTCGTGATTTTATAAACCTCTATAAGGTCAGCCTCTGATGCTCCAGGGAAAACAGCCCAAAATCATCAACCAGAGTAGAAATTGCATCTTCTGCCACTATCATCACCATTGGTATTTTTACATTTCCCAGTGCCCGTCAATAACTCTTCATCCAGATATTGACCCACAGCTTGATTCCTATATCCTGTCATCACAAACGCGGGTTTGACTGGTCCTCTTTATTATACTAACAAGGGACACCAGAAGTGAAATGTGAAGAAGGTTGAGTTGTCTTACCAAACGGGAAGTAAATTGGCATCTTTTGCTTGTACAGGTTGTAATCAACATCCAGAAAGACGCAGAATATAATGCGGTCGAACTGAAAAAGACACGATCTGTCAGTGCTCACCAGCCAGTGCTTAACATTGTACTTAACTAGAACAGGAATTTCGTCTGCACTTTATATCCCTTCACTGACCTGCAACTTCAAACTCACACATCACTGTGCAAGGCTCCTCTGTAGGATTTGGGTATCGGAAATATTGAGAGAGAAAAGGTTTACCCTGTTCCCCAGTTGATTTCTATGGAAGCATTCATAAAATCACTACAGAGCTAAGAGAGGCCATTCAGCCCCATTGTGTTTGCACCAGCCCTCTGAACAGCATCTCACCCTATTCCTGTAATCTCACAATTACTATAGTTAGCCCACCTCGTCTGTGCGATTTAGTGCGGTCAATCTGACTAATCTGCGCATGTTTAGACTATGGGAGGAAACCAACGTAGACAGGAAGTTTGCACATTCTCCCCCTGGGTCTGCGTGGGTTTCCTCCAGGTGTTCTGGTTTCCTCCCACAGTCCAAAGATGTGCAGGTTAGGATGGATTGGGCATACTAAATTGCCCCATATTGTCTAGGGATGTGCAAGTTAGGTGTACTGGCGATGCTAAATTGCCCCATAGTGTCAAGGGATGTGCAGATTAGATGGACTAGCTATGATAAATTGGCCCATAGTGTCCAGGGATGTGCAGGTTAGGGTGGGTTGGCCATGGGAAATTGTCCCACAGTGCCCAGGGATGTGCAGGTTAGGGTGGGTTGGCCATGGGAAATTGTCCCATAGTGTCCAGGGATGTGCAGGTTAGGGTGGGTTGGCCATGGGAAATTGTCCCATAGTGTCCAGGGATGTGCAGGTTAGGGTGGGTTGGCCATGGGAAATTGTCCCACAGTGCCCAGGGATGTGCAGGTTAGGTGGGTCCCACATGGGAAATGTGGGGCTACAGGAATAGGGTACGGGGCGGGTCTGGGTGGGACGCTCTTCAGAAGGTCAGTGTAGACTTGATAGGCTGAATGGCCTGCTTCAACGCTGTAAGGGTTCTATGATTCTATGAGAAAATGCAAACTCCACACAGTCACTCAAGGTTAGAATCGAACCCAAGTCCCTGGTGCTGTGAGGTAGCATTGGTAATCACTGAGCCACCGTGTTGCCCATTAATTCTTATTGGCAACATGTGCCCATTAGAAAGGGAACAGGTCCACCAGATGCTAATAGCACTCACTCATAAATCCCAATTTACATCCCTCTGCATACATCTTAAAGTACCTGCTTCCCAGGTAAGCATGCAACTCTTTACAAACACTTTGTCTTTCCCATGTTCCACTTCATCACAACCTTTTCTGAAAAAAGGCTGTCTCTGCATTTATTTGGAACTGATGGGCACTGTCAGAGACTGGCCTCTTGACTATGAGAGACATCATAGGTGCTCAGGCAGGTTCAACGGCAAAAGTAACCCAATTTTAGAACTGTCTTTTCGGTGCACAGGCCAATTTGCCTTTGTGTTCCGAGTATTGTGGAATGACAGGAAGTTTTTATCCTGGGACGCTTTTTCTTATATTTCAGGGAGCCATGTCTGGAAGGCAGGATATCTTTGCAGGATCACATGAGGGAGGAGAAGATGGTGACTAACTTGAGCAGGGAGTCTGTCTTCTGACACTCTGAAAGTCCTTTTTTTAAACATATTCTGACCATTGGTCACACCTGAAACAAGGGGGTTTCCTGCAGGAAGTTATTCTATTCTACCAACCAGTACCTTTTGATTTATTACTGTCACGTGTACCAAAGTACAGTGAAAAGTTTTGTTTTGCGTGCAGTACAGGCAGATCATACCATACAAAGGATATAAGAGTGACAGAACAGAGTGAGGAATACAATGTTCCAGTGTAATTTTAACTTAGTTGGAATTGAAATTTAAAAGAGCAGAACAATTGTAAGATTTTAATAATAAGGTCTGCTGTGGAGAGCTCACAAAGAGCTACCATGCTTTGGTGCCATCTTGTCAATCTGACAGAATAATGGAGTAGGCTTCAAGGGGCTGAATGGCCTATTGCTTCAACATTCAGAATGGATGTGCCAGATGAATAAATGCTCTTGACCTTCCAACAAAGTACCTTCGCCCAGAACGGATTGCATTTTTCAGACTGCTGGAGGAAATGGGCCCCTTCCACTAATCCGGCAGCAGAAAGCAGTGTGAGGGGGTTGGCACCTAACCCCAGGACAACAGCACAAAGCTCCAGCACAATCCTGCCAGAGACTGAGCCCTTGGCCCTTATCACAGCTCGACACCCGATGCTGACCCACTGCCGATTTCATTTCAGAGAGAGCTGCGTGAAATTTCAATTAAAAAACAAATTTACTGCCCTGCAATTCAAAACGGGCCACCCGCTGACACTGACAGGGGCATTTCGTGTCTAGCTTCCAGATGAAAAAGAAATAAAATGATATTCACTCACTCAGAGGCTGAAATGAAAAGCGTCATTATAATTAAACTGGCTTTAGTATAGTTTCAAATACAACAAGGAGATGCAGAGGCTGCGAGCAAAGCCTTTGTCAACAGGCACTCAATAAAGGACACATTCTGAGGTCACTGCATTTAACTGTAATTATTCAGTTTTAAAACAGAATTGAATTTATCTCCCTGCTGGTGCAGATGAGCTTTCATTAAGATGATAGGAACCTCCATTTAGCTTCAAATCTCTTCAAATGTCTGCCTCGTGAGGACAAAGATGATGTTTGGCCCAGTTGTTATTCCTGTCCATCTCACTATATGCATGGCCAAAGCAATTAACCTGGACAAACCCTTTGAATTTTTTAGCCTCCAGCTGATGCATATGAGGAATGAAAAACTATTAAAAGCAACTAGGGACATCCCTCAGACATTGGGTTATTAAACCATCAAAATCATTTTAAAAAAACACAGGGCATTCATTTAGCGAGAGATAGAACTGAATGAAGTCAAATTATATTAAACTACCATTCACCACTTGGGGCACTGTCAATAGTTGACATTATAAAAAAAGAGGCACTGGAGACGTTGGAAGATTTACTGGAATGATATCAAAATTGAAAGGTTATAACTTGTCAGGAAAAGCTGTACTGATTCACTCTTTTCTGTGGAACATAGAACACTGAGGGGTGCCCCAACAGAGGTCTTTCAAATTGTAATGGGGATAAAGCGTAGATGTAGAGAAGATGCTTCCACTGAAACAGTGAGGAGAAACTTCCTCACCCAGAGAGTGGGGTGAATGTAGAATGTGCTCCATCAGGTGAAGAGCACCGATGGGTTTTAAGGCAAGTTGGAAAAGTACATGGCGGTGAAAATATCCCAGCATTCACAGCAATAGGACCAGTTTCCCATTGGCTTTATAGGTTTATTACAGAGATTTCAGTATCATTATGAATGCAGGTGTGCCATTTCCTGAAAACTGAGCGAATCCACAGTGACTGATACCCAGGCTGGGTCAATGAAGACTTCCTCCTCCCTCGACCTGCACCCAACATTCACCATTTACCAACTCGCTCCAACATCACACAGGAAGCTCAATATCCTCAAGGACAGTGCAACCCTGGTTGGCTCACTCCGTCTGTCACTGTCACTGGGCCCAGAATTCAGTCCTGTGATTCCTCCTTGATCACATGGCTCCAAGCTTCCAGGACTTCCCCGACAGAAGGGAGTTGGCCTCAAGTCCCAAAAAGCACACATCCCCAGCATCCGGACAGTCATGAGGGAAGTTGCCAGGAAGTGTGTGGAGGTGTGGTTCTGCTGAAGCTGATGTTCCCCGTTTCCGGTCTCCAATTCCTTTCGCAACGTGTCTAAACTTATATTCTTCCCCCAAACAACGTCACCTGAAATTATTCATTTATTGTTTGCTGGACTGTTCTTGGCACTTAAATGACTGCTGCATTTTCATATGTTACAACGGAATTGCACTCCAAAAGCAGCTGTAAACATTTCAACGGAAATTGATGTGCCATATAAATTCACACTCCTTCTCATGTTAGACAGGGTTTTGAGGAGTTTTCACTCTGAAAAACTAAGAAATAAGTAACAGGCTCAGCTTACTTTCCTTGTGTTAAACCTTTGCCACAAGAGATTCAGTTCTCCTCCTGAACACATGCTGTTTTACAGAGTGCTGAGCTGCCAGTAGATGGCACTGGTGTTGAACAGGTTGGGGAACCATGACACTAGTCACCACTGACCATCAACAAAACCCAGTGAAGAGTACTTCAGTCAAGCCTCAGTCCAGGGACAACAGTGACCAATTTTGCAAAGAAAACACATACATCTGAATCCAGCAGAGATCAAACCTGGGAATGCTATAGCTAATCTTAGAATGAAGACACCTTACTGAAAAATTGAGAAATCATTGATGTAGCAGCACCAGGGTCCCAAGTTTGATTCCAGCCTTGGGTGACTGTCTGTGTGGAGTTTGCACATTCTCCCCGTGTCTGCGTGGGTTTCCTCCGGGTGCTCCGGTTTCCTCCCACAATCCAAAGATGTGCAGGTCAGGTGAATTGGCCATGCTAAGTTGCCCATAGTATTAGGTGCATTAGTCAGAGGGAAATGGGTCTGGGTGGGTTACTCTTCGGAGGGTTGGTGTGGACTGGTTGGGCCGAAGGGCCTGTTTCCACACTGTAGGGAATATATATAATCTATATAAAATTGAGCAAGCAAGTCGGAACAAAGACAACAGGAATGGGGTCTGACGGGCTGAATGGCCTTTCCTCATTATTATCTGCAATATCAAGCAGGCCAGCTGTCCAGTTTTGTTTTCAGTATGCTCATCCTTTGTTTTCATGAGCTGAAAATATTATTGGATTTTGGAAAAAAACACAAGGCATAGCCTATCATCCACTATTCTATCGGCCATTCAAAATGCTTGATCTAAATCCATTGTTCCTTTGGTTATTCATTTTTGTAAATTGAAGGATCATATCTTCATGTAACATTAAAGATAAGCTGTTGCAAAGTATAGTGTTTGTCGCAGAGCCAATTAAGAATTGCATACACAATATATAAAAGTGGGCGGCATGGTGGCACCGTGGTTAGCACTGCTGCCTCACAGTGCCAGAGACTCGGGTTCAATTCCCGCCTCAGGCGACTCTGTGTGGAGTTTGCACATTCTCCCCGTGTCTGCGTGGGTTTCCTCTGGGTGCTCCAGTTTCCTCCCACAATCCAAAAATGTGCAGGTTAGGTGAATTGGCCAGGCTAAATTGCCCATAGTGTTAGATGAAGGGGTAAATGTAGGGGAATGGGTCTGGGTGGGTTGCACTTCGGCGGGTCAGTGTGGACTTGTTGGGCCGAAGGGCTTGTTTCCACACTGTAAGTAATCTAATCCAAAAAAAGTCAGGAGGAAGTAATTTACCTCTTAGACCAGTTCTACCATTCAGTTTGATCACGCCTGATCTCCCTGTGTTCGATTCACATCCTTTCTTTTACACTCTTACCACAAAGCATTCTAAACCATAAGAAGTCTGGACAGAGTGGATAGGGAGAAACTGTACCCACTCACCAAAGGATGAATTATATGTCCAGATACATTCGTTTTTGCTCAAAAAATGCACAAACTGCAGGCAGTCAATCCATGTAATATTTTGTGAATTCCACTTTGGAAATAGAACCAGTCTGACTCAAGTTTGGGATACAGACAGACTCTGGCCTTACGCCTTTAATACATTGTCTGAGCTGAAATGTCACCTTTTGTTATAAAACCTTAAGTTGTCTCAAGAAGATGACTTAAAAGGAGTTCTGGGATTTACATATTAATGATCCGAAACCTGCAACCCATTCTAAAAGTGGAATGGCTTAACAATCCAGGTTTGTTCAATATATCATTTCAGTTGCATGACATTGTAATCTTTTGCTATAAACTGTGTCTTATGATCTTATACTTTACTACCACCTGATGAAGGAGCGGTGCTCCAAAAGCTAGTGCTTCCAGATAAACCTGTTGGACTGTCACCTGGTGTTGTGTGATTCTGGATTCGTGGTGCTGGAAGAGCACAGCAGTTCAGGCAGCATTCAAGGAGCTTAACTTTTAACTTTTAATTTTGTCCACCCCAGTCCATCAAGATTTACCAGGATGTCATTGGGAATAGAGTGTTTCAGATATGGATAGTGGCTGGGACTTCTTTCACTGCAGCAGCATAGGAGATTGAGGGGTGACCTTTACAGAGGTTTATAAAATCATGAGGGGTATAGATAAGGTAAACTGCAGATGTCTTTTCCCTAAGGTGGGGGCTTTTCAAGATTAGGGGGCACATCTTTAAGGTGAGAGGAGAAGGATTTAAAAAAGACATGAGGGGCAATTTTTTTTTAACAGACAGTGGTCTATGTGTGGAATGAACTTCCAGAGGAAGTGCTGGATGTTGGGACAGTTGCAATATTTAAAAGGCATTTAGATAACTACATGAATAGGAAATGTTCGGAGGGATATGGGCCAAGCGCAGGCAGTGGGACTAGTTCAGTTTGGGATTATGGTCAGCAGGGACTGGTTAGATCAAAGGGTCTGTTTCTGTGCTGGATAATTCTATGACTACATAGAACTGGGGTATCATATAAATGGAGAATGGTTGCAGAATTTCAATGTGTAAAGTGACGAAGAGTTCTAGTGCATGAGTCACTAAATGGACATGTGCAAATATAATACGTAATTAGGAAAACCAACAGAATATTATTCTTTATTACATGAGAAGTTGAACATAAAAGTACAGACACTATGCTTCACTTATACTGGGCATTGGTGAAGCCACATCTACAATACATCTCGCTCTGCTGTCACATGTGTTTTGTCAACGCGACTTCAGTGTAACGCGATTGACGAATTGGGGACACTGTCACTAAAACACAAACTTTTAAGAGGTGTGTTGGTTGTAACATGATTACATCGCCAACACTTTAAGTGCTGTTTCTAATGTGTGATTTTTCTATAACGCGTGATTGCACAAGAACACAACCATCAAGGTATAGAAGAACTGACTGCACTGTTTGCACTATTAGTCTCCTTGTTTAAGGAAGGATATAAATGAGTTGGAGGTGGTTCAGAGGAAGTTTAACAGGTTGATTCCCAGAAGGTAAGATTTGAAATACTGGGCTTGTTTATACTGGAGATTTGAAAAGGAAAGGTGACTTGACTGAAATGGATAAGATCCTGAACAGTCTTGACAAAGTGGACATGGAAAGGATGGTTTCTCTAGCAGGTGAGTAACTAGGGGCATTGTGTAAAAACTAGAAGTCACCCTTTTAGACCAGCAATAAGGACAGATGCTTTCCTTTAAGAGGGTTGTGCGATTGTCTGCCCCAGAAGGCAGTGGAGGTGGGATCTTTGAATGTTTTTAAGGTGGAGATAGACAGATTCTAGCTGAGCAATGGAATTAAAGGTTATCGACAGTAGATGGGAATGTAGAATTCAAAACACAAACTGTTCCGCCACAATCTTATTGAATGATAGAACGGGGTCAAGGGGAAGAAATGCTGACTTCTCCTCTTAATTTGCATGTTCATATCTTCTGAGTCCTTAAAGCTTTTGACCATCTACGTTGCACGTGTTAGAATACCACCCATTTGCCTGAATGAGTGCAGCTCCAACAACATTTAATAAGCTTAACACCATCCAGGATGAAGTAGCCCCATCCACCACCTTATATATTCAATCCCTCAATCACTGGTACACAGTAACAGCAGTATGTACCATCTACAAGATGCACTGTAGTAACTCACTGAAGTTTCTTTAATAGCACCTTCTAAACCTGTGACCTCTATCACTGAGAAAGACACAGTCAGAGGTCACACGACACTAGGTTATAGTCCAACAGGTTCATTTGAAATCATAAGCTTTCGGACCTTGGTCAGGTCAAGTGAGCCATCCTCTGATTTCTCTTCACAGGTGCTGCCAGACCTGCTGAGTTTTTCCAGCAACTTCTGTTTTTGTTTCTGATTTACAGCATCTGCAGTTCTTTCAATTTTTATTTGACAGGTTGGGGGGGGGGGGGGGGGGGGAAGAGGGGAATGTCCAGGATCACTGGCCTAGTACCACAGTCATTATGTTGCATGCTCATCTAAAGGCACAAACTGGGAAAGGTTAGGTGGAGAAGACAAGGATTTTGGGTGTTGCAAAGATTCTGCAAAACTTCTGCACTTCCTTTGGTGCAAATGCTCATCATCAAATCAGATTTCCTGGGTGTATCTAAATAAAACCTTCCCCAAAAAAAAGCTATTTTCACAGTTTGATAATGAGAAACACTCTATTCAAAAGCTGACAGAGTGTGTGGCTATATAGAGCTGTATCTCTGTTGTTATATCCAGGCTGCTGCCCCATCAATCATATCAGCAGTCTCATTTAGAGCTCCGTTTGAATCCAAAAGGACGAGATTGTATTTTTTTTCTCCAGTGATTTTCCCTTTACTCCTGAAGATTTTGATTGATGCCCAGGGTTATTCCCACAGGCATTGCTGCCCTCCTGCACCTTGCCAAAATGACCATTTAACGTGCAAACTACATCAATCCGATGGGCACCTTTGCTGTGCATGTAAATGTCCTTTCCTGACGCGCACACACATACAGGCAATTTCTTTCTCAGACACGTGATTGAGTATAAGCATTCTTCTCTCTTTGAGTTGACTACAGAGATGTGCAGCAGGAGAACTGGCTGGTCCCTGAGCTGTGAAATATGCAGTGCTCTCCTACGATGTGTGTGGAACGTTCTTGCACTGGAGCTGTAGGCTGTCTAAACCGTCCTGAGGCTTTCCGTACACATCTTCACTGTATCCAGTGATTTTGATGTGGAGGAGACTGTGTTGGACTGGAGTGGACAAAGTTAAAAATCACACAACACTAGGTTATAGTCCAACAGGTTTATTTGGAAGCACTAGCTTTCAGAGCGCTGCACCTTCCTTGGTTGTCAACCACCTGATGAAGGAGCTACGCTCCAAAAACTAGTGCCTCCAAATAAACCTGTTGGACTATAACCTGGTGTTGTGTGATTTTTAATTTTTTTTCCAGTGATCTTGTGATGGTGACTTGGAGATTTTCTTCATTGAGGGGATGTGACCTTTCAGACTGCATCACCATTTGTTCCCCATCCCTCGATGCCTCTTGCGATTCTCGTGCCTTATTGAACTGTTGCAAGTTTGGAACAGTGTTATTTTCCCAAGTCAGGATGGTGTGTGATTTGAAAGACAACTTGTAGATGGTCATGTTCCCTGGTCCTGCTTCGAGGTGGTGGAGGTCATTAGAGTCATAGAGCTATACAGCAAGGAAACAACTTTTGCTGACCAGATATCCTAAATTAATCTAGTCCCATTTGCCAACATTTGGCCCATATCCCTCTAAACCCTTCCTATTCATATACCCATTCCGATGCCTTTTAAATGTTGTTATTGTACCAGCCTCTACCACTTTCTCTGGCAGCTCATTCCATACACGCACCACCCTCTGTGTGAAAACATTGTCCCTTAGGTCCCTTTTAAATCTTTCCCCTCTCACCTCAAACTTATGCCCTCCAGTTGTGAACTCCCCTACTCTGGGGAAAAGACCTTGTCTATTTACCCTATCCATGCCCCGGATGATTTTATAAACCTCTATAAGGTCACCCCTCAGCCTCCGATGCTCCAGTGAAAACAGCTCCAGCCTATTCAGCTTCTCCTTGTAGCTCAAAACCTCCAACCGTGGTGTGGAAGTACAGCTAGTGTAAACATACAAGGTCCATGTGCAGCAATAACGTAATGACTGGGAAATGCTGTTGGCTGAGGGATAAATATTGCCCCTGGAACAATGCCTTCCCCCACACTTGCCCACGAAGTGCTGTGGAATCTTTTATCTGTGTCTGAGAGGGCAAGACAAGGCCTAGGCTTAATGACCCTGATTCAGACGTGGCACCTCTGGCAGTGACACACTCTCTCAGTACAAGACAACAGTTAGGGCATAGATATGGGACTACAGTACTATTTCATCTCTGAAAGGAAGTGGTTATAGCAAAGTGTAAAGAGTAAATATACAAAGATATTGCCAGGAGTCAAACTTTCTTTGAGGTAATGAGGTAAGTTTGGCTAGGCTGGGGCTGTTTTCTTTGGAACAGAGGGAAAATTTAATTTAGGTGTATAAAACTGAGAGGAATCATTTTCCACATAGGGGCCAGTGGGGCCTGGAACTTGCTGCCTAAAAGGCAGACACACTCAACATGCTTAGAAGATCCATGAATGTGAAGTTGAAGTGCTGTATCCTATCAGCCACAAATTGCTACAAAGTCTAAGTAAGTGGTATAAACAGTTTCAGCTGATGGTGCCCCAATGGGCAAACTGCACCATATAGCTTCCCTGTTTTCAAGACTGCCAGGCCAGATTGCGTACTTGCAATTGAGTCCTACCAGTGAGCCAACATAAGAACAGGAGTAGGCCAATCGGCCCCTCAAGCCTGTTATACCAGTCAATCAGATCATGCCTGATTTGTGGTCTAACTCCATGTACCTGCTTTTGGCCCACATCCCTTAATAGATTTGCTTAGCAACACTCTAAATCTAAGAGAGATACATTTTCAGAACTGATCCAGCATCCTCTGCCATAACTGCAAATGTGACTGGTCAGCAGGGGCCACACTTGCTTTAATGGTTGGTCATTTCACACCAACAGTGGATGTGTCCACCTGTAGGGACCAGCAATGGTGTTAACTACTCTTGGCCGAGCAGACTTACACTTGGCAGTGGGGAAAGCAGGAGACAGTAACGTTGTGACGGTACAGATTCAAATCTAGTGAGATGCCCCACATCTGGCCTGCAGGATGCACTGAGGATAGATCTCCACATTTACATGTTAGAACATATCTGAAACAGTCGTAGTAACAAATTACTGCAGATGCTGAAATCTGTACTAAAAACAAAAAGTGCTGGAGATCACAGCAGGTCAGACAGCATCCTTGGAGAGAGCGCAAGCTATCATTTCAGAGTCTAGTTGACTCTTCATCAGAGCTGAGGGGAAGTGTGGTATGGTGACTAAGTGGTTAGCACCACTACCTCACAGCGCCAGGGACCCGGATTCAATTCCAGCCTTGGATAACTGTCGATACGGGATTTGCTCATTCTCCCCATGACTGCGTGGGTTTCCTCAGGGTGCTCCAGTTTCCTCCCACGATCTAAAGACATGCAGGTTAAGGTGAACTGACCCATAGTGTCCAGGGATGCACAGGTTGGGTGAATTAAGAACAGGAATGGGTAGGGGTTGCGTCTGAGTGGGATGCTCTTCAGACGCTCAGTATGGATTCGATATCCAAACAGCCTGCTTCCACGCTGTCTATGAACATAACCACCTGCTTAAAATGGTCTTGTACCACGGATCCCTCTCTCCCACAACCTTGCTATCATGAGAAGGGTGACATAAAAATCTTCACGAACCAAAGGGTAAAGAAAAGGATTGGATTCACAGCAAAACTAGGAGTATAATCTCCATTTGTAGTACAGAACTAGAAGGTAATTTCAGTCTCTGATGGCTAGAATCCACAGCAATAAACACAGAACATATATCCATGAATTATATATGGAGAATAACAGTGAGCAGGGAGTGAGTAATATGCCTGTAATTTAATCAAGTGGGATTTAGATATTATAAAGTGGATGAGATGAGATTAGCTCTCTTTTTATCCTCTATTATTTAGAATCAATGCTGGACAGTTCTACTCAGGCGAAAGCTTCTTGTTATTAAAAGCCTTTGATTGGTTTTGGCCGCGCTCCCACGTTTAGGTTGCCAGCAGCTGACGACCGTTTCTCAAGGAAAGGGAGAGGAAGGATCCTTTCGGTCACTGTGACAAGTCCATGGGTGCCCTGGCCAGTGAGCATTGTGACTTAAACTACAAAGTCGGTTCCCCAGCTTTGTGCCTTTGTGTCAATCCAAACCTAACAGTGGATTACAGGGAAACAGCCTACGCCCACTTCCTCCTTATTCAAACTACAACACGTATCCATAAGTTGTCTTTTGACATTTTCCCGCTGGTTTCTACTCCTTATGCCTGAGGTTGTTCCACCTGGGAAAGCAGCACAACCAGGCCTGAATCCATCCTCATACAATACCTGCAAGTTAATGAGAAGAGGCAGAAACCCAGGCCGGATACGCCTCTTCTAAAGCCGAGTGCAGGAAGTACTTCATCAACAGTGCTGAGATTTAAGCTGGAGCGAATGACTGAATTATTTCAGCCCAAAAGAAGGCCATTCAGCCCCGAGTGTTCGCACTGGCTCTCTGATTGAACATTTCACTTGATGCCATTATCCAACCTGCTCCCCATAACCCCACAGATGAACAGACTAACTTCCCATTGATTACACCAACTGAATGTATAGTACTCTAAGGCAGTGCTTTCCAGAATATAACCACTTGGTGCTTGATAAAGCTGAACAGAACGGCCCTGAGCATCCTGGAGCATCACCAATGTGAGCCCAGCAAACACATTTCTCACTTGCAGTGCTCTTTATCCTCTTCACATTATGGGGCAGGATGGGCAGGAGGAAGCAGAGCACAGACAGCTGCTGGATTGTCAGCGTTGCCCCGGTTACGTGAAGCAGAATATAAGTGATTCCTTCCCCCTACAGATAGCCCACTTGGTGCCTCTAAGTCCAAAACCTGACATTTATTAGCTGTCAAAGCTAGCTGCAGTGGTCCTTGGGAAAGCTCAAAACTGCCTTTGATTGAGTGTTAGCTGTGCAGTTGTCAAGGAACTTACCGAGTTCTTGTGTTCTTCTAGAAATTCTCTGACAGTCTTCAAGACAGTTTCTGCAGCCTGTGCATTGGGATAGCCTGTGTGTGGAATAAAGGACAGCTACTGAAATATACAGCAGACATTCATAGGTGCCAGCATGATGCTAACTATATATAGCCTTCAGATTAGTACTAGGCCCAACCCAGGTACCTCAAGGCACTTGAAACAAGACCTTGTGTCTAACCTTTGATCATTAATCCCCTCTGTAACTACGTGTCCACACATCCCCCAGACCCTCTGCACCTTACATTATCACTACAGTCACTCAGCACAAATCAAAGAGTCATAGAGATGTACAGCACGGAAACGGACCCTTCGGTCCAACTTGTCCATGCTGATCAGCTATCCTAGATTAATCTAGTCCCATTTGCCAGCATTTGGCCCATATCCCTGTAAACCATTCCTATTCATAGAACCATCTAGATGCCTTTTAAATGCTGTCATTGTACTGGCCTCCACCACTTCCTCTGGCAGCTCATTCCATACACACACCACCCTCTGCATGAAAAAGTTGCACCTTAGGTCCCTTTAAAATCTTTCCCCTCTCACCTTAAACCTTTGCATTCAGGAAGCACCTGGATGAATACATGAATAGGAAGGGAATAGAGAGATATGGATCCTCGAGATGAAGACTGTTTTAGTATGGAAGGGCAAAATGTGTCAGCGCAGGCTTGGAGGGCCGAAGGGCCTGTTCCTGTGCTGTATTGTTCTTTGCTCTTTGATCTCTAGCTTTGCACTCCCCAACCCTGGGGAAAAGATTTTGCCTATTCACCCAATCCATGCCCCTCATGATTTTATAAACCTCCAACGCTCCAGGGAAAACAGCCCCAGCCTATTCATCCTCTCCCTTTAGCTCAAACCCTCCAACCCTGGCAACATCCTTGTAAGTCTTTTCTGAACCCTTTCAAGTTTCACATCTTTGCTATAGCAGGCCTTGTAATAATTCTGCTCTCTCCCTGATGACAGAGTTAAGACATAACCAATCATGATTAAATTATTCACCTGTTCCTACCTATCCACCCACATCCCGCGCCTTCTCCTGGGTCATAGACATTCAACAAAATTTGAACCCTCTTGAGAACTTTCTATGTACTAGTTGAAGGCCACATTTCCTATATGTTGGAAAGCATTCCTGGCTTTGGACCTCCTGAGGTTGAGAAAGACGCTATCTGAATGCAAATCGATGAGAAGAGGGCTGCTGATGATTTTCAGATTTTTCAGAGTGCTGGTAACCCTAAAGACAGTGCAGTAGAATCCCTCAAAATAAATATCTAACAGTGACATAGAATGAGGCAACAAGAGCTATTAGCATGGAGACAGAACCAAAGACCCTCATTCCTTTTCAATGTCAGTGTAAGGGCTGATCTCATGGACTATGTTCTACTGGACAATACTGAATTTGAAAGCACAAAACCAGATCCCTTACCTTACCAAAACAAGTGGCTGTAAGCTAACAGACAACCACAGACCCACCTTTTTATTGTTTTTTTTTTGACCATACAGTCAGTAACCTGCACAGTGTGTGCATATTGTATACAGACCTGAAAAGTCTGAAAGGATTAGAGCTGGAGAAACACAGCAGGTCTGGCAGCATCTGTGGAGAGAATGCAGAGATAACATTTCGGGACCAGTGACCCTCCTTCAGAATGGTTCTGATAAAGGGACACTGGACCCAAAAAGTCTTCTCGGATTTTTGTCCATTGATGCTGCCAGACCTGCTGAGTTTCTCCAGCAATTTCTGCTTTTCTTTCAGATTTCCAGTTGTTGAAATCCGGTTGAAAGGATTATTGTTGAGCAGCAGATGGGGACAATTTTCTCCCGTTCGTAAAAGAGAACAAGAGAGCATGGTCTTCGAGAGTTTTGTAAATATGACATAAGAGAAAGCTTTTTCACCCAGGTTTGGAATGCACCGCCTGGAAGTGTGCTAGAGGCAGGTTCAACTGAGATAGCAAAGACAGCTTTAGATGATTACTCAAATTGAAACAGTGTGCAGGGTTAAAGGGGAAAGACAGGAATTGGAGACTCAAGCAAAATGCCTACATAGCCACAATGGGCTGAATGATCTTATCTGTGTCATAACATTCTTGTAATGGGTCTTCCCAAAGCAGAGGTGGAAAACTCCAGTGGGGTTATGAGTTGAGATGTTGGGATTATGGGTTCTGAGGCTGTAATGGTCGCCTCATCTGCCCTCCCACTCTAACAAGTTCTTACTTAGAGTTTGCAAGAATCTTAAAACCTGAAAATGAGGTGGAAATATTGGGGAATACTAGTTTAGAATCTTGAAGGAGCCCAACATCCAGGACTTCCTCAAAGCCTCTGTAAAACAATCATATTGATGCAACCTAATGTGCTACAAACTACCTCTTGTTCTATACAAGAGACTCTTTTAATTAGACCAGAAAGAGGTTTTCCTGCACCACAACAGACCAGGTAGGCTACATCCCCACCAAGGAAAGAGCAGAATGGGCACATGGTGAGGTGCAGGCTCAGGTTAGTTGCACATACAACAGTAGACACAACAGCCTGTGCCAACCCACAGCCTCAGTCCCCGATGAGTCAGTAACTAATCTTGGAAACAGCCTTTCATCCTGCATAGCAGAAGAGTGCATGGCAATGGATTAAAGGGAAATCAAAAGAATTTCCACTTTGTTTTCTCTGAGAAGTGAATTGCTGCTGAGAGGCAGCTTTATCTCTCATTCACATTCAAAACAACGAGTGATGCTGGGGTTGTGTTCTCCGGAGAAACAACCCAGTGCTGTGGAATCTCAGGAGGCTCAGGAATTTATCACGATTGATGCATTGTTTCAAATCCCATTCTGACAGGCTAAGTACAAAGCTCCAGTCCCAAAGTCGACTGAGTGAGTGAATATTTTAAAATATTAAATATTTCTCTCCCTAAATCCCAGGCTGGGATAAAGCTCTTTTCTGAAACATTCCCACAGCAATGTGGTTGTCTCTGAAATGGCCTCCGAAATGGCCGAGCAAGCCGCTCAAGCTCATGGTCAGTTATGGGGAATGGGGAACAAATGAAAGCCAGATCCTATGAGGGATATACAAAAGACACTTGTCCTTTGATCCATTGGTCATGGGATCGCTGAGCCCTGTCTATTACTTGCTGCTTTCACATGGCATTGGCCGGCATGTTTGTAGTCCTGTGTCATGAGTCCACCAGATTGTCATTTTTAGCTGTGCCCGGTGCTGCCCCTGACAGGCCCTCCTGCTCTCTTCACTAAACCAGGGTTGATCTCCCATTCCTCTGGTCCAACTCTGAGTTTGTCTTCAAACCTGCTGACAAGGATAGTGTTGTCTGGTGTACCGACATCCACTTTGCGGAGCTCTCCACACCTCACAAATACTCTCTGGTAGTAAACAGACTCCATGAATTCCTGGTCTCAAACTTCTACAGCAACCACTTGGAGGCTTATATGTGCTTCTGCTTGCCATTTTTGGAGTTTAAGAGATCACGTACTAGACCTGAATACACTAAATGCCATGCAGGCTAATTTCTGAGCCAACATCGCTAACAGAGACATCACAAGAAAAATACTCACTGTAGGGCTTTACAGAGATGTTTCGTCAGTTGTGAATGAGACAAAGCCGACATGGTAATGAGGTTGGGGACTGCCTGTTTTGTTTCCTGCCCATGACTGTCAATCACTGCAGATTAAACCGCTGGCCCTGCTCATTTCCATTCCAATTCATTTATCAAGGCCATTATACCGAAAGCACTTCATTCTTCCTCGTGTGAAATTACCAATGTACAGAAACACTGCAGAGTGGCAAAGCACAAATACTATCCATATTCATGAAGACAGCTGAATATTGGAAATATGACTGGAAAATTTGCACTTAAAATGCTAACCAAGAATGCTATCGCCACGGCGGTTTCTGCAAATTACGCATTTCTTCACAGAATGGATACCAAGGAGTGAATTCCTTAGAAAGTAAGCAGGGCTCGGGAATGAGTTACACAGGGAAGAATGCAGAGCTGGAAATGAACTAAACAGGGCATTACAGGGGGGCCTGGCAGTGAGTATCCCATTGTTGGGCATAAACGTGGAGCATTCACACACTATTTTCTGCCTTCAACAATGTAAAAATCTTGCCTCTGGTTACATTGCACGACCTGCCTGCACCAATCAGAAAGCAAATAAACTCACCAATGTCTAATTGGAATACTTACTGAAGAATCCTGTGGGTCTTGTACTTAAAATGTGGGAACAGTGTGGAAACAGACCATTTGGCCCAACAAGTCCATACCAACTCTCCAAAGAGCATCCCACCCTGAAACAGCCCTTCCCATATTCCTGCATTTCCCACAGCGAATCCACCTAACCTACCATCCCTGGACACCATGAGCAATTCAGTTATATCATTCACCAATTCAATCCCATGTTGAAAATAAATTTAATAAAAAAAAATCATTTTTATTGCCCTCTGATATTTCTCAAGAGTTTGCTTGAAACTGTATTGCGGAATTTCAATCTTCAATTCCTGGAGAACTCAGCGCATTCCAGCACGGTTGGTGATGCCAGTAATCAAGGCAATAACAGAGAGAGTTGGGAGAGAGTGACTCAGAGCAGTCGTAAATGCCTGCTGCTCATCACCGACATCCTTAAATCTACATGCAATGATGGACGTGGAGCCAACCCACTGGGGACAAGGCCCAGTAATAACTTACTGAAACAGCAATAAAGACTTGGAAACATGATATAATCAGAAGATGGAAGTATCTGGGAGTCAGTTGGACAGAAAAGAATAGCAACAGGGGAATAAACCATACAGAATGGAAGAGAGAAGTGACAGTGAATAAACCAGAGAGTAGAAGATCATTCTGTGAGTTACACTGATCTGAGAATGAACTTACAAAACAAAAGCAAAGAAGTCGGGAAAAAGTTCTGGCTGTAACAGGCTGCTCTTTTTTTGAAGAATTTTAGGTATTGGAGGTGATCTCCTCGAATTCCAGGAGGAGCAATTACTGTTTTATGTGCTGTTGGAATTGTTTTGGAACTTTGGTGAAAAAAGAAAGTCAAAACAGCAGCAGTTTTAAAAGGGAAAGGAACAGACAAAGGCAGCACATGGTGAGGTCAGTATAGGAGGGAGAGAGAGAAAGAAACCCATACTGCTAACTGACATAGCAGTGAATCTGTGCAGTTACTGCTTTGCTGTTGAATTCATGTATTGCTGGACAACGGTCTGGAAAAATTAACAAACAGTGAAATTCACAACTAATCTTAGAGGAACCTGTTTGGGAGAGGTCACAGCACAGAAAGAGATAAGTAAATAGTTTTAAGTATAGCCTTGTTGTAAATCTACAATAGTCACTAGAGTGTGTTCTTTCTTGATTATATGTTTTATTGAGATATGTCTCTTGATTAAACTTAAAAATATAAGCCATAAGTATTAAGTTAGCCTGGAGCAGCGTTTTGTAGAGGAGTAAGATGGTGTTATTTTCGGTCTGCAGATTGGAAGAACCAACAATAGCCTTTAGTGAAGTGATATGCTCTTTTTGTCGGATGTGGGAGTTTAGGGAAACTTTACATATTACTGAGGATTATATCTGCAATAAATACCATTGGTTGTGAATTCTATCAGATCGAATAGATTGGTTGGAACGACAGTTAGAGGCAGTGAGGAATTTACAAGAGCAAGGGGGTGTGATGGTTGGCAGTTATAGGAAGGGAGAAAAGCCACAGATACAGTTGGGTAGATGGGTTAACTCCAAGGTAGGAGAGGTAGGCAGGTAGTGCAGGAGTCTTCTGTGGCTATCCCTGTTTCAAACAAGTATGCTGTTTTGGAAAATGTAGGGGGTGATGGATTCTCAGGGGAATGTAGCACAAACAGCCAAGTTTCTGGTATCAAGACTGGCTGTAATGTAGTGAAGGGTACATCAGGTTCCAAGCAATTGATTGTGTTAGGGGACTCTCCAGTCAGGGGCACAGAGAGACATTGCTGCGGTCAGCAGCAAAAATTCAGAATGTTGTGTTGCCAGCCTGGTGCCAGGATCAAGGATGTCTCAGAGAGGGTGCAGAATGTTCTCACGGGGGAGAGGGGCTAGCAGGAGGGCATTGTACACATTGGAACCAATGACATGGAAAGGGAAAAGGATGAGATTCTGAAGGGAGAATATAGAAAGTTAGGCAAGAATTTAAAAAGAAGGTCCTTGAGAGTAGTAATATCTGGATTACTCCCAATGTTGTGAGCTAGTGAGGGCAGGAATAGGAGTAAAGAGCAGATGAATGCATGGCTGAGGAGCTGGTGTATGGGAGAAGGATTCACATTTTTGGATCATTGGAATCTTTTCTGGGGTAGAAGTGACCTGCACAAGAAGGACGGATTGCACCTGAATAGGAAGGGGGCTAATATACTGGCAGGGAGATTTGCTAGAGCTGCTCGGGAGGATTTAAACTAGTAAGGATTGGAAGGGTTGGGGGGGGGGGGGGGGGGGGGGGGGAGGGGGAACCCAGGGAGATCGTGAGGGAAGAGATCAATCTGAGACTGATACAGTTGAGAAAAGAAGGGAGTCAACCAGTCAGGGCAGGCAGGAACAAAGCAGAGAACAAGGTAGGACTGATAAATTAAATTACATTTATTTCAATGCAAGAGGGCTAACAGGGAAGGCAGATGAACTCAGGGCGTGGTTAGGAACATTGGATTGAGATATCATAGCAATTACAGAAACGTTTATATTTCAGGATACAAATGTTATCGGAAGGATAGAAAGGGAGGCAAGAGAGGAGGAAGAGTGGCGTGTTTGATAAGGGATAGCATTACAGCTATACTGAGGGGAAATATTCCTAGAAATACGTCCAGGGAAGTTATTTTGGTGGAACTGAGAAATAAGAAAGGGATGATCACCTTATTGGGGTTGTATTATAGATCCCCTAATAGTCAGCAGAAAATTGAGAAACAAATTTCTAAAGGGATTTCAGTTATCTGTAAGAGTAATAGGGTGGTAATAGTAGGGGATTTTAACTTTCCAAACAGAAACTGGGACTGCCATAGTGTTAAGGGTTTAGATGGAAAGGAATCTGTGAAGAGTGTACAAGAAAATTTTCTGAGTCAGAATGTGGATGTACCAACGAAAGAAGATGCAAAACTTGACGTACTCTTGGGAAATAAGGCAGGGCAGGTGACTGAGGTGACTTTGGGACCAGTGACCATAATTCTGTTGGTTTTAAAATACTGATGGAAAAGGATAGATCAGATCTAACAGTTGAAGTTGGAGGAAAGCTAATTTTGATGATATTAGGCAAGATATATCCTGGGGGCAGATGTTCGCAGGTAAAGGGACGGCTGGAAAATGGGAAACCTTCAGAAATGAGATAGAGAGTCCAGAGAAAGTATATTCCTGTCAGGGTGAAAGGAAAGGCTGGTAGGTATAGGGAATGCTGTTTGTATGACGAGAGAAATTGAGGGTTTGGTTAAGAAAAAGAAGGAAGCATATGTCAGGTATAGACAGGGTAGATTGAGTGAATCCTTAGAAGGGTATAAAGGCTGTAGGAGTGTACTTAAGAGGGAAATCAGGAGGGCAAAAAGGAGACATGAGATAGCTTTGGCAAATAAGGTTAAGGAGAACCCAAAGGGCTTTTCCAAATACATTAAGGATAAAAGGCTAACTAGGGAGAGAATAGGGCCCCTCAAAAATCAGCAAGGCGACCTAATAGCACACAATCCCACCAACACTCTCAAACAAAAACTAACAAACTTAAAAGACCCAGTACAACCCATGGACAAAACCAACATCATCTTCAAAATTCCAGGCAAGGACTACCACAAACACTACGTAGGACAAACAGGAAGAAAGTTAGCCACCAGGATACACGAACACCAGCTAGCCACAAAATGACACGACCCTCTCTCCCTCGTATCCCTACACACAGATGAAGAAAAACCACCATTTCGACTGGGACAACACATCTATCCTGGGACAGGCTAAGCAAAGACATGCCAGAGAATTCCTAGAGACCTGGCACTCCAACCACAACGCCATAAACAAACACATAGATCTAGATGCCATCTATCAACCCCTCAGAAAACGAACAGGAAATGACATCACCACAAACCCCAGGAACCCCATCCAGGAGAAAGATATAAATAGAAAGCAGGAGACAACAGCTTCGTTCACTTGGAGGTTGCCACTGATGATGTTACCTAGCCAGGCAATGAAACGTCTGGATATCAAACCTACAGCTCAGTGAGCAAACCTACACCCTAAGGTGGCCTTTGTGTGGAGCCGCAGGAGATGGGGAAGATACTAAATGGGTATTTTGCATCAGTGTTTACTGTGGAATAGGACGTGGAAGATATAGAATGTCAGGAAATAGATGGTGACATCTTGAAAAATGTCCATCTTACAGAGGAGGATGTGCTGGATGTTTTGAAATGCATAAAAATGGATAAATCGCCAGGACCTGATCAGGTGGACCCTAGAACTCTGTGGGAGGCTAGGGAAGTGATTGTTGGGCCTCTTGCTGAGATATTTGTATTATTGATAGTCACAGGTGAGGTGTCAGAAGACTGGAAGTTGGCTAATGTGGTACCATTATTTAAGAAAAATGGTAAGGACAAGCCAGGGAACTATAGACTGGTGAGCCTGATGTCAGTGGTGGGCAAGTTGTTGGAGGGAATCCTGAGGGACAGGATTTCCATGCATTTGGAAAGGCAAGGACTGATTTAGGATAGTCAACATGGCTTGTGCGTGGGAATCATGTCTCACAAACTTGACTGAGTTTTTTGAAAAAGTAACAAAGAGGATTGATGAGGTCAGAGCAGTGGACGTGATCTATGTGGACTTCAGTAAGGCGTTCAAAAAGGTACCCCATGGGAGACTGGTTAGCAAGGTTAGATCTCATGGAATACAGGGAGAACTAGCTCAAAGGTAGAAGACAGAGGGTGGTGGTGGAGGGTTGTTTTTCAGACTGGAGGCCTGTGACCAGTGGAGTGCTATAAGGATTTGTGCTGGGTCCACGACTTTTCATCATTTATATAAATGATTTGGATATGAACATATTGTTAGTAAGTTTGCAGATGACACCAAAATTGGAGGTGTAATGGACAGCAAAGAAGGTTACCTGAGAGTACAATCAGATGTGTCAATGGGCTGAGGAGCGACAAATGGAATTTAATTTAGATAAATGCGAGGTGCTGCATTTTGGGAAAGCAAATCTTAGCAGGACTTTTACACTTGATGTTAAGGTCCTAGGAAGTGTTGCTGAACAAAGAGACCTTGGAGTGCAGGTTCATAGCTCCTTGAAAGTGGAGTTCCAACTAGATAGGATAGGGAAGAAGGCGTTTGGTATGCTTTCCTTTATTGGTCAGAGTATTGAGTACAGGAGTTGGGAGGTCATGTTGCAGCTGTACAGGACATTGGTTACGCCACTTTTGGAACATTGCATGCAATTCTGGTCTCCTTCCTATCGGAAGGATTTTGTGAAACTTGAAATGGTTCAGAAAAGATTTACAAGGATGTTGCCAGGGTTGGAGGGTTTGAGCTATAGGGAGAGGCTGAACAGGCTGGGGCTGTTTTCCCTGGAGCGTCGGAGGCTGAGGGGTGACCTTATAGAGGTTTATAAAATCATGAGGAGCATGGATAGGGTAAATAGACAACGTCTTTTCCCTTGGGTGTGGGAGTCCAGAACTAGAGGGCATAGGTTTTGGATGAGAGGGGAAAGATATAAAAGGGACCTAAGGGGCAACGTTTTCATGCAGAGGGTGGTGCCTGCATGGAATGAGCTGCCAGAGGGAGTGGTGGAGGCTGGTACAATTACAACATTTAAAATGCATCTGGATGGGTATATGAATAGGAAGGCTTTAGAGGGATATGAGCCAAGTGCTGGCAAGTGGGAGTACATTAGGTTAGGATATCTGGATGGCAGGGACAGGTTGGACCAAAGGGTCTGTTTCCATGCTGTACGTCTCTATGACTCTAAAAGCTTTGATGACCTCAGGATGACCCAAAGTACTGCACAGGCATGATGGACTTTTTGAAATGTAGTCTTTGTTGTAATGTAGGAAGGGCAACAGCCAATGTGTGAACAGCAAGCATACATCAAATCAATAATGGCCAGATCATCAGTTTCACGGGTTTGGATGGTGGATGAATATTGGCGCTGAAGCAGTTTTGGGTACTGTATGAGACCCAACCGCACCAGTGGCAGTTGCGTTGGCAGTTGACTCCCGGCATCAATGGCGGAGTCGGGTTTGGGCCGGTGTAGGACCTGGCAGCATCAGTGGTGGCTGCATTGGCAAGGTCCAATGAGCAATTATGGTGGCGAATACACTGGTGGAGTTGAACTGGCATCAAAGAGTAGCGACTCTTGCTCTGGCAGCATGGCAAGGCCTGTAGTTGAACACTTAACAAGAAGGACTGTAGAGCTGAACATTGTTTCTTTATTTTCCTTTGTATTCTATACTTTGGTTTACTTTCCTGTGTTTTAAGATGGCGCTGGACAGTGGCGACACTATGCAACACTTTTCACTGTATTTTATTACAAAAATACACGTGACAATAAATTTAAATCAAATCAAATCAGTGAGAGCATTCTCTGATCTTCTACAGGTGATGGCTCTGGGATCTTCTATGCCAACTCAAGACTCCATCAGTTTAAAAACAAACGCAAAGAGAAATGTTAGTGAGATGATGGAAGCTATTGGAGGTGAAAATTGGGGCATTATACAAATTATTTCATACATGTTATTATGGATGGAAAATGCAGTGGAGTAACCTCTCGCAATCCTCAGTGCTCTAATCTAAAGGCATAGCGGTCACAAAATCAGAATGTTAAAACATACTAGAGTCAGAGGAAAAGCTGACCTCAAAGTCCAAACTCCCTCTGAGGAGGTAATCACGGATCTCTCGACATGAGAGTCTGCAGAGAAGGAAAGTCTAGGGAACAATACGGGATCTGGGAGTGAGTCAGTCACAGGTTAATGTTTTTCCCATATTCTGTGATCAACACAGCAGCTGAAGTCCAGGGTAGTTGCTCCTACTGCTGGAATTTGGCATAGCCTTGGTGGAGAGGCAGAACCAGGGAGAGAAATCATGGTCCTGGTGCTTTACCTCTCTCTAAGTCCCTTAATGCTGCCCTCCACCACATTTAACCTTCCCCACCCCCCTTTCATATCCTTCGGGTGTCCAGAATCGAAAATCTGGTTGCAGTGGGGTTGAGCTCTTTTATACCGGTTTAGCAGAACCTCTTGGCATCTGGACTCTATGTGTCTATTTGTAAAGCCCATGGAAAGCTCAGATGACTGTTGAACCTAACAACAGCAAACAAGGGAGTGAAGCAGTTAATGATTGGAGATCGCAAAAGGTTGCTAGACTCAAAATGTTAACTCTGTTTCTCTCTCCACAGCTGCTGCCAAGTCTGCTAAATTTCTCCAGCAATTCGCTTTTTGTTTCAGATTTGCAGCAACTGGACTTCTTTGTGTTATTTTAGTGCAGTTGCAGGAGTCACTCATCATGGTCACTTGTTGAATGCTCCATACTTGAATGTTCTCAGACCCTGGTTTTAGGAGTGTCCCTGGTGGGAATTCTGGCACTTCCTGCTGTCCCTTTCCAGGGCCCGTGCTTTCAGGTGGGAATGCAGCCATGGCAAGCAACTTCACCCAGAATGCACACTGGCCGTCCAAACTAATAGGCACTGGGACCGGAGTCTCTCTTCTCTCTTGGATAATTGGTGTCAGAACGTTATCCTGCTTGCTTATGAGCACTTTGTGGCCCCTAACCCTGACAGAGCAGATGGTGCTGCCTCAGCCTGAGGTTTCCTGAAGGCAAGACCCCAGTGTTTAGTGCCATGCAAACCTTTCTCTTCCAATTCTTGTCGATGAGAAACTTGCCTTAACATTCAAAGTTATTAGAGAAGTGGCCTATTCTACCCAGCTCTGGCCTAAGCGGGGTCCTTTCAGGAGATTAGATAGAAAAATAGCAGGAAAGGAGGGAAGGATTTTTATAAAGATAACAAGATACTTTCCCTTACTAAATCAGGAGATACTACCATTGGACACACACAGCACTCCCAGCCGGCCAGCACTTTGGTATCCCCTTGTGGGATTCAGGGAAACCTGGATGTGGACCACTTTCTCCCAGACTTTATCACTAAACTTGAATCCCAGACTTCCGAGCTGCACCAAGACCAGCACGGACAACTCACTCCAACTCTGTAATGCTGCACCCACATTGTCATTCATCAACACGCTCAGCTTCCCTGTCCCAATGTCACTCATTAACACACTCAGCCTGCCTGTACCAATGTCACTCATTAACACACTCAGCCTGCCTGTACCAATGTCACTCAATAACACACTCAAACTCCCTGTCCCAGTGTCACTCATTAACACAAAATCACCCTCCCTGTACAAATGTCACTCATTAACACAAAATCACCCTCCCTGTACAAATGTCACTCATTAACACAAAATCACCCTCCCTGTACAAATGTCACTCATTAACACAAAATCACCCTCCCTGTACAGATGTCACTCATTAACACAAACTCAACCTCCATGTCCCAATGTCTCTCATGAACACAAACTCAACCTCCCTGTCCCAATGTCACTCATTAACATAACTCAACCTCCCTGTCCCAATGTCACTCATTAACACAAACTCAACCTCCCTGTATCAATGTCACTCATTAACACACTCAGCCTCCCTAGTCAGGTCAACGCCCCCCTACAACCCACCCTCCAATCCTGGCACTTTCCCCAGCCACCGCAGGAACTGTAAAACCTGTGCCCAGACCTCCTCCCTCACCTCTATCCAAGGCCCTACAGGAGCCTTCCATATCCATCAAAGTTTTACTTACACATCCACTAATATCATTTATTGTATCCATTGCTCCCGATGCAGTCTCCTCTATATGGGGGAGACTGGGCGCCTCCTAGCAGAGCGCTTTAGGGAACATCTCTGGGATACCCGCACCAATCAACCACACTGCCCCGTGGCCCAACATTTCAACTCCCCCTCCCACTCTGCCGAGGACATGGAGGTCCTGGGCCTCCTTCACCGCCGCTCCCTCACCACCAGACGCCTGGAGAAAGAACACCTCATCTTCTGCCTCGGAACACTTCAACCCCAGGGCATCAATGTGGACTTCAACAGTTTCCTCATTTCCCCTTCCCCCACCTCACCCTAGTTCCAAACTTCCAGCTCAGTAACTGTCCCCATGACTTGTCCGGACTTGTCCTACCTGCCTATCTCCTTTTCCACCTATCCACTCCAGCCTCTCCTTCCTGACCTATCACCTTCATCCCCTCCCCCACTCACCCATTGTACTCTATGATACTTTCTCCCCACCCCCACCATCCTCCAGCTTATCTCTCCATGCTTCAGGGTCACTGCCTTTATTCCTGATGAAGGGCTTTTGCCCAAAACATCGATTTCGAAGCTCCTTGGATGCTGCCTGAACTGCTGTGCTCTTCCAGCACCACTAATCCAGAATCTGGTTTCCAGCATCTGCAGTCATTGTTTTTACCTCCCTGTAACAATGTCACTCATTAACACAAACTCAGCCTCACTGTCCCTATGTCACTCATTAACACAAACTCAGCCTCACTGTCCCTATGTCACTCATTAACACAAACTCAACCTCCCTGTCCCAATGTCACTCATTAACACACTCAGCCTCCCTGTCCCTATGTCACTCATTAACACAAACTCAACCTCCCTGTCCCAATGTCACTCATGAACACACTCAGCCTCCCTGTCCCTATGTCACTCATTAACACACTCAGCCTCCCTGTCCCAATGTCACTCATTAACACACTCAGCCTCCCTGTCCCAATGTCTCTCATTAACACAAACTCAACCTCCCTGTCCCAATGTCTCTCATTAACACAAACTCAACCTCCCTGTCCCAATGTCACTCATTAACACACTCAACCTCCCTGTCCCAATGTCACTCATTAACACAAACTCAACCTCCCTGTCCCAATGTCACTCATTAACAAACTCAACCTCCCTGTCCCAATGTCACTCATTAACACACTCAGCCTCCCTGTACCAATGTCACTCATTAACACACTCAGCCTCACTGTCCCAATGTCACTCATTAACACACTCAGCCTCCCTGTCCCAATGTCACTCATTAACACACTCAGCCTCCCTGTCCCAATGTCACTCATTAACACACTCAGCCTCCCTGTCCCAATGTCACTCATTAACACACTCAGCCTCCCTGTCCCAATGTCACTCATTAACACAAACTCAGCCTCCCTGTCCCAATGTCACTCATTAACACACTCAGCCTCCCTGCCCCAATGTCACTCATTAACACACTCAGCCTCCCTGTCCCAATGTCACTCATTAACACACTCAGCCTCCCTGTCCCAATGTCACTCATTAACACAAACTCAGCCTCCCTGTCCGTATGTCACTCATTAACACAAACGCAACCTCCCTGTCCCAATGTCACTCATTAACACACTCAGCCTCCCTGTCCCAATGTCACTCATTAACACAAACTCAGCCTCCCTGTCCCAATGTCACTCATTAACACACTCAGCCTCCCTGTCCCAATGTCACTCATTAACACAAACTCAACGCCCCTGTCCCAATGTCACTCATTAACACACTCAGCCTCCCTGTCCCACTGTCACTCATTAACAGAAACGCAACCTCCTTGTCCCAATGTCACTCATTAACACAAACTCAGCCTCCCTGTCCCAATGTCACTCATTAACACACTCAACCTCCCTGTCCCAATGTCACTCATTAACACAAACTCAACGCCCCTGTCCCAATGTCACTCATTAACACACTCAGCCTCCCTGTCCCAATGTCACTCATTAACACAAACGCAACCTCCTTGTCCCAATGTCACTCATTAACACAAACTCAGCCTCCCTGTCCCAATGTCACTCATTAACACACTCAGCCTCCCTGTCCCAATGTCACTCATTAACACAAACTCAACCTCCCTGTCCCAATGTCACTCATTAACACAAACTCAGCCTCCCTGTCCCAATGTCACTCATTAACACACTCAGCCTCCCTGTCCCAATGTCACTCATTAACACAAACTCAACGCCCCTGTCCCAATGTCACTCATTAACACACTCAGCCTCCCTGTCCCAATGTCACTCATTAACACACTCAGCCTCCCTGTCCCAATGTCACTCATTAACACAAACTCAGCCTCCCTGTCCCAATGTCACTCATTAACACACTCAGCCTCCCTGTCCCAATGTCACTCATTAACACACTCAGCCTCCCTGTCCCAATGTCACTCATTAACACAAACTCAGCCTCCCTGTCCGTATGTCACTCATTAACACAAACGCAACCTCCCTGTCCCAATGTCACTCATTAACACACTCAGCCTCCCTGTCCCAATGTCACTCATTAACACAAACTCAGCCTCCCTGTCCCAATGTCACTCATTAACACACTCAGCCTCCCTGTCCCAATGTCACTCATTAACACAAACTCAACCTCCCTGTCCCAATGTCACTCATTAACACAAACTCAGCCTCCCTGTCCCAATGTCACTCATTAACACACTCAGCCTCCCTGTCCCAATGTCACTCATTAACACAAACTCAACGCCCCTGTCCCAATGTCACTCATTAACACACTCAGCCTCCCTGTCCCACTGTCACTCATTAACAGAAACGCAACCTCCTTGTCCCAATGTCACTCATTAACACAAACTCAGCCTCCCTGTCCCAATGTCACTCATTAACACAAACTCAGCCTCCCTGTCCCAATGTCACTCATTAACACAAACTCAACGCCCCTGTCCCAATGTCACTCATTAACACACTCAGCCTCCGTGTCCCAATGTCACTCATTAACACAAACGCAACCTCCTTGTCCCAATGTCACTCATTAACACAAACTCAGCCTCCCTGTCCCAATGGCACTCATTAACACACTCAGCCTCCCTGTCCCAATGTCACTCAATAACAAACTCAACCTCCCTGTCCCAATGTCACTCATTAACACAAACTCAACCTCCCTGTCCCAATGTCACTCATTAACACAAACTCAGCCTCCCTGTCCCAATGTCACTCATTACCACACTCAGCCTCCCTGTCCCAATGTCACTCATTAACACAAACTCAACGCCCCTGTCCCAATGTCACTCATTAACACACTCAACCTCCCTGTCCCAATGTCACTCATTAACACACTCAGCCTCCCTGTCCCAATGTCACTCATTAACACAAACGCAACCTCCTTGTCCCAATGTCACTCATTAACACAAACTCAGCCTCCCTGTCCCAATGTCACTCATTAACACAAACTCAGCCTCCCTGTCCCAATGTCACTCATTAACACACTCAGCTTCCCTGTAACAATGTTACTCATTAACACACTCAGCCTCCCTGTCCCAATGTCACTCATTAACACACTCAGCCTCCCTGTCCCAATGTCACTGATTAACACACTCAACTTCCCTGTCCCTATGTCACTTATTAACACAAACTCAACCTCCCTGTCCCTATGTCACTCATTAACACACTCAGCTTCCCTGTAACAATGTTACTCATTAACACAAACGCAACCTCCCTGTCCCAATGTCACTCATTAACACAAACTCAGCCTCCCTGTCCCAATGTCACTCATTAACGCACTCAACCTCCCTGTAACAATGTCACTCATTAACACACTCAGCCTCCCTGTCCCAATGTCACTCATTAACACACTCAGCCTCACTGTCCCAATGTCACTCATTAACACAAACTCAACGCCACTGTCCCAATGTCACTCATTAACACACTCAATCTCCCTGTCCCAATGTCACTCATTAACACAAACTCAACCTCCCTGTCCCAATGTCACTCATTAACACACTCAGCCTCACTGTCTCAATGTCACTCATTAACACACTCAGCCTGCCTGTCCCAATGTCACTCATTAACACACTCAGCTTCCCTGTAACAATGTTACTCATTAACACAAACTCAACCTCCCTGTCCCAATGTCACTCATTAACACACTCAGCCTCCCTGTCCCAATGTCACTCATTAACACAAACTCAACCTCCCTGTCCCAATGTCACTCATTAACACACTCAACCTCCCTGTCCCAATGTCACTCATTAACACAAACTCAGCCTCCCTGTCCCAATGTCACTCAATAACACACTCAACCTCATTGTCCCAATGTCACTCATTAACACACTCAGCCTCCCTGTCCCAATGTCACTCATTAACACAAACTCAACCTCCCTGTCCCAATGTCACTCATTAACACACTCAGCCTCCCTGTCCCAATGTCACTCATTAACACAAACGCAACCTCCCTGTCCCAATGTCACTCATTAACACAAACTCAGCCTCCCTGTCCCAATGTCACTCATTAACACACTCAGCCTTCCTGTCCCAATGTCACTCATTAACACAAACTCAACGTCCCTGTCCCAATGTCACACATTAACACACTCAACCTCCCTGTCCCAATGTCACTCATTAACACAAACTCAATGTCCCTGTAACAATGTCACTCATTAACACACTCAGCCTCCCTGTCCCAATGTCACTCATTAACACACTCAGCCTCCCAGTCCCAATGTCACTCATTAACACACTCAGCCTCACTGTCCCAATGTCACTCATTAACACACTCAGCCTCCCTGTCCCAATGTCACTCATTAACACAAACTCAGCCTCCCTGTCCCAATGTCACTCATTAACACAAACGCAACCTCCCTGTCCCAATGTCACTCATTAACACACTAAACCTCCCTGTCCCAATGTCACTCATTAACACAAACGCAACCTCCTTGTCCCAATGTCACTCATTAACACAAACTCAGCCTCCCTGTCCCAATGTCACTCATTAACACACTCAGCCTCCCTGTCCCAATGTCACTCAATAACACACTCAGCCTCCCTGTCCCAATGTCACTCATTAACACACTCAACCTCCCTGTCCCAATGTCACTCATTGACACAAACTCAACGCCCCTGTCCCAATGTCACTCATTAACACACTCAACGTCCCTGTCCCAATGTCACTCATTAACACAAACTCAACCTCCCTGTCCCAATGTCACTCATTAACACACTCAGCCTGCCTGTCCCAATGTCACTCATTAACACACTCAGCCTGCCTGTCCCAATGTCACTCATTAACACACTCAGCCTGCCTGTCCCAATGTCACTCATTAACACACTTAGCCTCCCTGTACCAATGTCTCTCATATAACACACTCAGCCTCCCTGTCCCAATGTCACTCATTAACACACTCAAACTCCCTGTCCCAACGTCACTCATTAACACAAACTCAACCTCCCTGTCCCAATGTCTCTCATTAACACAGACTCAACCTCCCTGTCCCAATGTCACTCATTAACACACTCAACCTCCCTGTCCCAATGTCACTCAATAACACACTCAGCCTCCCTGTCCCAATGTCACTCATTAACACAAACTCAGCCTCCCTGTCCCTATGTCACTCATTAACACAAACTCAGCCTCCCTGTCCCAATGTCACTCAATAACACACTCAGCCTCATTGTCCCAATGTCACTCATTAACACAAACTCAGCGTCCCTGTCCCAATGTCACTCAATAACACACTCAACCTCCCTGTCCCAACGTCACTCATTAACACAAACTCAACGTCCCTGTCCCAATGTCACTCATTAACACACTCAGCCTCCCTGTCCCAATGTCACTCATTAACACACTCAACCTCCCTATCCCAATGTCACTCATTAACACAAACTCAACGTCCCTGTAACAATGTCACTCATTAACACAAACTCAACCTCCCTGTCCCAATGTCACTCATTAACACACTCAACCTCCCTGTCCCAATGTCACTTATTAACACACTCAGCCTTACTGTCCCAATGTCAGTCATTAACACACTCAACCTCCCTGTCCCAATGTCACTCATTAACACACTCAACCTCCCTGTCCCAATGTCACTCATTAACACAAACTCAACCTCCCTGTCCCAATGTCACTCATTAACACACTCAGCCTCCCTGTACCAATGTCTCTCATATAACACACTCAGCCTCCCTGTCCCAATGTCACTCATTAACACACTCAAACTCCCTGTCCCAATGTCACTCATTAACACAAACTCAACCTCCCTGTCCCAATGTCACTCATTAACACAGACTCAACCTCCCTGTCCCAATGTCACTCATTAACACACTCAACCTCCCTGTCCCAATGTCACTCAATAACACACTCAGCCTCCATGTCCCAATGTCACTCATTAACACACTCAACCTCCCTGTCCCAATGTCACTCAATAACACACTCAACCTCCCTGTCCCAACGTCACTCATTAACACAAACTCAACGACCCTGTAACAATGTCACTCATTAACACAAATTCAACCTCCCTGTCCCAATGTCACTCATTAACACACTCAACCTCCCTGTCCCAATGTCACTCATTAACACACTCAGCCTTACTGTCCCAATGTCACTCATTAACACACTCAACCTCCCTGTCCCAATGTCACTCATTAACACACTCAACCTCCCTGTCCCAATGTCACTCATTAACACAAACTCAACCTCCCTGTCCCAATGTCACTCATTAACACACTCAGCCTCCCTGTACCAATGTCTCTCATATAACACACTCAGCCTCCCTGACCCAATGTCACTCATTAACACACTCAAACTCCCTGTCCCAATGTCACTCATTAACACAAATTCAAACTCCCTGTCCCAATGTCTCTCATTAACACAGACTCAACCTCCCTGTCCCAATGTCACTCATTAACACACTCAACCTCCCTGTCCCCATGTCACTCAATAACACACTCAGCCTCCCTGTCCCAATGTCACTCATTAACACACTCAGCCTCACTGTCCCAATGTCACTCAGTAACACAAACTCAACCTCCCTGTCCCTATGTCACTCATTAACACACTCAGCCTCCCTGTCCCAATGTCTCTCATTAACACAAACTCAACCTCCCTGTCCCAATGTCACTCATTAACACACTCAGCCTCACTGTCCCAATGTCACTGAGTAACACAAACTCAACCTCCCTGTCCCTATGTCACTCATTAACACACTCAGCCTCACTGTCCCAATGTCACTGAGTAACACAAACTCAACCTCCCTGTCCCAATGTCACTCATTAACACAAACGCAACCTCCTTCTCCCAATGTCACTCATTAACACAAACTCAGCCTCCCTGTCCCAATGTCACTCATTAACACACTCAGCCTCCCTGTCCCAATGTCACTCAATAACACACTCAGCCTCCCTGTCCCAATGTCACTCATTAACACACTCAACCTCCCTGTCCCAATGTCACTCATTGACACAAACTCAACGCCCCTGTCCCAATGTCACTCATTAACACACTCAACGTCCCTGTCCCAATGTCACTCATTAACACACTCAACCTCCCTGTCCCAATGTCACTCATTAACACAAACGCAACCTCCTTCTCCCAATGTCACTCATTAACACAAACTCAGCCTCCCTGTCCCAATGTCACTCATTAACACACTCAGCCTCCCTGTCCCAATGTCACTCAATAACACACTCAGCCTCCCTGTCCCAATGTCACTCATTAACACACTCAGCCTCCCTGTCCCAATGTCACTCATTAACACAAACTCAACGCCCCTGTCCCAATGTCACTCATTAACACACTCAACGTCCCTGTCCCAATGTCACTCATTAACACAAACTCAACCTCCCTGTCCCAATGTCACTCATTAACACACTCAGCCTCCCTGTCCCAATGTCACTCATTAACACACTCAGCCTCACTGTCCCAATGTCACTCATTAACACACTCAGCCTCCCTGTCCCAATGTCACTCATTAACACAAACTCAGCCTCCCTGTCCCAATGTCACTCATTAACACAAACTCAGCCTCCCTGTCCCAATGTCACTCATTAACACAAACGCAACCTCCCTGTCCCAATGTCACTCATTAACACACTAAACCTCCCTGTCCCAATGTCACTCATTAACACAAACGCAACCTCCTTGTCCCAATGTCACTCATTAACACAAACTCAGCCTCCCTGTCCCAATGTCACTCATTAACACACTCAGCCTCCCTGTCCCAATGTCACTCAATAACACACTCAGCATCCCTGTCCCAATGTCACTCATTAACACACTCAACCTCCCTGTCCCAATGTCACTCATTGACACAAACTCAACGCCCCTGTCCCAATGTCACTCATTAACACACTCAACGTCCCTGTCCCAATGTCACTCATTAACACAAACTCAACCTCCCTGTCCCAATGTCACTCATTAACACACTCAGCCTGCCTGTCCCAGTGTCACTCATTAACACACTCAGCCTGCCTGTCCCAATGTCACTCATTAACACACTCAGCCTGCCTGTCCCAATGTCACTCATTAACACACTCAGCCTGCCTGTCCCAATGTCACTCATTAACACACTCAGCCTCCCTGTACCAATGTCTCTCATATAACACACTCAGCCTCCCTGTCCCAATGTCACTCATTAACACACTCAAACTCCCTGTCCCAACGTCACTCATTAACACAAACTCAACCTCCCTGTCCCAATGTCTCTCATTAACACAGACTCAACCTCCCTGTCCCAATGTCACTCATTAACACACTCAACCTCCCTGTCCCAATGTCACTCAATAACACACTCAGCCTCCCTGTCCCAATGTCACTCATTAACACACTCAGCCTCACTGTCCCAATGTCACTCATTAACACAAACTCAACCTCCCTGTCCCAATGTCTCTCATTAACACAAACTCAACCTCCCTGTCCCAATGTCACACATTAACACACTCAACCTCCCTGTCCCAATGTCACTCATTAACACAAACTCAACGTCCCTGTAACAATGTCACTCATTAACACACTCAGCCTCCCTGTCCCAATGTCACTCATTAACACACTCAGCCTCCCTATCCCAATGTCACTCATTAACACACTCAGCCTCACTGTCCCAATGTCACTCATTAACACACTCAGCCTCCCTGTCCCAATGTCACTCATTAACACAAACTCAGCCTCCCTGTCCCTATGTCACTCATTAAAACAAACGCAACCTCCCTGACCCAATGTCACTCATTAACACACTAAACCTCCCTGTCCCAATGTCACTCATTAACACAAACGCAACCTCCTTGTCCCAATGTCACTCATTAACACAAACTCAGCCTCCCTGTCCCAATGTCACTCATTAACACACTCAGCCTCCCTGTCCCAATGTCACTCAATAACACACTCAGCCTCCCTGTCCCAATGTCACTCATTAACACACTCAACCTCCCTGTCCCAATGTCACTCATTGACACAAACTCAACGCCCCTGTCCCAATGTCACTCATTAACACACTCAACGTCCCTGTCCCAATGTCACTCATTAACACAAACTCAACCTCCCTGTCCCAATGTCACTCATTAACACACTCAGCCTGCTTGTCCCCATGTCACTCATTAACACACTCAGCCTCCCTGTCCCAATGTCACTCATTAACACAAAGTCAGCCTCCCTGTCCCAATGTCACTCAATAACACATTCAGCCTCATTGTCCCAATGTCACTCTTTAACACAAACTCAACGTCCCTGTCCCAATGTCACTCATTAACACACTCAGCCTGCCTGTCCCAATGTCACTCATTAACACAAACTCAGCCTCCCTGTCCCTATGTCACTCATGAACAAAAACTCAGCCTCCCTGTCCCAATGTCACTCAATAACACACTCAGCCTCATTGTCCCAATGTCACTCATTAACACAAACTCAGCATCCCTGTCCCAATGTCACTCAATAACACACTCAACCTCCCTGTCCCAACGTCACTCATTAACACAAACTCAACGTCCCTGTAACAATGTCACTCATTAACACACTCAGCCTCCCTGTCCCAATGTCACTCATTAACACACTCAACCTCCCTGTCCCAATGTCACTCATTAACACAAACTCAACCTCCCTGTCCCAATGTCACTCATTAACACACTCAGCCTCCCTGTACCAATGTCTCTCATATAACACACTCAGCCTCCCTGTCCCAATGTCACTCATTAACACACTCAAACTCCCTGTCCCAATGTCACTCATTAATACAAACTCAACCTCCCTGTCCCAATGTCTCTCATTAACACAGACTCAACGTCCCTGTCCCAATGTCACTCATTAACACACTCAACCTCCCTGTCCCAATGTCACTCAATAACACACTCAGCCTCACTGTCCCAATGTCACTCATTAACACAAACTCAACCTCCCTGTCCCTATGTCACTCATTAACACACTCAGCCTCCCTGTCCCAATGTCTCTCATTAACACAAACTCAACCTCCCTGTCCCAATGTCACACATTAACACACTCAACCTCCCTGTCCCAATGTCACTCATTAACACAAACTCAACGTCCCTGTAACAATGTCACTCATTAACACACTCAGCCTCCCTGTCCCAATGTCACTCATTAACACACTCAACCTCCCTGTCCCAATGTCACTCATTAACACACTCAGCCTCCCTGTCCCAATGTCACTCATTAACACACTCAGCCTCACTGTCCCAATGTCACTCATTAACACAAACTCAGCCTCCCTGTCCCTATGTCACTCATTAACACAAACGCAACCTCCCTGTCCCAATGTCACTCATTAACACACTAAACCTCCCTGTCCCAATGTCACTCATTAACACAAACGCAACCTCCTTGTCCCAATGTCACTCATTAACACAAACTCAGCCTCCCTGTCCCAATGTCACTCAATAACACACTCAGCCTCATTGTCCCAATGTCACTCATTAACACAAACTCAGCGTCCCTGTCCCAATGTCACTCAATAACACACTCAACCTCCCTGTCCCAACGTCACTCATTAACACAAACTCAACGTCCCTGTCCCAATGTCACTCATTAACACACTCAGCCTCCCTGTCCCAATGTCACTCATTAACACACTCAACCTCCCTATCCCAATGTCACTCATTAACACAAACTCAACGTCCCTGTAACAATGTCACTCATTAACACAAACTCAACCTCCCTGTCCCAATGTCACTCATTAACACACTCAACCTCCCTGTCCCAATGTCACTTATTAACACACTCAGCCTTACTGTCCCAATGTCAGTCATTAACACACTCAACCTCCCTGTCCCAATGTCACTCATTAACACACTCAACCTCCCTGTCCCAATGTCACTCATTAACACAAACTCAACCTCCCTGTCCCAATGTCACTCATTAACACACTCAGCCTCCCTGTACCAATGTCTCTCATATAACACACTCAGCCTCCCTGTCCCAATGTCACTCATTAACACACTCAAACTCCCTGTCCCAATGTCACTCATTAACACAAACTCAACCTCCCTGTCCCAATGTCACTCATTAACACAGACTCAACCTCCCTGTCCCAATGTCACTCATTAACACACTCAACCTCCCTGTCCCAATGTCACTCAATAACACACTCAGCCTCCATGTCCCAATGTCACTCATTAACACACTCAACCTCCCTGTCCCAATGTCACTCAATAACACACTCAACCTCCCTGTCCCAACGTCACTCATTAACACAAACTCAACGACCCTGTAACAATGTCACTCATTAACACAAATTCAACCTCCCTGTCCCAATGTCACTCATTAACACACTCAACCTCCCTGTCCCAATGTCACTCATTAACACACTCAGCCTTACTGTCCCAATGTCACTCATTAACACACTCAACCTCCCTGTCCCAATGTCACTCATTAACACACTCAACCTCCCTGTCCCAATGTCACTCATTAACACAAACTCAACCTCCCTGTCCCAATGTCACTCATTAACACACTCAGCCTCCCTGTACCAATGTCTCTCATATAACACACTCAGCCTCCCTGACCCAATGTCACTCATTAACACACTCAAACTCCCTGCCCCAATGTCACTCATTAACACAAATTCAACCTCCCAGTCCCAATGTCTCTCATTAACACAGACTCAACCTCCCTGTCCCAATGTCACTCATTAACACACTCAACCTCCCTGTCCCCATGTCACTCAATAACACACTCAGCCTCCCTGTCCCAATGTCACTCATTAACACACTCAGCCTCACTGTCCCAATGTCACTCAGTAACACAAACTCAACCTCCCTGTCCCTATGTCACTCATTAACACACTCAGCCTCCCTGTCCCAATGTCTCTCATTAACACAAACTCAACCTCCCTGTCCCAATGTCACTCATTAACACACTCAGCCTCACTGTCCCAATGTCACTGAGTAACACAAACTCAACCTCCCTGTCCCTATGTCACTCATTAACACACTCAGCCTCACTGTCCCAATGTCACTGAGTAACACAAACTCAACCTCCCTGTCCCAATGTCACTCATTAACACAAACGCAACCTCCTTCTCCCAATGTCACTCATTAACACAAACTCAGCCTCCCTGTCCCAATGTCACTCATTAACACACTCAGCCTCCCTGTCCCAATGTCACTCAATAACACACTCAGCCTCCCTGTCCCAATGTCACTCATTAACACACTCAACCTCCCTGTCCCAATGTCACTCATTGACACAAACTCAACGCCCCTGTCCCAATGTCACTCATTAACACACTCAACGTCCCTGTCCCAATGTCACTCATTAACACACTCAACCTCCCTGTCCCAATGTCACTCATTAACACAAACGCAACCTCCTTCTCCCAATGTCACTCATTAACACAAACTCAGCCTCCCTGTCCCAATGTCACTCATTAACACACTCAGCCTCCCTGTCCCAATGTCACTCAATAACACACTCAGCCTCCCTGTCCCAATGTCACTCATTAACACACTCAGCCTCCCTGTCCCAATGTCACTCATTAACACAAACTCAACGCCCCTGTCCCAATGTCACTCATTAACACACTCAACGTCCCTGTCCCAATGTCACTCATTAACACAAACTCAACCTCCCAGTCCCAATGTCACTCATTAACACACTCAGCCTCCCTGTCCCAATGTCACTCATTAACACACTCAGCCTCACTGTCCCAATGTCACTCATTAACACACTCAGCCTCCCTGTCCCAATGTCACTCATTAACACACTCAACCTCCCTGTCCCAATGTCACTCATTAACACACTCAGCCTTACTGTCCCAATGTCACTCATTAACACACTCAACCTCCCTGTCCCAATGTCACTCATTAACACACTCAACCTCCCTGTCCCAATGTCACTCATTAACACAAACTCAACCTCCCTGTCCCAATGTCACTCATTAACACACTCAGCCTCCCTGTACCAATGTCTCTCATATAACACACTCAGCCTCCCTGACCCAATGTCACTCATTAACACACTCAAACTCCCTGTCCCAATGTCACTCATTAACACAAATTCAACCTCCCTGTCCCAATGTCTCTCATTAACACAGACTCAACCTCCCTGTCCCAATGTCACTCATTAACACACTCAACCTCCCTGTCCCCATGTCACTCAATAACACACTCAGCCTCCCTGTCCCAATGTCACTCATTAACACACTCAGCCTCACTGTCCCAATGTCACTCAGTAACACAAACTCAACCTCCCTGTCCCTATGTCACTCATTAACACACTCAGCCTCCCTGTCCCAATGTCTCTCATTAACACAAACTCAACCTCCCTGTCCCAATGTCACTCATTAACACACTCAGCCTCACTGTCCCAATGTCACTGAGTAACACAAACTCAACCTCCCTGTCCCTATGTCACTCATTAACACACTCAGCCTCACTGTCCCAATGTCACTGAGTAACACAAACTCAACCTCCCTGTCCCAATTTCACTCATTAACACAAACGCAACCTCCTTCTCCCAATGTCACTCATTAACACAAACTCAGCCTCCCTGTCCCAATGTCACTCATTAACACACTCAGCCTCCCTGTAACAATGTCACTCAATAACACACTCAGCCTCCCTGTCCCAATGTCACTCATTAACACACTCAACCTCCCTGTCCCAATGTCACTCATTGACACAAACTCAACGCCCCTGTCCCAATGTCACTCATTAACACACTCAACGTCCCTGTCCCAATGTCACTCATTAACACACTCAACCTCCCTGTCCCAATGTCACTCATTAACACAAACGCAACCTCCTTCTCCCAATGTCACTCATTAACACAAACTCAGCCTCCCTGTCCCAATGTCACTCATTAACACACTCAGCCTCCCTGTCCCAATGTCACTCAATAACACACTCAGCCTCCCTGTCCCAATGTCACTCATTAACACACTCAGCCTCCCTGTCCCAATGTCACTCATTAACACAAACTCAACGCCCCTGTCCCAATGTCACTCATTAACACACTCAACGTCCCTGTCCCAATGTCACTCATTAACACAAACTCAACCTCCCAGTCCCAATGTCACTCATTAACACACTCAGCCTCCCTGTCCCAATGTCACTCATTAACACACTCAGCCTCACTGTCCCAATGTCACTCATTAACACACTCAGCCTCCCTGTCCCAATGTCACTCATTAACACAAACTCAGCCTCCCTGTCCCAATGTCACTCATTAACACAAACTCAGCCTCCCTGTCCCAATGTCACTCATTAACACAAACGCAACCTCCCTGTCCCAATGTCACTCATTAACACACTAAACCTCCCTGTCCCAATGTCACTCATTAACACAAACGCAACCTCCTTGTCCCAATGTCACTCATTAACACAAACTCAGCCTCCCTGTCCCAATGTCACTCATTAACACACTCAGCCTCCCTGTCCCAATGTCACTCAATAACACACTCAGCCTCCCTGTCCCAATGTCACTCATTAACACACTCAACCTCCCTGTCCCAATGTCACTCATTGACACAAACTCAACGCCCCTGTCCCAATGTCACTCATTAACACACTCAACGTCCCTGTCCCAATGTCACTCATTAACACAAACTCAACCTCCCTGTCCCAATGTCACTCATTAACACACTCAGCCTGCCTGTCCCAATGTCACTCATTAACACACTCAGCCTGCCTGTCCCAATGTCACTCATTAACACACTCAGCCTGCCTGTCCCAATGTCACTCATTAACACACTCAGCCTGCCTGTCCCAATGTCACTCATTAACACACTCAGCCTCCCTGTACCAATGTCTCTCATATAACACACTCAGCCTCCCTGTCCCAATGTCACTCATTAACACACTCAAACTCCCTGTCCCAACGTCACTCATTAACACAAACTCAACCTCCCTGTCCCAATGTCTCTCATTAACACAGACTCAACCTCCCTGTCCCAATGTCACTCATTAACACACTCAACCTCCCTGTCCCAATGTCACTCAATAACACACTCAGCCTCCCTGTCCCAATGTCACTCATTAACACACTCAGCCTCACTGTCCCAATGTCACTCATTAACACAAACTCAACCTCCCTGTCCCTATGTCACTCATTAACACACTCAGCCTCCCTGTCCCAATGTCTCTCATTAACACAAACTCAACCTCCCTGTCCCAATGTCACACATTAACACACTCAACCTCCCTGTCCCAATGTCACTCATTAACACAAACTCAACGTCCCTGTAACAATGTCACTCATTAACACACTCAGCCTCCCTGTCCCAATGTCACTCATTAACACACTCAGCCTCCCTGTCCCAATGTCACTCATTAACACACTCAGCCTCACTGTCCCAATGTCACTCATTAACACACTCAGCCTCCCTGTCCCAATGTCACTCATTAACACAAACTCAGCCTCCCTGTCCCTATGTCACTCATTAAAACAAACGCAACCTCCCTGACCCAATGTCACTCATTAACACACTAAACCTCCCTGTCCCAATGTCACTCATTAACACAAACGCAACCTCCTTGTCCCAATGTCACTCATTAACACAAACTCAGCCTCCCTGTCCCAATGTCACTCATTAACACACTCAGCCTCCCTGTCCCAATGTCACTCAATAACACACTCAGCCTCCCTGTCCCAATGTCACTCATTAACACACTCAACCTCCCTGTCCCAATGTCACTCATTGACACAAACTCAACGCCCCTGTCCCAATGTCACTCATTAACACACTCAACGTCCCTGTCCCAATGTCACTCATTAACACAAACTCAACCTCCCTGTCCCAATGTCACTCATTAACACACTCAGCCTGCTTGTCCCCATGTCACTCATTAACACACTCAGCCTCCCTGTCCCAATGTCACTCATTAACACAAAGTCAGCCTCCCTGTCCCAATGTCACTCAATAACACATTCAGCCTCATTGTCCCAATGTCACTCTTTAACACAAACTCAACGTCCCTGTCCCAATGTCACTCATTAACACACTCAGCCTGCCTGTCCCAATGTCACTCATTAACACAAACTCAGCCTCCCTGTCCCTATGTCACTCATGAACAAAAACTCAGCCTCCCTGTCCCAATGTCACTCAATAACACACTCAGCCTCATTGTCCCAATGTCACTCATTAACACAAACTCAGCATCCCTGTCCCAATGTCACTCAATAACACACTCAACCTCCCTGTCCCAACGTCACTCATTAACACAAACTCAACGTCCCTGTAACAATGTCACTCATTAACACACTCAGCCTCCCTGTCCCAATGTCACTCATTAACACACTCAACCTCCCTGTCCCAATGTCACTCATTAACACAAACTCAACCTCCCTGTCCCAATGTCACTCATTAACACACTCAGCCTCCCTGTACCAATGTCTCTCATATAACACACTCAGCCTCCCTGTCCCAATGTCACTCATTAACACACTCAAACTCCCTGTCCCAATGTCACTCATTAACACAAACTCAACCTCCCTGTCCCAATGTCTCTCATTAACACAGACTCAACGTCCCTGTCCCAATGTCACTCATTAACACACTCAACCTCCCTGTCCCAATGTCACTCAATAACACACTCAGCCTCACTGTCCCAATGTCACTCATTAACACAAACTCAACCTCCCTGTCCCTATGTCACTCATTAACACACTCAGCCTCCCTGTCCCAATGTCTCTCATTAACACAAACTCAACCTCCCTGTCCCAATGTCACACATTAACACACTCAACCTCCCTGTCCCAATGTCACTCATTAACACAAACTCAACGTCCCTGTAACAATGTCACTCATTAACACACTCAGCCTCCCTGTCCCAATGTCACTCATTAACACACTCAACCTCCCTGTCCCAATGTCACTCATTAACACACTCAGCCTCCCTGTCCCAATGTCACTCATTAACACACTCAGCCTCACTGTCCCAATGTCACTCATTAACACAAACTCAGCCTCCCTGTCCCTATATCACTCATTAACACAAACGCAACCTCCCTGTCCCAATGTCACTCATTAACACACTAAACCTCCCTGTCCCAATGTCACTCATTAACACAAACGCAACCTCCTTGTCCCAATGTCACTCATTAACACAAACTCAGCCTCCCTGTCCCAATGTCACTCATTAACACACTCAGCCTCCCTGTCCCAATGTCACTCAATAACACACTCAGTCTCCCTGTCCCAATGTCACTCATTAACACACTCAACCTCCCTGTCCCAATGTCACTCATTGACACAAACTCAACGCCCCTGTCCCAATGTCACTCATTAACACACTCAACGTCCCTGTCCCAATGTCACTCATTAACACAAACTCAACCTCCCTGTCCCAATGTCACTCATTAACACACTCAGCCTGCTTGTGCCAATGTCACTCATTAACACACTCAGCCTCCCTGTCCCAATGTCACTCATTAACACAAACTCAGCCTCCCTGTCCCAATGTCACTCAATAACACACTCAGCCTCATTGTCCCAATGTCACTCTTTAACACAAACTCAACGTCCCTGTCCCAATGTCACTCATTAACACACTCAGCCTCCCTGTCCCAATGTCATTCAATAATACACACAGCCTGCCTGTCCCAATGTCACTAATTAACACAAACTCAGCCTCCCTGTCCCTATGTCACTCATTAACACAAACTCAGCCTCCCTGTCCCAATGTCACTCAATAACACACTCAGCCTCATTGTCCCAATGTCACTCATTAACACAAACTCAGCGTCCCTGTCCCAATGTCACTCAATAACACACTCAACCTCCCTGTCCCAACGTCACTCATTAACACAAACTCAACGTCCCTGTCCTAATGTCACTCATTAACACACTCAGCCTCCCTGTCCCAATGTCACTCATTAACACACTCAACCTCCCTATCCCAATGTCACTCATTAACACAAACTCAACGTCCCTGTAACAATGTCACTCATTAACACAAACTCAACCTCCCTGTCCCAATGTCACTCATTAACACACTCAACCTCCCTGTCCCAATGTCACTTATTAACACACTCAGCCTTACTGTCCCAATGTCAGTCATTAACACACTCAACCTCCCTGTCCCAATGTCACTCATTAACACACTCAACCTCCCTGTCCCAATGTCACTCATTAACACAAACTCAACCTCCCTGTCCCAATGTCACTCATTAACACACTCAGCCTCCCTGTACCAATGTCTCTCATATAACACACTCAGCCTCCCTGTCCCAATGTCACTCATTAACACACTCAAACTCCCTGTCCCAATGTCACTCATTAACACAAACTCAACCTCCCTGTCCCAATGTCACTCATTAACACAGACTCAACCTCCCTGTCCCAATGTCACTCATTAACACACTCAACCTCCCTGTCCCAATGTCACTCAATAACACACTCAGCCTCCATGTCCCAATGTCACTCATTAACACACTCAACCTCCCTGTCCCAATGTCACTCAATAACACACTCAACCTCCCTGTACCAACGTCACTCATTAACACAAACTCAACGTCCCTGTAACAATGTCACTCATTAACACAAATTCAACCTCCCTGTCCCAATGTCACTCATTAACACACTCAACCTCCCTGTCCCAATGTCACTCATTAACACACTCAGCCTTACTGTCCCAATGTCACTCATTAACACACTCAACCTCCCTGTCCCAATGTCACTCATTAACACACTCAACCTCCCTGTCCCAATGTCACTCATTAACACAAACTCAACCTCCCTGTCCCAATGTCACTCATTAACACACTCAGCCTCCCTGTACCAATGTCTCTCATATAACACACTCAGCCTCCCTGACCCAATGTCACTCATTAACACACTCAAACTCCCTGTCCCAATGTCACTCATTAACACAAATTCAACCTCCCTGTCCCAATGTCTCTCATTAACACAGACTCAACCTCCCTGTCCCAATGTCACTCATTAACACACTCAACCTCCCTGTCCCCATGTCACTCAATAACACACTCAGCCTCCCTGTCCCAATGTCACTCATTAACACACTCAGCCTCACTGTCCCAATGTCACTCAGTAACACAAACTCAACCTCCCTGTCCCTATGTCACTCATTAACACACTCAGCCTCCCTGTCCCAATGTCTCTCATTAACACAAACTCAACCTCCCTGTCCCAATGTCACTCATTAACACACTCAGCCTCACTGTCCCAATGTCACTGAGTAACACAAACTCAACCTCCCTGTCCCTATGTCACTCATTAACACACTCAGCCTCCCTGTCCCAATGTCTCTCATTAACACAAACTCAATGTCCCTGTAACAATGTCACTCATTAACACACTCAGCCTCCCTGTCCCAATGTCACTCATTAACACATTCAGCCTCCCAGTCCCAATGTCACTCATTAACACACTCAGCCTCACTGTCCCAATGTCACTCATTAACACACTCAGCCTCCCTGTCCCAATGTCACTCATTAACACAAACTCAGCCTCCCTGTCCCAATGTCACTCATTAACACAAACGCAACCTCCCTGTCCCAATGTCACTCATTAACACACTAAACCTCCCTGTCCCAATGTCACTCATTAACACAAACGCAACCTCCTTCTCCCAATGTCACTCATTAACACAAACTCAGCCTCCCTGTCCCAATGTCACTCATTAACACACTCAGCCTCCCTGTCCCAATGTCACTCAATAACACACTCAGCCTCCCTGTCCCAATGTCACTCATTAACACACTCAACCTCCCTGTCCCAATGTCACTCATTGACACAAACTCAACGCCCCTGTCCCAATGTCACTCATTAACACACTCAACGTCCCTGTCCCAATGTCACTCATTAACACACTCAACCTCCCTGTCCCAATGTCACTCATTAACACAAACGCAACCTCCTTCTCCCAATGTCACTCATTAACACAAACTCAGCCTCCCTGTCCCAATGTCACTCATTAACACACTCAGCCTCCCTGTCCCAATGTCACTCAATAACACACTCAGCCTCCCTGTCCCAATGTCACTCATTAACACACTCAGCCTCCCTGTCCCAATGTCACTCAATAACACACTCAGCCTCATTGTCCCAATGTCACTCATTAACACAAACTCAGCGTCCCTGTCCCAATGTCACTCAATAACACACTCAACCTCCCTGTCCCAATGTCACTCATTAACACAAACTCAGCGTCCCTGTCCCAATGTCACTCAATAACACACTCAACCTCCCTGTCCCAACGTCACTCATTAACACAAACTCAACGTCCCTGTCCTAATGTCACTCATTAACACACTCAGCCACCCTGTCCCAATGTCACTCATTAACACACTCAACCTCCCTATCCCAATGTCACTCATTAACACAAACTCAACGTCCCTGTAACAATGTCACTCATTAACACAAACTCAACCTCCCTGTCCCAATGTCACTCATTAACACACTCAACCTCCCTGTCCCAATGTCACTTATTAACACACTCAGCCTTACTGTCCCAATGTCAGTCATTAACACACTCAACCTCCCTGTCCCAATGTCACTCATTAACACACTCAACCTCCCTGTCCCAATGTCACTCATTAACACAAACTCAACCTCCCTGTCCCAATGTCACTCATTAACACACTCAGCCTCCCTGTACCAATGTCTCTCATATAACACACTCAGCCTCCCTGTCCCAATGTCACTCATTAACACACTCAAACTCCCTGTCCCAATGTCACTCATTAACACAAACTCAACCTCCCTGTCCCAATGTCACTCATTAACACAGACTCAACCTCCCTGTCCCAATGTCACTCATTAACACACTCAACCTCCCTGTCCCAATGTCACTCAATAACACACTCAGCCTCCATGTCCCAATGTCACTCATTAACACACTCAACCTCCCTGTCCCAATGTCACTCAATAACACACTCAACCTCCCTGTACCAACGTCACTCATTAACACAAACTCAACGTCCCTGTAACAATGTCACTCATTAACACAAATTCAACCTCCCTGTCCCAATGTCACTCATTAACACACTCAACCTCCCTGTCCCAATGTCACTCATTAACACACTCAGCCTTACTGTCCCAATGTCACTCATTAACACACTCAACCTCCCTGTCCCAATGTCACTCATTAACACACTCAACCTCCCTGTCCCAATGTCACTCATTAACACAAACTCAACCTCCCTGTCCCAATGTCACTCATTAACACACTCAGCCTCCCTGTACCAATGTCTCTCATATAACACACTCAGCCTCCCTGACCCAATGTCACTCATTAACACACTCAAACTCCCTGTCCCAATGTCACTCATTAACACAAATTCAACCTCCCTGTCCCAATGTCTCTCATTAACACAGACTCAACCTCCCTGTCCCAATGTCACTCATTAACACAATCAACCTCCCTGTCCCCATGTCACTGAATAACACACTCAGCCTCCCTGTCCCAATGTCACTCATTAACACACTCAGCCTCACTGTCCCAATGTCACTCAGTAACACAAACTCAACCTCCCTGTCCCTATGTCACTCATTAACACACTCAGCCTCCCTGTCCCAATGTCTCTCATTAACACAAACTTAACCTCCCTGTCCCAATGTCACTCATTAACACACTCAGCCTCACTGTCCCAATGTCACTGAGTAACACAAACTCAACCTCCCTGTCCCTATGTCACTCATTAACACACTCAGCCTCCCTGTCCCAATGTCTCTCATTAACACAAACTCAATGTCCCTGTAACAATGTCACTCATTAACACACTCAGCCTCCCTGTCCCAATGTCATTCATTAACACATTCAGCCTCCCAGTCCCAATGTCACTCATTAACACACTCAGCCTCACTGTCCCAATGTCACTCATTAACACACTCAGCCTCCCTGTCCCAATGTCACTCATTAACACAAACTCAGCCTCCCTGTCCCAATGTCACTCATTAACACAAACGCAACCTCCCTGTCCCAATGTCACTCATTAACACACTAAACCTCCCTGTCCCAATGTCACTCATTAACACAAACGCAACCTCCTTCTCCCAATGTCACTCATTAACACAAACTCAGCCTCCCTGTCCCAATGTCACTCATTAACACACTCAGCCTCCCTGTCCCAATGTCACTCAATAACACACTCAGCCTCCCTGTCCCAATGTCACTCATTAACACACTCAACCTCCCTGTCCCAATGTCACTCATTGACACAAACTCAACGCCCCTGTCCCAATGTCACTCATTAACACACTCAACGTCCCTGTCCCAATGTCACTCATTAACACACTCAACCTCCCTGTCCCAATGTCACTCATTAACACAAACGCAACCACCTTCTCCCAATGTCACTCATTAACACAAACTCAGCCTCCCTGTCCCAATGTCACTCATTAACACACTCAGCCTCCCTGTCCCAATGTCACTCAATAACACACTCAGCCTCCCTGTCCCAATGTCACTCATTAACACACTCAGCCTCCCTGTCCCAATGTCACTTATTAACACAAACTCAACGCCCCTGTCCCAATGTCACTCATTAACACACTCAACGTCCCTGTCCCAATGTCACTCATTAACACAAACTCAACCTCCCTGTCCCAATGTCAATCATTAACACACTCAGCCTCCCTGTCCCAATGTCACTCATTAACACACTCAGCTTCCCTGTAACAATGTTACTCATTAACACAAACTCAACCTCCCGGTCCCAATGTCACTCATTAACACACTCAGCCTCCCTGTCCCAATGTCACTCATTAACACAAACTCAACCTCCCTGTCCCAATGTCACTCATTAACACACTCAACCTCCCTGTCCCAATGTCAATCATTAACACACTCAGCCTGCCTGTCCCTATGTCACTCATTAACACAAAAACTCAGCGTCCCTGTAACAATGTCACTCATTAACACACTCAGCCTCCCTGTCCCAATGTCACTCATTAACACAAACGCAAGCTCCTTGTCCCAATGTCACTCATTAACACACTCAGCCTCACTGTCTCAATGTCACTCATCAACACAAACTCAACGCCCCTGTCCCAATGTCACTCATTAACACAAACTCAACGTCCCTGTCCCAATGTCACTCATTAACACACTCAACCTCCCTGTCCCAACGTCACTCATTAACACAAACTCAACGTCCCTGTCCCAATGTCACTCATTAACACACTCAGCCTCCCTGTCCCAATGTCACTCATTAACACACTCAACCTCCCTATCCCAATGTCACTCATTAACACAAACTCAACGTCCCTGTGACAATGTCACTCATTAACACAAACTCAACCTCCCTGTCCCAATGTCACTCATTAACACACTCAACCTCCCTGTCCCAATGTCACTTATTAACACACTCAGCCTTACTGTCCCAATGTCAGTCATTAACACACTCAACCTCCCTGTCCCAATGTCACTCATTAACACACTCAACCTCCCTGTCCCAATGTCACTCATTAACACAAACTCAACCTCCCTGTCCCAATGTCACTCATTAACACACTCAGCCTCCCTGTACCAATGTCTCTCATATAACACACTAAGCCTCCCTGTCCCAATGTCACTCATTAACACACTCAAACTCCCTGTCCCAATGTCACTCATTAACACAAACTCAACCTCCCTGTCCCAATGTCTCTCATTAACACAGACTCAACCTCCCTGTCCCAATGTCACTCATTAACACACTCAACCTCCCTGTCCCAATGTCACTCAATAACACACTCAGCCTCCATGTCCCAATGTCACTCATTAACACACTCAACCTCCCTGTCCCAATGTCACTCAATAACACACTCAACCTCCCTGTCCCAACGTCACTCATTAACACAAACTCAACGTCCCTGTCCCAATGTCACTCATTAACACACTCAGCCTCCCTGTCCCAATGTCACTCATTAACACACTCAACCTCCCTATCCCAATGTCACTCATTAACACAAACTCAACGTCCCTGTAACAATGTCACTCATTAACACAAATTCAACCTCCCTGTCCCAATGTCACTCATTAACACACTCAACCTCCCTGTCCCAATGTCACTCATTAACACACTCAGCCTTACTGTCCCAATGTCACTCATTAACACACTCAACCTCCCTGTCCCAATGTCACTCATTAACACACTCAACCTCCCTGTCCCAATGTCACTCATTAACACAAACTCAACCTCCCTGTCCCAATGTCACTCATTAACACAAACTCAATGTCCCTGTAACAATGTCACTCATTAACACACTCAGCCTCCCTGTCCCAATGTCACTCATTAACACATTAAGCCTCCCAGTCCCAATGTCACTCATTAACACACTCAGCCTCACTGTCCCAATGTCACTCATTAACACACTCAGCCTCCCTGTCCCAATGTCACTCATTAACACAAACTCAGCCTCCCTGTCCCAATGTCACTCATTAACACAAACGCAACCTCCCTGTCCCAATGTCACTCATTAACACACTAAACCTCCCTGTCCCAATGTCACTCATTAACACAAACGCAACCTCCTTCTCCCAATGTCACTCATTAACACAAACTCAGCCTCCCTGTCCCAATGTCACTCATTAACACACTCAGCCTCCCTGTCCCAATGTCACTCAATAACACACTCAGCCTCCCTGTCCCAATGTCACTCATTAACACACTCAACCTCCCTGTCCCAATGTCACTCATTGACACAAACTCAACGCCCCTGTCCCAATGTCACTCATTAACACACTCAACGTCCCTGTCCCAATGTCACTCATTAACACAAACTCAACCTCCCTGTCCCAATGTCACTCATTAACACACTCAGCCTGCCTGTCCCAATGTCACTCATTAACACACTCAGCCTCCCTGTCCCAATGTCACTCATTAACACAAACTCAGCCTCCCTGTCCCTATGTCACTCATTAACACAAACGCAACCTCCCTCTCCCAATGTCACTCATTAACACACTAAACCTCCCTGTCCCAATGTCACTCATTAACACAAACGCAACCTCCTTGTCCCAATGTCACTCATTAACACAAACTCAGCCTCCCTGTCCCAATGTCACTCATTAACACACTCAGCCTCAATGTCCCAATGTCACTCAATAACACACTCAGCCTCCCTGTCCCAATGTCACTCATTAACACACTCAACCTCCCTGTCCCAATGTCACTCATTGACACAAACTCAACGCCCCTGTCCCACTGTCACTCATTAACACACTCAGCCTCCCTGTCCCAATGTCACTCATTAACACAAACTCAACGCCCCTGTCCCAATGTCACTCATTAACACACTCAACGTCCCTGTCCCAATGTCACTCATTAACACAAACTCAACCTCCCTGTCCCAATGTCACTCATTAACACACTCAGCCTCCCTGTCCCAATGTCACTCATTAACACACTCAGCTTCCCTGTAACAATGTTACTCATTAACACAAACTCAACCTCCCGGTCCCAATGTCACTCATTAACACACTCAGCCTCCCTGTCCCAATGTCACTCATTAACACAAACTCAACCTCCCTGTCCCAATGTCACTCATTAACACACTCAACCTCCCTGTCCCAATGTCAATCATTAACACACTCAGCCTGCCTGTCCCTATGTCACTCATTAACACAAAAACTCAGCGTCCCTGTAACAATGTCACTCATTAACACACTCAGCCTCCCTGTCCCAATGTCACTCATTAACACAAACGCAAGCTCCTTGTCCCAATGTCACTCATTAACACACTCAGCCTCACTGTCTCAATGTCACTCATTAACACAAACTCAACGCCCCTGTGCCAATGTCACTCATTAACACAAACTCAACGTCCCTGTCCCAATGTCACTCATTAACACACTCAACCTCCCTGTCCCAACGTCACTCATTAACACAAACTCAACGTCCCTGTCCCAATGTCACTCATTAACACACTTAGCCTCCCTGTCCCAATGTCACTCATTAACACACTCAACCTCCCTATCCCAATGTCACTCATTAACACAAACTCAACGTCCCTGTAACAATGTCACTCATTAACACAAACTCAACCTCCCTGTCCCAATGTCACTCATTAACACACTCAACCTCCCTGTCCCAATGTCACTTATTAACACACTCAGCCTTACTGTCCCAATGTCAGTCATTAACACACTCAACCTCCCTGTCCCAATGTCACTCATTAACACACTCAACCTCCCTGTCCCAATGTCACTCATTAACACAAACTCAACCTCCCTGTCCCAATGTCACTCATTAACACACTCAGCCTCCCTGTACCAATGTCTCTCATATAACACACTCAGCCTCCCTGTCCCAATGTCACTCATTAACACACTCAAACTCCCTGTCCCAATGTCACTCATTAACACAAACTCAACCTCCCTGTCCCAATGTCTCTCATTAACACAGACTCAACCTCCCTGTCCCAATGTCACTCATTAACACACTCAACCTCCCTGTCCCAATGTCACTCAATAACACACTCAGCCTCCATGTCCCAATGTCACTCATTAACACACTCAACCTCCCTGTCCCAATGTCACTCAATAACACACTCAACCTCCCTGTCCCAACGTCACTCATTAACACAAACTCAACGTCCCTGTCCCAATGTCACTCATTAACACACTCAGCCTCCCTGTCCCAATGTCACTCATTAACACACTCAACCTCCCTATCCCAATGTCACTCATTAACACAAACTCAACGTCCCTGTAACAATGTCACTCATTAACACAAATTCAACCTCCCTGTCCCAATGTCACTCATTAACACACTCAACCTCCCTGTCCCAATGTCACTCATTAACACACTCAGCCTTACTGTCCCAATGTCACTCATTAACACACTCAACCTCCCTGTCCCAATGTCACTCATTAACACACTCAACCTCCCTGTCCCAATGTCACTCATTAACACAAACTCAACCTCCCTGTCCCAATGTCACTCATTAACACACTCAGCCTCCCTGTACCAATGTCTCTCATATAACACACTCAGCCTCCCTGTACCAATGTCTCTCATATAACACACTCAGCCTCCCTGTCCCAATGTCACTCATTAACACAAATTCAACCTCCCTGTCCCAATGTCTCTCATTAACACAGACTCAACCTCCCTGTCCCAATGTCACTCATTAACACACTCAACCTCCCTGTCCCAATGTCACTCAATAACACACTCAGCCTCCCTGTCCCAATGTCACTCATTAACACACTCAGCCTCACTGTCCCAATGTCACTCAGTAACACAAACTCAACCTCCCTGTCCCTATGTCACTCATTAACACACTCAGCCTCCCTGTCCCAATGTCTCTCATTAACACAAACTCAACCTCCCTGTCCCAATGTCACACATTAACACACTCAACCTCCCTGTCCCAATGTCACTCATTAACACAAACTCAATGTCCCTGTAACAATGTCACTCATTAACACACTCAGCCTCCCTGTCCCAATGTCACTCATTAACACACTCAGCCTCCCAGTCCCAATGTCACTCATTAACACACTCAGCCTCACTGTCCCAATGTCACTCATTAACACACTCAGCCTCCCTGTCCCAATGTCACTCATTAACACAAACTCAGCCTCCCTGTCCCAATGTCACTCATTAACACAAACGCAACCTCCCTGTCCCAATGTCACTCATTAACACACTAAACCTCCCTGTCCCAATGTCACTCATTAACACAAACGCAACCTCCTTGTCCCAATGTCACTCATTAACACAAACTCAGCCTCCCTGTCCCAATGTCACTCATTAACACACTCAGCCTCCCTGTCCCAATGTCACTCAATAACACATTCAGCCTCCCTGTCCCAATGTCACTCATTAACACACTCAACCTCCCTGTCCCAACGTCACTCATTAACACAAACTCAACGTCCCTGTCCCAATGTCACTCATTAACACACTCAGCCTCCCTGTCCCAATGTCACTCATTAACACACTCAACCTCCCTATCCCAATGTCACTCATTAACACAAACTCAACGTCCCTGTAACAATGTCACTCATTAACACAAACTCAACCTCCCTGTCCCAATGTCACTCATTAACACACTCAACCTCCCTGTCCCAATGTCACTTATTAACACACTCAGCCTTACTGTCCCAATGTCAGTCATTAACACACTCAACCTCCCTGTCCCAATGTCACTCATTAACACACTCAACCTCCCTGTCCCAATGTCACTCATTAACACAAACTCAACCTCCCTGTCCCAATGTCACTCATTAACACACTCAGCCTCCCTGTACCAATGTCTCTCATATAACACACTAAGCCTCCCTGTCCCAATGTCACTCATTAACACACTCAAACTCCCTGTCCCAATGTCACTCATTAACACAAACTCAACCTCCCTGTCCCAATGTCTCTCATTAACACAGACTCAACCTCCCTGTCCCAATGTCACTCATTAACACACTCAACCTCCCTGTCCCAATGTCACTCAATAACACACTCAGCCTCCATGTCCCAATGTCACTCATTAACACACTCAACCTCCCTGTCCCAATGTCACTCAATAACACACTCAACCTCCCTGTCCCAACGTCACTCATTAACACAAACTCAACGTCCCTGTCCCAATGTCACTCATTAACACACTCAGCCTCCCTGTCCCAATGTCACTCATTAACACACTCAACCTCCCTATCCCAATGTCACTCATTAACACAAACTCAACGTCCCTGTAACAATGTCACTCATTAACACAAATTCAACCTCCCTGTCCCAATGTCACTCATTAACACACTCAACCTCCCTGTCCCAATGTCACTCATTAACACACTCAGCCTTACTGTCCCAATGTCACTCATTAACACACTCAACCTCCCTGTCCCAATGTCACTCATTAACACACTCAACCTCCCTGTCCCAATGTCACTCATTAACACAAACTCAACCTCCCTGTCCCAATGTCACTCATTAACACAAACTCAATGTCCCTGTAACAATGTCACTCATTAACACACTCAGCCTCCCTGTCCCAATGTCACTCATTAACACATTAAGCCTCCCAGTCCCAATGTCACTCATTAACACACTCAGCCTCACTGTCCCAATGTCACTCATTAACACACTCAGCCTCCCTGTCCCAATGTCACTCATTAACACAAACTCAGCCTCCCTGTCCCAATGTCACTCATTAACACAAACGCAACCTCCCTGTCCCAATGTCACTCATTAACACACTAAACCTCCCTGTCCCAATGTCACTCATTAACACAAACGCAACCTCCTTCTCCCAATGTCACTCATTAACACAAACTCAGCCTCCCTGTCCCAATGTCACTCATTAACACACTCAGCCTCCCTGTCCCAATGTCACTCAATAACACACTCAGCCTCCCTGTCCCAATGTCACTCATTAACACACTCAACCTCCCTGTCCCAATGTCACTCATTGACACAAACTCAACGCCCCTGTCCCAATGTCACTCATTAACACACTCAACGTCCCTGTCCCAATGTCACTCATTAACACAAACTCAACCTCCCTGTCCCAATGTCACTCATTAACACACTCAGCCTGCCTGTCCCAATGTCACTCATTAACACACTCAGCCTCCCTGTCCCAATGTCACTCATTAACACAAACTCAGCCTCCCTGTCCCTATGTCACTCATTAACACAAACGCAACCTCCCTCTCCCAATGTCACTCATTAACACACTAAACCTCCCTGTCCCAATGTCACTCATTAACACAAACGCAACCTCCTTGTCCCAATGTCACTCATTAACACAAACTCAGCCTCCCTGTCCCAATGTCACTCATTAACACACTCAGCCTCAATGTCCCAATGTCACTCAATAACACACTCAGCCTCCCTGTCCCAATGTCACTCATTAACACACTCAACCTCCCTGTCCCAATGTCACTCATTGACACAAACTCAACGCCCCTGTCCCACTGTCACTCATTAACACACTCAGCCTCCCTGTCCCAATGTCACTCATTAACACAAACTCAACGCCCCTGTCCCAATGTCACTCATTAACACACTCAACGTCCCTGTCCCAATGTCACTCATTAACACAAACTCAACCTCCCTGTCCCAATGTCACTCATTAACACACTCAGCCTCCCTGTCCCAATGTCACTCATTAACACACTCAGCTTCCCTGTAACAATGTTACTCATTAACACAAACTCAACCTCCCGGTCCCAATGTCACTCATTAACACACTCAGCCTCCCTGTCCCAATGTCACTCATTAACACAAACTCAACCTCCCTGTCCCAATGTCACTCATTAACACACTCAACCTCCCTGTCCCAATGTCAATCATTAACACACTCAGCCTGCCTGTCCCTATGTCACTCATTAACACAAAAACTCAGCGTCCCTGTAACAATGTCACTCATTAACACACTCAGCCTCCCTGTCCCAATGTCACTCATTAACACAAACGCAAGCTCCTTGTCCCAATGTCACTCATTAACACACTCAGCCTCACTGTCTCAATGTCACTCATTAACACAAACTCAACGCCCCTGTGCCAATGTCACTCATTAACACAAACTCAACGTCCCTGTCCCAATGTCACTCATTAACACACTCAGCCTCCCTGACCCAATGTCTCTCATATAACACACTCAGCCTCCCTGTCCCAATGTCACTCATTAACACAAATTCAACCTCCCTGTCCCAATGTCTCTCATTAACACAGACTCAACCTCCCTGTCCCAATGTCACTCATTAACACACTCAACCTCCCTGTCCCAATGTCACTCAATAACACACTCAGCCTCCCTGTCCCAATGTCACTCATTAACACACTCAGCCTCACTGTCCCAATGTCACTCAGTAACACAAACTCAACCTCCCTGTCCCTATGTCACTCATTAACACACTCAGCCTCCCTGTCCCAATGTCTCTCATTAACACAAACTCAACCTCCCTGTCCCAATGTCACACATTAACACACTCAACCTCCCTGTCCCAATGTCACTCATTAACACAAACTCAATGTCCCTGTAACAATGTCACTCATTAACACACTCAGCCTCCCTGTCCCAATGTCACTCATTAACACACTCAGCCTCCCAGTCCCAATGTCACTCATTAACACACTCAGCCTCACTGTCCCAATGTCACTCATTAACACACTCAGCCTCCCTGTCCCAATGTCACTCATTAACACAAACTCAGCCTCCCTGTCCCAATGTCACTCATTAACACAAACGCAACCTCCCTGTCCCAATGTCACTCATTAACACACTAAACCTCCCTGTCCCAATGTCACTCATTAACACAAACGCAACCTCCTTGTCCCAATGTCACTCATTAACACAAACTCAGCCTCCCTGTCCCAATGTCACTCATTAACACACTCAGCCTCCCTGTCCCAATGTCACTCAATAACACACTCAGCCTCCCTGTCCCAATGTCACTCATTAACACACTCAACCTCCCTGTCCCAATGTCACTCATTGACACAAACTCAACGCCCCTGTCCCAATGTCACTCATTAACACACTCAACGTCCCTGTCCCAATGTCACTCATTAACACAAACTCAACCTCCCTGTCCCAATGTCACTCATTAACACACTCAGCCTGCCTGTCCCAATGTCACTCATTAACACACTCAGCCTCCCTGTCCCAATGTCACTCATTAACACAAACTCAGCCTCCCTGTCCCTATGTCACTCATTAACACAAACGCAACCTCCCTCTCCCAATGTCACTCATTAACACACTAAACCTCCCTGTCCCAATGTCACTCATTAACACAAACGCAACCTCCTTGTCCCAATGTCACTCATTAACACAAACTCAGCCTCCCTGTCCCAATGTCACTCATTAACACAAACTCAATGTCCCTGTAACAATGTCACTCATTAACACACTCAGCCTCAATGTCCCAATGTCACTCAATAACACACTCAGCCTCCCTGTCCCAATGTCACTCATTAACACACTCAACCTCCCTGTCCCAATGTCACTCATTGACACAAACTCAACGCCCCTGTCCCAATGTCACTCATTAACACACTCAACGTCCCTGTCCCAATGTCACTCATTAACACAAACTCAACCTCCCTGTCCCAATGTCACTCATTAACACACTCAGCCTGCCTGTCCCAATGTCACTCATTAACACACTCAGCCTGCCTGTCCCAATGTCACTCATTAACACACTCAGCCTGCCTGTCCCAATGTCACTCATTAACACACTCAGCCTGCCTGTGCCAATGTCACTCATTAACACACTCAGCTTCCCTGTAACAATGTTACTCATTAACACAAACTCAACCTCCCTGTCCCAATGTCACTCATTAACACACTCAGCCTCCGTGTCCCAATGTCACTCATTAACACAAACTCAACGCCCCTGTCCCAATGTCACTCATTAACACACTCAACGTCCCTGTCCCAATGTCACTCATTAACACAAACTCAACCTCCCTGTCCCAATGTCACTCATTAACACACTCAGCCTCCCTGTCCCAATGTCACTCATTAACACACTCAGCTTCCCTGTAACAATGTTACTCATTAACACAAACTCAACCTCCCTGTCCCAATGTCACTCATTAACACACTCAGCCTCCCTGTCCCAATGTCACTCATTAACACAAACTCAACCTCCCTGTCCCAATGTCACTCATTAACACACTCAACCTCCCTGTCCCAATGTCAATCATTAACACACTCAGCCTGCCTGTCCCTATGTCACTCATTAACACAAAAACTCAGCGTCCCTGTAACAATGTCACTCATTAACACACTCAGCCTCCCTGTCCCAATGTCACTCATTAACACAAACGCAAGCTCATTGTCCCAATGTCACTCATTAACACACTCAGCCTCACTGTCTCAATGTCACTCATTAACACAAACTCAACGCCCCTGTCCCAATGTCACTCATTAACACAAACTCAGCCTCCCTGTCCCAATGTCACTCATTAACACAAACGCAACCTCCCTGTCCCAATGTCACTCATTAACACAAACTCAACGTCCCTGTCCCAATGTCACTCATTAACACACTTAGCCTCCCTGTCCCAATGTCACTCATTAACACAAACTCAGCCTCCCTGTCCCATTGTCACTCAATAACACACTCAGCCTCATTGTCCCAATGTCACTCTTTTACACAAACTCAACGTCCCTGTAACAATGTCACTCATTAACACACTCAGCCTCACTGTCCTAATGTCACTCATTAACACACTCATCCTCCCTATCCCAATGTCACTCTTTAACACAAACTCAACGTCCCTGTACCAATGTCACTCATTAACACAAACTCAGCATCCCTGTCCCAATGTCACTCATTAACACAAACTCAACCTCCCTGTCCCTATGTCACTCATTAACACAAAAACTCAGCGTCCCTGTAACAATGTCACTCATTAACACACTCAGCCTCCCTGTCCCAATGTCACTCATTAACACAAACGCAAGCTCCTTGTCCCAATGTCACTCATTAACACACTCAGCCTCACTGTCTCAATGTCACTCATTAACACAAACTCAACGCCCCTGTGCCAATGTCACTCATTAACACAAACTCAACGTCCCTGTCCCAATGTCACTCATTAACACACTCAACCTCCCTGTCCCAACGTCACTCATTAACACAAACTCAACGTCCCTGTCCCAATGTCACTCATTAACACACTCAGCCTCCCTGTCCCAATGTCACTCATTAACACACTCAACCTCCCTATCCCAATGTCACTCATTAACACAAACTCAACGTCCCTGTAACAATGTCACTCATTAACACAAACTCAACCTCCCTGTCCCAATGTCACTCATTAACACACTCAACCTCCCTGTCCCAATGTCACTTATTAACACACTCAGCCTTACTGTCCCAATGTCAGTCATTAACACACTCAACCGCCCTGTCCCAATGTCACTCATTAACACACTCAACCTCCCTGTCCCAATGTCTCTCATTAACTCAGACTCAACCTCCCTGTCCCAATGTCACTCATTAACACACTCAACCTCCCTGTCCCAATGTCACTCAATAACACACTCAGCCTCCCTGTCCCAATGTCACTCATTAACACACTCAGCCTCACTGTCCCAATGTCACTCAGTAACACAAACTCAACCTCCCTGTCCCTATGTCACTCATTAACACACTCAGCCTCCCTGTCCCAATGTCTCTCATTAACACAAACTCAACCTCCCTGTCCCAATGTCACACATTAACACACTCAACCTCCCTGTCCCAATGTCACTCATTAACACAAACTCAATGTCCCTGTAACAATGTCACTCATTAACACACTCAGCCTCCCTGTCCCAATGTCACTCATTAACACACTCAGCCTCCCAGTCCCAATGTCACTCATTAACACACTCAGCCTCACTGTCCCAATGTCACTCATTAACACACTCAGCCTCCCTGTCCCAATGTCACTCATTAACACAAACTCAGCCTCCCTGTCCCAATGTCACTCATTAACACAAACGCAACCTCCCTGTCCCAATGTCACTCATTAACACACTAAACCTCCCTGTCCCAATGTCACTCATTAACACAAACGCAACCTCCTTGTCCCAATGTCACTCATTAACACAAACTCAGCCTCCCTGTCCCAATGTCACTCATTAACACACTCAGCCTCCCTGTCCCAATGTCACTCAATAACACACTCAGCCTCCCTGTCCCAATGTCACTCATTAACACACTCAACCTCCCTGTCCCAATGTCACTCATTGACACAAACTCAACGCCCCTGTCCCAATGTCACTCATTAACACACTCAACGTCCCTGTCCCAATGTCACTCATTAACACAAACTCAACCTCCCTGTCCCAATGTCACTCATTAACACACTCAGCCTGCCTGTCCCAATGTCACTCATTAACACACTCAGCCTCCCTGTCCCAATGTCACTCATTAACACAAACTCAGCCTCCCTGTCCCTATGTCACTCATTAACACAAACGCAACCTCCCTCTCCCAATGTCACTCATTAACACACTAAACCTCCCTGTCCCAATGTCACTCATTAACACAAACGCAACCTCCTTGTCCCAATGTCACTCATTAACACAAACTCAGCCTCCCTGTCCCAATGTCACTCATTAACACACTCAGCCTCAATGTCCCAATGTCACTCAATAACACACTCAGCCTCCCTGTCCCAATGTCACTCATTAACACACTCAACCTCCCTGTCCCAATGTCACTCATTGACACAAACTCAACGCCCCTGTCCCAATGTCACTCATTAACACACTCAACGTCCCTGTCCCAATGTCACTCATTAACACAAACTCAACCTCCCTGTCCCAATGTCACTCATTAACACACTCAGCCTGCCTGTCCCAATGTCACTCATTAACACACTCAGCCTGCCTGTCCCAATGTCACTCATTAACACACTCAGCCTGCCTGTCCCAATGTCACTCATTAACACACTCAGCCTGCCTGTGCCAACGTCACTCATTAACACACTCAGCTTCCCTGTAACAATGTTACTCATTAACACAAACTCAACCTCCCTGTCCCAATGTCACTCATTAACACACTCAGCCTCCGTGTCCCAATGTCACTCATTAACACAAACTCAACGCCCCTGTCCCAATGTCACTCATTAACACACTCAACGTCCCTGTCCCAATGTCACTCATTAACACAAACCCAACCTCCCTGTCCCAATGTCACTCATTAACACACTCAGCCTCCCTGTCCCAATGTCACTCATTAACACACTCAGCTTCCCTGTAACAATGTTACTCATTAACACAAACTCAACCTCCCTGTCCCAATGTCACTCATTAACACACTCAGCCTCCCTGTCCCAATGTCACTCATTAACACAAACTCAACCTCCCTGTCCCAATGTCACTCATTAACACACTCAACCTCCCTGTCCCAATGTCAATCATTAACACACTCAGCCTGCCTGTCCCTATGTCACTCATTAACACAAAAACTCAGCGTCCCTGTAACAATGTCACTCATTAACACACTCAGCCTCCCTGTCCCAATGTCACTCATTAACACAAACGCAAGCTCATTGTCCCAATGTCACTCATTAACACACTCAGCCTCACTGTCTCAATGTCACTCATTAACACAAACTCAACGCCCCTGTCCCAATGTCACTCATTAACACAAACTCAGCCTCCCTGTCCCAATGTCACTCATTAACACAAACGCAACCTCCCTGTCCCAATGTCACTCATTAACACAAACTCAACGTCCCTGTCCCAATGTCACTCATTAACACACTTAGCCTCCCTGTCCCAATGTCACTCATTAACACAAACTCAGCCTCCCTGTCCCATTGTCACTCAATAACACACTCAGCCTCATTGTCCCAATGTCACTCTTTAACACAAACTCAACGTCCCTGTAACAATGTCACTCATTAACACACTCAGCCTCACTGTCCTAATGTCACTCATTAACACACTCATCCTCCCTATCCCAATGTCACTCTTTAACACAAACTCAACGTCCCTGTCCCTATGTCACTCATTAACACAAAAACTCAGCGTCCCTGTAACAATGTCACTCATTAACACACTCAGCCTCCCTGTCCCAATGTCACTCATTAACACAAACGCAAGCTCCTTGTCCCAATGTCACTCATTAACACACTCAGCCTCACTGTCTCAATGTCACTCATTAACACAAACTCAACGCCCCTGTGCCAATGTCACTCATTAACACAAACTCAACGTCCCTGTCCCAATGTCACTCATTAACACACTCAACCTCCCTGTCCCAACGTCACTCATTAACACAAACTCAACGTCCCTGTCCCAATGTCACTCATTAACACACTCAGCCTCCCTGTCCCAATGTCACTCATTAACACACTCAACCTCCCTATCCCAATGTCACTCATTAACACAAACTCAACGTCCCTGTAACAATGTCACTCATTAACACAAACTCAACCTCCCTGTCCCAATGTCACTCATTAACACACTCAACCTCCCTGTCCCAATGTCACTCATTAACACACTCAGCCTTACTGTCCCAATGTCACTCATTAACACACTCAACCTCCCTGTCCCAATGTCACTCATTAACACACTCAACCTCCCTGTCCCAATGTCACTCATTAACACAAACTCAACCTCCCTGTCCCAATGTCACTCATTAACACACTCAGCCTCCCTGTACCAATGTCTCTCATATAACACACTCAGCCTCCCTGTACCAATGTCTCTCATATAACACACTCAGCCTCCCTGTCCCAATGTCACTCATTAACACAAATTCAACCTCCCTGTCCCAATGTCTCTCATTAACACAGACTCAACCTCCCTGTCCCAATGTCACTCATTAACACACTCAACCTCCCTGTCCCAATGTCACTCAATAACACACTCAGCCTCCCTGTCCCAATGTCACTCATTAACACACTCAGCCTCACTGTCCCAATGTCACTCAGTAACACAAACTCAACCTCCCTGTCCCTATGTCACTCATTAACACACTCAGCCTCCCTGTCCCAATGTCTCTCATTAACACAAACTCAACCTCCCTGTCCCAATGTCACACATTAACACACTCAACCTCCCTGTCCCAATGTCACTCATTAACACAAACTCAATGTCCCTGTAACAATGTCACTCATTAACACACTCAGCCTCCCTGTCCCAATGTCACTCATTAACACACTCAGCCTCCCAGTCCCAATGTCACTCATTAACACACTCAGCCTCACTGTCCCAATGTCACTCATTAACACACTCAGCCTCCCTGTCCCAATGTCACTCATTAACACAAACTCAGCCTCCCTGTCCCAATGTCACTCATTAACACAAACGCAACCTCCCTGTCCCAATGTCACTCATTAACACACTAAACCTCCCTGTCCCAATGTCACTCATTAACACAAACGCAACCTCCTTGTCCCAATGTCACTCATTAACACAAACTCAGCCTCCCTGTCCCAATGTCACTCATTAACACACTCAGCCTCCCTGTCCCAATGTCACTCAATAACACACTCAGCCTCCCTGTCCCAATGTCACTCATTAACACACTCAACCTCCCTGTCCCAATGTCACTCATTGACACAAACTCAACGCCCCTGTCCCAATGTCACTCATTAACACACTCAACGTCCCTGTCCCAATGTCACTCATTAACACAAACTCAACCTCCCTGTCCCAATGTCACTCATTAACACACTCAGCCTGCCTGTCCCAATGTCACTCATTAACACACTCAGCCTCCCTGTCCCAATGTCACTCATTAACACAAACTCAGCCTCCCTGTCCCTATGTCACTCATTAACACAAACGCAACCTCCCTCTCCCAATGTCACTCATTAACACACTAAACCTCCCTGTCCCAATGTCACTCATTAACACAAACGCAACCTCCTTGTCCCAATGTCACTCATTAACACAAACTCAGCCTCCCTGTCCCAATGTCACTCATTAACACACTCAGCCTCAATGTCCCAATGTCACTCAATAACACACTCAGCCTCCCTGTCCCAATGTCACTCATTAACACACTCAACCTCCCTGTCCCAATGTCACTCATTGACACAAACTCAACGCCCCTGTCCCAATGTCACTCATTAACACACTCAACGTCCCTGAACCAATGTCACTCATTAACACAAACTCAACCTCCCTGTCCCAATGTCACTCATTAACACACTCAACCTCCCTGTCCCAATGTCAATCATTAACACACTCAGCCTGCCTGTCCCTATGTCACTCATTAACACAAAAACTCAGCGTCCCTGTAACAATGTCACTCATTAACACACTCAGCCTCCCTGTCCCAATGTCACTCATTAACACAAACGCAAGCTCCTTGTCCCAATGTCACTCATTAACACACTCAGCCTCACTGTCTCAATGTCACTCATTAACACAAACTCAACGCCCCTGTCCCAATGTCACTCATTAACACAAACTCAGCCTCCCTGTCCCAATGTCACTCATTAACACAAACGCAACCTCCCTGTCCCAATGTCACTCATTAACACAAACTCAACGTCCCTGTCCCAATGTCACTCATTAACACACTTAGCCTCCCTGTCCCAATGTCACTCATTAACACAAACTCAGCCTCCCTGTCCCATTGTCACTCAATAACACACTCAGCCTCATTGTCCCAATGTCACTCTTTAACACAAACTCAACGTCCCTGTAACAATGTCACTCATTAACACACTCAGCCTCACTGTCCTAATGTCACTCATTAACACACTCATCCTCCCTATCCCAATGTCACTCTTTAACACAAACTCAACGTCCCTGTACCAATGTCACTCATTAACACAAACTCAGCATCCCTGTCCCAATGTCACTCATTAACACAAACTCAACCTCCCTGTCCCTATGTCACTCATTAACACAAACTCAGCCTCCCTGTCCCAATGTCACTCATTAACACAAACTCAGCCTCCCTGTCCCAATGTCACTCAATAACACACTCAACCTCCCTGTCCCAACGTCACTCATTAACACAAACTCAGCCTCCCTGTCCCAATGTCACTCATTAACACACTCAGCCTCCCTGTCCCAATGTCACTCATTAACACAAACTCAACCTCCCTGTCCCTATGTCACTCATATAACACACTCAGCCTCCCTGTCCCAATGTCACTCATTAACACACTCAAACTCCCTGTCCCAATGTCACTCATTAACACAAACTCAACCTCCCTGTCCCAATGTCTCTCATTAACACAGACTCAACCTCCCTGTCCCAATGTCACTCATTAACACACTCAACCTCCCTGTCCCAATGTCACTCAATAACACACTCAGCCTCCATGTCCCAATGTCACTCATTAACACACTCAACCTCCCTGTCCCAATGTCACTCAATAACACACTCAACCTCCCTGTCCCAACGTCACTCATTAACACAAACTCAACGTCCCTGTCCCAATGTCACTCATTAACACACTCAGCCTCCCTGTCCCAATGTCACTCATTAACACACTCAACCTCCCTATCCCAATGTCACTCATTAACACAAACTCAACGTCCCTGTAACAATGTCACTCATTAACACAAATTCAACCTCCCTGTCCCAATGTCACTCATTAACACACTCAACCTCCCTGTCCCAATGTCACTCATTAACACACTCAGCCTTACTGTCCCAATGTCACTCATTAACACACTCAACCTCCCTGTCCCAATGTCACTCATTAACACACTCAACCTCCCTGTCCCAATGTCACTCATTAACACAAACTCAACCTCCCTGTCCCAATGTCACTCATTAACACAAACTCAATGTCCCTGTAACAATGTCACTCATTAACACACTCAGCCTCCCTGTCCCAATGTCACTCATTAACACATTCAGCCTCCCAGTCCCAATGTCACTCATTAACACACTCAGCCTCACTGTCCCAATGTCACTCATTAACACACTCAGCCTCCCTGTCCCAATGTCACTCATTAACACAAACTCAGCCTCCCTGTCCCAATGTCACTCATTAACACAAACGCAACCTCCCTGTCCCAATGTCACTCATTAACACACTAAACCTCCCTGTCCCAATGTCACTCATTAACACAAACGCAACCTCCTTCTCCCAATGTCACTCATTAACACAAACTCAGCCTCCCTGTCCCAATGTCACTCATTAACACACTCAGCCTCCCTGTCCCAATGTCACTCAATAACACACTCAGCCACCCTGTCCCAATGTCACTCATTAACACACTCAACCTCCCTGTCCCAATGTCACTCATTGACACAAACTCAACGCCCCTGTCCCAATGTCACTCATTAACACACTCAGCCTGCCTGTCCCAATGTCACTCATTAACACACTCAGCCTCCCTGTCCCAATGTCACTCATTAACACAAACTCAGCCTCCCTGTCCCTATGTCACTCATTAACACAAACGCAACCTCCCTGTCCCAATGTCACTCATTAACACACTAAACCTCCCTGTCCCAATGTCACTCATTAACACAAACGCAACCTCCTTGTCCCAATGTCACTCATTAACACAAACTCAGCATCCCTGTCCCAATGTCACTCATTAACACACTCAGCCTCAATGTCCCAATGTCACTCAATAACACACTCAGCCTCCCTGTCCCAATGTCACTCATTAACACACTCAACCTCCCTGTCCCAATGTCACTCATTGACACAAACTCAACGCCCCTGTCCCAATGTCACTCATTAACACACTCAGCCTCCCTGTCCCAATGTCACTCATTAACACAAACTCAACGCCCCTGTCCCAATGTCACTCATTAACACACTCAACGTCCCTGTCCCAATGTCACTCATTAACACAAACTCAACCTCCCTGTCCCAATGTCACTCATTAACACACTCAGCCTCCCTGTCCCAACGTCACTCATTAACACACTCAGCTTCCCTGTAACAATGTTACTCATTAACACAAACTCAACCTCCCGGTCCCAATGTCACTCATTAACACACTCAGCCTCCCTGTCCCAATGTCACTCATTAACACAAACTCAACCTCCCTGTCCCAATGTCACTCATTAACACACTCAACCTCCCTGTCCCAATGTCAATCATTAACACACTCAGCCTGCCTGTCCCTATGTCACTCATTAACACAAAAACTCAGCGTCCCTGTAACAATGTCACTCATTAACACACTCAGCCTCCCTGTCCCAATGTCACTCATTAACACAAACGCAAGCTCCTTGTCCCAATGTCACTCATTAACACACTCAGCCTCACTCTCTCAATGTCACTCATTAACACAAACTCAACGCCCCTGTGCCAATGTCACTCATTAACACAAACTCAACGTCCCTGTCCCAATGTCACTCATTAACACACTCAACCTCCCTGTCCCAACGTCACTCATTAACACAAACTCAACGTCCCTGTCCCAATGTCACTCATTAACACACTCAGCCTCCCTGTCCCAATGTCACTCATTAACACACTCAACCTCCCTATCCCAATGTCACTCATTAACACAAACTCAACGTCCCTGTAACAATGTCACTCATTAACACAAACTCAACCTCCCTGTCCCAATGTCACTCATTAACACACTCAACCTCCCTGTCCCAATGTCACTTATTAACACACTCAGCCTTACTGTCCCAATGTCAGTCATTAACACACTCAACCTCCCTGTCCCAATGTCACTCATTAACACACTCAACCTCCCTGTCCCAATGTCATTCATTAACACAAACTCAACCTCCCTGTCCCAATGTCACTCATTAACACACTCAGCCTCCCTGTACCAATGTCTCTCATATAACACACTCAGCCTCCCTGTCCCAATGTCACTCATTAACACACTCAAACTCCCTGTCCCAATGTCACTCATTAACACAAACTCAACCTCCCTGTCCCAATGTCTCTCATTAACACAGACTCAACCTCCCTGTCCCAATGTCACTCATTAACACACTCAACCTCCCTGTCCCAATGTCACTCAATAACACACTCAGCCTCCATGTCCCAATGTCACTCATTAACACACTCAACCTCCCTGTCCCAATGTCACTCAATAACACACTCAACCTCCCTGTCCCAACGTCACTCATTAACACAAACTCAACGTCCCTGTCCCAATGTCACTCATTAACACACTCAGCCTCCCTGTCCCAATGTCACTCATTAACACACTCAACCTCCCTATCCCAATGTCACTCATTAACACAAACTCAACGTCCCTGAAACAATGTCACTCATTAACACAAATTCAACCTCCCTGTCCCAATGTCACTCATTAACACACTCAACCTCCCTGTCCCAATGTCACTCATTAACACACTCAGCCTTACTGTCCCAATGTCACTCATTAACACACTCAACCTCCCTGTCCCAATGTCACTCATTAACACACTCAACGTCCCTGTCCCAATGTCACTCATTAACACAAACTCAACCTCCCTGTCCCAATGTCACTCATTAACACACTCAACCTCCCTGTCCCAATGTCACTCATTAACACACTCAGCCTTACTGTCCCAATGTCACTCATTAACACACTCAACCTCCCTGTCCCAATGTCACTCATTAACACACTCAACCTCCCTGTCCCAATGTCACTCATTAACACAAACTCAACCTCCCTGTCCCAATGTCTCTCATATAACACACTCAGCCTCCCTGTACCAATGTCTCTCATATAACACACTCAGCCTCCCTGTCCCAATGCCACTCATTAACACAAATTCAACCTCCCTGTCCCAATGTCTCTCATTAACACAGACTCAACCTCCCTGTCCCAATGTCACTCATTAACACACTCAACCTCCCTGTCCCAATGTCACTCAATAACACACTCAGCCTCCCTGTCCCAATGTCACTCATTAACACACTCAGCCTCACTGTCCCAATGTCACTCAGTAACACAAACTCAACCTCCCTGTCCCAATGTCACTCATTAACACACTCAGCCTCACTGTCCCAATGTCTCTCATTAACACAAACTCAACCTCCCTGTCCCAATGTCACACATTAACACACTCAACCTCCCTGTCCCAATGTCACTCATTAACACAAACTCAATGTCCCTGTAACAATGTCACTCATTAACACACTCAGCCTCCCTGTCCCAATGTCACTCATTAACACACTCAGCCTCCCAGTCCCAATGTCACTCATTAACACACTCAGCCTCACTGTCCCAATGTCACTCATTAACACACTCAGCCTCCCTGTCCCAATGTCACTCATTAACACAAACTCAGCCTCCCTGTCCCAATGTCACTCATTAACACAAACGCAACCTCCCTGTCCCAATGTCACTCATTAACACACTAAACCTCCCTGTCCCAATGTCACTCATTAACACAAACGCAACCTCCTTGTCCCAATGTCACTCATTAACACAAACTCAGCCTCCCTGTCCCAATGTCACTCATTAACACACTCAGCCTCCCTGTCCCAATGTCACTCAATAACACACTCAGCCTCCCTGTCCCAATGTCACTCATTAACACACTCAACCTCCCTGTCCCAATGTCACTCATTGACACAAACTCAACGCCCCTGTCCCAATGTCACTCATTAACACACTCAACGTCCCTGTCCCAATGTCACTCATTAACACAAACTCAACCTCCCTGTCCCAATGTCACTCATTAACACACTCAGCCTGCCTGTCCCAATGTCACTCATTAACACACTCAGCCTCCCTGTCCCAATGTCACTCATTAACACAAACTCAGCCTCCCTGTCCCTATGTCACTCATTAACACAAACGCAACCTCCCTCTCCCAATGTCACTCATTAACACACTAAACCTCCCTGTCCCAATGTCACTCATTAACACAAACGCAACCTCCTTGTCCCAATGTCACTCATTAACACAAACTCAGCCTCCCTGTCCCAATGTCACTCATTAACACACTCAGCCTCAATGTCCCAATGTCACTCAATAACACACTCAGCCTCCCTGTCCCAATGTCACTCATTAACACACTCAAACTCCCTGTCCCAATGTCACTCATTGACACAAACTCAACGCCCCTGTCCCAATGTCACTCATTAACACACTCAACGTCCCTGTCCCAATGTCACTCATTAACACAAACTCAACCTCCCTGTCCCAATGTCACTCATTAACACACTCAGCCTGCCTGTCCCAATGTCACTCATTAACACACTCAGCCTGCCTGTCCCAATGTCACTCATTAACACACTCAGCCTCCCTGTCCCAATGTCACTCATTAACACACTCAGCCTGCCTGGACCAATGTCACTCATTAACACACTCAGCCTGCCTGTGCCAATGTCACTCATTAACACACTCAGATTCCCTGTAACAATGTTACTCCTTAACACAAACTCAACCTCCCTGTCCCAATGTCACTCATTAACACACTCAGCCTCCCTGTCCCAATGTCACTCATTAACACAAACTCAACGCCCCTGTCCCAATGTCACTCATTAACACACTCAACGTCCCTGTCCCAATGTCACTCATTAACACAAACTCAACCTCCCTGTCCCAATGTCACTCATTAACACACTCAGCCTCCCTGTCCCAATGTCACTCATTAACACACTCAGCTTCCCTGTAACAATGTTACTCATTAACACAAACTCAACCTCCCTGTCCCAATGTCACTCATTAACACACTCAGCCTCCCTGTCCCAATGTCACTCATTAACACAAACTCAACCTCCCTGTCCCAATGTCACTCATTAACACACTCAACCTCCCTGTCCCAATGTCAATCATTAACACACTCAGCCTGCCTGTCCCTATGTCACTCATTAACACAAAAACTCAGCGTCCCTGTAACAATGTCACTCATTAACACACTCAGCCTCCCTGTCCCAATGTCACTCATTAACACAAACGCAAGCTCCTTGTCCCAATGTCACTCATTAACACACTCAGCCTCACTGTCTCAATGTCACTCATTAACACAAACTCAACGCCCCTGTCCCAATGTCACTCATTAACACAAACTCAGCCTCCCTGTCCCAATGTCACTCATTAACACAAACGCAACCTCCCTGTCCCAATGTCACTCATTAACACAAACTCAACGTCCCTGTCCCAATGTCACTCATTAACACACTTAGCCTCCCTGTCCCAATGTCACTCATTAACACAAACTCAGCCTCCCTGTCCCATTGTCACTCAATAACACACTCAGCCTCATTGTCCCAATGTCACTCTTTAACACAAACTCAACGTCCCTGTAACAATGTCACTCATTAACACACTCAGCCTCACTGTCCCAATGTCACTCATTAACACACTCATCCTCCCTATCCCAATGTCACTCTTTAACACAAACTCAACGTCCCTGTACCAATGTCACTCATTAACACAAACTCAGCATCCCTGTCCCAATGTCACTCATTAACACAAACTCAACCTCCCTGTCCCTATGTCACTCATTAACACAAACTCAGCCTCCCTGTCCCAATGTCTCTCATTAACACAAACTCAGCCTCCCTGTCCCAATGTCACTCATTAACACACTCAACCTCCCTGTCCCAATGTCACTCATTAACACACTCAGCCTTACTGTCCCAATGTCACTCATTAACACACTCAACCTCCCTGTCCCAATGTCACTCATTAACACACTCAACCTCCCTGTCCCAATGTCACTCATTAACACAAACTCAACCTCCCTGTCCCAATGTCACTCATTAACACAAACTCAATGTCCCTGTAACAATGTCACTCATTAACACACTCAGCCTCCCTGTCCCAATGTCACTCATTAACACATTCAGCCTCCCAGTCCCAATGTCACTCATTAACACACTCAGCCTCACTGTCCCAATGTCACTCATTAACACACTCAACCTCCCTGTCCCAATGTCACTCATTAACACAAACTCAGCCTCCCTGTCCCAATGTCACTCATTAACACAAACGCAACCTCCCTGTCCCAATGTCACTCATTAACACACTAAACCTCCCTGTCCCAATGTCACTCATTAACACAAACGCAACCTCCTTCTCCCAATGTCACTCATTAACACAAACTCAGCCTCCCTGTCCCAATGTCACTCATTAACACACTCAGCCTCCCTGTCCCAATGTCACTCAATAACACACTCAGCCTCCCTGTCCCAATGTCACTCATTAACACACTCAACCTCCCTGTCCCAATGTCACTCATTGACACAAACTCAACGCCCCTGTCCCAATGTCACTCATTAACACACTCAGCCTGCCTGTCCCAATGTCACTCATTAACACACTCAGCCTCCCTGTCCCAATGTCACTCATTAACACAAACTCAGCCTCCCTGTCCCTATGTCACTCATTAACACAAACGCAACCTCCCTGTCCCAATGTCACTCATTAACACACTAAACCTCCCTGTCCCAATGTCACTCATTAACACAAACGCAACCTCCTTGTCCCAATGTCACTCATTAACACAAACTCAGCCTCCCTGTCCCAATGTCACTCATTAACACACTCAGCCTCAATGTCCCAATGTCACTGAATAACACACTCAGCCTCCCTGTCCCAATGTCACTCATTAACACACTCAACCTCCCTGTCCCAATGTCACTCATTGACACAAACTCAACGCCCCTGTCCCAATGTCACTCATTAACACACTCAGCCTCCCTGTCCCAATGTCACTCATTAACACAAACTCAACGCCCCTGTCCCAATGTCACTCATTAACACACTCAACGTCCCTGTCCCAATGTCACTCATTAACACAAACTCAACCTCCCTGTCCCAATGTCACTCATTAACACACTCAGCCTCCCTGTCCCAACGTCACTCATTAACACACTCAGCTTCCCTGTAACAATGTTACTCATTAACACAAACTCAACCTCCCGGTCCCAATGTCACTCATTAACACACTCAGCCTCCCTGTCCCAATGTCACTCATTAACACAAACTCAACCTCCCTGTCCCAATGTCACTCATTAACACACTCAACCTCCCTGTCCCAATGTCAATCATTAACACACTCAGCCTGCCTGTCCCTATGTCACTCATTAACACAAAAACTCAGCGTCCCTGTAACAATGTCACTCATTAACACACTCAGCCTCCCTGTCCCAATGTCACTCATTAACACAAACGCAAGCTCCTTGTCCCAATGTCACTCATTAACACACTCAGCCTCACTCTCTCAATGTCACTCATTAACACAAACTCAACGCCCCTGTGCCAATGTCACTCATTAACACAAACTCAACGTCCCTGTCCCAATGTCACTCATTAACACACTCAACCTCCCTGTCCCAACGTCACTCATTAACACAAACTCAACGTCCCTGTCCCAATGTCACTCATTAACACACTCAGCCTCCCTGTCCCAATGTCACTCATTAACACACTCAACCTCCCTATCCCAATGTCACTCATTAACACAAACTCAACGTCCCTGTAACAATGTCACTCATTAACACAAACTCAACCTCCCTGTCCCAATGTCACTCATTAACACACTCAACCTCCCTGTCCCAATGTCACTTATTAACACACTCAGCCTTACTGTCCCAATGTCAGTCATTAACACACTCAACCTCCCTGTCCCAATGTCACTCATTAACACACTCAACCTCCCTGTCCCAATGTCACTCATTAACACAAACTCAACCTCCCTGTCCCAATGTCACTCATTAACACACTCAGCCTCCCTGTACCAATGTCTCTCATATAACACACTCAGCCTCCCTGTCCCAATGTCACTCATTAACACACTCAAACTCCCTGTCCCAATGTCACTCATTAACACAAACTCAACCTCCCTGTCCCAATGTCTCTCATTAACACAGACTCAACCTCCCTGTCCCAATGTCACTCATTAACACACTCAACCTCCCTGTCCCAATGTCACTCAATAACACACTCAGCCTCCATGTCCCAATGTCACTCATTAACACACTCAACCTCCCTGTCCCAATGTCACTCAATAACACACTCAACCTCCCTGTCCCAACGTCACTCATTAACACAAACTCAACGTCCCTGTCCCAATGTCACTCATTAACACACTCAGCCTCCCTGTCCCAATGTCACTCATTAACACACTCAACCTCCCTATCCCAATGTCACTCATTAACACAAACTCAACGTCCCTGAAACAATGTCACTCATTAACACAAATTCAACCTCCCTGTCCCAATGTCACTCATTAACACACTCAACCTCCCTGTCCCAATGTCACTCATTAACACACTCAGCCTTACTGTCCCAATGTCACTCATTAACACACTCAACCTCCCTGTCCCAATGTCACTCATTAACACACTCAACCTCCCTGTCCCAATGTCACTCATTAACACAAACTCAACCTCCCTGTCCCAATGTCACTCATTAACACACTCAACCTCCCTGTCCCAATGTCACTCATTAACACACTCAGCCTTACTGTCCCAATGTCACTCATTAACACACTCAACCTCCCTGTCCCAATGTCACTCATTAACACACTCAACCTCCCTGTCCCAATGTCACTCATTAACACAAACTCAACCTCCCTGTCCCAATGTCTCTCATATAACACACTCAGCCTCCCTGTACCAATGTCTCTCATATAACACACTCAGCCTCCCTGTCCCAATGTCACTCATTAACACAAATTCAACCTCCCTGTCCCAATGTCTCTCATTAACACAGACTCAACCTCCCTGTCCCAATGTCACTCATTAACACACTCAACCTCCCTGTCCCAATGTCACTCAATAACACACTCAGCCTCCCTGTCCCAATGTCACTCATTAACACACTCAGCCTCACTGTCCCAATGTCACTCAGTAACACAAACTCAACCTCCCTGTCCCAATGTCACTCATTAACACACTCAGCCTCACTGTCCCAATGTCTCTCATTAACACAAACTCAACCTCCCTGTCCCAATGTCACACATTAACACACTCAACCTCCCTGTCCCAATGTCACTCATTAACACAAACTCAATGTCCCTGTAACAATGTCACTCATTAACACACTCAGGCTCCCTGTCCCAATGTCACTCATTAACACACTCAGCCTCCCAGTCCCAATGTCACTCATTAACACACTCAGCCTCACTGTCCCAATGTCACTCATTAACACACTCAGCCTCCCTGTCCCAATGTCACTCATTAACACAAACTCAGCCTCCCTGTCCCAATGTCACTCATTAACACAAACGCAACCTCCCTGTCCCAATGTCACTCATTAACACACTAAACCTCCCTGTCCCAATGTCACTCATTAACACAAACGCAACCTCCTTGTCCCAATGTCACTCATTAACACAAACTCAGCCTCCCTGTCCCAATGTCACTCATTAACACACTCAGCCTCCCTGTCCCAATGTCACTCAATAACACACTCAGCCTCCCTGTCCCAATGTCACTCATTAACACACTCAACCTCCCTGTCCCAATGTCACTCATTGACACAAACTCAACGCCCCTGTCCCAATGTCACTCATTAACACACTCAACGTCCCTGTCCCAATGTCACTCATTAACACAAACTCAACCTCCCTGTCCCAATGTCACTCATTAACACACTCAGCCTGCCTGTCCCAATGTCACTCATTAACACACTCAGCCTCCCTGTCCCAATGTCACTCATTAACACAAACTCAGCCTCCCTGTCCCTATGTCACTCATTAACACAAACGCAACCTCCCTCTCCCAATGTCACTCATTAACACACTAAACCTCCCTGTCCCAATGTCACTCATTAACACAAACGCAACCTCCTTGTCCCAATGTCACTCATTAACACAAACTCAGCCTCCCTGTCCCAATGTCACTCATTAACACACTCAGCCTCAATGTCCCAATGTCACTCAATAACACACTCAGCCTCCCTGTCCCAATGTCACTCATTAACACACTCAACCTCCCTGTCCCAATGTCACTCATTGACACAAACTCAACGCCCCTGTCCCAATGTCACTCATTAACACACTCAACGTCCCTGTCCCAATGTCACTCATTAACACAAACTCAACCTCCCTGTCCCAATGTCACTCATTAACACACTCAGCCTGCCTGTCCCAATGTCACTCATTAACACACTCAGCCTGCCTGTCCCAATGTCACTCATTAACACACTCAGCCTCCCTGTCCCAATGTCACTCATTAACACACTCAGCCTGCCTGGAACAATGTCACTCATTAACACACTCAGCCTGCCTGTGCCAATGTCACTCATTAACACACTCAGATTCCCTGTAACAATGTTACTCCTTAACACAAACTCAACCTCCCTGTCCCAATGTCACTCATGAACACACTCAGCCTCCCTGTCCCAATGTCACTCATTAACACAAACTCAACGCCCCTGTCCCAATGTCACTCATTAACACACTCAACGTCCCTGTCCCAATGTCACTCATTAACACAAACTCAACCTCCCTGTCCCAATGTCACTCATTAACACACTCAGCCTCCCTGTCCCAATGTCACTCATTAACACACTCAGCTTCCCTGTAACAATGTTACTCATTAACACAAACTCAACCTCCCTGTCCCAATGTCACTCATTAACACACTCAGCCTCCCTGTCCCAATGTCACTCATTAACACAAACTCAACCTCCCTGTCCCAATGTCACTCATTAACACACTCAACCTCCCTGTCCCAATGTCAATCATTAACACACTCAGCCTGCCTGTCCCTATGTCACTCATTAACACAAAAACTCAGCGTCCCTGTAACAATGTCACTCATTAACACACTCAGCCTCCCTGTCCCAATGTCACTCATTAACACAAACGCAAGCTCCTTGTCCCAATGTCACTCATTAACACACTCAGCCTCACTGTCTCAATGTCACTCATTAACACAAACTCAACGCCCCTGTCCCAATGTCACTCATTAACACAAACTCAGCCTCCCTGTCCCAATGTCACTCATTAACACAAACGCAACCTCCCTGTCCCAATGTCACTCATTAACACAAACTCAGCCTCCCTGTCCCATTGTCACTCAATAACACACTCAGCCTCATTGTCCCAATGTCACTCTTTAACACAAACTCAACGTCCCTGTAACAATGTCACTCATTAACACACTCAGCCTCACTGTCCCAATGTCACTCATTAACACACTCATCCTCCCTATCCCAATGTCACTCTTTAACACAAACTCAACGTCCCTGTACCAATGTCACTCATTAACACAAACTCAGCATCCCTGTCCCAATGTCACTCATTAACACAAACTCAACCTCCCTGTCCCTATGTCACTCATTAACACAAACTCAGCCTCCCTGTCCCAATATCTCTCATTAACACAAACTCAGCCTCCCTGTCCCAATGTCACTCAATAACACACTCAACCTCCCTGTCCCAACGTCACTCATTAACACAAACTCAGCCTCCCTGTCCCAATGTCACTCATTAACACACTCAGCCTCCCTGTCCCAATGTCACTCATTAACACAAACTCAACCTCCCTGTCCCAATGTCACTCATTAACACACTCAGCCTCCCTGTCCCAATGTCACTCATTAACACAAACTCAACCTCCCTGTCCCAATGTCACTCATTAACACACTCAACCTCCCTGTCCCAATGTCACTCATTAACACAAACTCAACCTCCCTGTCCCAATGTCACTCATTAACACACTCAACCTCCCTGTCCCAATGTCACTCATTAACACACTCAGCCTCACTGTCCCAATGTCACTCATTAACACACTCAACCTCCCTGTCCCAATGTCACTCATTAACACACTCAACCTCCCTGTCCCAATGTCACTCATGAACAAACTCAACCTCCCTGTCCCAATGTCTCTCATATAACACACTCAACCTCCCTGTCCCAATGTCACTCATTAACACACTCAGCCTCCCTGTCCCAATGTCACTCATTAACACACTCAGCCTCCCTGTACCAATGTCTCTCATATAACACACTCAGCCTCCCTGTCCCAATGTCACTCATTAATATACTCAGCCTCCCTGTACCAATGTCTCTCATATAACACACTCAACCTCCCTGTCCCAATGTCACTCATTAACACACTCAGCCTCCCTGTCCCAATGTCACTCATTAACACACTCAACCTCCCTGTCCCAATGTCACTCATTAACACACTCAGCCTGCCTGTCCCAATGTCACTCATTAACACAAACTCAACCTCCCTGTCCCAATGTCACTCATTAACACAAACTCAACCTCCCTGTCCCAATGTCACTCATTAACACACTCAGCCTCCCTGACCCAATTTCACTCATTAACACAAACTCAACCTCCCTGTCCCAATGTCACTCATTAACACACTCAGCCTCCCTGTCCCAATGTCACTCATTAACACACTCAGCCTCCCTGTCCCAATATCACTCATTAACACAAACTCAACCTCCCTGTCCCAATGTCACTCATTAACACACTCAGCCTCCCTGTCCCAATGTCACTCATTAACACAAACACAAACTCGATGTCCCAATGTCACTCATTAACACACTCAGCCTGCCTGTCCCAATGTCACTCATTAACACACTCAGCCTCCCTGTCCCAATGTCACTCATTAACACAAACTCAGCCTCCCTGTCCCTATGTCACTCATTAACACAAACGCAACCTCCCTGTCCCAATGTCACTCATTAACACACTAAACCTCCCTGTCCCAATGTCACTCATTAACACAAACGCAACCTCCTTGTCCCAATGTCACTCATTAACACAAACTCAGCCTCCCTGTCCCAATGTCACTCATTAACACACTCAGCCTCCCTGTCCCAATGTCACTCAATAACACACTCAGCCTCCCTGTCCCAATGTCACTCATTAACACACTCAACCTCCCTGTCCCAATGTCACTCATTGACACAAACTCAACGCCCCTGTCCCAATGTCACTCATTAACACACTCAACGTCCCAGTCCCAATGTCACTCATTAACACAAACTCAACCTCCCTGTCCCAATGTCACTCATTAACACACTCAGCCTGCCTGTCCCAATGTCACTCATTAACACACTCAGCCTCCCTGTCCCAATGTCACTCAATAACACACTCAGCCTCCCTGTCCCAATGTCACTCATTAACACACTCAGCCTCCCTGTCCCAATGTCACTCATTAACACAAACTCAACGCCCCTGTCCCAATGTCACTCATTAACACACTCAACCTCCCTGTCCCAATGTCACTCATTAACACAAACTCAACCTCCCTGTCCCAATGTCACTCATTAACACACTCAGCCTCCCTGTAACAATGTTACTCATTAACACAAACTCAACCTCCCTGTCCCAATGTCACTCATTCACACACTCAGCCTCCCTGTCCCAATGTCACTCATTAACACAAACTCAACCTCCCTGTCCCAATGTCACTCATTAACACACTCAACCTCCCTGTCCCAATGTCAATCATTAACACACTCAGCCTGCCTGTCCCTATGTCACTCATTAACACAAACTCAGCGTCCCTGTAACAATGTCACTCATTAACACACTCAGCCTCCCTGTCCCAATGTCACTCATTAACACAAACGCAAGCTCCTTGTCCCAATGTCACCCATTAACACACTCAGCCTCACTGTCTCAATGTCACTCATTAACACAAACGCAACCTCCCTGTCCCAATGTCACTCATTAACACAAACTCAGCCTCCCTGTCCCAATGTCACTCATTAACACAAACGCAACCTCCCTGTCCCAATGTCACTCATTAACACAAACTCAACGTCCCTGTCCCAATGTCACTCATTAACACACTCAGCCTCCCTGTCCCAATGTCACTCTTTAACACAAACTCAACGTCCCTGTAACAATGTCACTCATTAACACACTCAGCCTCACTGTCCCAATGTCACTCATTAACACACTCATCCTCCCTATCCCAATGTCACTCTTTAACACAAACTCAACGTCCCTGTACCAATGTCACTCATTAACACAAACTCAGCATCCCTGTCCCAATGTCACTCATTAACACACTCAACCTCCCTGTCCCAATGTCAATCATTAACACACTCAGCCTGCCTGTCCCTATGTCACTCATTAACACAAACTCAGCGTCCCTGTAACAATGTCACTCATTAACACACTCAGCCTCCCTGTCCCAATGTCACTCATTAACACAAACTCAACCTCCCTGTCCCAATGTCACTCATTAACACACTCAACCTCCCTGTCCCAACGTCACTCATTAACACAAACTCAGCCTCCCTGTCCCAATGTCACTCATTAACACGCTCAGCCTCCCTGTCCCAATGTCACTCATTAACACAAACTCAACCTCCCTGTCCCAATGTCACTCATTAACACACTCAGCCTCCCTGTCCCAATGTCACTCATTAACACAAACTCAACCTCCCTGTCCCAATGTCACTCATTAACACACTCAACCTCCCTGTCCCAATGTCACTCATTAACACAAACTCAACCTCCCTGTCCCAATGTCACTCATTAACACACACAACCTCCCGGTCCCAATGTCACTCATTAACACACTCAGCCTCACTGTCCCAATGTCACTCATTAACACACTCAACCTCCCTGTCCCAATGTCACTCATTAACACACTCAACCTCCCTGTCCCAATGTCACTCATGAACAAACTCAACCTCCCTGTCCCAATGTCACTCATTAACACACTCAGCCTCCCTGTCCCAATGTCACTCTTTAACACACTCAGCCTGCCTGTCCCAATGTCACTCATTAACACACTCAGCTTCCCTGTAACAATGTTACTCATTAACACAAACTCAACCTCCCTGTCCCAATGTCACTCATTAACACACTCAGCCTCCCTGTCCCAATGTCACTCATTAACACAAACTCAACCTCCCTGTCCCAATGTCACTCATTAACACACTCAACCTCCCTGTCCCAATGTCAATCATTAACACACTCAGCCTGCCTGTCCCTATGTCACTCATTAACACAAACTCAGCGTCCCTGTAACAATGTCACTCATTAACACACTCAGCCTCCCTGTCCCAATGTCACTCATTAACACAAACGCAAGCTCCTTGTCCCAATGTCACTCATTAACACACTCAGCCTCACTGTCTCAATGTCACTCATTAACACAAACGCAACCTCCCTGTCCCAATGTCACTCATTAACACAAACTCAGCCTCCCTGTCCCAATGTCACTCATTAACACAAACGCAACCTCCCTGTCCCAATGTCACTCATTAACACAAACTCAACGTCCCTGTCCCAATGTCACTCATTAACACACTCAGCCTCCCTGTCCCAATGTCACTCATTAACACAAACTCAGCCTCCCTGTCCCATTGTCACTCAATAACACACTCAGCCTCATTGTCCCAATGTCACTCTTTAACACAAACTCAACCTCCCTGTCCCAATGTCAATCATTAACACACTCAGCCTGCCTGTCCCTATGTCACTCATTAACACAAACTCAGCGTCCCTGTAACAATGTCACTCATTAACACACTCAGCCTCCCTGTCCCAATGTCACTCATTAACACAAACGCAAGCTCCTTGTCCCAATGTCACTCATTAACACACTCAGCCTCACTGTCTCAATGTCACTCATTAACACAAACGCAACCTCCCTGTCCCAATGTCACTCATTAACACAAACTCAGCCTCCCTGTCCCAATGTCACTCATTAACACAAACGCAACCTCCCTGTCCCAATGTCACTCATTAACACAAACTCAACGTCCCTGTCCCATTGTCACTCAATAACACACTCAGCCTCATTGTCCCAATGTCACTCTTTAACACAAACTCAACGTCCCTGTAACAATGTCACTCATTAACACACTCAGCCTCACTGTCCCAATGTCACTCATTAACACACTCATCCTCCCTATCCCAATGTCACTCTTTAACACAAACTCAACGTCCCTGTACCAATGTCACTCATTAACACAAACTCAGCATCCCTGTCCCAATGTCACTCATTAACACAAACTCAGCCTCCCTGTCCCAATGTCACCAATTAACACAAACTCAACCTCCCTGTCCCAATGTCACTCATTAACACACTCAGCCTCCCTGTCCCAATGTCACTCATTAACACAAACTCAACCTCCCTGTCCCAATGTCACTCATTAACACACTCAACCTCCCTGTCCCAACGTCACTCATTAACACAAACTCAGCCTCCCTGTCCCAATGTCACTCATTAACACACTCAGCCTCCCTGTCCCAATGTCACTCATTAACACAAACTCAACCTCCCTGTCCCAATGTCACTCATTAACACACTCAGCCTCCCTGTCCCAATGTCACTCATTAACACAAACTCAACCTCCCTGTCCCAATGTCACTCATTAACACACTCAACCTCCCTGTCCCAATGTCACTCATTAACACAAACTCAACCTCCCTGTCCCAATGTCACTCATTAACACACTCAACCTCCCGGTCCCAATGTCACTCATTAACACACTCAGCCTCACTGTCCCAATGTCACTCATTAACACACTCAACCTCCCTGTCCCAATGTCACTCATTAACACACTCAACCTCCCTGTCCCAATGTCACTCATGAACAAACTCAACCTCCCTGTCCCAATGTCACTCATTAACACACTCAGCCTCCCTGTACCAATGTCTCTCATATAACACACTCAGCCTCCCTGTCCCAATGTCACTCATTAATATACTCAGCCTCCCTGTACCAATGTCTCTCATATAACACACTCAACCTCCCTGTCCCAATGTCACTCATTAACACACTCAGCCTCACTGTCCCAATGTCACTCATTAACACACTCAACCTCCCTGTCCCAATGTCACTCATTAACACACTCAGCCTCCCTGTCCCAATGTCACTCATTAACACAAACTCAACGTCCCTGTCCCAATGTCACTCATTAACACACTCAGCCTCCCTGTCCCAATGTCACTCATTAACACAAACTCAGCCTCCCTGTCCCATTGTCACTCAATAACACACTCAGCCTCATTGTCCCAATGTCACTCTTTAACACAAACTCAACGTCCCTGTAACAATGTCACTCATTAACACACTCAGCCTCACTGTCCCAATGTCACTCATTAACACACTCATCCTCCCTATCCCAATGTCACTCTTTAACACAAACTCAACGTCCCTGTACCAATGTCACTCATTAACACAAACTCAACCTCCCTGTCCCAATGTCACTCATTAACACAAACTCAACCTCCCTGTCCCTATGTCACTCATTAACACAAACTCAGCCTCCCTGTCCCAATGTCACTCATTAACACAAACTCAGCCTCCCTGTCCCAATGTCACTCAATAACACACTCAACCTCCCTGTCCCAACGTCACTCATTAACACAAACTCAGCCTCCCTGTCCCAATGTCACTCATTAACACACTCAGCCTCCCTGTCCCAATGTCACTCATTAACACAAACTCAACCTCCCTGTCCCAATGTCACTCATTAACACACTCAGCCTCCCTGTCCCAATGTCACTCATTAACACAAACTCAACCTCCCTGTCCCAATGTCACTCATTAACACACTCAACCTCCCTGTCCCAATGTCACTCATTAACACAAACTCAACCTCCCTGTCCCAATGTCACTCATTAACACACTCAACCTCCCGGTCCCAATGTCACTCATTAACACACTCAGCCTCACTGTCCCAATGTCACTCATTAACACACTCAACCTCCCTGTCCCAATGTCACTCATTAACACACTCAACCTCCCTGTCCCAATGTCACTCATGAACAAACTCAACCTCCCTGTACCAATGTCACTCATTAACACACTCAGCCTCCCTGTCCCAATGTCACTCATTAATATACTCAGCCTCCCTGTACCAATGTCTCTCATATAACACACTCAACCTCCCTGTCCCAATGTCACTCATTAACACACTCAGCCTCACTGTCCCAATGTCACTCATTAACACACTCAACCTCCCTGTCCCAATGTCACTCATTAACACACTCAGCCTCCCTGTCCCAATGTCACTCATTAACACACTCAGCCTCCTTGTACCAATGTCTCTCATATAACACACTCAGCCTCCCTGTCCCAATGTCACTCATTAATATACTCAGCCTCCCTGTACCAATGTCTCTCATATAACACACTCAACCTCCCTGTCCCAATGTCACTCATTAACACACTCAACCTCCCTGTCCCAATGTCACTCATTAACACACTCAGCCTCACTGTCCCAATGTCACTCATTAACACACTCAACCTCCCTGTCCCAATGTCACTCATTAACACACTCAACCTCCCTGTCCCAATGTCACTCATGAACAAACTCAACCTCCCTGTCCCAATATCACTCATTAACACACTCAGCCTCCCTGTACCAATGTCTCTCATATAACACACTCAGCCTCCCTGTCCCAATGTCACTGATTAATATACTCAGCCTCCCTGTACCAATGTCTCTCATATAACACACTCAACCTCCCTGTCCCAATGTCACTCATTAACACACTCAGCCTCACTGTCCCAATGTCACTCATTAACACACTCAACCTCCCTGTCCCAATGTCACTCATTGACACACTCAGCCTCCCTGTCCCAATGTCACTCATTAACACAAACTCAACCTCCCTGTCCCAATGTCACTCATTAACACACTCAACCTCCCTGTCCCAATGTCAATCATTAACACACTCAGCCTGCCTGTCCCTATGTCACTCATTAACACAAACTCAGCGTCCCTGTAACAATGTCACTCATTAACACACTCAGCCTCCCTGTCCCAATGTCACTCATTAACACAAACGCAAGCTCCTTGTCCCAATGTCACTCATTAACACACTCAGCCTCACTGTCTCAATGTCACTCATTAACACAAACGCAACCTCCCTGTCCCAATGTCACTCATTAACACAAACTCAGCCTCCCTGTCCCAATGTCACTCATTAACACAAACGCAACCTCCCTGTCCCAATGTCACTCATTAACACAAACTCAACGTCCCTGTCCCAATGTCACTCATTAACACACTCAGCCTCCCTGTCCCAATGTCACTCATTAACACAAACTCAGCCTCCCTGTCCCATTGTCACTCAATAACACACTCAGCCTCATTGTCCCAATGTCACTCTTTAACACAAACTCAACGTCCCTGTAACAATGTCACTCATTAACACACTGAGCCTCACTGTCCCAATGTCACTCATTAACACACTCATCCTCCCTATCCCAATGTCACTCTTTAACACAAACTCAACGTCCCTGTACCAATGTCACTCATTAACACAAACTCAGCATCCCTGTCCCAATGTCACTCATTAACACAAACTCAACCTCCCTGTCCCTATGTCACTCATTAACACAAACTCAGCCTCCCTGTCCCAATGTCACTCATTAACACAAACTCAGCCTCCCTGTCCCAATGTCACTCAATAACACACTCAACCTCCCTGTCCCAACGTCACTCATTAACACAAACTCAGCCTCCCTGTCCCAATGTCACTCATTAACACACTCAGCCTCCCTGTCCCAATGTCACTCATTAACACAAACTCAACCTCCCTGTCCCAATGTCACTCATTAACACACTCAGCCTCCCTGTCCCAATGTCACTCATTAACACAAACTCAACCTCCCTGTCCCAATGTCACTCATTAACACACTCAACCTCCCTGTCCCAATGTCACTCATTAACACAAACTCAACCTCCCTGTCCCAATGTCACTCATTAACACACTCAACCTCCCGGTCCCAATGTCACTCATTAACACACTCAGCCTCACTGTCCCAATGTCACTCATTAACACACTCAACCTCCCTGTCCCAATGTCACTCATTAACACACTCAACCTCCCTGTCCCAATGTCACTCATGAACAAACTCAACCTCCCTGTACCAATGTCACTCATTAACACACTCAACCTCCCTGTCCCAATGTCACTCATTGACACAAACTCAACGCCCCTGTCCCAATGTCACTCATTAACACACTCAACGTCCCAGTCCCAATGTCACTCATTAACACAAACTCAACCTCCCTGTCCCAATGTCACTCATTAACACACTCAGCCTGCCTGTCCCAATGTCACTCATTAACACACTCAGCCTCCCTGTCCCAATGTCACTCAATAACACACTCAGCCTCCCTGTCCCAATGTCACTCATTAACACACTCAGCCTCCCTGTCCCAATGTCACTCATTAACACAAACTCAACGCCCCTGTCCCAATGTCACTCATTAACACACTCAACGTCCCTGTCCCAATGTCACTCATTAACACAAACTCAACCTCCCTGTCCCAATGTCACTCATTAACACACTCAGCCTCCCTGTAACAATGTCACTCATTAACACAAACTCAACCTCCCTGTCCCAATGTCACTCATTAACACACTCAACCTCCCTGTCCCAATGTCAATCATTAACACACTCAGCCTGCCTGTCCCTATGTCACTCATTAACACAAACTCAGCGTCCCTGTAACAATGTCACTCATTAACACACTCAGCCTCCCTGTCCCAATGTCACTCATTAACACAAACGCAAGCTCCTTGTCCCAATGTCACCCATTAACACACTCAGCCTCACTGTCTCAATGTCACTCATTAACACAAACGCAACCTCCCTGTCCCAATGTCACTCATTAACACAAACTCAGCCTCCCTGTCCCAATGTCACTCATTAACACAAACGCAACCTCCCTGTCCCAATGTCACTCATTAACACAAACTCAACGTCCCTGTCCCAATGTCACTCATTAACACACTCAGCCTCCCTGTCCCAATGTCACTCTTTAACACAAACTCAACGTCCCTGTAACAATGTCACTCATTAACACACTCAGCCTCACTGTCCCAATGTCACTCATTAACACACTCATCCTCCCTATCCCAATGTCACTCTTTAACACAAACTCAACGTCCCTGTACCAATGTCACTCATTAACACAAACTCAGCATCCCTGTCCCAATGTCACTCATTAACACACTCAACCTCCCTGTCCCAATGTCAATCATTAACACACTCAGCCTGCCTGTCCCTATGTCACTCATTAACACAAACTCAGCGTCCCTGTAACAATGTCACTCATTAACACACTCAGCCTCCCTGTCCCAATGTCACTCATTAACACAAACTCAACCTCCCTGTCCCAATGTCACTCATTAACACACTCAACCTCCCTGTCCCAACGTCACTCATTAACACAAACTCAGCCTCCCTGTCCCAATGTCACTCATTAACACACTCAGCCTCCCTGTCCCAATGTCACTCATTAACACAAACTCAACCTCCCTGTCCCAATGTCACTCATTAACACACTCAGCCTCCCTGTCCCAATGTCACTCATTAACACAAACTCAACCTCCCTGTCCCAATGTCACTCATTAACACACTCAACCTCCCTGTCCCAATGTCACTCATTAACACAAACTCAACCTCCCTGTCCCAATGTCACTCATTAACACACACAACCTCCCGGTCCCAATGTCACTCATTAACACACTCAGCCTCACTGTCCCAATGTCACTCATTAACACACTCAACCTCCCTGTCCCAATGTCACTCATTAACACACTCAACCTCCCTGTCCCAATGTCACTCATGAACAAACTCAACCTCCCTGTCCCAATGTCACTCATTAACACACTCAGCCTCCCTGTCCCAATGTCACTCTTTAACACACTCAGCCTGCCTGTCCCAATGTCACTCATTAACACACTCAGCTTCCCTGTAACAATGTTACTCATTAACACAAACTCAACCTCCCTGTCCCAATGTCACTCATTAACACACTCAGCCTCCCTGTCCCAATGTCACTCATTAACACAAACTCAACCTCCCTGTCCCAATGTCACTCATTAACACACTCAACCTCCCTGTCCCAATGTCAATCATTAACACACTCAGCCTGCCTGTCCCTATGTCACTCATTAACACAAACTCAGCGTCCCTGTAACAATGTCACTCATTAACACACTCAGCCTCCCTGTCCCAATGTCACTCATTAACACAAACGCAAGCTCCTTGTCCCAATGTCACTCATTAACACACTCAGCCTCACTGTCTCAATGTCACTCATTAACACAAACGCAACCTCCCTGTCCCAATGTCACTCATTAACACAAACTCAGCCTCCCTGTCCCAATGTCACTCATTAACACAAACGCAACCTCCCTGTCCCAATGTCACTCATTAACACAAACTCAACGTCCCTGTCCCAATGTCACTCATTAACACACTCAGCCTCCCTGTCCCAATGTCACTCATTAACACAAACTCAGCCTCCCTGTCCCATTGTCACTCAATAACACACTCAGCCTCATTGTCCCAATGTCACTCTTTAACACAAACTCAACCTCCCTGTCCCAATGTCAATCATTAACACACTCAGCCTGCCTGTCCCTATGTCACTCATTAACACAAACTCAGCGTCCCTGTAACAATGTCACTCATTAACACACTCAGCCTCCCTGTCCCAATGTCACTCATTAACACAAACGCAAGCTCCTTGTCCCAATGTCACTCATTAACACACTCAGCCTCACTGTCTCAATGTCACTCATTAACACAAACGCAACCTCCCTGTCCCAATGTCACTCATTAACACAAACTCAGCCTCCCTGTCCCAATGTCACTCATTAACACAAACGCAACCTCCCTGTCCCAATGTCACTCATTAACACAAACTCAACGTCCCTGTCCCATTGTCACTCAATAACACACTCAGCCTCATTGTCCCAATGTCACTCTTTAACACAAACTCAACGTCCCTGTAACAATGTCACTCATTAACACACTCAGCCTCACTGTCCCAATGTCACTCATTAACACACTCATCCTCCCTATCCCAATGTCACTCTTTAACACAAACTCAACGTCCCTGTACCAATGTCACTCATTAACACAAACTCAGCATCCCTGTCCCAATGTCACTCATTAACACAAACTCAGCCTCCCTGTCCCAATGTCACCAATTAACACAAACTCAACCTCCCTGTCCCAATGTCACTCATTAACACACTCAGCCTCCCTGTCCCAATGTCACTCATTAACACAAACTCAACCTCCCTGTCCCAATGTCACTCAGTAACACACTCAACCTCCCTGTCCCAACGTCACTCATTAACACAAACTCAGCCTCCCTGTCCCAATGTCACTCATTAACACACTCAGCCTCCCTGTCCCAATGTCACTCATTAACACAAACTCAACCTCCCTGTCCCAATGTCACTCATTAACACACTCAGCCTCCCTGTCCCAATGTCACTCATTAACACAAACTCAACCTCCCTGTCCCAATGTCACTCATTAACACACTCAACCTCCCTGTCCCAATGTCACTCATTAACACAAACTCAACCTCCCTGTCCCAATGTCACTCATTAACACACTCAACCTCCCGGTCCCAATGTCACTCATTAACACACTCAGCCTCACTGTCCCAATGTCACTCATTAACACACTCAACCTCCCTGTCCCAATGTCACTCATTAACACACTCAACCTCCCTGTCCCAATGTCACTCATGAACAAACTCAACCTCCCTGTCCCAATGTCACTCATTAACACACTCAGCCTCCCTGTACCAATGTCTCTCATATAACACACTCAGCCTCCCTGTCCCAATGTCACTCATTAATATACTCAGCCTCCCTGTACCAATGTCTCTCATATAACACACTCAACCTCCCTGTCCCAATGTCACTCATTAACACACTCAGCCTCACTGTCCCAATGTCACTCATTAACACACTCAACCTCCCTGTCCCAATGTCACTCATTAACACACTCAGCCTCCCTGTCCCAATGTCACTCATTAACACAAACTCAACCTCCCTGTCCCAATGTCACTCATTAACACACTCAACCTCCCTGTCCCAATGTCAATCATTAACACACTCAGCCTGCCTGTCCCTATGTCACTCATTAACACAAACTCAGCGTCCCTGTAACAATGTCACTCATTAACACACTCAGCCTCCCTGTCCCAATGTCACTCATTAACACAAACGCAAGCTCCTTGTCCCAATGTCACTCATTAACACACTCAGCCTCACTGTCTCAATGTCACTCATTAACACAAACGCAACCTCCCTGTCCCAATGTCACTCATTAACACAAACTCAGCCTCCCTGTCCCAATGTCACTCATTAACACAAACGCAACCTCCCTGTCCCAATGTCACTCATTAACACAAACTCAACGTCCCTGTCCCAATGTCACTCATTAACACACTCAGCCTCCCTGTCCCAATGTCACTCATTAACACAAACTCAGCCTCCCTGTCCCATTGTCACTCAATAACACACTCAGCCTCATTGTCCCAATGTCACTCTTTAACACAAACTCAACGTCCCTGTAACAATGTCACTCATTAACACACTCAGCCTCACTGTCCCAATGTCACTCATTAACACACTCATCCTCCCTATCCCAATGTCACTCTTTAACACAAACTCAACGTCCCTGTACCAATGTCACTCATTAACACAAACTCAACCTCCCTGTCCCAATGTCACTCATTAACACAAACTCAACCTCCCTGTCCCTATGTCACTCATTAACACAAACTCAGCCTCCCTGTCCCAATGTCACTCATTAACACAAACTCAGCCTCCCTGTCCCAATGTCACTCAATAACACACTCAACCTCCCTGTCCCAACGTCACTCATTAACACAAACTCAGCCTCCCTGTCCCAATGTCACTCATTAACACACTCAGCCTCCCTGTCCCAATGTCACTCATTAACACAAACTCAACCTCCCTGTCCCAATGTCACTCATTAACACACTCAGCCTCCCTGTCCCAATGTCACTCATTAACACAAACTCAACCTCCCTGTCCCAATGTCACTCATTAACACACTCAACCTCCCTGTCCCAATGTCACTCATTAACACAAACTCAACCTCCCTGTCCCAATGTCACTCATTAACACACTCAACCTCCCGGTCCCAATGTCACTCATTAACACACTCAGCCTCACTGTCCCAATGTCACTCATTAACACACTCAACCTCCCTGTCCCAATGTCACTCATTAACACACTCAACCTCCCTGTCCCAATGTCACTCATGAACAAACTCAACCTCCCTGTACCAATGTCACTCATTAACACACTCAGCCTCCCTGGACCAATGTCTCTCATATAACACACTCAGCCTCCCTGTCCCAATGTCACTCATTAATATACTCAGCCTCCCTGTACCAATGTCTCTCATATAACACACTCAACCTCCCTGTCCCAATGTCACTCATTAACACACTCAGCCTCACTGTCCCAATGTCACTCATTAACACACTCAACCTCCCTGTCCCAATGTCACTCATTAACACACTCAGCCTCCCTGTCCCAATGTCACTCATTAACACACTCAGCCTCCTTTAACCAATGTCTCTCATATAACACACTCAGCCTCCCTGTCCCAATGTCACTCATTAATATACTCAGCCTCCCTGTACCAATGTCTCTCATATAACACACTCAACCTCCCTGTCCCAATGTCACTCATTAACACACTCAACCTCCCTGTCCCAATGTCACTCATTAACACACTCAGCCTCACTGTCCCAATGTCACTCATTAACACACTCAACCTCCCTGTCCCAATGTCACTCATTAACACACTCAACCTCCCTGTCCCAATGTCACTCATGAACAAACTCAACCTCCCTGTCCCAATATCACTCATTAACACACTCAGCCTCCCTGTACCAATGTCTCTCATATAACACACTCAGCCTCCCTGTCCCAATGTCACTCATTAATATACTCAGCCTCCCTGTACCAATGTCTCTCATATAACACACTCAACCTCCCTGTCCCAATGTCACTCATTAACACACTCAGCCTCACTGTCCCAATGTCACTCATTAACACACTCAACCTCCCTGTCCCAATGTCACTCATTGACACACTCAGCCTCCCTGTCCCAATGTCACTCATTAACACAAACTCAACCTCCCTGTCCCAATGTCACTCATTAACACACTCAACCTCCCTGTCCCAATGTCAATCATTAACACACTCAGCCTGCCTGTCCCTATGTCACTCATTAACACAAACTCAGCGTCCCTGTAACAATGTCACTCATTAACACACTCAGCCTCCCTGTCCCAATGTCACTCATTAACACAAACGCAAGCTCCTTGTCCCAATGTCACTCATTAACACACTCAGCCTCACTGTCTCAATGTCACTCATTAACACAAACGCAACCTCCCTGTCCCAATGTCACTCATTAACACAAACTCAGCCACCCTGTCCCAATGTCACTCATTAACACAAACGCAACCTCCCTGTCCCAATGTCACTCATTAACACAAACTCAACGTCCCTGTCCCAATGTCACTCATTAACACACTCAGCCTCCCTGTCCCAATGTCACTCATTAACACAAACTCAGCCTCCCTGTCCCATTGTCACTCAATAACACACTCAGCCTCATTGTCCCAATGTCACTCTTTAACACAAACTCAACGTCCCTGTAACAATGTCACTCATTAACACACTGAGCCTCACTGTCCCAATGTCACTCATTAACACACTCATCCTCCCTATCCCAATGTCACTCTTTAACACAAACTCAACGTCCCTGTACCAATGTCACTCATTAACACAAACTCAGCATCCCTGTCCCAATGTCACTCATTAACACAAACTCAACCTCCCTGTCCCTATGTCACTCATTAACACAAACTCAGCCTCCCTGTCCCAATGTCACTCATTAACACAAACTCAGCCTCCCTGTCCCAATGTCACTCAATAACACACTCAACCTCCCTGTCCCAACGTCACTCATTAACACAAACTCAGCCTCCCTGTCCCAATGTCACTCATTAACACACTCAGCCTCCCTGTCCCAATGTCACTCATTAACACAAACTCAACCTCCCTGTCCCAATGTCACTCATTAACACACTCAGCCTCCCTGTCCCAATGTCACTCATTAACACAAACTCAACCTCCCTGTCCCAATGTCACTCATTAACACACTCAACCTCCCTGTCCAAATGTCACTCATTAACACAAACTCAACCTCCCTGTCCCAATGTCACTCATTAACACACTCAACCTCCCGGTCCCAATGTCACTCATTAACACACTCAGCCTCACTGTCCCAATGTCACTCATTAACACACTCAACCTCCCTGTCCCAATGTCACTCATTAACACACTCAACCTCCCTGTCCCAATGTCACTCATGAACAAACTCAACCTCCCTGTACCAATGTCACTCATTAACACACTCAGCCTCCCTGGACCAATGTCTCTCATATAACACACTCAGCCTCCCTGTCCCAATGTCACTCATTAATATACTCAGCATCCCTGTACCAATGTCTCTCATATAACACACTCAACCTCCCTGTCCCAATGTCACTCATTAACACACTCAGCCTCACTGTCCCAATGTCACTCATTAACACACTCAACCTCCCTGTCCCAATGTCACTCATTAACACACTCAGCCTCCCTGTCCCAATGTCACTCATTAACACACTCAGCCTCCTTGTACCAATGTCTCTCATATAACACACTCAGCCTCCCTGTCCCAATGTCACTCATTAATATACTCAGCCTCCCTGTACCAATGTCTCTCATATAACACACTCAACCTCCCTGTCCCAATGTCACTCATTAACACACTCAGCCTCCCTGTCCCAATGTCACTCATTAACACACTCAACCTCCCTGTCCCAATGTCACTCATTAACACACTCAACCTCCCTGTCCCAATGTCACTCATTAACACAAACTCAACCTCCCTGTCCCAATGTCACTCATTAACACAAACTCAACCTCCCTGTCCCAATGTCACTCATTAACACACTCAGCCTCCCTGTCCCAATGTCACTCATTAACACAAACTCAACCTCCCTGTCCCAATGTCACTCATTAACACACTCAGCCTCCCTGTCCCAATGTCACTCATTAACACACTCAGCCTCCCTGTCCCAATATCACTCATTAACACAAACTCAACCTCCCTGTCCCAATGTCACTCATTAACACACTCAGCCTCCCTGTCCCAATGTCACTCATTAACACAAACACAAACTCCCTGTCCCAATGTCACTCATTAACACACTCAGCCTGCCTGTCCCAATGTCACTCATTAACACACTCAGCCTCCCTGTCCCAATGTCACTCATTAACACAAACTCAGCCTCCCTGTCCCTATGTCACTCATTAACACAAACGCAACCTCCCTGTCCCAATGTCACTCATTAACACACTAAACCTCCCTGTCCCAATGTCACTCATTAACACAAATGCAACCTCCTTGTCCCAATGTCACTCATTAACACAAACTCAGCCTCCCTGTCCCAATGTCACTCATTAACACACTCAGCCTCCCTGTCCCAATGTCACTCAATAACACACTCAGCCTCCCTGTCCCAATGTCACTCATTAACACACTCAACCACCCTGTCCCAATGTCACTCATTGACACAAACTCAACGGCCCTGTCCCAATGTCACTCATTAACACACTCAGCCTCCCTGTCCCAATGTCACTCATTAACACAAACACAAACTCCCTGTCCCAATGTCACTCATTAACACACTCAGCCTGCCTGTCCCAATGTCACTCATTAACACACTCAGCCTCCCTGTCCCAATGTCACTCATTAACACAAACTCAGCCTCCCTGTCCCTATGTCACTCATTAACACAAACGCAACCTCCCTGTCCCAATGTCACTCATTAACACACTAAACCTCCCTGTCCCAATGTCACTCATTAACACAAATGCAACCTCCTTGTCCCAATGTCACTCATTAACACAAACTCAGCCTCCCTGTCCCAATGTCACTCATTAACACACTCAGCCTCCCTGTCCCAATGTCACTCAATAACACACTCAGCCTCCCTGTCCCAATGTCACTCATTAACACACTCAACCTCCCTGTCCCAATGTCACTCATTGACACAAACTCAACGCCCCTGTCCCAATGTCACTCATTAACACACTCAACGTCCCTGACCCAATGTCACTCATTAACACAAACTCAACCTCCCTGTCCCAATGTCACTCATTAACACACTCAGCCTGCCTGTCCCAATGTCACTCATTAACACACTCAGCCTGCCTGTCCCAATGTCACTCATTAACACACTCAGCTTCCCTGTAACAATGTTACTCATTAACACAAACTCAACCTCCCTGTCCCAATGTCACTCATTAACACAAACACAAACTCCCTGTCCCAATGTCACTCATTAACACACTCAGCCTGCCTGTCCCAATGTCACTCATTAACACACTCAACGTCCCTGACCCAATGTCACTCATTAACACAAACTCAACCTCCCTGTCCCAATGTCACTCATTAACACACTCAGCCTCCCTGTCCCAATGTCACTCATTAACACACTCAGCCTGCCTGTCCCAATGTCACTCATTAACACACTCAGCTTCCCTGTAACAATGTTACTCATTAACACAAACTCAACCTCCCTGTCCCAATGTCACTCATTAACACACTCAGCCTCCCTGTCCCAATGTCACTCATTAACACAAACTCAACGCCCCTGTCCCAATGTCACTCATTAACACACTCAACGTCCCTGTCCCAATGTCACTCATTAACACAAACTCAACCTCCCTGTCCCAATGTCACTCATTAACACACTCAGCCTCCCTGTCCCAATGTCACTCTTTAACACACTCAGCCTGCCTGTCCCAATGTCACTCATTAACACACTCAGCTTCCCTGTAACAATGTTACTCATTAACACAAACTCAACCTCCCTGTCCCAATGTCACTCATTAACACACTCAGCCTCCCTGTCCCAATGTCACTCATTAACACAAACTCAACCTCCCTGTCCCAATGTCACTCATTAACACACTCAACCTCCCTGTCCCAATGTCAATCATTAACACACTCAGCCTGCCTGTCCCTATGTCACTCATTAACACAAACTCAGCGTCCCTGTAACAATGTCACTCATTAACACACTCAGCCTCCCTGTCCCAATGTCACTCATTAACACAAACGCAAGCTCCTTGTCCCAATGTCACTCATTAACACACTCAGCCTCACTGTCTCAATGTCACTCATTAACACAAACGCAACCTCCCTGTCCCAATGTCACTCATTAACACAAACTCAGCCTCCCTGTCCCAATGTCACTCATTAACACAAACGCAACCTCCCTGTCCCAATGTCACTCATTAACACAAACTCAACGTCCCTGTCCCAATGTCACTCATTAACACACTCAGCCTCCCTGTCCCAATGTCACTCATTAACACAAACTCAGCCTCCCTGTCCCATTGTCACTCAATAACACACTCAGCCTCATTGTCCCAATGTCACTCTTTAACACAAACTCAACGTCCCTGTAACAATGTCACTCATTAACACACTCAGCCTCACTGTCCCAATGTCACTCATTAACACACTCAACCTCCCTATCCCAATGTCACTCTTTAACACAAACTCAACGTCCCTGTACCAATGTCACTCATTAACTCAAACTCAGCGTCCCTGTCCCAATGTCACTCATTAACACAAACTCAACCTCCCTGTCCCTATGTCACTCATTAACACAAACTCAGCCTCCCTGTCCCAATGTCACTCATTAACACAAACTCAGCCTCCCTGTCCCAATGTCACTCAATAACACACTCAACCTCCCTGTCCCAACGTCACTCATTAACACAAACTCAGCCTCCCTGTCCCAATGTCACTCATTAACACACTCAGCCTCCCTGTCTCAATGTCACTCATTAACACACTCAACCTCCCTGTCCCAATGTCACTCATTAACACACTCAACCTCCCTGTCCCAATGTCACTCATTAACACACTCAACCTCCCTGTCCCAATGTCACTCAATAACACACTCAGCCTCCCTGTCCCAATGTCACTCATTAACACACTCAGCCTCACTGTCCCAATGTCACTCATTAACACAAACTCAACCTCCCTGTCCCAATGTCACTCATTAACACACTCAACCTCCCTGTCCCAATGTCACTCATGAACAAACTCAACCTCCCTGTCCGAATGTCACTCATTTACACACTCAGCCTCCCTGTACCAATGTCTCTCATATAACACACTCAGCCTCCCTGTCCCAATGTCACTCATTAATATACTCAGCCTCCCTGTACCAATGTCTCTCATATAACACACTCAACCTCCCTGTCCCAATGTCACTCATTAACACACTCAGCCTCCCTGTACCAATGTTACTCATTAACACAAACTCAACCTCCCTGTCCCAATGTCACTCATTAACACACTCAGCCTCCCTGTACCAATGTTACTCATTAACACAAACTCAACCTCCCTGTCCCAATGTCACTCATTAACACACTCAGCCTCCCTGTCCCAATGTCACTCATTAACACACTCAGCCTCCCTGTCCCAATATCACTCATTAACACACTCAACCTCCCTGTCCCAATGTCACTCATTAACACAAACTCAACCTCCCTGTCCCAATGTCACTCATTAACACACTCAGCCTCCCTGTCCCAATGTCACTCATTAACACACTCAGCCTCCCTGTCCCAATGTCACTCATTAACACACTCAGCCTCCCTGTCCCAATGTCACTCATTAACACACTCAGCCTCCCTGTCCCAATGTCACTCATTAACACACTCAGCCTCCCTGTCCCAATGTCACTCATTAACACAAACTCAACCTCCCTGTCCCAATGTCACTCATTAACACACTCAGCCTCCCTGTCCCAATGTCACTCATTAACACAAACTCAGCGTCCCTGTAACAATGTCACTCATTAACACACTCAGCCTCCCTGTCCCAATGTCACTCATTAACACAAACGCAAGCTCCTTGTCCCAATGTCACTCATTAACACACTCAGCCTCACTGTCTCAATGTCACTCATTAACACAAACGCAACCTCCCTGTCCCAATGTCACTCATTAACACAAACTCAGCCACCCTGTCCCAATGTCACTCATTAACACAAACTCAGCCTCCCTGTCCCAATGTCACTCATTAACACAAACTCAGCCTCCCTGTCCCAATGTCACTCAATAACACACTCAACCTCCCTGTCCCAACGTCACTCATTAACACAAACTCAGCCTCCCTGTCCCAATGTCACTCATTAACACACTCAGCCTCCCTGTCCCAATGTCACTCATTAACACAAACTCAACCTCCCTGTCCCAATGTCACTCATTAACACACTCAGCCTCCCTGTCCCAATGTCACTCATTAACACAAACTCAACCTCCCTGTCCCAATGTCACTCATTAACACACTCAACCTCCCTGTCCAAATGTCACTCATTAACACAAACTCAACCTCCCTGTCCCAATGTCACTCATTAACACACTCAACCTCCCGGTCCCAATGTCACTCATTAACACACTCAGCCTCACTGTCCCAATGTCACTCATTAACACACTCAACCTCCCTGTCCCAATGTCACTCATTAACACACTCAACCTCCCTGTCCCAATGTCACTCATGAACAAACTCAACCTCCCTGTACCAATGTCACTCATTAACACACTCAGCCTCCCTGGACCAATGTCTCTCATATAACACACTCAGCCTCCCTGTCCCAATGTCACTCATTAATATACTCAGCATCCCTGTACCAATGTCTCTCATATAACACACTCAACCTCCCTGTCCCAATGTCACTCATTAACACACTCAGCCTCACTGTCCCAATGTCACTCATTAACACACTCAACCTCCCTGTCCCAATGTCACTCATTAACACACTCAGCCTCCCTGTCCCAATGTCACTCATTAACACACTCAGCCTCCTTGTACCAATGTCTCTCATATAACACACTCAGCCTCCCTGTCCCAATGTCACTCATTAATATACTCAGCCTCCCTGTACCAATGTCTCTCATATAACACACTCAACCTCCCTGTCCCAATGTCACTCATTAACACACTCAGCCTCCCTGTCCCAATGTCACTCATTAACACACTCAACCTCCCTGTCCCAATGTCACTCATTAACACACTCAACCTCCCTGTCCCAATGTCACTCATTAACACAAACTCAACCTCCCTGTCCCAATGTCACTCATTAACACAAACTCAACCTCCCTGTCCCAATGTCACTCATTAACACACTCAGCCTCCCTGTCCCAATGTCACTCATTAACACAAACTCAACCTCCCTGTCCCAATGTCACTCATTAACACACTCAGCCTCCCTGTCCCAATGTCACTCATTAACACACTCAGCCTCCCTGTCCCAATATCACTCATTAACACAAACTCAACCTCCCTGTCCCAATGTCACTCATTAACACACTCAGCCTCCCTGTCCCAATGTCACTCATTAACACAAACACAAACTCCCTGTCCCAATGTCACTCATTAACACACTCAGCCTGCCTGTCCCAATGTCACTCATTAACACACTCAGCCTCCCTGTCCCAATGTCACTCATTAACACAAACTCAGCCTCCCTGTCCCTATGTCACTCATTAACACAAACGCAACCTCCCTGTCCCAATGTCACTCATTAACACACTAAACCTCCCTGTCCCAATGTCACTCATTAACACAAATGCAACCTCCTTGTCCCAATGTCACTCATTAACACAAACTCAGCCTCCCTGTCCCAATGTCACTCATTAACACACTCAGCCTCCCTGTCCCAATGTCACTCAATAACACACTCAGCCTCCCTGTCCCAATGTCACTCATTAACACACTCAACCACCCTGTCCCAATGTCACTCATTGACACAAACTCAACGCCCCTGTCCCAATGTCACTCATTAACACACTCAGCCTCCCTGTCCCAATGTCACTCATTAACACAAACACAAACTCCCTGTCCCAATGTCACTCATTAACACACTCAGCCTGCCTGTCCCAATGTCACTCATTAACACACTCAGCCTCCCTGTCCCAATGTCACTCATTAACACAAACTCAGCCTCCCTGTCCCTATGTCACTCATTAACACAAACGCAACCTCCCTGTCCCAATGTCACTCATTAACACACTAAACCTCCCTGTCCCAATGTCACTCATTAACACAAATGCAACCTCCTTGTCCCAATGTCACTCATTAACACAAACTCAGCCTCCCTGTCCCAATGTCACTCATTAACACACTCAGCCTCCCTGTCCCAATGTCACTCAATAACACACTCAGCCTCCCTGTCCCAATGTCACTCATTAACACACTCAACCTCCCTGTCCCAATGTCACTCATTGACACAAACTCAACGCCCCTGTCCCAATGTCACTCATTAACACACTCAACGTCCCTGACCCAATGTCACTCATTAACACAAACTCAACCTCCCTGTCCCAATGTCACTCATTAACACACTCAGCCTGCCTGTCCCAATGTCACTCATTAACACACTCAGCCTGCCTGTCCCAATGTCACTCATTAACACACTCAGCTTCCCTGTAACAATGTTACTCATTAACACAAACTCAACCTCCCTGTCCCAATGTCACTCATTAACACAAACACAAACTCCCTGTCCCAATGTCACTCATTAACACACTCAGCCTGCCTGTCCCAATGTCACTCATTAACACACTCAACGTCCCTGACCCAATGTCACTCATTAACACAAACTCAACCTCCCTGTCCCAATGTCACTCATTAACACACTCAGCCTCCCTGTCCCAATGTCACTCATTAACACACTCAGCCTGCCTGTCCCAATGTCACTCATTAACACACTCAGCTTCCCTGTAACAATGTTACTCATTAACACAAACTCAACCTCCCTGTCCCAATGTCACTCATTAACACACTCAGCCTCCCTGTCCCAATGTCACTCATTAACACAAACTCAACGCCCCTGTCCCAATGTCACTCATTAACACACTCAACGTCCCTGTCCCAATGTCACTCATTAACACAAACTCAACCTCCCTGTCCCAATGTCACTCATTAACACACTCAGCCTCCCTGTCCCAATGTCACTCTTTAACACACTCAGCCTGCCTGTCCCAATGTCACTCATTAACACACTCAGCTTCCCTGTAACAATGTTACTCATTAACACAAACTCAACCTCCCTGTCCCAATGTCACTCATTAACACACTCAGCCTCCCTGTCCCAATGTCACTCATTAACACAAACTCAACCTCCCTGTCCCAATGTCACTCATTAACACACTCAACCTCCCTGTCCCAATGTCAATCATTAACACACTCAGCCTGCCTGTCCCTATGTCACTCATTAACACAAACTCAGCGTCCCTGTAACAATGTCACTCATTAACACACTCAGCCTCCCTGTCCCAATGTCACTCATTAACACAAACGCAAGCTCCTTGTCCCAATGTCACTCATTAACACACTCAGCCTCACTGTCTCAATGTCACTCATTAACACAAACGCAACCTCCCTGTCCCAATGTCACTCATTAACACAAACTCAGCCTCCCTGTCCCAATGTCACTCATTAACACAAACGCAACCTCCCTGTCCCAATGTCACTCATTAACACAAACTCAACGTCCCTGTCCCAATGTCACTCATTAACACACTCAGCCTCCCTGTCCCAATGTCACTCATTAACACAAACTCAGCCTCCCTGTCCCATTGTCACTCAATAACACACTCAGCCTCATTGTCCCAATGTCACTCTTTAACACAAACTCAACGTCCCTGTAACAATGTCACTCATTAACACACTCAGCCTCACTGTCCCAATGTCACTCATTAACACACTCAACCTCCCTATCCCAATGTCACTCTTTAACACAAACTCAACGTCCCTGTACCAATGTCACTCATTAACTCAAACTCAGCGTCCCTGTCCCAATGTCACTCATTAACACAAACTCAACCTCCCTGTCCCTATGTCACTCATTAACACAAACTCAGCCTCCCTGTCCCAATGTCACTCATTAACACAAACTCAGCCTCCCTGTCCCAATGTCACTCAATAACACACTCAACCTCCCTGTCCCAACGTCACTCATTAACACAAACTCAGCCTCCCTGTCCCAATGTCACTCATTAACACACTCAGCCTCCCTGTCTCAATGTCACTCATTAACACACTCAACCTCCCTGTCCCAATGTCACTCATTAACACACTCAACCTCCCTGTCCCAATGTCACTCATTAACACACTCAACCTCCCTGTCCCAATGTCACTCAATAACACACTCAGCCTCCCTGTCCCAATGTCACTCATTAACACACTCAGCCTCACTGTCCCAATGTCACTCATTAACACAAACTCAACCTCCCTGTCCCAATGTCACTCATTAACACACTCAACCTCCCTGTCCCAATGTCACTCATGAACAAACTCAACCTCCCTGTCCGAATGTCACTCATTTACACACTCAGCCTCCCTGTACCAATGTCTCTCATATAACACACTCAGCCTCCCTGTCCCAATGTCACTCATTAATATACTCAGCCTCCCTGTACCAATGTCTCTCATATAACACACTCAACCTCCCTGTCCCAATGTCACTCATTAACACACTCAGCCTCCCTGTACCAATGTTACTCATTAACACAAACTCAACCTCCCTGTCCCAATGTCACTCATTAACACACTCAGCCTCCCTGTACCAATGTTACTCATTAACACAAACTCAACCTCCCTGTCCCAATGTCACTCATTAACACACTCAGCCTCCCTGTCCCAATGTCACTCATTAACACACTCAGCCTCCCTGTCCCAATATCACTCATTAACACACTCAACCTCCCTGTCCCAATGTCACTCATTAACACAAACTCAGCCTCCCTGTCCCAATGTCACTCATTAACACACTCAGCCTCCCTGTCCCAATGTCACTCATTAACACACTCAGCCTCCCTGTCCCAATGTCACTCATTAACACACTCAGCCTCCCTGTCCCAATGTCACTCATTAACACACTCAGCCTCCCTGTCCCAATGTCACTCATTAACACAAACTCAACCTCCCTGTCCCAATGTCACTCATTAACACACTCAGCCTCCCTGTCCCAATGTCACTCATTAACACAAACTCAGCGTCCCTGTAACAATGTCACTCATTAACACACTCAGCCTCCCTGTCCCAATGTCACTCATTAACACAAACTCAACCTCCCTGTCCCAATGTCAATCATTAACACACTCAGCCTGCCTGTCCCTATGTCACTCATTAACTCAAACTCAGCGTCCCTGTAACAATGTCACTCATTAACACACTCAGCCTCCCTGTCCCAATGTCACTCATTAACACACTCAGCCTCCCTGTCCCAATGTCACTCATTAACACACTCAGCCTCCCTGTCCCAATGTCACTCATTAACACACTCAGCCTCCCTGTCCCAATGTCAATCATTAACACAAACTCAACCTCCCTGTCCCAATGTCAATCATTAACACACTCAGCCTGCCTGTCCCTATGTCACTCATTAATACAAACTCAGCGTCCCTGTAACAATGTCACTCATTAACACACTCAGCCTCCCTGTCCCAATGTCACTCATTAACACAAACGCAAGCTCCTTGTCCCAATGTCACTCATTAACACACTCAGCCTCACTGTCTCAATGTCACTCATTAACACAAACGCAACCTCCCTGTCCCAATGTCACTCATTAACACAAACTCAGCCTCCCTGTCCCAATGTCACTCATTAACACAAACGCAACCTCCCTGTCCCAATGTCACTCATTAACACAAACTCAACGTCCCTGTCCCAATGTCACTCATTAACACACTCAGCCTCCCTGTCCCAATGTCACTCATTAACACAAACTCAGCCTCCCTGTCCCATTGTCACTCAATAACACACTCAGCCTCATTGTCCCAATGTCACTCTTTAACACAAACTCAACGTCCCTGTAACAATGTCACTCATTAACACACTCAGCCTCACTGTCCCAATGTCACTCATTAACACACTCATCCTCCCTATCCCAATGTCACTCTTTAACACAAACTCAACGTCCCTGTAACAATGTCACTCATTAACACAAACTCAGCATCCCTGTCCCAATGTCACTCATTAACACAAACTCAACCTCCCTGTCCCTATGTCACTCATTAACACAAACTCAGCCTCCCTGTCCCAATGTCACTCATTAACACAAACTCAGCCTCCCTGTCCCAATGTCACTCAATAACACACTCAACCTCCCTGTCCCAACGTCACTCATTAACACAAACTCAGCCTCCCTGTCCCAATGTCACTCATTAACACACTCAGCCTCCCTGTCCCAATGTCACTCATTAACACAAACTCAACCTCCCTGTCCCAATGTCACTCATTAACACACTCAGCCTCCCTGTCCCAATGTCACTCATTAACACAAACTCAACCTCCCTGTCCCAATGTCACTCATTAACACACTCAACCTCCCTGTCCCAATGTCACTCATTAACACAAACTCAACCTCCCTGTCCCAATGTCGCTCATTAACACACTCAACCTCCCGGTCCCAATGTCACTCATTAACACACTCAGCCTCACTGTCCCAATGTCACTCATTAACACACTCAACCTCCCTGTCCCAATGTCACTCATTAACACACTCAACCTCCCTGTCCCAATGTCACTCATGAACAAACTCAACCTCCCTGTACCAATGTCACTCATTAACACACTCAGCCTCCCTGGACCAATGTCTCTCATATAACACACTCAGCCTCCCTGTCCCAATGTCACTCATTAATATACTCAGCCTCCCTGTACCAATGTCTCTCATATAACACACTCAACCTCCCTGTCCCAATGTCACTCATTAACACACTCAGCCTCACTGTCCCAATGTCACTCATTAACACACTCAACCTCCCTGTCCCAATGTCACTCATTAACACACTCAGCCTCCCTGTCCCAATGTCACTCATTAACACACTCAGCCTCCTTGTACCAATGTCTCTCATATAACACACTCAGCCTCCCTGTCCCAATGTCACTCATTAATATACTCAGCCTCCCTGTACCAATGTCTCTCATATAACACACTCAACCTCCCTGTCCCAATGTCACTCATTAACACACTCAACCTCCCGGTCCCAATGTCACTCATTAACACACTCAGCCTCACTGTCCCAATGTCACTCATTAACACACTCAACCTCCCTGTCCCAATGTCACTCATTAACACACTCAACCTCCCTGTCCCAATGTCACTCATGAACAAACTCAACCTCCCTGTCCCAATATCACTCATTAACACACTCAGCCTCCCTGTACCAATGTCTCTCATATAACACACTCAGCCTCCCTGTCCCAATGTCACTCATTAATATACTCAGCCTCCCTGTACCAATGTCTCTCATATAACACACTCAACCTCCCTGTCCCAATGTCACTCATTAACACACTCAGCCTCACTGTCCCAATGTCACTCATTAACACACTCAACCTCCCTGTCCCAATGTCACTCATTAACACACTCAGCCTCCCTGTCCCAATGTCACTCATTAACACAAACTCAACCTCCCTGTCCCAATGTCACTCATTAACACACTCAACCTCCCTGTCCCAATGTCAATCATTAACACACTCAGCCTGCCTGTCCCTATGTCACTCATTAACACAAACTCAGCGTCCCTGTAACAATGTCACTCATTAACACACTCAGCCTCCCTGTCCCAATGTCACTCATTAACACAAACGCAAGCTCCTTGTCCCAATGTCACTCATTAACACACTCAGCCTCACTGTCTCAATGTCACTCATTAACACAAACGCAACCTCCCTGTCCCAATGTCACTCATTAACACAAACGCAACCTCCCTGTCCCAATGTCACTCATTAACACAAACTCAACGTCCCTGTCCCAATGTCACTCATTAACACACTCAGCCTCCCTGTCCCAATGTCACTCATTAACACAAACTCAGCCTCCCTGTCCCATTGTCACTCAATAACACACTCAGCCTCATTGTCCCAATGTCACTCTTTAACACAAACTCAACGTCCCTGTAACAATGTCACTCATTAACACACTCAGCCTCACTGTCCCAATGTCACTCATTAACACACTCATCCTCCCTATCCCAATGTCACTCTTTAACACAAACTCAACGTCCCTGTAACAATGTCACTCATTAACACAAACTCAGCATCCCTGTCCCAATGTCACTCATTAACACAAACTCAACCTCCCTGTCCCTATGTCACTCATTAACACAAACTCAGCCTCCCTGTCCCAATGTCACTCATTAACACAAACTCAGCCTCCCTGTCCCAATGTCACTCAATAACACACTCAACCTCCCTGTCCCAACGTCACTCATTAACACAAACTCAGCCTCCCTGTCCCAATGTCACTCATTAACACACTCAGCCTCCCTGTCCCAATGTCACTCATTAACACAAACTCAACCTCCCTGTCCCAATGTCACTCATTAACACACTCAGCCTCCCTGTCCCAATGTCACTCATTAACACAAACTCAACCTCCCTGTCCCAATGTCACTCATTAACACACTCAACCTCCCTGTCCCAATGTCACTCATTAACACAAACTCAACCTCCCTGTCCCAATGTCACTCATTAACACACTCAACCTCCCGGTCCCAATGTCACTCATTAACACACTCAGCCTCACTGTCCCAATGTCACTCATTAACACACTCAACCTCCCTGTCCCAATGTCACTCATTAACACACTCAACCTCCCTGTCCCAATGTCACTCATGAACAAACTCAACCTCCCTGTACCAATGTCACTCATTAACACACTCAGCCTCCCTGGACCAATGTCTCTCATATAACACACTCAGCCTCCCTGTCCCAATGTCACTCATTAATATACTCAGCCTCCCTGTACCAATGTCTCTCATATAACACACTCAACCTCCCTGTCCCAATGTCACTCATTAACACACTCAGCCTCACTGTCCCAATGTCACTCATTAACACACTCAACCTCCCTGTCCCAATGTCACTCATTAACACACTCAGCCTCCCTGTCCCAATGTCACTCATTAACACACTCAGCCTCCTTGTACCAATGTCTCTCATATAACACACTCAGCCTCCCTGTCCCAATGTCACTCATTAATATACTCAGCCTCCCTGTACCAATGTCTCTCATATAACACACTCAACCTCCCTGTCCCAATGTCACTCATTAACACACTCAGCCTCCCTGTCCCAATGTCACTCATTAACACACTCAACCTCCCTGTCCCAATGTCACTCATTAACACACTCAGCCTGCCTGTCCCAATGTCACTCATTAACACAAACTCAACCTCCCTGTCCCAATGTCACTCATTAACACAAACTCAACCTCCCTGTCCCAATGTCACTCATTAACACACTCAGCCTCCCTGTCCCAATGTCACTCATTAACACAAACTCAACCTCCCTGTCCCAATGTCACTCATTAACACACTCAGCCTCCCTGTCCCAATGTCACTCATTAACACACTCAGCCTCCCTGTCCCAATATCACTCATTAACACAAACTCAACCTCCCTGTCCCAATGTCACTCATTAACACACTCAGCCTCCCTGTCCCAATGTCACTCATTAACACAAACACAAACTCCCTGTCCCAATGTCACTCATTAACACACTCAGCCTGCCTGTCCCAATGTCACTCATTAACACACTCAGCCTCCCTGTCCCAATGTCACTCATTAACACAAACTCAGCCTCCCTGTCCCTATGTCACTCATTAACACAAACGCAACCTCCCTGTCCCAATGTCACTCATTAACACACTAAACCTCCCTGTCCCAATGTCACTCATTAACACAAATGCAACCTCCTTGTCCCAATGTCACTCATTAACACAAACTCAGCCTCCCTGTCCCAATGTCACTCATTAACACACTCAGCCTCCCTGTCCCAATGTCACTCAATAACACACTCAGCCTCCCTGTCCCAATGTCACTCATTAACACACTCAACCTCCCTGTCCCAATGTCACTCATTGACACAAACTCAACGCCCCTGTCCCAATGTCACTCATTAACACACTCAGCCTCCCTGTCCCAATGTCACTCATTAACACAAACACAAACTCCCTGTCCCAATGTCACTCATTAACACACTCAGCCTGCCTGTCCCAATGTCACTCATTAACACACTCAGCCTCCCTGTCCCAATGTCACTCATTAACACAAACTCAGCCTCCCTGTCCCTATGTCACTCATTAACACAAACGCAACCTCCCTGTCCCAATGTCACTCATTAACACACTAAACCTCCCTGTCCCAATGTCACTCATTAACACAAATGCAACCTCCTTGTCCCAATGTCACTCATTAACACAAACGCAACCTCCCTGTCCCAATGTCACTCATTAACACAAACTCAACGTCCCTGTCCCAATGTCACTCATTAACACACTCAGCCTCCCTGTCCCAATGTCACTCATTAACACAAACTCAGCCTCCCTGTCCCATTGTCACTCAATAACACACTCAGCCTCATTGTCCCAATGTCACTCTTTAACACAAACTCAACGTCCCTGTAACAATGTCACTCATTAACACACTCAGCCTCACTGTCCCAATGTCACTCATTAACACACTCATCCTCCCTATCCCAATGTCACTCTTTAACACAAACTCAACGTCCCTGTAACAATGTCACTCATTAACACAAACTCAGCATCCCTGTCCCAATGTCACTCATTAACACAAACTCAACCTCCCTGTCCCTATGTCACTCATTAACACAAACTCAGCCTCCCTGTCCCAATGTCACTCATTAACACAAACTCAGCCTCCCTGTCCCAATGTCACTCAATAACACACTCAACCTCCCTGTCCCAACGTCACTCATTAACACAAACTCAGCCTCCCTGTCCCAATGTCACTCATTAACACACTCAGCCTCCCTGTCCCAATGTCACTCATTAACACAAACTCAACCTCCCTGTCCCAATGTCACTCATTAACACACTCAGCCTCCCTGTCCCAATGTCACTCATTAACACAAACTCAACCTCCCTGTCCCAATGTCACTCATTAACACACTCAACCTCCCTGTCCCAATGTCACTCATTAACACAAACTCAACCTCCCTGTCCCAATGTCACTCATTAACACACTCAACCTCCCGGTCCCAATGTCACTCATTAACACACTCAGCCTCACTGTCCCAATGTCACTCATTAACACACTCAACCTCCCTGTCCCAATGTCACTCATTAACACACTCAACCTCCCTGTCCCAATGTCACTCATGAACAAACTCAACCTCCCTGTACCAATGTCACTCATTAACACACTCAGCCTCCCTGGACCAATGTCTCTCATATAACACACTCAGCCTCCCTGTCCCAATGTCACTCATTAATATACTCAGCCTCCCTGTACCAATGTCTCTCATATAACACACTCAACCTCCCTGTCCCAATGTCACTCATTAACACACTCAGCCTCACTGTCCCAATGTCACTCATTAACACACTCAACCTCCCTGTCCCAATGTCACTCATTAACACACTCAGCCTCCCTGTCCCAATGTCACTCATTAACACACTCAGCCTCCTTGTACCAATGTCTCTCATATAACACACTCAGCCTCCCTGTCCCAATGTCACTCATTAATATACTCAGCCTCCCTGTACCAATGTCTCTCATATAACACACTCAACCTCCCTGTCCCAATGTCACTCATTAACACACTCAACCTCCCGGTCCCAATGTCACTCATTAACACACTCAGCCTCACTGTCCCAATGTCACTCATTAACACACTCAACCTCCCTGTCCCAATGTCACTCATTAACACACTCAACCTCCCTGTCCCAATGTCACTCATGAACAAACTCAACCTCCCTGTCCCAATATCACTCATTAACACACTCAGCCTCCCTGTACCAATGTCTCTCATATAACACACTCAGCCTCCCTGTCCCAATGTCACTCATTAATATACTCAGCCTCCCTGTACCAATGTCTCTCATATAACACACTCAACCTCCCTGTCCCAATGTCACTCATTAACACACTCAGCCTCACTGTCCCAATGTCACTCATTAACACACTCAACCTCCCTGTCCCAATGTCACTCATTAACACACTCAGCCTCCCTGTCCCAATGTCACTCATTAACACAAACTCAACCTCCCTGTCCCAATGTCACTCATTAACACACTCAACCTCCCTGTCCCAATGTCAATCATTAACACACTCAGCCTGCCTGTCCCTATGTCACTCATTAACACAAACTCAGCGTCCCTGTAACAATGTCACTCATTAACACACTCAGCCTCCCTGTCCCAATGTCACTCATTAACACAAACGCAAGCTCCTTGTCCCAATGTCACTCATTAACACACTCAGCCTCACTGTCTCAATGTCACTCATTAACACAAACGCAACCTCCCTGTCCCAATGTCACTCATTAACACAAACGCAACCTCCCTGTCCCAATGTCACTCATTAACACAAACTCAACGTCCCTGTCCCAATGTCACTCATTAACACACTCAGCCTCCCTGTCCCAATGTCACTCATTAACACAAACTCAGCCTCCCTGTCCCATTGTCACTCAATAACACACTCAGCCTCATTGTCCCAATGTCACTCTTTAACACAAACTCAACGTCCCTGTAACAATGTCACTCATTAACACAAACTCAGCATCCCTGTCCCAATGTCACTCATTAACACAAACTCAACCTCCCTGTCCCTATGTCACTCATTAACACAAACTCAGCCTCCCTGTCCCAATGTCACTCATTAACACAAACTCAGCCTCCCTGTCCCAATGTCACTCAATAACACACTCAACCTCCCTGTCCCAACGTCACTCATTAACACAAACTCAGCCTCCCTGTCCCAATGTCACTCATTAACACACTCAGCCTCCCTGTCCCAATGTCACTCATTAACACAAACTCAACCTCCCTGTCCCAATGTCACTCATTAACACACTCAGCCTCCCTGTCCCAATGTCACTCATTAACACAAACTCAACCTCCCTGTCCCAATGTCACTCATTAACACACTCAACCTCCCTGTCCCAATGTCACTCATTAACACAAACTCAACCTCCCTGTCCCAATGTCACTCATTAACACACTCAACCTCCCGGTCCCAATGTCACTCATTAACACACTCAGCCTCACTGTCCCAATGTCACGCATTAACACACTCAACCTCCCTGTCCCAATGTCACTCATTAACACACTCAACCTCCCTGTCCCAATGTCACTCATGAACAAACTCAACCTCCCTGTACCAATGTCACTCATTAACACACTCAGCCTCCCTGGACCAATGTCTCTCATATAACACACTCAGCCTCCCTGTCCCAATGTCACTCATTAATATACTCAGCCTCCCTGTACCAATGTCTCTCATATAACACACTCAACCTCCCTGTCCCAATGTCACTCATTAACACACTCAGCCTCACTGTCCCAATGTCACTCATTAACACACTCAACCTCCCTGTCCCAATGTCACTCATTAACACACTCAGCCTCCCTGTCCCAATGTCACTCATTAACACACTCAGCCTCCTTGTACCAATGTCTCTCATATAACACACTCAGCCTCCCTGTCCCAATGTCACTCATTAATATACTCAGCCTCCCTGTACCAATGTCTCTCATATAACACACTCAACCTCCCTGTCCCAATGTCACTCATTAACACACTCAGCCTCCCTGTCCCAATGTCACTCATTAACACACTCAACCTCCCTGTCCCAATGTCACTCATTAACACACTCAGCCTGCCTGTCCCAATGTCACTCATTAACACAAACTCAACCTCCCTGTCCCAATGTCACTCATTAACACAAACTCAACCTCCCTGTCCCAATGTCACTCATTAACACACTCAGCCTCCCTGTCCCAATGTCACTCATTAACACAAACTCAACCTCCCTGTCCCAATGTCACTCATTAACACACTCAGCCTCCCTGTCCCAATGTCACTCATTAACACACTCAGCCTCCCTGTCCCAATATCACTCATTAACACAAACTCAACCTCCCTGTCCCAATGTCACTCATTAACACACTCAGCCTCCCTGTCCCAATGTCACTCATTAACACAAACACAAACTCCCTGTCCCAATGTCACTCATTAACACACTCAGCCTGCCTGTCCCAATGTCACTCATTAACACACTCAGCCTCCCTGTCCCAATGTCACTCATTAACACAAACTCAGCCTCCCTGTCCCTATGTCACTCATTAACACAAACGCAACCTCCCTGTCCCAATGTCACTCATTAACACACTAAACCTCCCTGTCCCAATGTCACTCATTAACACAAATGCAACCTCCTTGTCCCAATGTCACTCATTAACACAAACTCAGCCTCCCTGTCCCAATGTCACTCATTAACACACTCAGCCTCCCTGTCCCAATGTCACTCAATAACACACTCAGCCTCCCTGTCCCAATGTCACTCATTAACACACTCAACCTCCCTGTCCCAATGTCACTCATTGACACAAACTCAACGCCCCTGTCCCAATGTCACTCATTAACACACTCAGCCTCCCTGTCCCAATGTCACTCATTAACACAAACACAAACTCCCTGTCCCAATGTCACTCATTAACACACTCAGCCTGCCTGTCCCAATGTCACTCATTAACACACTCAGCCTCCCTGTCCCAATGTCACTCATTAACACAAACTCAGCCTCCCTGTCCCTATGTCACTCATTAACACAAACGCAACCTCCCTGTCCCAATGTCACTCATTAACACACTAAACCTCCCTGTCCCAATGTCACTCATTAACACAAATGCAACCTCCTTGTCCCAATGTCACTCATTAACACAAACTCAGCCTCCCTGTCCCAATGTCACTCATTAACACACTCAGCCTCCCTGTCCCAATGTCACTCAATAACACACTCAGCCTCCCTGTCCCAATGTCACTCATTAACACACTCAACCTCCCTGTCCCAATGTCACTCATTGACACAAACTCAACGCCCCTGTCCCAATGTCACTCATTAACACACTCAACATCCCTGACCCAATGTCACTCATTAACACAAACTCAACCTCCCTGTCCCAATGTCACTCATTAACACACTCAGCCTGCCTGTCCCAATGTCACTCATTAACACACTCAGCCTGCCTGTCCCAATGTCACTCATTAACACACTCAGCTTCCCTGTAACAATGTTACTCATTAACACAAACTCAACCTCCCTGTCCCAATGTCACTCATTAACACAAACACAAACTCCCTGTCCCAATGTCACTCATTAACACACTCAGCCTGCCTGTCCCAATGTCACTCATTAACACACTCAACGTCCCTGACCCAATGTCACTCATTAACACAAACTCAACCTCCCTGTCCCAATGTCACTCATTAACACACTCAGCCTGCCTGTCCCAATGTCACTCATTAACACACTCAGCCTGCCTGTCCCAATGTCACTCATTAACACACTCAGCTTCCCTGTAACAATGTTACTCATTAACAGAAACTCAACCTCCCTGTCCCAATGTCACTCATTAACACACTCAGCCTCCCTGTCCCAATGTCACTCATTAACACAAACTCAACGCCCCTGTCCCAATGTCACTCATTAACACACTCAACGTCCCTGTCCCAATGTCACTCATTAACACAAACTCAACCTCCCTGTCCCAATGTCACTCATTAACACACTCAGCCTCCCTGTCCCAATGTCACTCTTTAACACACTCAGCCTGCCTGTCCCAATGTCACTCATTAACACACTCAGCTTCCCTGTAACAATGTTACTCATTAACACAAACTCAACCTCCCTGTCCCAATGTCACTCATTAACACACTCAGCCTCCCTGTCCCAATGTCACTCATTAACACAAACTCAACCTCCCTGTCCCAATGTCACTCATTAACACACTCAACCTCCCTGTCCCAATGTCAATCATTAACACACTCAGCCTGCCTGTCCCTATGTCACTCATTAACACAAACTCAGCGTCCCTGTAACAATGTCACTCATTAACACACTCAGCCTCCCTGTCCCAATGTCACTCATTAACACAAACGCAAGCTCCTTGTCCCAATGTCACTCATTAACACACTCAGCCTCACTGTCTCAATGTCACTCATTAACACAAACGCAACCTCCCTGTCCCAATGTCACTCATTAACACAAACTCAGCCTCCCTGTCCCAATGTCACTCATTAACACAAACGCAACCTCCCTGTCCCAATGTCACTCATTAACACAAACTCAACGTCCCTGTCCCAATGTCACTCATTAACACATTCAGCCTCCCTGTCCCAATGTCACTCATTAACACAAACTCAGCCTCCCTGTCCCATTGTCACTCAATAACACACTCAGCCTCATTGTCCCAATGTCACTCTTTAACACAAACTCAACGTCCCTGTAACAATGTCACTCATTAACACACTCAGCCTCACTGTCCCAATGTCACTCATTAACACACTCAACCTCCCTATCCCAATGTCACTCCTTAACACAAACTCAACGTCCCTGTACCAATGTCACTCATTAACTCAAACTCAGCGTCCCTGTCCCAATGTCACTCATTAACACAAACTCAACCTCCCTGTCCCTATGTCACTCATTAACACAAACTCAGCCTCCCTGTCCCAATGTCACTCATTAACACAAACTCAGCCTCCCTGTCCCAATGTCACTCAATAACACACTCAACCTCCCTGTCCCAACGTCACTCATTAACACAAACTCAGCCTCCCTGTCCCAATGTCACTCATTAACACACTCAGCCTCCCTGTCTCAATGTCACTCATTAACACACTCAACCTCCCTGTCCCAATGTCACTCATTAACACACTCAACCTCCCTGTCCCAATGTCACTCATTAACACACTCAACCTCCCTGTCCCAATGTCACTCAATAACACACTCAGCCTCCCTGTCCCAATGTCACTCATTAACACACTCAGCCTCACTGTCCCAATGTCACTCATTAACACAAACTCAACCTCCCTGTCCCAATGTCACTCATTAACACACTCAACCTCCCTGTCCCAATGTCACTCATGAACAAACTCAACCTCCCTGTCCCAATGTCACTCATTTACACACTCAGCCTCCCTGTACCAATGTCTCTCATATAACACACTCAGCCTCCCTGTCCCAATGTCACTCATTAATATACTCAGCCTCCCTGTACCAATGTCTCTCATATAACACACTCAGCCTCCCTGTCCCAATGTCACTCATTAACACACTCAGCCTCCCTGTACCAATGTTACTCATTAACACAAACTCAACCTCCCTGTCCCAATGTCACTCATTAACACACTCAGCCTCCCTGTACCAATGTTACTCATTAACACAAACTCAACCTCCCTGTCCCAATGTCACTCATTAACACACTCAGCCTCCCTGTCCCAATGTCACTCATTAACACACTCAGCCTCCCTGTCCCAATATCACTCATTAACACACTCAACCTCCCTGTCCCAATGTCACTCATTAACACAAACTCAACCTCCCTGTCCCAATGTCACTCATTAACACACTCAGCCTCCCTGTCCCAATGTCACTCATTAACACACTCAGCCTCCCTGTCCCAATGTCACTCATTAACACACTCAGCCTCCCTGTCCCAATGTCACTCATTAACACACTCAGCCTCCCTGTCCCAATGTCACTCATTAACACAAACTCAACCTCCCTGTCCCAATGTCACTCATTAACACACTCAGCCTCCCTGTCCCAATGTCACTCATTAACACAAACTCAACCTCCCTGTCCCAATGTCAATCATTAACACACTCAGCCTCCCTGTCCCAATGTCACTCATTAACACAAACTCAACCTCCCTGTCCCAATGTCAATCATTAACACACTCAGCCTCCCTGTCCCAATGTCACTCATTAACACACTCAGCCTCCCTGTCCCAATGTCACTCATTAACACACTCAGCCTCCCTGTCCCAATGTCACTCATTAACACAAACTCAACCTCCCTGTCCCAATGTCACTCATTAACACACTCAGCCTCCCTGTCCCAATGTCACTCATTAACACACTCAGCCTCCCTGTCCCAATGTCACTCATTAACACACTCAGCCTCCCTGTACCAATGTTACTCATTAACACAAACTCAACCTCCCTGTCCCAATGTCACTCATTAACACACTCAGCCTCCCTGTCCCAATGTCACTCATTAACACACTCAGCCTCCCTGTCCCAATATCACTCATTAACACACTCAACCTCCCTGTCCCAATGTCACTCATTAACACAAACTCAACCTCCCTGTCCCAATGTCACTCATTAACACACTCAGCCTCCCTGTCCCAATGTCACTCATTAACACACTCAGCCTCCCTGTCCCAATGTCACTCATTAACACACTCAGCCTCCCTGTCCCAATGTCACTCATTAACACACTCAGCCTCCCTGTCCCAATGTCACTCATTAACACACTCAGCCTCCCTGTCCCAATGTCACTCATTAACACAAACTCAACCTCCCTGTCCCAATGTCACTCATTAACACACTCAGCCTCCCTGTCCCAATGTCACTCATTAACACAAACTCAACCTCCCTGTCCCAATGTCAATCATTAACACACTCAGCCTCCCTGTCCCAATGTCACTCATTAACACAAACTCAACCTCCCTGTCCCAATGTCAATCATTAACACACTCAGCCTCCCTGTCCCAATGTCACTCATTAACACACTCAGCCTCCCTGTCCCAATGTCACTCATTAACACACTCAGCCTCCCTGTCCCAATGTCACTCATTAACACAAACTCAACCTCCCTGTCCCAATGTCACTCATTAACACACTCAGCCTCCCTGTCCCAATGTCACTCATTAACACACTCAGCCTCCCTGTCCCAATGTCACTCATTAACACACTCAGCCTGCCTGTCCCAATGTCACTCATTAACACAAACTCAACCTCCCTGTCCCAATGTCACTCATTAACACACTCAACCTTCCTGTCCCAATGTCAATCATTAACACACTCAGCCTGCCTGTCCCTATGTCACTCATTAACACAAACTCAGCGTCCCTGTAACAATGTCACTCATTTACACACTCAGCCTCCCTGTCCCAATGTCACTCATTAACACAAACGCAAGCTCCTTGTCCCAATGTCACTTATTAACACACTCAGCCTCACTGTCTCAATGTCACTCATTAACACAAACGCAACCTCCCTGTCCCAATGTCACTCATTAGCACAAACTCAGCCTCCCTGTCCCAATGTCACTCATTAACACAAACGCAACCTCCCTGTCCCAATGTCACTCATTAACACAAACTCAACGTCCCTGTCCCAATGTCACTCATTAACACACTCAGCCTCCCTGTCCCAATGTCACTCATTAACACAAACTCAGCCTCCCTGTCCCATTGTCACTCAATAACACACTCAGCCTCATTGTCCCAATGTCACTCTTTAACACAAACTCAACGTCCCTGTAACAATGTCACTCATTAACACACTCAGCCTCACTGTCCCAATGTCACTCATTAACACACTCAACCTCCCTATCCCAATGTCACTCTTTAACGCAAACTCAACGTCCCTGTACCAATGTCACTCATTAACACAAACTCAGCATCCCTGTCCCAATGTCACTCATTAACACAAACTCAACCTCCCTGTCCCTATGTCACTCATTAACACAAACTCAGCCTCCCTGTCCCAATGTCACTCATTAACACAAACTCAGCCTCCCTGTCCCAATGTCACTCAATAACACACTCAACCTCCCTGTCCCAACGTCACTCATTAACACAAACTCAGCCTCCCTGTCCCAATGTCACTCATTAACACACTCAGCCTCCCTGTCCCAATGTCACTCATTAACACAAACTCAACCTCCCTGTCCCAATGTCACTCATTAACACACTCAGCCTCCCTGTCCCAATGTCACTCATTAACACAAACTCAACCTCCCTGTCCCAATGTCACTCATTAACACACTCAACCTCCCTGTCCCAATGTCACTCATTAACACAAACTCAACCTCCCTGTCCCAATGTCACTCATTAACACACTCAACCTCCCTGTCCCAATGTCACTCATTAACACACTCAGCCTCACTGTCCCAATGTCACTCATTAACACACTCAACCTCCCTGTCCCAATGTCACTCATTAACACACTCAACCTCCCTGTCCCAATGTCACTCATGAACAAACTCAACCTCCCTGTCCCAATGTCACTCATTAACACACTCAGCCTCCCTGTACCAATGTCTCTCATATAACACACTCAGCCTCCCTGTCCCAATGTCACTCATTAATATACTCAGCCTCCCTGTACCAATGTCTCTCATATAACACACTCAACCTCCCTGTCCCAATGTCACTCATTAACACACTCAGCCTCACTGTCCCAATGTCACTCATTAACACACTCAACCTCCATGTCCCAATGTCACTCATTAACACACTCAGCCTCCCTGTCCCAATGTCACTCATTAACACACTCAGCCTCCCTGTACCAATGTCTCTCATATAACACACTCAGCCTGCCTGTCCCAATGTCACTCATTAATATACTCAGCCTCCCTGTACCAATGTCTCTCATATAACACACTCAACCTCCCTGTCCCAATGTCACTCATTAACACACTCAGCCTCCCTGTCCCAATGTCACTCATTAACACACTCAACCTCCCTGTCCCAATGTCACTCATTAACACACTCAGCCTGCCTGTCCCAATGTCACTCATTAACACAAACTCAACCTCCCTGTCCCAATGTCACTCATTAACACAAACTCAACCTCCCTGTCCCAATGTCACTCATTAACACACTCAGCCTCCCTGTCCCAATGTCACTCATTAACACAAACTCAACCTCCCTGTCCCAATGTCACTCATTAACACACTCAGCCTCCCTGTCCCAATGTCACTCATTAACACACTCAGCCTCCCTGTCCCAATATCACTCATTAACACAAACTCAACCTCCCTGTCCCAATGTCACTCATTAACACACTCAGCCTCCCTGTCCCAATGTCACTCATTAACACAAACACAAACTCCCTGTCCCAATGTCACTCATTAACACACTCAGCCTGCCTGTCCCAATGTCACTCATTAACACACTCAGCCTCCCTGTCCCAATGTCACTCATTAACACAAACTCAGCCTCCCTGTCCCTATGTCACTCATTAACACAAACGCAACCTCCCTGTCCCAATGTCACTCATTAACACAAACTCAACCTCCCTGTCCCAATGTCACTCATTAACACAAATGCAACCTCCTTGTCCCAATGTCACTCATTAACACAAACTCAGCCTCCCTGTCCCAATGTCACTCATTAACACACTCAGCCTCCCTGTCCCAATGTCACTCAATAACACACTCAGCCTCTCTGTCCCAATGTCACTCATTAACACACTCAACCTCCCTGTCCCAATGTCACTCATTGACACAAACTCAACGCCCCTGTCCCAATGTCACTCATTAACACACTCAGCCTCCCTGTCCCAATGTCACTCATTAACACAAACACAAACTCCCTGTCCCAATGTCACTCATTAACACACTCAGCCTGCCTGTCCCAATGTCACTCATTAACACACTCAGCCTCCCTGTCCCAATGTCACTCATTAACACAAACTCAGCCTCCCTGTCCCTATGTCACTCATTAACACAAACGCAACCTCCCTGTCCCAATGTCACTCATTAACACAATAAACCTCCCTGTCCCAATGTCACTCATTAACACAAATGCAACCTCCTTGTCCCAATGTCACTCATTAACACAAACTCAGCCTCCCTGTCCCAATGTCACTCATTAACACACTCAGCCTCCCTGTCCCAATGTCACTCAATAACACACTCAGCCTCCCTGTCCCAATGTCACTCATTAACACACTCAACCTCCCTGTCCCAATGTCACTCATTGACACAAACTCAACGCCCCTGTCCCAATGTCACTCATTAACACACTCAACGTCCCTGACCCAATGTCACTCATTAACACAAACTCAACCTCCCTGTCCCAATGTCACTCATTAACACACTCAGCCTGCCTGTCCCAATGTCACTCCTTAACACACTCAGCCTGCCTGTCCCAATGTCACTCATTAACACACTCAGCTTCCCTGTAACAATGTTACTCATTAACACAAACTCAACCTCCCTGTCCCAATGTCACTCATTAACACACTCAGCCTCCCTGTCCCAATGTCACTCATTAACACAAACTCAACGCCCCTGTCCCAATGTCACTCATTAACACACTCAACGTCCCTGTCCCAATGTCACTCATTAACACAAACTCAACCTCCCTGTCCCAATGTCACTCATTAACACACTCAGCCTCCCTGTCCCAATGTCACTCATTAACACACTCAGCCTGCCTGTCCCAATGTCACTCATGAACACACTCAGCTTCCCTGTAACAATGTTACTCATTAACACAAACTCAACCTCCCTGTCCCAATGTCACTCATTAACACACTCAACCTCCCTGTCCCAATGTCAATCATTAACACACTCAGCCTGCCTGTCCCTATGTCACTCATTAACACAAACTCAGCGTCCCTGTAACAATGTCACTCATTAACACACTCAGCCTCCCTGTCCCAATGTCACTCATTAACACAAACGCAAGCTCCTTGTCCCAATGTCACTCATTAACACACTCAGCCTCACTGTCTCAATGTCACTCATTAACACAAACGCAACCTCCCTGTCCCAATGTCACTCATTAACACAAACTGAGCCTCCCTGTCCCAATGTCACTCATTAACACAAACGCAACCTCCCTGTCCCAATGTCACTCATTAACACAAACTCAACGTCCCTGTCCCAATGTCACTCATTAACACACTCAGCCTCCCTGTCCCAATGTCACTCATTAACACAAACTCAGCCTCCCTGTCCCATTGTCACTCAATAACACACTCAGCCTCATTGTCCCAATGTCACTCTTTAACACAAACTCAACGTCCCTGTAACAATGTCACTCATTAACACACTCAGCCTCACTGTCCCAATGTCACTCATTAACACACTCAACCTCCCTATCCCAATGTCACTCTTTAACACAAACTCAACGTCCCTGTACCAATGTCACTCATTAACTCAAACTCAGCGTCCCTGTCCCAATGTCACTCATTAACACAAACTCAACCTCCCTGTCCCTATGTCACTCATTAACACAAACTCAGCCTCCCTGTCCCAATGTCACTCATTAACACAAACTCAGCCTCCCTGTCCCAATGTCACTCAATAACACACTCAACCTCCCTGTCCCAACGTCACTCATTAACACAAACTCAGCCTCCCTGTCCCAATGTCACTCATTAACACACTCAGCCTCCCTGTCTCAATGTCACTCATTAACACACTCAACCTCCCTGTCCCAATGTCACTCATTAACACACTCAACCTCCCTGTCCCAATGTCACTCATTAACACACTCAACCTCCCTGTCCCAATGTCACTCAATAACACACTCAGCCTCCCTGTCCCAATGTCACTCATTAACACACTCAGCCTCACTGTCCCAATGTCACTCATTAACACAAACTCAACCTCCCTGTCCCAATGTCACTCATTAACACACTCAACCTCCCTGTCCCAATGTCACTCATGAACAAACTCAACCTCCCTGTCCCAATGTCACTCATTAACACACTCAGCCTCCCTGTACCAATGTCTCTCATATAACACACTCAGCCTCCCTGTCCCAATGTCACTCATTAATATACTCAGCCTCCCTGTACCAATGTCTCTCATATAACACACTCAACCTCCCTGTCCCAATGTCACTCATTAACACACTCAGCCTCCCTGTACCAATGTTACTCATTAACACAAACTCAACCTCCCTGTCCCAATGTCACTCATTAACACACTCAGCCTCCCTGTACCAATGTTACTCATTAACACAAACTCAACCTCCCTGTCCCAATGTCACTCATTAACACACTCAGCCTCCCTGTCCCAATGTCACTCATTAACACACTCAGCCTCCCTGTCCCAATATCACTCATTAACACACTCAACCTCCCTGTCCCAATGTCACTCATTAACACAAACTCAACCTCCCTGTCCCAATGTCACTCATTAACACACTCAGCCTCCCTGTCCCAATGTCACTCATTAACACACTCAGCCTCCCTGTCCCAATGTCACTCATTAACACACTCAGCCTCCCTGTCCCAATGTCACTCATTAACACAAACTCAACCTCCCTGTCCCAATGTCACTCATTAACACACTCAGCCTCCCTGTCCCAATGTCACTCATTAACACAAACTCAGCGTCCCTGTAACAATGTCACTCATGAACACACTCAGCCTCCCTGTCCCAATGTCACTCATTAACACAAACTCAACCTCCCTGTCCCAATGTCAATCATTAACACACTCAGCCTGCCTGTCCCTATGTCACTCATTAACTCAAACTCAACCTCCCTGTAACAATGTCACTCATTAACACACTCAGCCTCCCTGTCCCAATGTCACTCATTAACACACTCAGCCTCCCTGTCCCAATGTCACTCATTAACACACTCAGCCTCCCTGTCCCAATGTCACTCATTAACACACTCAGCCTCCCTGTCCCAATGTCACTCATTAACACAAACTCAACCTCCCTGTCCCAATGTCACTCATTAACACACTCAGCCTCCCTGTCCCAATGTCACTCATTAACACACTCAGCCTCCCTGTCCCAATGTCACTCATTAACACACTCAGCCTGCCTGTCCCAATGTCACTCATTAACACAAACTCAACCTCCCTGTCCCAATGTCACTCATTAACACACTCAACCTTCCTGTCCCAATGTCAATCATTAACACACTCAGCCTGCCTGTCCCTATGTCACTCATTAACACAAACTCAGCGTCCCTGTAACAATGTCACTCATTAACACACTCAGCCTCCCTGTCCCAATGTCACTCATTAACACAAACGCAAGCTCCTTGTCCCAATGTCACTTATTAACACACTCAGCCTCACTGTCTCAATGTCACTCATTAACACAAACGCAACCTCCCTGTCCCAATGTCACTCATTAACACAAACTCAGCCTCCCTGTCCCAATGTCACTCATTAACACACTCAGCCTCACTGTCTCAATGTCACTCATTAACACAAATGCAACCTCCCTGTCCCAATGTCACTCATTAACACCAACTCAGCCTCCCTGTCCCAATGTCACTCATTAACACACTCAGCCTCCCTGTCCCAATGTCACTCATTAACACAAACTCAACGTCCCTGTCCCAATGTCACTCATTAACACACTCAGCCTCCCTGTACCAATGTCACTCATTAACACAAAATCAACCTCCCTGTCCCAATGTCACTCATTAACACACTCAGCCTCCCTGTCCCAATGTCACTCATTAACACACTCAGCCTCACTGTCCCAATGTCACTCATTAACACACTCAACCTCCCTGTACCAATGTCACTCATTAACACACTCAGCCTCCCTGTACCAATGTCACTCATTAACACACTCAACCTCCCTGTCCCAATGTCACTAATTAACACACTTCGCCTCCCTGTAAAAATGTCACTCATTAACACACTCAGCTTCCCTGTCCCAATGTCACTCATTACCACAAACACAACCTCCCTTTCCAAATATTACACATTAACACAAACCCATTCTTCCTGTACCAATGTCCTACATTCAGCAATCAGCAGCAGCAGGACCAGTTAAAAACAAACGTTGTGAATGCACTTGCTGCATTTTTACCCAGTGAGAAACCTAAACGATGTTTCACACATGAATACTGAGAGTTCTGGAGCTCTAAGAAGGCTGATAAACACTCTTGTAGATTCAGCAAGGTCTTATGGAGAAAATCTGCATACAAATTGCCTGTCAGTATCCTACCAAGAGCCCAATGACCCGCCTCGAGCCACTTATACTTCATGCCAGAAAACTGAAGCAAGGTCTAAGTGGAATCCAGTTTGATTATTTAAAGGAGGTGTATCATTTCATTTTTACGGACTTATTCAGTGTCATTTAGCCTGGAGACTTCATAAAAATATACAGTGAAGACCCTGAAAGACTCTATATCTGTTTTGCTGTATCATTCCCAGGTTATGATGCGATTGCATTCAGTGACTGGTTTGGCAATGTTTAGGTCGCAATCTCTCACAGGTCGGTTTGGAATCGCTCAGAAGCAAGAGGTGGGAACGCAGAAAGCAGGTTTGGAATCTAGTGGCGCTGTTTGGCAGGGAGTTTCTATCTCTAAGTTGGAAAAGTCCAGAACAAGTGGCTAGAACATTAACAGCTGGGCCATTCATGAAGAACTACTTCACAGAAAGGGAGTGGGAATCTGGCGTTCTCTCCCCACAAGAAGCTGATGTTGAAAGGCTGCCTGCAGATGTCAAAGCTGAGATTGGTAGACTGTTTATGTTTGGGGAAGGGAATGAAGGGATATCAAACTGAGACCGGTAAGTGGAATTATGATATGGATCAGGAGCTGAACAGACTCCTCCTGTTGCTCTGTGACTCTACAGTCTTTATGTGGTCTGGACAGGATCTGAATGTTTTGCCCCCAGTGGTATATTCCCACACCTGACTGCAACCAACGCTGTAAAACATTGTTTTAACTTGCTGGGCAAAAAGTTTAAGAATTAATAACAAGGCATTACTACTTACCATAAATTCCAGTTGAGATACAGGGAAAAGCCTGCAATAAAAGGAACAGACAATGAACTTGTGCTTTTTACTCATCCAATTGATTTTCTTTGAAATTGACATTTTGCCTATTAATTATCTTGGAGGCTTTGTCCCCTGTGTTCCACACACTTTGTGGACCCTTCCCACTGGACTCTGTGTCCAGTATTGGAAATGCTCTGGTCACTTTTGGGCTTTGTCCTGAGAGTTCCTGAGGGTCCTTCCTGGACATTCCCTGGATTTGCCAGGAATCAGATCTCCAGGGCACTGACCTATGAACACAAAATTTGATTACCAATGCAACTGATGTGTAAATGTGGCTGCTTGTCCGAAATGCTCAAAGCCATTTGATGAAACGTCCACGTTCAAGCAGAATTGGTGAATCTGCTTGTTTCCTTTTCAATTAAAAACAAATTTGTAAACAGGGAAGGACCTTATTATAGAGTCATAGAGAAACAGAAGCAGACCATTTGGTTCAACTTGTCCATACCGACCAGATATCCTAAATTAATCTAGTTCCATTTGCCAGCACTTAGCCCATATCCCTCTCAACCTTCCTATTCATAAACCCATCCGGATGCCTTTAAATATTGTAATTTTACCACCCTCTACCATTTCCTCTGGCAGCTTATTCCATACATGCACCACCCTCTATGTGAAAAAGTTGCCCCATGGTTCCCTTTTAAATCTTTCCCCTCTCACCTTAAACCTATGCCCTCTACTTTTGGACTCTCCTACACTGGGGTAAAGACCTTGGCAATTCACCCTAACCATGCCCGTCATGATTTTATAAAACTCTAAAATATTGCCCCTCAGCCTCTAACACTCCAGGGAAAATAGCCCCAGCCCCTCCCTTTTGCTCAAAGCCTCCAACCCTGGTAAAATTGTTGTAAATCTTTTCTGAACCCTTTCAACAAAGTGTTGTACATTTTTGAGTGTTCTCTGCCCCCGTGAATTCAAAACTGAGATGGATAGATTTTGGCTGACTTGACTGACTTGAATTAAGAGGTAGGGACCATTGGTTGAGATGGTAGGAGTGAAGTCAAAGATTAGACATGAACTTATTGAATGGTCCGGCATAATAAAGATCTTTTCCTGTCTTTTATATTTTTATGAATAGCGCCAGGAAAACCAAAACAGAGTGAAATGGTTCAAAGAGGTGCTAACTGCTGCTGCTGAGACAGTACATTAACAGCCTTTTGAATGGATACTATATGAATCTAACCAATTGTCTCAGAGTGGTTTACAACAACTACCCAACAGCCATGTGTAATTTACTATCACAGTTGGTTCTGCTATAATGCACATTTATTAAACATGAATTGGCTATAATGCAGTTGAAGAATTTAGACCATTATTTGTAGAACACGAATTTTCCTGACCTGTATTGGTTATAACACAACTCTGGTCCCATTGGTTTAAATGGTGCTGCTATTACACGCTTTTCTTATAACGCGGGAATCACATGGGAATGAAACCATCACGTTATATCAGTACTCTTCCAGCATATACTTAATTAGCTGTTTTACTGAGACATCCTGAAGTTGGGAAAAGTGCTGTATGAATGGGAGGTTTCTCCTCCTCGAACCTGTGCTCTATAAGCTTCCCGTCCTTTGTGAGGTGCTGCAGGATTATGTCGTTGGAGGTTAAAATCTCATTCAGATCAGAGGAGCCAAGTGGCCTTCCTTATTCTGGTCCAGGGTCACAGCACTGGGGTACTGTGCGGGCACTGTCAGCAGCTACTTACCAAGGCATGGCCACTGGCAGATGGAGATGGCACAACCATGTTACCTGCTGGCCAAGAACACTCCTCGCCAACTGCTGCTGAAATGAGCTGGAGCGAACTGCAGTCTTTTAATTTAAAGTGATGATAAGAAGGCAAGATCCCTGGTGGATACGGAAATGAGCTGGCAGTAGTTGCCATATGGTTCCAGCATGTGGAAGTAACAAGTGTGTATCATTCCCAAGATAGATCTGTGTCGAGGGGTATTCAGAGCAGAGTTCTGAAGAATGTTGGAACATTCACCCACTTGAACGTGTTCTGCCTGTCAATGAGATCATGTCTGATCTGCAACCTTCCTGCTTACACCCACCTTCACCCCATATTCCTCAGGATCTTTAATTTACAAAAACTGTCAGGGAACGATTTGAAGTTCATAATTAATCTAGCATGAATGGCCATGTGTGGTCGACCATTCCAAACCTTGATCAGTCAATTTGAGTGAAACCACCCATTATGGAGGCGACATTTGGCAGAGACAGTGGAAGAGAGTGTTATTTTGATTTGGGGGCGTGACTGGGCAGGCTTTACTTGTACTTCTCATTATATTTGTGAACGTGATTGGCTGCCTGAATTTTGGAACCTGGACAGGTAAGGAGTCAGCAGCCCAGCGTTACCTCATGGGGTCAAAGGTTCTGGTGTCACATCTAGAAGGCACCCATTCAGGCATTCATTTCCTGTGAGACAGGAGTATTAAGCCATCTGTCAGGGTGGGTACCAATACCTGAACAGTCTGGCCCTTCCACTCTTCCCCAGGCAGCCTGCTTCCTTTTGCCAATCTTGCATCCTTTTCCCAGTCAGCCAACTGGAATATAAAAGACTCAGGTTATTAGAGGGCTTGACAGGGTAAATGTGGAAAGGTTATTTCCCCTTGTGGGAGAGTCTAGGATCAGACGGCATCATCTCAGAGTAAGTAGTCATCTGTTTAATACAGAGATGAGGAGTAATTTCTTCTCGTACAGGGCCATGAATCTATGGAATTCTTTACTGCAGAGTGCTGTCGAGGCTGGGTCGTTAACTCTAATTAAGGCTGAGATAGACAGATTTTTCATCAGGAAGGGAATTGAGTGTTCTCAGGAAAAGGCATGAAAATGGAGTTGTGGGTGATCAGATCAGCCATGATCTCACTGAAAGATGGAGCAAACTCACAAGGCTAAACGGTTCATTTTTGTTCCAGTGTCTTGTGGTCCAACATTTCCTATCCCTGTCACTTCCTCTTAATCCCTTCCTAGGTCTAATCTCCTGCAGTCCCTACTCAGCTGACAAAGGAGCAGTGCTCTAAAAGCTTGTGATTTTGAATAAACCTGTTGGACTATAACCTGGTGTCGTGTGTCTTCTGACTGTGTCCACTCCAGTCCAACACTGGCTCCTCCACATCAATCTTTCAAGTCTATGCAGCCACCATTCTGGGAAATATAGGCTGTGCTCCTTCCAAATATTTCCTGCCTAAGGTGAGATACCTTTTCTCATTTTACATTCCCACAATGTATCTACCTGTGATCCCAAGTACCAGGCCAACATCTGCTTGACATTACAGAAATAAGCAGTCTGTATCACCTTCCATTTTGCACATAGGTGCCAGCTAACTGCCTGTTGTCCTTCAGCAACACAATTCTGTTCAACTGGCAGCACTGCTCTTGCAATCACAGCACAGTGCACTCGAATGTCAATATTCACTGCAACACTTTACAAATCTATTTGCGAGCATACTGATTCTGTCAGAAAGAAGACGTGGAGGCAATTCAACTTGGAAAAGGTGCATTTGTAGAAAATAGGACACAAATTTAGAAAGGCTGAGAGTCGGACAAAGAACCACAAATCACTCCACTGCCAGACTGCAGCTGCTCCCGCAGTTAGACAGAAAAAGAGAGAAACTCCTGTGAAAACATGGGAACAGCTGGCCAAGGAAGAATTATTCTTTGCCTTATTTTTGAAGAGTTTTTTCTCTTGGGACTTTCTCTATCCTCTCCTGAAGATGCTGTTTTCTAACAGGGATTTCTAACAGGCCTTTGGTGGTTGACCACTCCTTCACCCCAACTTATGGGTCAGCGTCGTGTGAGAATGTTGACAAGCTCTTAACCAGGACAAAGGACCTGATGTTCCAATGGAGGTCACAGAGGAGGGATCGGGAACTGGAACTCTGACTCAAATTCTACATCCCTACCTTAGAGACACTGACACCAACTGCTATGATTACTTAACCTCAGCACAGACCAGGGACTCCACCTGGGATCCTACTGTCTCAATAGTGCCTACTGACCAAAGCTCTGGGAGTGAGGTGGAGCAGACTGGTACGAGAATGAATAGCTAAATTCAATATTGTATACTAATGTGTGGCAACATGAGCCAAACATCATGGCTGTCTGGGGAGAGGTTCTGTCTTCTCCTATTGGCGGAGACTTCTGTATGTTTATGTGAGACCTGATAGGGCACAGATTATGATGATACTCCCTATTCCACATAGCCAATTAAGGTGAGCTGTTGAACTGATATCCTTGATGCGTACACACTACGAAGGCCTGCATGGCAGATTAAAGCTGAACCCAACACACAGAGACTGATGAGCTGATTGCCATTTTGAAATCTTAGCCCAGAAACACATCGCTACAAACAACAAGGACTTGCAGTTATGTAGGGTGCCCTAAAGCACTCTCCAACTTTAGTCACAGACACACAGCAAGCTCCCACAAACAGTAGTGAGGTAAATGGCCTGGAGTGTCACGTGAACCCAGAGACCTGAGTGGGCAGGATGGAGAAGCGCTCTACTTTAGCAATGGAGTGAAAATGTGAAGATCGTGCATCCCAACCTGGCCCTGCTGTTTTCACAGGGTGGACGGGAATGGAGCAGGTTGTAATTGGCACAAGTGTGGTTCAAGGAGGCAACTGCACACGTTAAACTGTAGCTTCTTTTGGTCTGATCTGATTCTCACTCAGTGGTGGAGGCTGGATCCAAAACACGGCTGATGTACTTCAGAACCGGTTGGAAAAGGTCAAAGCTTACTGGTGATTTTTGGAGAGTTTGGGCCCTTTGAAGGGGCAAGGTACAAATAGATTCCCTGCAGCATGGAAGCAGGCCATTCAGCCCACTGAATCCACACTGACCCTCCGCAGAGCATCCCACCCAGACCCGGACCCCTATCCCTGGAACCCTGCATTTGCCTTGGCTAACCCACCTAGCTTGCACATCCATGGACACTATGGGCAATTTTCTAGCATGGGCAATCCTACTAATATCCCTGGGCTGTGAGAGGAAACTCACGCAGACCCAGCGGGAATGTGCAAACTCCACACAGTCAGTTGCCCGAAGGTAGAATCGAATTCGGGTACCTGGCACTGTGAGGCAGAAGTGCTAACCACTGAGCCACCACGCTGTGCTTTTGGTTTTGGTTCCATAATTCTTTTGGGAAGCTCTCAAGTCATTTCAATTTCCTATCCTTTAAATATTTGAAAAATCTCTGTTAAACAATCGGTGCTTGTTATTTCACACTAATGGTTGTGGATTATCATCACAGAATGAGTGCTGCATGCCTGATTCACAACTTACCATGTTCACAGTGGGGTGTTTGCCAGCTCATAGTCTGAATGGCAGCTTATAAAGTCCTTGAAATGGGAACCATGAATACAAAGAGCTGTTTTTATAAGAATTAAAGCAAGTTAATGAATGAGGTTTTGCCAATGAGAGTGCGCTTTTTGAAATATGAAAACAAACAACTTTATTTAATCTCAGCCTGGTTCTTGAGTTCTGGGTGATGGGTGAGTTGGTATGGGGGTGTGAAGTCAGAGGATGGAAGGGCATGTGTTGGCAAGGATAATGTGAAAGACGACTGGAGGGTGAGCAGGGAGCATAAGGTGGATGAAGCTGGGGATGGGGAGTGTGTGGGGGGGGTTTCAGGCTCGACAGCTGTACATTCCTTTTCGTGATAATCCCTATAAGGCCCATGGGGAATCACTGATTAATTGCTTTGTGAAGCTTGTTGTATATGTGTTCCCTTGGCAACAGGCGATGACTAGTAGCTGGAACTCATCACCTGAACAAGTAATATAAAGCAGACCTCGGGCCCTCTTGTGGTGCCAAGGTAGACTCCCTACTCCTGGATTGGGAGCCCAAGTTCAAATCCCACCTATTCCAGAGGTGTGTATTAACATCGTTACTGAATAGGTTGGTTTGAAAAATAAGTTATATTAAAAAAGAACAGACCTAGGGGTTCTTGTGGTGCAGTGGTAGTGTTTCTAATTCTGAGCCAGGAGGCCCAGGTTCACATTCCACCTGCTCAGAGAGAGTTTAATAACATTAGGAGAAAGTGAGGACTGCAGATGTTGGAGATCAGAGTCAAAAACTGTGGTGCTGGAAAAGCACAGCCGGTCAGGCAGCATTCGAGGAGCAGGAGAGACGACGTTTTGAGCATAAGCTCTTCATCAGGAATGTGTAATAACATTGTGGAACAAGTTGATTAAAAAATGGGATGGTTCGACAGAATTGTCTGTCTCAGGCTGGGATCAGCCGATGTACACCGTGAGCAGTCGCTCTGTGCTGGTGTCTAACAATAAACCATGTTCCTTTCCACTTGGGTGATCTGAGTTATTACACTTTCATTCAAGTTTTTCAAAACCGCAACAAAATGCAGGAGGATGGAAGTAGGCTTTTGGCCCAGTGCTGTCCACCTCTGAACTGGAAACTCTCAGACTCAGCAGGGCTGCCAACTTTCCCCATCCTGAAACACCACCTAGAACCAACCCCCAAATTTCTGAAGACATGTTCAAAGTTATCCATTATTATTTTTTATTGTTGGCCCCTAATAATGCCAACAGATGAAAATCTCTACATTTTGCTCAGCAAGTCTCTTTTGTAAGATTGAAGACTTCTATCAGAGACCAGTGAGATTTAGATGAACACAATTGGAGTCAAAGAGTCATAATGATGTACAGCATGGAGACAGACCCTTCCGTCCAAGTCGTCCATGCCGACCAGATATCTCAACCCAATCTAGTCCCATCTGCCGGCACCTGGCTCATATCCCTCCAAACTTTCCTATTCATATTCCCATCCAAATGCCTTTTAAATGTTGCAATTGTACCAGCCTCCACCACATCCTCTGGCAGCTCATTCCATACAGGCACTACCGTCTGCATGAAAATGTTGCTCCTTAGGTCTCTGTTGTATCTTTCCCCTCCCCCACTCACCTATTGTACTCTATGCTACTTTCTCCCCACCCCCACCCTCCTCTAGCTTATCTCTCCACACTTCAGGCTTACTGCCTTTATTCCTGATGAAGGGCTTTTGCCTGAAACGTCGATTTCGAAGCTCCTTGGATGCTGCCTGAACTGTTGTGCTCTTCCAGCACCACTAATCCAGAATCTGGTTTCCAGCATCTGCAGTCATTGTTTTTACCTCGTTGATCTAAACCCCTCTAGTTCTGGACTCCCCCACTCCGGGAAAAGACTTTGTATATTTACCCTATCCCACGGCCCTCATGATTTTATAAACCTCTATAAGGTCACCCCTCAGCCTCCGATGCTCCAGGGAAAACAGTCCCAGCCTATTCAGCCCCTCCCTATAACACAAAATCTCCAACCCTGGCAAAATCCTTGTAAATCTTTTCTGAACCCTTTCAAGTTTCACAACATCTTTTCAATAGGAAGGAGACCAGGACTGCACGCAATATTCCAACCGTGGCCTAACCAATGTCTTGTACAGCCACAATATGACCTCCCAACTTCTGTACTCAATAGTCTGACCAATAAAGGAAAGCATACCAAACGCCTTCTTCACTATTCTATCGACCTGTCACTCCACTTTCAAGGAGCTATGAACCTGCACTCCAAGGTTTCTTTGTTCAGCAACACTCCCCAGGACCTTACCATTAAGTGTATAAGTCCTGTTAAGATTTCCTTTCCCAAAATGTAGCACCTCGCATTTATCTGAATTAAACACCATCTGCCACTCCTCAGCCCATTGACCCATCTGATCAAAATCCCGTTGTAATCTGAGGTAACCCTCTTCACTGTCCACTGCACCTCCAATTTTGGTGTCATCTGCAAACTTACTAACTGTACCTCTTATTCTTGCATCCAAATCATTTATATAAATGATGAAAAGTAGTGGACCCAGCACCGATCCTTGTGACACTCCACTGGTCACAGGCCTCCAGTCTGAAAAACAACCCTCCACCACCCTCGGTCTTCTACCTTTGAGCCAGTTCTGTATCCAAATGGCTAGTCCTCCCTGTATTCCATGAGATCTAACCTTGGTCACCAGTCTCCCATGGGGAACCTTGTCGAACGCCTTATTGAAGTCCATACAGATCATGTCTAGCACTCTGCCCTCATCAATCCTCCCTGTTACTTCTTCAAAAAACTCAATCAAGTTAATGAGACATGATTTCCCACGCACAAAGCCATGTTGACTATCCTGAATCAGTCCTTGCCTTTCCAAATACATGTACATCCTGTCCCTCAGGATTCCCTCCAACAACTTGCACATCACCGATATCAGGCTCACTGGTATACAGTTCCCTGGCTTGTCCTGACCAACTTTCTTAAATAGTGGTACCATATTAGCTAACCTCCAGTCTTCTGGCACCTCACCTGTGACTATCGATGATACAAATATCTCAGCAAAAGCCCCAGCAATTACTTCTCTAGCTTTCCACAGAGTTCTCGGGTACATCTGATCAGGTCCTGGGGATTTATCCACCTTTACCCGTTTCAAGGCATCCAGCACTTCTTCCTCTGTAATATGGACATTTTTCCCTACATTCTATATCTTCCAAGCCCTCACTGACACCTCAGTCACCTGCCCTGCCTTATTTCCCAAGAGTAGGTCAAGTTTTGCACCTTCTCTAGTAGGTACATCCACATACTGACTCAGAAACTTTTCTTGTACACACTTAACAAATTCCTCTCCATCTCAACCCTTAACACTATGGCAATCCCAGTCAATGTTTGTAATGTTAAAAATTGTACCTCATAATCCTTCCTGACCTCACCTTTCAGTTCTGCTATTATTCTCATTAACTGCATTTGCAGCAGTATGTTCTGTCTACCAAATGCACTGCTGAAATTCACCAAAGCCACTTCCATCTAGAAAGACAAGGGCAGCAGGTACATGGGAACACCAACCCCTGCAAGTTTCCCTCTGAGCCACTCACTTCCTGACTCGGAAGTTTTTTGCTGTTTTACTTCAGTGTTGCTGGGTGAAAATCCTGGAATTCCCTCTCTAACAGCACTGTGTGCGCACATCTACACCACATAGACTGCTGTGGTTCAAGAAGGGTGCTCACCACTGCCTTCTCACGGGCAACTAGGGATGGCCAGATCCACGCCTACAATTAATGTAATTATTCCAAATACTGTATATGAGTGACAGCCAAAAACTCCTGTCTCCTCCTGGATATACTCCTTCATTGTCACTGGCTCAAAATCCTGGAATTCCCTCCTTAAGGGCATTGTGAGTCAAGCCAAAGCAGGTGGACTGCAGTGGTTCAAGAAGACACCTCATACCCACCTTCTCAAGGGCAATAGGGAGTGGGCCATAAATGCTGTTAGTCAGCGACACCCACATCCCACAAAATGCATAAATAAAAACAAAAATATGTGGTTACTGCAAAGTAAAATATTCTGTCTAAACAATACGAAGACTGGTGAGGTCAGGGTCGAGATATCCATTCCAACATTTGGCTTAGTGGCCAGCAGATGAGAAGGGTCTGCCTTTCCCCTGGATAACAGTCACTTAATCCCCGTGCAATGGATTCATTGAGAAGAAATGAGCTGAATATGGAATCCAGGAGCAATGTGTTACTCTCGAGTGATGTGGTGGAGCCGACCAAGCCGTCAACCTTTAGCCTTTGTGTGCTCAGACAGGCCGTGATGAAATCAGCTGGCTTAATTATTCTGTTAGTAGCATAATTCCTCAGAAAGTTACATCTAGGGGCCAAGGCGACACATGTCAGGGTGCGGAGTCAATCCACAAACCAGCTTGTGACAGCGTAAAGCCGGCCACAAAGCAGGCAGCTAGAATGCACAGCCAAACCAGGACCAGCTGCTCAGGATATGGAGCCAGCCCAGGAATTCCAAGCTATCATCCAATAAAAAAAAATTTGAAAATTGTTCCCTAATAAAGGATTGTGTTCTTAAACTCCTCTTTCAAGGAGGTGACGGAGCAAGGGGCCTGAGCCCGGGGCTTGTCCACTCCCGTCAGCTTTCTTTCTTTCTTGCCTTCTTTTCACTTTTGCTCGTTTTGTTTTGTTTTTTCTTTTAAGCCTGGAGAGTGGTGGGTGAAGGAGGATATCTCCCGTGGTGGCAGTGGCACCACCACCAGGTCGAGCTGGACCCAGGTCCACCTCAGCCCGGGGTCTCCTAGTGAGTGAGGAGAAGGTCCTGGGCTGACTCCCCCTAGCCTGGACTTGCAGGTTAGGCTGAGACTCCGTGCCTGAAGCTCAGCCTGGGGGCCTGAAGGAGAAAGGCAGTCTCGGCTCAGCCTGGCGCTCTTGTCCTGGGTTAGCAGTCTTGGCCCAGCATGCTGGTCTTCTTAGGAAGTGGTTTCTGGCCCAATATTCTAGCAGCCCTGTGTGGTGGTCTCATCCTGGCTGAGTCTTCAGGATATTCCATTGTTTCTAAATTGGCTATCCCTGAGCCCAGGAGCCATTAAGAGTCACATACCGAGGGTCTAACCAGTAATAAGTAATCTAAAACTGTACAAGCTACTTAAGCTGAGAGATCGTAACAATTCCTCAAGGCGATGATGCCAAAACAGGACAGTAAGGAAGGTACATGAGTATCTGCCGTGGGAACACACCCATCACATACATGGCAAGTAACTTGGCCAATGTTGTCTCTCTCATATGCTGCAGGCAAGGACCCCCCAAGGCATGGTATATTGCCGAGACCATGCAGATGCTATGACAACAGATAAATGGAGGGCCTCCTCCCTCACCACTACCTTATCACCCATGAGGAAGAACGCCTCATCTTCTGCCTTGGGATCCTCCAACCCTATGGCATCAATGTGGATTTCACCAGATTCCTCATTTCCCCTCCCTTCACCTTATCCCAGTTCCAACCTTCCAGCTTAGCACCACCCTCACAACCTGTCATATCTGTCCATCTTCCTTCCCACCTATCTGCTCCACCCTCCTCTCTGGCCTATCAATATTACCCCCACCTTCATCCACCTATTGCACTCTCAGCTACCTTCTCCCCAGCCCCACCCACCTCTCATTTATCTCTCCACTCCCAAGGTTCCCAGCCTCATTCTTGACAAAGGGCTTTTGCCCGAAATGTCAATTTTCCTGCTCCTTGGATGCTGCCTGACCTGCTGTGCTTTTCCAGCACCACTCTCTCAACTTTACCCACACCGTCTGACTCTGATGATCATCTGGAGACTTATTACTCAGCCTCTCGACACTCCACATTTGTATGGTTTTTTGATCTCTCTGCCTATAAATTCTCTGCCTGTATGCTTCTCTCTCACTCTACCTAACCAAGGGGCAATGCTCCAAAAGCTTGTGATCTCAATTAAACCTGTTGGACTATAACCTGGTGTTTTTTGACTTCTGACCTTATTCTCCCAGATGTTCAGTTTAACTGGTGTGTAATTTCCTGATAAGGACACCAAGATAAGATTATGGGAATTTCAATCAACTTTGTAAATTCTTCCTCACTGACATTGGATGACTGATACTACTCTGCACACTTGTCCAGAATTAATCTATTTATTAGCCCTCATCCCAGACTCCTTCATCAACATCCATGGATATGTCCCAACAGTAGCTCAGAGCCACCAGTTGTGGGAGAGACAGTGATGCATAGGGATTGGCCCAGATTTTCTCAAAGTTTCAGGTCAAACAAGGTTAAAGAGACCTCATGCTGACCACAGTTAGCACTGTCCCTCAACTGAATGAGTACAGCTACAGGGTGAACATTGCTCAAAGGAAACACTACAGAATTCAGGGTGTAGAAAGTTTTGGATGGTAATTCAATAGTAACACCCAGAATCGTTCATTATGGCTGTCGACAATATTTGTTATTAGAAAAGACCATAATACAGTTTAAATGAAAACGAAAATCTCGTCTCTATCACAAAGATGTTTTCTATTGTGTAGTCTGACACTACCAATGTTTCAAATGACAAACGATAGACCAAGCAGTTCAAATCTAGCCAATGATTGAGTGTGCAGACTTTGAATCCATTATAACATAAACATAGGAACAAGAGGAGGCCATTTAGTCCATCAAATCTGTTCTGCCATTCCATACTATCATAGAGACAAAAAAACTGCAGATGCTGGAATCTAAGGTAAATAAGCAAGAGGCTGGAGGAACACAGCAAGCCAGGCAGCATCAGGAGGTGGAGAAGTCGATGTTTCGGGTGTAACCCTTCCTCAGTCCTGAAGAAGGGTTACACTGAGAGAACACAGACATCTCTATAACTCTATGACTCTATTACAGCGCAGTACAGGCCCTTTGGCCCTTGATGTTGCGCTGACCTGTGGAACCAATCCGAAGCCTATTCATCCTACCGTGCTCCATTATCATCCATATTAGATTTTTAGATTAGATTCCCTACAGTGTGGAAACAGGCCCTTTGGCCCAACAAGTCCACACTGACCCTCCAAAGAGTAACCCAGCCAGACCCATTTCCCTCTGACTAACGCACCTAACCTATGGGCAATTTAGCATGGCCAATTCACCTGACCTGCACATTTTGGACCGTGGGAGGAAACTGAAGCACCCGGAGGAACCCATGCAGACACGGGGAGAACATGCAAACTCCACACAGTCAGTCACCCAAGCCTGGAATCAAACCTTGCTGTGCTGTGAGGCAGCAGCGCTAACCACTGAGCCACCGTGCTGCCCATATGTTTATCCAATGACCATTTAAATGCCCATAGAGTTGGCAGGTCTACTACTGTTGCAGTAGAACAGGGCTTCTGTTCAACATTATCAGCCCAATTTTCCTAATAGACACTGGGGCTTTCAAACAACTTCTGCTTTTATTTGGATGATATCACTCAACTCAATCCCTACAATAGCAAAGTATAAGGATAACCCGAACAAATTTTAATTTGATTCAGAAACTCAATAAACAATTACATCTGTGCACCTGAATCCTAAATATAATTTTGAGATTTCCTGAACCCTAGTCTCAATAGGCAGAAAGTTGCTGAAAACCCACCTTCAATACCTAGATGCATCCTAAATTTCTTGTCTCAATATCCAGGAGTGCTCTGAACATCCAGGTAGGTAATGAACCCCAGTCTCAACACCCAGCTTGATCCTAAACCCCAGTCTTAATACCCAGATGTGTTCTAAACTCCAATCTTGACACCCGGACTGTCTCTGATTTCCAATCTCAGCATCTGGTCTTATTCTAACCTCAGTGTCAACATTCAAACTCACCCTGAATCTTAACTTGGTTCGCAGCTTGTACTGCTCACCCTGACCTCTAGCTCGAAGGTTGTAGGCCTCATTCCTGATGAAGTGCTCCTGCCCTAAACGTCGATTATCCTGCTCCTCGGATGCTGCCTGACCTGCTGTGCTTTTCCAGCAACACTCTAATCTTGATTCTGATCTCCAGCATCTGCAGTCCTCACTTTTGGTCTAGCTTCAAAACGTCAACTTCTCCACCTCCTGATGCTGCCTGGCTTGCTGTCTTCTTCCAGCCTCCTGCCATTCCATATGATCATGGCTGACCATCCACTTCAATGTCTTTTTCCCCACACCATTCCAAAATCCTTTATGTCATTGGCATTCAGAAATCTATCAATCTCTATTCTAAACATATCAAATGACTGAGTGGAGAGAATTCTAAACAAAAATTGCTGGAAATCACAGCGGGTCAGACAGCATCTGTGCAGAGAGAACAGGCTAATGTTTGGAGTCGAGATGACTCTTCCTCAGAGAGCTCTGGTGAAGAGTCACCTAGACTCGAAACATTAGTGTGCACTTTCTCCATGGATGCTGCCTGACCTGCTGTAATTTCCAGCACATCTCCTCTGTCTATCCCTTTAAGTATTTCATGGGTTTTCAATGAAATCACGTCATTCTTCAAAGCTCTAGAGAATACTGGCTCAATTTCTCTAATCTCTCTTCATAGATAGTCCAGGGAACACTTTTTTTCCTCTCCCTCTGTGGCAATAACATCCTTCCTAAAGTAAGGGGACCAAAACTGCACACAATATTCGAGGTGCAGTCTACCAAAGATTCAACACAATTGAAGCAAGCCTTACCAACCCTGTCCCATTAGCCTTCCTAATTGTTTGTCATCAGCCTTCAGGATGCTCCTTTTTCACTGTGGGGGACCAGCCCTGGTCCAACATGGTGTCTGGAAGGATTTGTCAGAGGCAGAGTTAAGCTCTGCTCAGAATGCTGAGTGAATTCGGCAAAGCGAACCACGTAGGGCTACTTTTATCTTAAATCCACTCCCCCTCTCCACTCAATCCCCCACCTCCATAGTTGGCTATCTTGAGCAGCCTGGGAATCAAATCTGAGAACTCTCTCATGATGCAGGCTTGTAATGTATTAGGTGAGAATGCAACCTTCTGTATCAAACACGCTGAAAAACAGAAGTGGGTCAGAGACTTTGTCCACCGTCCATCTCAGCATATTAAACTATATCAATGGCATGGACAGAGACAGAGATACTCACTGAAAGAACACACAAATATATATTCCCATACACAGTGACAAATGAAGAGCAGCTGATCAATATAGATCAAGTCAGCAAACTCTTGTACAGGTGTAAGAGAGGTGAATGACATTAATTCAGTTTAAACTGGTTTTCTGCCACTCGCAAATGCTGGACAGGTCCCAGGATTCTTATGCACTCAATCGTCAATCATAAAATTCATTACAAACAAGGATCACTCAGCAGTATTGGAAAGGCCTCTCATTTCTCATTTTAACCCACTCAGTAATAAAGGGGACAAGTGTCTGGAAACAGTGGGAAAAGGGGGTGTGTGTTAGTAGAATTCCCCTCTCACGCAATTCCCTCCTCCTTATCGCTTCCAAAAGAAGGATAAAAATTATTAACTGCAGCAACTTAATGACAAGTGAACCAATTTAACCGGTCAATAATTGAGCCAGCCACAGACTGCAGATTTGAAAAGTGATTCGAGAACTGGGGGCTCCTTTCAACAACAGGAACACTGTGTTTATTTAAGTGCCTTTGATGTAGTAAAACATTCCAAAGTGCTTCTCAGGAATGACATCAAACCCAAACTCTGACCCAAAGCTCAGTCAAAGAGGTCAGTTTTAAGGAGCGTCTTGACAGAGGTCAGAGGAGACAGAGAGATTTAGAATGAACTCCCTACAGTGTGGAAACAGGCCATTCGGCCCATCAAGTCCACACTGACCCTCCGAAGAGCATCCCACCCAGACCCATCACCCAATCTTATCCCTGTAACCCTGCATTTTCCATAGCTAACCCACCTAGCCTAGACATCTCTGGACACCATGGGGCAATGTAGCACGGCCAATCCACCCTAACCTGCACATCTTTGGACTGTGGGAGGAAACAGGAGCACCCGGAGGAAACCCACGCAGACACAGGGAGAACATGCAAATTTCACACAGACGGTTACCTGAGGCTGGAATCAGGTCCCTGGTGCTGTTAGGCAGAGAATTCCAAAACTTAGGAACTCATGTAGCTGAAAGCATGTCCCCCATTGGGGGAGTGATGGGAATCAGAGGACTGCCCAAGTGGCTGGAATCCAGGGATGTGCAAAAATATCAGATGGCTGTAGGGACTCTGGAGATTACAGAAATGGGTTGCAGGGGATCTTCAAAATTATAGAGATGGGAGAGGTGCAGAGGTTGGAGCAAGGGAGCAGTGTAAGGGCTGGAGGGGGTTACAGAGATAGGGAGGGGGTGTAGGGGCTGGAGGGGGTTACAGAGATGGGAGGGGGTTACAGGCTGGAGGAGGTTACAGAGATAGGGAGAGGTGTAGGAGCTAGAGAGGGCTACAGAGATAGGGAGGGGGTGTAGGGGCCGGAGGGGGGTTACAGAGATAGGGAGGGGGTGTAGGGGCTGGAAGGGGTTACAGAGATAGGGAGGGGTGTAGGGGCTGGAAGGGGTTACAGAGATAGGGAGGGGGTGTAGGGGCTGGAAGGGGTTACAGAGATAGGGAGGGGCTTTAGGGGCTGGATGGGGTGACAGAGATAGGGAGGGAGTGTAGGGGCTGGATGGGGTGACAGAGATAGGGATGGGGTGTAGGGGCTGGAGGAGGTTACAGAGACATCGATGGGGTTTAGGGACTGGAGGGGGGTTACAGAGATAAGGAGGGGTGTAGGAGCTGGAGGGGGTTACAGAGATAGAGAAGTAGTGTAAGGGTTGGAGTGGGTGACTGAGATAGGGAGGGCTGTAGGAGCTGGAGGAGGTTATAGAGATAGGGAGGGGGTGTAGGGGCTGGAGGGGGTGACAGAGATAGGGAGGGGATATAGGGGCTAGATGGGGTTACAGAGATGGGAGGGGGTGTAGGGGCTGGAGGGGGTGACAGAGAAAGGGAAGGGGTGTAGGGGCTGGAGGGGGTGACAGAGATATGGAGGGGGTGTAGGAGCTGGAGGAGGTTACAGACATTGGAAAGATTGCAGATCCAGGGTGGGGTGGTTACAGAGGTAGGTTATATGTGTTAGAGGCAGTTACAGAGACAGGGAGGGTTATAGGGACTGGAGAATATGCATAGGCCAGTAGCTAATTAAATTTTGGAGTGAACTGTTCAGAAAGTCGAGTCTGCTCTGCCACTTAACATGATCGTGGCTTTTACATTACCCCCATAACCCTTTACAAATTTGGTAAACCTTTGCTTTAAATAGAGTTTAACACTGAGCCTCCACAACCCTTGAGAATAGAGAATACCAAAGATGTACAACCTCAGAGTCAACAAATTTCTTCCTACCTCAGTCCTAAATGGCATCCCCCTTTTCAAATTGTTTCTCTGTTTCCAGGCTCTCCAACCAGGGGAAATATATTACCTGCATCCACTCTGTCTATTCTTTTAAGCATAATGAAATTACCTCTTTATCGTTTGATGTTCCCAAAAGCCTTAGATGTCGGCCCAGTTTCTCTCATCTCTCTTTAAAGGGCAACATTGCCCTGACAGGAACAAGTCTGGTGAACCTTTGTTGCCCTTCCTCTATGTCAGTAATATCTTTCCTGAGACAAGGTGTTTTCCAACCAAACCCCTCTACAACTGAAGCAAGGCTTCACTGGTCCTGGACACAAATCCTCTTGCAATAACAGACATCATTCCATTAGCCTTCCTAAAAGCTTGCTGCACCAGCACAGCAGCCTTCAGTGGCTTACTGAAGGTTACTCTTTGCACATCTATACTTTCAAGCCTCTTACCATTTAAGAAATTCTCGGGACATCTATTCTTCCCACCAAAATGATAAATGTGCATTTTTCCATGTAGGCAACCCTCATCAATCGTCACTACCCTCAAAAAAATCTATTAGATTTGTACAACACAATATTGCTTCACAAACCCACTGTGACTACCCCTGATTAATCCACGCTTCTCCAAGTTAGTTATTCCAACCTCTCACCTGAGCTACAAATCTTCTCAAGGCTCGCTCTCACCAACATTCATTCCAGTAATTTGTCTCCCACTGAAGACAGACTGAGCAGCCTATAGTTATTTTGCCTGTTCCTCACACCTTTTTTAAATAATGGCACAACACTTGCGGTCCTCCAACCCTCTTGTACATTGTCTATGTCCAGCAAGAATTGGAAATGGTCCTCAGAGCATCCATTATCTCTTCACAGTTTTCTTTAACAAGCTAGGGTACAATTCAAGACAAAAAGTGCTGGAGATCACAGCGGGTCAGACAGCGTCTATGGAGAGCAAGCTAACGTTTCGAGTCCAGATGACTCTTCGTTAGCATTGACCTGAAGTGTGGAGGAGGCAGTATTTATGCAACAGTGTAGGGGTGGAGTGCTGGGGAGAAAAGGTGTTGATAGTGCACATTAAGTGATCGGAATGTGAGAATGGCAGAATGGTGTGTCTAATTGCCAGATTGGAAAGAACAGAGTCCCGCTGGAGTGGAGGGAGGGCAGAGATGACATGGTGACAGACAAAGCTTTACTTGTTACATTCACTGACCACCATCCCCTTCTCCTACTCCAGTCGACAAAGTTAAAAATCACACAACATCAGGTTTAGTCCGTCATGCCTACCTGATGTAGGAGCAGCGCTGTGAAAGCTAGTGCTTCCAAATAAACCTGGTGGACTGTAACCTGATGTTGTGTGATTTTTAACTTTGTCCACCCCAGTCCAACACCGGCATCTCCACATCATATCTCTGAGAGGGGCAACCCTTTCCTGACTCATCCTCTTGCTCTTAGTGTATTGGAAAACAACTTTGGATTCTCCTTAATTTTACTGTATAATTGTACAATAATTTTTCATAACCTCTCTTTTTTATCCTAGTTTCCTTTCCATGCCATCCATGTACTTCCTCTCCTCCTCTAAGCTTCCTAAAGTATTCCTTTTGTTTGAGACTGTCTCAAACTCTACTTTCCTGTTTTATTTGACCCTGTACACTTGCAGCTAACCTGCGAACTCTAGATGCAACATGATCTTTTCCTTTTGTGGAACATACCTACTCTGCTTGGAGATTCTCACTTATGAATACCTTCCACTAATTTATCACCGACTTTCCTTTACGTAGCTATAACCAGTCTTTTTTCCAGATCATTTCTCAATTTCATGAAGTTTCCCCAGTTTTGAACTTTTACTGCCGTGCTTTGTCCCTTTCCATAATGATGCTGAATTTAACTATATTACGATCACTATTTCCAAAATGGCCACCCATTGCTACTTCATTGACCTGTTCAACCTTATTCCCTAAGACCAAATATAGAATTGCACCCTCTCAATTAGGCAACCATTAAGTCATGTTAGGATTCGGATTAGGAGGGTTTTGTGATTTGGTTAAAGAGGCAGTGGAGGGGTTTAGATGGAACATTTTGTTAGTGGGTCCTGGTGTGGCTGATGACACAAGTCCAAGTAATCTGACTAAAACAGACAGAGATTCAGAAGAGGTGTATGAAAAGAAGGAAGGGTATAGTATGGGGTCAGGCTGTAAGGTTACAGAGTGAGGGATGGTTATGGAGCAATATAAACAGAGGGATGAGGATTTTAAATTGGGACAGGTGGCTGGTATAACAAGCATGGGAATGAGGGGTCAATGGGACGTGATGTCAGATCAGATACAGGCAACAGAGATTTGATTGAGCTTTTGGTATTCCTACACCACACAGAATGCATCCCCTTCTCAGGGGCAATTTAGGATAGGAAACAAGGACTGACCTTGTCAATGACGTTCACATCCTCAGAATGAACTTGTAAAGACGAGTTTGCATGTGTTTCTCCATGATCTCCATATGGAGCCTAATGGAATTCAATTACAGCTTGAAATTGTGCAGCCAACTTTGTAGGTCGATGCTTTTGAACTTAGTGAGATTCAGCTGGAAGATTTCAATCAATCTAAAAGGGAAGTTCAGCAAACAGACTAACAGCACAGAGATGACAGATGGGCTTGTGAGAAATGTGGAATGGGTTAAATCCAAAATCAGTTATTGACCAGTGAAGAAAACAAACTGAAGAGAAAGAATAAATTGAAAATAAGAAATCCTCAGCTGCTAGTGTGCCTCATCAATAATGAACTGCTTCCCTAAGTGCCCTATTAGTCAGTGCTTGGTGAGAATATTCACACGCCCTTCAGTAAAAAACCTCCAAGGCACGATGTTTACATGCAGTGTTGCGGGGTGGGGGTGAAAACAATACCATCAGAATCAATTGCTGCTTTTCCCCTTGTCTGTCAACAATATTTCCCCAGACAAAGTGATTCTAACGACAGCAGGCTTTGTTGGAACTCATCCTGCAGTTAGCTTCCATCACACATTGGTTATCACAATGTTAATCTAAGGAAAGCAATGCAGTGCTAACACTTTTGCTAAGTGTCTACCTCAGGCCTGGATGGGGAGATTGTCTGCGATGCACTGTGAACACTGATGCCAAAGGCAATGTACTCACCTCTTTACACACCCTCCAGCGATTATAACCAGTTTACACAACAGGACAAATGGAATTTCCTTTCTTTACAAAACACTGTTAAAAGTTTAAGCATGATGGGCCAATCACACACTGCCATTTATCACTGAATATATCTAATTTATATTTCCTGAGCTTGCAGTAGAACAAACTCACCAGCCAAGTGTGACTGCCTGCCTCCTTCTCTGAAATCAACTGTTCATGGCCGCTGGACAACTGCTCCTGCACCAGAGAGGGAGTGCCATCTTGGGCTTGAAATACTAAACTGAGGCCCTGGCTGCCCCTTCAGATGAACATATAAACATATGGATGGAATAGGTCCCAGCCCCTCGAGCCATTCAATATCTCATCTGATTACGATATGGAGATGCCGGTGTTGGACTAGGGTATACAAAGTTAAACATCACACAACCACCTGATGAAGGAGCAGTGCTCCGAAAGCTAGTGCTTCCAAATAAACCTGTTGGACTATACCCTGGAGTTGTGTGATTTTTAGCTTCATCTGATTATCCCACAATAAGCAGTAGAACAGATCCCTTGGCACCATTTGAAGCAAAACATTGGAGCTCAGTACTGTCCTGACCAACAGGTGTAGAGACATAAAGATATGCAGCACAGAAACATACCCTTCAGTCCAACTCGTCCATGCTGACCAGATGTCCTAAATTAATCTAGTCCCATTTGCCAGCAAATTGGCCCATATCCCTCTATATCCTTCCTATTGAAATACCCATCCAGATGCCTTTTAAATGATGTAATTGCACCAATCTCCACCACTTCCTCTGGCAGCTCATTCCATATACGCACCACCCTCTGCATGAAAAAGTTGTCCCTTAGGTCCCTTTTAATTCTTCCCCTTCTCACTTTAAACCTATACCCTCTAGCTTTGGAGTCCCCCCACCAGGGGAAAATATCTTGTCTATTTATTCTACCCATGCACCCCCATGATTTTATAAACCTCTATAACCTCTTAGCCTCTGACACTTCAGGGAAAATAGACCGGGTCCATTCAGCCTCTCCCTCTAGCTGGAGCTCTCTAATCCTGGGAACATCCTTGTAAATCTTTTCTGAACCCTTTTAGGTTTCACAACATCCTTCCCATAACAGGGAGAGCAGAACTGTATCCAAAAGTGACCTAACCAATGTCCTGTACAGCCACAACATGACCTCCCAACTCCTATACTTAATGCACTGACCAATAAAGGAAAGCATACCAAACACCTTCTTTACTATTCTATCTACCTGTGATTCCACTTCCAAGGAGCTATGACCCTGCCCTTCAAGGTCTCTTTGTTCAGCAACACTCCCCAGGACCTTACCATTCAGTGTATAAGTCCTGCCCTGATTTGCCTTTCCAAAATGCAGCACCTTACATTTATCTAAATTAAACTCCCATCTGCCACTCTTTGGCCCATTAATCCATCTGATCAAGACCCTGTTGCACTGTGAGGTAACCTTCTTCACTGTCCACTATACTGACAATTTTATCTTGCAAACAATAACACTACACCACATTATCTTGTCTTTCTTCCAGTACTGTTTGTGCAAGCTTGCTGGTTGTCACTTATCGTACAATTCAGCCAGTGACTGCATAGCCAGCAAAGTGTTTCAGAGTGTTCTGGCATTGTGGAAAAAATGAAACACCTTCCTTCCTATTGCCTGAGATCTCTTTGAGAAACAAACAAATGGAGGAGGAAGGAAATATAGCGTGCACTGATGACATTGATAAACCACCTGGTCTTTGTACTTCAAGTTTAAGGCATTGTCTAAATCCCATGACTGGATCAACTGGCTTACTGTGCATTTTCCCATTATTCACTATAGGAGAAACCGAGGCAGCTGGAATATTAAGCATGTTGCTCACTGTCGTGTGATGCTTTACAGCTGGAATGCAATATACCTTCATGAGACACATACCATAGCTTTTGACCTGACGTTGTAAACGTCTCAGTCACCATCTTACTGGTGCCACTTGCAGAATGATACAACGAGGGAAGCATGCAACAGTTTATAATCAAAGTGCTCAGTACTAGCCATGACAGGGCAGTGACCATAACTGTAATTTATATGTAGATAACAGGAGTTGTATGAAAGATCCTTCAGTGCCCAGCTATAGGAAGGATATTATTAAGCTGGAGAGGGCTTAGAAGAGAGTTACCAGGATGTTGAGAGGTATGGAAGGTCTGAGTTATAAAGAAAGGCTGGATAGGTTAGGACCGTTTTTACTGGAGTGTAGGAGGTTGAGAGGCGATGTAATAGAAGTTTATAAAATAATGAGAGGTATAGGCAGAGTTAGTGGCAGACGTATTTTCCCTAGGATGAGGGATTTCAAGACTAGGGGGCACATTTTTAAGATGAGAGGAGAGACATTTAAAAGAAGACATGAGGGGCAATGCTTTTACACAGAGGGTGGTTCGCATGTGGAATGAACTTCCTGAGGAAGTGGTAGATGTGGGTACAGTTACAACGTTTAAAAGACATTTTCATAAATACATGAAGAGGAAAGGTTTGGAGGGATCTGGGTCAGGAGCTGGCAGGTGGGACTAGTTGTCTGTTCACCGAGCTGGGAATTTGTGTTGCAGACGTTTCGTCCTCAGTGACATCCTCAGTGCTTGGGAGCCTCCTGTGAAGCGCTTCTGTGGGACTAGTTTAATTTGGTTTATGTTCGGCATGGACTAGTTGGACTGAAGGGTCTGTTTCCGTGCTGTATGATTCTATCTAGTTCTTATTTTACTGGAGCTAACAGAATTTTGCCTCGTCAGGTACAAATCCTGTTGCTGGTAAATAGCCCATCACTGTAGTTACAGCAGACTGTGAGGGCAGATCAGATCACCTACCTGGACTCGATACTAGTCAGGTGGAGCTTGTACTGTGGCCAAAGAATGTCACCGATACAAATCATCAGCAGAACCGACTTTGATCGGTCACAATTCCTTTCTTCCTCAGTGCACTACTGTGTAACTTATGGTTAGATTTAGCTGCCTCATCTCAAGCCCCAGGCCTCTACTGCAGTCAAGAAAGTCAGCAGTTTCCTCATATCCTGAGCAATATTTAGCCATTATTCAACACAATTAATAGATACGATTCAGAGCTTTTTCCTCCTAAATAGTTCTGCACCAAAATCCACTGATGTCTGTGATGTTTAAATTCTAATCTGCCCCATCAACTCATACACTAAATGGCACTCAGTTACATTATGGCTCTGAAGATGTAAATTAAAGATGGTAATCATGGTACTGAATGAATACATCTGTTATCCAGATTCTAGACAGTCAGGCCTGCCCTGCCGTGTATTCGCTCAAGAGGTAAGAAGGAATACTGAGACTGTGGGAGAAGCGCCACTGAAACAGGACCTAGTTTCAAATGCAGTACCAAATGCAGAGTAGGCCAAGCAGCAGTTTAAAGAGAGTCAGAGGCAGGACACATGAATCTGCAGGCATTCCCCAACAGACTGGATACTACTGGGGTCAGCTATCTTGGGAAAAGAGGCCAAAATGATCAGTGGTCAAATAGCATTTAGGATAGTTACTGACATTAACAGCAACCAGTCCAAGATAAGCTTTTATATAATTGATCAGTAATTAATGATTTCACTCAGAATGGCCGTTGTGAAGAGTAGAAATCTTATACTATTTGTCGAAGAAGACTAATTGAAAGAAACAAAGACAACAGGGAAAAGAAACAATATCAAAGCACTGCAGCCCCCATCTGGTTCTCAATCAGTTCAGCCTCAGAGACAGGAGCCAAAAGGTTCATTGTGTAGAGCATTCTGCAGCCAATCTGTATCACATGCTGCTAGGCACATTATTAGGTAGAACAATGCAAGCAGAGGATCAGTTTAATACCAGACTGCTGTGTATTGTTGTATAATCTCTGTGTCTGCACCACATCCCTGAGGTAATTCTGGTGAATAGGATTGCACTGGCTCCATATTGATTATATGCCAACCTATGCTTCTCTTTTTAATTTTCAGTGGATGTCTTGTATCTTATCACTTGCTGCCTAAAACGTGTTCAATCCTCGCTGTGGTAAGGTTCATTGTGCCTTGGGTGTTCTCTGTTTCCTTGTCAGTGTCAGTATTAGCAGTACAGGTGCTGTTGAAGGGTTACCAGAATGGTTTCAGAGTTGACGATGTGCATTGGACGATGTATTCTTCCCCAGTGCGGTCTGGGTTCTCCACTGAGCAAAAGGGAAAGCTGGAAACTGGTGTTTGGGCTAAACGATAGTTTTAAGATAAAATCCTTGTAAATCTCTAAAAGGCTTTTCCAGGCACTGATCAAAAGTCATTTGCATTCTATTTCTGCCCTGCCTGCACAGGATGAAGCTGAGCTGAAAGACTGAGGACTGAATGGAAGATCAGGCAAACAAGGGCAGGACTTTCACAAATAGTGGTAAGGTCCTGGGGAGTGTTGCTGAACAAAAAGACCTTGGAGTGCAGGTTCATAGTTCCTTGAAAGTGGAGTTCAAGGTAGACAGGGTAGTGAAGAAGGTGTTTGGTTTGCTTGCCTTTTATATAGTACATTGAGTATAGCAGTTGGGAGGTCATGTTGCGGCTTTACAGGATGTTGGTGAGGCCAATTTTGGAATACTGTGTTAAGTACTGGTCTCCCTGTTGCAGGAAACATGTTGTGAAACTAGAAAGGATTCAAAGGAGATTTACAAGGATGTTGGCAGGGTTAGAGGGTTTGAGATATAGGGAGAGGCTCCTACGTTCCAGCTGTTTTCCCTGGAACGTAGGAGGCTGAGGGGTGACCTTATAGAGGTTTATAAAATCATGTGGGGCATGGATACAGTAATCAGACAAGATATTTTCCCCAGGGTGGGATAGTCCAAAACTAGACGGCATAGGTTTAGGGTGAGAGGGTAATGATTTAAAAAGAACCTAAGGGGCAACTTTTTCACACAGAGGGCAGTGTGTGTATGGAATGAGCTGCCAGAGGAAGTGGTGGAGGCTGGTACAATTACAACATTAAAAAGGCATTTGGATGGGTATATGAATAGGAAGGGTTTGGAGGGATATGGGCTGGCAAATGGGACTAGATTTATTTCGGATATCTGGTCGGCATGGACGGGTTGGACCTAAGGGTCTGTTTCCATGCTGTACATCTCTATGACTTTATCTGTGCTGTGAGACAGTGACACAAAAGGCAGCTAGGGCTTTCCACAATGTTCCTTCAGGGAGATATTCCCCCCTGGCTCTCAACGATTGGAGATACCTAACAATCCAAATGTGCAAAAAATAAGTAACATTTGATGTATAGTCCCAGCATGGCGCTAAACCGTTAGAGAAATCAAGCAGAGGAATGAAAGAAATGGATGTTTCCCCTTGAAAAATCTCCTATTTGTCTGATGTGAATTGATATTACTAAAGGGAAGGGCCATATCCATGCCATTAACAGGCAGAGTGCAGTAGTCCATGGAACTTAACAGCATGGGGATGGAGTCTGCAGCCTTGATCTCTGGGTTATTGTCTCTTCTGTTCAAGATGAATGCTTTTCATGTCTCAGGAGCCTCACACTAATATAGTAACAAGAAAGCAGCTTAAGGTTGCTATAATGGAAGAATATGGTTTAAATCAAGTGTGGTATAATGTTCATGCATTTACTGAGGAGGTAACATTAACAGAAATATGAAGAGGAAGTATGGAGCAACTCAGCAAGTCTGGCAGTATCTGTGTCATAAAATCATAGAGATGTACAGCACGGAAACAGACTCTTCAGTTCAACGCGTCCATGCCGACCAAATATCCTAATTAAATCTAGTCCTATTTGCTAGCATTTGGCCCATATCCTTTTAAACGCTTCCTATTCATGTGGAACGAGAATCCGGCATGACTTAGAACTGAATTTCGAAGAAGTGTCATATTGGATCTGACATGTTAACAGTTTCTCTCTCCACAGATGCTGCCAGACCTACTGAGTTTCTCCAGCACTTTCTGTTTTTATTTCAGATCCTCAGGATCCACAGTACATCTATTTGAATGTTACAGGAACGTCCTCTGTGTGTGTGCTCATAAAGAAGAGAATCTATCATGCAGACCAAGGAAAAGGATGTGAGAGGGAAGCTGATACATCACAGAAAAATAACTTTGGAAAGATGTGAAGGTAATTAGGACAAGTGAATCTTGAAAGGTCACCACCACTGGAGAGAAGACCAGCCTCAGCCAGTGTGGGTACTATAAACAAGCAGGTGAATCAGACAAGGTAGTTTAAATGATCAATTAAGCTACATAAACCAACTTTTCTCAAGTTACGAACATGTTTTTAACCAACATCACTAAAAATAGATCATTTATCTTGTTCAAGAACAGAAATTGCTGGAGAAACTCAGCAGCTCTGGCAGCATCTGTGGAGAAAAAAACAGCCAACCTCTCAAATCCTTTCTAGACTAGACTCTGGTCACTGGATTTCAACCATTAACTCTGTTTTTTCTCTACAGGTGCTGCCAGACCTGCTGAGTTTCTCCAGCAATTTCTTTTATGTTGCAGGTTTCCAGTATCTGCAGTTCTTTGCTTTATTTGAGTCATTTATCTTTTTGTTTGCTGGAGTCTGCTGTGCACAACTTGGCATTTACATTTCGACATCACAACAGTTACCACTTTTCAAGAAGTCTTGGGCTGTGAAAGTGCTTCAGAATATCATCTAGGATGTAATTTGTCTGTTTCTTTGATTCCAGCCAGGTGACTTTATGGCTGCCAAAATTGGCCGTCACTGACCACTGAGGGGGAACATCTCAGCCAGGAGTCTTGCTCCTGATTGCTATGTTCCAACCTGAAGTGGAAAATGCAAGTCTGTACTTCAGGTAAGACTCTTTCAGGAGCTAGTTCCAGCCCTGCAATTCTTCAAGATCCCCAAAGCTCAATGATGGCCTTTTGAAGTTAAAATCACATCAATTGCATAGTTACGGTCAAGCGTGAAGTTGTATTGGGTGTTCAATTAATTGTGTTGCATGCAGCAGTCCAGTACAATAGGGGACTAAGACATTCACAGACTCCCAGGCTGCCAGTGTTTTTGTGGCCTTATGGATTCTGTGATCTATGCCTATAAGGTTTGTTAGGTTACAGATTATATCTGCTTATTTGAGGGGGCTGCCCTTGAATGTTCAGTTTACACTTCAGTCCTACCATCTGAATAGCTGGCTACCTATCGAAGGGTGTAAGGGCAAGGCAAATTGTCAGTGGTCAGCTCTGGGACCCAACCACTGGCAGATCCAGGCAGCAGGCTGCATGGGGCTTGTTAGACTGGCCCACCTTGTGTGGGGTTATGTCATCACCTGGATGTTCCTGGAGAGGGAGCACATGGTGTACACTGGTACACTTGAGACCTTCCACAGATGGAAGGCATCCATTGGTGCTGAAGTGCGCCAAACCCCTAACAAAACAACAGTGAAAATGGTTACATTTCTTTTGAAATTCAGTTTACGTTACATACTTGATTGGAGCATTCAATACAGTATAAAAAGGGGAGAGCTGCAACAATAGGCCACACTCTATAGAATAATGTCACGGTGTCTCTTGGTTCCTGGTTCACTATCAGTCTAAGATCCATTTAACACTGAGTGTCCTGATGTTAAACACTCCATCAGGGGAGGTTGCACCATTATCCGCTTGAGTTCCAAGCTCTGGAAATCCCTCCCTAAAACTTCTCTCCCTGCCTTCAACAGGCTCCGTAAAAACGTTCACACTTTGATTGAGCTTTTGGTCTAATGTCTCCTCACCTTGCCCAACATCTGATTTTATTTCACAATGGTCCTTATGTGAAATGCCTTGAGACATTTCAAAATGCTGGCGGTGATATCCAAATGTAAGTTGTTGTTGAAACGGGGGAGCTGTGACTATTTTGCAGTCCCTTGGATCTTATGTTTCAAAGAAAGCCAAATATCTAAATGCTTGGCACCTCTGCAACTATGTTCTCACGCGCAGCAGTGTCTTCACAAGGCAGGGCAGGAGTTTATGTGACTTCAATCATTTTAAAATATCCTTTAATTGCACTTTACTCTCGATATTTATGAAGAGACTTACAATGGTTCGCAGGTTGTTGTCCTCTGCTAGTTTCAGGCTTTTTATGTAACAACTCTGGAGGGCTTTCTCTGGCAGCCTCTCCTTCCCCTGTACGATGGGTCCCACTGTGTGGATGACATCTATAGAGACAGGGGAGAGAATAAAAGAGACCAAACTGAAACAAGACAGTGGCTTTTTGCTGTTCTTGATACACACCAATATTGTTCAAGTCTCATTTGCAGTTTAGAATTCTAAAACTGGTGCTGGGAAAACAAAAACCTGTGTCTTTGAGAGAGGTCAAAGAAAAGTTTTGATCATTTTCTTAAAGCACTGATTAATATTCAGTTAGCGTGCCAGGGTTGAGCTGCAATGTTTACCTCCTAACCAGTGCAGTCCCTTTCAACTTACTGCTCAGGTACTACACATGGGAAACCAGGGACTGGTTATGCATGTGTCTGAGTCATAGATGGAAATCTTGGATCTTCCAAACCACTTACCCCTCCCAAGGAACGCCATCTAGAACACTCCATTAGAAGGACAGAACAAGAACTGCACTGTGGGCAGCACAGCTTTGCAAATCTGCCATTAAACTTAGGACATGCCTGCCAGGGAGCACTGCCTTCTCTTTACAGTAGTGCTTTGGGATTGTCCGTTTCTGGGAGAGAAGGCAGAAGAATACATAATCCAAAACATAGGCAGACATCCTTCCATTCTCTGCTGAAGCATCCCCTTGAGATTATTTTGCTCAGACATATTGAAATGGAGCTTGAACTCACAACCTTACAGCTCCTGGTTATCCACTCCTCTCCCTCTTTACCACTCCACATCGGGATTGAGAGTGGCTTGTCTCCACTCTGGCTTGACGGGTCTGGCACGGCTGGTAAGCCCAATACATGACCCGTGGACTCTGCCACAGGTGGATCAGGTAGATGAGGTGTTTGGAGGTCCATGTGCTTCCCTCCAATGCTTCAACCTCACCTTCCTGATGAAACCATTCAATGTGTTCAGTGCCTTCCTGAATGAGTGTTCTCCATTTGGCTCAGTCCCAAGCCAGCGTCACTCAGGGCTCAGCAGGGATGCCTGTCCTCCCTCGGGACACTTACAGGATGGTCCACAGGTTTCTACTATCCTCCTGTAAATCTCTTGCTGTGTAGTCTGGTGTCAGGCAATTGAATGATATGTCTCACCCAAGAATTGGCCCTTCAATGCTGGGCAAGTTGGCTTGGAAGAGGGCATTGCTATGGGAGGGTTTTTCTTGTCTATGGGTTTGGAGGGTTTCATGAAGGCACCGCTGCTGCTGATAATCCTGTCGTACCTTGCAGCTGCCCACTGGCCCATTAGCGATTACTGCTTGGTTAGTATCAAAGACAAGACCGTGTACTCTGGTTCTGAACGTCCCCTGGCTGTGCAGGTTCACCACATAGTGGAGACATGTTTGGAGGGTATCCAGGGTATCCACATTCTCTTTGGGAGAGTGGGAAAATTGAAAACAAGGAGGATACAGACTCTGTAAAGAATTCAATCTATACAGAAGAAGGTCCTTGTGCTTCCTTTTGCCAGAAACTAAAAAAAAAGAAATTGAAAAGATTTATAAAAGATTAACAATGCAATCAAATAGCAAATCCAACTGTCCCTAATCCTGCCAGTTAGAGATCAGACGATTCATTTCAAGCTGTCTACTGCTTTTCATCAATAAAACTTCTCATCTCTGCTGGCTGACAGATGAGACCAAGATCAGACATGGCTGCAGGTCGCAGTCTGCGCCCTGATATCTTCCTCACATCAAAAAGGCAGAACTGCAAAGATATTCTAGGTGCCCTAAGTTTTGGGATGCAGGATGTTGATAAGTTCCATCTGTGTGAAAATGTACCAGAGTTAGTTCAAGGTGGCACAGAGGTCAACTTAGGCTTTACATTCGAGGTTCAAAAGCAGTGGTACCTTTTACACAAATTTCAACTCAGATTTACAGTTTCAACACCATTTGCCAGTTCTTCAGCTTGTACAGCATCCATAGACTGGCTAATGCAATGTTTGTACAGAGTGGAAATATGACGTGCAATTTTCCTGCCACACTGGCCTGTGGGTGAAAATCATTCAATAACATTAACTTAAGGTGTGTGTGTGTGTGTGTGTGTGTGTGTGTGTGTGTGTGTGTATGTGTGTCCATGCCAAACAGATTTCCTAACCTAATCCAGTCCCACTTGCCAGCACCTGGCCCATATCACTCCAAATCCTTCCTATTCATATACCCATCCGGATGCCTTTTAAATGCTGCAATTGTACCAGCCTCCACCACTTCCTCTGCCAGCTCATTCCATACACGTACCACCCTCTGTGTAAAACGTTGCCCCTTAAGTTTATTTTATATCTTTCCCCTCTCACGCTAAACCTATGCCCCTCTAGTTCTGGACTCCCCCACCCCAGGGAAATGACCTTGTCTATTTACCCTATCCATACCCCTATGATTTTATAAACACCTATAAGGTCACCCCTCAGCCTCCGACGCTCCAGGGAAAACAGCCCCAGCCTGTTCAGCCTCTCCCTGTAGCTCAAATCCTCCAACCCTGGCAACATCCTTGGAAATCTTTTCAGATCCCTTTCAAGTTTCACAACATCCTTCGGATAGGAAGGAGACCGGAATTGCATGCACTATTCCAAAAGTGGTCTCACCAATATCCTCTACAGCTGCAACATAACCTCCCAACTCCTGTACTCAATACTCTGACCAATAAAGGAAAGTATACCAAATGCCTTCTTCACTACCCTATCTACCTGTGACTCTACTTTCAAGAAGCTGTGAACCTGCACTCCAAGGTCTTTTTGCTCAGCAACATTCCTTAAGACCTCACCATTAAGTGTATAAGTCCTGCTAAGATTTGCTTTCCCAAAATGCAGCACCTCACATTTATCTAAATTAAACTCCATCTGCCACTCCTCAGCCCATTGGCCCATCTGATCAAGATTCCGTTGTAATCTGAGGTAACCCTCTTGGCTGTCCACTACACCTCCAATTTTGGTGTTATCTGCAAACTTACTAACCATACTTCTTATGCTCACATCCAAATCATTTATACAAATGATGAAAAGTAGTGGACCCAGTACCGATCCTTGTGGCACTCCACTGGTCACAGGCCTCCAGTCTGAAAAACAACCCTCTGCCATCACCACCCTCTGTCTTCTACCTTCGAGCCAGTTCCGTATCATATGAGTGAATGTGTGTGTGCGTTTGTGTGTGAGTGTAAACTGTCTGTGAAGCGTTCACAAGTATTTGTGAAATTTAATCCTTGATTGAGTTTGCCTGGGTCTCACTAAAGTCTTTGGTAAGCATTAAATTCCCCCTGCCCTCTCTAACTGCCTATCACCCTCGACTCGACTCCCTCCATTCAAGATTAATGTAACTGTCCTTTGGGATTACAATAGAAAGGGAAGGATTTGTCAGGGCTCTAATTGCTAATTGCTATCCAGGATCTGCTGGGATCTGTGTATAGATATTGGATGTAAGTTGGAAAAATTTAATTTACAACTGGTGCCTTTCCAAAGTGCTGTACATTTAGTTATTTTTTACAGTGTAAACACTGTCATCGTATAGGAAACACAGCAGCCAACTTTCACACAGGAAGCTCCCATGCACAGCACTCAGGTAATGACCCTGACATTGGGTGAGGGATAAATATTACCCCAGGACAACTGTCCCTGCTTTTCATCCAATAGTGGCCAGGGAACCTTTCTCGCCATGAGTGAGAGCAGATGGGAGCTGGATTTTCAGTCTGATCAGGAAGACAGCACTTCTGACAGTGTTCAGAATCATGTCAGTGTTACAAAGCTTATAGATTTGATCTGATTTATTTACTGTCACATGTATTTTTGTTACAAAATACAGTGAAAAGTGTTGTATAGTGTCGCCAAGCTCCACTGACGTCTCAAAATGCATAAACCAAAACATAGTATAGAAAGGCTGAAAAATAAATTATAACTTCACGGTCCTTTTTGGTAAGTGCTCAGCTGTGGGCCAGGAGAGGCCAGGGGCAGCAGACAGCTTATATTACAGCAAGTATCACCAGGAGGTTATTGTGTGGGCACTGGCTCCCCAATGAACATTATACCCTTACAGTTAGTTCTATTCAAATATGCTCCATTGCCCTCTTGAAATGACTCTGTCTCCCCACACTTCCAGTCAGTGCATTCCAGAGCTGAACCATTTGTGGGGCAAAATTTCTTTTCCTCACGTCAAATTTGTAAAGTTTGCAAGTCACTTTAAATCTCTGACCTCTCATTCTTGATCCTTTTGTGTGAGGGAACAGTTTCTCCCAATATACTCTATCCAGACCTCTCACGTGCTTGAAAACTTCCATGAGATCTTCACTTCCCTTGTTTTGGGTGAGCAAGGTGGCAGAGATGGCGGGTTAGGTAGTGTTTGGGCTCCTGGTTCATCCACTCCCTTTCAGTTTACCGGCTGCACCCTTTTTAAAATTGTTTCTTATTTTTATTTCTAAATTTCACCTTTCGTACCAAATTCATCTTTTGTTTTTTCTGCAGCTGGGTTGCATCAATTTCCATTGGACAGCCCTGGGTCCCTGGCAGTTTTGGAGGGCCCCTGTCCTCTACAGTTTCAACAGGCCCCAGTCCTCGGCAGTTTCGACAAAACCCGGTCCTCAGCAGTTTAGACAGGGCCCGGTCCTTGGTGATTTTGTCAGGCCCTCACTTTTTGGCAGTTTCAAGAGGTCCCCAGTCCATGGCTTTTGGACATGACCTACTCTTTGGCAGTAGCTGGTTTGTGAAACCAAGAAGTCGTGGAATGTACAAAAAATGACATTTGTCTCACCTTGGTCTCATGTTATATATAATTTTTAAATGTTATATAATTAAATGCCACTGTTTTTATGGTGACTGATACAAATTTATTTTATGTTCACAAATACAAGTAACAATATATTTCTATCTATCTTTCTTCTCTTCAAAGAGAACATTCCCAACTTCTCCAATCTCTCCTCATGCCTGGAACCATTTTTGTACATCTCTCCTGCACTCTCATGTACATTCATATCTTTCCTTTGCTGTGGATTCAGAATTGTTCACATTACTCCAACTGAGGTCGAACAAGTGTCTCAAAAAGGTTCACCATGACCTTGTTAAGATGGTGCTGTCTGCTTGTGAAAGAATTCTTGGAGCCCGGCTATCATGAATGTCTGCCTCGATTTCTGTGCTGAAATCTCCATCACATACAGGATATGGCTGAGTTTTGATGGTGCACGTACTGGAACATTGTGTTGACGCTCGAAACGAAAGTTAGCTGGTGGAACTTTGCCCAACGTATGTCGCTGTGTACAGAAGAGAATGGCTGGCAGGGAGGGTTCAGGGGCAGAACTGGGCAAGAACAAAAAACAAAAGAGGAAAATAAAGAGAAGGAAAGAATTGTTGTTTTCAGTGTGTACCAAGGTGCATTACAATCTAATTTGCACGCTGTGCCTGTTTGTCTGACACAAGCACTTGCTGTGTGCAGTGACCTGCAGCAATGCAATAGATGAACGAAGCACCAGTCTCAGGCAGCAGCCACAGAGATAACCTCAGCAAACAATATGGCAATTAGATGGGGCTCTGTGTCTCTCAGCAGTAGTTTAAGACGATGGTGTCTGTTTGTAAAATAACTCTGTGGGGCACCGCTGTTTCAGTATTGAAGGGCCTGCATACCACAGAGCAATGTTACGAATGGGACTCAGGCTCTTTTCAATCCTGACAAACTGAACCATGGTGTTTTCTGTCGGAGAACGGTTATGTGTTTTGGAGCCGAATGAAGGCTTGCTGCCTTTAATCAACCTCTTTATTAATATGGATCAGAAGAGTGAAAGTCTTTTTTTCAGATTAGATTCTCTACAGTGTGGAAACAGGCCCTTCGGCCCAACAAGTCCACACCGCCCCTCCGAAGAGAAACCCACCCAAACCAATTCCCCTACCCTATATTTACCCCTGACTAACGCACCTAACACTATGGGCAATTTAGCATGGCCAATTCACCTGACTTGCACATCTTTGGATTGTGGGAGGAAACCGGAGCACCTGGAGGAAACCCATGCAGACACGGGGAGAATGTGCAAACATTACACACAGACAGGTGGGAATCAAACCCAGGACCCTGGTGCTGTGAGGCAGCAGTGCTAACAACTGAGCCACCGTGCTGAAGTGTAATATAATCCTTTGTTCACCCATTGGTGACTGTCTAGGGACTAAATTCTGTACTCCCCCGACATGTCATCTTTCCCTCCTTTGTCTGGAAACTAAACAATAAAGCATTTTAGCTTGTCTCTTAGCATCTCCTTCCATTTTGGTGCTGATTTACTTCTGATAATGCTCCTGTAAAAAGCCTTGGAACAGCATTGTAAGCATTACATTAATGCAGGCGGTTTTGCAATATCACCTGCAATTCATAGTTGGGGAGATAGGTATTTTGAGTCACCAGAGAGTTACTGCTGCCTCGTAATCACCCAATAGACAAGCAGGAGGCTGGAGGAACACAGCAAGCCAGGCAGCATCAGGAGGTGGAGAAGTCAACGTTTCAGGTGTAACCCTTCTTCAGGACTGGGGGTGGGTCTTAGGGGAGCTGCAGATAAAGGGCGGGGGGGGGTGTTGTGGGAGGGTTTTGGGTGGGGAGAGGGACAGGGTGGTGAAGTGGGATTAGGTGAACACGGGTAGAGGGTACAGCCTGGTTGGTCGATGGGAGGAATGAATCCGGTGATAGCTGGAAGGAAGGGTCGATCAGAGGGATGGAAGGGAGGTGGGGAATGGGAAGGGAGGGAATTTGAAATTGGAGAACTTAATATTGACTCCTCCAGATTGTAGGCTGCGCAGGCAGAAGATGAGGTGCTGTTTCTCCAGTTTGCAATCTGATTCATCATGGCAATGGAGGAGGTCGAGGATGGTCATGTTGGAAAGGGAGTGGGAAGGGGAATTAAATTGGGCATTGCCTGGGAGATTATGTCAGCCCTTGCAGGCCCAGCTTAGATGCTCAGTGAAATGTGCCCTGAGTTTACATTTGATCTCCCCAATCTAGAGCAAACCATATCGGGAGCACCGGATACAGTAAACTAGGTTGGAGGAGAGGCAGGTGAACCTCTGTCTCACCAGGACGGACTGTTTAGGGCCCTGGATGAATCTCCAATGCTTTCCAGGTTGGATGGTGTCAATCTCAGCTTCCTCATCTTGGGAACATTCAAGTTTCTTCATTTTAAAGATGCCACTCTGTGATCCACATTCACACAACTAAAGGATGATTACTGCATAGTAACAAGGCTATTCAGCCCTTCACATCTGTTCCAACTCCCTGCAAGGGGAACTCAGATAATCTCATTCCCTTTTCCCTGTAGCCCTACAAGTCACATTTCTTCAGATGAGTTTTTAATCCTCTTTTGAAATTCCCAGTTACAATCTGCCTTGACCATGTTCTCAGGCAGCCCATCTCTACCCTGCACTGTGTACAAAGGGCACCCTTCATGTCACCAGTGCATCTTTTGCTAATCACCTTACAGAATGGTGACAGTTCAGGAGGCCATTCGGCCCAGCATGTCTGCCCTGGCTCTCTGAATGAGCAATTCGCCTCATTCCATTCTCTCGCCTTCTCTCCATGACCCTGCACGTTTGTCTTACTCCCTTGTTACAGCCTCAAAGGAACCTGAGATGCTCAGACAATACAATCCACACGTAAATCACTCACTCTGTGAAGAAGGTTTATCTGCATATTGTCATTGCTATTTTTGCCAATTGACTGATTTGTGTCCTCTCATTCTGGATCCTCCCCAGAGTGGAAAAACTTTCTCCCTGTCTACATTATCCAGACCCTTCCTGGGTTTTGATCACCTCAATCAAATTTCCTCTGAACCTTCTCCTTCCCAAGCGAACAACCCCAATAAAAACCAAAAGGACTATGGATACTGTAAATCAGAAACAAAAACAGAAACTGCTGGAAAAGCTCAGCAGGTCTGTCAGCAACTTTTGAACCAGAAACATTAACTCTGATTTCTCTCCACAGATGCTGCCAGATCTGCTGAGCATTTCCAGCAATTTCTGTTTTTGAGTTCCGGTTTCTCCAATCTCCCTAAGTAACTGAACTCCCTCATCCCTCCAGCCAGTCTTGTAAATCTCATTTGTAGGTCTTCACATCCTTCCTGAAATGCAGTTTATTGTATCAATGTTTCTTTCGAAAGCCCAGGATTCCGTACAATTTACCAATAGCTTTCTCAACCTTGTACTGTCACTTTCACTGGTTTATACTGCACATTCCCAGATCCCTCTGCTCCGACACCCTATTAGAGTTGCATCTTTGATTTAACGCTACCCCTACACATTCTTCCTCCCCAAAATGTGTCACATCACTTTTGTTTCATTCATTCATAGTCTGGGTCAGCACTTATGCCCATCCTTAAATTTCCAGATAGCACTAAAGAGACAACCACATTGCCAACAGGATCTGAAGTCTCACACACACAATAGACAGGTAAAGGGTGGCAGATTTCCTTCACTAAAGAATATTAGTGAACCAGGTGGGTCTTTATGGCAAGTTGCAGGTGGTTACATTTGGCTAGCTTTCTCTTGCCAGATTTTTGGTTTCACTGAATTTCATCTGCCAGGCGTTTTTGTCCTGTCTGCCAACTTGCCTATGTTCTCCTGAGAGTTCTCATTGAAATAACTCCACAGAGGCCTGTATCCAGTCATCAAGTAACCCTTTACGTGGAGAGTCTTTGACACTGGTCCAGCTCCCTCACAGCCAGCTCTCAGCATGTCAGAATGTCTGACATGCCTCTTTTTAACTGTTAGCCAGGGCTCCCTGATTGAACCCCAATCAGGGAACTCATATTCTATTATGTCCACCGGGCTGACCTTGTTATAATCACTACACTTACCATGACTGCCACATCCTAAAGGCAGATAGAGAAGCATGGTGGCTCGATGGTTAGCACTGCTGCCTCACAGTACCAGGGACCAAGGTTTGATTCCACCCTTGGGTGATTAGATTACTTACAGATTAGATTACTTACAGTGTGGAAACAGGCCCTTCGGCCCAACAAGTCCACACTGACCCGCCGAAGCACAACCCACCCAGACCCATTCCCCTACATATGCCCCTGCACCTAACACTCCGGGCAATTTAGCGTGGCCAATTCACCTAACCTGCACATCTTTGGACTGTGGGAGGAAACCGGAGCACCCGGAGGAAACCCACGCAGACACAGGGAGAATGTGCATACTCCACACAGTCAGTCGCCTGTGGCAGGAATTGAACCCGGGTCTCTGGCGCTGTGAGGCAGCAGTGCTAACCACTGTGCCACCGTGCCGCCCACAAGGGTGATTGTCCATGTTGAGTTTGCATATTCTCCCTGTGTTGGCGTGGGTTTCCACTGGGTGCTCCAGTCCCACCTGCTCCAGAGGTGTGGAATAACATCTCTGAATAGGTTGACTAAAAATAAATGCTTAATTTTTTAAAAAATGCAGAGAAGACCAACCAGTCTACTAGAGGGCAAGCTGTGAGAAAGGCGCAGAGAAACTCAAGCTTCAAAGCATTAGAGGGAGTGTGGTTCAAGGAATATCTTTACTTGTGTTAAGGAATTAAATATCACTTGACTTGTAATCCAAAGGCTCAGATGGATGCTTTGGGGGATATGGATTCAAACGCCATCACGAATCTGGTGGAATTTAAATTCAATGAATAAATAATTAAAATGTGGAAAATAAATTTAGTCTCAGTGATGGTGGCCATGAAACTATTATAAATGGTTCACTAATGTCCTTTAGGGAAGGAAATCTACCATCCTTACTTGGTCTGACCTACATACGACTGCAAACCCACAGCACTGTAGATAACTCTTAACTGCCTCTGAAATGGCTCAGTTCAAAGGATGGGCAATAAACAGAGAAGTGGGGGGGGGGGGGGACACAATATCTGAGAGACCTGAGTAATCCCAACACCCTGCTAGACATAAACATATTGAATTATCTTCTTTCATACAGATAGCTTTATCTGTCAGCTCATTTGGTTTGTTGACAACAACAGCTTGCGTCTTTACAGCATCATTAACATCATAAGACATACTAAGGTACTTTGCAGCAGGTTAACCAGATTAAAATTGATGGGAAGCCTCATAAGGAGATATTAGGGTAACTCACCCAGACTTTTGTCAAGGAGGTATATTTATCAGGTTCTCTCCCACAGGCCTCTAGTTTCACACCTAGCCTGAAGGAGCTGGATAGAGTCATAGAGGTGTATAGCACAGAAACAGAGCTTTTGGTCCAACTCCTTCATGCTGACCAGATAGCCTAAATTAATCTAGTTCCATTTGCCAGCATTTAGCCCATATCCCTCTAAACCCTTCCTATTCATCTACCCATCCGGATGCCTTTTAAATGTTGTCATCGTACCAGCCTCCACCACTTTGCCTGGCAGCTCATTCTATACATACACCACCCTCTGCATGAAAACATTGCCACTTAGATCTCCTTTAAATCTTGCCCCTCTATGCCCTCAAAGACTCCCCTGCCCTAGGGAAAAGACAGAAACAACTGCGGATGCTGTAAATCAGAAACAAAAACAGAAGTTGCTGGAAAGGCTCAGCAGGTCTGGCAGCATCTGTGAAGAGAAATCAGAGTTAACGTTTCAGGTTGAGTGACCCTTCCTCAGACTCGAATCATTAACTCTGATTTCTCTTCACGGATGCTGCCAGACCTGCTGAGCCTTTCCTCGGTAAAGTCCTTGGTTAGCCGCCCTGTCAATGCCCCTCCTAATTTTACAAACTTCCATAGGATCACCCTCAGCTTATGATACTCCAGGGAAAACAGCCCCAGCCTATTCAGCTTCTCCCTATAGTTCAAACCCTTCAACTCCAGCAACATCCTGGTAAATCTTTTCTGAACCCTTCCAAGTTTCACAACAGGGGTATTCTGTGAACACACAGGATGTGGAACAGAAAGGGCTGTGAGGAAGTTTCATGGCTTTTTCAGGTCTGTTCTTTTTACTTCTGAAAGAGCAGAACTTGAGGTCGAATTAGTGCACAGTTGGAAAGAAAAGCAAGGATTTAAAGTCATCTTCTCCCAGCTGCTCACTCGGTCAGAGCTCCACAATAACCTCCAAACTCACAATCCCAAAACTCTGGCCTGCGGACCGGCACTTTGAGAAGCCTGATTTAAGGAATTATCGCTAAATCGTATCTTTAGGACGGAAGAACCGATGTGCTTTTGTGGTTAGTCAAGAATAAGAGAAATGTGGCCAGATTGAATTCTGTGCAAATTTAATAGGGTAATATTTTGGGGCAATATGTACAATTCGTTTTGCTGTACAGAATATAACATAATTGAGATGGTGAGATTGCGTGTCAAATGATTGACCAGTGCCTAAAGTAGAAAATAACCAGATAAATGTGGGGGAAGGAATTAAGCAAGAGAAAAATAAAGAGTCTTAATGAGAAAAGATATTCTTTTTCAAGTTGTTTTTAATCTTCCATTTCATTTGCTGCAAATCAAATGAAGTAAAGGAAGAGAGCAGCTTCCTATGCCAGTTGTTCAGTACACAATGTTAATCCTACCCAAAGATCACCTCAAACTCCAGCATGATGCCTGACATTTCGCAGCTGTCTGCAATATGAGGAATGAAATGTAATGTGAGTGCACCAGCCAACTCACAGCAGCCATTAATACCTCAGCCACTGTGCTGAGGGGGTGTAGGATTTGCTCACTAATGCGCCTTTGTCTCAAATGAAACATTAGATGTTTCAGCTGTGCCAAGGTTTTTGCTGGGTCGGACTCGACCTTTAATGAGATGTGGGCCACGCCAGGCACTGCTTTATGAAGGAGATTGCATTCAGGAGCATTGAATGCAGGGGGGCTGGTTCCACTCGACTTCAAAACTACGTGAATATGATAGCTAGCCACTAATAAATTCAATCAGGAATTCAAGAGAAGCATTCCCCAGAGAGTGGGGGAAGCATGTGGAACTCGCTACCACAATGAATGATCGAGACAAATAGCAAAGGTGTTCGGGAAGCTGGGTAAACACATGAGGGAAGGAAAGAACAGAAGGAAATGCTGATTGGGTGAGATGGAGAAGATTGTTAAGGAGCTTTGTGTGAAATGCTGGACTGAACACATGTTTCTGTGCTGCATGGAACTCTCAGATTAATAGAATTAAAGCGTTGCTGAGTTCTTCCAACACAGGAGGCCATTCTGCCCATTCTGTCTGCACTACCTCTTCAACTGAACAATTCACCAACTGCCACTCTCCACTTTCTTCCAGTAGCCCTGCACGTTCTTCCTTTTCAAATCTAATTCTCTTTCAACTTTCTCAATCGAATTTGCCTCCACCAGAATTTTTCACCACTGGGTGCATTCCAGACCTGAATCATTTGCCGCATGAAAAGATTTTCCTCATGTAACTTTTGCTGATTTTATGAATTACTTTTAGTCCATGCCTCCCATTTCTGATTCTTTCAGGAATGGGTACATTCTTGATCCTTTCAGGAATAGGTACATTTTCTCCCTATTTCTGCTGTCTCGCCTCCTTATGATTTTGAATTTTGTTATCTGATCTCCTCTCAGCATTCTCTTCGGATGAGACCCAACGTGTCAATCTGTTTTCAGAACTGAAATTTGGAGGTGCCAGAGTTGGACTGGACTGGATTAAACCTGTTGGACTATAAACTGGTGTTGTGTGATTTTTAACTTCATAACTGAAGTTTCTCATTCCTAGAACCATTCTTATAAACCTCTCCTGCTCTCTCGCCAATATGTTCACATCCTTTCTATAATGTGGCACCCAGAACTTTAAACAATATTCCAGCTAAGGCTGGAATAGTGTATTTTATATTAACAGTTAGATTCAACATGTTCTTGTGCTCTGTGTCCATAATAATGCATAGGATATTGATTTATTAACTGCTATTTTAACCTGTCGTGCAACTTTTAATGGTTAATGCACAAATACACACAGTGCTACTACTGCAATAGAGTAAGCACCCTTTAGTTTAGACTTTGTCTCCATGATCTTCCCACAAAAATATAACACCTCACACATCTCCAGATTAAATGTCATCTGTTGCCTATCCACTATTCCAACTGCAGCACTTCGAAACTATGGGTGTTTCCCCTTTACAAAAGGGGGAAAAAAATCCATGACCTTCTAAAACTAAAAACCTAATGTACAATGATTTAATGTGTTATAAATACCTCCCAATGTAAAAAGATTCATATTAGCCTCTACAAACTCTCTCTCTCAGGCTGCTTTTTCAAAGAATCACCATGGCTACAGAAATACCTTCAAGTTAATTATTAAACCCCTTCAGATACATGGAAAATACGTGTACCATTCAAAGTTCAAAGTTCAAAATACCAAATCAAATGACATACATAAACATAAATCACACACCTCAGATCATACCATTACTCTCTGCTTCCTCGTTTTCAATAGTTTTATCTATTTTTACCAATTCTCTTTCTCTCTCCCCAGAATATGTTACTTTTTGCCTGCTATCATAGTCTGTCTTAATTATATGTTCAGTTTTTAACTGCCGACCAGTGGGCAAGAGACATTTTTCACTTTTGGCTCAGGAATCCCATTATTGCAGCATTGCTCACCACACCCAGCTTCAGACCAGTATAGATGAATGCAGAATGAATGTAGAATGCAGTATTGACCCAGAGTCACAGGTGTAACCTTCCTTTGACCTTTATCACACTGAGCTGTGGATGTAAAACTGAACTACTAGATAGATTGCTCAGATCAATTTAGTTGATATCCTGAAGTGTAGAGGGTGCTTTAATCTGTATCTAACCCTGTGCTATCCCTCTCCGGGGAGTGTTTGATGGGCACAGTGTAGAGAGAGCTTTGCATTGTACCTAATCAATGTTTTATCTACTTTGCAGGTGGTTGAGGGAGCAGTGCAGAGACAGACTTACTTTGATCTAATCAATACTGATGTTATGCATGAATGGGGAGTGTGTCACATTGTCATCAACTCTATTTGGTTTAGTGACAAAAAAAGGTAGGTTTCAAGGCAAATGTGGGGAGGAAAGTAGCACTGGAACACAAGTATAACATGGGTAACTGCATGTCACTCCTCACCTTGAGGAACACACTTTGGAAACGCATCCAGTGAAATAAATTCTGCAACATGACTGTCTTTACTGTGCTTAATTTCCGTTCCGCCCGCAATCTTTATTTGCTGCAGTAATGCCAGAGGTAATTAAACCACATTGCCATGCTTCTGAGAGTTTTATTAGTTGCTGCAAACTAAACTGCCTCATATTGCTGTCAGTGTTTTACAGTGAAGGAGACTTATGATATGCTTCAGCTTGGCGGTTGTCAGATTTTATTACTGTTAAAATTGATGGGTGAAAATTGGTGGACATTGTGTTCCTCTAATGTATAATTGCCATTTACAGAAATTCAGTTGTAATTATAGACATATTGAATTTCAATGGTAATTATAACTGTTAAATACAAAGGCCATTGTGCTCATGCTTCACATGTCACACACTGGCAGGATATCAGAGTCAATTTTCCATATGTAAAACCTGTTCTGGAAAATATATTAGTGCTTCCAGTTTTAGAAAAGAACTTTTCCAGCTGCCTTGCTTTTTTCTCATGGTGGGGTGCAGTTTCACAAGCCCAGTATCTCAGCCTCCAGTCAGCATTCTCCAGCTGTGTGGTTACACAGTGAATGCCGACAGGCTATTCAATAAGAGAGCATCGTGGCTGAGCTCAATCTGTTCTTCTACCAACATCTGCGTAGATGCTGCTTCATTCTCGGGATCTCCAGTTTGTTACCAGAACTGAGAATCTTTCTACTGTTCCAGTTCAGGGATTTCACTTGGGCCTTGGTTAGTGGCAGCCTCATTTCTGAGTCAAGAAACTGGTGGGTTCAAGTCACAAACTGACTGAAGTGTATCTTGCAGAATGACACTTCTAATGCAGCATGGAGGGAGTGCTGCACTGCCATAGGCACCGACATTTGGATGGATGACAAAGATCCCTCCCCACTATTTTGAAGAGTTATAGAGTCATACAGCATGGAAACAGACCCTTTGGTCCAACCAGTCCATGCCGACCATAATCCCAAACTAAACTAGTCCCACCTGCCTGCGCCTGGCCCATATCCCTCCAAACTTTTCTTATTCTATGTACTTACTCAAATGTCTTTTAAACATTGTAACTGTACCCATATCCCCTTCCTTTTCTAGAAGTTTCATTTCACACACGAATCACTCTTCGCTTAAAAATAAATTCTGTCTGTGTCTTTCTTTAAATTATTCCCCTCTCACCTTAAAAGTATGCCTCTGAGTCTTGAAATCCCCTATCCTTGGGAAAAGACACATCATTCACCTAGTCTATACCCCTCATGATTATATAAACCTCTATAAGATCACCCCTCAACCTCCTATACTCCAGTGAAAAAAGTTCCTGCCTATCCAACCTCTCCTTATAACTCAACCTCTATTCCCAGCAACATCCTGGTTAACCTCTTTTGAACCATCTTCAGAATTAACAATATCCTTCCTATAGGCAGAATTGGGTACTGCAGATGCTGGAGGCTAGAGTCAAGATTAGAGTGGTGCTGGAAAAGCACAGCAGGTCAGGCAGCATCCGAGGAGCAGGAAAATTAACGTTTCGGGCAAAAGCCCTTCATCAGAAAATCGACATTTCGGGCAAAAGCCCTTCATCTAAAATCCCTCCTGTACCAGAGCGACCAGAATTGGACACAGTACTCCAGAAGAGGCCTCACCGATATCCTGTGCAATCTCAACATAATGTTCCAACCCCTATAAACAAAGGTGAGTAATGCAGGCAAGCATGAATAATGCCACCTCAACAATGCTATCTATGTAGAATCATAGAAATTCATAGAATCCCTACAGTGTAGAAGCTGGCCATCTGGCCCAATGAGTCCACACCCGACCCTCTGAACAGCATCCCATACAGTCCCACCTCCCGACCCTAACCCACCTAGCCTGCATATCCCTGGACACTATGGGCAATTTGGCATGGCCAATCACCTAACCTGCACATCTTTGAACTGTGGGCGGAAACCAGAACACCAAAAGGCAATCCACACAGACACGGGGAGAATGTGCAAACTCCAAATGGACAGCCGCCCAAGGGTGGAATTGAACCCAGGTCCATGGCGCTGTAAGGAAGCAGTTATAACCACTGAGCTACCGTGCCACCCATGAAGAATTATATACCTGAACCTCTAGAACTCTCTGTTCTACAACATTACGCAGGCACGGTGGCTCAGTGGTTAGCACAGCTGCCTCACAGCACCAGGGTCCAGGTTCGATTCCAGCCTCAGGCAACTGTCTGTGTGGAGTATGCACATTCTCCCCGTGTCTGCGTGGGTTTCCTCTGGGTGCTTCGGTTTCCTCCCACAGTTCAAAGATGTGCAGGTCAGGTGAACTGGCCATGGGAAATTGCCCATAGTGTTAGGTGCATTAGTCAGAGGGAAATGGGTCTGGGTGGGTTACTCTTCGGAGGGTCGGTGTGGACTGGTTAGGCCGAAGGGCCTGTTTCCACTGCTCCCTCAAGCAACATTAATAAAATCGATTGTTATTTGTGGGGGTTTGCTACGCACAACCTGGCAGCTGCAATTCCTTTCTCACAACACATTAATAAATTACTTCAATAGTGGAAAAGCACTTTGCAAGGAACCAAAGGTGTGAATGGTGCTAGATAAATCCAAGTTTCCTATGAAAAATGTAACTTTTTTCATAAGTCCAATGATCCCTGATGAAAAGTGCATTTGTGCATGGGCTAAAGCAGATGATAACAGTTTTACGGCAATGGCCATTACAGTAAATGTGGCTCCCACATTCGTAAAGTCTGGGAGTCAATAATTTGCCAGCAAAATAGCTCAGACTCAATTGCTTGCGGCAATTTCAGAATGGGCTGACTGATGGGTGCATGAGGTTCCCCTTTTCAGGAGAACTGGGTGAACTGGGGTGGCAGGAGCACAAAGAAACCGTGCCATTGTTCCTGAATCAGAAGTGGCCAGAATGCCTGCAGAACTATCTGCATCTCACAACAAAGGGAACAGGCAATCATGCTGCCTCTGGCCCTGCGTCCTGCTGCTTAGCAACCCCACAGATAAGTTACGTTCAACTACAATTAAGATGGTTGGGGGAAAGCTGTGCAGATGCCACAAAAGCGCTACTCATTTACTGCGCAGCTCAGACGGGCACAGCAGATGGCACAGATTTCTTGTATAAATAATGGAGAGCTCCCACAGGATGCACAGAACACTGTCAGATTTTAGGCACAATAGACTCTGTCCTGATTCAACAGATTGTCAAGCAGGGATTCCAGATAAGCTGTAATGGTTTGCAGGAGGCAGCAAAGATGGTAGTAATTAAAGGGCAGCGCTTGTAGTGGTGTTCCTCTTCACCACTTGGAAAGCAAAAACCATCAGGGATTGGTGATAAATGGTGGGGGGGGTGGGGGTGTGGCACTTGATGGTGTTTGGGACAACAGCTTCTGAATTTTACTGTACTTGTCATATTTCTATCAGGTGTGGTAAGTGAGAAAGCTGCCAGTAGGATGATTGACTCTGCCTGCCTTCTCTCATTTGGAGTCAGCAGTACCTTTCAAAAGACCAATGTAGCTAACGCAGAATGGAATGAATGTGCATGCCCTTTTGCAACAGGGACAGCTGTTGCATTTTGAACATACAGAGAGAAAAAAAACCTTTACTCATGACATTTTCTGGAAAGGAAGTGAGAGAAAAATATGGAGGAGGCTGAGAATTTTGTGGAAATTTCACAAGGCAATGAAAACGAGTAAGGGTAAAGAGCATTCTTTTCAATGTGCGATGGGGCTTTAAGGACCATGGTCAGTCTATCTCATCCAGCACCTTCACCATCGACTCCTTTCACCACCAATGCTCAATGGCAGTATTATGTTCCATCTATAAGATGCAATGCACAACTCAGTAAGTCTCCTTCCAAATATGCAACTTCTATCATCTAGAAGGACAGGGGCAGCAGATACCTGGGAACACCAACTCCAGCAAGTTCCCCTCCAAGCCACTCACGATCCTGATGGAAATATATCACCGGTCCTTCACCATTGCCCAGCCAAAATCCTGGAATTCCTTCTTTAACAGTATTATGGGGTCCCTACACTACACGGAAATCAGCTCACCAGCACCTTTACAGGGACAAGGAGGGATGGTCACTAGCCTAGTCACTGACATCACATCCCATGAATGATTAAACTCAAAGCTTCAGTGGGAGGGCTAAGCGGAACTGTGATATGGAATTCCATATTTATTGGACCCTCTGAGAATTTTAATTCTCTGGTCACGTACGGCGCTCTGAGATGCCTTCTTCTGTGAAGAGCAAGACTGCAAAGTAGCACTCAGAATCAAACTGGCAAACGTGGACACAGCTGACCCTAACCAGAAACCGCAGGTCATGTTTTCAGTCTGGAAAAGATGGATAGTTCCTTGAAGGGGTTAATGCCATCTGAAACAAGTGGAAAGTTTGCGAAACTTGAAGCAGCAACTTCCTTAAATCTCAGTCAAGTTAAATTGGCTGCAACAGCTTCCTTCCAAGCAGCTTAACAGAAGGTCTCTTGTTACTCACTACGATAAGTCTGCTTCTGATAAATTTGTCATGGAATGGAAGGGAATGAGAGATCAGCTGAAGCAGTCCGAATGAATAGTCATAATTTTCGAGAAGTCTCATGTCCTTTACACTGCGGCAAAATGAAACACCTTCAGCAATCACTTGCTGCTGGGGCCCACAAACGTTGGGTCCTAAATGCAAGTGGATTCATGAGGGTTACTGTCTTGAAGCAGTCAGGCATTGGATGTGTCAGGAAAACTGTATCCTAGCTGTTGACAAATATTATATTGTAATCGACTCCAGACATTCCTTGTAATGCTACTGTGAGCTACAAGTAAATAGTACAGGAGGAGCTCACTTTGCCTCTTGTTTCTATGCCAGTTTTTTGTTTGAAGTTAATCCAACTGCTCTGCTCTTTCTCCTGAGCCCAATGAAGACCTATCAGTCCACTGTTCCATGTCATTGTTTGCATTACATGTGGGAATCAGTTAAGACATAGGCATTTTCACCTTTCTAAGACATGTTGGACACAACATTTGCAGAGTTGGCGAAAAGAGAGGGCTGTGAATGACCTATTCAAGGTCTTTAACATTTAATGGGTCAGGCACAGAGAAGATGTTGCAATTGTGGAGGGAGCTGAAAATGTGTTGCTGGAAAAGCACAGCAGGTCAGGCAGCATCCAAGGAACAGGAGAATCGACATTTCGGGCATCAGCCCTTCTTCAGGATGCCAGAAACGTCGATTCTCCTGTTCCTTGGATGCTGCCTGACCTGCTGCGCTTTTCCAGCAACACATTTTCAGCTCTGATCTCCAGCATCTGCAGTCCTCACTTTCTCCTCAATTGTGGAGGGAACCATCTCTGTAAAAAAATGAGCAATACATCTAATAAAATTCAGGAGAAACATGCATATAGGTTTGCTCCCTGAGCTGGAAGGTTCGTTTTCAGATGTTTCGTCACCATACTAGGTAACATCTTCAGACAGCATACCGTGAAGCTTCATTCAGAGGCTCACTGATGATGTTACCTAGTATGGTGATAAAACGTCTGAAAACAAACCTTCCAACTCAGCATGCAAACCTACATCCAGAACCTCAACCTGAGCTACAAATCTTCTCAAAACTCGTTATCAGGAGAACATTTTTACGCAGACTTCATCATCAGTTCTTATCTCACAACCTGCTCCCAGGAGGACCAGTTCCACCACAGAACACACCAGATGGCCTCCTTCTTTAGAGACCGCAATTTCCCTTCCCACGTGGTTAAAGATGCCCTCCAACGCATCTTGTCCTCATCCCGCACCTCGGCCCTCAGACCCCACCCCTCCAACCGTAACAAGAACAAAACGCCCCTGGTGCTCACCTTCCACCCTACCAATCTTCGCATAAACCAAATCATCCGCCAACATTTCCCCCCACCTCCAAACAGATCCCACCACCAGGAATATATTTCTCTCCCCACCCCTTTCCGCCTTCCGCAAAGACCATTCCCTCTGTGACTACCTGGTCAGGTCCACGCCCCCCTTCAACCCCCCTCCCATCCTGGCACTTTCCCCTGCCACCGCAGGAACTGTAAAACCTGCACCCACACCTCCTCCCTCACCTCTATCCAAGGCCCTAAAGGAGCCTTCCACATCCATCAAAGTTTTACTTACACATCCACTAATATCATTTATTGTATCTGTTGCTCCCGATGCGGTCTCCTCTACATTGGGGAGACTGGGCGCCTCCTAGCAGAGCGCTTTAGGGAACATCTCCGGGACACCCGCACCAATCAACCACACTGCCCCTTGGCCCAACATTTCAACTCCCCCTCCCACTCTGCCGAGGACATGGAGGTCCTGGGCCTCCTTCACCGCCGCTCCCTCACCACCAGACCCCTGGAGGAAGAACGCCTCATCTTCCGCCTCGGAACACTTCAACCCCAGGGCATCAATGTGGACTTCAACAGTTTCCTCATTCCCCTTCCCCCACCTCACCCTAGTTCTAAACTTCCAGCTTAGTAACTGTCCCCATAACTTGTCCGGACTTGTCCTACCTGCCTATCTCCTTTTCCACCTATCCACTCCACCCTCTCCTCCTTGACCTATCACCTTCATCCCCTCCCCCACTCACCCATTGTACTCTATGCTACTTTCTCCCCACCCCCACCCTCCTCTAGCTTATCTCTCCACGCTTCAGGCTCACTGCCTTTATTCCTGATGAAGGGCTTTTGCCCGAAACATCGATTTCAAAGCTACTTGGATGCTGCCTGAACTGCTGTGCTCTTCCAGCACCATTAATCCAGAATCTGGTTTCCAGCATCTGCAGGCATTGTTTTTACCAACCATTACTCATGTGTCCAGTGTACACAGTGAAAAACTGTTTATCAGTTTTCCACTGCCAAGCAACCACTCATTTGTCAACATTTCGACTTTATCTGACAACTTCACATCTTCAGTAAATTTCGAGGAGTTCCTGGAAAGTGGTCAGGAGTAGGAATGCAGAATGAATTTCTCTATTTTCAGCTAGAAGTGCTGGAGCACATCGGCCTATTCAAGACCAATTAATTTAGTGTGGATTGGGGATCAAATCTGCTCTATCTAGCTTTGTGCTACATTAAACCGAGCCAGTGAGATACTCGTAGAGAAGATGTGGCTTTGTGCATTTAATTACAAAGCATTTTGCCTGTTTCTGTAATACAACACTTAATCCTGTCCGTAAAATAACCCAGTTCTCCTTGATCATTTCTGCTTCTGAGATACTTAGAAGTCTGTTTCATTCCCAAGCAATCAAAACAGTTGCGGATTAAACAAGACAATCTTCTATAACTCGCTGACATCCCCCCTACTTCCAGCTATCTCATTTATTTGTTATATTTATAGTGCAATGTTCCAGCAGCATAAAAACTACTTTCAGAACATTACTTGCCTTTGCATTTTGTCTTGTTAGCACTCAGGCCAAATGTCAAATGTGGCCTATGAAATGCCCCCTGTTCCAGCCAGGAAATACATTTCCTGACCTGTATGATGTTCCCACTAACATCAACGATTTCAGGAGTGTGTGAGGACTTAGATTGCTAAATTACCATCTTCATTTAACTCTCCTGCTTCTTGGAAAATACATGATGTTCAAAAGTTACTTTTTAAAAACATTTTAGCAAAGTCTCGAAACAGCTAATTAATACCACTATTTCACTACATTAACCTATTTAGGCTCCCAGTATGTCACCCGTGTTGTGGGGTCTACTACACCCTGTTTCTGCATTTTTTAAACATGGCTATCTAAGTCTGAGATCAAATAAGTGGACAGTTATCCTAAAAGTGCAGGTCTGCATCATGGGGAGGTCATAAAAGAACCCACACCAAACACGGGCTTATCATCCTTCTGGCAGTTAGATTGAATGATCATACATGCATTTGGCAGTGCTGACTTTACATAGAAATGTATTTCCAGGGTTTTGCACGTGACCTCTTCACCTGCCAGGGGAAACCCCCATTCCTTATGGCAGAGATAATAAGTTTAACACAGTGAGTGTCTGGTTTCTTCACTACAGAACCTCCCTTCAGCTCAGCATCTCTCAAGTCACTACCAGCTAAGGCTGGCGTGCTCAGAGAAATTCCACATGCCCCAGCTGTTATGTGTGCTATAGCAGTAGCTCAGTCAGTGGTGGTTGTCTCAGTTGTGGTTGGTGGTCAGTCAGTTGGTGGTTGTCTCAGTTCTGATTCTAGTTGTAAAGAGACCTTGAGCAGCAGATGCGCTGTTGAGGGAGGTCACTATGAAGGGGAGCTAGGCAGAATCTCTCTAGAGGAAAGTAGATCTTTGCTAGATAGAGGACTCATAGAGAGAGAGTGAGAGACAGACAGATAAATGAAGGTTTCCTCAACCAAGATGTGAACCACAGGTTTAATCCAATGTAAATACTCTGTCTTCCTAGCTTTAGCCTTAATTTCCCTTAGTTTTTATAAAGACCTGATGCCAGTGGAATGGTGGACACTGAGAGAACAGCACTGAGGCAGCACTGTCCTGTTGGAGGGGCCGTTTCTCAGGTGAGACATTAAACCCAGACAGTAGCTGACAACACTGCAAAAATAAAACTTCATTGGCTGTCCAGCAATTCAGGACATTCTGTGAATGTGAAAAGTGTTGTGCAGAAGCAAGGTTTTTGTTTCTAGAATTGAGAATATTTCTGTACATCTTCCCTGCTGCTGCAGATTCTGTCTGGACAGGACCAATCCAAAAACAAAAAGATTGCCTCGAGTCTATGCAGTGCTACCTTCCAGTTTCTGGTGCCTGTTTGCACTCAATGAGGCTTCTCACAAAGTAAATGAGTGCACTGCACAAAGCAGCATGATCCTCATCTGCCTTGCCCTATCGGCTGGCCTTTAGAATAAGTGAGCAGATTCTTAAAAGTGAACCACAAATGAAGACCTTGGACTGAATGCAATAAATCCAACCCTGGTAATCTCACTTATTTTAAATAATAAGGATATCAAATGAAAAATAAAGAGGCAAACAAAGGAATGAAGGGAGGGTCACAAGAAGTCGAGTCTGGATTCTACAAGTCTCTCGTGGTTAAATTAGATTACATTACAGCATGGAAACAGGCCCTTCGGCCCAACAAGTCCACACCGACCCGCCAAAGCGCAACCCACCCATACCCTTACATTTACCCCTTACCTAACACTACGGGCAATTTAGCATGGCCAATTCACCTAACCTGCACATCTTTGGACTGTGGGAGGAAACCGGAGCACCCGGAGGAAACCCACGCAGACACGGGGAGAACATGCAAACTCCACACAGTCAGTCGCCTGAGGCAGGAATTGAACCTGGGTCTCAGGCGCTGTGAGGCAGCATGTGCTAACCACCGTGCCACCCACAAATGTTCTCCAGTAGCTCATTGTTTGTCTCAAAACTCTTGTGCTATTGTAAAAGCCAGCAGGGTTTAACAAGTTTATGAAAATAACTCTGAAAGTTATTTAATCCAAACGGCTAACCAGTTCATCAGGCAAATTAAGAGCCTCCAGAGTACACTATTCTGAGCACACTTGTTCTCTCCAGATTCATGTTCGTCCTGTGTTAATGCAATTTTCAACTCAAATGTAAGCTCAAAGAAAAAGAGTGGAAGTTTTCATAAAGACAAAGGAAGACTGCTTTAGCACTGGTATTTTCAATGAAGTCACATGAGGTTAATTCTCTGTCCAGTATAGCACTAAAGTGGTGAAGTTGTCGACTCTCCTGCAATGCAGTTATACTCTCATAGACAGGCAGGAGGTGCAATTTACACAAGGTACATGGCTGTTCAATGTCTGACCTCAACATGTGCCAGAGTGATCAGTCCCTGACTCCTGGCAAAGCCACAAGGCAACAGACTTGACATCTACACAAATTGGTTTTCCTTAAAACTCCCTTCCCATTCCATCTGATAAGCCACAATACATTTTTACTTGGGATTTGGGAGAGCTTTTGCTTGTGATTCCAGCCACTTTGGCATGAATGCACAAGGCCCTGAAGGTACACAAAACAATGACATCCCAAGGGTCCTTAAAAGTCACCCTCGTTGCGAGGTTGATAAGCATTCAGATGTTGCAGCCGACTGAAATGAACCCATTACCAACCCATTACAAAGCTGCAGGCCTCGAATCAGTAACTGATCCAATGCAGCCTTTCTTTTCAGAGCCATTATGGGACACGGTTAGACCATTGTAACCTCAGAGGATTAAAGTCACAAGAAGCTCAAAAGAGAAAGTTACAGAATAAACCTAAATGTGTATTCTCTTATTCAAAGCATTTTGACAAAGCCACATGAATCTGCTGAACTACCTTTGAGAGAAGCTCACATTAGAAAAGCAGCAACTTTGGAACTCAGAATTATTTGATGAAATGCTAAAAGAAGCCTCTCCCTTGGCGACATCGGAAGTGCCAAACATATCTTTATTTGCACTCAATGCTCACCAATGAGAGCTGTAATAGGTGTTAATGCTCAGTACTTTAAAATCTGTTCATTGAAAGATACCCTTTCTGGCAAGAATCAATCTTCCCTCTCACTCAGCGCTGCAACTTACACTCCCCTCCCCTTACTCAACTACTGATCCGATGATGGAATGCATAGCTTCAGAGATGGAGATTTTGAGGCAGATCCTAACTTAAAGCAGAAACTGAAATGGGCAACTGAAAACGAATGAAGAGAGAAAGGAAAAACATAACTGATAGAAGTTTATAAGATTATGAGTAAGGTGGAGGGATTGATTACAAGGGGACGCAGGTCCATGGGTGGGCGGGGGGGGGGGTTTAAAAGTCATTTGTGAAGCAAGTTTTTCACATAAAAAGTTGGTGTCAGGAATGAGCTGGAATGGTGGAGGCAGAAACAATACAAGAAACACCTGGATGAATACATGAATAGGAAGGGAATAGAGGGTTACAGATCACGTAAGTAAAGATTGTTCTAGTATAGACGGGCAAAATATGGCAGCACAGGCTAAAACTTGGAACTGAGATGGAAACTAAAGCTTCTGCAGAGAGTGAAACTGTTGACATTACATAAGGAAATACAGAGACATCATCGCTCAGTAGTAGCAGTGCATGAGGAGACAGTGAGGACTGCAGATGCTGGAGATCAGAGACGAGAGTGTGTGGTGCTGGAAAAGCGCAGCAGGTCAGGCAGCATCTGAGGAGCAGGAAAATCGACATTTCGGGCCAGAGCCCTTCATCAGTGGATGAGTTCAGTTGTGCATTACAGGCAGCTGAAAAAGACAAATGGCAAGTCTGGAAATGTAGAATAAGATTTTGCAGTTGTTCCTGTTATTTGAAGTTAAAAATCACACAATACCAGGTTACAGTCCAACAGGTTTATTTGGAAGCACTAGCTTTCTAAGTGCTGCTCTTTCATCTGGTGGTTGTGGAGTATAAAATCATAAAACACAGAATTTATAGCAAAAGACTTACAGTGTCATCGAGCTGTAATCCAATCCCAACCTCACCATCAAGCCAGCGGATAAAGGGGGCACAGTGGTAGTCTGGCACACTGACCTCTACACCGCTGAAGTCAAACGCCAACTCGAGGACACCTCTTCCTACTGCCCCCTCGACCATGACCCCCCCCCCCCCCCCATCACCAAACCATCATCTCCCAGACCATACAGAACCTCATCACCTCAGGAGATCTCCCACCCACAGCTTCCAATCTCATAGTCCGGGAACCCTGCACTGCCCGGTTCTACCTCCTTCCCAAGATCCACAAGCCTGACCACCCTGGCCGACCCATTGTCTCAGCATGCTCCTGCCCCACTGAACTCATCTCTACTTACCTCGACACTGTCCTATCCCCCCAGTCCAGGAACTCCCCACATACGTTCTAGACACCACCCACGCCCTCCACCTCCTCCAAGACTTCCGTTTCCCTGGCCCCCAATGCCTCATCTTCACCATGGATATCCAATCCCTCTACACCTCCATCCACCATGACCAGGGCCTCCAAGCCCTCCATTGTTTCCTCTCCAGACGTCCCCAACAGTACCCTTCCACCGACACTCTCATTCTTTTGGCCGAACTGGTCCTCACCCTTAACAATTTCTCCTTTGAATCCACCCACTTTCTCCAGACCAAAGGGGTAGCCATGGGCACACGTATGGGCCCCAGCTATGCTTGTCTCTTTGTTGGCTACATAGAGCAGTTGATCTTCCGTAATTACACCGGCACCACTCCCCACCTCTTCCTCCGCTACATTGATGACTGCATTGGCGCCACCTCGTGCTCCCGCGAGGAGGTTGAGCAATTCATCAACTTCACCAACACATTCCATCCTGACCTTAAATTTACCTGGACCATCTCTGACATCTCCCTCCTCTTCCTGGACCTCTCCATCTCCATTAATGACGACCGACTTGACACTGACATTTTTTACAAACCCACCGACTCCCACAGCTACCTGGATTACACCTCTTCCCACCCTACCTCTTGCAAAAATGCCATCCCGTATTCCCAATTCCTCCGCCTCCGCCAAATCTGTTCCCAGGAGGACCAGTTCCACCACAGAACACACCAGATGGCCTCCTTCTTTAGAGACCGCAATTTCCTTTCACACATGGTTAAAGATGCCCTCCAACGCATCTCGTCCACATCCCGCACCTCCGACCTCAGACCCCACCCCTCCAGCCGTAACAAGGACAGAACGCCCCTGGTGCTCACCTTCCACCCTACCAACCTTCGCATAAACCAAATCATCCGCCGACATTTCCGCCACCTCCAAACAGACCCCACTACCAGGGGTATATTTCCCTCCCCACCCCTTTCCACCTTCCGCAAAGACCGTTCCCTCCGTGACTACCTGGTCAGGTCCACACCCCCCTACGACCCACCCTCCCATCCTGGCACCTTTCCCTGCCCCGTAGGAACTGTAAAACCTGCGCCCACACCTCCTCCCTCACCTCTATCCAAGGCCCTAAAGGAGCCTTCCACATCCATCAGAGTTTTACCTGCATATCCACTAATATCATTTATTGTATCCGTTGCTCCCGATGCAGTCTCCTCTATATTGGGGAGACTGGGCACCTCCTAGCAGAGCGCTTTAGGGAACATCTCCGGGACACCCGCACCAATCAACCACACTGCCCCGTGGCCCAACATTTCAACTCCCCTTCCCACTCTGCCGAGGACATGAAGGTCCTGGGCCTCCTTCACCGCCGCTCCCTCACCACCAGACGCCTGGAGGAAAAACGCCTCATCTTCAGCCTTGGAACACTTCAACCCCAGGGCATCAATGTGGACTTCAACAGTTTCCTCATTTCCCCTTCCCCCACCTCACCCGCGTTCCAAACTTCCAGCCCAGCACTGTCCCCATGACTTGTCCAGACTTGTCCTATCTGCCTGTCTCCTTTTCCACCTATCCACTCCATCCTCTCCTCCCTGACCTATCAGCTTCATCCCCTCCCCCACTCACCCATTGTACTCTATGCTACTTTCTCCTCACCCCCACCCTCCTCTAGCTTATCTCTCCATGCTTCAGGCTCACTGCCTTTATTCCTGATGAAGCTCCTTGGATGCTGCCTGAACTGCTGTGCACTTCCAGCACCACTAATCCAGAACCGAGCTGTAATCATATATTAAACCAATTCAGATTAAGTCTTTCATTTTTTAGAACGGGATATCCTAGTTCCAGTTCTTTAATATGTAAGTCCCAGAACTCCTTTTAAGTTAAATTCTCAAAATAGCTTTAGCTTTTCTAACATTAAGGGTGCCATCTCAGCTCAGACAATGCCTTTAAGGTGTGAGGTTAAAGTCTGTCTGTGACCCAATGTTGAATCAGACTGGTGCTATTTCTAAAGTGGGACTTACAGAATGTTGTATGGATTTATGCAGTTTTTTTCAGCAAAATAAAATGTAATTGTGCAAATATAAATTCAGCCCATTACCTTATATGTGTACGCACGCAGGAGAGATAGAGTGAGTGTGTGTATGTGGGGCGTGAGTACATGTGTGTGAGAGAGAGAGAGACTGTGTGTGTGAGAGAGAGAGAGAGAGAGAGAGAGAGAAAGAAAGAGTGAAAGAGAGTGAGAGCGAGAGAGAGCTTGATCAAGTACACCTTAAAGGCATTGTCTGAGCTGAGATGGCACCTATTTTTAGAAAAGCTAAAACTATTTTGAGAATGTAACTTAAAAGGAGTTTTGGGATTTACATATTAGTGAACTGGAATTAGCATATCCCATTCTAAAAAATGAAAGACTTAATCTGAATTTGTTTAATATATTATTACAGTTCCATGACACTGTAACCCTTTTGCTATAAATTCTGTGTTTTATGATCTTATACTCCACAACCACCTGATGAAGGAGCAGTGCTCCAAAAGCTAGTGCTTCCAGATAAACCTGTTGGACTGTAACCTGGGTGTATTGTGATTTTTAACTTTGTTCACCCCAGTCCAACATTGGCTCCTCCAAATCATGACTGTTACTTGAAGACAGCATTAGTGCATCTATACTATCCAGAGTGGTCTGCGAACATTCTACAGATATGTGCCATCTTTAATGAAGACTGTGTCCATAGAAATCAGGTTGGTTATGTGCGGCTGGCGGCTGGGAATCAGATTAGCTCCAAGAAGGTCAGAAACCGAAATTCTTCATGAAGAAGAGTAGGTTTTGAAGGTCTTTGTGATATTTGATGTTGTATGTCAACCTATTTATAAGATCTGTCTTAGATGTATCTGCCACTTAATGTGTAATTTATAGTTTATAATCAGTTCCAATTTGTCTGTTATTTCATGTTTAATTTCAGCAGATTCTGACTTTTAGAGGATGGATGATTGCCTAAAATAGTATTTAATATCTTTTTTTAAATGTTGTTAAAGTTCTTCCATTTTAAACCGTGGAATTTTGTTGCATCATTCTTTTCACTATAGCTGGAGCTAAAAAATAATCAATTACTGGTCTCTGCTGAGACTGTCACAATATCTGTAAGGTTGCAAAGGCCTTTTGAAACTTGCTATCAACATACCAATCAAAGTCAAAAGTCTGCACACCAAAGTGAAAGATCAGGCTGAAGTTTTTAAGAAATGGGATATACTTACAAATGGACTTTTCAAAAATCCACTGAACAAGTTATTTGCATGTGATAAACTTCACAGGTAGCCCGCAGCAGTAAGGATTAAAGCATGCTTGAGATTCAGGGTGGAATTCTCATTTTAGAGGTGGAAATAGGGAGGTGGGTTTGTTTATCATTTGCCAAAGTGCATCCACAGGGAAGTGGAAACTTCCTAGTATTTTGGTGTAGGTGAGTTGGGGTTGGGTCAGTATTGGGTCTGCCAGTCAATTATTGACTGGGAGCGTTGGACTGGAAGAGAGTTAGTGAGGCGGGTCACTGGGAATGCACGCCACATTGTGACTTCTGTTTGGCCATGAATGATTGCAGTTGGATAAATGGAACATGCAGACTTTACAGGTTTTGGAGGGCAGCTGGAGATCTGGAACCCAGGATAGGAGAGGAACATGACTGCTTGTAAACGCTCCACAAAGCCTCTTTCATCACTGTGACTTGTATGTCTTCTTCAACCAAAACAGTGAGTCCATTTGCCACCTTTGAGCTGGTCAGCATTAAAAAGCTCACAAATTAGAAAGCTGCCCAACCTGTGAAAGTTCGTTAAAGGTTCACTGGGAGTTCCTTAATTAGCCTGACCTTTGCTATGGGTGGGATTTACTAGCCCACGCTTTCCCATGTCTCACAAAGGTCACAAGGACCAGAAATGGAGGTTGTACACTTCATGCTCAGACCCCCAACACTGTTTTATTCGGTCACCCGTTCTGTTCTTATCTGAGTTTGTTCACGTAACCTTTCCCCCGATATAGGCAGCACCAAGGCGTCAGCTACAGCTCAGTTGGCAGCACTCCTGTATCTGCTTTTGAATGGTTTGTGGGTTTTTAATATCCCTCCCCCAGGGGCTCCAATGTGGGCCTTTAAGGCCAGCACTGAAGGACTACAAGGCTGTTAGTGGCTCCACATTTCAGGTGAGATGTTAAATTCAGGCCCCAGCTGTTCTCTGCATGTGGTGTAAAAGGTCCCAGGATTACTGTTTGAAGAACAGCAGAGGAGTTCCTCCCAACACCCTGGGACAATGTTTATCTTTCATCCAATACCTGAAATAGGTGAGTTTGTCATTTATCTCAAGTGCTTTGAAATGTCAATCTGAAGGTCCCTTACCCCTATCTCCACAGCAAACGTACTTTTGGAAAATAGCTACGAGAGAGATGGGTCCGTCTGGCTTACTGCAACACAACATCTCTGCATTTTCCACAGAGGTATTGCAAATAGTATGAAGGTCAATTATAATTTAAACTATTTGCTCAGGAAATGTGGACATCTCTGGCAAGGCCAGCATTTATTGCCCACCTCAAACAGCCCAGAGGACAGTTAGGAATCAACCACATTGCTGTCGGTCAGCAGTCACATGTAGGCCAGACTGGATGAAGATGGCAGTTTCTTTCCCTTAAGGACATGAGTGAATCTGATTTTTCTTTCACCTACGTGCTGTAAGCCTTGGGTGTCCTGCAATCCTCGGTTGCAACCACCTCTCCCAGTGTACTGAAATAAACACAGCACAGACAGCATGACACCGGTAGCCAATTAGGAAAGTGCCTGTGTAAAATCTTGTCAATTGGGACCTGTTGCTAGCAAGTGCGGGCCCAGTACCCACTATCACAGTGGCATCAGGGGTCCCAGTCACCAGATACAATTCAGCCCGCTCTTCCAGAAGGGAAGGACAGGTCCAGTGGGCTAATGCAAGAGAGATCAGTGAGTATGGGTCAGAGAGATGAGTGATTACAGATTTCCACGTATCGATACGACATTTCACAGGATACTGCAGTAACTTTTCTCATTCCTAACTACTTCTTGTTTTAAGGACATCATAATTTGAGCATTACAAAACTGCATTTGGCTGCTGTTTAGAGTGGTGATTGATCTCTGTGCAAATTGTTAGCAGTCTTTAACCTAGACCCTGAAACTAAAGTGCTGCTGATAATGAAATGTGTTTGTTTTAGGTTCATTTCCTTGAGTGCAAGATGACCATTAACACAAACAAAGTCCCAATTAATCACAAGAAAAACCTCTTCACTAAAATGTAACATTAGAATTCTGTCCACACGCTGGCTTATGTGTTCCATTTTCCTTATACAATTGTTTCCAATAGCAACGTCACCACTGAAGCCACAGCACTAACAGAATGAACTGATGAGGTGAGCGTCATTGCCCTTGACATCAAGGCAGTGTTCAAACAAGTGTGGCACCAAGAAAGCCTATCATAACTGGAGGCAATGGGAACCCAGAGGAAACCTTTACATTGGTTCATTCATAGCACAATGGCCACGGTAGCTGGAGATCAACCTTCTTAATCTCAGAACATTACTTAGGGCTTCCAAATTGCTTCATCAATGAGTCCATTGTAAGGTCAGAAATGGTACATTTACTGAAGACAGCACCATTCATGATTCCTCAGGTACTGAGTAGTCAATGGCCAAGTGCAACAAGATATGGTTTGCACTGACAAGTGCCAAGTAACTTTCTCACCATACAAGTGCCAGGGAATAACCATCTCCAACCAGAGAGAATCTAACGGTCTCCTCTTGACGTTCAATGGTGTTACCATCACTGGATTCCCCCATTATCAACATGCTAGGGGTTATCATTGATCAGAACTCAAAAGGGCTAGCCATATAAATACTGTGCCTACAAACCAGCTTTGAGACCAAAACTCCTGCAGTGAATTACTCACCTCCTGACTCTTCAAAGCTGGTCTACCAACAAAAGGTGCAAGCCAGGAATGTGATAGAATACTCTCCACTTGCCTGGATGAGCTTCAACAACACTCAAGAAGCTTGATGCTATACAGAGCAAAGCAGTCCACTTGATTAGCACCACATCCTTTCACATTTACTTCCCTTCACCATTGATGAGCAATAGCAACACTGCCTATCATTTATAAGATGCACTGAGGTTGTACAGGCAGCACCTTCTAAACCCACAACCTCTCCCACCAGAAGGGCAAGAGCAGCAGGTACATGGGAGCACCACCATCTACAAGTTGCCCTCTAGATCACACACCATCTTGACTTGGACTGTATTTGTCGTTTCTTCAGTGTCACTGGGTAAAAGTCCTGGAATACTCTTCCTAAAGGCACTCTGGGTGTTCCCGTACGAGATGTACTTCAGTTGTTCCAAGAAGGCGGCTCACCACCACCTTCTCAGAAGCAATTAGTGAAGTGACTAGCCTAGACAGCAACGCCCACGCCTCGATAAATTCATACTAAAAACCAGCCAACTCTGTTGCGTGGATATTACTGGACATTCTGAAACCCCTCTCCATCTAGTTTTATTCTGCAGCTCTGAGGAAACTGGAGATGGAAGCCGAGTCAGTGGTTTGGTTATCTGGGTGAGCATAGCCACACACATTCAGACCATTGTTTGAGTCCACTTCAGCCAGAATTCAGTGTGCAGATGAGCTGACAGTAAAGACAAGAAAGGGTTTGTTAGCTTGTGCGTTCTGAACAGGTCATTGAACATCTTACTGCACTGTCAGCAGTTCTGAAGGCGAGGGAGGAGGAACAATACTGGCGCTACCTCCTCTTCAAACTTATAAACATAGCAATTAGGAGCAGTCATTCAACCCTTCGAGCCTGCACTGCCATTTAGTAAAACCATAGCTCATCTGTTTGTGTTTTAAATTTCACATTCCCACCTACCCCCAATAACCTTTAATTCCAAACGGACTAAGGCTTCTTTTGGAGGTTTTTATAAGCAAAACCAGCAGTATATCTCCTTGAGATAAAGTGTGGAAGTCTGACTCACTGAAATTGAGCCTTTCTCATGAATCTGCTCTCACTTTTTTTTTTGGTTGTCTTACAGAGGATTTGCTGGGTCAAAATCCTGGACCTCCTGTTCTGACAACAGTGTGGCTATTACTATACCACACTACTGCAGCAGTTCACAAAGGCAGCTCAACACCACAGTCTCGAGGGCAAATAGGGAGATGGCTGTCCAGAGATACCCATATCTGATGAAAAGTCTTTAAAAAGGTAAGCCCCAAATTAGAAGTTTGCTGCTTCATCAACCTACTTCAATAATCTTTAGCTAAAGCTGGCTGACCAAAAATCCTCAATTCCAAGTATCCTTACTCCTGTCATTCAAGGGATTTATCTGAGAAATCTCCACTGCACTCCACGGGAGACTGGTTAGCAAGGTTAGATCACATGGAATACAGAGAGAACTAGCCATTTGGATAGAGAGCTGGCTCGAAGGTACAAGGTGGTGTGGAGGGTTGCTTTTCAGACTGGAGGCCTGTGACCAGTGTGTGCTGGGTCCACTGCTTTTCACCATTTATATAAATGATTTGGATGTGAACATAGGAGGTATGGTTAGTAAGTTTGCAGATGACACCAACATTGGAGGTGTAGTGGACAGCGAAGCAGAAGGTTACCTCAGAGTACAATGGGACCTTGATCAGATGGGCCAATAGCCTGAGAAGTGGCAGATGAAGTTTAATTTAGATAAATGTGAGGTGCTGCATTTTGGAAAGGCAAATCAGGCCAGGACTTATACACGTAATGGTAAGATATTGAAGGGTCTGTTTCCATGCTAAACAGCTCTATAACTCTTTGACTCCATATGTAAAGTAACCGACTCCGGAAATTCTGTCATCTCAGAGAACCGAGGGGTAGAACGGTTGACTCATAGTGCCAAACTGGCCCAACACAGTGTGTTGAATTTTAGGGTCAACATCATCTATGAGTTAGGAGCTTTTACATGTGACAGACTCCCTTTCTGAAAATCCTTAGGCAGCACAAATCAAGACCATTAGATAATCACAGATTTTAAACAGTGATAAAAATAATGCCCTAACATAGCACAACAGTGTAATGAGCCCCCAAGACACTCACATTTTCATCTTGGAACCAGCAAGGCCACAGAGTTTTAATGCAAGCTGAGTGAATTTGATTTGAAACCACAGAGAACCAGACTGACATTATTAGTCAGTTGATGCGTATGTGGAAACACTCACTGGTGTGGTCTTGAGACACACAGAGTAAGGAGGATAGAAGTTCAGTCTGTGCTGGGTAAGGTAAGGCAATTCTGTGTAGGGTAGCACTGGACGTGCATTACTGACCTGCGCACCTTGAGATGAGAAAAAAAATCAACAGACTGAGGACTTACAGCCACAAGTATTTGTGATAAAGAAACGAAAGGGGAGAGAGAGAGAGAGACAAGGGGAGAAAGACCGAGCAAGAAGGAAAGAAAGAGCAAGTGAGAGAGAGAGAAAAGCTGAAGAAGGTGAGAAAGAAAGAAGGGTAAATGGAGAAGGAAAGAAAGAAAGACAGTGAGAAAGGAAGTGAGAAAGAGAGTGAAAGAAATGGACAAAGAAAGACAGAATGAGTGAGGGAGAGAGAGGAGAAAGAAAGAGAAAGCAAGAGACAAAGGAAGGGAGAGAAAGTGAGAAAGAAAGAGAGAGAAAAAAACAAAGATAGACATAGAGAAAATGCAGAGAAGAGACGGAGAGAGAAAAAAGAGAGATAGAGAGTGAGCCAGAGAGAAAGAGAGACCAAAGAGAGACAAGTAGAGAAAAAGACAAACCTAAAGACAGAACCTGTTAGCACATATGGAAAAGTACACAGTACAAGTCAGGATAAGATGTGGGAAGAGTTGGAAAGAGAAGTTTCAGAAGCAGAGACCAAGCTATCAGAGACAAAATTAACGGACCACACTGGCAACAGAATGAAAGCTTTACGTTATTTTAGTGATGTTTCTTAAACATTCTGCCCAGATTGCCAAGTAATTAGCTTCAAGCTGCTGTTCTGATTGCTGAACCTTCTCAAGGCTCCCGCTGGAAATGGTCACCTGTCAGTGCAGGCAATGACAGCACTGCAGGACATTCAGACATCACAGAAAGCCATTAATGAGCTTTGCTCCTGCCATCAATCAGCTAAAGTCCTTATCAGAATTTCATAAAATGGAAACTGTTTGACATGCTTTCACCACCATTCAAGCCAGTTTGGCTTGTCAGGAATGCCTGTTATATATGGAGGAATGACTGGGTGGGTGAAATCATATCCATTCTCTGTATTGAGAGGGTGGTCAGCACATCCTAGCCCAGTTCTTTCAAACCAAGAGGTTCCATTGCTTAGTGTCAACACAGCACCAATAACACAAAACACTTCAACAATTAGCTCGTTCATCTGTTTCACAACTAACTCACAAAAGGCTTCAGCTGCCAGTGCCAGGAATATCCTGCTGCAAACTGTATCAGATCACTGTACACAAGAGTAAAGATACAATAAATGGCCATACTACATATTTTATCCTGCCTCAGCTCCCAAAACCAATTACAAATACCACCAATGCAACAGGACAAAATTTGTTCCTTTATCACTACAATAATCTCCTTTCTAAGAGAGAAGAAAATGCGGGATTGTTGATGGGGACTTCAAGGTAGTTGAGAATGTGGATTCACATTTCAAATGCTACATTTCAATTCATGCTCTGTTAAATAATCCTATTTTCTTCTTAAAACTGCAGTTATGCTTACAGTCCTATAACTTACAGATTCATTTCAGAAATCACAGTAGCTGGTATGCAACAAGGCAGCGAGCTGTGCAGGGAGAGCGTTACATTGGTTGGAAGAGGCAGTATTGCTTGGTTACTAGTTGGAACTGACATCGGACCCAAGTAGAGGTTATTAATAGTGAGAAAGGAGATCACAATTCTGATGTGACAAATATATCACTGGCGCCCAATATTGTCGTGGAAGATCACTGAGAAACTGTGTTGCTGTTTGTGGAACTGAACCAAACAGACTAGGAAGATTTGTTTTTATTGTTCGTTGTTCTGTTATGGAAGTCAGAAATGAAGTGAGCTTTGGGAATTTTGAAGTGAGTAACTCACCTGACTCCTCAAAGTCTCTTCACATTCTCTGATGTGGAGGAGCCGGTGTTGGACTGGGGTGGACAAAGTCAGAAGTCACACAACACCAGGTTATAGTCCAACAGGATTATTTGAAATCTTAAGCTTTTGGACTATTGCTCCTTCTTCCTGATGGATTGGTGTAGTCCAACGACGCACAAGGAGAATGACGTCATCCAGGAGAAAGCAGCCCACATGACTCACATGCCATGTACTAATGAAACATTCATTTGCATCACCATCTGACAGCATCGAGCATCTACAAAAGCAGTTCAACAGCAGCTTCCAAACCTGCAATTGCTACCACCTAGATGGACAACACAGGTGACATTTGGGATTTGATTCGATTTGATTTATACTGTCACATGTACATAGGCACAGTGATAAGTTTTATTTTGTGTGTAGTACAGGCTGATCATACCATGAAAAGTGCATTAGGGTGATAGGAGAAAGTGAGAATTGCAGATGCTGGGGATCAGAGTCAAACAGCGTGGCGCTGGAAAAGCACAGCAGGTCAAGCAGCATCCAAGGAGCAGGAGAATCGATGCTTTGGGCATAAGCACTTCATCAGGAATGTGGGGGGTGGGCAAGGTAGCTGGGAAGGCGATAGGTAGATGAAGGTGGGGGGTGATGGTGATAGGTCGGAGTGGAGGGTTGAGCGTATAGGTGGGAAGGATGATGAACAGGTAGGACAGTCCAAGAGGGCAGGGCCGAGTTGGAGGGTTGGATCTGGGATAAGGTGGAGGGCGGGGAGATGAGGAAACTGGTGAAATCCACATTGATGCTGTATGGTTGGACAGTCCCAAGATGGAAGATGAAGTGTCGGTGGCTAGGATTTGGTGGTTGAGATGGTGCAGGACTTGCACGTCCTTGGAGCAGGAGGGGGAGTTGAAGTGGTTGGCCACAGGGCAGTGGGGTCATTCAGTGAGTGTGTTCCAGGCATGTTCTTTGAAATGTTCCACGGTGTTGGCGTCCTGTCTTCCCAGTGTAGATGAGACCATATTGAGAACAACGACACAGTACATGAGGTGTTTGGATGTGCAGGAAAATCTCTGCCAGATGTGGAAGGATCCTTTGGGGCCTTGAATGGAGTTGGTGGGGGTGGGGGGGAGGTGTGGGCACAGGTGATTGAACAGAATGAGGAATACAAAATTATGGCTGCAAAAAAGATGCACAGAAAGCAAGATCAGCATAAGATTTGAAATTTGTGAGGTCCATTCACAAATCTAATAATAGCAGGGAGAAACTGTTCTTGAACCTGTTGGTATGTGTGTTTAAGCTTTTGTACCTAATATCACTAACTGCAAGTTACCCGCCAAATAATATTAAACTTTGACTTGGGACTATAGCCCTCTTCCTTCATTGTCATTGGGACAAAATCCTGGAACATCCTTTCACACAGCACAGTGAGTGTCCATACACCACAAGGGCTGCAGAAGGAAACTCCCCTTCACCTTCTCAAGGGCAATTCAGGACGGATGAAAATAGTTGCTAATAATGTTTCTATCACCAGAATGGAGAAATTATTGGCTGTTGGGTATGTACAGGATGAGACCTAAGCATGATGCAGTCTGTCACCACTGTGGTTAGACTAGCAGGTTCTGAATTACAATTGCTTAGGTACCAGATAGTAGCTAGTACTGACAGAACAACTTCTACACAAGTCAGTGCATTCACTGACCATGTACCTGAAAATAAAAGCTCTGAAGTGAAAACTTCAAATCAGATATTTCCCAACTCTTTTGACACTTTGAAATTGTTCCTTCTTATCACACAACATGACTCTTAGACTCATAACTTAAAGACATAAATAATCCTACATACAGTTAGAATGGCTACGCACAAACAAATAGATAACTGTTATTTAAAAACAAATGATGATTTCTCAGTTGATGAATTTTCCAGTGACAGAGATTACTATCATTGGAGTCCTGTATCGCTGTTTGCCTCAGCCATATGTTGAAATGGAACGCCCTCGATGAGACATCTTTAATTTTAATTTTGATTGCAGTTCAAAATGAAGGATTTAACACTAAACAAAACTCATGGTAACACAGCTCCATATTTCTTGAAACAAAAATGTGCAGTCAGGCATGGCTAATGTTGTACTTATTACAATGATTTATTTCCCTCTCTCGGCTAAAGTGACTCTGATGTCATTTGCATGCATAAATGATGGGGTATGCAGGCCCTGAACATAGCCCATTTGTTCATATTTCATAAATACTTCATTGTATATTGCTGTAACTAAATGCACCCTGTGACAACATGTGTGGCAAAAATTTGCAAGCAATTCCTTATTATCAATCTTAGTGTCCTTTTAATCAGCGGAGTCACATGCTGCTTTTGTCCGTGTTAAGTAGCACAGATACTCACATTTGTATGATTACAGAAAGCTTCAGAAATAGGATGTGAAACCAGATGAATGCCTGGGCTGTAGGAAGTACAGAGATAGCAGCTCCTCTGGTCACTTACATAAGAACAAAGAGCAGGAGTAGGCCATCTGGCCCATCAAGCCTGCTCAACTGTGGCTGATCAATTCCCTTTACCTGTCTGCTTACCATAACTCTTAATTCCTTTACTGCTCAAATCTCTATCTATCTCTGCCTTAAAATCATTCAATGAAGTAGCCTCAATTGCTTCAATGGGAAGGGCATTCCACAGATTCCCAACCATTTTGGTGAAGATGTTCCTCCTCAACTCAGTCCTCAATCTGCTCCCCCTTATTTTGAGGCTATGTCCTCCAGTTGTAGTTTCATCTGCCAGTGCGAACACCCTCCCTGCTTCTATCATATTTACTCCCTTTGTAATTTTATATGCTTCCACAAGATCCCCCCTCATTCTTCTAAATTCCAATAAGTATAATCCCAGTCTACTCAGTCTCTCCTCATAAGCCAACCCTCTCAACTGCACCGTCAACCTAGTGAACCTCCTCTGCACCCCATGCCCTGTTCTCGTAAATCCTTTCTCAAACAAGGAGACCAAAACTGTACACAGTATTCCCGGTGTGGCCTCACCAATGGCCTATACAGCTGCAGCATAACCTTCCTATTTTTAAATTCCATCCTTCTCGCAATAAAGGACACTTTCCAGCATTGTGAATGCAGATTTCATCGCAACGTAGAGTATGTAACCTATTTGCTGTTTCACCACGTAACTATAACTCTTTGGTGACAGTGGTAGGATCCACCCAAGGAGATATCCATGATATTGCTGAAACCAGTGAGTTGCCAAATTCTCACAATAAGGGCTAGTTGAGCCTGAGATACATGCTGTACATTTTATCAGTTTAACGGTTGTCAGCTAATCTAAAACCTACAGCTTGAATCCTTTCATACACAACCTCACGATTCATCAGTTTGGCGAGCTCCACCAGCTCCTATGGCCCACATCATATTGATGTCATGGCACTAGTCATCACTCTGGCCTATCCTCGACATCCACACCAATCAAATATCCTAATGTCCTTCAACATGCTATCTCCCGTCTTATGGTCTTTTCAATCCAGGCCACCACCAGCAACTCATCACTTTTCATTCCTCTTCATCGTCTTCTGGAAAAAAACATACCTCATCAAAAGTGCTTTTGTCTCCGTTCTCCCTACTCCCATTCCCATCGCATTCACTCGCACACTGCACCAGTGCGTATCTCAAAATGATCTCTTGCATGAGGAACATTGCAAAAATGGGCTAAATGAACCTTGCAGTAATTGCTGCACTCCTGCTACTGTCTGTATCACTACTCATCAACCACAAGATGAGTTCAGGTTATCAGTGTCAGCAATGACAAAAATAAAAGGGGAAATGAACAAACAGCTGTGTCACTGACAAAGTATCAAATTGGAAAACACCGCAAGTACTGAAAGGAAATGATCTCAATTTAGGATTGCACAATCATTTATCTCGATTATGTTCACTCACTCTCAGATATCTGTTATCCTATGTATAAACATCCTGAATAACTCGATTAGATTCCAGTCTGTAACTTGCTCTCAGGAATCTGTTATTTTATATATAAACCGTCCTGAACCCCTCAGTTAGGTTCCAGTTTGTAACTCACACCTGGGTACCTGTTGTCATACACATAAGTCATGTGTATGAGATGCTTCCTGCAAATTGCACCTTGGTATCTGTTATCTTCTATATAAATTTGCCTCCCTCAAATGTATTCTAATCTGTCACTCATACCTAGGTAACTATTATCATACGCATAAACTATCCTGAACCCCTATATGAGATTCCAGTCTGCAAATTACACCCAAGTGAAAATACTTACCTGATGACAATTTTGTAACCATAATTAAAACACACCTGGTTCACTACTGACTTTTAGGGAAGAAAATATGGTAACCTCACCTTTTCTGACCTGCATGTGACTCGAGACCAATAGCAACGTGCTTGACTCAACTGCCTTCTGGGCAATTCGGGATGGGCAATAAATGCTGCCTAGCCAGTGATGCCTTCATTGCGAAAATGAATGAATAATAAAAAAAAATTAGTTTGCAGTAACTCACTGATGGGTAACCATTACTGTTTCTAATCACTCACACCCGTTATTTAGATTACTACCAACCAAGCACTCCTGGAGATTCATTATTTCTCTGCACTCACAGGCAACTACTTCACTTAAAAAGCTGTTTCAACATTCATCATGCTTAAGTGTAGCTATTCACTCAAAGCTGTAAAAGCAATTAGCATTTTTGCTGTAATTTTATTAAACGTCTCATAAATATGTAAACTCTTGTTATCACATGGAGCATCAATAAATTCATTTTCATTGCAGCCATCTGATTACATTGGATTGTTTAACTCAAGTACTTTCTTTCTCCTGAAAGCCTCTTCCTTTCACTAAGCTTTTGAACTGCTCCCCAAGAACCGACAATGACAACATGAACTGCCAGCTCAGTGGACATTCATGCTGATCCTGCATCAGACTCTTCAGTCACGAGAGATCCCATGGAAGACAACAAAGTCACTTGGATTTGCTCCAGTAACAGGGTGTCTTGACCACTACCTGTCCCACTAACACTTCATTTGATTTGGTCTTTTAATGTTAATGTGAAATGTCTTGAGAGTTTTTACAAAGTGAAATACAAGTTAACTTAAGTTGGGACGTTACGCTGAAGTTGTACAGATGTTGGTGAGGCCTCTTCTGGAGTTCTGTGTCGAGTTCTTGTTATAGGAAGATTATTATTAAACTGGAGAGGGTTCAGTAGAGATTTACCATTTACAATGCCAGGGATGGAGGGCTTGAGTTACAAGGAGAGACTGGATTGGCTGGGACATTTTTCATTAGAGCTTTATAAAATTATGAGGGGTATAGAATGGTAAGTGTCTTTTCCCTAGGGTGGGGGATTTCAAGACAGGGGACACATTTTTAAGGTGAGAGGAGAAGGATTTTAAAAAGACATCAGGGCAATTTGTGTTACACAGAGAATGGTTCGTGTGTGGAATGAACTTCCAGAGGGAGTGGTGGATGTGGTACAGTTACCATGTTTAAAAGACACTGGGATAAGTACATGAATAAGAAATACTTGGAGGGATATGGGTCAGGAGCAGACTAGTTTGGCATGGACTGGTTGGACTGAAGACTCTGTTTCTGTGCTGTATGACTCTATGACTCTATAACTGTTTTGGAGGTAGGTTTGAGAAAAGTAATCTTTCTAAACTTAAAACCCCCTTTGGTAACGCAAAATGGAAAAACATAATCATGTAGACCAGCAAGTCAGAGATGTGAAAAATACACAGAAAGTGCTAGGGCAGCTCAGCAGGTCTGGTAGCATCGGTGGTGAGAGAAACAAAGTTAATGTTTCTAGTCCGATATGACTCTTCTTCAAGAATCATAAGTTTGATCCCTTGATAAGCCTCACTTGACTAATCTCACCCAATGCTGTGCTCAGACTAGTCTTCCCATAGACCAAACAGTTTTGACCCATCCTGACCTGAACTGAATAACCCCCTTGACCAAATCCACTCAAACAAGCTGCAGCTCCCCACACCGGAATCACCTTCCTGGAAACCTACCAGACACCTGACAACTCCTCTGTTGGAGTTGAGCATTGCCCCTATCTCCTGACATCTCTTCTCACCGCCACCAAACCTCTTTAACAGACCTCTCCAATTCTCCTCCCTTAGACCCAGCCAAACTTTCCCTTTCCTAGTCTAAGAATTCATCCACTTACCTGGCATCCTATTCCCACCTACCTGGTACCTTTACCTCCCAAATACCTGCCATCCTATCTCCTCAACCACCTAGTCCACTATTACCCCAATACCCATGTGGTATGATAACCCTTCACCCACCTGCCCTCTTGCCCTACCAATACACTAGCCAACTTGACCTATCACTCAGCCGACAGCATACATTCAGCTGGTACTCTTCACCCATCTGCTCAAACACCCTCATACTCAGATGAGACCATTATCCCTCTCACCTCGCACTCTATCCTTCACTTAGCTGCCACCTTACCCTTCACCCACTGGCAGCTACCCATTTGGTAGCTGTACCTCACTCACCTGCCACCCTACCCCTCATCAACCTGTCACCATATCGCCTCATTATCTGGCATCCACCTGGCATTCTACATCTCCCATTGAGATCTTACTACCCACCCACTCACCACCTTCCTCCCTCATTCATCTATCAGTATAACTCCTTACTCACCTGGCCCACTACAACAAAATCCCCTATTTGCCCAACCTCTGATCTACCTTGTATCCCAAAACCCACATCACCTTGCACACAACCCACATGGCACTGTAACCCCTCACCCACCTGGTATCCTTGCCTTCACCCACCTGCCTCCCTATCCTTTACTCACTGCCACCCTACCCTTCACTCATCTGCCAACACTCATCTGCCTACTCTCCCAACACACCTGCCAACCCACTCCCTCAATCACCTGGCATCCTAAACCATATTTAGCAGGCACTCTAAACCCCCAAACACCTGGCATCCTATCTAGACCACCTTTTGGCCACCCTATTCCCTCTATTATCCACCATTTTTACCACTACTCCCCATACAGTTAACACTCTCATCCCTATCATTCCCCCAACTGTTTAGCATACCAAACCCTCACCCACCAGTTAGCCCAGTTTTATTTTTATTTATCGTTATCACATGTACCTAGGTATGTTGATGTTTTGTTTTGTGTGCAGAACAGGCAGATCATACCATACAAAATCATCAGGGTGATAAAACAGAGCGAGGAATACAAGTTAATGGTGGCAGAGAAGGTGCACAAAGAGCGAGATCAATATTTAAATTTGAAATTTGAAAGGTCCATTCAGAAGTCTAATAACAGCAGGAAAGAAGTTGTGCTTAAACCTGTTGGTACATGTGTTTTATATTTTCTGCATGATGGAAGAGGTTAGAGGGGATTATAACCGGGGTGGGAGAGAATCTTTGATGATGTTGGCTGTTTTTCTGAGATGGTGAGAAGTGTAGATAGAGTCAACGGATGGAAGATTGGTTTGCGTGATCGACTGGGCTGTGTTCACAACTCTTTGTTGTAGTAGGCCTTTTCTCAGCAGCTGTCAAAGTGGCTTCAGAATCTTTCAATGTGGGAATATGAACTAGGAGCAGATGTAGACTGATCAGTCCTTGAAGCTTGCTCCACCATTCAATCTGATCATGGTGGATCTGTTTGTGTTTTCAAGCCCAAACCCCCATCTAAGATCAAGGGGCTAGGGTCGTAAAGGGGGCTATGTTTCAACACTGAACCACTCTGCTGTTGGCTGCTAGGATTGATGGCCAGGACAAGGTTGCTTTAGGGTTTCTAATCCTGACTGGAAGAGCCCTTTGATGAAGGGCGAGAAAAAACCATTAACCCACACCTGTCTCCTTGTCACACCGACCCACTTGCTGTACATTTCAAACATTCCACTCTCGAAACCTGAAAATATTTCACCTGTTTTGTCTTGCCAGAAGGATTTATTGCATTCACAAAACCAATAAAACATTTAAACCACAACCATCAGGAATAGTAACCAAAATGCACAAAAGTACAGCCTCCAGGAAGAGGACATGTTCCGTGCTCTCACACAGAGCTGAGTGTCTCCAATCTGGAGTTGACAATCTATTGCACCATTACTAATTATTAATGTCATTCTTGCTGTTAATGCTGGTCACATTACAGTGTAGTCCTCTCTCGGTTTATTGTTTCCTAATGCAAGAGTGTAGCTCATTTAAACCTGTTTGACTATAACCTGCTGACATGTGCCCTCTGACCTTGTCCACCCCAGACCAACACCAGCACCTTCACATCATTAAATAGAGACGTCCAGTAACCATGCATGATTTTGGAAAAGTAAACAAGGAGATGCTGTTTCCAGCAGTAGCAAGCTGAGTTACCACAGGATGCAGATTTAAGATAATTGACTAAAGGAAAGCAGAAGGAATAAGATGTTTTGCAGTGAGTTGCTGTGATCTGGAATGTGCCGTCTGAGATGCTGTTAAACCTGATTCCATGGTAACTTTCAGAGGGAATCATACACAACTTTAAAGGGAAACATGAGAACAACTGAGGAAAAAAGACAAATAAGTGGGACTAATCTAAAAGGTGCAGGGCCAAGATGGGCCAAATGGCCTCGCTCTATGTTGGACTCTATGATCGCTAAGACAGGACTTTGAAAAAAAGTGACCTGCTGCTGAGAATGGTGCACAAACAGGGGAACTGTTTTTAATCATATGGCACAGTAATATCATTCATTCAGAGCCTCAGGAACTGGAACAGCCCATTCTCCACCACTTTACTGGATCGTAATTGGTATGGATACCAGTTCCATTTTCCTCAAACTTTCCTCAAAAACATCTATCCCAGTCTTGAAAATTCCAACAAATGTTCACAGACTCATGGAGTTCCAGATTTCTCTTCCACATTATGTGAGTAGTTGGTCAGGGTGATAGGGGGTGTGTTTGTGGGCGTCAGGAGCTCAGCTTGGGTCAGATAGGAAGCTGGGATTGAGGATGGCTATGGGCTGGCGGAGAGGTAGGGCACACTGCAGTTCTTAAAGCTGGTCCCAAATGATGCCTCGGTGGAAAGTCTGTAATAACCCGATTGGAGCAAGTGAGGTGCCTGTCAGTTGCAGGTCTTTTGAACAAATGCTACAAGGAATGCAGGCCCACCGTTCCATTCCATTATATTCACTCCAACAGCTTGGTGCAGCAGACAGAATGATTCATTACCTTTTATCTTAAGAGGAGGCATAGTTAAGCCTATAACTACGGTAAATCTAAGTTTGTTATTGCATCTGTTCAATTATCCAGTTACTGTTCAATAAATCTGCCAGACTGTTCCTACTCTAAGCCAAGGACCGGTAAGTATTTATTTATTTCATCACTGTCTGAAGTCAAGGGACATCAGATGGGAGCCAGGCAATAAGACCAGCAAACCGAAACATGGTTAGAAGAGCTTGCTGTTTGATCCCTGGATTTGTTAACAATTATTTGGCTACTGGATAGGTAAAGGCACACTCTGGAGCATAGGGATTTTCTGCATGCAGCAGTGATGAGTGAGGTTGGAGTCCAGATACAGAAATTAAGATCACAAAATGTTGGCATCACTTGTTGGTTTGTGGTATTTAAGCATATGTTAGAAGCTTCAACAAACTTGTCTCTTTAACTTACAGATCAACGCAACTAGTCCAATTACTTATAGTATCCTTAAAATATTCTCTCAAGAATTGTCTCTTGAGCTGCAGATTTCATAAACTTTTATTTAACAACTTAATCCATATGTGCATGACCTTGAAGCATGTAAAAAACAGTCCCAACCTGATTTGCTGAATTTCTTCATTCCTAACTTTGACCCTTGGTAATTAAAATTTTCACTAAACAGAGATAGTTTATTTCCATTTTGATCTTGACGACTTAGAATCATTGAGGTGTACAGCATGGAAACAGACCCTTCGGTCCAATTCATCCATGCCAACCAGATATCCTAAATTAATCTAGTCACATTTGCCAGCATTTGGTCCAAATCCCTCTAAACCCTTCTTATTCATAAACCAATCCAGATGCCCTTTACATGCTGTAATTGTACCAGTCTCCACCAGTTCCTCTGACAGCTCATTCCACATACGCACCACCCTCTGTATGAAAACATTGCCTCTGAGGTCCCTTTTAAATCTTTTCCCTCTCACCTTAAATCTATGCCCTCTAGTTTTGAACTTTCCCATCTCGGGGAAAAGACCTTGTCTATTTACCCTATCCATATCAGTCATGCCTCTATCAGGTCACCCCTCAGCCTCTGACACTCTAGGGCAAATTACCCCAGCTTATTCAGTCTCTCCCTATGGCTCAAACCCTCCAACTCTAACTTCAAGAAGATCATCTCCCCCTTTCCAAAGAAAACAGGTCCAATGTTTCCTGACCATTCTAAACGGTTACAAGTCCTGTTCTGCCAGTATTTATTCTTTCACTTTTTCAAGTGATACAACATCTCTAAAAGCTACCCCTTATTCCCAATTCCTCTGTCTTCACTGCATCTGCTCCCAGAAGAACCAGTTCCTCCACAGAACACACCAGATGGCCTCCTCCTTTAAAGACAGCAATTTCTCCTCCCACATGGTTGATGATGCTCTCCAGCACATCTCATCCACGTCCTGCAACTCTGCCCTCGAACCCCATCCCTCCAACCCCCCAGTCCTCACCTTCCACCCCACCAAGCTCCGTTTACATTGCATCATCCTCCGCCATTTCCTCCACTTGCAAACGGACCCCATCATCAGAGATATATTTCCATCCTGACCCCTATCTGCTTTCCGTAAAGACCATTCCTTCCATGACTACCTTGTCAGGTCCACACCCCCCAACAACCCACATTCCCCGTCACCGCAGAAATTGTAAAACCTCCCCCTTCAGCTCAGTCCAAGGCCCCAAAGGAACCTTCCACATCCATCAAAGTTTCACCTGCACTTTCACACACATCATTTTCAGTATCCGTTGCTCCCAATGCAGTCTCGTTTACATTGGGGAAACAGGACGCCCTCTCACAGAGTGCTTCAGAGAACACCTCCGGGACATCTGCACCAATCAACCTCACCGCCCCATGGCCGAACACTTCAACTCCTCCTCCAATTCCGCTGAGGACATGCAGGTCCTGGGCCTCCCCCATTCCCACTCCCTAACCACCTGATGCCTGGTGGAAGAACGATTCATTTTCCGTTTCAGGACCCTCCAACCCCACGTCATCAACGTGGATTTCATCAGTTTCCTCATTTCCCCTCCCTCTACCTTGTCCCAGTTCCAACCTTCCAACTCGGCACCATCCTCATGACCTGTCCCACGTGCCAATCTTCCTTCCCACCTATTCTGCTGTACTCTTCCCTCTGACCTTTCACCTTCAGCCCCACCTCCATCCACCTATTATACTTTTAACCAACTTCTCCCCAGTCCCACGCCATCCCCTTTACCTCTCCACCCCTGAGGGTCATGATGAAGGGCTTTTGCCTGAAATGTCAATTTTCCTGCTCCTTGGACGCTGCCTGACCATGAAGCAGAAAAAGGCCATTTAGCTCATCAGCTGCTCTGTGAATGATTACAATATCTTAGTGTCAATCTCTTACCTTTTCTGTTGAACACTGCACATTGTTTCAATTCAAGGTATCAACTGAATCTGCCCCCACCATTCTAAAGCAATGTCTCCCAGACAACAACAAATTGCTGTGAGAAGTGTTTTTTTCCCTCATACCTCATTTTGTGAACCTTTTTAAACCTGCACCCCTTCATTCTTGATCCCTTTATGAGCAGGATCTATTTTTCTCTGTCTATTCGATCCAGTCATCTCATGATCTTCAAACTTTTAAACTTTAATTAAATTTCCTCTTAGCCTCACCTCCCCAAAGAAAATAGTTCCAAGTACTTTGATCAATCCTCGTAACTGAAATTCCTCATATCTGGAATAATTCCTGTAAACGTCTTTTGCACCCTCTCCAATGTGTTCACATCTTCCCTATTGTGTGCTGCCCGGCATTGTACACAATACTCCAGCAGAGGTCGAACTAGTGGCATATCTTTTCTTTCATTCATTTCAGGAGATATGGGCTCCACTGGCTCGGCCAGTATTTATTGTTCATTCCTAGCTGTTCTTGGCAAGGAGATGGTCAGTTGCTTTCCTGAACCACTGAAGTCCATTTGGTGTAGGACATAAGGACAGGAATTCAAGGATTTTGTCCCAGCCCCTGTGAAGGAATGGTGATATAGTTCCCATGCATATGTTTTTTTCTCTTCTCGATAGTGGAGGTTGGAGGTTTGGAAGATGGAGCCTTGGTGAATTTCTGCAGTGCACCTTGTGGATGGTATATTCTACTGCTACTGATATCACATGGAGTGAACTGAATTGGCTGAAAGCTGGCATCTGTGATGCTGGGCATGCCTGGTGTAGCAAGGCTGTAGAGTTTAGATCTGATCCATTGGTTAACATTGATGGTATGAGGCATATACGTAGCCCTGTGATGCAGCTTCACCTGATTGACAACTCACTTTCAGATATGCCTGGTGCTGCTCCTGGAATGCTCTCTTGCACTGTTCATTGAACATGGCTAATCCTCTGGTTTGAGGGTAATGGTGGAGAAAGTGAGGTCTGCAGATGCTGGAGGTCAGAGTCGAGAGTGTGTTGCTGGAAAAGCACAGCAGGTCAGGCAGCATCCTAGGAAGAGGAGAGTCCACGTTTCGGGCCAGAGCCCTTCATCAGGAATGAGGATTTGAGCCTCGGGGGTGGAGATATAAATGGGAGGGGGGTGGGACTGGGGAGAATGTAGCTAAGAGTGCAATAGGTGGATGGAGTTGGGGGTAAAGGTGATAGGTCGGAGAGGAGGGTGGAGCGGATAGGTGGGAAGGAAGAATGACAGGTGGGACAGGTCATGAGGACAGTGCTAAGCTAGATGGTTGGAATTGGGGTAAGGTGGGGGGAGGGGAAATGAGGAAACTGGTGAAGTCCACGTTGATGTCCTGGGGCTGAAGGGTCCTGAGGCAGAAGATGAGGCGTTCTTCTCCAGGCGCCGGGTGGTGAGGGAGTGGTGATGGAGGAGGCTCAGGAACTGCATGTCCTCGGCAGAGTGGGAGGGGGAGTTGAAATGTTCAGCCACGGGGCGGTGTGGTTGACTGGTGCTAGTGTCCCAGAGATGTTCTCTAAAGCTCTTTGCAAGAAGGTGTCCAGTCTCCCCAGTGTAGAGGAGACCACATCGGGAGCAATGGATACAATAAATGACACCCCTCTCCCATTTACCTCTCCACCCCTGAGGTTTCCAGCCTCATTCCTGATGAAGGGCTCTGGCCCAAAACGTCGATTCTCCTGATCCTTGGATGCTGCCTGACCTGCTGTGCTTTTCCAGCACCCCACTCTTGAGGGTAATGGTAATTACGAGAAATGTTGGCCATGATGTTGCAGTTTGTGTTGGAGATTCTTGAGTTGCCACATCTGTTGAAAACCTATTCCATTTAGCACGGTGATGGTGCCACCCAACATAATGGAGGGGGGTACCCTCAATATGAAGACAGGATGTCATCCTCACAAAGACTGTGTGGTGGTCACTTCTACCGAGACTGTCATGGACGGGTGCAGCTGCAGCAGGCACATTGGTCAGGATCAGGTAAGTCTTTTCTCTCCCTTGCTGGTTCCCTCATCACAGAGCAGCAATGTTCTTTAGGACTTAACCACCTTAATAGTGACACTGTTGTGCTCCTCTTAATGATCAAGTTCCCTAACCACAGCATTTTGTGGCCTTGCCACCCTCAGTATTTCCTCCAAGTGTTGTGCAGCATAGAGGAGAACTGTTCCATCAGTTGAGAGTAGGCAATAAATGGTAACCAGCAGAAAGTTTGACCTGGTGCCTTTAGGTTTCATGGAGTCCAGAGTTAATATTGAGAACTCTTCGGGCGCTCCCTCCTGACCATATAGCACTGGGCCACCAGTAACATTGTCTGTAAGGTATGTTTCCACAAGTATGACTATGTCAGCGCGTTCTTTGACTAGTCTGTGAGACACCTCTCCCAATTTTGGCACTAGCTTCCAAATGTTTGCTCGGAAGACTTCACCAGGTCAACGGGGCTGTCACGATCTTTTCTTGTGTCTAGATTGGGTGGTCTGTCCAGTAGTTAGTAACCTCCTTATTTTTGCCTTCTATGCCACTATTTATAAAGCTGAGGATAATGTACGTTTCATTATGCTGTGCACTTTCCACCTGTCCTGCCATCTTTTCTGACTTATGCACATATTTTCCCAGGCCTCTCTGTTCCTGCACATGTTTTAGAATCATAAAATTGTCACAGTGTGGAAGCAAGCCATTTAGCCCATCGAGTCCACACCAATCCTCTGAAGAACATCCCACTCAGACCACTCCACTGCCTTATTCCTCAAAACTCTACAATTCCCATGGCTAATAGAGTCATAGAAATGTACAGCACAGAAACAGACACTTTGGCCCAACTCGTCCATGCCGACCAGATATCCCAACCTAATCTAGTCCCACTTGCCAGCACCCAGCCCTCCAAACACTTCTTATTCAAACACACATCCAGATGACTTTTAAATGTTGCAATTATACCAACATCCTCCATGTCCTCATGCAGCCCATTCCACACACACATCACCTCCTGCATGAAAACATTGCCCCTTAGGTCCCTTTTATATCTTTCCCCTCTCACCCTAAACCTATGCCCTCTAGTTCCGGACTCCCCCACCCCAGGGAAAAGATCTTGTCTATTTACCCTATCCATGCCCCTCATGATTATATAAACCTCTATAAGGTCACCCCTCAGCCTCCGACGCTCCAGGGAAACAGCCCCAGCCTGTTCAGCCTTTCCCTAAAGCTCAAATCCTCCAACCCTGGCAACATCCTTGTAATTTTTTTCTGAACCCTTTCAAGTTTCACAACATCCTTCCGATAGGAAGGTGACCAGAAGTGTACACAATATTCCAAAAGTGGCCTAACCAATGTCCTGTACAGCTGCAACATGACCTTCCAACTCCTGTACTCAATACTCTGACCAATAAAGGAAAGCATACCAAACACCTTCGTCACTATCCTATCTACCTGCGACTCTACTTTCAAAGAGCTGTGAACCTGCACTCCAAGGTCTCTTTGTTCAGCAACACTCCCCAGGACCTTACCATTAAGTGTATAAGTCCTGCCCTGATTGACTTTCCCAAAATGCAGCACCTCGCATTTACCTAAATTAAACTTCATCTGCCATTCCTCAGCCCATTGACCCATCTGGTCCAGATCCCGTTGTAATCTGAGGTAACCCTCTTCGCTGTCCACTGCATCTCCAATTTTGGCGTCAGCTGCAACTTTACTAACTATACCTCCAATGTTCACATCCAAATCATTTATATAAATGACGAAAAGTAGTGGACCCAGCACCGATCCTTGCGACACTCTACTGGTCATAGGGCCTCCAGTCTGAAAACAATCCTTCACCACCACCCTCTGTCTTCTATCTTTGAGCCAGTTCTGTATCCAATTGGCTAGTTCTCCCTGTATTCCATGAGATCTAACCTTGCTCACTAGTCTCTCATGGGAAACCTTGTCGAATGCCTTACTGAAGTCCATACAGATCATGTCTCCCACTCTACCCTCATCAATCCTCTTTGTTACTCCTTGAAAAAAAACTCAATCAAGTTTGTGAGACATGATTTCCCATGCACAAAGCCATGTTGACTATCCCTAATCAGTGCTTGCCTTTCCAAATACATGTACATCCTGTCCCTCAGGATTCCCTCCAACAACTTGTCCACCACCGAGGTCAGGCTCACTGGTCTATAGTTCTCTGGCTTGCCCTCACTACCTTTCATAAATAGTGGACCATGTTAGCCAACCTCCAGTCTTCTGGGACCTCACCCGTGACTATCAATAGTACAAATATCTCAGCAAGATGCCCAGCAATCACTTCCCTAGCTTCCCACAGAGTTCTCGGGTACACTTGATCAGGTCCTGGGGATTTCTCCATTTTATGCGTTTCAAGACATCCAGCACTTCCTCCTCTGTAATATAGACATTTTTCACCATCTGCTTCCGTACATTCTATATCTTCTATGTCCTTCTCCACTGTAAGCACTGATGCAAACTCCACCTAGCCTGCATATTCCTGGACACTATGGGCAATTTTACACAGCCCAACCACCAAACCTGCACATCTTTGGACTGCGGGGGGAAAGCGGAACACCTGGAGGAAACCCGCCTACACCACCCAGACCATCATGTAAGCCAATCTCCCATTCATAGAACCCATGTACACTTCCTGTAGCTGTGGAAGGACAGCCAACATCATCAAAGACCCCACACCTCAGTTATACTCCCTTTCATCAGACAGAAGATACAGAAGCTTAAACACATGTACCGAAAGGTTCAAGAACAGCTTCTTCCCTGCTGTTATTAGACTGCTGAATGGACCTCTCTAATTTAAAACCTAATGTTGACCTTGCCTTTGTGCGTCTCCTGTGCAACTGTTTCTCTGTATGCCTCACTCTGTTTAAACACCCTATGATCTGTATGTCCTTGTATGTTATAATCTGCCTGTACTGTCTGTAAAACAAAACTTTTCACTGCACTTAGGTACATGTGACAACAAAAAAACAAACTGCACATAGCCTGAGGATGGAACTAAACCTAGGACCCTGGTGCTGAGAGGCAGGAGTGCTAACCACTGAGCCACCATGCCATCCAAAGAGTTGTACTCTTTATTTTATACTGTCTATCCATTTTCCTTGTACTAAAATGTATTGCCATACTTCTGCACACTGAGCTATATCTGCCATCCATCCCCCAATCCAACAAGTTATCAATGTCCTTTTCAAGATTTACACTGTCTTCCGCAGTTGATAAGGCTACAAGGTTTTGTATTGTCAGCAAACTCTACATATGGTCTGACCATGTGTATCTGAAGGATACTGTGTGCAGCATACAAGTGTGTAATAGAGGAAAAGGAGCTCTGTCCCCAAACATGAATGACACAGATCCCCAACGTAGACCATTTTTTTGGGAAATGCTGTGACACAGAGGAAATGCACAATTTCCACTGAAGAGAAAAACATTATATCCTCATCAAAAAAAAATTAAATCCTTCAGGGATAGAAAATGGCAGCTAAGTTAAAGGATCGGTAATACATATACTGAATATATAACAATTCCCTTTGGAAATCCAGTAATTTCCAAGCTTGGATTAGTGCACAGTATATTATTTGTCATGTGAAAACCAGCAATTTTCTCTTTCATAAAAAAGCAAGTCATGTAACAATGAAGTTGAATCCAATGAAATTGCCTCTTACTTTTCTTTGGAAACCTGTAAGAAATAACAGGGCACCAAATGTGATTGCTCGCCATCTGTGAACCTTGGCCTCACACCAAACAAAAAAAAAACGACTGAGGGACTCATCTGTCGCTTGCCTCAAAGTGTTCCTGTTTTCGCAGTCGGGATGTCAATGTGGGTCTTGGTGCGTCTGCATTTGGAAGGGATTCCCACTCACAACTGCGAAGCATTAAAGCCTCCTGTTGGATATAAATGGCAAGGGCAGGATCATAGAGTCAGCCATGTCTACACCCAGGCATAGCCCGCAAAGAATAACCACTTGCAGGAGAGATGAATGAAGAAAATGTGGTAGAAGGAGGGAGAAGTTAAATATGACAGAAATGGAGAAACCTACTAGGGGTGGCATGGTGGCTTATTGCTGCCTCACAGCATGAGGGACCGGGGTTTGATTCCAGCCTCGGGGAACTGTCTGGGTGGAGTTGATACATTCTCCCTGTGTCTGTATGGATTTCCTCTGGGTGCTCCAGTTTTCTCCAGCAGTCTAAAGATGTGCAGGTTAGGTGAATTGGCTGTGCTAAATTGCCCACAGTGGTCAGGGATGCGCAGGTTAGGTGAATTTGGCCATGCTAAATTGCCTTGCTGATGAAGGGCTTTTGCCCGAAACGTTGATCTTCCTGCTCCGTGGATGCCTGACCTGCTGTGCTTTTCCAGCCTCACACTCTCGACTCTAATCTCCAGCATCTGCCATGCTCAATTGCCCCATAATGTTCAGGGTAGTGCAGGTTAGGGTGGATTGGCTGTGCTCAATTGCCCCATAATGTTCAGGGTAGTGCAGGTTAAGGTGGATTGGCCGTGCTCAATTGCCCCATAATGTTCAGGGTAGTGCAGGTTAGGGTGGATTGGCTGTGCTCAATTGCCCCATAGTGTTCAGGGTAGTGCAGGTTAAGGTGGATTGGCCGTGCTCAATTGCCCCATAATGTTCAGGGTAGTGCAGGTTAGGGTGGATTGGCCGTGCTCAATTGCCCCATAATGTTCAGGGTAGTGCAGGTTAAGGTGGATTGGCCGTGCTCAATTGCCCCATAATGTTCAGGGTAGTGCAGGTTAAGGTGGATTGGCCGTGCTCAATTGCCTCGTAGCGTCCAGGGATGTGTAGGTTAGGGGCATGAGTCAGGGTAAATGTAGGGGAGTCGGTTTGGGTGGGATACTCTTCAGAGGGTCAGTGTGGACTTGTTGGGCCGAAGGACCTGTTTCCACTCAGTAGGGATTCTACTTAATTAATGGTAAAGAATTTGTTATAATGTTAAAGGTTGCCACATAGAGCATAGAACAGGACAGCACAGAAGTGGGTCCTTTGGCCCACAATGTTGTGTCAAAAATGACACCAAATTAAACTAATCTTTTCTGTCTGCCTGCCCTTGGTCCATAGCTCCCTATTCTTTGCATATTCACATGCTTCCTAAAAGTCCCATAAATGCCCCTCCACCACACTCTCTATGTAAAAAAAACTTGCCCCTCACATCTTCTTTGAACCTTCCCCCCTCACCTTAAATACATGCCCCCTATAATTAGATAATCCAACTCTGGGGAAATGGTTCTGACTTTCAACCTTTCTAAGCATCTCATTATTTTATAGACCTCTCTCAAGTCTCCCCTCAGCTTCTGCCGCTCGAGAGAAAAGAACCAGAGTTTTTCTAGCCTCTCCTTATAGCTCATACCCTCTAATCCAGGCAACTGCTGATAAACCTCTCCTGCACCCTCACCAAACCCTCTATATCCTTCCTGTAATGTGATGACATCTGACCATAGCACCACTGGGATAACAGCCCTGATGCTCATGGCAAAGCAGACTGGGTAATTATGGGCTCATGTTTGTGATTAACTCCACAGCTGAATAATAGCCTTAGAGATTTGCACATACCAAGAACAGCATTTCAATGAGGAACCTGGAAGGTGATCTAGCACCTCCAGTACAATACAAAAGAGGACAAGAACTGAAAGGACAAAGGTAAAAGACAGACCAGGACAAAAACAGCCAAGCAAATAAGTAACAATTATCCTTCACCCAGCTGTGAAAGCTCCCTCATGATTTTAGAATTTTACAGCACAGGAACAGACTTTTGGAAGGAACTGGATTGGTGGTGCTGGAAGAGCACAGCAGTTCAGGCAGCATCCAAGGAGCAGCGAAATCGACGTTTCGGGCAAAAGCCCTTCATCAGGAATAAAGGCAGTGAGCCTGAAGGGTGGAGAGATAAGCGAGAGGAGGGTGGGGGTGGGGAGAGAGTAGCATAGAGTACAATGGGTGAGTGGGGGAGGAGATGAAGGTGATAGGTCAGGGAGGAGAGGATGGAGTGGACAGGTCGAAAAGGAGATAGGCAGGTTGGACAAGTCCGGACAAGTCAAGGAGACAGTGCTGAGCTGGAAGTTTGAAACTAGGATGAGGTGGGGGAAGGGGAAATGAGGAAGCTGTTGAAGTCCACATTGATGCCCTGGGGTTGAAGTGTTCCGAGGCGGAAGATGAGGCGTTCTTCCTCCAGGGGTCTGGTGGTGAGGGAACAGCTGTGAAGGAGGCCCAGGACATCCATGTCCTCAGCAGAGCGGGAGGGGGAGTTGAAATGTTGGGCCACGGGGCGGTTTGGTTGATTGGTGCGGGTGTCTCGGAGATGTTCCCTAAAGCGCTCTGCTAGGAGGCGCCCAGTCTCCCCAATGTAGAGGAGACCACATCGGGAACAATGGATACAATAAATGATATTAGTGGATGTGCAGGTAAAACTTTGATGGATGTGGAAGGCTCCTTTAGGGCCTTGGATAGAGGTGAGGGAGGAGGTGTGGGCACAGGTTTTACAGTTCCTGCGGTGGCAGGGGAAAGTGCCAGGATGGGAGAGTGGGTCGTAGGGGGGTGTGGACCTGACCAGGTAGTCATGGAGGGAATGGTCTTTGCGGAAGACGGAAAGGGGTGGGGAGGGAAATATATCCCTGGTGGTGGGGTCTTTTTGGAGGTGGCGGAAATGTCGGAGGATGATTTGGTTTATGCGAAGGTTTGTAGGGTGGAAGGTTAGCACCAGGGGCGTTCTGTCCTTGTTACGGTTGGAGGGGTGGGGTCTGAGGGCGGAGGTGCGGGATGTGGACGATATGCGTTGGAGGGCATCTTTAACCACATGGGAAGGGAAATTGCGGTCTCTAAAGAAGGAGGCCATCTGGTGTGTTCTGTGGTGGAACTGGTCCTCCTGGGAGCAGATACAGCGGAGGCGGAGGAATTGGGAATACGGGATGGCATTTTTGCAAGAGGTAGGGTGGGAAGAGGTGTAATCCAGGTAGCTGTGGGAGTCGGTGGGTTTGTAAAAAATGTCAGTGTCAAGTCGGTCGTCATTAATGGAGATGGAGAGGTCCAGGAAGGGGAGCGAGATGTCAGAAATGGTCCAGGTAAATTTAAGGTCAGGGTGGAATGTGTTGGTGAAGTTGATGAATTGCTCAACCTCCTCGCGGGAGCACGAGGTGGCGCCAATGCAGTCATCAATGTAGGGGAGGAAGAGGTGGGGAGTTAAACCCATTCTCTTGGTCCTGCTCCATCATCCTGTAATTATTATTTTCTCCCTTTCAAGTACTTATCCAAGTTCCTGTTCAATCTATTTCCACTACCCTTTCAGATCACAGCAACTCACTCGGTCAAAATTTCTCTGGTTCTAATCTTGATTTTCTTACATCTATCTCTCTGGTTTCTGACCCTCCTGTAGCCCCTTCCTTACTTACTCACCCAAAACCTTTCGTGATTTTGAATGCCTCGACTCAATCTCTTCCCCCCCAACTTTCTCTGCTCTGAGAAGAACAATCCCCAGCTTCTCCAATCTCTCTGCATGCAATGAAGTCTCACATTCCTGATACCTTCTGAGTAAATCTAAAATCCCTTAAATCTAATACTCTCGCTCAGGATAAAATGATTCATGTCTCCAGCCTGAACCAATTTGCACTGTAATCTGTACGGCCAAAACCTCTTTGAAAGTCTTTGTTTGAGAAGTGCTGCAGTGACCTGAGAAGAAAAGCAGAATAAAATACTGTGCGTCCATTAAGGTCCCCTGCTGAAACCACTGCAAATAGAAAGAATGTCAAATGGAGGCTGCTATAATAGTGTTTACTTATACTCTCTCAACTAAAGCCTGTCCGTTACACATTCAGAACTGCAACTGCACGTAAGGCACACATGAAGGATAGAGTACATCCTAATACACTCTATAAATCAAGGGGAACATAGAGGGTTTGGAATTGATCTGCTACTTAAGAGAATAAATTGTCACAGAGTCCATAAGTCGGCAGCTTCTCACTTGCCTCTCTTTAACCCTCCAATAACTGATTGTCCTTTAGAGCTTTTACAAGCAGCATTGCTCCTGTTGAGTCCTGGCAGAATTGTCAATGTTCAATCTGACTTCTCATAGGCCACGTAGGCATGCTCCCCATCCCATTTCTCCCAATGTATGCGGTTCCCTTCTAAAATATTTAAAACATGAGTGCTTCTCAGCCTAAAACAGCACAACATTAGAAAAGGCTCTCGATTCACGCATTATGACAGAATAATAATATGCAAAAGCTGGTCTCTAGCTGTATAACTACAAACAGCAGGGCCAAAAATGTCCAATTAAACGTGGAGATAAGCTGCACAAGCATAACCATCACAGAAAGAGAAAAACTAATGATTTTATAGAGCCTTTTCATCAGCTCAGAACTTTTCAAAGCACACAACAGCTGCTGAAGTACTTTTTGAAGTGCAGCCAATTTACATAGAGCAAGCTCTCACAAACAACAATGTGATAATTATCAGACAATCCGTTTTCGGGATGTTGGTTGAACTATAAATATTGGCTCATACACCAAAAATAAACAAAAGTCTAGAGAATGTGAAGTCTCTTCTAAAGATTCTGACAGGATCCTAGTCATCCACTGATGTTGATGAAGTGGAGAGACAAAACATCCTGTGCCCAACCCTATGGGCAAGATAGTGTCATCTCAATAAAAGACCTCCTGCAAGTATTTCTCTGCTCCAACTCCCTCAATCTCACTCCATGCCATTCTCTTTCTCTCTCCCATGCATCAGCTCAAATACTGGGCAAGCAGATGGTGTCAATGAGAATGGCGCACGAGATGATTCACGGATTGTGAAAGTGGAGTGAGGATATGAGTGATGACGTGCCAACCTTCGTGATCCCCAGGCCCACAGAGGTGTTGCTGTGGATGTAGCTGAACCACATGGACTGCAGCCATTTATAAATAATGGTTCACAATCACCTTAAAATGGCAATGAAGCATGGGTAACAAGTGTTGATTTGAAGAATAAAAAGAATAGGAAGCCAGCCTGTGATGTTGTGCCTGAAGTTAACAGTTACTGGGTCATTCACTCACAGGCAAGTTTGCAGCAGTGATAAAAACCAGAAATTGCTGCAAAATACAGACAACACCGGAGCAGTGATGTGGGACATCAATCGGTTAATTAGTGTTTCCTTATCTTTTATAATGCCGCTGCACGGTTTTGTTTGCTCTTTTGTCAAATTCTTCCCCCTTGATTCTCAAATTGCCTTAAACTATCCCCCTAACTAAGTCCTTCTTTCATACCAATGTTAAAACTTTGCTGACGTTACATGGTGTGATTAAAAGTGAAACTGAATAGAATAAAACATGAGAAAAAGATGTTGATAAAGAATTGCATTGACTGGTTAATGTTAATAAAAATCTTTTTTGAAACAAAAAATCAGCTTAAACAGGACAAAAAAAATTATGCTTTTAACTATTATTTATGACCCCATCAAAATATTTATTAGCGTCAATCCTCTCATATTTGTTTTAGCTGACAACATTTGTCAAACCCTGAATTAATGGAGAATGGCAAAGTCAGCCAGGACAGCAAGAGGAAGCCTTTCTCAAGTAGGCCTTGTGTGATTGATTAATTTGGGCAAGCAGACAGCTGAGAGCCTGAAAGCAAAACAGCGCAGTTTTCCTGGAAGGAATAATAGCATTAATACTAATTAACACTGCATAATTCGTCTCTGTCAGAGAACTGGCTGCCAGAGGAAGCCACTTCCTCCAAGGTTCCATGCGGTAATTAAAAACAACGGCCAGTAATGGGCCTCTTAGCTGAGAGCGATAATGGACAAAGAGACAGGGCCTTGGAATTGATGGAAGAAAGTTTGTCCTCCAATCTGTTTTACTTTTCCGCAGTTTCCTCAGATTTAAATTAGTGCAGCAGAAAGATGCACACACGCACTGTACTGGGCAATAGCCAGAAGATAAGCAAAGTGACTGGAGGTTTCAGCACTCTGAGATTCTGGGTTGCTGTGCTTATGTAGTCTGTCACAGGTTGGAAGAGGACTTCCCTAAAACGATAGCAGCCTCGGTTTTAGAATCTCCTGTTTGGGGTTCGTGCAACTAATCTGAATAAACTACTGCCACATGAAGTCTTTGCCCAGGTGGCTTGGTCAATGGCACACTTTGATAGGAGGGCATAAAATGCAGAGTTGCCGTGATAGCATTCTTGCTTCTGAATCAGGGTTCAAGTCCCAATCTAGAGACAGAATCTACGCTCACACTTTTGAAGCCAGTCGAGGGAAAGCTGCACTGTCAGAGCTGTTGTTTAGATGAGATTTTGAACTGAGGCCTCATTTGCTTCCTCATGCAGAGTGGAGCAGGGAAGGCTCTCCCTAATCTCCTGATCAATTGTCAAACAACATCATGAAAATAAACCATGTATCTTTAAACCCACTTCTTTTGACGCTGAAACTGCAGGTCCTGCTGCAGGAGCAGCACCAAAAGTGTTTAAAGACAAATGCCTTTACTCAGTAAAAACCCAGTAAAAAATACTTTTTAACACCCGACTTCAATTGAGGAAGATGTGTTTTTTTTATGAGCACTGATTGAATAAGAGGTGTGGTTAGAGGGAGGGTAAATGGATTCGAGGCAGAAGAATATTGTGTACCTGTTCTTATTTCTTATAATGGTTTATAATTGAGTAGAAGCTGATCCCATCACTCTCATGGGAACCATTGAGAAAGAGAGTATTCTACACTGGGAATGCATGCACCCAGTGGAAAGCATCATGATCAGGCACAAAACACAACTTTCTCTGAACACTTTTTTTCCAATGCTAAAGTTGATGACACACTTTACTTGTGGGTGGAGACAGCATCCCAGGAACTGAAACTAGCAAGACTTAAGTGTCAACTGTAGCTCAGGTGGTTGCGTTCTTGCCTCGGCGTCAGATTGTTGTGGTGTGATATTTGTAGTTAGAAGGTTTCTGCCATCATTCCACTTGCCTTGACTGGGTCAAAGGGCCTATCTGGTTTGTACTGGTAGATGATTAACTACAAGTGAGTCTTAACACTTGCATCAACTAGTAAATAGAGAGGAGGACAGCCGTAAACTGCAGGAGGATATCAAGGGACAGATCAGCTGGGCAGAGCAGTGGCAAATGGAATTCAACCCAGAAAAGTCTGAGGTAATCCATGGGAGATAGATATTATATGCAATTCTGGTCTCTTACCTATTGCAAGGATGTTGTGAAACTTGAAAGGGTTCAGAAAAGATTTACAAGGATGTTGCCAGGTTTGGAGGATTTGAGCCATAGGGAGAGGTTGAATAGGCTGGGGCTGTTTTCCCTGGCGTGTCGGAGGCTGAGGGGTGACCTTATAGAGATTTATAGGATAGGGTAAATAGACAAGGTCTTTTCCCTGGGGTGAGGGAGTCCAAAACTAGAGGGCATAGGTTTAGGGTGAGAGGTGAAAGATATAAAAGGGACCTAATGAGCAACTTTTCCATGCAGAGGGTGGTACATGTATGGAATGAGCTGCCAGAGGATGTGGTGGAGGCTGGTACAATTGCAACATTTAAAAGGCCTCTGGATGGGTATATGAATAGGAAGGGTTTGGAGGGATATGGGCCAGGTACTGGCAAATGGGACTAGATTGGGTTGGGATATCTGATCGGCATGGACGGGTTGGACAGAAGGGTCTGTTTCCATGCTGCACATCTCTATGACTCTATGACTATAATTGCACCACGAATGATAGACCCTGGAAAGTACCAAAGATCAGAGGGATCTTGGTGTGCATATCCATAAATCGCCTAAGGTAACAGGGCAGGTAGACAAGGTGGTTAAGAAGGCAGAGTTAAGGCACAGAATACAAGACCAAGGAACTGTATAAAACATTTGTTAGGTCACAACTGGAGTACTGTGTGCAGTTCTGATAACTACAGGATAGGAGGGATGTGATTGCACTGGAGAGGGTGCAGAGGAGATTTCCCAGGATGCTTCCTGCATTGAAGGGTCTGAGCTATAATCATAGATTGGCAAAGGTGGGATTGTTTTCTTTGAAGCAGCAAAGGTTGGGAGGGAACCTGATGGAGGTGTAAAAGATTATGAGAGACATAGATAAGGGTGGATAAGGTCTTTTTTCAATTAGTAGAGGTGTCAATAACTAGGGGAAATAGATTTAAGGGAGGAAGTAAAAGGCTAAGAGTTGAAGAGAAATCTTTTCACTCAGTAGGTACTGGGAGCCTAGAACTTACTTGCTCAAAAGGGTGGTTGAGACAGAAACTCTCCTAACATTTAAGGACTATTTAGATATTCACTTGGGTTGCCATAGGATCCACCCCAAGAGCTGAAAGCTGAGGTTAGTGCAGTCAGAATTTGTTAACCAATGCAAACACATTGAGCTTAATAGCCTCCTTTGTGTTGTAAATGTCTCTGAGTCAAATACATCCACAAACACAGGTAACGAGCTTACAAAGCAGTGGAGAGGTTGGTGTTCAATACTGTCATAAAATGCAAGGCAAATGCTGAATCCCCTGAATTGTAAAAATGAAAAGACCTAAGTTCAACTCTTTAGCTGTTGCCCTGTTTGATTGCAGTTCTTGAATTCTCACTGAGAGAGAGAGAGAGAGAGAGACAAAGAGAAAGACAGAGAGAGAGAGAGAGAGAGAGAGAGAGATAGGAGAGTTTTCCAGGATTCTTGCTGTTATCAGTCCATGTTGCTTCCTTTCTCTTTTCACCCAAAGGACATGGGCCCTGGTTTCTGTGTCATTGTCTCACTCTGAGCTGGATAGTTATAGGCACTTTCACTTCTTAATATGTGCAGCTATCTTGGAAGTGTGAGTTAAACAAAAGACATTAATTATTTTGCCACCTCACAGAGTAGTGTCTCTTGGCTAAAATTGTAATTCTGAAGCAACTGATTTCTTACATTGTGTATGCAGTGCCTGAGCTTGTCAGATGACCACAGTAACTATTTGTGGTCAGCAGGGTGCTTTTCAAAACCATTTTTACACCATGTAAGTCTCAGGATGAAAGGTGAATATTGTTTGATCATTTTCACTACAATTGTAATAATGCAGATCTTCACCCTACAGGATCAGAATTTGCTCTACTTTATCACCAATATGACATTATCAGGTTGGGCAATGTAGTCTCCAGCATGAACCCTTTCACAGCCATTGTCTTATACAATATGTGCCCTCCAACTTTATTCCCATAGTTGCCACTTATACCTCCATGTATATAATTACATTAACCACTAGCCTATCTCCCGTCAAGTTTCAGACTTCACAAATTCTGCCTATTAGGAGGTTTAAAATTCTTCCACAACGGGACTAGATTGGATTGGGATATCTGATCGGCAAGGGCGGGTTGGACAGAAGGGTCTGTTTCCATGCTGCACATCTCTATGACTCTATGACTATAATTGCACCACGAATGATAGACCCTGGAAAGTACCAAAGATCAGAGGGATCTTGGTGTGCATATCCATAAATCGCCTAAGGTAACAGGGCAGGTAGACAAGGTGGTTAAGAAGGCAGAGTTAAGGCACAGAATACAAGACCAAGGAACTGTATAAAACATTTGTTAGGTCACAACTGGAATACGTGTGCAGTTCTGATAACTACAGGATAGGAGGGTTGTGATTGCACTGGAAAGGGTACAGAGGAGATTTCAGGTGTGGAAGGTAGGTTGTTCTTCAGTTTGAGGACTGTTGACCTTGACCATGAGTCTGATCTCGACCTTGCATGATTTGCAAACCATTATCATCATGACATTTCTCACTATAATCATTCAAACCAATCATTGGAGGACAATAGTTCTGCAAAGAGGCAAGGTTCCTGCGGTTGCTCTATACAACCCCTTAAACTTTATGGACAAGTTAGGATCGCTGCTGCTCCCCTGTCCCCTCTTTAGCAACCATACTATTCCTGTTAAAGTTCCTTAACCATACCCACTGCTCTTGGCTCAAGCGTGGAAACCATCATGCACAGGGACATCTATTACAATGGGTAGCCTGCTCTTCCCTGTACGACTGGCCCTTTCTACAAGTCAACCTGCCTGAGGAAGGAGTGGGGGCTCCAAAAGCTTGCGGTTTCAAATAAACCTGTTGGAGTCTAACCTGGTGTTGTGTGATTTTTGACTTCGTACAAATCTTACATCCCCGTGACTGAACTATGGAGTCAACCTTTTGGTAGGATATGGAGTCGAGTCTTCAGTTTTCTACCCATCAGTAATTCAGCTGCAGAGGGGATCTGAAGTTCTTAAGACCATGTTGGGTGGGATAGGCTAATGTTGCATTTGTTTAATGTTATTTAACTCAGCTTCCGAATTGGACCTGACTCCTAGTATCTGCAGTTTGGCCTATGCTTTGTGTTGGTTTGTCATGTGTGCTTTTTAAGTGTTTATACCTTGTAAAGTGGTTAGATTCTGTTGTTTTCCTGTGATAAGGTTGACCTTCTCCTCTCGGGATATCCTGTCATTCTCACTGGCTTCTGCTGACAGCACATTCGGAATAGCTTTCTCTTAAGTGAAATTTCCTTTGGATTGTAATAACTCTGACAATGACTCATTGGTAGTTCCAAGTTTGTCGCTTATGAATTCTGATTACAAAGTCCAGAGTCACAGTTTTCCACTAATCTGAAGGATCATCAATAAACTTATCTATAGATTCTATGGAAGCTGAACTCTCTTAAAATCTTGCTCTTTCAAGATTTTGTTTGCTCTTTCATTAAGCCGAGGCCCTGTCTGCTCTCCAGGTGGAAGTAGGTGTACTCTTTTAAAGAGAAGCAGGAAAGTTACTCCCAGGACTTTGGCCAATATGGAACCTCAACAGCATGATTAAAACAGAGGAAGTGAGGTCACATAACTCCAGTGGCAGTTTTCAAGTGGTTACTGCCATATTCTTTAGGCTGTAACTACGAGCGAGATAAGTCTTAGTATGTCTGCGTTGTGGGTGTCTATGCATACACCCATGAGACTGTTGGCTTCCTTATGCTTGGGTAAGGCTCCGTTACTCCTGATATATTGTAATAGTCTTTTACTGACATCGGTTAAATTTAGGTTACTGAAAACAGCTCTCTAATGCAGTTTGTAAGACCTGTCCCTTTATATGTTCCTTCTAGTCTGATGTCTTCTCTCAAGCACTCTTACTGATGTTAAAGTCATGCCATGAGTTTTGATTAGATTAGATTATTTACAGTGTGGAAACAGGCCCTTCAGCCCAACAAGTCCACACTGACCCTCCGAAGAGTAGCCCACCTAGACTCATTCCCCCTGACTAATGCACCTAACACTATGGGCAATTTAGCATGGCCAATTCACTTGATCTGCACATTTTTGGACTTTGGGAGGAAACCGGAGCACCTGGAGGAAACCCACGCAGACACGGGGAGAATGTGCAAACTTCACAGAGACAGTCACCCGAGGTGGGAATTGAACCCGGATCCCTGGCGCTGTGAGGCAGCAGTGCTAACCACTGTGCCACCGTGCCGCCCCATGTATTTCAAAAATAATGTATTTCAAACAGAATGCTACGTGGCTTTTTGGATTCCCAATTTAAGATTGAGAATCCAGTTGGTTCATGGCTACTCTGAGGTGCCATAAACTATGTCTGTGAAAACAGGTGACTCAATGGACCACAATGGAATCAGCCTGGACTTGAGTCCTCTACATGAGCTGACTAGCCCATCCATATCCTCCACTGCTAAGAATTGGTGGAAATGGAACAGGAGTGCGAACTCTAGAATCAAGATCTGCCATTTTTGAAGGTGTCTCTGCTCAACCTAACCCGGAAAAATCTGGCCATAAAGTTATTACAGGTCATGGTGCGTTCATAGAAGACAGGATCAGATATGGCTGCAACATCCCCAGAGCCAAATAACCTGCCAAGATTTGCAGATAAAGTAAAGTTACATCAGCATCATTTGTATTTCTCATTTTCCCATAGTCGGAATGTGAAGCTTGCTATCACAGGGAGTGTATGTGACATAGAGGAACAGAGATAGCCATATGAGGGAGAAAGGAATGGAAGTGATGATTGGTTTAGATCAGAAAGATGGAAGGCAGTTCATGTGGAGCATAGCTACAAGCACAGGTCTCTTGGGCTGAAGGGTATGTTTCAGCACTGTTCAAAAAGCATGTAAATGTTAAAATCGAGGCAATGCTGGACTGGAAACCAACTTATGCCAGTATTTAAAGTAAGTGAATGGGTGAACTGATGTGAGGGGTTTGAAGTTAAACCATGAGGCTGTACAGATTGGCAGATTAAATTGAGAGAGGAGTTCAGTGAATATGATTGACAGCTCAGGGCAGGGGATTGGATATGAATGACAGCCCCGTACACGAAATCCATTTGTTTTAAGGCTCCATCAAAAGTGGTTGCTCGTGTCAAATCCTGTATGTAGGCCTGGACCCACATCAATGACAAGGAATGAGGAGAGGCAGATTGAACGTAGCTGTCATCAACTTCTGTCATATTTCATTCCTGTGCTCTACCTCTCAATACAGATGTGACATCAGGATGAGAGCTGCATGATGATATTTTGGGAATAAGGAGAAATAAATGTTAAAGATTTAAATAGGCTGCTAAGACTGAGAGATCAGGTATCAGGCTGGGAGAGCTCACAGCAAGGATTTTGTTTATTGTCAGAACAGCTGCAACATCGGAAAGGCTTTCAAACCAGTCACTGCAGCAGTGATGTGCTGCTCCTTAAGGCCACCAGCATTTACAAACATACAAAACAGCAGCAGAAGTAGGCCATTCAGCCCCTCAAACCTGCTCTGCCATTCACTAAGTTAGTGGCTCATCTGTCTGTGTTTCAAATTCCTCATTCTCAGCTACCCTCAATAACCCTCGATTCCCCTGCCTAACCAGAATCTGCCGACCTTTGCATGAATAATTTCATATAGTTTTAATGATTTTCAACAATCATGTGTTGTTGGCCAAATTTGACTCAAACAGCTCCATGCACCAGTTAAGTAAATGGCAAGAAACTGGAAGAACTATGGATGTTGGAAATAAGAAACAAAACAAAAGAAACTGCTGGAAAAGTTCAGCAGATCTGGAATTTAAATGGCCTTAGTTTGTGGCTTGCAGCCAGGACTGGAGGCAGATCACTAAGCCAAGTTATAGGCCAGTAATGAAGACAGAAATTGCTGGTGAAACTCAGCAGGTCTGGCAATATCTGCGGGGGGAAAGCAGAATTTATATTTTGACTCCGGTGACGCTTCAACTGAACTGTGGTCCAATAAACCTGATGCCAAAATAGCTTGGGGGTTGTCCTTAACACAGTCATCGCAGAACAATATCTCTCATAATCTTGCTGATTTAATGACTACAGTAACTTTTAGCTAGTCCCACTGCTCCTTCTCCTCTCCCCTTGTCAGGTTGTCGTCACGCTGTGCTCGGTATCTCTGTCCAATGCTTTCCATCTGTTGTCATGTCTTAATGTGATTTTTACTTCTTCCATCAGTGTGTGATATAATCCAGCTAACACTCTGAGCTTCTGAGTTAGCACAGTCTTATCAAGAATCCAAAAGTTAATTATGAGGAGAGATTACAGACGCTAGGCTTATATTTTCTGAAATGCAGAAGTCTGAGGCTCAGTTTGACTGAGTGGTGTAGAATTCTAAAAGGAATTGTGCTCTGACAGAAATGTTTACTGCTGGTTGGGAATTTCAAATCAAGGGGCCAAATCCTGAAAATCAAAGCTAGGCCATTGAGAAGTGACTTCAGAGATATCTCCTCACACAAACAGGGGTCGGAATTTGGTACTTATGCCCACAGGAAGCAACAGATGCTGGAGTTCAATTAATTTTAATTCTCATATTAACAGACCTTTGGTGGATGAAAGAAACTGGAGCCAAGGCAAGTGGATGGATGTAGCCAAGAGACAAACCTTGTTGAGTGTTGGAACAGGAATGGCTGACCCCTACTCTTCCTATGGTTTTGTTCTGTAGATGTTGGCATACCTCTTTAAGAGCAATTTTCATGTTTGACCCGAACAATAGGTTATGTCATTATGGGCAGTATCACTCGCATGTTTAACCTTTTCTTCACTTAACGACTATATATCCAGGTATCTTTTTTTTAGATTAGATTAGATTACTTACAGTGTGGAAACAGGCCCTTCGGCCCAACAAGTCCACACCGCCCCGCCGAAGCGCAACCCACCCATACCCCTACATCTACCCCTTACCTAACACTACGGGCAATTTAGCATGGCCAATTCACCTGACCTGCACATCTTTGGACTGTGGGAGGAAACCGGAGCACCCGGAGGAAACCCACGCAGACACGGGGAGAACGTGCAAACTCCACACAGTCAGTCGCCTGAGGCGGGAATTGAACCCAGGTCTCTGGCGCTGTGAGGCAGCAGTGCTAACCACTGTGCCACCGTGCCGCCCACTTGTGTATCTAGTTAACACAAGTGGGTACAATGGTTCATTTTATCTTCTCCTGAAGCCTCAGGCTGCTCAGGCCAAGCTATGCCACCCCAACCCCCTCAGACAAATGTTACCCAATTGAGCACAGGCAGCAGGTTGAACTTTCGACTTTGTGGTAAAAGTTGGCTCAGTCACACACCAGACAATGCCTTTACTTGCTCAGCCAGTGGGCACTTGAGAGTTGAAAGTTTCACCTAAGCTGCAGAATTCACTAAGAACAAAGTAAGCAATAGGCCATTCAGCCTATTAGCCTGTCCCACCCAACATGGTCTTAAGGACTTCAGATCCCCTCTGCAGTTGGTCATTTCTGTCACATGAGCAAGGCTGTATGTCACGGGGAGTTAACAAAAAGGAATTTATTTATTTTTTGCCATCTCATAAAATTTAGCAGCCCATTTAAATCTTTAACATTTATTTCTCCTTACTCAGTGCCAACAGCATAAAACCGCTTAAAATTAATAGGCGTTTCAGATTATTATGAGTCCTTCAAAATGCTAATCGCCTCCAGCATCATCAGTCAGCAGATTAATGAATAGTTTAATAGGTACTCCCTCACTAACCTGCTGGACTGCAGTCGGGCGAAGGATGTTTTTTGTAAGAGAGTGACAGTCATGATATACAGCGCACAGCTTTGTTAAAGCCGAGTCTGTTATGAGAATGGAAATGTTCTTTTTAAAAATGAGTTGAGCGGAAGGATGGAAGTTCAAGTTACACAGTAGGAGGTGTTTGACTATTGGGAGGTGTCCTGTGGATCAGACATCTGGCCTTAGTAGAAGGTCTTGAAGATCCAGATGCAGTATTCCAGGAGGAACAAGATAATTCTCAGGGTTTTCTGTCCTAACATTCCAAGCCATCACTATCTGAAGAACAGTTCCATTACTCATCTACCTCAGTGTTGTCTACAAGATGTGAAATGTCAGCCTAAGAGTAGGGGTAAGATTCTCTCCTCCCAGGCAGATGGCTGATGGATGATGCATCAGTCTAAGGATTTGAGCACATGGTCCAGTCTGGTACCTTGGGCAATACCAGAGGGACAGTACTGAGCGAGTTCTGCACTGTCAGAGGGTCAGTACTAAGGGTACGTTGCAGCATTAGGAATGCAGTTCTGAGGGAGCATTGCAGTTTCTCAGGGACAGGACTGAGGGAGCTCCACACTGTCAAAGAGGCAACGCTGAAAGAGGATTGCACTGTCAGAAAAACAGGACTGAGGGAGTGCTGCACTGGCAGAGCAGCAGCATGAAGGGAGCACTGGATTGTTGGAGGTGTCTGTCTTTCAGTTGAGACACTAAACTGAGACCCCATCTACCCTCTTGGTCAGATGGGGGTACAGTTGGTGCAGTCACTACTGGAAGAAATTAGGGAGTTGGGGGAGGGCTTCTTGCCAGCATCCTGGGACCAATATTTATACCTCAGTCGACATCACTGAAAACAAATATCAAGTCAGTGTAAATCTGGTGTTTGTGGGAGCTTGCTGTGTGCAAATTGGGTGCTGCATTTCCCACCATAGATCTGCGACATTTCATAAAAGTAACTAATCAACTGGTAGGCACTTGGAATTTTCTAAGGTCTTAAGTGATGCTGGAGAAATGCAAATCCTTCTTGTATTTCTGTACTATTACTGACAGAACAACCACTGTACTCAAAAGGTCATTTTCTCTTTGCTATAATTCCCCCGGTGTAACAGAGTTTGGCTGTTTGATAACCCTGTATCCTTCACTCGTGTGTCTCTAATGACAGCTTGGTGAATTCGGCTGATACTAGAATGCAGTTTACGAGGGAGGACTGCATTGTCAGAGGCAATGCTTTTCAATCGAGAGGTCAACTGAAGCAACATTTGCTGGATGGAGAGATTGTTGAAGGAAACATTCCTCTGCATCCTGGCAAACATTCTTCCCTCAACCAGTACCTCCCAAACCAAATGCTCATTCACAAGAGTTCCATTTTTGCCAGAATATAGTCTGCATTAATGTGCTGACATATTGAGTCACAACTGTATGGGTTGTTTTTAGGAAGAATCATTGTATCTGTACTGACGTTAATTCAATTCCCTCACACTATCACACAGTAACCCTTCTACCCTCCCAGTGCCCTGCGTTACTGACTGTACCTCTGCTTATATTAATCCAGCTCCCTCACACTGTCACTCAGTAGCCCCTGTCCCCCCCCCAGTGTCCTGTGTTACTGACTGTATCTCTACCGATGTTAATCCAGCTCCCTCACACTGTCACTCAGTAGCCCCTCTCCCCCCCCCCAGGGCCCTGTGTTACTGACTGTATCTCTACTGACATTAATCCAGCTCCCTCACTGTCACTCAGTAACCCCTCTCTGGCCAGTGTACTGTTTACTGACTGTATCTCTACTGATGTTGATCCAGCTCCCTCACACTGTCACTCAGTAACCCCCATCCAACCAGCGACCTTTGTTACTGACTGTATGTCTGCTGATGTAAATCCAGCCCCCTCACACTGTCACTCAGTAACCCCTCTCCCCTCCCATGTTAATGACTGCATCTCTACTGATGTTTATTCAGCTCCCACACACTGTCACTCAGTAACCCCTCTTCTCCACCCCAGCACACTGTGTTACTGACTGTATCTGTGCTGATGTTAATCCAGCTCCCTCACACAGTCACTCAGTAACCCCTCTCCCCCAGGGCCCTGTGTTATTGACTGTATCTGTGCTGATGTTAATCCAGCTCCCTCACACAGTCACTCAGTAACCCCTCTCCCACAGGGCCCTGTGTTATTGACTGTATCTGTGCTGATGTTAATCCAGCTCCCTCACACTGTCACTCAGCAACCCCTCTCTTCCACCCCCCCAAAAGCACGCTGTGTTAATGACTGTATCTCTGCTGATGTTAATCCAGCTCCCTCACACTATCATTCAGTAACCCCTCTGCCCCAGCTCCCTGTGTTGCTGACTGCACCGCTACTAATGTTAATCCAGTTCCCTCACGCTGTCACTCAGTAACGCACCCTCCCCTCAGCACCCTGTGTTACTGACTGTATCTGTGCCGATGTTAATCCAGCTCCCTCATGCTGTCACTCAGTAACCCCTCTCCTCCAGTGCCCAGTATTACTGACTGTATCTCTGCTAATGTTAATCCAGCTCCCTCATGCTGTCTCTCAGTAACCCCTCTCCCCCAGTGTCCTGCTTTACGGACTGTAGCTCTTCTGATGTTAATCCAGCTCCCTCACAACGTCACTCAGTAACCCCTCTCCCCCAGCGCCCTGTGTTACTGACTGTATCTGTGCTGATGTTAATCCAGCTCCTTCACACTGTCACTCAGTAACCCCTCTCCCCCTCCAGGGCCCTGTGTTACTGACTGTATCCCTACTGATGTTAATCCAGCTCCTTCACACTGTCACTCAGTAACCCCTCTCCACTCCCAGTGCCCAGTGTTACTGACCGTATCTCTGCTGATGTTGATCCAGCTCTCTCATGCTGTCACTCAGTAACCCCTCTCCCCCAGTGTCCTGTTTTATGGACTGTATCTCTGCTAATGTTAATCCAGTTTCCTCATGTTGTCACTCAGTAACCCCTCTCCCCCAGTGTCCTTACAGACTGTACCTCTGCTGATGTTAATCCAATTTCCTCACACTGTCACTCAGTAACCCCTATCCCCCCAGCACCTTGTGTTACTGACTATCTGTACTGATGTTAATCCAGCTCCCTCACACTGTCTCTCAGTAGCCCCTCTCCCCCCAGCTCCCTGTTATAGTGACTGTATCTCTACTGATGTTAATCCAGCTCCCTCACACTGTCACTCAGTAACCCCTGTCCCCCTCCAGCGCACTGTGTTACTGACTGTATCTCTACTGATGTTAATCCAGCTCCCTCACACTGTCACTCAGTAACCCCTCTCCCCCCTGTGCCCAGTGTTACTGACTGTATCTCTGCTGATGTTAATCTGAGTACCAGGCACAGAATGAAGACAATCTTTGGTCTGTAGAACACTGCCATATCCTGATCAAACAAAGGGCTACATGAATAGGTGGGACAAACCTTTGTTTATGACAGTATGATTATTCTCAGCAGTCACACAAGAATGGGTTTGTGCTGTTACATGTGAAGCCAGTTAGATAGGTAGCTGTTTATACTTGGATTTCTGGATTTGAAGCTTGCACTAAAATATCAAACTGGATTGATAAGAATTTTCCCAGCTCTGAAACAGAACACGGCCTTAGAATGAAGTTCAGAGCATGCTTGGGGAGAATTGAAAATGAACAATATATCCTGTGCACCAGTGGACTGATGAGGGCAAACCAGCTGAAACAATCTGTAGGTGCAATTTTAATACAGTTATTTTCCAAAGCTGTGTCCAGTTTTGGATATGGTCAATAATGTACAATTCTCTGTTGCAGTGGCCTAATATGTAGCATTCATGATCCAGAACAGAAGGTTACCCTCCAGAGCAATACAATCTTGGACACCATTATTGGTGTGGGCGTGCTGCACTGTTAGACCCCAAGTAGTCAGGTGGCAATGAACTGTCAGAGGGTCTCCAGAATGCTGGAGCGTTAGTACCCTGCAAGTGTGTCTAGGTGTGCCAGACTATCAGTGGGTCAGTACTGAGGGAGTGCTGCATTGTCGGACAGTCGGTGCTATGGGAATGACACACTGTTGGACGGTCAGTGCTGAAGGAGCAGGCACTGTCAGAAGCTCAGTACTGAGGGAGTGCCACACTATTGGAGGGTCAGTGCCGAAGGAGTGCTGCACTGTCGGATGGTCAGTGCTGTGGGAATGCTGCATTGTTGGAGGGTCAGTGCTGAGGGAGGGCTGTACAGTCGGAGGGTCATTGCTGAGGAGCTCCACACTGTGTGAGGGTCAGTGCTGTAGAAATGCTGTACTGTAGGAAAGTCAGTACTGAGGGAGTGACTGATAACAGTCAGTGCTGTGGGAGTGGGCACTTTCAGAGGGTCAGTGCTGAGGGAGTGCCGCACTGTCAGAGGGTCAGTGCTGAGGGAGTGCCACACTGTCAGAGGGTCAGTGCTGAGGGAGTGCCGCACTGTCGGAGGGTCAGTGCTGAAGGAATGCTGCACTGTTTGAGGGTCAGTGCTGAGGGAGTGCCACACTGTCAGAGGGTCAGTGCTGAAGGAATGCTGCACTGTTTGAGGGTCAGTGCTGAGGGAGTGCTGCACTGTCAGAGGGTCAGTGCTGAAGGAATGCTGCACTGTTTGAGGGTCAGTGCTGAGGGAGTGCCGCACTGTCAGAGGGTCAGTGCTGAAGGAATGCTGCACTGTTTGAGGGTCAGTGCTGAGGGAGTGCCGCACTGTCAGAGGGTCAGTGCTGAAGGAATGCTGCACTGTTTGAGGGTCAGTGCTGAGGGAGCGCCGCACTGTCAGAGGGTCAGTGCTGAAGGAATGCTGCACTGTTGGAGGGTTAGTGCTGAGGGAGCGGTGTTAGATGGTCAATGCTGAGCAAGTGCCAGACTGCTGAAGCATTAGTACCCTGCAAGTAGGGTACAACAGAAGGTCAGTACTGATGGACTACCACAGGGTCAGTAATGAGGGAGTGCTCCACTGTCAGATGAGATGTTAACTGAAACCATATCTCCCTCGTGAGGTGGATGTAGAGCATCCCGTCGCACTGTTCCAAAGAAGAGAAAGGAAGTTCCCATCAGCCCTCAACCAACATCGTTAAAGCAGTTTACTAATTAGGTTATCATCATATTCCTGTTGTCGGACCTCATTGTGCACAAATTGGCTTTCCTACAGCCTAACAGTGACTACACTGGCCTCACTGGCTGTAACGTGCTTCCTGAGAGCTGAACAAGATTGTACAAGCCTCATTCCTCTGCCGTAGTGTGCACTGTGTGTGATGACACCATTCAGTGGCACACTGTTGTGACATTCAATAAGCTTTTAGTTCAGAAAGAAAATAGGTGTTTCCAACACTTTACAAATAAACTGTGCCGGAGAAGGTATGGGAGGTGAATCATGGGCCATTTTCTCTTGAAAGGTGAAAACAAAGCAGATAAATGTCACACATCAAATTAAAAATAAAGATAAGGACAGGGAAAAGCTTCTATCATCAGAGTTTTACCGAATTGTCTCATCTTTGTTGTCATCACTCCAAGGGAGTTGTAAGCAATCAGTTCAACAGAGCCAATACTGACAATGGACTGTTTTGAAAGGTGCAGTGGATGCTCATTATTGGAACAGTTAGACTGTGGTAGACAGGTAAGGCATCTGCTCAGAACACTAGAGCTGGATAGGCAGTCTCAGTGTAGCCCTTCATGACCTCAGTATTTGCACATTACAGCCTGAGAAGTACATGCATATGAATACATAAATTATGAGCAACAGCAGGCCATTCGACCCCTCCAGCCTGTTCCACCATCCAATAAGAGCATGGCTGATGTGACAGTGGCCACAGCTTCATATTCTGGTCTACCTCACCACTGATAATCTTTGAAGTACTTTTCAAAGCGTAACCACAGTGATGTGAACTTAGCAGACTCCTGCACACATGACAACAACAACTGACGGCACTTAGGGGATATGTAAGCTGTGTATATTGACATCACACACATGTACTTGTTAGCCCCAGGAAATTGGAGAGAAATCCCCTGCGCTTATTTGAGGAGGGATGCAGGATTTCATCCATCCCTAGTTTCAATATCTCATCAGAAAGACAAACAGTCCCTCACTCCTGGGAAAGGATATGTTCGAGTTGGTTATTACATTGACCTTGTATTGGAAGCTTGAAAAAAACAAACAAAATAAATAAAATGCTCCTCTGAGATTCAGACCTTCATTATCCCTGGATAACAAGGTTATCACTTGTTGGTTAGGTTGTCTGTCTCCATAGTCCTCATGTGTATCTTCCTGATAATATACGCTAGTTGTACAAGGTAGAAAAATGAAGGCGTTGTTTCAAGTCACTGCACATATCATTGAGAAATGCTGCTGGAGACACAGGTGGGGCTGACCTCTCTCTCTGAGTTGCAATTTTCTCGATGAAGGGTCATTAAGTGTGTTGTAAACAGCTTTGCTACCTTGCTCTTACTCCAATTGATTTGAAGGGGGAAGCGGCTGAAGGGTGTGTTGTAAGTAGTTTGTATTAATCAAGCACAACTAAACAGCTGGCTGCTATTGACGCCATTGACAGCTTTATGTACAGTGTGCCATTTATAAAGTACATTATTTTTAATGGAAGCCGATCGATGGCTTGCTTTGCACTCTTGTCTTCATTGATGAATCATTTACATTTTAATAGAAAGTGGCCTTAATGCTATCTCCTACATATATCTGATTAGATAAGCCACAAAGTAGCCAAGCACTTTGCTCCACTAAATCAAAAAGACAGTGGCCGAAACACCATTCCTCCCTTTCCGACAGTTAAATGCGAGCAGGGAACGATGCAGGGAACGAGGCATTGGGCTAATCACTTCTTGCCACAAAAACTGTTGCCTATCTAACCAACCCTGAATGCGACCCAGTACAAAGTGAAGCTCAAAACTGGGGTAAAAGCTGGAAATGTGGCTCAGCCCCAATCTCCCTCAATATACTGCAATGGGCATCTAATTCTTCCCAAGGAAATAACCTTACATACAAAAGGACTTTTCTTCAGTGACTACTGTTGAAGGCTTTGATGAGCCTTGCAATTCTCAAATTGCTCAGAATATCTCTGACCGGACATTTCTGGGTGGACTGTTATACTCACTTAAATGTCCACAAACTGGTAAAGCACTCTCTATGCTTCCCCTCACGATGCTTTAACCTTCACTATGTGAACAACACTCTCTGCTGAAGCAATGTGACATTTTCCATTTGCTGCATCAGCCACTCTCTTTGACCTTTCTGAACAAGACAGTTTAATGCTATTCTGTCCCAACAATGGATAACATGCTCCTTACCTACAGTAACGTGGTTAACACTTATCATTTCACAGAAGTATACCTATGAGGAGGAGAGCAAGAGGAAGAGGGTGAGATAGAAAAGAGAAGAGGAGAGGGACGTATAGGAGAGGAGCACATAGAGTCATAGAGATGTACAGCATTGAAACAGACCCTTCGGTCCAACCCATCCATCCTGACCAGACATTATAACCTAATCTAGTCCCATTTGTCAGCACATGGCCCATAACCCTCTAAACTATTCAGATACCCATCCAGATGCCTTTTAAATGTTGTCATTGTACCAGCCTCCACCACTTCCTCTGGCAGCTCATTCCATACACGTACCACCCTCTGTGTGAAAAAGTTGCACCATCGGTCTCTTTTATTTTTCCCTCTCACCCTAAACCTATGCCCACTAGTTCTGGACTCCCCCACCCCAGGGAAAATACCTTGTCTATTTACCTTATCCATGCCCCTCTTGATTTTATAAACCTCTGTAAGGTCACCCCTCAGCCTCTGACGCTCCAGGGAAAACAGTCCCAGCCTATTCAGCCTCTCCCTATAGCTCAAACCCTCCAAATCTAGCAACACCCTTGTAAATCTTTTCTGAACCCTTTCAAGTTTCACAACACCTTTCCGATAGGAAGGAGACCAGAATTGCATGCAATACTCCAAAAGTGGCCTAACCAACGTCCTGTACAGCCACAACATGACCTCCCAACTCCTGTACTTAATGGTCTGACCAATAAAGGAAAGCATACCAAATGCCTTCTTGGAAGGGAAAGAGTGATGGGTCCAGACAGGAGGGGAAGAGAGATGAAGGCATGCCTCAGGAAAGGATGGGATAGAAAAAGCAGGGGGAGAGAACAGTGAAAAGACAGTAGGAGAGATTAGGCGATGGAGAGGGATCAGGAGAGTTGACAGAGGGAGAAATGGAGAGAACTAAGAGAGCGAAAGAGGAGGGGAAGGGGTAGGGATGGACAGAGGCGAGAGGTGAGAGATGAGAGTAAGTTGAAAAATGAGAGTGAAAGAGAGAGAGGGAGAATGAAAGAAAGATTTATGAATTGTTACCTTCGAGGCTAGATTCAAATCCAAGTCCCAGAAGTAAGCATATGGACTGATTGATAGTATCCCTATATCTTGAAGCTAAGTCTTCTTTAAAGAAAGAACAGTGAACAATACTTGTCAGTAAATTATCAGCAAAAAAATCACAACCTGCCGTGAGGAACAGCTCTAAAAGTGATATAGACAGATGGTTGGAGTTTTTATAAAAAGGCAACGCTCATAGCAATAAATAAGCACCGTTTACATTTGATAAAATATTCTGAGTAAAGGAATGTTTAAAATCCCAGCAAAGGGAGGAAGTGGCTTTTGTACTGGCTTGTCAGATCATTGTGAAATCTCCAGGCAACAGGAAACCCAACACTCATTTGGTTCAGAGTGGTCAGCTGGCTTATAATTTACAGAGGTTTTTTGAAAAATGAACAGGGAACATACAAAGTCTGGCGATGAGAAAAGCTTTTCAGCACATCAAAGCTCATCAGTCTAATATTCCCACCATCTGAAGATCCTGTTGTGATAATCAGAAGAACATGAAGCAAAGAGCCCAAAGGCAAAGATGATGATTTAATAAGGTTTATTGTGCTTTCGAAAAGTATGACTGATGTCGTTAATTAGTCACCTTCCCCATGAAGCCAGTTTGCTCCTTTACATTAGATGTCTACAATTGTGAGCTTGGCATCTCATTTACATAAGGTGAGTCTTACATCTGTAGAAAACTTATTGCCCCACTCTCAAATGCCCCAAAGCCTTTAACACAGTTGTGCAAATTTGCTGCTAGATGGTTAAACCCAACAGCCATTTTGTGCACAGCTAGGTTTCCTGTAAATTTGACTTTTCAACCTTTGGGTTCTCCTGTAGTCCATTCTGCGATTATTGTACACTTGGCACCACTTTATCCACAACCCACACCTACAACAGTTACCTGTTATAAAACTGTGAAAGCACTGTCTGATATGCATAGCGATTTCAAGTTTTATCAATGTTCTGCTCCACGTAACATCTTACTTCACCTGCTTTATTCTGCAATTCCTTAGATATTAGACTTGCTCAGCCCGGTAGCAGTTTTAGCTTCAGGGACAGAAGGTTGAGAGTTTGAGCTCTGCACCAGATTTGAATACATATCTAGGTTAACACTCTAATCAACAACTGAGAGACTGCTCTACCTCCACTGTCTTTGGATGAAATAAAAATCTAGGTCTTGTCTGCCTCTCTGAGGGATGTCAAATATCTGATAAAATCAGAAGTCTCACCAAGTTATAATGATGAAGGAGCAGTGTTCCGAAAGCTTGTGATTTCAAATAAACCTGTCAGACTATAACCTGGTATTGTGTGATTTCTGACTTTGCCCACCTCAGTCCAACACCAGCACCTCCACATCGTAAATATCTGATGGAACTAGCTGTAAGAATGTAATGTCCAGGCCAATATTCTGCCCACATGCCAGGTCACCCAAACAGATTTGTTAGACCTAGTGACCTCCTCTTCTAAAGATTCTTATGTTTTAATAATTTATTCAAATAAACTTTATCTGGCTCTGTCATTGATAAGAGTCAGACTCTCTGACTCTGTGACCTTGATTTTTAACTCTGTGAATGGGAGGGTTAAAATTGGGCTCCATAATTTAGGAATTAGGACCATTCATTGAAACAGAAAGAAGAATGCATCAGGATTATATACCATCTTTCACAACTTAAAGAATTCTAAAATGATTTACAAAGAAATGCTACTGAAGTGTCATTGCTGCTGTATTGCAGGATGCCGAGCAGAAAATTGTTCTGATGACCTGGGCTTGAATCCTGCCATGGCAGATGGTGGAATTTACACTTAATGAAAACCTGGAACTCAGGGTCTAATGCTAACCGTGAAACCATTATCCATTGCTGGTAAAATCCCCTGGGTCACAAGTGCCTTTTAGGAAAGGAAACTGCTGTCCTTACCCAGTGACTATTAGCTGCCCTCTGGGCAATCAGGGATGGGCAATAAATACTGACCTAGCCAGTGATGCCCTTATCCTGAGAATGAACAGAAAAAAGATCAGAACCACATTTTCATTATGATGTTTTTCCTTGTATTTGTTTGGTTCTTTCAAGGCATTGAGCTCTTGTGTCTTCTTAAGAGGCTTTTGACCAATTTTAACCCTAACACTCACAGAGTTTCGCATCTCATCAGCAAGGCAGCAACTTGATGCCACAGCAATGGTTGAAAAGTGTTGCCTGGTTCCTGGAGTTAAACATCCAAGGCCACTGGCATTCCTTGACTAATTTATCCCTGATGCTGTTCGGTGGTTTAAATTTGGAGGGTGTAACTGTGGAGATGAACACCACCCAATAGCTGTCATTGGAATAATGGGAGAAGGAGAAGGCAGAGGGGGTTATCCAAAGTTCAGAGCTTTCTAAAAAAGAATTAGCCAAGTTAAGAAGATATCTGATTCAAATATTCAAGATTAGAAATGATCTTACTTTTGGAAACTACAGCCATTGGTCATTCAGACATTAAGTAGAAAGCAAAAGAACCAAGGGGAAGGACTTTTCCCCAATGGGTTTAAGAATATGCCACTAAAATGAGTGATAAAAGCAAGATTTGTGGTACTCTTTAGGTAATATTTTAAGCAATACTGAACAAAAGGACAGGGGAATAGGCTGGAGAGAGCCAGTACAGACACAATGGATCAAATGATCTTAATGTATTCTCTGTAAAGTCCTAAAATTCTGGGATTAAGCTAATTGAGACTTAGCAAGGAGCAAGGTGGGAAGAGCTGGTCAATATTGTTTCAACTCAGAAGAGTCAAGTTGCCGGAGGTGAGCTTTTGAAGGTGGTTGGTAGTAGGAAAGTATCGAGAATCAGAAAAGAGAGATTGAAGGGAAGAGTCTGGGAATGAGACTGTTTTATAAGGTTTTGGAAAAGTGCAGGAGGATAGCATAAATGTGACACTCTTTTAAAGAGCTAGCACAGAAAAGGTGGATTAAATGGCCTCTCTTTATGCTTCTACGATTCTACTATCTCCTTCCCTGCTTGCTGTGATCAGTTGAGTCAGCAAGACCAGTGATTGCACTTGGATGTTCAATGATCTGAAGGACCCAATTCCATACTTGGCTGAGATCTTACCTACTGAATCAGTAAGAGGGGCCCTTAAGGTCACGTGTTTAAGAAATCCCGATAGTTTGTCTCACAGACTGCAAGGTGATAAGATTGCATTTCTGATTCCCCACAAACTAACAGCTCTTTGGTCAATTCTGCAGAAAATGGATGAAATGTTTTTCTGGGGAAATTTTCCACCAATTTTTCCTATATTTCAATAACAATTATATTTTCAAAATACCTGATTGATTGTGAAATGCTTTGGGACATCCTGAGCACTTGAAAGATGGCACAAAAATGCAAATTGTCCTCCCAGTCTTTCAATATTACAAACAGATCTGATCTCAATTAAATTATTAAAGGTGGATGGGAGTTACTGAACTAATCAATCAATTTCTAGTTGACAAACGGAGAATGTTTATGCAATTATTGAATTCTGACAAGACATAGGAGGCAGGGAAATTCTCTCTCACAACAGTGTTTCTGAGGACTTTGAACGGTGCAGGCCTCGTGCTGCCTTTGTTCTCTATTTCGGCCAGCCTTACAATCTCAAAACCGGCAGTGCTTCAAGGATGAAACAAGCAAGTTCGCAGCTCCCACACTAGCTCTGCTACTTCCTCAGCCAGGAGAAGCAGCTGAAGGTGGGCAGATGAGACAAAATGAGTGGAAGAACGCATAAATCAAACCAAAAAGGATGCATCTTTGAGGCAGTTAGAAGGTAATTTTCTGCATCCCAGAGGACCATTATGCACATAAAGCCAAGTTACTGTGACTGTAAGATTCCTGAGAGAGTTATTTTGATGTGTACAAGCTATGCACAAAGGTTTTTACATTTTTAGAATTCTACTCTCTGAACTTAACAGATGCGGATCCTCTCATTCCTCCTTTAAATTTATCATTAGATTATGTCATTAAATGCCATGAGTTTTTTTTCGCATGGTTGCTACTTATTCCTGAAAGTCTCTTTTAATTTACAACATGGTGATTGAACGGCTATGGCTTGGCCCTGCAGGAATGCTCATTATCTGACAGCATGGTGTCCTGGCTAACTGCACAGATGATCAAAATTCAGACGATATGACTGTGCAATGAAGAGGCATACAATGAACCATGACAAGAACTGACTGACGGGCTGCTCAGATAAAATCTCTGCAGTGCTACTAGAAATTTCATAAATGTGCTATGATGAGCTGAAATCGAGAAATGGAAAACTTCAATGCCCAATTAATGTGTCCATACATCAGAATGGTAACTGTTCATCCATTTTTACTTTTTCTCTGCCCTTGTTAGATTCTTCAGCCTTCCGATGAATGAGACCAAATAAGAGAAAACCTGCTCCTATTCTCAGCAGCCTGTAAAAGCATCTAAGGATGGCTAATTTGATTACGTTCCTTAGATGTTAGACTGTTTTACAGGATAATGAACAACGAGGGAGTAGCGAGCAGGGCTGAGGTACGATAAAAAAGTCGAACACTTAGGTGACTTCTAAAGATAGTGGGTAGATGATGAAGAAGAAATGCTGGGGGAGACTGCTTTGGAGTGCCAGGGAAAAGGGAGTAAGATAACAATGCTTGGTTGCAGAATGATTGGCTCATAATTGCTTCTTTCTTTCTTTTCTCTCTCTGTGGTTCAGACAATGATGAGCTTTCTGTGGTTATTAATGGTGAAGTGATGTAGAATAGCTACAGAGAATTGTGGTCTAGGTACAGCACAGATTGAGGCCATTTTGGCCCATCATGTCTATGCAAGCTCCACACATGAACAGCTCACTTTGTCTCACACCCACATCTTTTCCTTACAGCCTGCCAAATTGTTTCCTCTGCAAATAATTATCCAACCCAAGGGCGGAGTGGCCTATTGTTATTCCTTTCTCATATGTTCATTTGCACTCAGTCTGGGAGGAGAAATGCAATGGACTGAGGCTGTCAATCTTCTCTTTAAAGGATTGCAAATGGATAAGGGTTGGAAAGAAAAAACAAGCTTTGGAGAGAGAGAGTGTCAAATAGAAAAACGCGAACATCTACCCTTCTTGTGGCTCCTGTGGAAATGCTTCTATCACAGGTTAGAAAATAAGAGCAGTTATAGAAGATGGTTGCCAGGAAAGGAACCACTAGCTGCAGTGGCACTGACCATGTGGAAGAGACAATTTGCATAATTCCAAGGATACATTTAAAATGTCAGAAGAGGTTGACTGACCTCATACAAGGCTGGCAAAGAAAGCTTTTTGATAAGTAAAAAGGCAAGTAGGTGAATCACAGTTAGGCAGATGGGTATTCACTGGCATAGATGTCATGCAATGCTCTTTGGAGTCATCACAAGTTCCTTGTCCCAGTCGCAAAGTCACTTGGCAGCCTCTGTGTCATGTAGCTCATATCCTGTAAAGTATGGCAGCATACTGAAGTCTCTAATCTTTTTTGCTCTCTCCCACTTAACATTAACACCAACTATTTCACAAATCTTGAGGTTGTGGCAGCGAAATCTGGAGAGTGCAACATCCAATTAACACTATGTGTTCCTCCTACAGGAGAATGCCAGGGGATGCTAACACCTGACATGTAAGAACCTAGGCAGAGGAGGCAATCGCAAATATCTGACAATTGGAGATGGAGAGTTAGTGCATCAGCTGTACTTCCAGTGGGCTTGTGAAAACTTAAACCATTCACATTTGATGTTTCTAATTTCCACTCTTTCCATCACTTCCGTTGTACAACATCCTCTGTAGGAAGAGTTCAATTCATCAGCAAGCAGCCTGGAGAAGACAGCAGCTGCTCAAACTTCTGTAAACCTTCCCTCATTCTATCAAAGATCCAGGCAGGTCAGTCAATTCAATGTGGAGGCACTAAATGGGAGCCTATGGATTATGGGGGACTGTCGGGAGAGGGGAGTGCCAACCAGATTGCAAATCATCTCAGAGAAACAACAGAAAACTTTGACAAGATGTGTATTTTCTTTCCAGAACATTTTGTAAATAGTTGAGATAAGTCATTGGAATGATTGATGGAAGGGCTTCATGAGCTTTGGTTCTCATCCAGGACAACAGGGAACAAGGAATACAATGATGTTGAAGCTCAGGGTTAAGATATTCTGGCTAGCTGTGGGTAACAAAAAGGTTGGTATGAGGAGTTGATTGATTGACTGAGATTTCTGAACAATGCTGGTTTATGAAGATGTGTCAAATGAGTTTGTCTCTCAGCTGCCCAGCAGCAGTTACTGTCAGCTTATGGGTTGGACCTTCAGCAGCAACAATGTCTTCATCAGATGCTGGAGCCTACTTATTGTAAAATGGCGTAATGTCACAAGTAGTGATGCAATGCATGTCCAAACCTATTCAAACACTAACATCATCCTTTGAGCTTTCAATAGCTTCCTCTACATTAACAGACATCAGAATTAATGTCTGTCATCCCAAATAAGATGGACACTTCAAGAACAGTGGGTTTTGGGTCATGTAAATATGTGAGTTTATGTTGGGAAGGGTGTAGCCAGTAGCATCACAACCCAGGTGAACTGGGCAATTGTGAAAAATGTGATGGTGCATTCAGTCATCTCTCTGGGAACATATATAAACTGAGAAGTGGGCATTCATTAGTAAATTGCCTCAGAGTGGAGTGTATCACAAATGAACTGAACTCATCCCTGCACTTCCCTACAATGTGTGTCCAGATTAAAGTTGAGAAGTGGCCACTTTCCCTGCATACACTTAGAGAGATACCTACTTAAGCATACATCCCAATGTGGCAAGGAGTTAAGCTCCTTCAGAAGACCATGACTAAAGCATAGTCTGTTCTAAGACAGGGCTTCTATTAAAACACTCAAAATGTGGATCTATACATTCTGTTGGATGGGTAATGGCTCTAATGCTGCCTAATTAATCTATTAGTCTTTACCACCTTTCTGTTCTCCTCTTTCTCCAGCACATACATTACATAAAATGGAATTCCCATTGGCAAGCCAGTGGGGCAGGTGTCACACAGTGTCTTTCAAGTAATAATCTTTCAAGACAACATTTTTCCAAGCATAATGCAAATAGTCAGAAAAAGGCTTTCTGTGTGTAACAGCACCATTTTATGTCTTTCCAATTGCCTGTAGAGAGTTCCAAGTTCCAAATGTATCCACAAGGAATCATAGACCAGCAGTATCTATTCAATGAAATACTTCCACCAGGATGAATGAGTCCAAATTGCTAAAATAAATGGTGGGACATGATGACAAGGGTGGAAGTAAGTTCATTTAGGTCCAACAACATCTGCATGTCCCAACTCTTCCCATTTACATGTGGCTGTGATTGGATTGGTAAGACACCTACAAAGGTACATGGGAGCAGGAACCCCTTGCACCTGTTTCACCATTCAGTTATATGCTGGTTGATTTATGTCAACACAGTGTACACAGATGCTCTGTGGCAGAATGCTGATCCTATCCCTGGCCTCTGCAAATATACAATTGTCAACTTATACTGATAACCCCAACCCAAGAATTTTGAGGCTGCAGTGTCAATGGGTTAATTATCTTAAAAGATCTCATTGCTCAGCTAACTCCTGTCCTTGCCAGTTTGACAGATGTGAGTAGAACTGACAGAATAGACATTTGGAATGGGAAACCGTGCTGGTTTTCTCTTTCGAAGACACAACAGCACTGAGGTTACCTCTCCCTTTTTCCCAGGGTGAGGGATCCAATAACAAGAGGTCACACTTTCAAGGTGAGATGTGAAAAGTTTAAGGGGGATACATGCGGCAAGTACTTTACACAGAGGGTGGTATGTGCTTGAAACATATTGCCAGCAGAGGTAGTGGAGGCAGGCACGGTAGATTCATTTAAGATGCGTCTGGACAGATGCATGAGTAGGTGGGGAGCAGAGGGATACAGATGTTTAGGAATTGGGCGACAAGTTTGGACAGTAGAGTTGGATCGGCTCAGGCTTAGACGGCCGAATGGCCTGTTCCTGGGCTGTAAATTTTCTTGGTTCTTTGTTCTCACTACTTCAGTGGGGATAGGATTTGGAGGAGCTGGTGTTGGACTGGGGTGGACAAAGTTAAAAATCACACAACACCAGGTTATAGTCCAATAGGTTTATGAGGAGGCATTAGCTTTCAAAGTGCTGCTTCTTCATCAGGTGGTTGTCACACCTTCGAAAGCTAGTGCCTCCAAATGAACCTGATGGACTATAGCCTGGTGTCGTGCGATTTTTAACTCAGTGGGGATAGGCTAAATCAACCGGCTAGTTTAGGATTCACACTCAAACATGTTGGGATGTCCTTACCTTCTGTGATTCTGAAAATACAGATTTTCTTTACTGATCTAACCTGCAAGTCTTGTGCAGTAGAGAAGCCTTCTGCATTAGTGATTTGCTGTCTCCTGTGACTGCCACATTGATTGTACATTTGTGATTCCTGCTGATAGCCATATAGCCAGAAGGCACAGTTTTGATAGCATCTAGCTTCATAACGCTTTCATTTACCTTTCCAACTTTATCAAGGGTACGTTTGCTCCTTTTAAGGAAAAAAAATTGTTTCAATGTACAAACACAAAATGTTGTTTTTAAGAAAACAGCATGTTTTGTAAAGTACTTTTGCTCCCTGTTGTGTGTAGGCTTGCACACTGAGTCAGAGAGATAAGTAAGAACCCAACTTTGATCCTGAACTGGATCAGTTGTGTTAGTCCATCCCCACTGAAGGATGAGAGGTGACCTCAGTGCTGCTGTGTCCTGGATAGAAAAAACAGCATAGTTTCCCATTCCAAATATCTGACAAGTGGGTTCCTCTTATGTCTGTTAAACTGGCAAGAGTTCATTCAGCAATGAGATCTCTGAAGGTAATTTGCCCACTGACACTGCAGCCTCAACATTCGCAAAGCCATCAGGGACACCAAGAGACAATACCAGATGAGAGACCCAGAGCAACAACACAAATTTGTGTCAACTGTGACAATCACACGATATAATGGGCTACAAAGCAAGGTTGAGTAGAATCACTGTCAACAATGCATCCCTCCCTGATGAGCTCATTTTGAACAGAAGGTCAGTGAACTGATGGCACCTGTATCTCAGTTCATGCTTTTCCAGCTGCTTTGAACCTGCTTTAGTGATGCCAGTCAAAGGTTAAAAATCCACAAAAAAAAACCTGGGGAGAAGGTCTCTTGTTCTGCTTTGAAACAATACTGATGTCACAGGGTCATAGAGGTCTACAGCATGAAAACCCTTCTACATTGAGGAGGAAAGTCAACATGGTCTCCACCTGATCTTTCCTTGTTATTTTTCATGTGTATTTTAAGTGTAACATTATATTCATCAATAATTGAAACTCCAATTACTGTTGCTGAGAAGTTTAATTCAAAGCTGCAATCTTATTTAACCAATAACATTACCTAACATGCTGTAAAAATGTTTTATTCACTTGCACTTAGTGCGGGAGACTCTCCAATTCTGGCCATGCATGAAGGAGGGAAAATACAATCAAATATGCAAGACCAGTCTGGGCTGATTCCACTGAGCGGCAACTCAGCTGCAGCTAAACTTAAAAGTCTGTTGCTGAAATTGTTTACATTAACAATTAAATGTGCATCATTAAGGATTATGTTTTGATGCAGAAGGTAAATAAAATATGGCCTTTGGATTATGAAATAGATTGAATTCCTGAAGAAATCTGTGGCATGTGGAACATACTGGAGATGAAGGAAAGATTAGCAGTGACACAGTAAACAAGGAGAGCGCTGCCTGGGTCAGCAGAGAAAGTGAGAATGAATATAGACTGCGGGGGATTATGCTTTGTTCTTGGTTAAAATTCTACCCTTTCAGTTTTGAAAGCTGGCTGAAATTCAACTCTTGACTGATGGAGAAATCTCCTCTCTTTGGGTTAGTTGCAAGAGACCTGACTTTAAAGTTAGAGTGGACTCAGCTCAAGAACCTGATGAAAAATTATTAGCCCAAGTAATTGCAGCACAAGTTGGGGATGCATTCATATCTGAGAGAGATGATTTTGAGTTCAGGATTGCTTCAGAGACTTTGTCACTTAACTCAAGTTGACTGAACTCAGTCTGAAGGAATGCTGCACTCTTGAAAATGCTGTCTTTCACATGGGACATTAAGCCAGACCCTATCTGTTCTTTCAAGTCCACATAAATGATTCCATGGCACGATTCAAAAAGAAGCAGGGGAGTTCTCCCCATTACACTACAACAATGATTAACCAAGGCCCCTAAAAACACACTCTCTGGCTATTATGACCTTTCTGTTTGAGAGCTTGATGTGTACAGATTGGCTGCAGCATTACCAAAGCCGACTGTGCTTCAAAAGTACATTTTTATCCATTCAGGGGCATTTATTGCTGACTTTGATTTCCTTGAAGAAGGTGGTGGTGAGCTGCCTTCTTGACAGCAGGAGTCCGCGTGGTATCAAACCAACCACAATCCTGTTCAGGAGGGAGTTTCAGGATTGTGACCTAGCAACAGTGAAGGAATGCCGATATATTTCCAAATCAGATGGTGTGTGGTGCAGAAGGGAACTTGAAGGTGATGGTGGCCCCATGCATCTTTGTCCCTCTAGATGGTAAAAGTCACGTGTTTGGAAAGTACTGACTAAGGAGCCTTGAATGCAGTGCATCTTATAGATGGTACATGCCAGTGTGCATTGGCAGGAATGAATATTAATGTGTTAAATGAGGTGCCAACCAAGTGTCCTACTGATTGACTATGTGGACATTTTGTAAAATGGATGCTTTCTTCTTTTTGGAGTCAGTGGAATTGCCAATGTGGGAACAGTGACTGTAGTAGGGAAGGAGGAGGGAACAGAAGCCTCTAAGGTACTGTCTGATATTGCACTTGGTGCTGAGGCAGGGTTAGTGTGATTTCAGGAAACCAATCTGTTGGTGGATAGGGAGGTTGGTAAGAACAGGAGTTTTATTCCATTTTCAGGGCCTTGGACCATTGGGCCAAGGGCCACAGTCCCTCAACTAAATAGCATCAAAACCAGAAAATGCTGGAAGTACACTGCAGTTCAGACAATAACTGTGAAGAGAAAAGAGGGCTAAGTATTCAAATGATTTTTTAGGGAAGCATGGTGGCTCAGTGGTTAGCACTGGTGCCTCACAGCACCAGGGACCAGGGTTTGATTCCAGCCTCGGGTGACTGTCTGTGTGGAGCTTGCATATTCTTCCTGTGTCTGCAAGGGTTTCCTCCGGGTGCTCAGGTTTCCTCCCACAATGGAGAAAATACTAGCTGCTGGAGATCAGAGTTGAGAGTGTGGTGCTGGAAAAGCACAGCAGGTCAGGTAGCATCTGAGGAGGCCTTCATTGGGCAGCACTCCTGATGAAGGGTTTACGCCCGAAATGCCGACTCTCCTGCTCCTCGGATACTGCCTGACCTGCTGTGCTTTTCCAGCACCACACACTCAACCCCCCACTTTACTCCCACAATCCAAAGATGTGAATTGGCCAAGCTAAATTGCCCATAATGTTCAGGGATGTGTAGATTAGGTGTATTAGTCAGAGGTAAATGTAGAGCAATAGGGGAGGGAAATGGGTCTGTGTGGGTTACTCTTTGAGGGTCAGTGTGGACTTGTTGGACCAAAGGGCCTGTTTCCACACTGGAGGGATTCTATTTCAATGGTAAACCTTTGTCAGGATTCCTTTTTCTAAAGACTGACATGCTCTCTGCAGCTCTCTCCTGGTCCAGACTGCTGGCATTTTTAGCTGAACTAATCAGTGTTCCCTTTCGTTATTTTTTTTTCACATTTCTTGGATACCACAGCACCTTAGATGGTAGCTCACATAATTCATGCTTAACCACAGTGGTTTTGCACCTGAGTGAAAAATGAGGTGAATTATTCCTTGCCTGGGACTGACAATCCACATTTAAAGCACAACAATTCCTACAAGTGCCTGGTCAAGTATAAAGTCCCAGCATCCAGAACACAAACTATAGAGAATGTTGCATGACTAAAGAAATTGAGGGTTTGGTTAAGAAAAAGAAGGAAGCATATGTCAGGTATAGACAGGATAGATCGAGTGAATCCTTAGAAGAGTATAAAGGCAGTAGGAGTATACTTAAGAGGGAAATCAGGAGGGCAAAATGAAGACATGAGATAGCTTTGACAAATAGAGTTAAGGAGAATCCAAAGTGTTTTCACAAATACACTAGATTAGATTACCTACAGTGTGGAAACAGGCCCTTCGGCCCAACAAGTCCACACCGACCCTCCGAAGAGCAACCGAAGAGAAAAAGTATAACTTAGCGAAGATAAGCGGGAAAACGGAGGACTGGGAAGCTTTTAAAGAACAACAGAGGATTAGTAAGAAGGAAATACGCAGAGAAAAAATGAGGTACGAAGGTAAACTGGCCAAGAATATAAAGGAGGATAGTAAAAGCTTTTTTAGGTATGTCCAAGGCAAAAAAATGGTTAGGACAAAAATTGGGCCCTTGAAGACAGAAGCAGGGGAATATATTACTGGGAACGAAGAAATGGCAGAGGAATTAAATGGGTACTTCAGATCTGTGTTCACTGGGGAAGACACAAGCAATCTCCCTGAGGTAACAGTGGCTGAAGGACCTGAACTTAAGGGAATTTCTATTTGCCAGGATTTGGTGTTGGAGAGACTGTTAGGTCTGAAGGTTGATAAGTCTCCGGGACCTGATGGCCTGCATCCCAGGGTACTGAAGGAGGTGGCTCGGGAAATCGTGGATGCGCTGGTGATTATTTTCCAGAGTTCAATAGAATCGGGGTTGGTTCCTGAGGATTGGAGGGCGGCTAATGTTGTGCCACTTTTTAAGAAGGGTGGGCGGGAGAAAGCAGGAAATTATAGACCAGTTAGTCTGACCTCAGTGGTGGGAAAGATGCTGGAGTCTATTATAAAGGATGAAATTACGGCACATCTGGATAATAGTAACAGGATAGGACAGAGTCAGCATGGATTTATGAAGGGGAAATCATGCTTGACTAATCTTCTTGAATTTTTTGAGGATGTAACTCGGAAGATGGACGAGGGAGATCCAGTGGATGTAGTGTACCTGGACTTTCAGAAAGCTTTTGATAAAGTCCCACACAAGAGGTTAGTGAGTAAAATTAGGGCGCACGGGATTGGGGGCAAAGTACTAGATTGGATAGAGAATTGGTTGGCTAACAGGAAACAAAGGGTAGTGATTAACGGCTCCATTTCGAAATGGCAGGCAGTGACCAGTGGGGTACCGCAGGGATCCGTGCTGGGACCGCAGCTTTTTACAATATATGTAAATGATATAGAAGATGGTATCAGCAATAACATTAGCAAATTTGCTGATGACACAAAGCTAGGTGGTAGGGTGAAATGTGATGAGGATGTTAGGGGATTACAGGGTGACCTGGACAAGTTAGGTGAGTGGGCAGATGCATGGCAGATGCAGTTTAATGTGGATAAATGTCTGGTTATCCACTTTGGTGGCAAGAACAGGAAGGCAGATTACTACCTCAATGGTATCAAATTAGGTAAAGGGGCTGTTCAGAGAGATCTGGGTGTTCTTGTCCACCAGTCAATGAAGGCAAGCATGCAGGTACAGCAGGTCGTGAAGAAGGCTAATAGCATGCTGGCCTTCATAACAAGAGGGATTGAGTATAGAAGCAAAGAGGTGCTTCTGCAGCTGTACAGGGCCCTGGTGAGACCACACCTGGAGTACTGTGTACAGTTCTGGTCTCCAAATTTGAGGAAAGACATTCTGGCTATTGAGGGAGTGCAGCGTAGGTTCACGAGGTCAATTCCTGGAATGGCAGGATTGCCTTACACGGAAAGACTGAAGCGACTGGGCTTGTATACCCTTGAGTTTAGAAGACTGAGAGGGGATCTGATTGAAACGTATAGGCTTATGAAAGGACTGGACACTCTGGCAGGAGGGAACATATTTCCGTTGATGGGGGAGTGCCGAACCAGAGGACACAACTTAAAAATACGGGGTAGACCATTTAGGACAGAGATGAGGAGAAACTACTTCACACAGAGAGTGGTGGCTGTGTGGAATGCTCTGCCCCAGAGGGCAGTGGAGGCCCAGTCTCTGGATTCTTTTAAGAAAGAATTGGATAGAGCTCTTAAAGATAGTGGAGTCAAGGGGTATGGAGATAAGGCTGGAACAGGATACTAATTAGGAATGATCAGCCATGATCATATTGAATGGCGGTGCAGGCTCGAAGGGCAGAATGGCCTACTCCTGCATCTATTGTCTATTGTCTATTGTCTATTGTCTATAACCCACCCCCCCTACATTTACCACTGACTAACCCACCTAACACTATGGGCAATTTAACATGGTCAATTCACCTAACCTGCACATTTTTGGACTGTGGGAGGAAACCAGAGCACCCAGAGGAAACATGGGGAGAATGTGCAAACTCCACACGGACAGTTGCCTGAGGCAGGAATTAAACCCAGGTCTCTGGCGCTGTGAAGCAGCAGTGCTAACCACTCAGCCACCATACCATTAAGGACAAAAGGGTAACTAGGGAGAGAATAGGGCCCCTCATAAGATTAGCAAGGCGGCCTTTGTGTGGAGCAGCAGGGATGGGGGGATACTAAATGAGTATTTTGTGAGTGTTTACTGTGGAGAAAAACATGGGAGATATAGAATGGAGCGAAATAAATGGTGACATCTTGAAAAATGTCCATATCACAGAGGAGGAAGTGCTGGATGTCTTGAAACGGTTAAAGGTGGATAAATCCCCAGGACCTGATCAGGTGTATCCTAGAACTCTGTGGGAAGCTAGGGAAGTGATTGCTGGGCCCCTTGGTGAGATATTTGTATCATCGATAATCACAGGTAAGGTGCCGGAAGACTGGAGGTTGGCCAATGTGGTGCCACTGTTTAAGAAGGGTGGTAAGTACAAGCCAGGGAACAATAGACTGGTGAGCCTGATGTTGGTGGTGGACAAGTTGTTGGAGGGAATCCTGAGGGACAGGATGTACATGTATTTGGAAAGGCAAGGACTGAGTAGGGATAGTCAACATGGCTTTGTGCGTGGGAAATCATGTCTCACAAACTTGATTGAGTTTTTTGAAGAAGTAACAAAGAGGATTGATGAAGGCAGAGCGGTAGACGGATCTATATGGACTTCAGTAAGGCGTTAAACAAAGGTTCCCCATGGGAGACTGGTTAGCAAGGTTAGACCTCATGGAATACTTGGAGAACTAATAATTACGATACAGAACTGGCTCAAAGGTGGAAGACAGAGGGTGGTGGTGGAGGGTTGTTTTTCAGACTGGAGGCCTGTAACCAGTGGAGTGCCACAAAGATCGGTGCTGAGTCCCTTACCTTTCATCATTTATATAAATGATTTGGATGTAAGCATAAGAGGTATAGGTAGTAATTTTGCAGATGACACCAAAATTGGAGGTGCAGTGGACAGCAAAGAAGGTTATCTCAGATTTCAACGGGATCTTTAACAAATGGGCCAATGGGCTAAGAAGTGGCAGATGGAGTTTGATTTAGATAAATGTTGCTGCACTTTGGGAAACCAAATCTTAGCAGGACATATACACTTAATGGTAAGGTCCCAGAGAGTGTTGCTGAACAAAGAGACCTTGGAGTGCAGGTTCATAGCTCCTTGAAAGTGGAGTTGCAGGTAGATAGGATGGTGAAGAAGGCGTTTGGTATGCTTTCCTTTATTGGTCAGAGTATTCAATACAGGAGTTGGGAGGTCATGTTGCAGCTGTACAGGGTATTGGTTAGGCCACTGTTGGAATATTGCATGCAATTTTGGTCTCCTTCCTATCGGAAAGATGTTGTGAAACTTGAAATGGTTCAGAAAAGATTTACAAGGATGTTGCCAGGGTTGGAGGATTTGAGCTATAGACAGATGTTGAATAGGCTGGGACTGTTTTCCCCAGAGTGTCAGAGGCTGAGGGGTGACCTTATAGAGGTTTATAAAATCATGAGGGGCATGGATAGGGTAAAATAGTTTAGTATTTTCCTTGGGGTGGTGAGTCCAGAACTAGGGGGCATAGGTTTAGGGTGAGAGGGGAAAGATATAGAAGAGACCTAAAGGGCAACTTTTTCACGCAGAAGCTGGTGCGTTTGTGGAATGGCTGCCAGAGGAAGTGGTGGAGTTTAATACAATTGCGACATTTAAAAGGCATCTGGATGGGTATCTGAATAGGAAGGGTTTAACGGGATATGGACCAGGTGCGAGCAGGTAGGACTAGATTGGGTTGGGATATCTGGTCGGCTCGGACGGGTTGGATTGTAAGGTCTGTTTCCATGCTGTACATCTCTGTGACTCTAATCTGAAGCGAGACAGTCACAGGTTTGACTTCTAGTGGCTCTCCATCACTCTGACCTGTCCACCACCATCCTACAGAGCCACATAGTTGCATTAATCCAAGCTACTGGTGGTGCTTAGAAGGATCTCCAAACCTTGGGTACCTCTCTGCCATATACAGAAAATAAATCTTGGATCTATGCAATGACTTGCATGACTTGTGCCATCTGAAAGTGCCTTAAAGTCAAATTATAGTGACTGCTGCAATATTGGAAAGTATGAGAGCCAACATTGCACAAAGCAGGATTTCACAACCAGAAATGTAATAAATCTGATACACTTAGTGTTTAAGATGGTGCTTGACAGATATATTTATAGGTTAAATAAACTATAATGCATAGTGAAGGAATATAGCAATGGGTAAAAAAAACAAGTTTCGGATAAATGTGGGAAAACCTTTGAAGGAAAGAATATAAACTGAAAGCTGTGTAAAGGTTACTGAGGCATATGAATGTGTCCAGCATTGCAGGGTTTTATGCAAATCTACGAACCATTAAAAACAATGTCAGGGAGTTGAGAGACTCAACAGAGAGATCAAGTGTTAAAGTCTTACTGAAAGCTTGACTTCAGCTGGCTGTCACGAGATACAATAAAAGGAAGTGGAATGGTTCCTTAGCTTAAGGGCACAATTAAAGAGGTAAAAAGGAAGGTTTTTATATCAACGATAGGGCTCAAATGGAGTCTGTCTGGGTTGAAAGAAGAAATAACAACGGATCTGTTACCATGTTGTTATTCCTTAATGTCGACTATGAAAGGGTGGTAAAGAAATCAAGGATGAGATTTGTTGGCAAGTTGGAGCCATTTGTAACAATGTTATGATCCCAGCTGTTGTTGCTATTCGACGAGTCAGAAACCAGAAGGAAATCTGGCTTGATCGCTCACATTTTGGTTTATTAATTTAGTGTGGTGGTCTTTCACTGAAACATAAGCACACTAGGCTGCAGATTTGGCTTTAACGATAAAGCAAAAGTTTATTATGCAAAAGGAAGAATAAAACAAACCAAGATATCCACATTTCACACAGATTATAAAGTTTCAAGCATCCAGCAAAACAAAATCCCATTGATTCCCCAATGGTATCATTTTACAGTTAATCAAAATTGAGAGAAATTCTCCCTTCACATCAAATCTGTAAATTGACTTAGCAGCTTCATTTTAATCTTGGTCCTGTGCGCTGACAAATCATTTTCCTTGAATCAAACAACTGAGATCTTTCAACTTCGAATAACCATTGCAGATCTCCAACCAAACTCTCTTCGATCTGAAAGTTCTCACAAACTGAAACCCTTAAACTGAGGAGCTGTCAGCACTTTCCATTTTGGGCCAGACTGCTGACACTTCAGCTGAGCTAATCATTTCCTTCAACAAAAATAGAAATTACTGGAAAAGCTCAGCAGGTCTGACAACATCTGTGGAGAGAAATCAGGATTAACGTTCGGGTTGAGTGACCCTTTCTCAATGAAGAAGGGTCACTCAACCCAAAACGTTAATCCTGATTTCTCTCCACAATGCTGCCAGACCTGATGAGTTTTTCCAGCAATTTCTATTTTTGTCTCTGATTTACAGCAACTGCAGTTCTTTGGGTTTTTAATCATTTTCTTAACAGATTCCCTTGATTGCCCTGAATGGGCTTTTTTTTTATTTTGAGAAGAATCTATTCTCACATTTGAGTGGACTTTAGAAATTCACCCAAGATCTTTAGACAGCATCTTCCAAACCTGCGACCACTCCCATCTACCAGGACAAAAACAGCAGCTACATGGGAACACCAATGCCAGCAAGTTCCCCTCCAAGCCATGCACTATCCTGATTTGGAAATAAATCACCATTCCTTCAATGTCACTGCACAGGGAATTCCCTCCTTACTGGCATTGTGGGTCTACCTACAACATGTGGGTCTATCTACAACATGTGGGTCTATCTACAACATGTGGACTGCAATGGTTCATAAAGGCAGCTCATCACCACCTTCTCAAGGGGTAACTAGGGATGAGCACGAAATACTGGCCATCCAGTGATGCCCATGAGTTGAATCAAAAAAATCTTCAGTTGGTTCTGCTTCAAATGAATCCAAAAGCTTTCCATCGCTGTGTTTTTCTAATCTAAAATCAACCCTTGATTATACTCAATCAAAAAGCAAGCTAGTGAATTTCTACATTTTCTGTCTCCTATCGTAAAACCTCACGACATCAACAAACTTCCATGAACTCTCTGGGAGTTTTTCAGTCAACTGCTCTCTGTTTTAAAATCATGGTTCTGAAATGACTGACCTCGTTATGTATTAAAGCCCTTCATAGAAATAGGCCAAACCCTTATGCCATTAGGTTATATTCCAAACTTTAAAACAAAATACATATAAATCATACATCCAACAACAAACATTAAGGATATTGAAGATCCATTATATATTCGGCTAAAACAAATGTTTCTGGCCAAAATGAGGAGAGGAAAGCTAATAGAATGTTATGTCTTACTGAAAGAGGAAGTGTAGAGCGGTTATGTCTCAGTTCCACAGGGCACTGGTGAGATTACATCTACAGTAGTATGTACAGTACTCGTCACTGTCCTTACTGAAGGATGTTAAGGCACTGGAAGCTGTTCAGAGACTAATATCTGGATTGCCTTCTAAGGAAAGGCTAGAGAGGCTGAGCCTGGAGTTAAGAGTCAGAGGTGATTTAATTGAAACACAGAACATCTTGAGGTCACTTGAGTTTGAACGAGTGGATGTTGAAAGGATGTTTCCAATTGTGAGGGAATCTAGAACTAGAGGTTATGGTTTAAAAATAAGGGGTTTCCCATTTAAGACAGCAATGAGGAAACATTTTTCTAGGAAAGGTATGGAGAGGTATGGACCAGGTGGGGGAACATGGGACCAGTTTAGTTTGGAGTTATGCTCAGCATGGACTGGCTAGACTGAAGGGCCGGTTTCTGTGCTGTATGACTCTATGACTCTCAGAGGGTGTGCGTCTTTGGAATTTCCTTCCTCAAAAGGCAGTGGATGCAGAATCTTTAAATGTTTTTAAGGCCGAGGTAGATAGATTCTTGATTACTGAGGGGATGAAAGATTATGAGAGGGGTATGCGGGAAATGGAGAGTGGAGGTTAAAATCAGATCAGCCATTAGCTTATTGAATGGTGGAGTAGGCTCAAAGGGCCAAGTGATGTATTCCTGTACCTTACTCATATGTTTCTGGTCCTTAGAAAGTGTCCAAAGAGTTCAGTCTCTCATAGAGTCATTGCTTCGAGCTGATAGAGTATTCGGATGGGTGAATGGCCTTGTTATGTGATGAAAGAACTGTGATTCTAGGATTAATGTACCAGGGAGGCTTTGATGCCCAAGGAACTGTAACCCACTATTACTATCTTCAGGAAAAGACTGCAATATTTTTTAGGTCAAAAAGACTGAATATCACCTCTTGTAAATAATCTGTAAAAAGTCTCACAACTGTCAAATCCTTTTTTCTGTCAAATCCATTGAAGATTTTCAATGTGTTCAATAAAGTCCTCCTAGCTAACGCTGCATTTTACTACATCAGACTATTACTGAAGCATTGGCAACAAGCAGAGATTACACGGGAGTACAATCCTCACTCCTCCTGTGTTTTGCCTGAAAGGCTTAACCCTGAATTTTGTTCCGTATACCTACTCCAATGCTGGATGCTTGAGCCAGGTAAACAATCTATGAATTTCTGAGCAAGCATTTATTGTCCATTCTGAGGTGTCAGGCACAAGGTTACGCAGGCAGTTTATGCTGTTAGTTTCCTCTCTTACTGAGCACAAAAGAAACATGAGTATACAGCCGAGTGTAACCTCCTTTGGGGCACAGTGTTCCTATCCTCCTGTGATCCTTTTACTGAAAGCTGTGCAAATGCATTACACTTTTATGCCTTTTTCCCTGTTCTACTTTGTGTCAGTTTGTCTTCTTCCTGTTTTAAACCGCTTATTTTCACCAGAGTTCTGTTCATTTGAAGTCAGCAAGCCTCTCCCACACTGAAATGTAGGCATTTCCCATGGCAACCTGAGTAAATAGACAATAGACAATAGATGCAGGAGTAGGCCATTCAGCCCTTTGAGCCTGCACCGCCATTCAATATGATCATGGCTGATCATTCCCAATCAGTATCCTGTTCCAGCCTTATCTCCATAACCCTTGACTCCACTATCTTTAAGAGCTCTATCCAATTCTTTCTTAAATGAATCCAGAGACTGGGCCTCCACTGCCCTCTGGGGCAGAGCATTCCACACAGTCACCACTCTCTGGGTGAAGTAGTTTCTCCTCATCTCTGTCCTAAATGGTCTACCCTGTATTTTTAAGTTGAGTCCTCTGGTTCGGCACTCCCCCATCAGCGGAAATATGTTTCCTCCTGCCAGAGTGTCTAATCCTTTCATAATCCTATACGTTTCAATCAGATCCCCTCTCAGTCTTCTAAACTCAAGGGTATACAAGCCCAGTCACTTCGGTCTTTCAGTGTAAGGTAATCCCGCCATTCCAGGGATTGACCTCGTGAACCTACGCTGCAGTCCCTCAATAGCCAGAATGTCTTTCCTCAAATTTGGAGACCAGAACTGCACACAGTACTCCAGGTTTGGTCTCACCAGGGCCCTGTACAGCTGCAGAAGCACCTCTTTGCTTCTATACTCAATTCCTCTTGTTATGAAGGCCAGCATGCTATTAGCCTTCTTCACGACCTGCTGTACCTGCATGCTTACCTTCATTGACTGGTGGACAAGAACACCCAGATCTCTCTGAACAGCCCCTTTACCTAATTTGATACCATTGAGGTAGTAATCTGCCTTCCTGTTCTTGCCACCAAAGTGGATAACCAGACATTTATCCACATTAAACTGCATCTGCCATGCATCTGCCCACTCACCTAACTTGTCCAGGTCACCCTGTAATCTCCTAACATCCTCATCACATTTCACCCTACCACCCAGCTTTGTATCATCAGCAAATTTGCTAATGTTATTGCTGATACCATCTTCTATATCATTTACATATATTGTAAAAAGCTGCGGTCCCAGCACGGATCCCTGCGGTACCCCACTGGTCACTGCCTGCCATTCCGAAATGGAGCCGTTAATCACTACCCTTTGTTTCCTATTAGCCAACCAATTCTCTATCCAATCTAGTACTTTGCCCCCAATACCGTGCGCCCTAATTTTACTCACTAACCTCTTGTGTGGGACTTTATCAAAAGCTTTCTGAAAGTCCAGGTACACTACATCCACTGGATCTCCCTCGTCCATCTTCCGAGTTACATCCTCAAAAAATTCAAGAAGATTAGTCAAGCATGATTTCCCCTTCATAAATCCATGCTGACTCTGTCCTATCCTGTTACTATTATCCAGATGTGCCGTAATTTCATCCTTTATAATAGACTCCAGCATCTTTCCCACCACTGAGGTCAGACTAACTGGTCTATAATTTCCTGCTTTCTCCCGCCCACCCTTCTTAAAAAGTGGCACAACATTAGCCGCCCTCCAATCCTCAGGAACCAACCCCGATTCTATTGAACTCTGGAAAATAATCACCAGCGCATCCACGATTTCCCGAGCCACCTCCTTCAGTACCCTGGGATGCAGGCCATCAGGTCCCGGAGACTTATCAACCTTCAGACCTAACAGTCTCTCCAACACCAAATCCTGGCAAATATAAATTCCCTTAAGTTCAGGTCCTTCAGCCACTGTTACCTCAGGGAGATTGCTTGTGTCTTCCCCAGTGAACACAGATCTGAAGTACCCATTTAATTCCTCTGCCATTTCTTTGTTCCCAGTAATATATTCCCCTGTTTCTGTCTTCAAGGGCCCAATTTTTGTCCTAACCATTTTTTTGCCTTGGACATACCTAAAAAAGCTTTTACTATCCTCCTTTATATTCTTGGCCAGTTTACCTTCGTACCTCATTTTTTCTCTGCGTATTTCCTTCTTACTAATCCTCTGTTGTTCTTTAAAAGCTTCCCAGTCCTCAGTTTTCCCACTTATCTTCGCTAAGTTATACTTTTTCTCTTTTAACTTTATATGTTTCTTTACTTCCCTCGTCAGCCACGGCCGCCCATGTCTCCTCCTGGGATCTTTCTTCCTTTTAGGAATGAACTGATCCTGCAACTTCTGCATTATACACAGAAATATCCGCCATTGTTCCTCCACGGTCTTCCCTGTTAAGGTATTGCACCATTGAACTTTGGCCAGTTGCTCCCTCATAGCTCCATATTTCCCTTTATTCAACTGAAATATTGTCACTTCCGATTGTACCCACTCACTCTCAAATTGCAGATTGAAGCTTATTGTATTATGGTCACTACTTCCCAATGGCTCCTTCACTTCGAGGTCACTGACCAATTCTGGTTCGTTACACAATACCAGATCCAGAATCGCCTTATCCCTGGTCGGCTCCAGCACCAGCTGCTCTAAAAATCCATCTCTGAGGCACTCCACAAAGTCTCTTTCTTGAGGCCCGATACCATCCTGATTCTCCCAGTCTACCTGCATGTTAAAATCCCCCATAACAACTGTAGTAACATCTTTGCGACAAGCCAATTTCAGCTCCTGATTCAACTTACATCCAATATCCGGACTACTGTTTGGGGGCCTGTAGATAACTCTCAAGAGGGTCTTTTTACCCTTAGTGTTTCGAAGCTCTATCCACACTGACTCTACATCCCCTGACTCTAGGTCCCCCCGCGCAAGGGACTGAATATCCTCCCTTACCAACAAGGCCACCCCACCCCCTCTGCCCGTCAGTCTGTCCTTACGATAGCACGTGTAGCCTTGAATATTCATTTCCCAGGCCCTGTCCCCATGAAGCCACGTCTCAGTTATCCCCACAATATCGTAATTGCCAATTTCCAAAAGAGCCTCAAGCTCATCCACCTTGTGTCTAATGCTTCGTGCATTCATATATAGAATTTTTAATTTGTTACTGCTCTCACCCTTCCCCTCAACCCTTATTTCACTCAACTTTACAGCATGATGCCTTTTCCAGTTTTCTGCCTCCTTGATACAGTTCAAGGCAGAGTGAGGCATACAAGGTTACAGCTGCACAGGAGGTGCCTCAAGCAAGATCAGCATCAATTGAAATTAGAGAGGTCCATTCAGCAGTTTAATTAAAGCAGGAAAGAAACTGTTCTTGAATCTTTTGGTACATGTGTTCAAACTTTTGTATCTTCTGCCTGATGGAAGAAGTTGGAAGAGAGCATTACCGGGATGGGAGGGGTCTCTGATAATGTTGGCAGCCTTTCCGCAGCAACAAGCAGTGTAAATGGAGTCCATGGATGGGACGTTGGGTCTGTGGTGGTCTGGGCTGTGCATACACCTTTCTGTAGTTTCTTATGGCCTTGGGCAAAGCTATTGCCTTCCCAGGCCATTATGCACCTGGATAGAATGCTTTCTGTGGTGCATCTGTAAAAAAAAAGGTGAAGGTCCTTATGGATATGCCTAATTTTCTAAGCTGCCTGAGGAAGAAGAGGCATTGCTGTGCCTTCTTGATCAAAATATCTATGTAGGAAGTCCAGGACAGATTGTTGATTGTCACTCCTAGGAACGTGACGCTCTCGATCCTCTTCACTTCAGCTCCATTAATGTAGATCGGGGCATGTCCTCTTCCTTTCTTCCTGAAGTCAATGATCAGTTCTTTTGTTTTGCTGACACTGAGGGAGAGATTGTTATTGTTGTGTAGATGAATTGCAGTGACTCACCTAGGCTCATTCGACAGGAACTTCCAAACATTCCTGATGAAGAGCTAATGCTCGAAACGTCGACTCTCCTGCTCCTTGGATGCTGCCTAACTGGCTGTTCTTTTCCAGTGCCACATTTTTTGACTCCTTTTTCCAGCATCTGAAGTCCTCACTTTCTCCTAGCAACTGCCAAACCCCTAGCATCTGCCACCTCCAGCACAGGGTCAGCAGATACTTGGCATCGTGACCACCTACAAATTTCTCTCCAAATCATACACCATCCCAACCTGGAGCTAAATTGCTGTTTCTTCACTGTCACTGGCTTGACATTCTGTGCACGGTGGCACAGTGGTTAGCACTGCTGTCTCAGAGCGCCGGAGAACCGGGTTCAATTCCCGCCTTAGGCGACTGACTGTGTGGAGTTTCTGCGTGGGTTTCCTCCGGGTGCTCCGGTTTCCTCCCACAGTCCAAAAATGTGCAGGTCAGGTGAATTGGCCATGCTAAATTGCCCGTAGTGATAGGTAAGGGGTAAATGTAGGGGTATGGGTGGATTGCGCTTCAGCGGGTCGGTGTGGACTTGTTGGGCCGAAGGGCCTGTTTCCACACTGTAATCTAATCTTATAACTGTAACATCACACAGACTGTAGCAGTTCAAGAAGGTCCCTCACAACTAGCTTATCAAATGGAAATTACCAGTGCTGGCTCTCCTGGCTGTGTGCAAATTGGCTGCAGTGTAAGTGAGTTTTGAGAGGATTTGAGCTGGAAGGTTCATTTTCAGACATTTTGTCACCAAAATAGGTAACATCTTCAGTGAACCTCCAGGTGAAGCACTGCTGATGGTTCTTGCTTGCTATTTATATGTTTGGGTTTCTTCTGGTTAGTGACGTCATTTGCTGTGATGATGTCATTTCCTATGGTGATGTCATTTCCTGCTCTTTTTTTCAGGGGGTGGTAAATGGAGTCCAACTCAATGTGTTTATTGATAGAGTTCCAATTGGAATCTAGGAATTCTCGCACGTGTCTCTGTTTGGCTTGTCCTAGAATGAAGTGTTTTTTACAGTGCTACCAAATATAGTCACAGATGTAGATGAGATGCACAGCTCTGCACAGGTCAAGTATTGAACCTAAATCCCACATAACCTCAGTCATAGCACAGTAATATATCATATTAATGATCGACTGAATCACAAGATGGTAGTGAGCTTTATTTTGCTAATCAGATGGTAATACACAGTACAGCTACTGGCAATGGAAGACATTGGGGAAGAAAGATCTCAAACAGCATGGGACAACCCAGCAGGTTATCCTCAACATGGAGAGGAATGAACAAAGAAAGCAAGAAGAAGTGCTCTAACTTAAAGATTGAATTGATTGGAGTTTTTCTCCTAAGAACAGAGGTGGTTATGGGGTGACTTAATTGAGACTTATAATATAATGTGGGCTTTGGATAGCGAGGACAGGGAAGACAGAGAGGTCAGTTGCCAGGGGGCACAAATTTATGATGTTTGGGAGAAAGGTTAGAGGGGATGTGAGAAAATACATTTTCACCCAGAGTGTGGTAGCTATCTGGAATTTGGTGTTCAAAAGAACCCGAATCTGCACTGGACTAGGTTCTGGCAAGTGAGATTAAAATGAGCACTAACTTATTCAGCGAGCACAGACCCAATGACCAATATGGCATCTTTCTTTGCCATAACATTGATAGATCCATTGTTGTATAGGTAGCAGTATTGTTAAAGTGACATGTCAAATGAAATAATGGGTAGGAACACTCCCATCTATGAGTTCCCCTCCAAACTACAAATAGCAATTAACACTGGGGTGGCACGGTGGCTCTGGGGTGGTATGGTGGGCTCAGTGGTTAGCACTGCTCCCTCACAGCGCCAGGGACCTGCGTTCGATTCCCGCCTCAGGCAACTGTCTGTGTGACGTTTGCACATTCTCCCTGTGTCTGTGTGGATTTCCTCCACGTGCTCCAGTTTCCTCCCACAGTCCAAAGATGTGCAGGTTATTTGAATTGGCCATGCCAAGATGCCCACAGTGTAAGGCGCATTAGTCAGGGATAAATATAGGGTAGGGGAATGGGTCTGGGTGGGTTATTCTTCGGAGGGTTGGTGTGAACTTGTTGGGCCAAATGGCCTGTTTCCATACTGTAGGGAATCTAATCTAACTGTCCAAGACAGCAATGCCCAAAATCCCATGAATGATTATGTAGGGTACCACATTTTCTTTTCAGCTTTGGACTATAAACGGAAATGGAAATTGGACGGTTATCATTGGAAAATTAGGCAAACTTTGCAACTTCAAACTCAGGTGTTGCATATTGTTGATCGACGTAATACCACGTTGCTTTTTGAAAGCATTACCAAGCAGATTTTGAGGCTGACTGGCACCAAGAATCTTTCAAGTTAGGGAAATATACCTGACATGAGCACTGTGATGGGTTGAGCTGCAGAGTGTTAAAAAGGTGAGTGTGCCAAACACAGCAGGGTAGAAGAAATATCCCGAGTCTGCAGACAGACAACAGCCATCTCTCACTCTCTATGCATGAGGAAAAGACAGAAAACCCAAGAAAACTTAAAAGTAAGAGTTTGTACATTAAAAAAACCGAAGTTCATCTAATCAACTAATAAATCAAAGGACAACTGCCACTTTGCAGTCAACAGCAATTCATTATAACAAAAATCAGAAAGACTACGAGGAAAAAATCTTTCTACCTTGTGGTGTGGATGTTTGATCTTCAGAATTTTGTCTACCCTGTCTATTTTGTTTTCCCACCCATGGTAGACGTGATTGAGTGAGAGTGTGTAAGTAAGTGTGTGAGAGTATGAGAGTGATATATTGAAGGAAGGTAGCTTATTTAGAATACATTAGAAATTCTTTTCACTGCTCTTGTTAAAATTAAATATGTTACAATAAATAATTATTTTACTGCTACTGAAGAAACCTGTCAGATAGGCAAAGTTTGGTAGTGTCACTGGGATTTTATATATTTATACATTTTGTGACGACTTGTGGAACAGGATAACACCATTATGATTTAGCCCCTTCCCTCTCTCCCCACCACCCCTTCACCTTCTGATGGTTTGTATTGTCCTTAATGGGCTTTGTTAGTAAATATACAGTTGGTTACACAGGTGATTTACTAGTGACAGTTAATAATTAAATACAAAAAAAACGTCATGGAGATTTGGGAATGGGAGAAGAAAAATATTCAGTTGTGCGTAAGAACACTTCAGGATATAAAATAAAGTTGTAAACAGGGTTAACAGACCTGTTTAAAAGGGCTGGGTTTCACCTGAACTAGAAAATGACCAATATCCTGGTGGGGAGCTTTGCTAGTTGTATTCAGGAACCTTTAAACTAGCAGGTAGGACGTGTGGAGGGATCTAAAAAAATAGTGAGAATGGAAAGATAGATGAGGATAGTTTTGAAGTTAAAGAGAGCAAGTTAATTAGACAAGGCAAGCAACATCAATTTAGAGAAAGAGGTAACACTGAAGAGTTAAACTGCATTTATTTCAATGCAAGGGGTCTGACAGGTAATGTGGATGAACTTATGGCATGTATGGGAACATGGGACTGGGACAACATAGCTTTAAAGAAGCATGGCTGAGGGAGGAATAGGACTGACAGCTCAATATGCTGGGTTATAGATGTGATAGGAAGGAAGGAAAGGGAGGCAAGAGAGGACGGGGAGTAGCATTCTTGTTTAGGGAAAACATTACGGCTGTACTTAGGAAGATATTCCTGAGGGATTGTCCAGTGAATAGATGGATCTCAGAAATAAGGGCATGATCACCTTGATAGAATTATATTAAGAGGCCTCCTCCCAATAATCGACAGGAAACTGAGAAGCAATTATGTAGAGAGATCTCAGATACATGTATGAACAGTTGGGTTGTAATAGCATTTAGCATACTTGCTTTCATTGCTCAGACCATTGAGTATGGGAGTTGAGACATCATGCTGAGGTTGTACAAGATGTTGGTGAGGCCACTTCTGGAATGTTGTGTGCAGTTGTGGCCCTGCTGTAGGGAGTGTATTATTAAATTGAGTTCAGAAGAGAGTTCAGAAAATATTTACTAGGATGTTGCCAGTACTGGAGGGCTCGGGTTATAAGGAGAGGCTGCATAGGCTGGGACTTTTTCCATTGGAGTGTAGGAGGTTGAGGAGTGATCTTATAGAGGTTTATATAATCATAAGGTTAATCGCAAAGGTCTTTTCCCTCGAGTCAGGATTTCAAAACTAGGGGGCATATTTTTAAGTTGAGAGAAGAAAGATTTAAAAGGGACCTGACGGGCAACGTTTTAACACAGAGGGTTATACGATGTGGAATGGACTTCCAGAGGAAGTGGTAGATGCAGGTACAATTACAACATATAAAAGACATATGGTCAGATGCATGAATAGGAAAGGTTTAGAAGGATATGGGCCAAGTGCAGACAAATGGGCCTTGCTTAGTTTGGGAAACTTGGTCGGCAATAGCAAGTTAAGACTGAAGGGTCTGGATCTGTGTTGCATGACTCTATGATTATCAGACAGTCTTCTGAGTTCCAAGTCAATGTGATGAAATGAAAATCACAGAAGACATAAATAACTTTAAATCATCTCTGCAGCACCAATGGCTAATCAACTAGGGTGGTTTTTAACTGATGTATGTTCAGCAGCTGTCAGGGTGTGTGTGTGTGTGAGTGGTAGTGGTTATGGGCGGTGGGGGGTGGGGTGGGGAAAGGTGCGGTGTGTGGATGTGACTGGGGGAACGGTGTCATTGTTGCTGCCCATCAGTCTCAATTAAATCAGGAAACAAAAAGGACGACTGGGTGAATCCATAACACTGAACAAGAACTTTACTAGTAATGGTTAATTAGGCTAATTATATCCTATAACACTGGAAAATTGGCCAGGTATGTCCGGTTCATAAAAAGCAGGATAAATCCAATCTGGCCATTTACCTTTCCATCAGTCTCCTCTCAATCATCAGTAAAATAATGGAAGGTGCCATCAATAATGCTATTAAGCAGCACCTGCTCTGTGACGCCAAATTTGGGATCCACTCTGCTCCCGACCTCATTACAGCCTTGGTTCAAACATGGACAAAACAGCCAAATTCCAGAGGGAAGGTGAGAGTGATAGCCCTTGATATCAAGTCTGCATTCAATCAAGTGTGGCACTAAGGAACCCTACCAACACTGGAATCAATAAGTATCAGATGGCAAACTCTCTGCTGGTTGGAGATAGGAAGATGGTCATAGTTGTTGGAGGTCACTCATCTCAGCTCCATGACATCTCTGCAGGAGTTAATGTCCGAGGCCCAACCATTTATACCTGCTTCATCAATGACCTTCTCTCATAAGATAAGAAGTGGGGATGTTTGCCCATCATTGCACAATGTTCAGCACCATTCGCAACTGCTCAGATACTGAAACAATCCATGTTAAAATGCAAGGAGATCTAGACAGGAATTCTTGGACATCATCAGAAATATACACATAGACAAGGAAGAAACTATGGTCTCATTCGATGTAACGGCACTGTTCACCTCTATCAACAAAACCCTAGCCAGAGAAACAATAGCCAACCTGCTGAACATACAGAACAGACAACAGGACGTTGAACCTATCAACAAAGATGGCATACTCAAACTACTGGACCTGTGCCTCACAACACACTTCACATTCAACAACCAAATATATGAACAAATCAACGGCACACCCATGGGTTCACCGATCTCTGGACTCATAGCAGAAGCAGTAATGCAAAGGTTAGAACAAACAGTCTTACTGCAAATTCAACCCAAACTCTGGGTCAGATATGTGGATGACACCTTTGTAATCATTAAAAACACAGAAATAGAGAAGACACACCAGATCATCAATGCCACACTCACAGGAATCCAATTCACTAGAGAGGAAGAAAAGGACAACCAACTCCCATTCCTAGTCATGATGGTACAGAGAACACCGAATGGAGAATTCACCACAAAGGTATACAGGAAAGACACACACACAGACCAAGTCCTAAACTACGAAAGCAACCAGCCCAACACACACAAAAGAAGTTGCATCAAGACACTATTCAAAAGGGCCACAACACACTGCAGCATATCAGAACTGCAAAAAGAGGAAGAGGAACACCTATACAATGTATCGCCAAAAACGGATACCCCCGCAATTTCATCAACAGATGCCTAAGGGAAAGACAACGGAACGAGGACATGCCACAACCCAAAGGACTAGCCACACTACCATACATCAAGAGCATTTCCGAACTGACAGCCAGACTACTGCGACCACTAGGACTCATAACAGCACACAAACCAACATCAGACAACAACTCACCAGAACGAAGGACCCGATACCCAGCATGAGCGAAACCAATGTAGTGTACAAAATCCCACGCAAGGACTGCACAAAACACTACAGAGGACAAACAGGAAGACGTCTAACGATCCACATTCATGAACCCCAACTAGCCACGAAATGACACGACCAGCTATCCTTAGTAGTCACACACGCAGACGACAAGCAACATGAATTCGACTTGGACAACACTACTATTATAGGACAAGCCAAACAGAGAACAGCCAGGGAATTCCTAGAGGCATGGCACTCATCCACAGATTCTATCAACAAGCACATCGACCTGGACCCAATATACCGACCACTGCAACGGACAGCTGGAGCTGACAACCGGAAGCAGCAGATTCAAACCACTACAAATGCCGGATGAAAGATCACAGAAGCGCTTCACAGGAGGCTCCCAAGCACTGAGGATGTCACCTAGACAGGGGACGAAACGTCTGCAACACAAATTCCCAGCTCGGTGAACAGAACCACAACAATGACAAGTGGCAAGTAACATTCGCGCCACACAAATGCCAGACTCTGACTATCACCAATAAAAGACAATCTAACTTCTACCCCTTGATATTCAATGGTGCTACCATCACTGAATTCCTCAGTATCAACGTCCTGGGAGTTACCATTGACCAAAAACTCTTGTGGACTCACCACATACAAGAGCAGGTCAGAGGGTAAGAATACTGCAGCAAGTAACTCACTTCCTGACTCACCAAAGCCTGCCTACCATCTACAAGTCAGGAGCATGATGGAATATTCCCCACTTGCCTGGATAGGTGCAGCTCCATCAACATTCAAGAAGCTCAACACCTTCCAGGACAAAGTAGCCTGCTTGATTGGCACCATATCTACAAACATCAGCAGTGTACTATCTGCATGATACACTGCAGAAATTCATCAAAGATTCTCAGTCAACACCTTCCACACCCATGACCATTTCCATCTAGAAGGTCAAGGGCAGCAGAACCACCACCTTCAAGTTCCCGTCCAATCTATGGCAAGATGGCGGCAGAGTTAGATGCTCCAGCTGGAACTCATCTACTCATTTTCTCCCTTTTTTCTTTCATTCTTTCTTCCTTCAGTCCTTTTCCACTTCTGCCAGTGGCCCAGAGTGGAGTGGGGCAGCTAGCAGTACACAGTGAATTGGGGACGACCAGCCACTTGGAGTCGGTAAGGATGGCAAGTGGCCCAGAGTTGGGATGGGGAGAGCCGGTGGCTCGGTTTCGGAGTGGGGTTGGCCAGCAGTACAGTGCAAAGTGGGGACGGGGTGGGGTCGGACAGTGGGCCCAGAGTGGAGTCGGACAGTGGGCCTGGAGTAGGGTCGGGCAGTGGGCCCGGGGCAGGGTCGGACAGTGGGCCTATGCGGGGTCAGACAGTGGGCCAGAGACGGGGTCAGACAGTGGGCCTGGAGCAGGGTCGGACAGTGGGCCTATGCGGGGTCAGACAGTGGGCCCGAGGTGTGGTCGGACAGTGGGCCTGGGACGGGGGCGGACAGTGGGCCAGGGGCGGGAGCAGACAGTGGGCCAGAGACGGGGTCAGACAGTGAGCCTGAGACAGATTCGGACAGTGGGCCTATGCGGGGTCAGACAGTGGGCCCGAGGTGTGGTCGGACAGTGGGCCTGGGGCGGGGGCGGACAGTGGGCCAGGGGTGGGGGCAGACAGTGGGCCAGAGACGGGGTCAGACAGTGAGCCTGAGGCAGATTTGGACAGTGGGCCTATGCGGGGTTGGACAGTGGGCCTGGGGCAGAGGCAGACAGTGGGCCTGGGGCGGGGTTGGACAATGGGCCTGGAGCAGGGTCAGACAGAGGGCCTATGTGGGGTCGGACAGTGGGTCTGGGGCAGGGTCGGACAGTGGGCCCGGAGCTGGGTCGGAGAGTGGGCCCGGGACGGGATAGGACAGTGGGCCTGGGGTGGGGTCGGATAGTGGGCCTATGCGGGGTCGGACAGTGGGCCTGGAGCGGGTTCGGACAGTGGGCCCGGAGTGGTGTTGGACAGTGGGCCCGGAGCGGGGTCGGACAGTGGGCCCGGAGCGGTGTTGGACAGTGGGCCCGGAGCGGTGTTGGACAGTGGGCCTGGAGTGGGGTCGGACAGTGGGCCCGGAGCGGGGTCGGACAGTGGGCCCGGGGCGGGGTCAAACAGTAGGCCTGGGGCGAGGGTGGACAGTGGGCCTGGAGCGGGTTCGGACTGTGGGCCCGGAGCGGTGTTGGACAGTGGGCCCAGAGTGGGGTCGGACAGTGGGCCCGGGGCAGGGTCAGACAGTGGGCCTATGCGGGGTCGGACAGTGGGCCCGGAGTGGGGTCAGACAGTGGGCCTGGGGCGGGGTCAGTCAGTGGGCACAGGGCAGGGTCAGACAGTGAGCCTATGCAGGGTCGGACAGTGGGTCTGGAGTGGGGTCAGACAGTGGGCCTATGCGGGGTCAGACAGTGGGCCCGGGGCAGGGTCAGACTGTGGGCCCTGGAGTGGGGTCGGTCAGTGGGCCCGAGGCGGGGTCAGACAGTGGGCCCGGGGCGGGGTTAGACAGTGGGCCGGGGGTGGGGTCAGACAGTGGGCCGGGGGCGGGGTCAGACAGTGGGCCCGGAGCGGGGTCAGACAGTGGGCCCGGAGTGGGGTCAGACAGTGGGCCCGGGGCGGGGTAAGACAGTGGGCCTGGGGCGGGGTCAGACAGTGGGCCTGGAGCGGGGTCAGACTGTGGGCCTGGGGCGGGATCAGACAGTGGGCCCGGAGCGGGGTCAGACAGTGGGCCCGGAGTGGGGTCAGACAGTGGGCCCGGGGCGGGGTAAGACAGTGGGCCTGGGGCGGGGTCAGACAGTGGGCCCGGGGCGGGGTCAGACAGTGAGCCCGGAGCGGGGTCAGACAGTGGGCCCGGGGCGGGGTCAGATAGTGGGCCCAGAGCGGGGTCAGACAGTGGGCCCGGGGCGGGGTCAGACAGTGGGCCCGGGGCGGGGTCAGACAGTGAGCCCGGAGCGGGGTCAGACAGTGGGCCCGGGGCGGGGTCAGACAGTGGGCCCGGGGCGGGGTCAGACAGTGAGCCCGGAGCGGGGTCAGACAGTGGGCCCGGGGCGGGGTCAGATAGTGGGCCCAGAGCGGGGTCAGACAGTGGGCCCGGGGCGGGGTCAGACAGTGGGCCGGGGCGGGGTCAGACAGTGGGCCTGGGGCGGGGGCAGAGAGTGGGCCTGGGGCGGGGTCAGACAGTGGGCCTGGGGCGGGGTCAGACAGTGGGCCTGGGGCGGGGTCAGACAGTTCTAAGCCAGTCACGATCCTGAGTTGGAAATTTAGCGCTGTTCCTTCACTGTCACTGCGTCAACATCCTGGAATTATCTCTCTCAGAACACTGTGGGCCAACCTATAGCACATAGACTGCAGCAGATCAAGAATTCAGCTCACCACCACCTTCTCAAGGGCAACGAGGCACAGGCAATAAATAATGGTCAGCCAGGGGTGTCCATATCCCACAAATTAATTTTAAAAAAACAAATATTAAAGCATTTAGACCATTTTCATTACAAACAGCAAACATTAAGACCTCCGTTTAAGATGCACAGCCTGTAAAGAGCACCTCTGGAAGCTGGAAATGCAGAAGACTTATAGGGCAACCTGCCCCTGCACTATTGCTAGCCTTGTTAACAGAAATCCCTGTGTACAGGCATCTGCCATTCACTGGCAACAGCACGTACTGTGTTTTACCCCCTATAGGTACAGTCATAATGAAACCAGTAAGGTCATCCAGGAAACTCTACTGCAATACCATTCAGAATGATGAAAAGGAACTTGTGCCTAATATCGTTGTGAATTGTGGTTGTTACTCAGGAAATAATCAGATGCTAAACACATGAAAATAGACTTGAGCATTCAATGGCATTCTAATTAAATGCTGCAAAAACCAAACAAGCATCATATCAATCAAACTAAAGTACAGTGAATTGCTATTAATCTTTTTTTCAGTCATAAGCAGGAGACTTTGAGAGACTGGGTCACACAGTGGATCAGGCACTCGTCTTTCATCTTACAAACATGGTTTCTGACTCAGATCAATTCAACAGTTTACAGCCTGGTTAAGTGAACTCATGCTAGTTGCTAGGGAACATGGTACAAGATGACCCCAAATCCAGATTTAATTTTCTCTAAATTCACTATCTTACCAAGAGACACTGTTAAGGAAATGGAAAATTGTCACACTGGGGATTCCCTTCAGGGACAGGGACAGAAGTACATGTTAGAGACAGACTAATGTTGGAGAGGAAGGGAAAAAGCCTGCCAAATATAGTTCAGAGCACAAAGAGCTAATTTTAGTTTAGAAGACATCCAGCAGTTGAAAGCGACAGGGAAACAACAGCTCCTCCTTAGACCCTCTTACCAAAGCCTGCCTGATGTGATTTTCAGGCAAGGTTTGTTAAAGGGCATCTCACCTCAATAACCTGCAAATACTGCAGCCCTACTTGTGGATTGTAAGAATACTGCACATATCATGCCTATTTTGGGGAAAGGGCAGATTTAGTACAGGCATTTAAAATTATGGAGAGATTCTGATGGAATAGACTGGGGGAATGTTTGTCAGTAGCTGAAGGGTTGGTAACCAGAAGTTTCAGAATTAAGATAACTGAATGATAGAATGATTGTGGTACAGTGGGAGACCATTTGGTCCACTGTGTCTGGACAGAAAAATAAAGCTGGAGTGAAATGAGGAAATCATTTTACTCAGCAAGTTGTTGTGATCTGGAACACGCTGCCTGAAAGGGTGGTGGAAGCAGATTCAATAGGAACTTTCAGAAGGAGACGAGACACATGCTTAATTTGCAGGGTTATGGGGAGGGCAAATTGACTGAACAGTAGCCCATTTGGACAGTCAGCACAGAAATATCGGACAAATAGCTCCTTTCTGTGCAACAGGACTTTGATGTTTAAAACTGTCCAATAGAATTTCCCAGTGTCTCAGCCTGACCCTCAGTGGCAAAGGTGACAAGTAAGTGGTTTGTGGTCAGTCTGGTGGCTGTACAATATGTATTGAGCATGCAGCTTGGGGTTGGGGGTGAGGGGGAATACCTGAGGGACAACAGGAAGAAAAGGCACAAAGGAAGAGTGAGCATAAAGGTATATGTCGGAAACAAAAATATATCAATGAATAAATCCCTAAAGCCACTTTAGAAAACTATTTGCTGGGATGCATTTTATTGATTGCTACTAGTTTGAAGTGAACTGCACCGGGTTTAACATTCTCTTTATTTGTTTTGGTCAGCACTGGCAAAGCTAGCATTTATTGTTCTTCCCTAATTGGCCTTCAGAATTACCTTCCTTTGCACAGCATCAAGCTCACTAAGGGAGACTGTTCTTCTATTGTGAGATTAATTAAATAATTAAACATGTGTTTTCTATTCACAGGTCAGGACAGGGACAAAACTCTATTGTTCCCTGTTATAAACAGCAAACTTATGAGCAGTCTAGACAATTTCCTTCGCCACATGTGAAGTTCATAGGAGAAGCAAATAACTTGTAGTCAACAGAAAGGAGTCAGATTAAAAGAGAAACCTCAGGATGGCCTGAAATGATTTGGAGCCAATTAATAACTTTTTGAAGTTAGTCACTGTTTTCACGTAGGGAACATGGAACCCAATTGACACACAGGAAGATCCCAGAAGCAGCATTGTGACAGTGAACGGTTAATCTGTTTTAAATAAGGGAGAAGCTTTGAAAAGTTGCCATAGGATCTTTTTTCGTTCACCTTAGTGGGGCACTCAGTTCCAACCAGCCTTGATTTTGAACAATGCAGCTGGGGTAATGTACCCAATTCACCTGTGCGGCATTTGTGGAGATAAACTGGTGGCAATTTCAGATTTTCACACAACCCCCTCACCCACCACTGACATGTGCTCTCCTTACTAAATCATGCACTGATGTTATCCGTCTGCCCTTGGGCATTCACTAGGCAGAGTAATATACTGACCAGAGGCAACAACAGCTGCCATTCATTTCTCAAAAGTAATGTTCTATGTTTCCAGAAGCATTTACTGATTGCCTTGTCAACGTGACCCTGAAAACTGTTGGAACGCAAACAGAGTGACACAATTCCATAGCATTGTGCATAAATATGCAGCTAATCTCCAAAGTACTTGCGGGTGCTATGGCTGAGAAATCCTAGTCTGAGCCCTGAGAGCTCCTCTCATTGTTTCCACTCAGCGAGCGGAGCTGAGTCTGGATTTATGACCTTGGTCAACCGAGCAGAAGAGCTATTGCTGAGAAGGTCAAAGAACAAACCTAAGCTCCCTGAGGGGCTGCTGTAAGTTATTGGGCATTCCCTAAATCTAAATTGCAGTGTTGTAGTTGTTACAGCCTGAGTACAGCAGCAGTAGCTTCATCTGAGAACCACAGCTGGCTGCTTTAATTCTCTAAACCTTCAACTTATATTCAGCTGCGAGCGAAGAAGCTCCTGCTACCGCATATACTAGTTAATTTGAAGTCTGAAGATTGGGAACAGAAATGCAGGTCTCAGTTCCTGTATCCATGGTTCTAATTTTCTCCTCCCTCGCGGAGCTATCATCCTGTACACACCAGCGTGTACCTCACTTATCGTTCAGCGTGCCTTCCCAGCCTCCTTGGGTATTGGAAAGAAACAGCTTGTCTCTGCATCTGTCAATCACACCCTCAAGTTGTCTCAAAGTACTTTCCACCTTATCAAGATTTTCATAGTCCAGCTATGGTTGCAATGTTGATTAGTACAAAGCAAGATCCTAGGAACAGAAATGTAGTAATGACCAGAGAATCTGTTTCATGTGCTAGATGAGGAATACAAATGCTTAAAAATGTGTTGCTGGAAAAGCGCAGCAGGTCAGGCAGCATCAAAGGAGAAGGAGAATCGACGTTTCTGGTATAAGCCCTTCTTCAGGAATAAGGAGGGTGTGCCAAGCAGGCTAAGATCAAAGGTAGGGAGGAGGGACTTCGAATGCAAATGGCCCATGAGTCTGAGGAGCTGCTTCCCCCCACCTCCCCCACTCTTCATGGTATTGTAGCTTCATTTGTGTCCACCTGAGAGAACAGACGGGTCCTCGGCCTACTGTTGCTCACAAACATACGTTACCTCCAGCAGTGCAGTCCTCCCTCCTGATGAAGAGCTTTTGCCCGAAACATCAATTTTCCTGATCCTCGGATGCTGCCTGACCTGCTGTGCTTTTCCAGCACCACTCTAATCTAAGCTCTGGTTTCCAGCATCTGCAGTCCTCACTTTTGCCTAGTTGATTTTAACCTTACTGCGAATCCTCTTATAAGGATGCCTACTTTGAAGAAGTTCTCCTCCTCTCTCCACAAGAATCTCAGTGAGTTTCTCTCTCATTGCAACCCCAAGGTCATCTCTGCTGCAGTAGGGGAGTCAGTCTGAAGCGAGGCTTGATCCCTTGACTTTCTAACTCCGAAGGAGCAATCTTAGCGACTGAGTCACATCTCTTTTGCATGCGCCCCTTACAAGCCCAATGTATCCAACACACATAACGATGTATTTCAGCAAGTGATAGAAGGAGGAACCTTGCTGAAAATCTTTCCCTGGGATGCTGGGAGGAACTGGAACTGCACACTAACTGCCAGACTGAGTTCAACTAACTCCACACTAAAAGGAGAATCTAGGATTAATGAAAATATAGCACCGTTTCTGTGGTCTCAGTCAGGTAGGTGGTAAAGGAAATGCTCAGGGAAGGAGATGGAAGGAAGCAATCACATAGAACATCAAAAAAGTAGACGGAATCAATCAGAATTCAATTGTGTGCTAATTACAAGGTTTCTTTTGCGATTCAGTTCGACTCTGCGCATTCTGTCTAAAGACTGCATGCCATAAATTTCATTATCAGAATGTATCTGTACTGACTGATTCCTGTTTGAAATATAATCCTCCCCCAACTAGTCATCATTACACGATGATTCATGGAAACACCACTTCTGTAGAGAGAAGTTGAAAATGTGAAAGGATCAGAGAGGGAAACTCTGGGCCAATCATTTGAATCCTGAAGGGACAGAGAGGCGTAGGTTGCTGAGCAGGTAAAGATTAATGTGTACCTTTCAGTTCAAAGCTGACCCTCCTACTGGTGCATAGGAAGAGTTTACTGTTTGGCTGCAGCATTTGGTTTTACTCACTCATGGGCCAGCATTTACTGTCCATCCCTAATTGCCCCTGGGGAAGCCAAGCTGCCCTGTGTGGAGAGTAGATGTGCCCATAGTGCTGTTAGGGAGGAAGGTCCAGGAATTTGACGCAGTGACTCTGAAGGAACGGCAATATATTTACAAGTCAGGATGATGAGTGGTTGAAGGGGAAGTTGTAGAGGGTGGTGTTCCCATGTATCTGCTGCCCTTGTCCTTCTAGATAGTAAAGATCACCTGTTTGGAAGGAGCTGTTAATGGTGAGTTGCTGCAGTGGAGCTTGGAGATAGTACAATGTTGCTACTGACCATGGATGATGGAGGAAGTAAATATTGATTTTGTTCAATGACGTGCCAATCAAACAAGCTGCGTTGTCCTCAGTAGTGTTGAACATCTTGAATGTTGTTGGAGTGATTTTATTTCTTACTGTCACATGTACCGAGGTACCATGAAAACTTTCGTTTTGCATGGAATACAGGCAGATCATACCATACAAAGTGCAATAGGGTAACAGAACAGAGCAAAGGATGAGCTGCACTCATCCAGATTTGCAGAAACCATCACATTCCTGTATTGTGCCTTGTGGATGATGGACAGGCTTTTGAAAGACAGGAGGTGAGTTTCTCATTGCAGAATTCCCAGGCTCTGACCATCTCTTGTAGTCAAAGTTTTTAATATGTCTGATTTAGTTTCTGGTAAATGATAATCCCAAAGCCATTTATTTTAGAATCTCTACATTGTGGAAGCAGGCCATTCAGCCCTTCGAGTCCACACTGATCCCCTGAAGAGCATCCCACCCAGATTCGCTCCCAACCCTTTTCCTGAAACCCTACATTTCCCATAGCTAATCCACCTAGCCTGGACATCCTTGGAAACTCTGGGCAATTTATCACAGCCAATCCACCTAAACTGCTCATCTTTGGACTATGGGAGGAAACTGGAGCACCTGGGAAACCCTCACAACCACGGGGAGAATGTGCAAATTCCACACAGACAATTGCCTGAGGGTTGAATCGAACTTGACTTCCTGGTGCTGGGAGGCAGCACTGCTAACCACTGAGCCACCATGTTGACAGTGGGGGCTTCGGTGATGGTAATGCCATGGAATGTCAGTGTCAATGATTGGCTTCTCTTTTGTTGCTGATGCTCATTGCCTTGCACAAGTGTGGTGTGAATGTTACTTGCTGTTTATCAGTCCAAGCCTGGATATTGTCCAGATCTTGCTGCATTTGGACATGGGCTGCTTCAGTACCTGAGGAGTTGTAAATTGTGCTGAATTGTAAACTTATCAGTGAACATCTGCATTTCTGACTTGATATTGGATGGACAGTCACTGATGAAGCAGTTGAAGACAGTTAGGTCCTAGTGCACTGCCATGATAAACCCCTGCAGAGATGTGCTGGGATTAAGATGACTGACTTCCAATCACCACAACCATCTTCCTTTGGGTTAGATCTGACTCCATCCAGCTTTCTCTGATTCTCATTAACTTAATTTGCTGGGGCTCCTTGATGCCACACTCGGTCAAGTGCTGCAAAACGCAGTTGCCCTTAGTTCCACTCTTAAACATAAAGCGGCAAGAATGCATTCCTGTTCTATCCGGTATTTAGTCCTTCCATGGCAGATTCATGGTCCATACTGAGTTGGAAGATCACAATCTGTTAGCAGATGAGATACTACAGTTCACTTCATTGCCCTTGAGCTGGAGAAGGCATTTGCACTTCTGGCTTTTTAAGCTTATTAGGAGAGTTCAGGTTTGGGCTCAGTTGCATCACAAATCAAGATCATTCGTTGCTTAAAAGCGCATGTTCATCACTTCCTGAAACAAACAATTTAAGCAAGAATTAGTGGCAGGTTTGCCAACCCTCCAGGATTACCTAGTTGCAGGCTCCAGAATTTGAAGATTAAATGTCTGAATGCTGTTGCCAGCATTTTAAGAGAAAAAGCATAGAGGCATGAAAAAAAACGTAGTTTTTACTTCTTTTCGATATTTTGTTTTACCAATTTAAAAAAAAATTGGTGAAAGTGGAAAAGAGCTGTTAATGGGGCATGGCCTTTGAGAAATGGGAGACACACCTTCAGGAATACATTCAGTTACACAAGTACACCCCACTTTGAGTGGACAGGACAATTAAACAAAAAGAACACACTGTAGATTTGGAATTGCTGTTGAGAAAATGTGTAGGAAAACTACTTGCTACAATTAAAAGATAAAAGTAAAGATAGTTATGGAGGTATACAAAACATGGAATGCCAATCACCTTGAAATGTTCGGGTTGAATTGCAGGACGAAGTGATGAAAGAAACCAGTGACAATGCATTCACCCAAAGAATGATGAGGCAATTCAATCACAGGCCTCATGCCAACGTCAAAATCAAGACATTTGTATGTCTTGGAAAGAGTGGACGCTAAGAAATTGTTTCCATTAGGTGAAGAGACTAGGACCTGTGGGCACAGCCTTAGAATTAGAGGGGGTAAATTCAGAACAGAAATGCGGAGACATTTCTTCAGCCAGAGAGTGGTGGGCCTGTGGAATTCATTGCCCCGGAGTACAGTGGAGGCTGGGACGCTAAGTGGCTTCAAGGCCGAGATTGATAAATTCTTGATGTCACAAGGAATTAAGGGCTACGGGGAGAATGCTGGTAAGTGGAGTTGAAATGCCCATCAGCTATGATTAAATGGCAGAGTGGACTCGATGGGCCGAATGGCCTTACTTCCACTCCTATGTCTTATGGTCTTATGAAGCAGACCATAGCTTGCATGTATAACACATGAACACCTGAATCATATACTTCAGATCATGGGTCAGAGAAAGGTGAAATACACTTTTATTGGAGTTGGGAAAACAGACCCATTTAAATGGAATTCAACCTGGATAAATGCAAAGTGATGCATTTTGGAAGGTCGAATTCGAATGCTAAATATAGGATTAAAGACAGAACTCTTGGCAGTGTGGAGGAACAGAGGGATCTTGGTGTTCAAGTAAATAGATCCCTCAAAGTTGCCACCCAAGTGGATAGGGTTGTTAAGAAAGCATATGGTGTTTTGGCTTTCATTAACAGGGGGATCGAGTTTAAGAGCCATGAGGTTTTGCCACAGCTCTGCAAGTCCCTGGTGAGGCCACACTTAGAATATTGTGTCAAGTTTTGGCCCCCCTACTATAGGAAAGATACAGAGGCTTTGGAGAGGGTGCAAAGAGGTTTACCAGGATGCTGCCTGGACTGGAGAGCTTGCCTTATGAAGAGTGGTTGAGTATGCTCGGACTTTTCTCTCTGGAGAGAGGGATGGAAGAGAGGATAATGAGAGGAATGGATAGAGACAATAGCCAGAGACGTTTCCCCAGGGCAGGATTGACTGGCACGAGGGGATCATAGTTTTAAGATATTAGGAGAAAGGTATAGAGGGGATGTCAGAGGAAGTTGTGAATTTATAGAATGCGTTGCCAGCAGTGGTGGTGGAAGCAGAATCATTAGGGACATTTAAGCAACTCCTGACATGCACATGGATAGCAGTCAATTGCAGGGTGAGTAGGTTAAGTTATTTTATTTTACATTAGAATTAATCCTCGGCACAACATGGTAGGCCAAAGGGTCTGTTCTGTGCTGTACTTTTCTATGTTCTATGTTCTAAACTCTTACAAATGATCAGATGGCTATTTTGCAATTGCAAAGGTAAAATCTGAAACTAAACAGGTAACGAATCATTGGAGCTAATGGTTAACTTACAAGAAGCTCAGGGAACCGAGAGCAAGCGGAGGACTGATCAGAACATCCAGTATAGGCTACTTGGTCTGAATAGCCTCCTTCTGTAATGAGAGATTCCACAATTCTATCACTTACACTCAAATTCAGGTTGCTTTGTCTTGGTTCTGTTTTCTCCTAAGAGAAATGCAACATAAGACCCTAGCTCCATGGACTGAGCTATCACCATGAGGGAAAAGGACAGGAGACAGCCTGCTGTCCCCTGACTGACATGTCTGAAGAGCTGATCGCAGTGTGTGAGCTGCACTTTGTTCTATTTTAGCCCAGCAAATCTGGCTGTGTGTATTTTAGCTGGAATTCACAGGAAGTTCTCATTTTCCTCACAGACCACCCAAATATTTCACCCTGACTGATGGATGTGATATTTCCTCCGAAATTCTTATGAAAACCAGATGTCATTTGCCTCTTAACAGCATCGTCCTGTTCCTGCTCTTTGGGTTTTGATTTTTTTTTCTGTTGGAGGTTTGATTTATTTCTACAAGTTGCAACAATCTGTCTGTGAACCTCTGCAATCTGTTTCATAAGACCACAAGTTATTTGCAGATGAAAAAAAGCCATTCAGCCCCACTTATTATGTCTACCCTCCACCACTCAAGCCAGAATCCAGTTAATAGATTCCAACCAATCTGTTCAAAAAGAAACTGAGAAATAGATGTTGCCTTGTGGTGGAGAGTTTATTGACTATACCAGTCAACTAGTGCTCTCCCCAGTCCCAGCTTTTTCCCGTTTATTTATTTTTGAGTCTGCCATAGGCCAGACCAAGTAAGAACAGTAGATATCATTTAGTGAATCAGAGCAGTTTAAACAACATGTGATTCCATGGTTACCACTAGATTATCCTTTAAATTTCATGTACCCCATCATGGGGTTTTAGCCATGGAAGGAACCTTTGCCTGGGGCTCTGGCTTACCAGTCAGTGACATTCCCATTTCACCACCACCTCTCTCTAATTGCACCTTGATATATATAGACATCAATTACAGCCATCATTGCTTTCCTTCTAAACGGAATTACTTCCTATATTAATAAGCAGAAAAGGATTTTGTGCTGCACTGGCAGTGTCCCTACTTCTAGATGAGATGGTCTGTGTTCAAATTCCATCTACCCTGGATGTGTGTCATAACAGAGTGCTTAATGTTTTTCCCATTTAAATATAATTTGAATAAACTTTAAGGAAACAAAAAAATTACTAGAATACAGAAATGATGTGGGGAGATGTGGGATTGATCAGATAGCTCTTTGAAAAAGCTGCAACAAATTTAATGGGCTGAATGGCCTCTTTCTGTGCCATTCTACAGTGTTAATCATTTATTGCATGTACAGGTACTTCCTGATATCATCCCAGAAGTCACCTCGAGCTGGTTTTAACCCATGGCTCTTTGTTTTCCTCCTATAGTTTCGTAACCTAGGTTTACTGTTTTCACACAATTTACTATCTTCAAAAACTCTTTAGGTCACCTTTCCAGTAACTCAGTTTGATTTTGTTCGAAGTTTTCCAATCTGTCCATAGCTCAGACTCCCAACACTTGGGATCAGACATGATGTTTCCCTGCACCATTCCTGGCACTTGAACAACTCCGTTGTTCCCTGACAACCATAACTGGGCCTTTTACTTAAGTTGTACCATGGATTTGTCAGTAACAATCCCCCACCAGATGTTATTAACACAATGGATTATCAAACTTTATTAAACGTCACTAGGATTACAATACTTCAGTTTTGCTTATCTGGCCTTAAAACTCCCTCTCAAGAGCTGTTCCATCAAGGGCTGCCTTAATGACCTGTTCTGAGCAATCATCCTCCTGTTCTGGAGTCCACACTTCCCAACACTCCAGCTCTAGAAATTACATTTCACTGAGAATGTTGGCTTGTTCAGTGCAAAAGAAATGAATATAACTTGAGGATTTAATCATAAATATAATGCTTCTGAAAGAGTTAAAATGAAAATGCATAATCAGGATTCAACTTCCTGTCATGGGGAACTGATTTTGACAATGTATCATCTCTGGCTCCTGACCGTCTTTATGGTTATGCCTAACTAGTTTTTGCAGGCATGCAGTAAACTGCCACTTATTGCGCAAGATAAATGCCTCTTCTTGTTAAGAATCAATAGTAGTTCGTCCTCCAAACGATAGACCCTTAGACACAATATAGGGCAGCATAGTAGCTCAATGGTTTGCACTGTTGCCTCACAGCATCAGGGACCCGGGTTCGATTCCAACCTCAGGTGACTGTCTGTACAGAATTTGCACATTCTCCCTCTGCATGCGTGTGTGCACTCCAGTTTCCTCCCACGGTCCAAAGGTTTGGTGGATTGGCCATGCTAAAAAATTTTCTTTGGTGTTCAGGCTTGGTGGGTTAACCATGGGAAATGCTAGGTTACAGGCAAAGGGTGGGATGGGGCTCTGGGTGGGATGCTCTTCAGAGGGTCAGTGTGGATTCAACGGGCTGAGTGGCCTGCTTCCAACTGTAGGGATTCCATGATTCCAACACAGAAAGGAGGATTGAGGTGTAGCATCATGCCGGATAACATTTTGTTTTGGTTTGGATAAGTTTCCCTTCTAGTTCCATAAGTTTCAGCTAATTGTTTGATTTTGTTTCTGTTTCAGTGCTCAAGAAGGGGCTGTGTAACCTGTGAAAGTTTCTATTCAGAAAAGAGTAGAAAGGATTAGTGGCAGAACTCTTCGCCAAACACAAGCCATTAGTGGTTGGTATGGCAACATATAATAACCACTACTCCAGGTTCTGAATACAAATGTAGGCTGATATGTCAGGGCCATTTTTGAATGAGATCTTAAACAGCTTGTCCTGAATCCTCACTTCAGTGTGATGAATAGATCCACACTGACATTTCTCAAAGAGGAACTGAAAAAAACAGATGCTGTAAATCAGAAACAAAACCAGAAACTGCTAGAAAAACTCAGCAGGTTTGACAGCATCAAGGGAGAGAAATCAGAGTTAATGTTTCAAGTCGAGTGACCCTTCCTCAGAACTGGCAGAACTCAGAACAGTTCCGAGGAAGGGACACTCGACCTGAAATGTTAACTCTGATTTCTCTCCACCGATGCTGCCAGAGCTGCTGAAGCTTTTCCAGCAGTTTCTGTTTTTGTTTCAAAGGGAATTCTCTCTGGTGTCTTGCAGCCATTATTTATTACACACAAAAACATTGCTTATCTGCTTGTTATCATATTGTCATTTGAGGGAGCTTGCTGTGCACAATTTGGCTGTCAGCTTTCTCAAACTGAGGAGTTTGACTGTACTGCCTGTGAAGTACTACTGGATGTCTTGAGGTTGTGAAAGGTGCTACAACTGAGCTCTATCAGAGACAGCTGGCAGGTTGCTAAAATTCACTCAGGTTAGCAGAGGCTGAATGGCCTCTTGGTTTTAATACCAGATAATGACCTGTGTTTGTGGTGCTGTATTAATCCAGCTTGAGTTGGTTAGCAAAGAAAATGTGAAGGGAAAAGCTGCAAAACAATATGAACATCTAATGACACCCACATCTCAAGATCAATTATATTGCTGTGCTTCCATGACAAATAGATTCTTGTAATCATTCTGGCTCCCCTTAGCTATCCTAGAATCCAAGGCTGCTGCTCTGCTTTCAAGCTGTGTACTAATCAATTCATTCCCCAGAAAGGCACTTTTATATTTTATATATGCTCAGCCAGAAGCGACAGCTCAGAGCAGCCTGTCAAGAGACAAATGAAACAGGGACAGCAAGTGTTGCTCTTCAAGGACAATGCCTGTCCCCTGAGGAAATGGCACTGAGGATTCTTGTTTTATCAGAATCCTGAACTGGAGGGGAGACAGCTGTAGTGTGTTTGTGAACAGGTTAGTGAAGCTGGTGCCTGCAATGAGCACCTTCATTCTGAAAAGAGCACAGATAGGAAAGCATTGGCAAGAAACCTCCCCCTCAAAGAAGGAGGGAAATTCTGCTGTTTTTTTTTCAACATTGACTAGATTTTGAATGGCAAAAAAATGGGAGGTGAGCTTGCCACTGGATGGTGAGAAGCAAACAAGAAGCTAAGGCAGATCAGGAAGACAACAAATGCAACCCACTCTACTTCTCCATTTGTTTAACTTGACAACTTTCTCTCTCACACATCAGATTTCAAGGAAACATTTCATTTCCTTGCCCTGGTTTCTGCATCTTTTGTTATTCAACTGAAACACTGCAAATTGCAGCCTTCCAAGTGTCCCATAAAAAAGGTAGGTGTGCCTTTGAGTTTAAAGTTTTCACACAAGCTGAACATGTTTGAGACACAAGCCATCAAAGCTCCAATAAAACAGGCATAAATGTTTGGATGTGATACCCAATAAATTCCAGTAAACCTAATTCTTAAAGTAAGATAGATAAACAGGAAGCCCACAGTTCCATGCAGAGCCTCTCCTGTCCATTTGACTCCCTGCCGTCAAAAACATTTCTCTTTGCTGGCACTTGTGTTTCTTTAACAAGTGGCTCCTTCCTGCCTGTTGTGAAACTCCTTGCTCTTCCAGCAGCAGTTCCTCAGAAATTGGTTCCAGTTAACAAAACTGAAAGAAAAAGGATTTCCAATGCAGAGGGAGAGAATTGAAAAACAGTGAAGTCATATATCGTGCAACAAATTTTGGTCAAATTACACTTAAGGGTACTTCTGGTCACTATTTTTAAAACATGAGATCAAGGCACTGGATAGGATGCAAAGAAGATTTACAAGCACTGTGATGAAGGGTGTTTACTTTAATTTGTATTAATATCATACTTGGAATTTGCATTTCAAGACAGAAGCACATAATTGTTGGTTACTTCCTTGAAGGATTTTCATGTTTTAAAAAAAGACAAGGTCAGAAAGACCTTCTGGAACGGTGACTAAATCTAGTATTTGTTATAAAGAAGGTGACTGCAGATCCTTGATGTGTTAATGGAAAGACGTTTATACTGTTGTAACTGGAATAAACACATATGGCTGTTGACTTTGTTTCCATTTCATAAGAATCTAGGATGAGAAAGGTTTCCAAAATTCAGCAAAGTTGAGGGCAGAAGCAAGTTTAATTTCTCTACTGGGAGGAGGATTTCAGAGTAGCTCATGGAAGCAGTTGCTTTAACAGAAGGGTTAGCTTTTGAAGTTTTCAAACCAGGAGAGTTTGGTTCGTAATGCACAGGTTATTGGAACTGCAAAAGTTTAAGTTCTTAGGTTTGTGAGAAGTCATGCTGGCAGATTTGGAAAGTACTCAGTGAATTGCCTCCATAGTCAAAGAAACTGTAAGGAGTCAGTTAAGCAGAAACTTAAGAATTGAGATGATAGGTGTACAATTTCTCTGGATTTCTGCAATGGATAATGTTGGGAAAAGGGAACAAAAACAGAAATTGCTAGAGAAATTCAGCAGGTCTGGCAGCATCTGTGGAAAGACAACAGAATTAACGTTTCAGGTCCACTGACCCTTTTTTCAGAAAGTGAAATGGACTGGACCACTGAAACTCTGTGTCTCTTTCTAGAGATATTGCCAGATTTGCTGAGTTTCTCCAGCAATTTCTGTTTTTGTTTCTGATTTCCAGCATTTGCAGTTTTTTGGTTTTAGTTTGTTTAATGCTCGAAAAAGGTTTGAGATTTGCTTTATGCTTTAGATTTTGTTAATTGTCTTCTTTATTTAGAAAGCCTAACTTGATTTGCTTTTCAACTTTTGTGCAATAAACTTCTGTTTGAATTGAATTGAACTGAACTGAATTAACTTTACTGTCACATGAATTCAAATGGTGAGTTATAAAGAAAGGCTGGATAGGCTGGGACTGTTTTCACTGGAGTGTAGGAGATTGACAGGCAACCTTATAAAAGTTTATAAAATATTAAGGGGCATAGATAGACTTAATGGTAATTATCTTTTCCCTAGGATGGGGGATTTCAAGATGAGGGGGCACACTTTTAAGGTGGGAGAGGAAAGATTTAACAAAGACATAAGGGGCAAATATTTTTACACAGAGGGTGGTTCACATGTGGAATGAACTTCTTGAGGGAGGTGATGGATGTTGGTACAATTACAATGCTTAAAAGATATTTGGACAAGTACATGTATAGGAAAGGTTTGGAGGGATATAGGCTAGGAACAGGCTGGTGGGACTAGATTAGTTTGGGATTATGGTTGGCACGGACTGGTTGGACCGAAGGGTCTGTTTCCGTTCCATACAATTCTATGACTCTATGATTATAGTGAATAGTTTACAAGTCACCACTTACAGCACCACCTTAGATACACGGTACCTAGGTACAGATTCTTCAGTACAAATTCTGATGTTAAAGAAAATCTGAAGCCTTGTATGTGTATGTTTCAGTAGTGGTCCACCACATGAACTGGCCAAACAATTAAAAAGTTTATCAAGCTGAGTTTCATGTCCAGTAGTACCATCAGCTGGGATCATAACAGAACAATAAAGAAATGTGTGAGAATGTATATTAGATAGAAGTTTATAAAATCATGAGAGGCATGGATAGGGTGAATAGTGAAGGTCTTTTCCCTGGGGTAAGGGAGTCCAAAACCAGACAGCATAGGTTTAAGGTGAGAGGGGAAAGATTTAAAAGGGCCTTAAGGGGCAACCTTTCACACAGAGGGCGGTGCATATATGGAATGAACTTCCAGAGAAAGTGGTAGGAGGCAGTACAATTACAGCATTTAAAAGGCATTTGGATGGGTAGATGAATAAGAAGGGTTTAAAGGGATATGGACTAATGTGACTAGATTAATTTAAGATATTGAGGTGGACTGAAGGGCCTGTTTCCGTGCTGCATATCTCTATGACTCTACGAGAGGATAAATAGGATGGGTCTCCTGGTTTCTTCACACTTGAAAGAAAAGGGTGAGGGGTTACCTATTTGATGTCTTCAAAATTTTGAAAAGTTTTGATTGAAAGGAGAAGGATCGAATATTTTCTCTTATGGGACAGCATTACTTGTCACTGTTGATATAAAATAGTCAGTAAAAATATGACAGGAACTTCATATGTAGAAACTGTTGAGCATCTGGAACTCATTAGCATGGGGAGTGGTTGAAGTGAATGTTATAGACCCAGTTAAAACAGTTTTCAAATGTTTATGGGGAAGCTGGATAGACACAATCAGGGAGAAAGGTTAAAGGGGTAAGTTTAGATGAGAAAGGCTGGGAGGATGCTCGCGTGGAAAAAGACCAGTATGTAGTGGACGAGCTGAATGGCCTTCTGCTGTGTTGATTGTGTAATCCACAATCCAACAATGACAACAACTTAAGTTTATATACTGCCTTTCACATTGTAATATATTGAAAGTCATTTCACAAAAAAACATGAAGTCAAGCCAAAGGGGAAAGTGGGATAAGCCTGGGCAAAGCAGGAGAGAGAGATGAAGAGGATTAGAGAAGGAATTCCAAAGCTCAGGGCTCAAGTAGTTAAAGACACGGCCATCAATGGGGAACCAAAGGCAGTGAAGTGTGGTTGGAGTAGAAATAGCACAAAGTAACTGGAGGATCGCAAGAGATTATAAAAACAGAGAGTTGCAATGCTATGAACACAAGGGTAAAGATATTAAAATCATGAATTATTAATGTAAGTTAGCCAGCACAGAAGCACAGAAAGGTGTGGTAGAATGCAGGCGGAAGTGTTTAAAATGTACTGAAGTTAACTGGAAGGCCAAGGGGCATTGGAAGAGTCAAGTGTAGAGTTCCCAAAAGAATGGAGAAGGGTTTCAGCAGCAGAAGAACGGAGGCAAAGACACTATGGCAGATAGACCTTCTGATGGATTGGGGATAACGGTTTGGAAACTTATATAATATAGGAAGCTCCCTGTGCTTAATACTACTGTTATCAAATACTGCTCAGGGAGGCTACAAGCAGCAGCAGAAGGAGGATCTGGAGAATGTGGATGGCCAATGGCTGCCCCTCTGGACAAGTAATTAGGAAGGTTAATTGAATTAATAACTCATTATGAGGGGAATTGAATACAAAAGTAAGGAGGTTATACCTTAGTTAGACAGGGTACTGGTGAGACTATATCTGTGCACAGCACTGGTCTCCTTATTTAAAGGAAAGATGGAATTGTATTTGAAACAGCTCAGAGAAGATTTCCTGGTCTAATGCCTGAAATAGGTGGATTGTCTTAGGAGGACAGACTACGCTGCTGGAATTTAGAAGGTAAGAGGTGCCTTGATTGGATAAGATCCTGAGAGAATTTGATGGGAGGATGTGGGTAGGATGTTTTCTCTTATGCAAGAATCTATAACTACGGACCACTGTTTAAAAATCAGATGTCGTTCTTTAAAACATAGATAGGGCAATTATTTTTTCTCTCAGTGGGTCGTGAAATCCTCTTTCTGAAAAGCTTGTGTAAGTAGAATCCTTGATTACTTTTAAGGCTGAGGTGGATAGATTCTGGTTAAGGCAAGGGGATGAAAGATTATCCGATCAGCAGGAATGCAGATTTGTGATTACAATCAGATCAAATGAATCAGATTATTTTATGGAATGACGCAGGCTGTAGGAGCTGAAGGGCCCAGTTCTGCTACTTGTTGTGTCCGTATATTTGAACGATGTAGGGTATACAAGGCACTGGTGTCCAAACTTCTCTTTATGAGCTTCTTCGGGAGCCTGCAGAAGCCAAAGTTTAACTGCATCTTCTCAGGAATTTTCAGATACACTAAGTAGTAATAATGGGTCTTGCTCTGTGATTTTGGGATGAGGCAACAGTACAATCCAAACATTCAAGGCCACATTTATCTTTTGTGTTCTCCTAGCCTTTAATGAAGTAATTGATTCATGCTTCACCCAACGTACTCACTGGCTGTGAAAGGATCAGTCAGCTTCACTCTCTCCACAGCAATCTTCACATGCTCAGGATCACAGAAACACCCATTTAGTTTCTTTCTTTTTGAACCAGGGTGCTGATGCCAGTTGTTGCCTACCTTCTGCTGTCACAGTAACTCCACCAAGTCCAGAGATGGACAAGATCAAGTCCTGATTTATCCATTAAATCATTCACATTGCCAACTAGACAGCATGTGAAGTTAATGCTTCATATACAGATTTTTTCCACCTATTCCAAAACACCCACCCTACTTACTGCTCTGACATGAGAACAGTAGTATTTGAAAGCCAGTGGCATATTAAAATTATGATACCGTCAGAGCCAGACCAAAGGAGAAATGGGATCCCGAAACGGCTGTTAATGCAACATGTGATGGACTGTTAATTGATAATCGTTAAATTTAACAGAAGAGCACAATCAAATCATCAGCGAACTGCACAAATTATTACTCAGTGATAATGGAAAAAGTCTTGCATTGATTAATACTTATTTATTTACACAATTAACGTTTTGGCAGAATTATCTGTTTAAAAATGCTGATGAGCAAACTCTTATCAAGTAACAACTGCACAGATTTGTGATGAGGTACAATGTCCAAGAGCAAAGAAATGCAAAGTCAAGGACCATGAACACTCCAGAATACAGGACCAGAGAGGTCGCAGAGTAAAGGGTGAGAGAAAGCTCAGTGAACATTAGGTCATAAGATCACAAGAAATAGGAACTGGAGTAGGCTGTTCAATCCCTCGAGTCTGTTCTGCCATCCAATAGGATCATGGCTGATTCGACATTCCTCATGTACAGTTTCTTGCCCTTTCCCTCTAACCCTTGATTCCCTGACTGATCAAGAATCTATATCTCACCCTTAAATATACACCAAGACTCTGCACCTCACCCCCAACCCCGCCCCCAGTTCTCTGTAACAATGAATTCCAAAGACACACATTCTCTGAGAAAGGTCATTTCTCCTCATCTCAATCTTAAACTGGCACCCCTTTATTCTGAGACCATGCCCTTTGGCCCAAGCCTCTCCCATAAAGGGTTAGGTCCTCTCAGTATTTACCCTGTCAAGAATCTTATACGTTTCAGTAAGATCACCTCTCATTCTTCTAAACTCCAGTGAGTAGAACCCCAACCTTTGCTCCTAAGATTCCATACCAGGATCCTCCCAGTGAACCTTCTCTGAACTGCCTCCAGTGAAATGATATCTTTTATTAAATAAGGGACTAAAACAGCTCACAGTATCCAGACGTAGTCTCACCAGCACCTTGTACAGTTGCAGTAAGATTTTGATTTGATTTGATGCATTGTTGTCAAATGCATCTAAGTGCAGTGAAAAGTTTTGTTTTGCGTGCAGTATAGACTGATCATAACATACAAGGACATACAGATCACAGGGCGATTTGAGCAGAGTGAGGCATACAGGTTACACTGCACAGGAGGTGTTCAAAAACAAGATCAACATTAGATTTGAAATTTGAGAGGTTCATTTAGCAGTCTATTGACAGCAGGCAAGAAGCTGTTCTTGAATCTGTTGGTACATATGTTTCAACTTTTGTATCTTCTGCCTGATGGGAGAGGATGGAAGAGATTATAATCAGGGTGGGAGGGCTCTTTGATGGTGTTGGCTGCCTTTCCGCAGCAACGAGAAATGTAAATTGAGTCCATGGATGGAAGGTTAGGTTGCGTGATGGTCTGGGCTATGTTCACAACTTTTTGTAGTTTCGTACAGTGCTGGGCAGAGCAGTTACTGTTCCAAGCCGTGCCGCACCTGGATAGAATGCTTTCTATGGTGCATCTATAGAAGTTGGTGAAGGTCCTTATGGACATACCAAATTTCCTGAGCCTCCTGAGGAAGGAGAGGCATTGTTGTGCCTTTGTGACCATCGCATCAACGTGGGAGGTCCAAAACAGATTGTCGGTTATCATCACTCCAAGGAACTTGACGCTCTCGACTCTCTCTCCACCTTGGCCCCATTGATGTAGATGGAGGAGTCTCTCTCTCCACCTTGGGCCCCATTGATATAGATGGAGGAGTCTCTCTCTCTCCACCTTGGCCCCATTGATGTAGATGGAGGAGTCTCTCTCTCCACCTTGGCCCCATTGATGTAGATGGAGGAGTCTCTCTCTCCACCTTGGCCCCGTTGATGTAGATGGAGGAGTCTCTCTCTCCACCTTGGCCCCATTGATGTAGATGGAGGAGTCTCTCTCTCCACCTTAGCCCCATTGATGTAGATGGAGGAGTCTCTCTCTCTCTCCACCTTGGCCCCATTGATGTAGATGGAGGAGTCTCTCTCTCTCCACCTTGGCCCCATTGATGTAAATGGAGGAGTCTCTCTCTCTCTCCACCTTGGCCCCATTGATGTAGATGGAGGAGTCTCACTCTCTCCACCTTGGCCCCGTTGATGTAGATGGAGGAGTCTCTCTCTCTCCACCTTGGCCCCATTGATGTAGATGGAGGAGTCTCTCTCTCTCCACCTTGGCCCCATTGATGTAGATGGAGGAGTCTCTCTCTCTCTCCACCTTGGCCCCATTGATGTAGATGGAGGAGTCTCTCTCTCTCTCCACCTTGGCCCCATTGATGTAGATGGAGGAGTCTCTCTCTCCACCTTGGCCCCATTGATGTAGATGGAGGAGTCTCTCTCTCCACCTTGGCCCCGTTGATGTAGATGGAGGAGTCTCTCTCTCTCTCCACCTTGGCCCCATTGATGTAGATGGAGGAGTCTCTCTCTCTCCACCTTGGCCCCATTGATGTAGATGGAGGAGTCTCTCTCTCTCTCCACCTTGGCCCCATTGATGTAGATGGAGGAGTCTCTCTCTCTCTCCACCTTGGCCCCATTGATGTAGATGGAGGAGTCTCTCTCTCCACCTTGGCCCCATTGATGTAGATGGAGGAGTCTCTCTCTCCACCTTGGCTCCGTTGATGTAGATGGAGGAGTCTCTCTCTCTCCACCTTGGCCCCATTGATGTAGATGGAGGAGTCTCTCTCTCTCCACCTTGGCCCCATTGATGTAGATGGAGGAGTCTCTCTCTCCACCTTGGCCCCATTGATGTAGATGGAGGAGTCTCTCTCTCTCCACCTTGGCCCCATTGATGTAGATGGAGGAGTCTCTCTCTCTCCACCTTGGCCCCATTGATGTAGATGGAGGAGTCTCTGTCTCCACCTTGGCTCCGTTGATGTAGATGGAGGAGTCTCTCTCTCTCCACCTTGGCCCCATTGATGTAGATGGAGGAGTCTCTCTCTCCACCTTGGCCCTGTTGATGTAGATGGAGGAGTCTCTCTCTCTCCACCTTGGCCCCATTGATGTAGATGGAGGAGTCTCTCTCTCCCCACCTTGGCCCCATTGATGTAGATGGAGGAGTCTCTCTCTCCACCTTGGCCCCATTGATGTAGATGGAGGAGTCTCTCTCTCCATCTTGGCCCTGTTGATGTAGATGGAGGAGTCTCTCTCTCCATCTTGGCCCTGTTGATGTAGATGGAGGAGTCTCTCTCTCCACCTTGGCCCCATTGATGTAGATGGAGGAGTCTCTCTCTCCATCTTGGCCCCATTGATGTAGATGGAGGAGTCTCTCTCTCTCCACCTTGGCCCCATTGATGTAGATGGAGGAGTCTCTCTCTCTCCACCTTGGCCCCATTGATGTAGATGGAGGAGTCTCTCTCTCCACCTTGGCCCCATTGATGTAGATGGAGGAGTCTCTCTCTCCATCTTGGCCCCATTGATGTAGATGGAGGAGTCTCTCTCTCTCCACCTTGGCCCCATTGATGTAGATGGAGGAGTCTCTCTCTCTCCACCTTGGCCCCATTGATGTAGATGGAGGAGTCTCTCTCTCCATCTTGGCCCTGTTGATGTAGATGGAGGAGTGTCCTCCTCCTTTCTTCCTGAAGTCAATGATCAGCTCTTTTGTTTTGCTGTCATTGAGGGAGAGATTCTTATCATTACACCATGCCACCAAGCATTCTATCTCCTTCCTGCATTCTGACTCGCCATTGTTTGATACCTGGTCTATAACAGTGGTGTTGTCAGTGAACTTCTAGATGGCGTTCAGACACAATTTGGCCACACAGTCATGAGATTTCTCTACTCTTATACTCCAACCCCCTGGAAATAAGACACAAGATCTCATAGCCTTCTTGATTACCTGCTGCACCTGCATGCTGACTTTGTATTTTATCCACAACTACTCCCAGGTAGCTTGGGGAGGCAATGATGCAGTGGTGTTATAGCTAGACTTCTAATCAGTTATGTCCTCTCCCAGCAGCAGGACAGACCCAGCAGAGGGGGCAGCACAGTGGTATACAGTCGGGAAGGAATTGCCCTATGAGACTCATGGCTTCAGGTGAAACATGGCCAAGGAAATATCCTGCTGATTACCACATACCGTCCTACTCAGCTAATAGATAAGTGCTCCTCCATATTGAACAATACTTCACATTTTCTCACTTTACACTCTATTTGCTAACACTTTGTCCACTTACTTAACCTATCAGTATCTGTCTATAAACACTGTGTACCCCTTTCACAACTTGCCTTTCCACTTATTTTTCTGCCATTCACAAATTTGATTATAGTATATTTGCTTTATTCTTCCAAGTCAATACATATTGTAAATAGTTGTTGGCCCAGCTGTGGAACTTCACTGGTCACAGGTTGCCAAGCTAAAGAAGAACCCCTTCTCACTCAATGTTTCCTGCCCAATTCTCTATCCACACCAACATACTACCTTCAGCACAATGGGCTCTGATTTTGCAACTTTTTTTTAGATAGATTATTTACAGTGTGGAAACAGGCCCTTCAGCCCAACAAGTCCATGCTGAACCGCTGAAGTGCAACCCATCCAGATTCATTCCCCTACATCTAACACTACAGGCAATTTAGCATGGCCAATTCTCCTAACCTGCATATTTTTGGACTGTGGGAGGAAACCGGAGCACCCAGAGGAAACCCACGCAAACACGGGGAGAATGTGCAAACACCACACAGTCAGTTGCCTGAGTCGGGAATTGAACCTGGGTCTCTGGTGCTGTGAGGCAGCAGTGCTAACCACTGTTCCACCGTGCCACCACTTAACAGAGCCAGAGAGATCCTCAGAGAACACAACAAGACATATTCCAGAATACAAGACCAGAGACATCTCCATAGTAGAGAACCAGAGGGTTCACCAAAATAAGAGACCAGACAGATCCCAGGGTACAGGAACAGAGAGATCCCAGGGTACAGGAACAGAGAGATCCCAGGGTAAGGCACCAGAGAGATCCCAGGGTACAGGACCAGAGAGATCCCAGGGTACAGGACCAGAGAGATCCCAGGGTACAGGAACAGAGAGATCCCAGGGTATAGGAACAGAGAGATCCCAGAGTACAGCACCAGAGAGATCTCAGGGTACAGGACCAGAGAGATCCCAGGTTTACTGGACCAGAGAGACCCTAGGGTGCAGCACCAGAGAGATCCCAGGGTGCAGCACCAGAGAGATCCTAGGGTACAGGAGCAGAGAGATCCCACAGTACAGGAACAGAGAGAGATCCCAGGATAGAGGACCAGAGAGATTCCAGGGTACAGCACTGGAGAGATCAAAGGGTACAGCACCAGAGAAGACCCGAGGTTACAGCACCAGAGAGATCCCAAAGTACAGGAACAAAGAGATCCCAGGGTACAGCACCAGAGAGATCCCAGGGTACAGCACCAGAGAGATCCCAGGGTACAGCACCAGAGAGACCCAAGGGTACAGCACCAGAGAGATCCCAGGGTACAGCACCAGAGAGACCCCAGGGTACAGCACCAGAGAGACCCCAGGGTACAGGACCAGAGAGACCCCAGGGTACAGGACCAGAGAGATCCGAGGGTACAGGACCAGAGAGACCCCAGGGTACAGGACCAGAGAGACCCCAGGGTACAGGACCAGAGAGACCCCAGGGTACAGGACCAGAGAGATCCGAGGGTACAGGACCAGAGAGACCCCAGGGTACAGGACCAGAGAGACCCCAGGGTACAGGACCAGAGAGATCCCGGGTACAGGACCAGAGAGATCTCAGGGTACAGGACCAGAAAAATCCCAGGGTACAGTGCCAGAGAGACCCCGGGTACAGTACCAGAGAGACCCCAGGGTACAGGACCAGAGAGATCCGAGGGTACAGGACCAGAGAGACCCCAGGCTACAGCACCAGAGAGACCCCAGAATACAGGAACAGAGAGATCCCAGAGTAGTGGATCCAAAGTTCCTTGCAATCAATGAGCCATTTTACTAAATTATTAAACATATGTCTTCTGCTCGCAGATCAAGAGGACGCTGAAATTCTGTTGTTCCTTGATATGAACAGCAAACCTGTGAGCTGTCCAGACAATTTCCTTAGCCTTATGTAAAGTTCTGAGAAGCAAAGAACGTACAATCTATAGAAAGAAGGTGCCCTAAAAGAAATAAATTTATCTTGTGACTTTCCTGACCTCAGGATGCCCAAAATCAATTGCTGAAAATGGGACATTCTTTCAAGAGTTGTAACACTAATGTGGAAAGCATGGCAGCCAATTTACATACGGCAAGCTACCACCAAAAAAACAATAAGATAACTAACCCACTCAGCTGTTTCAATGTTGTTAGATGAGGATATTTATTGGTGCTAGTTAAGATATGGACAGCAGGGCCCATCATTGGTGGTTTGTTCCCCTGCATTACCAGAATGTGTTTCCAAATATCAAAGTCAAATATGTTATCATCATCTGTTAACTATTTCCTGTAAAATTCCCTGACAAGATCTTTTTTTTCCTCATCCTCCGAGTAATGCATTTTTATGCATTACAATACTGCAAATACTGGAAAGTTAAAACAAAGCAGAAACCAAAAATGCTGGATACAATTAGGTGGGTGGAAAAAGAAATAGAGGTAACCTTTCAGCTTTGTGACCTTTCATGAGGCTTCTGTGTTTTTCTGTCTAGCATCATCTGCTTTTGTCCCTGAGCCATTGTTGAATTTGGCCTGTCTTGCCCCCTGGACAGCTGCAGCTCATGCTGTTTTGAACACAGCCGCTGAGAGGTGTGCGAGGGTAGTTCACAGACGAGTGTCCCTTCTGTTCACAGCTACTTGGCTGAAATCCAGACCTAGGCTGTGTGGGAGCGTGCAGGTGCTCATTACAGGCATGTACTCCAAGGTGCTTCTGGGGGACTGGCTGACAAACATGCTGAAAACAGAGAGCTTGTTAGGAAGTGCCACATCACCTGAGAGCGCCACATCGCTGAGAATAAGGAGTGTGAATGTTTGCAGTCACAACAAGTAAGTTGCTCTTGTCTGTACAGATAGTAAAGAGAGGAGCTTCATTTTCTGACTTCCTATCAGAAACTCTCGGTTGGTCAGACAGCAGTTGTGTGAGGAGGAAGGCAAGTTACACATTTCTGGCCAATGAACAATTCCTGATGATGGGCTTATGCCTGAAATGTTGATTCTCCTGCTCCTCGTATGCTGCCCGACCTGCTGTGCTCTTCCAGCCCCACGCTTTTTGATTCTGACTCTCAAACACCTACAGTCTTCACTTTCTCCTCCTCTGAACAATGAAGGCAAGTTCTTCACCACTGTTTCTACATACGAGGCAACTTTCAAGAAACGATGTAGCTCAAACCTCTAAGTCTCTGGTCGACATCACTCCCCGAATTCCTACTATTAATTGTGTATGTCCTGCCCTGGTTTGTCTTACCAAAATGCAAAACCTCACATTTATTAAATTAATCTCCACCTGCCACTCTTCGGCCCATTGGCACAGCTGATCAAGATCTTGTTGAATTCTTAGATAATCTTTTTCACTATCCACTATACCACCAAGTTTGGTGTCATCTGCAAAAAACTAACCAAACTAATCTTGTATTGTCATCCAGATTGTTTATATAAATGGCAAGCATTGACCTCAAAATGATTGACTTGCTAGGCATTGCAGTTAAGAGCCAACCACATTGTTGTGGTTAGGAGTGTGTCAGAATCACACTTAGATCAGACCAGGTAAGGGCAGAAGATTGCCTTCCCTAAAGGACATTAGTGAACCACATGTGTTTTAATCACAAAGTTATTAGACTAGCTTTTAATTCCAGATATTTATTGAATTCGAATTTCACCATTTGTCAATCTGCATTACTAGTCTACTGACATTGCCTCCCTTAAACATGACAAGAACCTTGTCTCACAGAATATCTAGAGCAAAGACAAAGGTATATAAGAGGTAAGGAAGTTGCACTTATGACCAGAAATCTGTACAACTTGAAAGTTACCTGGACAGGCAATGTTAAATGTTATTAGAGACAAAATAAGTAATTTTCCCAGACGGAATCAAGGAAGCCAAAGCTACTTAAATTTGGACCATCCATATCAATTGTTTCCATACCAATTTCTTTCATTTGAACTTGACTTAGCAGTCCTGTGGATCTGAAGGTCCAGAGGTGCTATCCAGACATATGAAATCTGGATTGATGCATTTTCACATGCTGTCCTATAGATTAGACATCAAACCCAGGCATTTTCTGCCCTGTCAGCAGAGCCTAAAGTATCCATGGACACCACTTTGAAGAGAGTAAAAGAATTATACACAGTGTCCTTGCAAACATTTATCCTTCAATTAACATTGTTACTAAACAGATTATCTGGTCTTTACAACTTTTTTTTGTGGAACTTGCTGAGGTGCAAATTGGCTGCTGTGTTGAAAGTATTAATTGGCCTGTTAAAAGCTGAGGTCATGAAACACATTATAGAAAATGAAGTTTTATTTGGTGGTAGTGTGGGGGTTTAGGAAAAAAAATCGAAATACAAGTTTTTTTCAAAAAGAACTGGATTGATACTTTCCAGTTCAATTAAGCCAAAACCCCCATATTGTGAACTGGGACCAAGATTGTGCATTCAGATTCTCAGGAGGGCCTGAATTGGAATGTTCTGATTCAAAAATTTGAGGGATTCAGAGTTTTGGGGGGCTTGGAGCTGGTCAGATTAATCACAATATGTTCCAGTCCTATACACTCCCCTGTTGCAATACAAGATTATCACCAAATGAAGCTGCAAAATGGAATGAAGAAAAGGTAGTTAGGTTGGAATTACCAGAGAAACAAAATAAAGTTTTTGGATTAGTTGTAATTAATTATCTTGGGAACATTTTGTCTTTAATCTGCATGCTTAAATCAAATTGTCTGTGATTCTCCCAATAATCCAATCTCACTGTTTATCAAACCTTTGCATATGAAAACCAAGACACCCCATTCGTATCAGCAAGACTTGGCCAATGAACATTAACAAGGTCCTAGTGGGTAAACGCAAGTGTTACTTATCTGAGAGCTTAGTTCAAAATGTACTGGCCAAGATCAGACCACACACAGTGCAGAACACCATCCCTGGCATTAAACGTTCAGACAGAAAAACAGCTCCAAGTCAGAACTAGCATCATTATCAGAGCAATTGGCAAGTATAACTTGACCAATGACACAAGCCCCTCCTTGTCCTCACAACTCGCTAGCTTAATAACCTCCTCAGGCCTTACAAAACTTTTGGAATATTGTGTACAATTCTGGTCTCCCTGCTATGGGAAGGATGTTGTGAAACTTGAAAGGGTTCAGAAAAGATTTACAAGGATGTTGCCAGGGTTAGAAGGTTTGAGCTATAGGAAGAGGTTGAACAGGCTGGGTCTGTTTTCCCTGGAGTGTTGGAGGCTGAGGGGATTCTTATAGAGGTTTATAAAACCATGAGGGGCATGGATAGGGTGAAAAGACAAGGTTTTTTCCCTGGGTTGAGAGAGTCCAGAACTAGAGGGCATAGGTTTAAGATGAGAGGGGAAAAATTTAAAAGGGACCTAAGGTGAAACTTTTTCATGCAAAGGGTGGTATGTGTATGGAACGAGCTGCCAGAGGAAGTGGTGGAGGCTGGTACAATTACAATATTTAAAAGGCATCTGGATGGGTATATGAATAGGAAGGGTTTAGAGGGATATGGGCCAAGTGCTGGCAAATGAGACTATATTAAGTTGGTATATCTGGTCGGCATGGGCCAAAGGGTCTTTTTCTGTGCTACACATCTCTATGACTCGACAACATTCCCAGATCTCTGCCTTCTCCAGCGATTCAAGAAAGCAGAGAAGCAGAAAGCAGAAAACTGTGGGTTAGTTTGCCTCATGTTTGTTTTAGGAAAGATGCTATATTCCATTATTGAGGAGGTTGCAATAGGTTACTTAGAAAATCACACTGTGATCTGTCAGAGTTAACATGGCTTTATGAAAGGGAAATTGTGTTTAAGCAGTCTGTAGAGGTCATAGAGTCATACAGCATGGAACAGGGCCTTTGACCCACCATGCTATGCTGACCAACAAACACCAAACCTCTCCAATCCCATTTACCTGCACTTGATCCACAGCCTACTACGCCTGGCTACCATGCTTCATAAATATTACAAGAGTATCTGTTTCCACCACCCTCTCAGGCAGCACATTCCATATAATTCACCCTCCGGTAGAAATGCAATATTTATGTTCACTGATCTGTGTGCTTGGAGGCAACAGTTTTCTTAATTTTGAAATTTCAAAAAAATTCCTATCATGATGTTAATAAAGTTGTGAAAGTGTCACATTGGCAGCTGGACATGGCAAATTCTGTCTTGATAATGGATAGTGTGCGGGAGGAAAGCATCATCTGTCGGTAGCCCTGAGTGCATTGAACACGGATACATCAATTCACAAGAATGAATAACGAATCAGTAATATAGTTTGAGGGTTCATGTGTCATTGTGACAGCCAGTTTACACCCTGCATGAATTTCAATATTGTATTATCGCCTTGCAACTTTCCCAAAGTGATGTTTTGAGAAACTTGTTTGATTTGACTCCATACAGAAGAGTATATTAGAATGGCTGTTTTAGAATAGATTTTTGTTTGTAAAGCACACCTTTCATACCAAATAATTATTAATATATATCTGATAATACTTCCATTTCAATCTGTTCAATATATTTCTAAAGACAGGATTACAGAAAACATCCAGAACAGAGTTACGCCATTCAGCCCAACCAGTCCATGCCAGCCTTCCAGCTCCAAACAGTTGCCAGAGTCCTCACTCTGAGCTTCACCAGCCCACACCGTGTCACTGCACCAGTCCCCACTCTGAGCTTCACCAGCCCACACCATGTCACTGCACCAGTCCTCACTCTGAGCTTCACCAGCCCACACCGTGTCACTGCACCAGTCCTCACTCTGAGCTTCACCAGCCCACACCATGTCGCTGCACCAGTCCCCACTCTGAGCTTCACCAGCCCACACCGTGTCACTGCACCAGTCCCCACTCCGGGATTCACCAGCCCACACCGTGTTGCTGCACCAGTCCTCACTCTGGGCTTCACCAGCCCACACCGTGTCACTGCACCAGTCCCCACTCTGAGCTTCACCAGCCCACACCGTGTCACTGCACCAGTCCCCACTCTGAGCTTCACCAGCCCACACCATCTCACTGCACCAGTCCCCACTCCGGGATTCACCAGCCCACACCATGTCGCTGCACCAGTCCCCACTCTGAGCTTCACCAGCCCACACCGTGTCACTGCACCAGTCCCCACTCTGAGCTTCACCAGCCCACACCATCTCACTGCACCAGTCCCCACTCCGGGATTCACCAGCCCACACCGTGTTGCTGCACCAGTCCTCACTCTGGGCTTCACCAGCCCACACCATGTCACTGCACCAGTCCTCACTCTGAGCTTCACCAGACTACACCATGTCACTGCACCAGTCCCCACTCTGAGCTTCACCAGCCCACACCATGTCGCTGCACCAGTCCCCACTCTGAGCTTCACCAGCCCACACCATGTCGCTGCACCAGTCCCCACTCTGAGCTTCACCAGCCCACACCATGTCACTGCACCAGTCCCCACTCTGAGCTTCACCAGCCCACACCGTGTTGCTGCACCAGTCCCCACTCTGAGCTTCACCAGCCCACACCATGTCACTGCACCAGTCCCCACTCTGGGCTTCACCAGCCCACACCATGTCACTGCACCAGTCCCCACTCTGAGCTTCACCAGCCCACACCATGTCGCTGCACCAGTCCCCACTCTGAGCTTCACCAGCCCACACCGTGTCACTGCACCAGTCCCCACTCCGGGATTCACCAGCCCACACCGTGTTGCTGCACCAGTCCTCACTCTGGGCTTCACCAGCCCACACCATGTCACTGCACCAGTCCTCACTCTGAGCTTCACCAGCCCACACCGTGTCACTGCACCAGTCCCCACTCTGAGCTTCACCAGCCCACACCATGTCACTGCACCAGTCCTCACTCTGAGCTTCACCAGCCCACACCATGTTGCTGCACCAGTCCCGACTCCGGGATTCACCAGCCCACACCATGCTGCTGCCACATTCCCCTCTGGGCTTCACCAGCCCACACCATGCTGCTGCCACATTCCCCTCTGGGCTTCACCAGCCCACACCATGCTGCTGCCACATTCCCCTCTGGGCTTCACCAGCCCACATCATGCTGCTGCCACAGTCCCCACTCTGGGCTGCACCAGCCCACACCGTGTCACTGCACCAGTCCCCACTCTGGGCTTCACCAGCCCACACCGTGTCACTGCACCAGTCCCCACTCTGGGCTTCACCAGCCCACACCGTGCTGCTGCCACAGTCCCCACTCTGGGCTGCACCAGCCCACACCGTGTCACTGCACCAGTCCCCACTCTGAGCTTCACCAGCCCACACCGTGTTGCTGCACCAGTCCCCACTCCGGGATTCACCAGCCCACATCATGCTGCTGCCACATTCCCCTCTGGGCTTCACCAGCCCACACCATGCTGCTGCCACATTCCCCTCTGGGCTTCACCAGCCCACATCATGCTGCTGCCACAGTCCCCACTCTGGGCTGCACCAGCCCACACCGTGTCACTGCACCAGTCCCCACTCTGGGCTTCACCAGCCCACACCGTGCTGCTGCCACAGTCCCCACTCTGGGCTGCACCAGCCCACACCTTGCTGCTGCCACATTCCCCTCTGGGCTTCACCAGCCCACATCATGCTGCTGCCACAGTCCCCACTCTGGGCTGCACCAGCCCACACCGTGTCACTGCACCAGTCCCCACTCTGGGCTTCACCAGCCCACACCGTGCTGCTGCCACAGTCCCCACTCTGGGCTGCACCAGCCCACACCGTGCTGCTGCCACATTCCCCTCTGGGCTTCACCAGCCCACATCATGCTGCTGCCACAGTCCCCACTCTGGGCTGCACCAGCCCACACCGTGTCACTGCACCAGTCCCCACTCTGGGCTTCACCAGCCCACACCGTGCTGCTGCCACAGTCCCCACTCTGGGCTGCACCAGCCCACACCGTGCTGCTGCCACATTCCCCTCTGGGCTTCACCAGCCCACATCATGCTGCTGCCACAGTCCCCACTCTGGGCTGCACCAGCCCACACCGTGTCACTGCACCAGTCCCCACTCTGGGCTTCACCAGCCCACACCGTGCTGCTGCCACAGTCCCCACTCTGGGCTGCACCAGCCCACACCTTGCTGCTGCCACATTCCCCTCTGGGCTTCACCAGCCCACATCATGCTGCTGCCACAGTCCCCACTCTGGGCTGCACCAGCCCACACCGTGTCACTGCACCAGTCCCCACTCTGGGCTTCACCAGCCCACACCGTGCTGCTGCCACAGTCCCCACTCTGGGCTGCACCAGCCCACACCGTGCTGCTGCCACATTCCCCTCTGGGCTTCACCAGCCCACATCATGCTGCTGCCACAGTCCCCACTCTGGGCTGCACCAGCCCACACCATACCACCACCAGAGTCCCATTCCATGTGGAAGTGAGGAACGCTCTCTATGTTTTACACGCTGGCTGACTCTGTAGCCATGCCAATCCAGAACCCATTGAGGCCACCATCCTGCCAAAGAACTCTCTTTGTCAGGTAAGGTTGAGCATAAACTTAATAAAACTGAGAAATGAAGAAGAAGTAAAAGGACAAAGAAAAAGAAAAGGAAGATGAAGATGAAGAGGACAAGCCTGGGCACAAGGTGTGAACCTGCCATTGTTCATCTTTCAGGTGATGATGATCTTGCTATAGCACTTTTGTCTTTTTCAAACAAAATTTATCATTGCTCGTTTGAAGTCGCTGCGTTGTGGTGTGGTACAGGTCTTGGAGACTTGATAGCATGCTACGAAGTGGGCATTATTTACTGCAAACCATTTTGGTGAGGTGTGGCAGGCTGTGTAGATCACACACACACACACACACACTCTCTCTCTCTCTCTCTCTCTCTCTCTCTCCCTCCCCCCCCCCCCAGCCCCACTATAATGATCCCAACTCAGGCATGATGTCAGCACCAGCACAGATTTTCCATGTTGCAGTAATTCAAGTAAAAGTTGTTAGCTCAAAATTCATGCACAAAGATTAAAGTTATTAAGGAATATAGGTTCTTACTAAGATGAAATCAAGGTCAGTCTCTAAGAATATTGCTGGCCTGGCTTGCATGAAGATTATCTTTCCAAAGTGAAAGGGTTCAGTAGCTTCTGTAGCTGAATAGTCAGTATTTGCCTGCACACACGGACACAGAAATCAGCAGAAAGAGAGTTTCTTGTTCTTCACTGGATTTGCAGATATGGCAGCTGTAGGTTGCCTGGAAGCTATCAACAGAGCAGCAGTTTCAACTTGTTTTCCCCCAGTGCTCCCTTTGGTTGAGAACATTGTCTCCCACGGTGTCTCTCAGAATCCTTCACGGCCACTGGCAACCAACCAACGTATACCCCCGAGGCAGATTTTTGAGCACGGCCCTGCAGCCATGTCACAACTGTTCCAGTCACTTCTCGACCATCTCTGGACACACGTCCATTATCAACCAGCTTGTATGGCAGATCGATTTTTTTGGAAAATGTTTGGAATGACTGAACGATGATTATAATTCACAAAGGGTTCCTAAAGCTGCTACAAAAGACAGGTTTGCACATTTACTGTATGAAGGATTCCACTATTTCATGGCTATGACACTACAAAGCTCTTCAGTGCAGTGCAGCGGAAAGCAATCGCACTGAACACCCCGTGGAATGATGGAATGCTGGTTGGTACCTGTAATTTCCCACAAGATCAACATCTGAGCGTGGGACCATGAAGTTTCATCACACAGCCTCCAAATATAAATCACTCTCTCCCACAGTCTCCAAGGTGCAAAAGACTGGCCTCTCTTGGGCTTCCCATCCTAATCCATTTGTAACATCTCCTAAACATCACTCCGATGACAAAGTGCCAAGGATCACTTTACTACACTCAAGGCACAATAAAAATACTAGTTGTTGTTTTATTGTGTATCAGTGCCAAGAATGCCTCAGTTTGTTTCAGAAGGTGAAAACAGGGAACAGTTGATATTAAGATGGGAGGGGAAAGAATTTGATGGGGAGGCTGAAGGCATGGTCAAAACATAGAGATTACCAAACAGAATATTTGCCTGCCCTATGTATCATATTCTTCTTGATGTTCCAAGACTCATGCTTGCACTTGACTGCTTTTCTGAGATGGTGGAAATGCTAACAATTATGCTGAGAATGCACAGAATGTCCAACAACAGCTATGGGGCAACAGTAATAACTTGGTTACAGGTCACTAATTAGATGTGATGAAGGCACTTCACAGAGTTCTCCACCTTAATGATAACCTGTCCTATCTTGCGAGTCACTGCACACCTTACATCGACATAGCAGCTCCACAGAATTCCTTTGAATAGCCAGTAATGTACAATTCATGTTGGAACCTGTGGAAGTCTGCATACAATCTTCACTTGCAGGCCCCTTCCTGCCAAGGCAAACGATAACTGTTGCAACCCATTGATATCCCTTCATCTGAAGAAGGTTATATAACTTGATTTCAACATGATTTTGTGTGTGATTGATGCATCGGTACACATTATGCCAGCTGCCACTTTCTTGATTTGTTGTTGAACTGCAAAGATATTCGTTTCTGTAAAGCTCTACCTGCCACTTATATGAACAAAGGGATTTGCATAGTGAGCTACATTGCCAGAGATTTTCCACTTTGCCTCTTTCTTCCATCGTTATTTTGGATATCAATGTCTACTTGTTTCCTGTTCTCCAATATTCTACCATGCCCTAACACCACTTGCAACCTCATGAAGACAGCACTTAAACACCAGCTGAGTTTGGTGTTTATTAGTGATACCCTTACTCACTGCTCTGGATTTGCTGCTTAAGATGAGCTCTCTCAACTCACAAACAATAGAATGCCGGTAAGAAACATAAAGCGATCGGAGCCAGTACATTTGCTACAGGAGAACAGGAGTGAAGCAACATTCAGGTTACCCACTGACCCAGGCTCACATTCAGTTCTCCAGTAAGAGTCAGCACTTCCAGGAAAAGTGGCAGCAACAATTAACATGGGAGAAAGGTTTGAACACACTGTTCCCTAAAAAATGCAGTGAATTCCTGATCTTCACAAAGCCATCCCAATGTGGTCACTACATGTCAACGAGAAAAGAGGCGTAAAACTGAAGTTTGAGTCACCCTGCTCAAAGCTTCTCACCAACTGATGGCAGAAATGAAAGGGAAAACAAAACCAAGATTACTTTAGTGAAAAGTACAGCAGCATAAAAATTCACAGTTATAATGGCCTGTATAAAAGTTCATTTTCAAAGCCAAAGTGGTTGCTAGACCACGGTTAAGATGTATCACACTGTTAAAAGTTTACACAGACCAGAAAGCACCAGCTGTGATGTGTTCACTGAGTAGAGTGAGTGAGCTGTGATGGAAGTGTACTGTAAATGAGGAGATGTGGACAGTAGCAGTTAGGTAACTGGAGTTTGTAACATTCAAGACACAGGATGTTCCAAGGGCTTCGAAATTCAATTTGGCCCAGGAGCAGAGAAGAGACTTTGTTAGAGAATGTTTGAGGTCACCCAGATTAGTTCAAGGATCAGGGAACAACACTAGTCACAGGAACAGGAGTAGGCCATTCAGCCCCTTAAGCCTGGTCTACCATTCAATTAGATCATGGCTGACCTGTGGCCTAACTCCATATATCTTGGCCCATATGCCATAAAACTATTGCTTAACAAAGGTCTATCTCACTCAGATTTAAAATTAACAACTGTTGCTTGTGGAAGGGAGTTCCAAACCTCTACCATCCTTTGAGTATGTAAGTGCTTCCTAACATCTCTCTGAAATGGTCAGGTCTGTACCTCTTAGTTGTAGAATACCCACCTAGAGAAAATAATTTATCTTCATCTATCCTGTCTTCTCCTGTAAATATCTTGAAGACTTTAATCAGATCACCCCTTAACCTTCTAAACTTTGTTAGTCAAGACAGGAAGAGGCTCAGTGAAGCTAACATGCTGCTGCTGGAGCTCAGGGAAACCTGTGGATAGCTGAGAAGGTGGGAGAAAATCACAGGATCCATGGAGGTCAGGGAAACTCGGGAACACTTATGGGCTCAGTGCACGGGAAAGAAAGCTGTTTGCTAGATAACTGGCATTTGGGCAAAATAAAAGTCTGCAGGCAGTGGACATCAGGCATTGAACTTGGCGAATGCCTGTGAAGAGAGCTACTTAGAGCAGGTAAGGAGCCATAACTGTGTCAGTAATGAGATTATGGAATGCAAGCTATGAATCTGATGGGACACAGCCTCAGAATAACAGATTTAGCAACTTGTAGGCGAACTGCTGTTGAGGCACCCTGAAATGGAAATGTTTCTGAGGGAAATCAGAGGCTAGATCTTCACAACAGAATAGTTGAAAACCCACATGAGGAAGATAATATTATGAAGAATTGTGGTGACTCTTATATGTATGAGTGGGCCATTGAAAAATCCACAGAAATCTGTCTTGATCATGTTTGTTGAATTTAATGTGCTGTTTGTCATTTGCTGGATTTCAGTTTGCCCGCAAGTTCATGTTTACCTCATGTTAATTCTGGATTTTAGACTATAATAGAATTGGATTTACTGTTTGCTTTGTTACTTTGAGTTTAAAAGAAACCCTTTTGTTTGAAAATTTTTAACTTTGTAGCTTTATTTTCTTTGTGAGTAATTGGAAATTCAAATTTCATTTACTTGACTGAACTAAAGTTACAAGACTGTCGTGATTCAAGAGTGCAACTTAACACCACATTCTCAAGGGCAATTAGAGATGGACAATAAACACTGGCTCAGCCAGCAACATCCACATCCTGTGAGCAAATAAAAATGTTGCCTGCCCCTATCCAGATTATAAACAAATACATGAGCCTGTTCTGAGATTATAAGAGAGTGCATGTTGCAAATTCACACCTTGCATTTATTTTAACCTCTCAGTAAGATACCAGTGTGGAGGCAAAGTGCAAACCAAACAACAACTTCCCCACTTTTCATATTTAATTATGATGGTGGGTCATCTATTCATCAATAACAGTTAGTGGCGATAGCCTCTTCACCTTGGCAGCTGAAAAATCAGGGACTATGACATTAGTCAGCTTTACCGTTTTTTTCTTCAACAGTGGATCTCTGTGTACAACTGGTGGAGCTCCGCAAATTACTTTTGGGTTACGGTACCAGCATATCACTCATACAGTGGAGACTAGGTTCAATCTCTGGACTGGAACAGCCGCTGGGGTGCTACAAATGTTCTTTGGAGGGGAAGAATCACCTAATTACCTGGATTCAGTGATACAAGGTGCACTGTTGTCTGTAAAGTCTGCCTGCTAGCATTCCCCATTTCAGCTGTCTGGACTTGGTTTGTTGCTGATGTGCTGTTGTTCCCTGTCAGAGTACAACAGTGAAGGCAAAGCAAAAACGGATAGTGTCAGCAAACAGTAATTTCTTTTCGCTAATTAAAGTGTGTTTCATGGTTCAATATTAAGGCTTGGAATACGAGCCTCAAGAGAAAAAGCCTTTGGATTTACTGTAAATAATGCATACTGTGAAGATACGGAGTTCTGCCTTTGTACTTTTACACAAGTGAATACTCCTGACAAAGTAAGGCTTTCTGCATTTAATCACTGAGTTCTAATAATAAGACAGAGTCCCCCATTCTCAGTTATGTGTATTCTGTTTGCCACGTACTTATTTGCATGGGATTTGGGGACTAAAGCCATTAAATTTCTTTAGGCGTTTGGGAGATAGTCCTTAACCTTTCAATCCATGCCTGCTTTAGTCACCATGGTAACAGCCAGGTCCCTTGCTGACCGGAGATGGATAAGTAGTTTCTGACAGTGATATTGGAACTTGAATTAAAATAAATGAGAACATGGTGCATCCTAAATATTTTCTAAATTCATGTCATAATGCCATTTGCTGTTATTTCAATCAAGCCACTAAGCATAGATTGTTCCAGTGTTTGGCTTTGAGAATACACACTGACATTTGTTCACAGATTGGTATTGTGTCTACAGCGCTCTGATGGTGTATCTGTTCCACGATTCTATGACTCAGTACGAGCCTCCTTCCATCCCCAACACCCTATCCTTCTATTTCTTTCTCCCTCACCCATGTGTCTATCCAGCTTCCCCTCTAATGTATGGGATAGGATTCACCTCGGACACTCTCTGTGGGAGCATGTTCCATATTTGCACTCTCCAGGTGAAGAGGTTTCATCTGAATTCACAACTGGATTTGTTGGTGACCACCTAATGTTTCTGACCCTATCTTCCTCCCTCACCCTGGCTTTTAGACTTTTCCATAATATAAATACCTCTACAGCTATGCTACAAAAATGTTTAACCATTTTGTTAATGTTTTATTCCATTTTATATGAAATTCCTGTGACATTTGTGCTAATCCTGTCTGTATATGCATACTGTAGTTAGAACATGTCCATCACATTCACCTGCAGTTGCAAAATTAGCTTAAAATGGGAAACATGCTAGTCATTGTTTTGAGGTTTGGAATTCACATAAAGAGTATTCTGAGTGATTTCAGGAATTTGTAAGAATCTGCAGTTTTCTGAGTTGTCTGTTTTAGGCAGAGGCCTAGCAGAGACAGGACTGAACAAAATCATAACTGACTAATATCACAGAAGCTTTCAATTTCAATGCCACTTCTTAAATACTCAAAAAACATAAGCCCTGTCTGTCAGAAAGCCAGAGTTCACCTTCCAACAGCAGTGATGGGAATGGTCTAGGTAAGTATTGCAATCATTTACAAGTGGAATGACTGATTTCAACAGAATAAAGTTTTGGATCAAATGCAAACTGATGACATTGGTGTCCTTCTGTCCTATGAATGCAAGAGGTCTTAACTGGAGTTATTTTGGACAGAATCAATCTTATTCTGGGTATGATTTGGAGATGCCAGTGTTGGACTGGGGTGTACAAAGTTACAAATCACACAACACCAGGTTATAGTCCAACAGGTTTAATTGGAAGCACACTAGCTTTCGGAGCGCCACTCCTTCATCAGGGGGTTGTAGTGGACACAATTGTAAGATACAGAATCTATAGTAAATTTATTGCTATAAATTCTGTGTCTTACAATTGTGTACTCCACAACCACCTGATGAAGGAGCAGCACTCCAAAACCTAGTGGTTCCTATTAAACCTGTTGGACTATAACCTGTTGTGTAATTTTTAACCTTATTCTGGGTAGGTGAGATTCTACAGTATGCAGTTAGCAACAATTCAGCAGCAATTATAAACAACTATCATTCCCAACCTTACAGTTAATCATGATCTGAACCAGTCCCAGGTGCATTAGTCTCTCATATTGTCAGGTGTGCAGCTTTCTGATTCACTAACATGGTAGCACACTGGGACCATTGTTCAAAAAGATTACAAATGTCATGGCAAATTGGGGGCCTCCCCAGAACATTACAGCATTACCTCATAATCTGTGCTCGGTTGCTAATCAGCAGGTCGATGGGCACATGATTCATTCAAAAGACTGGAGTATCAATTCCACATTATTACATCAGTGCAATACTGAGGGATTGCTGTACCATTGAAGGTACCACCTTTTAGATACAAAATGAAACTGAAGTCCTATCCACCTTCCCAAGTGGATGTGAAAGATCCCATGGCCCTATTCCAAGAAGACCAGTGAAGTTCTTGCACTGTCTATGCCAACATTTCTCTTTCAACCAACATAATTAGAATCTGGTCTTCAACACAGCAAGTAAACAGTAGCAAGATCAAACTCTTCTGTCATGCTACAGTTCCCTCAATCTGCCTTGTACTGGGGCAAATCTAAGCTATGTACTCTTAAATGCAAATTTTGAAAGTTTTTTTTGCCTTATTCAACACTAATAACCACTGCCTTAGATTAGCAGGAAAAAACCTTCTTTATTAAGAAGTAAATAAATTGCTAGTTTATTTAATTTCAACTGGCACCAGCACCTTCTAATGAATGCAGCCCTCTACAGAATTTGTTTTATATTTCATAGTTATTTCGATATTTCCCAGAAAGGTACACATCTGCCGCACAGCAATCCCAATCTAATCAAAATGCACTGCCGAAGCAAGCTGCGACTGTGCTCTATGGTAACCTGAAAACAGCACATCATTCTTTCAAATGAAGTATCAAACTGAGGGAACCATCTGCCCTCTCAGCTCGGCATCAAGGATCCCATGACTATTACTGGAAGATAAGCAATGGAGTACTCACAAGTGTCTTGAGTCCAATACTGATGCCTCAACCAAACCCCCAGGTGAAGTTGGTGGGACCTTACTCTGTGCAATTAACTGCTGCTTCTCCTCCGTCATATCAGCACCAAATCATCAAAAGTACTTCACTGAGTATGAAGTGCTTATGACCGTCCTGTGATTGAGAAAGGTGCTATAGAAATGCCAGTTTCCTCTTGTCCTCTCAGATGTTAATTGTGTTAAGTTGCTTCTCAAAAATTCAGCTTCTTCAGCTCACACCTTGATGGAGAAACAGTTTAATTGTGGGGCTTTGCATCTTTAACAGAATCAATAGCCATAGATTTGACAGTGAAAAAAATGTTTTTTATAGACCAAGCAGTTGCACTCAGTGCTGTATTTCACCCTGTCAGGCTCTCAGGTCTGGCCATAAAGATGCTTAATAATGTTTACGATAGTATTACAACCTGTTTTATCTTTTAAACTATTAAAAGCTTACAGTAAATCTTAAGTGGCTTTGCCCTCTGGTAGCTGATATCCACTCTAGCCATCAGCATTAAAGGCCAGGTTAAGGATGATTCTTCAACCTTCAAACTTGCCAAAACAAAACTCTTCAAAACTTATTTCTTGCTATAAGGTACATTTGTGTCCGAGTTGTTGTCCTTTATAATTCATTCACGGGATGTGAGGATCACTAGTTGGGCCAGCATTTATTGTCCTTGAGAAGGTGGAAATGGTGAGCTGGCTTTTTGAGCTGCTGCAATCTGTAAGGTGTAGCTACACTCACTAAGCTGTGGTACCACTCCGACAGGAGTAATGTATTGGTAATCAAGCACCAGTACTCCACAAGCTGTACCATTAGTGTAAATGTTTCATTCAATCACCAAAGTGGCAGAAGTATCTCCCTTTATGACTGTTATTCAGGTCAAAAGAGGCTTTCACCAGGCTTGCTTAATAATCTCAAAAATTACTTTCACAAAACAAATAAGACAATACAGCTCTGCAGAAATGATCTGGGATGTTTTAACAATTGAAAAGAAACCAAAGAAACCCCTCTGTGGGCCAAGGGTCTGAGGCAAAAGATAAAACGGGATGACTTCTCACAGCTCCTCGAGTTTCCTGTTGCCAAGTCTGAACTGAGGATCATGGTGGAGTGATGGAAAATCATCTGACAGTAGACTCACAGCACAGAAGGAGGCCATTCATTCCATCATGTTCTGTGCTGATCAACTCAGATCTGACTGCATTAATCCCATTTTAAAGCTCTTGGCCCTAGTCCTGGAGGCTATGACATAGCAAATAAAGAACCTAAATACTGCTGTAATGTTAGAAGAGATTCTGACTCAACCACTCTTTCAGGTAGTGAGTTCCAGACTCCCATCACCCTCTGGGTGAGAATATCCTCTGCTATCCTCCTCACTATTTACCAACTATAGTGATTGGCACCAGGACCAGATGAATCTCATTAATCCTGAGATCCTTGTTTGGTGATTAGTCTGGGCCATTCAGAGAGTCCTGGCTGACAGATATAAACAGATATCCAAGGCATTGATGAGACCACACCTGAAATACTGCATGTAGTTCTGGTCCCCTTATTTGAGGAAAGATGTAGTGGCATTGGAGGCAGTTCAGATGAGGTTCACTAGGTTGATCCCAGAGATGAGAGGTTTGTCATATGAAGAGAGATTGAACAGTTTAGGCCGATACTCTCTGGAATTTAGAAGAATGAGGGTCGATCAAATTGATGATTCAAGATGATAAAAGGTATGGATAAAATGGATGTGGAGTGGATGCTTCCTATTGTGGAGATTCTAGGATGAGAGGTCAGTCTTAGGATAAAGGGTAGCAAAACAGAGTTGAGCAGAAACTACTTCTCCCAAAGGGTTGTGAATCTGTGGAATTCACTACCCCAAAGTGAATAGTGCTGGATGCTGGAATAGTAAGTAAATTTAAGGAGGAGTTAGACAGATTTTTAATTGGGTAAAGGGTTGAAGGGATATGGGGAGAAGGCAAGAAAATTGAAGTGAGGAGCATATCAGCCATTATTGAATAGCAGATAAGACTCGATGGGCCAAATGGCCTAATTCTGCTCCTTTAGCTTATGAAATTATGAACTTAGGAGTCTCAGAGAAAATCCTCAGTCTAGGAACTGGCTTTAAGCTGGCTGGTCAGAGCTCATGTACTGTGCAAATGTAAATAAAAGGTGACTTGGTGACTGGATATCAGCCTCTGAGCAGTTATTTCACAACCTACCAACTTTTGTGTCATCTGCAAACTGCTTGATCACACTCCTTACATTTAAGTCCAAACCATTACTGTACAAATGAACAGCAAAGATGTCAACAGCATGTTCTGCAAAACCCCACTGGAAACAGATTTCCAATCACAGAAACATACCTCTCCCATCACCCTCTGCTTCCTATTCTCAGCTAATACTAGATTCAATCTGTCACTTTGCCTTGGATCTCATGGGCTATTACATTCGTGACCAATCTACCATGAGGGGCATTATCAAAAGCCTTGCCAAAATGTCCATGTAAAAAAAATCAAATGGTTTTCCCTCATTAATGTTTCTGGTTATCTCCTCAAAGAGATCAATAAAATTTGTCATAGGTAACCTTCCCTTAGAGGGAATAGAGGGCATAGGTTTAAGATGAGAGGGGCAAGATTTAAAAGGGATCTACGGGGCAATTTTTTCACATAGAGGGTGGGGCATGTATGGAATAAGCTGCCAGAGGAACTGGTGGAGGCTGGTACAATGACAACATTTAAAAGGCATCTGGATGGGTTTATGAGGGAACGTTTTAGAGGGATATGGGCCAAGTGCTAGCATTGGGACTAGATTAATTTAGGATATCTGTTCAGTATGGATGAGTTGGACCAAAGGGTCTGTTTCTGTGCTGTATATCTCTATGACTGTGACTCTAAATGCTTCTGGGCAGTGGGGAGCTGGTCTATAGCTATTACTCCTGCTTCTGCCCCCAGAAAGGGTCTGTTCTCATGGGGTTAGGATACCACATTTGTCAGCCATTCTCCAACTACCTTAGCTAACTGACAATTAGTTATATGCGAGTGATCAAAGAAGGTTTCATATTTGAGAAACAAGCCCAGGTATGGAGAAAGCGAGTTCGAACAGAGAAAACAATAACTCCATCAAATTAGCTTTGAGCAGACCATATAATAACGGCCCAGATAGTTCGCTGATTAAGATATTCAGAAATGAAAACACAGAGTGAAGGAGTAGAGTTTATTTTTTAACAACCTCAAAAAAGTAATTTACTACCAAGAAAGAAACTCTATAATTTAATCCTTCACTCTCTGAATCTGAGATGATGATTAGCAATACAGAAATACAATTCTCACCTTAATAAGGATCCTTACACTATGAAGTATCAGACCTAACATTTTGTAATGAATCTGATTGCTAATTAAGGTGCAAAGGTAGTAACTTCCTGAAGCTCACAGGAAGGCTAAAGAAAAGGTATTTTGGGGAAGCTCATTGCTTACTGATACAACTTGCCCAGCAACTTGCAGTGAGTCACAATATTCAGAGTAAATCTTCTTTCATGTAAGTTGCAACTGTAGTACTTTAACATACCCCCAGCCAACAGTAACGCTGATAGTGTAGAGCAGGAACTGAACCAGATCCTTCCTAATCCATTTCCCAGATATTCTCTAGATAACATCATTAAGCAAGTTGAATTACATTACATCCAAATAAAAAATACAATTTAGCCTTGAATATTTTATATATTTAGTTAAACAACGCTAATTCACCAAAATTGAATTTTAATTCCGAGATTTTGACAACAATATAAAATTTATTTTAAACCAGCAAAATGCATTTGTATTCAATCTCTTAAAATTGTCTGCATGAATGAGAGGAATTATGAAATGCAGCCACAAAATTGCTTTATTATAAGCAGTTCCCCAGTTGGAGAGAGAAAGTGATTTTTATCTTTGACTTATTTCAAAATCTATTTAAATTGATTTTAATAGCTCTATGTAACACTCTCCAATGCACACCCAAGGCAATGAGAATTAACCAACTTAATGAAAGCACCTAAAAATACTTCAATTATAATAAATCCTGCCCCTTAAAGATTATTTTCTTTTAAGCTTTTGTGTTTCCCAGGAATCCTTCCAATCCTATTATGAAAATTTAATTGGATTATGCAGAATTTTCACAGCAGCTGTGAAATGTATTGAAATAATTTTCCTTATAAATTATCTTTTAATTTCGGGTGAGGGGTGTGTGTGGTAGTGGTGGGATGGGACAGGGGTTGAGGAAGAGATATTATTGCTTCCCTCCTCTCTTAACCACATTGACTTTGGCTAAGGGATGATTTGAAGATCTTTAAGACATTTCAGCCAAGCAGATAATCTTCAGGGGGCTTGAATACTGAGGGCTCCATTATGGAACCCCCTGCTTGTCCTTATACAAACACAAATGTATTATCTAGTGGAAACTGTCTGGTTCACTAATGACCTTTAGGGAAGGAAATTTGTCATTTTATTTAGTCTTCTGGCTTACATATGATTCCAGACCCATGGCAATGTGCTTGACTCTTAACTGTCTTCTGAAATGACCCTTACAAGCTTCTGAATTCAGTGGTAATTAGGATGGGCAATAAATGCTGGCCTTGCCATCTACCTGCACACCCCATCAAAAAATAATTTAAGCAAGTACCTTCCTTTTCCTGAGGCCCACAAATTGTCATCCAACTGAGGTATGAAAAGAACACTGAGCAGGGAGTAAGCTTGGCAGGTGCCATGTATGAAAATATAATCATAATTATTTGACTGCTTTTGCTGTTAAAGTGACATTTCAGCAAACATGGCATCAAGGATCGCTAACCCAGCTGGAGTCAATGGGAATTAGGTGGAAAACACTTCAGTGATTGGAATCATACCTAGCACAAACGAGGAGGGTTGTGGCTGTTGTAGATCCTGATGAAGGGCTTTTGCCCGAAATGTCAAATCTCCTGCTCCTTGGATGCTGCCTGACCTGTTGTGTTTTTCCAATACCACACTCTTGACTCTAATTTCCAGCATCTGCAGTCCTCACTTTTACTGTTGGAGGTCAGTCAACCTAGTCCATTTGATTGGCATTTTAGCCACCACTTTAAGCATCCACTCCCTTCACCCATGTTGCAATGGCAGCAGTTTATGCCACCTACAGGACAAACTACAGTCACTCAAGGCTTTTTGGACAGAACATTCCAAACCCATGACCTTTCCCAGTTACATTGAGAGCATCACAATGTGAATAAGTTCCCCTTTGTGTGTAAGAGCTTCAGGACTCAGGAGTAACTTTGCAATAATGCCAGGGAGCTGCACAACACTGAGGATGAACAGCACACCTCAGAAGGAGAGAGAGAGACTTAAGAGCACACAAAAAAGATAGATTAGTCTTTATCAAATGTAACTGCAAGTTCAGAGCTTGGCATATCTATGATTACATATGGCATATTTAGTATCTATGTATAATTAAAAGTGTTATTTTGATAAATAAGCCTAAAGACAGTTTTGACATTTTTTTTCACTCAAACTTGAACCCAAACTCACACTGTAACTTCAGTCCACATGGTAGGCGTCACTCTAAGCCACAGACTATACTGGTTTTGAACCATGTCGGCTTTACTTTTACTGTCGCTAAATCAAATCTTTGAACGGTCTTCCCAACAGGGAAGCATCTTCACATCCCAGCGCTTCAAGATCTTCTCAAGGGCAATGAGGGAGGGATAAAATATGCTGGATCTAGCCAATGATACCCACATCCTATGAATGAACAGCAAAAAAAACTACTCTAAACACAGAACACCCACCAAGGTTTCTGAATCTTCCTGCACTAACCTGATGTTTTCAATCATCCCTTAGCACCTCTGGGTGAAACTGCCAATTATGGTCTTTGCTCAGACTGGGTTAAGATTACACATGTGGTGATGGAGTCAAACAGATCTGGTGCACAGTCTCGATCTTAATCAAATCATGGGGGCAGGAATTCCCCGACCAGTGAATTACCAACTGACTGGGGTTTGAACATGCTTGTATATACCATGGGATTGCAAGAATTTCTAGAGTGTAAACTGAGCTCCAAAACTTTATCTTTTACATGGAAATCCACATGACTTTTTGGCTTCATCCAAAGTCTTGACTCTTGACATTGTAACTGGAGAAGCAGTAAAAGATAAGCAGTTAGTGCTTCCTGTCTGTGCTCTTATACTTTCTGTTATGGGATTTTGGATGGGATAGTCTCAAACTAAGAAATGCCTCTCGTACTGTCAGAGGAGTGGATGGAGATCTGGGAATATGAGACTTGCACAAATGAAAAAGAGAAGCAGTTGAGTACAGTCAGTCCTCTTCTTTGTCAGATGTCCTTAATTTCTGCACAAACTAAAAGGAAAATGAGAGCACAGTTGGGAAATATACCACCCTGAATGGCATTATTACAAAGGTGGTGAACTTTTCAATGTATCCTGAATGTAGCATTTAAAATTATTGCTTATTAAAGATGAAGCCTCCTTAATTAATGTCAAAGCTGTGATGTGATTGTGTCTTCACCATGCCAGGTGCCATGTCACAGCTATTCACTGAGAAGTCATAAAGGACACCCACCAGGCTAACTGCTACTAGTATCAGACAAGGCAAGAGCCTCCTTTAGCTTGTCTTGGTTGCAAAGAATATCACAGTGTGCCTTTAAACCTTTGGTGACACATTTGTTTAATGACAGTGAAATAAGGTGACAGAGAGTAGAAATATTTAGCTGGTAATGAGTAGCATGTCATTAAACAGTTTCTACCACACACTTGGAGAGAGCAAAATTGTTTGAATAAAGTGAACTAAGGGTCAAAAGCATTGACTCACTGTTAAGTGTTCTTGACTGCAAATACTATGCCACAAACTACCTACTGCTTTCCCTGACTGAGAATGCTGTGCATTTAAGATCGAATGAGATCAGCAGATAGCCATCTGAGTTTTCTCTCTCTCATTGTCATGGGCGGAATGCTTCTCCATCTAAAGGCTTCACCATAGCAGCCAGAGAGGGAAGCCATTAACCCAGAGAGCTGGTGATGGGGATGAACTCCGACAATGCAAGCTGGGATGCACTCAGCACCTCCCCTCCCATCACTGCTATCAATGTGTGCGCTTTCTCTCATTTAATGCAACGCTAAAACAAACCTTAGCATATTTGAAACAATAAGGACAATAAAACTGCAGTTTGAGCAATGACACGGACAACAACTTTATAAACTCATTTAAAAAAAGTGATGAGGAGCCTGGAACATTGGAGAAATTAGAAATTTATAAAATCATCAGGATGAATAGCCAAGGTCTTTTCCCCAGAGTACGGATACCAAAACTATGGGGCGTAGGTTTAAGGTGAGAGGGGAAAGATTTAAAAGGGAGCTAAGGGGCAACGTTTTCACGCAGAGGGTGGTACGTGTGTGGAATGAGGTGCCAGAGGAAGTGGTGGAGGCTGATACAATTACAACATTTAAAAGGCATCTGCATGGGTATATGAATAGGAAGGATTTAAAGGGATATGGGCCAAATGCTGGTAAATGGGACTAGGTTAATTTAGGATATCTGGTTGGCATGGACAAGTTGGACCGAAGAGTCTGCTTCCATGCTATATAATTCTATGACTCTAAATTACTTCTCTCAAAGGATTATGAATCTATGAATGCTTTACCACAGAGTTTGGTGGCTGTTGGGCATTGACTAAATTTAAGGAGGAGATAGACAGGTCTTTAATGAGTAATGGCTTGAAGGGTTCTAGGGAGCAGGCAGGAAAGTGGCGTTGAAGCCAAAATAAGCCTAGCCATGATTACGTTAAATGGCAGAGCAGGATCAAGGGGTTGAATTGTTTATTCCTGGTCATAGCTCTTATGCCCTTATTTCAATATGAAATAACCAACTCCAAAGAGTCATTGATATGTAACAGACAGAACATAACTACCTGTCTGCTGGTTGCTAGCATTAAGATATTTCTATATGGTATCTTTTATGCTCTCAGGACATCCCAAAAGTATTTTTCAGTCAATGAAGTAGTAGCTGTTGGAACAGAGGGGAAATATAGCAACCAAGTTACATACAGTAAGGCTCCCACATGCAGTAATATGATAAAGTGCAAACATTAGACAGGACACAGGTAGGACCTCCTGTCCTCAAAATGGTGCCATAGAATCTATTACTTGACCTGGAAGACCAGGCAGGGTCTCAGTTAATTGTTTCCTCAGCTGGTGCAATATTCCCTCGATACTGGCATTGAGCCTGTCAGCTTAGATTATCAGTCGCTAGGAAGTGACTGAACCCATAACATTCTGACCCAGAGGCAAGAGTACTACCAACTAAGCATCTATTCACACAACAATGTTTGCACTGAATGACAACACGTACAAAGAAACTATTTCAGGTTTCATGAAATTTAATTTCCAAGGGTTACAGGGAAACAATATGGCTGTAACATAAAATAAAACAATATAATGAGATAAACATTTGTAAAGCAAGATTATTCAAGTAAACAGGAAAATTGCATTAGAGCAGAATGCTTCAGTCACAGACACAATATGCTGAATTGTCCTGCATTTTCTCTGTTCTGAAAAACACAAGATGGAGATGATGGCGCAGTAGTTATGTCACTGGCCTTGTAATCTAGAGGGCCAGGCTAATGCTCTGCAGACACAGGTTTCAAATCACACAGAGGCAAGTGTTGAAATTTGAGTTCAACTACGTTCGTCAGTGATAGTGACAATTTTAAAGAAATCTGTGATCATTGCCTGGTCTTAGACTCCAGTGATTGACTCTGAACTGCCTTTGAGTAAGGTAGTCAGGGACGTGCCAACAAATGCAAACCTTGTCAGTGCCACTCACATCCCAGCAAAATAAAGAAGAAAAAATAAGAATACAGGGGATGGCACTTAGCTCCTTGATCCGACTCCACTATCCAATGAACTGTCATGATTGATCAGTATATAATTCCATTTATTCACCTTGATTCTACATCCCACATAAAACTCTAACCATCTCAGCTTTGAAAATTTCAATTGACTACCTGATTCAATTCTTTCTGGGGGAAGAGTTCAAGATTTCCATAATCTTTTACACAAAGAAATCTTTCATAAGATCGCCCTGAATGATCTCACTTTGGTTTGACGGCTGTGTTCCCTTGTTCTGGACTCCTCAGGAAATTGTCTTGCTTTGTAGAAAATAGGAGTAACAGTAGGCCATTTGACCAGTCAAGCCTGCTATACTATTCAAACAGATCATGGCTGATCATCTAACTTTGTGTTGCTTTTACGCACTGTCTCCATACCTTGTGATGTCATCAGTCTCTATCAATTTTTATCTTCAACACACTCAATGACTGAGCTTCTACAGCTTTCTGGGGTAGAGAATTCCAAAGAATCACTACTCTCTGATTGAAGAAATGCCTTCTCATTTCAGCTTAAAATGGCTAAGTCCTTATCCTGAGGTAATGTGACGTGTGGTGGCTCAACACTTAGCAATGCTGCCTCCCAGTGCCAGGGACCTGGGCTTGATTCAAGCTTTGGGTGACTGTCTGTGTGGAGTTTGCATATTCTCACAGTGTCTGCGTGGGTTTCCTCCATGTGCTCCGGTTTCCTCTCATAGTCCAAAGATGTCCATTTTGGATGGATTGTTCGTGGGAAATGTGGGGTTATAGGATCGGGGGCTGGGTCTGAGTTGGATGCCTTTTGGAGAGCAGGCGCAGACTCAAATGGCCTCTTTCCACACTGTAGGGATTCTGTGGTGCTGGACTCACCAGCCAGAGAAACATCCTATTTGTATTCACCCTGTCATGCCCAATAAGAATTTTGTATACTTTAATGGGATACTCCAAAGTAGGTCTGCTCTCCTCAGAGGACAATCCCATCATCTGAAGGATCGGCGTCTGGTCATCCTCAGCTGCACACCTTCTGTGGCAAAGGTAAGGAGAATAGGTAAGGAGAATAAATATATCTAAGACAAATCCTGGAAAATCCATCAAACCCACTGGCAGATGTTCTTTGTTGGCATATCTGGCCAAATATGGAGAGATTATGGGGACTTTGGGAGCCACATGATTCAGTATTCAGCAATGGTTAATACTGCTTTCTGACATTTACTGCACCATATTTGAAATTATTAATTGCTTTGAATGCTAATAAGCTCTGCTGACAGAGTGTTGAGACTGGGGAGATCAAAGGATTCTTGAAAACTATAACTATTAACTTGAAAATGATCCTTGCATCTAGAGCTTGTGGGTTTGATTCCCTACTCTTCAAATTGGTGGTTTATACCAAAATAGAATCGAGTTTACGACAACTTGAAACATTGCCTTGAAGCAGTCTCAAAAGTTTATCTGAGATCAGTTCTTGAAATGATTTGTGTGTGATGTTCAGTCCGAATTCCCTGTAAGTGCAAGTGCTAGTTCAATCTCCTGTAGTATAGTACTGCTGAGTTGACACCCCCTTAATCAGATTTTGTAATGTGTTTCCTGTCAACTTGCCCATTATAAATTCCCAAGCACACATTTACAATGCAAACTTCCCACAAAAACCTGCCATGTCTCAATTCTACCCTCAAGCCACATAGGTAGAATTCTAGTCCGCTATTCAGCCCGTTAGCTTATTCTGTTCAGAAAGACATGTGTTCTAAGTAACCCAATGTCATCTCACAAATCATCTACCTCCAATCAAATCCTGTTTGACACTGTGAAGCATAACCATAAACAGTGATGTAACATCAAATTATTATACAATTATGAAACTGAATTCTATCTCTAGACCCTGGTCCAAATAGACCTAGCGAGCTTTGAGAAGATTTGTAGGTCAGGTTGAGGTTCTGGATATAAGTTTGCTCACTGAGCTGGAAGGTAAATTTTCAGACATTTCGTCACCATACTAGGTAACATCATCAGTGAGCCTCTGGTGAAGCGTTGGCGGTATGGCCCACTTTTTATTTATATGTTTAGGTTTCCTTGGGTTGGTGATCACCAACCACTGAACCTTCCAGCTCAGTGAGCAAACCTACATCCAAATAGACCTTTTACCATGTCCCACGTCCTTTTTATCATTTACCTGTAACATTCAGTCTTGATGTATGCAAATATAAAATACATTATAATGTGTGTATAGAAATGGCACAGGGTACACCAGCAGTTTGAAGGTCATCCAAGTCTTGCTTGCTGAAGGGTATCAGCAAGGAATGAATGCAAAGAGAACAAAACATGCTTCAGGGCTGGAGCACAGTTCAAGCCTAAGGTATTATAATAAAGACAAGATTCGTATCAGGAAAGGTTTTTACAGGGATTACCATTGAAATAATAGCTGCATTTGAGATGTAGATGTCATATTAATTATTTAATTTATCTTACTAATTAAATATTTTTGAAGATACAGTGGGAGGGGTAGAATACCCTCCAGAGAGCTTTGAAATTTAATTCGTGAGAATAGAGCAGCCAGTTGCAGAAATGGTGCATTTTTAAAGGAAGGGGTTTTAATGAGTCATTCCAAATGGTTTATACTAGACTGAAATGTCAGAAACATTTCCTGGATTTTCCTTGTAAACCTAACATTTTATACATTGGAATAAATCAGCAAGGGCTTGGACTTACCTTCACCTTTGATCCTACTAGAAAACACATACACATTTCATGGGCTTGGTTTTATTACTCACTTTGATTGTATAGCCTGAGAACACTCATTATCTAGGAGATAGTGAGGACTGCTGGGTCCTGATGAAGAGCCCTGGCCTGAAACATCGACTCTCCCGCTCCTCTGATGCTGCTTGACCTGCTGTGCTTTTTCCAACTCCACACTTTATCAACACTCTTTACTGAACTTCATGAGGAATGTTGATTGGGTGAAATACAAGACAACAATGGAGCTGTGGAACTGAACGTCAGGATATGTCTGGGAATAAACTGGAGTGGTGCATTAGACACCTATGACTTTAATAAAAATATTTCTTTCTGGGATGTTTAGTGCTAACAAGATCCATTAGTCAAAAGAGGGCAGTCAAGCTATAGGAGATACAACAGGCAAATTTATTCTGGAAAGTACAGCACTGATGCAAGTGGTAGAAGTATTATGCATCAGTTTTCAAAGGAGGGTGGAAATATTGAATCATGAGAAGTGAGGAAAGAACAATTAGTAGGACATTCAAAGAGAGATAGGTCTCTGTGATATGTCTCACCACGTCAGGACGTCACAAAGTGCTTTACAGAAAATGAAGTACTTTTGAATAGAGGTTCCAGCTGCAGTTTGGGGAAGCATGGCAACCAACTGGCAGACCACAAGGTTTCTCAAATTGTAAACGGCCGGCAACTCATTCTTTGGTCATGCTGGGGTTCAGGAATTAATGTTAATAAATCAGCCACTCAAATTCAATATATAGAGATCATTGAAGCTCAACAGCTTGAAAGAGTTCAGAGAAGAAAATGTGTGTGTTTACTTTGGAAATGAAAATTGAATAACCCAACTCGAAGGTGGAATATGTGGTGCTTCTCATTAGAAAAGATAGTGAAAAGTCAAAAAACCTCAAGGCTTGTTGGTATTACTTCAGATGTTGGTAGATTACTAGAGTCTTTAAGGCAAGACAAACTTATTAAATGCTAGGAGGAACACACTAATCAGGACTATTCAGCATTGATTTCCCACAAGGCAGCTTTGTGGTTGACTAACTAGTAACAAAAGTGAAGTTAGACAAAGGAAATGCAGTGGATGTAGTTTGAAGGATTAAAGTACTTTAATGAAACACTATATCAGAGACTTACAGCAGTGAGTCACACACTGAACTAAGGAGAGAATGGCTGAAATACAGAAAGCAAAAAAGTGGGGTGAAACTCAGGCTAGAAACTTGTAATGAGTAGAATTCCCCAGGGGTATGTAATGTTGCCACTTCTATGAACTAGCAAGGTCATTATAGCCTCAACTGAGTTTGCCCTACGTCCCTTAACAGCTTTCATCAATTGACAACAGTCAATATCAGATCCATGTTGCTTACCATTTGCAGTACAGTTTCAAACTTCTGCCATCCTTTGTGGATAGAAGTCTTCCCTAATTTCACTCCTAAAAGATCTGGCTCTAATTTTTAGACACTACTTCCCTGTACTCAACCAGAGGAAATTGTTTCAGTCTAACCAACTATTCACTAACAATTTTCAAAAACTTCATCCAAATCATCCAGTAACCTTCAACTATCCCAGAAATGCAACCTTACTTTGTTTAGTATCTCCTGATATCTTAACCTTCGGAGCCAAGTTATCATTCTAATAAATCCTACTGCGCTCTAAGGTCAGTTCAGCCTTCCTAAGGTGTGGAGTTCAGAAGGGTGGAATGTAAAAAGGGTTTTGAATAACTGGAGAATGATTTCAACATCCCTCCCCCACCTTGTATTCTTGTCCTTTGGATATAAAGGCCACCATTTTATTAGCCTCTTTGAATTTATTTTATAGAATTGAGCCTGGATGATGTTGTCTAGGAAGGGAAATGAATTACTGATCCCAGTCTGGAAAGTGTTATTTGGAAAGCCTGCTGGAAAGCATAGGTACAATGGGTGAGGGTAGGGAACGAGCTTATCAATGGAACCCCTCAGACTGGATGAGATTACTAACATTCACAGTCTGTGAAGATGTAATCGAGGAACAGGAGAGAAGGCTGGCATCATTGGAATCATTCCTCATTAGGTCAGTGCCATATGCTGAGGTAAATGTGTACCACAGGCCTGCACACTCCCAAAGCACTGATTATTCTCCAAACAGTGCTAAATTGACTGATTACAACTGGTGTGAGCAGATAAAGCTGCCGCTTGGGCTTTCTCTCATTAAGAGATGGTACGCTATATCCTCTCAACAAATTTAGAATGCACAGCAGTCCCCTCCATTTCTCATTATGATCCTACAGTCACAGCACAAAATAAATCTTCACATGAGATATGTAGTTTAAATTAGATAGTTTCTCCAAACACCATTGTTTATCTGTGAGGGGTAAACAGAAAACAGTTTGTTCTACATGTGGCACTGACTGGGGTCCCAGGAGAGCCATCCATCATGGGTTCTATTGGAGTCAGTGCCCTCTTGCAATGTTTATGTGCTTTCCTTTGGAGGCGGTTTAAATAAATTCTAAATGCCCATTACACACATGTTCCACAATTGTTAAAGAATCCCCAGAGACAGACTAGGAGCATTGGAAAGGCACCAAATGGCAGATTCACAGAGGAACTTACAGAAGCAGTTATCAGCATGAAATGTCATCTTTCAATTTTACTATAGAGTCCTCTCACTATTGATCCCAAAAACTAGAGACTCAGTGCTATAAATCTGGGCTCAGTGCAAGTGCCTAGTCACAGGGAATGGAAATATTTGTTATCTGACAATGTAAGGTAATTTTACAGAAATTAATAAATGAGAAGTAGAACTAAAAAGAGAAGTCAGATAAAACTCAATCATCCAGAGCATCACACATTATGGAATACGTTACAAGGACAATTTAGAAAAGCAGGAGCTCGCTTTATGCATTTGTCGACATTGATATGAAGGAAGGAATGGGTGAATGCACCAACATAGGAAAAACAGGCCATTTAGCTCAATGTTTAACACTTACCCTAGCCTCATCCCACCCCTCTTCATTTTATCTTATCATCATATCCTGTGTGCCCTTCTTCTTCAAGTGTTTATCCAGCTCACGGGTCCCATATTCTAACCCATTCACTAGGTTGGGAAGTTCTGCATGTATCATAGACCAGACTAAAATATCACAATCTGTTGATTGGAAATACAAAAATCCATCTTGGGATATGGGCACCTCTGACAAGGTCAAGATGTAGTTGCCCTTCAGGTGGTGGAGGCCTTGATCTTGCGGAATTGCTCTTCCCATACATTGTCTCTAGCAGATGTTCTTACCCTGTTATGAGGTGTACACATTCATTTCCTATTTACTCCTGCTCTACTTTATCCAGAATTAAGGAAATGGATTTTTCTTTCCCGTTTCAAACTGGATTATACAAAAAAACTGCGCAAATACGTGTATGGAAGGAGCTGCAAGAGGAAGTGGTGGAGGCTGGTACAATGACAACGTTTAACAGGCATGTGGATGGGGACATGGATCGAAAGGGTTTAGAGGGATATGGGCCAAATGGGACTGGATTAATTTAGGATACCTGGTCAGCATGGACGAGTTGGACCGAAGGGTCTGTTTCCGTGCTGTACATCTCTATGACTCTAAATCCCCACTGAAACTCAGATAGTAGTTTTGAGTAGTTTTAAATTCAGGAGATAAAAAGCTTAATATAACTGGAGTCGAGGGTTGTGACTAACCCCTCCAATGCATTTCTTCATTACCCTAAACTTGTCCCAAACAACTACTGTCATTATTTAAGTTAGGCTGAGAGCTGCAGTAAGGTATTCCTGAGGGGATATCACATTGAGAAGACCGTTTTGTAAATTACCACTAAAGTTTGGTCTGAAAATCACCTCATTAGTCCTTTAGAGTTCAGTCAAGACTTGTGCTGCTAGTTTAATCACCTGCACTCAAAATATGGCTCTGCGCTGAAGGCAACTAATTCTCAGTGGAAGTGTCTCTACTCTAACATTATTAAGAACAGGAAAAGGATATAGAAAAGGTAAGATTGGATGGTCTTAGAGTCAGGCACCGTAAAAAGCAGAGCTTACACATCATAACGGCCTCAAACATATTTGATGGTAAGTGCTCCAAAAGGCTGCACTTCTTTTGACTCGATTTATTTATTGTCATGTGTATTTTTGTTACAAATGCAGTGAAAAGTGTTACATAGTGTCGCCACTATTCAGCGTCTTTGTAAAATACAGAAAAGTAACCAAAACACAGAATTTAAAGGCAGAAGAATAAAGAAACAGAGTTCAACTTTAAAGTCTTTCTTGTTAAATGTTCAGCCAAGGCGTTCGGAACAGCCAGTCTCGAGTCCCCTTGCTGTGAAGTTGGAACAAGAGTCATTACTTTCTGGCACCATCTCGCCTCTACCTACATTGCTGCCACCATGAGTCCTCGCTGGACATCACCAATGCAGCACCACCAATGCTGCTAGGTCCTGCAATGGCTTCCAGCAGTTCAAGAAATTATGCTGTCCTTTCAGAGCTGGTAGCTTGTCAGATTCAGTATTTTCTTCATGGGATGTGGGTGCAGTTGGCATGGCCAACGTTTGTTACCCATCCATCCCACTAGGCCCATTTCAGAGGGCAACTTAAACAGTCATTCACAATGCTGTGGATCTGGTGTCACATATAGGCCAGACTAGGTAAGGACAACCTAAAAGGCATTAATAAATCAGATGGGATTTATGACAATCAGATGACAATTGCGTGATCACCACAGAGAGTAGCTTTATGTTCCAGAATTATGGATTTAATTTAAATTACACCTGCTGCCCTGTACAGATTTCAAGATGACTCTTAGTGGTAGATTCATTTGGGATGATGATGTGCATTCCTGACCCATATGTCAACCAAGGTTCAGTGGCATGGAGTCCCATTTCAGAGTGTCGAATAAAGAAATCTGAACTGAAACTCCACTCCAATGTCCTGGTAGTGCTGAACTGTTTGAGGTGCCTTTTTGCAAGATTTTGATGATATTGCTAACTTTGAAGTACCATATTAGTTTGGAGTACCATTTTGGGATTTTGCCTTGGCTAGCTTCTCAAATGGCTTCATTTGAACCCATTGTGAGTGAGACAATTACTGTTAACTGACATTGTAACTGTTTAAGAGGATTGAGGTTAAAGGGCCTAAAGGGGCAAAGGGTCTGGTTCAGCAACTTATGTCTGTTTTAATTACACTTGCTGCAATTTTAGTCTTGTTTGCCACATTCAAAGACATAAAGAAAATGTTGAAACCAGAGGTTTGTACTGACTATGCAACTTATCCTGAAAGAGGAATCATGCAGATTGAAAAGGTCTAATATTACAAACTGACTTGGTCAATTAAATGTGTCGGAGAAGACATCTACATTTTAAAATGACATCATATTTTGTTAGAAACAATTATTCTTAATTGTATGGTGCAGTGAAAATGTTATTCGAGTAATTTTACAGTCATTGATATGATTATTGATAGGATGCAACATTGTCTGTACACCATCTCAGTATTTCAACGGTTGTGTCATTTGTTCATACATTGGAATGTAAGATCCTGACATCTGCAGAATAAGAGATGAACCTTATCCTATATGACTCCAATTACAGAGATGGGATGACGAGTGGGTCAGTAGTTATGGGTGTCACCTGTAGTTCAATGGTTACAGGAGTGGCATGGTGACTCAGTGGTTACAGGTGGCATGCTGCCTCACAGTGCCAGGGACCTGGGTTCAGTTCCATCCTTGGGTGACTGTCTGTGTGGAGTTTGTACATTCTCCCTGCAGCTGTGTAGGTTTCCTCTGGGTGCTCCGGTTTCATCCCACAGTCCAAAGATATGGAGCTTAGGTCTTGCTAAACTGCCTATAGTGTCCAGGCTAGATGGATTACCCATAGGAAATGCAGGGTTACTGGGATAAGCAGGTGGGTCTGGGTGGGATGTTCTTCGGAGGGGCGGTGTGGACTTAATGGGCTGAATGGCCTGATTCCAGACTGTAGGGATCCCGTGATTCTATATGCTTGGTTTTCCCTATGAGGGCTTGCACTCCCCCACGCTTGACTCAATCTCCACACTGCCATCTCACTGCCAATTGCCAGGGCCCCTTCCCATTCACCAGCCACCTTGTTTCCAATCACTATCTGGGCTCACCAGCTGCCTCACCATGGGTGCCCTGGACCGTGACGATGCCGTAATGCTGCCGAGTGCTGGAGTTCTGTCCAGCTCACCAGCCACCGAGTTCCCTGGACAGTGTAGGTAGCTACTATAAATTCTGCCCCACAAGCTACCTGACAAAGGAGCATCGCTCCGAAAGTCTGTACTTCCAAATAAACCTGTTTGAGTATAACATGGTGTTGTGTGATTTTTAATAATATTACTGGAGACATGCACCAGAAGTAGCCACCCCTCTAGCCAAGGCATTCAAGTTCAGCTACAACACTGGTATCCTACTTGACAATACAAATATTGACTCAGTATGTCCTATCCATAAAAAGCAATGCCAATCCAATATTCTCCACCATCAGTAAAGTGATGGAAGGAGTCAAGTACAGGGCTGTCAAGTAACACTTGTGAAGGAACTACCTGCCAATGGCACTCAATTTAGATTCCATTAGGAGCACTTGGCTTCAGACCTCATACAGCCTTGGCCCAAATTTGAGCACAAGAGCTAGAGGTGAAGTGAGATTGATTGGCCTTGAGATGGTTGGCATTTGCCTGAGTGTGACATCATGGATCTCTAGCAAAACTGAAGTCAATTGGAATTGAGAGAAAAACCCAATTGCTGCTTGGTGTCGTACCTAGCACAAAGGAAGATGGCTGTGGTTTTTGGAGATCAGTCATTTCAGTCTAAGGACATCTCTACAGGAGTCCCTCAGGGTAGTAGCCTAGCCCCAACTGTATTCAGCTGCTTCATCAGTGACCTTCCTTTCATCAGAAGTGGGGATATTCAATGATAATTATTCAATGTTATACAATGATAATCATACAACGTCCATTTACAATTTCTCAGGGGTTGAAGCAGTCTGTGTCCATCTGCATCAAGCCCTAAGTAATATCCATGCTTGAGATGACAAGTGGCAAGTTAACACCTTTGCCACACAAGTACCACGCAATGCTCATTTTCAACATGAGAGAATCTAACCATCACCCACGACATTCTCTTGCAGTTCTACCACTGAATATTCCCACTTGACGGTGTGGAGATTACTATTCAGCAGAAATTGAATGGACTAGCCATATAAATAGTGTGCTTACAGACTCTCAATTCTGACGTGATAATTCTTCTGATTCTGCAAAGCATGTCCACCTTCTATAAGGTACAAGTCAGGAGTGTAACAGAATGCTCCTCAATGGCCTGGATGGGTGCAGCTCCAACAACACTCAAGGAGCTTGACATTATCCAGGACAAGCAGCTCGCTTGGTTGGCACCCCATCTAACATCTTGATCATTCACGTCCTCCACCACTGATGCAAACAGGCAGCATGAAGACATCTGATGGCATTTGCAATCCTCATGAATTTTTATTTTGAAGTTCCTGACTTTACTTGAAAGTGGTTGTGTATGAGCGCATGCGTGTGTGCGTGTGTCTGTGGTTGTGTGTATGTATGTGCATGCATTCATATCACAACAAATTTTAACAAAACTTACCAATCTACCTTCAATATATATCAACCCATGGAGCTCTTTGTTAATAAACTGTAATAATTTCAATTTAAGGATGCTATAGCTGTTACTCTTCCACTGCAAGCATCACACAGGCACACACTTAAGTCTAGAACAAGGGTGCAGCTAAACCTACAATACAATCAGCCCTTTGAATCAACAGTACACTGTGAAATGAAATGAGAATACTGTGGAAACACTGACCAGCAAGTTGGTCAGCACCAGTAAGGAGTTAACTTGCTTGGTGTTCTAACATTTTCTATTTTTATTTCAGATATTCAACATTTTATTAACAATACAAAATTACTCCATTCTGGAGTAATTGTAAGGCTATACATATGGCAGTGAGCAGGTCAATCAATTGATACAAACACTATTTGGAACATTTCATGTAGATTCTGACTTGTAACTCATTCCTATCCATCCGTAATTCCAAATACAGTATTAGCTACTGAAGCTTCTTGATTAGATTCCACTCTGTAACCTTAGGGGCATCTTTCTGTCTATATATAAACTATCCAAACTGTTCAATTAGCTTCAGCCTGCAAATGTTCTTCTATATATAAAGCATTTGAACCCTTTGGCTACATTCCAGCTGCTCTCCTCACTCCCAGGTGCTCTATGTATAATGATCCTCATGGGTCATGTGGTCATTTTTTTTAACCTGTTCAGAAAATTATTGCAGAATGGGTTTTTGTAGTTCACTCACCTTGGGATGAATAACAAAACCTGTATTTAATGAGCATCTTTCACATCCATAGGATCTCTCAAGGCATTTTACTGACAAGGAAATAACTCTGAAGTATACTTATTGCATTGTAGAAAGTTCAGCAGCTCACTTCAATTCCCAGGAGATAGCAATGTGACAATGATTCACTCTGCCTGCCTTTAGTTGAGGGACCGATATTGGCCCAGGAAACTGAGGCAAATTCTCTTGTTCTCTTTTGAAATAGCAGTCATGGCCTCTTTTACGCCCATTTGAATAGGACTCAGTTGAACCAATCTAATACATGCAGCGAAATCTCAGGCAATTCCAATTATAACATTATAGTGCCGTTTTCCAAAAGCGCACCTTGTGGATCAAGGTGAGAGAAAATATGGTCTTTTATACAATTATTATTCCTTCTTTAAACTGAACTTAGGTCATGGTGTCTTAATATTATGTAGAAAAATAATTTACAAATGTATTGATCTGGGATACGATTGATTTAAATAGAGTGTACACGAGGCCAACAACTTCTGAATCCACTTCAATATGTTGTTACACATTGGACTTCACATTGGTGGTGACCCAGTTCACCAAGTAAGATCTACATGATTTAAATACAATAGGAAGACTCATATAGTCATAGAGATATTCAGATGGAAGCAGACCCTTCGGTCCAACTCATCCATGCCGACCAGATACCCTAAATAAATCTAGCCCCATTCGCCAGCACTTGGCCCATATTCCTCTAAACCTTCCTATTCATATACCCATCCAGGTGACCTTTAAATATTGCAATTGTACCAGCCTCCACCATTTCCTCTGGCAGCTCATTCCATACACGCACCAACTTCTGTTTGAAAAGGTTGCCCCTTAGGTCTCTTTTATATCTTTCCCCACTCGGCCCAAACCCATGCCCTCTGGTTTTGGACTGCCCCACCTTGTGGAAAAGACCTTGTTTATTTACCCTATCCGTGCCCCTCATGATCTTATAAACCTCTGTAAGGTCACCCCCTCAGTCTTTGACACTTCAGGGAAAATAGCCCCAGCCTATTCAGCTTCTTCCTCCAGCTCAAACCTTCCAATCCTGAGACCACTCTTACAAGACTCCTTGTGGGATGAAGCTACATAGTTCTTTTACAAGCTAAAACAAATATTATGGTCAAATTATCTCCTTTTAAGAAGTAAAGTTTATACATTTCTTCGAGTTTTAGAAAACAATTTCAAGTGTCTAATGCCAACTGATACTACTGTTTCCATTGTTACCTATCTATACCTGATATGCATAGCAGAAACTTAAATCTCTGCACTGAAAAGATGCTGATGCTGTTATGTATCAGAGATGTACAACAATTTCGGGTTCAGTGGAGGAGGCGATCAGGAAAGTGGATAAGCTATTAGATACATGGCAGCTGACAACAGCTATCAGCCATGTGGTGTAAATCAACCAGGAACCTGTCACTCCCACAGCATCACTTCCTCACTACAAGTTCCTGGACAATTCACACAGGATGGCAGTTCCAGTCTCTAAAGGACATTAGTGAACCAGATGCAATTTTTAAAAATTTCAGATTTTTATTGAATTCACATTCCACCACTTGCCATGGCAGGATTCGATCCCAGGTCTCCAGACACGTAACTGAGTCCCCAGATTAATAGGAAAAAGTGAGGACTGCAGATGCTGGAGATCAGAGTCGAAAAGTGTGTTGCTGGAAAAGCATGGCAGGTCAGTCAGCATCCAGGGAGCAGGAGAATTGACGTTTCCTGACGAAGTAAAAACAATGACTGCAGATGCTGGAAACCAGATTCTGGATTAGTGGTGCTGAAAGAGCACAGCAGTTCAGGCAGCATCCAAGTAGCTTCGAAATCGACGTTTCGGGCAAAAGCCCTTCATCAGGAATAAAGGCAGTGAGCCTGAAGTGTGGAGAGATAAGCTAGAGGAGGGTGGGGGTGGGGAGAAAGTGGCATAGAGTACAATGGGTGAGTGGGGGAGGAGATGAAGGTGATAGGTCAAGGAGGAGAGGGTGGAGTGGATAGGTGGAAAAGGAGATAGGCAGGTCAGACAAGTCCGGACAAGTCAAGGAGACAGTGCTGAGCTGGAAGTTTGAAACTAGGGTGAGGTGGGGGAAGGGGAAATGAGGAAACTGTTGAAGTCCACATTGATGCCCTGAGGTTGAAGTGTTCCGAGGCGAAAGATGAGGTGTTCTTCCTCCAGGCGTCTGGTGGTGAGGGAGCGGCGGTGAAGGAGGCCCAGGACCTCCATGTCCTCGGCAGAGTAGGAGGGGGAGTTGAAATGTTGGGCCACGGGGCGGTGTGGTTGATTGGTGCGGGTGTCCTGGAGATGTTCCCTAAAGCGCTCTGCTAGGAGGCGCCCAGTCTCCCCAATGTAGAGGAGACCGCATTGGGAGCAACGGATACAATAAATGATATTAGTGGATGTGCAAGTAAAACTTTGATGGATGTGGAAGGCTCCTTTAGGGCCTTGGATAGAGGTGAGGGAGGAGGTGTGGGCGCAGGTTTTACAGTTTCTGCGGTGGCAGGGGTAAGTGCCAGGATTAGAGAGTGGGTTGTTTGGGGGTGTGGACCTGACCAGGTAGTCGCGGAGGGAACAGTCTTTGCAGAAGGCGGAAAGGGGTGGGGAGGAAAATATACCCCTGGTGGTGGGGTCTGTTTGGAGGTGGCGGAAATGTCGGCGGATTATTTGGTTTATGCGAAGGTTGGTAGGGTGGAAGGTGAGCACCAGGGGCGTTCTGTCCTTGTTACGGTTGGAGGGGTGGGGTCTGAGGGCGGAGGTGTGGGATGTAGACGAGATGCGTTGGAGGGCATCTTTAACAACGTGGGAAGGGAAATTGCGGTCTCTAAAGAAGGAGGCCATCTGGTATGTTCTGTGGTGAAACTGGTCCTCCTGGGAGCAGATACGGCGGAGGTGGAGGAACTGGGAATACGGGATGGCATTTTTGCAAGAGGTAGGGTGGGAAGAGGTGTAATCCAGGTAGCTGTGGGAGTCGGTGGGTTTGTAAAAAATGTCAGTGTCAAGTCGGTCGTCATTAATGGAGATGGAGAGGTCCAGGAAGGGGAGGGAGGGGTCAGAGATGGTCCAGGTAAATTTAAGGTCAGGGTGGAATGTGTTGGTGAAGTTGATGAATTGCTCAACCTCCTCGCGGGAGCACGAGGTGGCGCCAATGCAGTCATCAATGTAGCGGAGGAAGAGGTGGGGAGTGGTGCAGGTGTAATTACGGAAGATCAACTGATCTACGTAGCCAACAAAGAGACAGGCATAGCTGGGGCCCATATGTGTGCCCATGGCTACCCCTTTGGTCTGGAGGAAGTGGGAGGATTCAAAGGAGAAATTGTTAAGGGTGAGGACCAGTACGGCCAAACGAATGAGAGTGTCGGTGGAAGGGTACTGTTGGGGACGTCTGGAGAGGAAACAACGGAGGGCTTGGAGGCCCTGGTCATGGCGGATGGAGGTGTAGAGGGATTGGATATCCATGGTGAAGATGAGGCGTTGGGGGCCAGGGAAACGGAAGTCTTGGAGGTGGTGGAGGGCGTGGGTGGTGTCTCGAACGTATGTAGGGAGTTCCTGGACTAAGGGGGATAGGACAGTGTCGTGGTAGGTAGAGATGAGTTCAGTGGGGCAGGAGCATGCTGAGACAATGGGTCGGCCAGGATGGTCAGGCTTGTGGATCTTGGGAAGGAGGTAGAACCGGGCAGTGCGGGGTTCCCGTACTATGAGGTTGGAAGCTGTGGGTGGGAGATCTCCTGAGGTGATGAGGTTCTGTATGGTCTGGGAGATGATGGTTTGGTGATGGGGGGGGGGTGGGGTCATGGTCGAGGGGGCAGTAGGAAGAGGTGTCCTCGAGTTGACGTTTGGCTTCAGTGATGTAGAAGTCAGTGCGCCAGACTACCACTGCGCCCCCTTTATCCGCTGGCTTGATGGTGAGGTTGGGATTGGAGCAGAGGGATTGGAGGGCTCCGCGTTGTGAGGGTTAGAGGTTGGAGTGGGGGAGGGAGGTAGACAGGTTGAGGCGGTTAATGTCCCGGCGGCAGTTGGAAATGAAGAGGTCGAGGGCAGGTAATAGGCCAGCGAGGGGTATCCAGGTGGATGCAGTGTGTTGGAGATGGGCGAAGGGATCCTCGGAAGGTGGGCGGGAGTCCTGATTGTGAAAGTAAGCTCGGAGGCGGAGGCGACGGAAGAGTTGTTCGACATCACGGCATGTATTAAATTCATTGATGCGAGGACGGAGGGGGATGAAGGTGAGTCCTTTGCTGAGGACTGATCGTTCATCCTCAGTGAGGGGGAGGTCTGGGGGAATGGTGAAAACTCGGCAGGGCTGGGACCTGGGATCTGGTGTGGGTGTAGAGCTGGGAGTGGGGTCGGAGCCAGTACCTGGAGTGGGTGTGATGGTGGGGGGAATGGGGGTGGAGTCATGAGCAGGGGTAGTGTTCCCCTCGGGGTTCTGGGGGGTGGGGATAGTGACAGTGGGGTCTGTGGGGGGCATGTCAGCAGAATGCAGGTGAGTGGCGCTGGTGGGGGTGGAAGTGGTGGTGACCACGGCAGTAGGGGTGGCGGAAGTCACTGAGCATGTGGCATCAGCGATGATGTGAAGGGCAGAAGTGATGTCAGGTGTGATGCATGAGGAATTGTGAGGGGTGGAAGTGGTTGTGGGAGTGGCCATGATGGGGGCAGAAGTGACATCATCAATCAGCGTGGGGGTGGTAGCTGCATCAGCCGCATGGCTAATGGTGGAATAGGTTCTGAGGCCAGGGGATTCTTCTGGAATGTTTGAGGAGCGCTGGTTATGGAGGTGGGTGGATAAAAGTTTGTTGTACTTACAGTTTTTGATGTTTGAGATGGAATTGAAATACTGTTTGTTGAGAGTATGAATTCTCCTGAGGATGTAGTACAGAGTGGGTCCTTTGCAATTCTGAGAGATTGTGGCCCTCAGCTGAGGCAGGGCTGACTGGAGAGAGGTTCAATGCAGGCGCATTGCTGCAAGCGATGTTGAAGTTGAAGTTGAAGTTGAAGGATCTTGAAGTTTCCTGACGAAGGGCTTATGCCCGAAACATCGATTCTCCTGCTCCTTGGATGCTGCCTGACCTGCTGTGATTTTCCAGAGCCACACGTTTCGACCCTCCAGGTTAATAGTCTAGCAATAATAGCAGTTGGCTATTGCCTTCCCAGAACAGCACAGGGTTGATACAGGGGATCCCTGTAAAGAAATGCTTGCAAAATCTATGCTGAGTAAACACAATAATGCCTCGGTTATCAACTAAATGTTTAAGAACAGTCTTTTCATCTATAGAAAATTATGGTAAATTTATAGAATCGGTTTGAATAACTAGAGATGAAAAATTAACTGCCAAACTTCCTCATGACCTTCACATAGTAAAAACATTGGTCGTGAAGGTGTAAGACAGAAGAAACTGTGAACATCTGCTATTTTGATATCGACTAAAGTCAATTAAAACAAGTTAATTAAGTACAAACCAGAAGTCGGATTTGAAACATTCAAATTGTGTGCTGCTTTAATACTCACCACACCAAGCTTTTAATTACTGTCACTATAAAGCAATCAAAATTAACAATTCCTTTGTCTCACAAGAAATCCCCATGCACTATCCGGAGGGAGACAGAACTTTGATTGAGTATATATGTATCTGGAACATACGCAGAGGAAAAGGTGACCATAGTTGAATAAACATTTACATGTGCTCTGGGCACCTCAGTTCCTGCTGCAGAGCAATGGAACAGTATTGTAGATTGAACTGCCCCCTACATTTCCAATCTTTTCATTTTGCCCATCTAGCCAAAGCTCCTATTGGCCTTTATTATGGGAAGAATGGAATATAAATGCAGTGAAATTCTGAGACATCTAGTGAGGCCAAACCTAGAACACCGCGTACAGTCTTAGTCTCCTCATCTGAAGAGAAATGTACTTGCATGTGATTCAGAATACACTTGTAATTCCAGGAAGGAAAGGGTTGCCTATGAGAAAAATGTTGAGCAGGTTAGGCCTATACTTACTGTTATGCAGAAGGGTCAGAGATAATCTTACTGAAACAGAGTCATAGAGATATACAGCACGGAAACAGACCCTTCAGTCTAACCCGTCTATGCCGACCAGATATCCCAACCCATTCTAGTCCCACCTGCCAACACCTGGCACATATCTCTCCAAACCCTTCCTATTCATATACTCATCCAAGTGCCTTTTAAATGTTTCAATTGTACTAGCCTCTACCACTTCCTCTAGCAGCTCATTCCATACACATACCATTCTCTGCGTGAAAAAGTTGCCTCTTAGGTCTTTTTTATATCTTTCCCCTCTCACCCTAAACCTGTGCCGTCTAGTTCTGGACTCCCCCAACTCAGGGAAAAGACTGTCTATTTATCCTATCTATGCCCCTCATGATTTTGTAAACCTCTATAAAGTCACCCCTCAGCCTCTAACCCTCCAGGGAAAACAGCCCCAGCCTGTTCAGCCTCTCCCCACAGCTCAAATCCTCTAACCCTGGCAACATCCTTGTAAATCTTTTCTGAACCCTTTCAAGTTTCACAACATCTTTCCTATAGGAAGGAGACCAGAATTGCACGCAATATTCCAACAGTGGCCTAACCAATGTCCTGTACAGCTGCAACATGACCTCCCAACTCCTGTACTCAATATTCTGACCAATAAAGGAAAGCATACCAAACGCTTTCTTCACTATCCTATCGACCTGCAACTCCACTTTCAAGGACCTATGAACCTGCACTTCAAGGTCTCTTTGTTCAGCAACACTCCCTGAGACCTTACCATTAAGTGTATAAGTCCTGCTAAGATTTGCTTTCTCAAAATGCAGCACCTCGGATTTATCTAAATCAAACTCCATCTGCCACTTCTCAGCCCATTGGCCCATCTGGTCCAGATTCCGTTGTAATCGGAGGTAACCTTCTTTGCTGTCCACTACACCTCCAATTAAATATAAAAGGTTTCAGAGGGACTTGAAATGGTAATGGCTGAGGGGATGTTTCTCCTGATGAAGAAATTTGGAACTAGATTTTAAAATAAAGGCTTATTTAATTTAACGTGGCAGTAAAGAGAAATTCCTTCTCCCAGAGCAGTGCAGACTGATCACTGAACATACTCAAAACAGAATTTTGATCTACATGGGAGTATAAGATTATGAGGACCATACAGGAAAATGGAATCAAAGCCACCATCTTAATGAATGGCAGAGCAGACTAGGGGGGGGGGGGGGGGGGGGGGCGCAAATGGCCTACACCTGGACGCTTCTTACTCTCCCAAAGTAGTTTTCATAATTCCTCCTCAAAAAAAATCCTCAATCCCTCCCATCCACTGTTTTGTCTCAAAAATTCTTGAATGCCTTATTGTGGCCTGGACCAATTCTAGCACTCCCACAACAGCTCGAACCCCAGAGAGCGCTCTCCTTTCTCAGCAGAAGACAGGCAACTAACTGTGAGTCTCTCATATGGGAAATCGAAACGTGATAGAGAGGCAAGTCTGACATTATCAAATAATGAGCCTGGGCTGGAACAGAATTAATAGGAGAATGGAATTTTCTTCTCCAGCTTCTTGTATTCTTAGAATTGAACGGGAGATCAACATAAAAATCAGGTACTGACAGGGTTAACAGAATGATTTATGATTATCTAAAAGTCATGATTTAACCTGCTCATTTATACACATCTGCTAAGTATTCTTGAGAATCAAATGGCCATGACACAGATGTAACTGATTAGGACAAAAATTATGTAAAAAATAATGCAAACAAAAGTCAGGAGGTATTCGACATGTGACTGTCTAAATTGTGCGCAATAGGGCAAGGCACTACATCATCAGAGGTCAAAATGGCTGCCAAGCTAAACATGGGACTCACAAAAGAACCAGTGATGCAGTGTCAGGAAGCAGATCCTAGGATGCAGATTTTCAGTGATCTCCTCTTTCGGTCATGTTATTAGAAGAGGTTGGGCTCTTCCTTCAAGAAACAAGAAGGAATTTAAAGAAAACAAAGCTCCACAGCCACTCAGTAAATATTCTGCCGAGTGGAGAGTTAACCTGTAGAGAACTGAGAAGTCCCATGTCCTCTAGAGACCCGGATTTTATGCTAATTCAGCACTTTGTTTGACCCAGTGGAATCAGTTAGACAATTGTGATTGCCTTGCAGAGGACTATCTAGTATCATTCACTGCTGAGTTCACAGAGTTTGCTTGGGCATGGAATGGCTATCAGCCTCAGGGAAACATGTCCCAAACAGAAAACTAATGCTTTCAGGATAGGCAGGGAGAACATTCGAAAAGGAAAACAAAAATTGATCCCTTAAAGCCAACTGATAACTTTATACTTATTATTCTTTTTCCTGCAGCAACTATTGCTGGTTTGCTCGGGTCTAACCTTTCATTCATAAAGTCCAGCTGTGTGCCAATTAAGAAAAAAATTCGGAACTGTAAGCTTCAAGACTGTTATTATCATGTACTTTGAGAATAAAACGGCTGAATAAAGCTCTTTGTCATACAAAATAAATCTACTATTCTGCTTTCTCTTCACATGTTTATGTTAGCCCTTTGTGCTCAGCCAGTGAGATGAAGATCTCAATGGGGAGTTACCTCAAGGGACAAATGTAAAATAAAGAGATTGAAGTCAGCTAGAGCAAATGAAACAGAAAATGGTCTTGTGTACAGATGAGCTGAATGGATGTAAATTGTTTTCTAAAGACTGGAGATTACTGTCGGTGATATTAGTGGGTGAACATTTAATGTCTTAATTTAGATCGGGTTGTTCATTGTTTCAGTGAAGGTACCAATCCTTTTAAATTAATCAGGTGAACAAGACTTGCATAAAGTGAAGGGCTGGGAAATATTGAAATGATAAAAAAAAAAGAACCACAAATGCTAGAAATCTGAAACAAAAAACAGAAAGTGCTGGAGAAACTCTTCTGTTGGCCAGAAGATACAAAGGCTTAAACACAGAGACCAACAGATTCAAGAACAGCTTCTTCCCACTGCTTTTAGACTTCTGAATGGACCTCTCAAACTTTAAATTTGATACTGATATCACTCTTTGTGCACTTTCTGTAACAATGTATTCATTGCTCTGTTCTACTACCCGAATGCACTTTGTATGATATGATCTGCTTGTACTGCACGCAAAACAAAACTTTTCACAGTACCTAGGCACATGTGACAATAATAAATCAAATCAAAATATTAAAAATTCTCAGCAGGTCTGTACAGAGAAGAACAAAACTAGTTTGAACAAAGGGTCACTGGACTCAAAATATTACACTAACCTCATTACTCTACAGATTCTGACAGAACTGCTGAGTTTTTGAGCATTTTTTTGCTTTTCTTTAAAATTTTGTTCTGATCTTAGTTGAGTCCAGAAGATAAATTAAAGAAGTCCAGTTATTTAGCTAAAGAATAATGCCTCAAGACTCCACTGTAAAACAGGAGTTTTACTGTACGACAGTAAAACAAAGCAAATGCTAAATGCTAATTTAGCTAACCACTCACAGTCTAACACCTGTATATAACTTTAGAATCATAGAATTGTTACAACACAGGTAAAGATCATTCAACACATGTCTGCTTTGGTCCTGCTAAGGAGCAATTCATGAACTGCCCCTTCCCTGCTCTCTCTCCCCACATCCCTGCACATTCCTCTACTTCAGATATTTAGAATATTTAAAAACACAGAAAAAGTTAAGGCACCTCTGCCCAGAGATTGCCCTACCCAAAAATAGCCACCCAGACAAATTTCCATTTTCCACCACTTGGTCCGTGTCCCCGGAATTTCAGGTGTGTATCCTGACACGTTTTAAATGAGTGGAGGTTTTCTCCCTCAACTACACTTTCAGAGAGAGTTCCAAACCTGTGGTTGAGAAGTAAATCATAGAAGCATGGTACAGAAGCATAGAAGGTGGCCAACCAACAAGTTAGTGGAGAAAGAAGCCATTCAGCCCGTTATCAATGGACTCGTTCTTTTAAAGGGATACTTCATTCGTCCTCCTCCACCCTTGTCCCTTCTGTTACCAATCATCTAAGCAACTGAAATTGGTTTCTCATTAGTTACTTCACAAAAGCCCTTCCAGATACTGAACACTTCTACTGTAAAATCCCCCATATTGTAAACTGCTCAAAGAAGCTCCAGTCTCTCCATGAAATTAAAATCCCTCATCTATGGTAGCATTCTGGTAAACCTTCCTTGCACCTTGTTAGGACCTAGACATCCTTCCTGATGCCCAGAATTAAACACAATACTCCAGTTGGGGCCTAACCAGTGATTTTCAAAGAGCAATTTGAACTTAAGTCTGCCTTCAAGGGTGGTGCTGTTGTTCTCTGCATACTGACCTCTACACTGCAGAGGCTGAGTGCCAGCTCTCAGACACCTCCTCCTATCTACCCTGGACCATGAGTCCACCATGGATCATTAGGCCTTTGTGTCCACAACAGTCACTAACCTCATTTCATTTGGTGATCACGCCACGCCTTCTCCCAACGCCCCCCCACCCCCACAAACTCCACTGCCTCTAAGCTCACAGTCTCCCAACCACACACAGCTTTCTTCTACTTCCTTACCAAAATCCACAAACAGGACTGTCCAGGTAGACCCATTGCTTCTGTCTACTGCTGCCCTTTAGAACTCATCTCTGCCTACTTCAATTCAATTTTTTCTCCCCCTTTTCTCCCCATATCTCTGGACTAGCAGTCCATCGATAATACCACTTGGCCATTACCTTCCCTGAATTGCTTTCCTTACAGCAGAGAAGGCTGAGGGGCAACTGAATGATGTTTACAAAGGTCTGAGGGGCACAGACAGGATTGATAGAGGAAATGATGAGCCAAAGGGCCATTTCTCATGCTGTAAAAACTCTATGACTCTAACATTTTAAGTCAGTGACCATTCTTCTCAATCTACTATTGTGCAGAGTCCTATCTAAAAGGGCACTTGAAAGAAAATAGCAAACCTTTTTGCTGGAGATAAGTTATATGGCACCAGGAATAGTCCAATAGGTTTATTTCAAATAACAAATTTTCAGAGCGCTGCTCATTTGTCAGGTGAAGTGACTACACCTGACAAAGGAGCAGCGCTCCAAAAGCTTGTGATTTCCAATCAACCTACAGTATGGTATCCTGTGGCTTCTAACCATGTCCACCCGAGTCCAACACTTGTACCTCTATATCATTGCTGGAGATATGATAAGGAAGATGGATTCATTACTCAATACAACCCAGTTCTGACTCCTAGACAGTATAAAAAAAACTGAAGTAGAGGCAGGATTGAGAATGCAAGGCCAATAAAATGCAGAAGAGATATATTACAAACAGTCACAACCTGAACGGGACAGAGAAACAATACACACTGAGGTTTAGCTCAGCAAGGTTTCTGCAACTTTTCTGAGCCATTGGATTTAATATGGCCTACAGGGGCAGTCAGACATTCACACTGCACTAACTGTGGCTGTGAAGGACGTCACTACCTTAACTGTTTTATTACTGGAGACAGGGTAGGCATCAGTCATTATAGCCTCAATTGCATCACTTTGAATATATTGGAAAGCTGATACCACTGTGAACCCATCTAAACAATTCAACAAGAGCCACCAGCAGCAAGAAAGGGAGCCATAGTTCAACAATATCATTTGGCTCCAGGGATACTTGCATCATTTACTGCACGCATGAAGCAATTTGAGTACCTACCATTAATCCTTTGACATACATTAATAGGAAAGAAGATCAGGATTGACTTTCGGAATCAGCACTCCTGGTTCATGCGACAGAAACATTTATCAGGAATTCAAGCATGCAGGTCAGTCTGTCCTGTGTAATTCTGCATCCAGGAATGGCGCAGTTGACAGTGCCCTCCATGCCTAAATTCCCAAGACACATTCCTTTCATGGAGACTCTGTACCAGGGGCACTAATGTGTAAGATGCTTTCCATTACTCGGTCAATGTGCCTTTGTCATGCCGTTTGGTATTTGCTAAGATATCTTTCATTTTGGGCCAGTCCCATATTAAATAACATACAGAACAATTTCAGGTTTAGAGGTTTATTATCACATGCTGGCTAGTGCTTCATCAGACAGTTTCCAGGCAAAACAGCTGTAATTATTTGAAGCAATTCAGCTCGTGTGTGAATCCTGATTTACTGAACCACCGTGCCACAGCATAGTAAAATGTGGGTCCGTGCCATTTTGCACAGTAATAACCTGTCGGCCTCTGACGAGAATATGCTGAGCCGGAGAAATACACTTCCCAAAGGGATAGTGTGAAAAACTGCAATAGCATTAGGAAGTTATCTGCAATCATTCTGGGTCAATCAACATTGTCAGGCTGGAATGATTCTCCTTTAAGAATCCCTCTTCCCAATGAGAGGATCATCAATTCCTCAACACTATTATTCCGTTCAACAAGTGACCACAGTGAACATTGTTATGACACAGGGTAAACTCTCCTGCTTAATGAAATATCTAATCTAGGAATTGGATATGAGTCCAATTTTGTAACGGCGTTGACATTCCGATAATCCATGCAGAATTGGTGAGTCCCATCCGGTTTGGGCACGAAGACGATCGGTGAACTCCACTTGCTCTGGCTTGGTTCAATGAACATGGCCTCCACCTCCATCTGGACCTGTCTGGCTTTGATAGGATTAAGCCGATCGGGGTATTGTTTTATTGGAGCAGTATTCCCTATGTCTACTTCATGTACAATAGCATTAGTCCTCCTCATCTGATTCTTACATATGTCCTCATACTGCAGAAACAAATCTTTCAACTGCATTCTGTGCTCCTGAGACAGATATCTTACTAACCTATCCCACTCCTCAAGGACTTCTTCATTTTTAAATCTATTTTGAGGCATCTCAAAATCCATATCATCTGGATTTGATTCCTTACTCTGCGGGGCAGTAACTAACACTTGTTTCTCCAGTTCTTTCTCTCTGGTACAATACAGTTTCAACAAGTTCATGTGATATACTCGATACCTTTTTTCTCTGTCTGGCATCTTTACTAAATAGTTCACCTGACTCAATTTTTTTCCCAATTTGATAGGGAAAACTAAATCTGGCTTTGAAGGGATCTCCTATCCTTGGTAACAGTACTAACACATCATTCCCTTGAGAAAATGTCTGAGTCTCAGAGCTTTTATCTGCCACCTGCTTCATTCTGTACTGGTTAGCTAACTCACCTACTCAATTTAGTCTTTTCCTCACCTCCGATACATAATTTAATTATGAGATTTCTGACTTTGGTACTGTCAATTTTTCTTTAATTAATTTCAAAGGGCCCCTCACTTCATGACTGAGTATTAACTCAAAGGGAGTGAACTGAGTAGATTCACTTGGGCCATCTCTAATGGCAAACAATACGAATGAGATACCTTTATCCCAATAATTCAGGTAATCCTGACAGTATGCTCTCAATATGGTCTTCAGGTCTGATGCCATCTTTGTAAAGCTCCTTGGGATTCAGGGTGATAACACACTGGATTTAAAGTGCTGTAAACCTAAGCTATCCATAATCTCTTTAAACAGACTAGCTGTAAAATTTTACTCTTCATCCAACTGAATCTCTCTGGGTAGCCCATACTGTGTGAAGAAAGCTATTAATTCCTCTACTAGCCTTTTTGCCTTGATACTCAGTAATGGAATTGTCTCCAGAAATTTGGTAGACACACCAATTATGGTTAACAAGTACTGGTTCCCACTTTTACATCTCGGGAGAGAACGTACACAATCAATTATAACCTGTGTGAAAGGTTCTTCAAATGCAGGAATTGACAACAAAGGTGCTGGTTTTATTACCGCCTGTGGTGTATCTACCATTTGGCATGTACGACACATACGGCAAAAGTTAACCACATCCTTGTGCATTTCAGGACAATAAAAATGCTTTTGTACCTCGGCCTGAGTCTTTCGTACCCCTAGGTGACCTCCTACAGGTAGTTCATGTGCTACCCATTATACCTCCTGTCTGTATGCTACTGGCAGCACAATCTGGTGCATTTCTGCCCAGTTCTCCTCTTCACTAATCTGCCATGGTCTCCATTTCCATCCGGAATATCCTCTGCCTCCTTTTCAGAGTACGCATCCACATATATATTTTTTATCATCTTGTTTTTCCGTTGCAAGTCCCTTCGCCTTTCAGCACTAAACACTTCTGACTGACCCTCTGCCTGTTCAGGTTTTTCCTGCACCGTTACATTAACTACGGTGTCTGCTAACTGAACTTCAACTCCCTCACCTTTCTCTTCACTTTTCACTTTGTGCAGTGACTTATGGTAATGGGATCTGGTTATCACACAGTCTGGGAAAATACCAGGATACTTCTATTTTAACTCCTCAGTTTCTTGGTCTTCCTTGGGCTTCTTCACAACAAGAGGTGTCACTCCCACCTTGGATCTTGCCAAATCATTCCCAAGAACAAACTGAATTCCTGGAACTGACACTCTGTCAATCACTCCCACTGTAACGTCCCAATCTTGAGATAGCACTCCAACCTGATCTTACATAGAGGAACACTAAATTTCTGTTCATCTATCCCACAAATTACCACTCTCTTAGGTAACTGATCAGAAAGAGTGCATATTCGCTCATCTCTTACTATCAGCGGCCGGTTAGATCCTGTATCTCTCAAAATTATAACTTCTTGTCCTTCTCCCCCTGTTCTTTCTGAGTAAACTTTACCCACAGAGACAAATTCTTTGCAGAGATCAGGTGCTAACTCCATACCTAACCCTGTGCACTCTCCTGCAGCTCCTCGGCCCTTCTTGGGGTCTCCTCTATTACCTTCACAAACGCCACTGGCTTAGCTTCTTTTCCCCATGTGCCTTTCGTCAACGACCAGCACTGAAACTTTACCACAGTGGAAACACCTGAGGCCTTTCACCTCCTTTCCACCCTCTTGGGCTTCTTTTTTATCCTGTGGTAAATTCTTACCAGTGCTCTCTACATTTGGTTCCATAGTGTAACATCTCCCTTTCTCCAAATTCTATCCCTCACAGGACAAAATTCTGGCCGGAAATTTGTCTTATGCACTAACATGTATTCATCTGCTAATTCTGCTGCCCTTCTCACTTCCTGAACTTTCTGTTCCTCCATGTGAATTCTTACCATCTCTGGAAGTGAGTTTTTAATCTCCTTCAGCAGAATAATCTCTCTTAGAGCCTCAAATGTCCTATCTATTTTCAAGGCACACAAAATCGATCAAAATGACAATGTTTAATTCTATCGAACTCAATGTAAGACTGACCTGGTTCCTTCTTTGTGTTTCTGAACCGCTGTTTCTATGCTTCTGGTACCAATTCATAAGCACTTAAAATAGCCTGTTTAACCTCTTCATAATCTCTTAACACCTCATCTAACAGCGTGGCAAATACCTCACTAGCTCTGCCTACCAGTTTAGTCTGAACTCGCATTACCCATAAATTCTTGGACCACTCCACCAGCCTAGTCAATTTTTCAAATGAAATAAAGAAGTCTTCAATACCTTTCTCATCAAAATGTGGCAGAGTTTTGACATATTTGTACATATCACTGCCTTCTCTTTTAATCTCCTTCCTATGAACTTGACATTGCTGACCAAGTCGCAACTTCTCAGCTAAGAACTTTCTCTCTCTTTTTCCTCTCTTTCTCTCTTCCTCTCTCCTTCTCTCTCCTTTTCTTCTCTCTCTTTGCTCCGCCAAGAACCTTCTCTCCTTATTTTTTCCCGTCTCTCTCCCTCTCTCTTTGTTTATCTTCTAACTCCATTATTCCCAATTGTAATTTAAGTTTGTCTACTTCTACTGCACTTGTCTGTTTCTCTGACACACCTAAGTGTAACTCCCTTACAATTTCAGCTTTACTTTTGTCCTTGGTTAAACCCAAATCTAACTTATTTGCTAATTCTATAAGTATGGCTTTTTTCTTTCCTTCTAAGCTTTCTTGGCAAATTTGAGAACCATCTTCAAATCCCAGAACCTCTTTAGCCATTTTAAGAGCCATTTCTCTCACTTATAATTTAATCAACCACAAGTCACCAAAATTAAACAAACTGCCTCACCTACATTTTATTTAAAGATCTAGGACACTAACCTGCAAGTGTTTAAATCTGCTGGGAAATTTTGTACCCCAAAATCTATTCAAATCTGTCTAAACCAGTTCAAATCCCAGACCCGAGCCCCCACATTGTTACGACATGGAGTAAACTCTCCTCCTTAATGTAAACCTGCAACACAGAAAAGATTTATCCCATGCAGTAATCTGTGAAACTTCGAGAGGCCGAAGACTATTTAAAGTAAAAATTAACAACTTTATTTCTTAAAGTATAGCAGAGAATAATCTTCCTCTAACCTATCTTTAACTTTCTCCTTTACAACACTAATCCGATAAAAACCCTGATTAAGATTGACAAAAAATAAAACATCTTATCTCAAAACCAGGCAGCTTTCGTTCTTCTTTCCTTCTCCTTGGAAATACTACTTCATAGGTTACTGATCGATAAAGGTACCTTTTTAAGAGAACTATTTTTCTGAGCAGTGTGCAGATGTCGTTGGCTTGGAAGTTCTCTTCTCAACTGCACAATTTTCCCCATCTTATATCCCCAACGCATCGAATTGTGTCATTGACTTTTAAGATTGTCAATATACTAAATTTAAACCGGATAGAAGTTTGGTCATTTTTGGGGTATAATTTAAATTTATTAACCTAACTCGAATCTGTTTTGTCGTTTCCAGGCAACCAGCTGCCCTAGCTACCCAAGTAGCTGGAGCACATGTTACATTGTCTTTTTTTCAGAACACTTGGTTCTGTCAGGTAGTTCTGTTGCTTTTAACTCTCTTAAAGGTACAGTACACCCACATCTTCATAACAACATACATTTGTGTCCCACACTCTGTGTCATAGTTCACCAGTACAGTTTGCTGTCCTTCCAACAAAGTAAAACATGTCCAACAAGGTTTTATTCATATTAATAAAATATACTGAATATCAGCATTGAGAAAGGGATCATTCGGCCCAGTGGCATCTGTGAGTGATTGCAGAATGGTTGATGTATTTACCTGTGTAGTAAGTCGCTCTCTTAGCTGTGGGCTAAGTGGACTCTTCCTACGCTACAACAATGACTTCCCCTAAAGATAATCGATTGACTGTAAGGCCCTTTGGGACATCTGCTGGTTATGAAAGATGATATATAAATGCAGGACTTTCAGTCTGTAGGTGTACATTCAACTTCCAGAGATTTCAGCTGATAATCTAGGTGAAAGTGCTGCCCTTCTTGGATGCAATGTTAAACTGAGGTACTGTCTGACCTCTTGGTTGGACATAAAAGATTTCATGGTCACTATTTTGAAGTTAAGCCAAGGGAGTTCTCTGTCTCATTGGTGTCCTGACTGATATTTATCCTTGAACCGATGTCACTAAGAAATTTGGTTTATCTGGTCATGATTTATGTGGGATCTTGCTCTGTGCAAAATGGTTGCCACGCTTCCTATGTTACAACAGTGGCTACGTTTCAGAAATTCTTCATTCTGTACCACTTTGGGATGCTGGAAAAATTTCCCATTCCTTCATCGTGTGAAGCATTTTGAGACACTGTGATGATAAAGAGGAAATTAGTGCGAGTTCCTAAGTATTATTAATTTCAGCCCCACTGTGTCTGAAAGTATTAGAGAAGATAATTACAATTAGTAGTTACAGTCATTAACACAGTATGCTTCATCGACAGTACTTTCTCAAAAGAGTGTAGGTCCCTTACATGGACAGGCTCAACAATCCTTTCAACCTATTCACCTAATGATATTAAATTGAACCAATTAAATACGAACATTCCAATAAAATCAACAGAGAGAATAAAACATTAATCGGAATCTTGCAAATCAGCAAATGATTTGAAAGAGTCCTGAGGCAGAGTGGTCATTCACAATTGAAACTGTTGCATTGAGAGACCAGCATTTTAAACAACATGCACAGGTTATGGGTGTGGAACAACACACACAGGTTAAGGGTGAGAACACTATTTACTGTTGATCATGAGAAATTAAGACCCGCAATGTTAACTGCCCTACTGGGCATAAAGTAGGAGAGGGGTCAGTTAAAATGAGGCCAGTAATGCCATTACCTTCTTGTCTCAACTCTTTAAGCTGGTGAGCATGACACCCACAGGAAGGAAGCCAGGATTGAATTTAAACATGTGACCAGGTCCATACACTGTCCTGCCATTAAAATCCATCATGTCCGTGACCTGTCAGAACTGCCACACGTTATCAGTGTCCCTATAAATATCAAGGTTAGGGCCCTCTTATGGTGTAGCGGTTGTGACCCTGTCCCTGGACAGGGAGACCTAGATCCAAGTCCCACCTCTTCTAGAGGTGTGTGTGACAAACCTCTGAAAAGGCCGATTAGGAAAAAAATAAGTTAAACAAAAAATTTAAAAGATCATGGCAAAATATCCTCTGAATTAAAACTTAAGACAAAATCCGGCGAATTTATCCTGATGGATATGAAAGATCCCATAGTACAATGCAAAATCTGAAGATAGCTCGCTTGGAGCCCTGGCGATCTTCTGGGAAGTATTCCTGGCTCTTGCACAGTCAAGCAGGAATTTGGTTTCTGTGGTAAATCTCTGGCTAAAATCTAGGATGGAAGTAGGTGCAATTTTGAGGAAATTTTCAGGCAAAAATTTTATCCTTCATGTTCAAGCTCAAGTGTGGGTCCTTGACCAGACTCAAGATAACCTAAAGGCCAAAGACCATGCATAGAATAATGTCCCTCCTCAAGGCAAGCTGTAGTCATGATTGTAACCAGTAGCATATTTGTAGTCTCTTGATGAACAGACTCTGGATTAAAATTCTAACACATTCATCACCCATCGTGAGAAACCTAGACTACTTTTAAACCTGCTGATACAACCAAAGTTCCCCAAATCTAGGATTGAACAATAACTGGGATATATTTTAATTCAAGATTAATGGCAGGAATAACTTTTCAGCTGAAATATTCATTTCATCAGCAGAACACAAAAGGCCAAAATTAATTTTAGATGGAAAAGATTATCTTCAAGATGAATGACTTTCTACTGCAATAATCTGAATACAAAGTGGATTTTAGCATTTTAAGTCCTCCTTGCTGCTGTTTGACTTTTCAAATGCATTTTACACATGGAAAGGAGAGAGAAAGAGAGGGTGTGTAGCACTGCAAGACACAACTCAACAATGAATCAGACAAATAGTTCACTCTCCTCTGAGCTGACTCCGACATTAATGACCTATTTCCAATTTCTTTTTTTCCTGCATGCAGTTATTTGAAAGAGAATATCATCTCTTCGTAATATGGAATAATATCTTTTTTTATGGATTTGAAGGAACTAGGTTCTGTTCAAAATCCAGCCTATTCGTCCTTCCTTGCAATATAGGCATTCGCCTGCAGCCTATTAACTGCTGCATAGAATGAACAAAATAGGCAGGTGGATTTTTCAGAGTTTGCACTGCACGCTGTCTGAGTTTATTTACTTGTTGATTCACTTCCCTTCCAACTTACTCTACATCCCACTTTATCAAAAACTTCGATTTATTGAACTTTTGAGCCAATGACTGTACTTACAACAGTTCAGTCCCGCAGGCATCAATCAAATACAGGATAGAATACGTCAAGCTGGATTTTGGGTATTGAGCCAGGACCTCAACGTGGGGATCAAATAGCGACCAAGACACCCATGCACGGGACAAGTGTCACTGTGCCCTGATTTTCCCTTAAGCTGATCAAAATTAAGGTGGACAATGCAGGCTTTTTAAAATTGCAAGACCACTAAGAAGCCGTACAGCTCTGAATAAGCAGAAACCTGCCATTTGGGTGAGTGAAAGAGAGAGAGGGAGAGAGAGGGAGGGGACATCTACATCTTGTGACACTCTCTGCAACTTAGAAAGGTTTAAAATAAATGATTGCAGTAGCTGGGTAGCCAATGTCCCTCCTCAAGGCACACTGCAGTCATGGCTGTAACCAGACAGGAGAGAAGGGTCTCAAAGCCTGCCAAAGCACTGACACCGCTCCCACCTCCAACCCTTCTCTGCTGCGTCACGATGGCTGCCTCTAGGCAGCTGGTCAAGTTTCCAATGTCTTGGGTGAAGGGATGCTGAAGGTCACCTGAAAAACTCCACTCAAGCTCTGACTTAATGGGAAATTTGCTCACCTAAGTTATCTACTTTCAGTTTATTAACTTGTGGGGCATGATTAGATTAGATTAGATTAGATTAGATTACTTACAGTGTGGAAACAGGCCCTTCGGCCCAACAAGTCCACACCGACCCGCCGAAGCGCAACCCACCCATACCCCTACATCTACCCCTTACCTAACACTAGGGGCAATTTAGCATGGCCAATTCACCTGACCTGCACATCTTTGGAGTGTGGGAGGAAACCGGAGCACCCGGAGGAAACCCACGCAGACACGGAGAGAATGTGCAAACTCCACACAGTCAGTCGCCTGAGGCGGGAATCGAACCCAGGTCTCTGGTGCTGTGAGGCAGCAGTGCTAACCACTGTGCCACCGTGCCGCCCACTAAAATGGGCATGGGTGTCGTCCGCCGGCTAGCATTTGTTGCCTGTCTCTGGTCCCCTGCTGATTCACCTTTGGGAAAATGACTTATGGTTGGAATGTTGTCAGTACATGGGGGTGAACATTGTTCCTCCTGACTCAATTCGCAAAGGTCAGCCCCCAAAATGAATGCTAATACCTTCTAGAAGTGATGCAACCTACATCATGACTTCCACAAAGGACTTAATCTTTTTGTCCTGACCAATGCTAAATTCTGTCCAGATGAACTATGACAGATCATTTAGGCTGAATTTAAACTTCATTTCTAATCAAGACATTAATTTTAGCTGCAACAACCAAAATCTCACCAATAACCCATCGTAATATCTACAAGTTTTACAACCTGGGCCATGCGGCCTGAAAGAGTGGTAGTGATCATTTCAACAGTGACTTTCAAAAGGGAATGGATATCCAAAAAAGGAAAAATGAACCTAAAGGGTGGTAGGGAAAGAGGAAGAGAGATAAACTAATTGATGAAATGAGAGGTTTCAGAAAGGCCGAATAGTCCTTTTCTATGCTAAGCAATTTCTGTACCAACTGATTCACTATTCTCTGCTATTCTTAGGATTCTGTACTCCAAAATTCCCTGAGTCAGTCTACCTTCCAACCGTCTAGGTTCTTCAAACCCATGGTGATTTCACCTAACCATCCTTTCCTGACTTCTCCCTTACTTGCTCTTCTTTGCAAGCTGCACAATGCTTTAACAGTTAAATATTATACTGCTTCATCGATGTGTTAAAACATCGGTTTAAGTCAGTAAAGTGGAGTCTAAATTATATGAAAAAAGTACATGTAATTGTAAATGACAATGAAGCCATACGGCAAATTATATTACACATAATTAATCAAACTGACAGGCTTACCAAACTCCATCTGATCGTACATAATATTTCCTTAATATTGTAATTATTCAGGCTGTTGTTTTTTTTAAAAACAGAAATCTACATCACAATGACAATAGCAACAATAATAGGGAATGAGAACTGTAGTGTGCGGAGATGGTACAGTTTGTCGTGCCAGAATAATTTTAAAGTAATACCAGACTGTAAACGCATTGACCGTGAAAAATACAATCTTCCCCCATGAATCAGACTGTGACCAATATGATAGAAAAGAATTACAAATGAGGAATAATGACTATTATCAATAATCATTCCAAACTGAGATTGGTGACAGCAGACAGCTATCAGCAATAGAAATAATATATTTATGTTAAGAAAAGGAATAAAAAATCAAAGTGTTACTGATCCAAAACTGTCAAACCATTTTTTAGGTGCCAGTGCCAGGTTATAAGGAACATGAGGGGGCATACGAAAACCTTCAGTAATGAAATCTAGCACTTGTCAAATTCAAACACAATAACCCCTAGAATCTCTAAACTGACACACCTCAGTGTTCCCTTCCATCCTAAAGTTTTTAATATCTGAACCTTGACATCACCTAACTCTATCATAAAAGAAAAGTACTGTGAATGCTGGGAATCTGAAATTAAAAAAAAGCAGAAATTGCTGGAGAAACTCAGTAGGTCTACTGGCATCTGTGGAGAAAGGAAGAGATAACATTTTGCAATAGAAGAAGTCATATCTGACCTGAAACATTTCTCTCTCCAGACAGATGCTGCTAGACCTGCTGAGATTCTCCAGCACTCTCTGCTTATAATCACTTAAGTCTCACCACAAGTTTAGCCACCAGCCTTTATCCAGCTCCCTCTGCAATGTCTCAGTGCTCTTCTTGACCATGGGCCTTGCCTTCAAATAGCTGCCTCTGTCCAACCCTAAGTGGAAAGCCCTGAGAGCTGAATGCCTTGATCATTAGGAAGCTCACTTCAGTCTAGAATTTAATATGAATTCAGCTCTGGTTGACAAGATGAGTGATTTTTCCTGCTGCAAAGTAAAATGAGATGCAGAGGATTTTTTGCCCATTCATACAGTGGGACATTGGTTCTGCAGAATAAAACTGGCCACAACAATGGATGGTGAGAAACATTTGGAATAGGGGTAGTGCAGAGGGATCAACCTAAGGGGCAACTCTTTCACGGAGAGGGTGGTGGGTGTGTGAAATGGGCTGCCAGAGGAAGTGGAGGAGGCTGGTACAATTACAGCATTTGAAAGGCATCTGGATGGGTATATGAATAGGCAGGCTTCAGAGGGATATAGGCTAAATGCTGGCAAATGAGACTAGATTAATTTATGATATCTGGTCAGCATGGACAAGTTGGATCGAAGGGTCTGTTTCTGTATTGTAGGTTTCTGACACTAAGTAGGCTATGTCCTGACCTAGGAATGTCTGTTGTTGAGGTTTATAAAACAGTGGGTGAGAATAACACTGTCTTAAGCATTCCCTACCATGGTAAGGGCATACTTCCTGTGAGTACAAGAGAGGAAAAAAATGGATTGTGCATTAAGACCCATTCCAGAGATCTGAGCAAAAATATAGGCTGAGTGAGTCTGCACTGTTGAAGGTGATAACTTTCAGAAGAGGCATTAAACCACGACTGCTTTCTCTCACTGGTGGTTATAAAAGATCCCAAGATCACTATTTTGAAGCAGAGAAGAGTCTCTCTTCTCTCCACTGGTCTGACTATTACTTATTTCTCAACCAACATTGATGTATTTTCTGTATTTTTTCAGTATTTACTGCCCATTGATAACTGCCCTTGACGTGAGTACTCACTAAGGCCATTGCAGAAGCCAGCTAAAAGTCAACCATTGTGCTGCAGGTCTGGAGTCATGTGTAGGCCAGACAGGTAAGGACAGTGAAATAACTGCTGTCACCAAGGCAGCCTTGGTTCACAGACGGACATTCCTTGACTGTAGTACTGCCTCATACAGTGTCAGGTACCAGAGTGTCAGCATCCTTGCCACTCAAACTCTTTATGTCAGCCGGGGCTCCCCGATTGGAGCAGATTAACAGCCCCAATCAGGGAGCTCATGTTCTATGAGGTCCAGTTGGCTGACCTCATTACAATCACTACAGACGGCAGATTTCCTCCCCTGAAGGCCACTAATAAACTAGATGATTTTTACAAGAGTTGATGATAGTTTCATGGTCACCATCACGGAGACTAGCTTTCAAGTCCAGTTTTGGCTATTTTCTAATTGATCTGCTTTACTATACTATGACACACCTCTGGAAGGGGTGGGACTTAAACCCAGCTCTCTTCTCTCAGAGGTAGGGACACTGCCATTGCGCGACAAAAGGCATTTAATGCCATTTTTTAAAAAGAAGTTTATTGTACTGGTGTAATTTATAGATTTTTTAAAATCAACCTATTTAAAGATGTTACTACACCTCATGGGGGCAGGTAGAACTTGAACTGGGTCTCCTCTCAGAGATAGGGATACAACTATTGCACTGCAAGAGCCACTCAATTCTAATTTTAGTGAGTTAAATTGAATTCCCATCAGCTGCCATGGTGAAGCCATGTCCACAGATCAGAAGCTCTGGATATTGATACCAGTGATATTACCATTTAGTCACTGTTTCCTTAAATTTTGATCATTTCTTCACAACTGTATAGAATCTTTCTGTGTGTGAACAGACTGCTGCATTTCCTACATTACAACAGTGACTACACTCGGTATAGGCTGTGAAACATTTTTGGGTATCCTATAGATCACGAAAGGTGCTATATAAATGGATGATCCATTCACGGGATGTGGGCATGGCTGGCTCAGCTAGTATTTAATGCCTATCCTGAATTGCCCAGAGGACATTCGAGAATCAATCACATTGCAATGGGTCTGGAATCAAATGTAGGCCAGACCATGTAAACTTGGCAGATTTCCTTCTCCAAAGGGCCATTTGGGTTTTTTTTTATGACAGTTGACTGTGGTTACATGGTTGCCAGTGCAGTGATTGTAATAAGGTCAGCCTTATAGAAAATGAGTTCTCTGATTGAGCCTGTCATTCTTGTCCAATCAGGGAGTCCTGGCTGACAGATATAAACAGGGGTGTCAGAGGTTCTGTTCACTCTAACAGCTGGCTCTGAGGGAGCTGGATCAGTGTCATGGACTCTCCATGTGTACATAAAGGGTGACTTGGGATACCAGTCTTTGTGGAGTTATTTCAGCAAGTGGGCTAGCTTTTTAATTCCTAGATTTATTGAATTCAAATTTCACCTTCTACCTTGGTGGGATTTGAATGCATGTCCCAGAACATTGGTTGCGTTCCCAGATTGCTAATCTAGTGACATTCCCACTACACCGGCACCTCCACTATATATTTTTCTTTATTACTTTCAGTTGGAGGAACAGATAATTCCCTCCTTTTGTGAGAGCCTGGGCACCTTTCTCTACTTCCTGACTTCAAAGTCAAACTGTAAAACCCAGAGCCTCCATCGCTGTATCACAGTACAATCTGAGTACTGGAGACAACATTCTAAATGCAACTTCATCTGTGGGCTGGACACACAGCTGCTTCAGCCCAGTTCACAAAGTATGTGTCTGGTAATGTGTGGAAAGGTGTCCAATCTGATGATATCAGAAGACCAGATGTCTCCCAGCAGAGTGCGGAACACAATATAATGCTGCTGCTCCTTGCCATAAGCGGGTGTAACTGATGTGTAATGCGTCAGCCTCCTCATTTGTCACTCAGCATGTCTCAAAGGCATGTCAGCTTGTATCAATACCATGCTCAATTTAAGTAGATTTCTGTGGAGCAGTCAATAGTTCTGCTTACAAGCAGCTTGTAGCTTTCCCCAATCAAAGCAAATTGTGAATGGACTGAACCATTGACACTGAGCTTCAGAAAGTATACACAGTAGCCCACACACACCCGCATGTGAATTAGAGTCAAGATTAGAGTGCTGGAAAAGCACACCAGGTCAGACAGCATCCAAGAGGTAGGGAAAATTGAAATTTCGGGCAAAGGCCCTTCATTAGGAATGAATTAGACCCTATTCCACATCAACATTAGTACACAACAAAAGAATTAGAATTAGAACAAATTCCATACTCAAAAGATTAATAACCATCAAAACAGTTTGCCAGGTGATGGGGAGATAGCTAAGTCAAAAGGTAGGTTGGAGGCGAGACTCGATGGTTTGTTATGAGATAAACTTCAAAAGGTCCTAGTGTTTCAATATGGTTGTTGTTATTAAATATAAAATCATTCATTTACTTTTCTATTACAGTGCTAGAATATAAACAGCACTGAGCTGCGATCTCTATCACATTGTTTATAAACTAGATACAAACTATTTTGCTTTCTCTTGAAACAAATGATGTTTTTGGATATATCATTGGACAATAAAGGAATCAGAAGCTTTGCTCAACAATGATTATGCAGATTCTGTATCTGCAATCATTAATAGCAGGAGCAGCTTGCTAATCTCAGGAATGGGACGATGATGTATTGCCAACTTTGAACCCACATTGAGTTAGAGGATCAGCCATGATGACAGTCAATGGTGGAGCAGGCTTTAGGGGTCAAATTGCCTACTCCTGTTGTATTTTCCAAGTTTCTACCATTGTAACCCACTTAATAGGCAAGAGATTTTCAATAAGTCTTCAGAGCACTGGGACCCACCTTACCAGGTCAGTATCCATGAGCTGGTTAGAGGCACTGGGACCCACCTTACCAGGTGAGTATCCATGAGCTGGTTAGAGGCACTGGGACCCACCTTACCAGGTGAGTATCCATGAGCTGGTTAGAGGCACTGGGACCCACCTTACCAGGTCAGTATCCATGAGCTGGTTAGAGGCACTGGGACACACCTTACCAGGTGAGTATCCATGAGCTGGTTAGAGGCACTGGGACCCACCTTACCAGGTCAGTATCCATGAGCTGGTTAGAGGCACTGGGACCCACCTTACCAGGTCAGTATCCATGAGCTGGTTAGAGGCACTGGGACCCACCTTACCAGGTCAGTATCCATGGGGAGGTTAGAGGCACTGGGACCCACCTTACCAGGTGAGTTTTTATGAGCGGGTTAGAGGCACTGGGACCCACCTTACCAGGTGAGTATCCAGGAGGCGGTTAGAGGCACTGGGACCCACCTTACCAGGTGAGTTTTTATGAGCGGGTTAGAGGCACTGGGACCCACCCTACCAGGTGAATATGCAGGAGGTGGTTAGAGGCACTGGGACCCACCTTACCAGGTGAGTATCCATGAGCTGGTTAGAGGCACTGGGACCCACCTTACCAGGTGAGTTTTTATGAGCGGGTTAGAGGCACTGGGACCCACCTTACCAGGTGAATATGCAGGAGGTGGTTAGAGGCACTGGGACCCACCTTACCAGGTGAGTATCCATGAGCTGGTTAGAGGCACTGGGACCCACCTTACCAGGTGAGTATCCATGAGCTGGTTAGAGGCACTGGGACCCACCTTACCAGGTGAGTATCCATGAGCTGTTTAGAGACACTGGGACCCACCTTACCAGGTGAGTATCCATGAGCTGGTTACAGACACTGGGACACACCTTACCAGGTGAGTATCCATGAGCTGGTTAGAGGCACTGGGACCCACCTTACCAGGTGAATATGCAGGAGGTGGTTAGAGGCACTGGAACCCACCTTACCAGGTCAGTATCCATGGGGAGGTTAGAGGCACTGGGACCCACCTTACCAGGTGAGTATCCATGAGCTGTTTAGAGACACTGGGACCCACCTTACCAGGTGAGTATCCATGAGCTGGTTACAGACACTGGGACACACCTTACCAGGTGAGTATCCATGGGGAGGTTAGAGGCACTGGGACCCACCTTACCAGGTCAGTATCCATGAGCTGGTTAGAGGCACTGGGACACACCTTACCAGGTGAGTATCCAGGAGCGGGTTAGAGGCACTGGGACCCACCTTACCAGGTGAGTATCCATGAGCTGGTTAGAGGCACTGGGACCCACCTTACCAGGTGAGTATCCATGAGCTGGTTAGAGGCACTGGGACCCACCTTACCAGGTGAGTATCCATGAGCTGGTTAGAGACACTGGGACACACCTTACCAGGTGAGTATCCATGAGCTGGTTAGAGACACTGGGACCCACCTTACCAGGTGAGTATCCATGAGCTGGTTAGAGGCACTGGGATCCACCTTACCAGGTGAGTATCCATGGGGAGGTTAGAGACACTGGGACACACCTTACCAGGTCAGTATCCATGAGCTGGTTAGAGGCACTGGGACCCACCTTACCAGGTGAGTATCCATGAGCTGGTTAGAGGCACTGGGATCCACCTTACCAGGTGAGTATCCATGGGGAGGTTAGAGGCACTGGGACCCACCTTACCAGGTGAGTATCCATGAGCTGGTTAGAGGCACTGGGACACACCTTACCAGATGAGTATCCATGAGCTGGTTAGAGACACTGGGACACACCTTACCAGGTGAGTATCCATGAGCTGGTTAGAGGCACTGGGACACACCTTACCAGGTGAGTATCCATGAGCTGGTTAGAGGCACTGGGATCCACCTTACCAGGTGAGTATCCATGAGCTGGTTAGAGGCACTGGGACCCACCTTACCAGGTCAGTATCCATGAGCTGGTTAGAGGCACTGGGACCCACCTTACCAGGTGAGTATCCATGAGCTGGTTAGAGGCACTGGGATCCACCTTACCAGGTGAGTATCCATGAGCTGGTTAGAGGCACTGGGACCCACCTTACCAGGTGAGTATCCATGGGGAGGTTAGAGGCACTGGGACCCACCTTACCAAGTGAGTATCCAGGAGGCGGTTAGAGGCACTGGGACCCACCTTACCAAGTGAGTATCCATGAGCTGGTTAGGATCCACCTTACCAGTTAATTATACAAGCATACACAGTTAAATTTCTTCAGGTTCCCAGTGACTTGCGGCAAACAGTATGGCTAAATATCGGTGTAAGTCATATTGAACTAAGGCGACTCTAGCTGCAATCATACACCTGTAAGTAAGGTAGTGTCTTCACTTGCCTAGGCCCTGGTTTCCAGAGACCCCATCTGAAATGTCCCTGACTGCCGTTTAGTTAAACCTGACTCTGCTGCCACTGGCCCTGAACATCACTCTTTATGATATGGTGTCAAATTTGGTTGAAATAAAACCCCTACTAAATGTCTTGTGCTAAAAGTGCTGGGCAAATGCAAGTCATTTACTAATCTTACATCAGTAACAGAAAAAATGTTGACACTAATCATCCTGTAGGCATGCAATCCATGAAATAACAGTTTCATGTTGGTTGTCCCTGGGTTTAAGGATGATGTCAATTTAGAATCGCAAGTTTATTGCGTGGTCTTTATGGGACAGAAGATGGTAATTCTCCATTCACAGACATGTAGGCACATGAGGGAGATGTCCCACAAGGTAGTGGTATCATTACTTGCAATAGTGCAATACTTACTTGCTTTTCTCTCCTTCTATGCCTTTACTCTGTTCATCATTAATACATTATTAGAACTCTAGTTCTACCACACAGGGAGTTCCGGCAACATCTGTGATCTCCAATTAGGAAAGATAACAGAGGCACTGGAGAGAAGGTGCCACACAGATTCACAAGAATTTAAAACATTTAACTCACAGCAAAAGTTGAACAGCCTGGGGCACTTTTTTTCTCGAAAAGCAAAGACTGAATTGGGAACAGATGGAAGTCTTTAAGACTATGAAGGGGCTCGATAATTTTAGTGTGATGAGGCTTGATGGACAATTGTTGCCTTTGAATGATGTGGAGGTGCCAGTGTTGGATTGAGTGGACAAAGTTAAAAATCATACATCAGGTTACAGTCCAAGTCTATTTGGAAGCACAAGCTTTCGGAGCGCTGCTCCTTCATCAGGTAGCTAGTCTGGGTGGCGACTATAAATTCTGTGTCCTATGATCCTGCCCCACTAGCCACCTGACAAAGAAGCAGCACTCCAAAAGCTTTACTTGCAAATAAACATGTTGGATTACAGTCTAGTATTGTGTGATTTTTAACTTTGAGTGATGGTTAACAAATTCCATGGACTATTACTACTGCCATACATCAAAAGGTTTCAGAGTATCTTTGAACAGTCTCAGATCTGCCTGACTGACCAATAATCAAGGCTGCAGGTGAAGTTGGCAGGTTAAAGCTTGGTACACTCATGTGATAGCTATTCATGGCATTAGGAGAAGTCGTAACCCACTTGATGCATGCAATACTATGTTCGGCAGCCACAGATATTGGCTGGTCATTTAGAGGCTCAAAACCATGTCAAGTTTTAGAAAAATGCATTTTCCTCAAAAATGGAACAACCCATTTCTAACTTGACAATACATTTCTAAGTAATATTCTTCCTGTTCAACTCCACTGGATCCATCAATATTCTGAATGTAGAAATGAATCTGCAGTAAACTGCAGCTAATTAGCTTCCATATTGACCTGATGCTGAAAATACTGCCTGGGGCAGGGGGGCTTTATGAACAGTGTACTCCAAGTAATTACTGATGTAAGTTTACTAAACAATGGCAAAAACATCAATATGCAACATCATGATTCATTTCACAGTTAGGTGGGATATTCCCTGTGGTTAAACAAATGAAAAACAAATAAATGTCGTTGTAACTCGATTTCAGATAAATCTTTTTCATCTCAATATTAATTAATGCCACATCCACAAGACATTGCTGTCTCATATTCCTTCAGAATAGTACTGAACCCCCTCTCCCTCACCATTTAATTTGGAGAATCTCCAAAAGCTGATGAAGTAGACTTCAAACTCCCTAACAGTGTACTTAGTTTATACAAGCTACTTTCCTGGGTTGTACTGAGTTAGCTGTTAGTTGGATTCATGGTTGAGGGTTGGAGAGAGATAGATCAGCCAGGTTACCCATAGATTAGCACTATTTAGCCATCCTGACTGAAAGTGCACAAATGCCAACACTTCTTAAACAAATAATAATTGTCCCTGCAAGCTCCTGGAAGTTAACTGGAATTGTGGCCAGTCGAAATTTCAGGAAAGGAAAGAATACAGAACAGCAAAAATAGTAAATAAGCAACAAAATAAGATGTCAAACTGTGGTGAAATGTTTCTCTATCCAACAGATTCCATATCATTTTTTCTTTATTCTTGTTTGAGACATTACTTGCATTTATGCCAATCCCTAATTGCCCTAGAAAATAGCCATACACACGGATGAAAAAAAACCCCACCATTTCGACTGGGACAACACATCTATCCTGGGACAGGCTAAGCAAAGACATGCCAAAGAATTCCTAGAGACTTGGCACTACAACCACAACGCCATAAACAAACACATAGATCTAGATACCATCTATCAACCCCTCAGAAAATGAACAGGAAATGACATCACCACAAACCCCAGGAACCCCATCCAGGAGAAAGATATAACTTGAAAGCAGGAGACAACAGCTTCGCTTCACTTGGAGGTCGCCACTGATGATGTTACCTAGCCAGGTAATGAAACGTCTGGATATCAAACCTACAGCTCAGCGAGCAAACCTACACCCTAAGCCATAGAGTCATACAGCATGGAAACAGATCCTTTGGCCCAACGTGCCCATGCCAATCAGGTTTCCTAACCTGAGCAAGTCTCATTTACCTGCATTTGGTCAATATCCCTTAAAACATTTCCTATCCATTTACCTGTCCAAATCCCTTTTAAATGTTGTAACTGTACTCGCTTCGACCACTTCCTCTGGCAGTTCGTGTCACACATGCAACATCCTCTTTCTCCTCTTGCCTTAAATCTATGCCCTCTAGTTTTGGACTGCCCAACTCTGGGAAAAAGACCTTGGTTATTCACTTTATTTAAGTCCCTCATGATTTTATAAACCTCTATAACGTCACTCCTCAACCTCCGATGCTCCAGGGAAAAAATGTCCCAGACTATTCAGCCTCTCCTTATAACTCAAACCCTCCAGTCTCAGTGACACCTTCCTCATAGCATATATTCCTGCATAGTTTTATATCTTCTGCGAATGGGAATATTACGTTTGATCCCCATGACATCATGGATATATCTCATGAACAGCTGGGCCTAAGTACTGACCTTTGCGGTTCCCCAGTATTCAGTCCGTTCATGCAAGAATGACCCATTTATTCCAACTCTGTTTTCTGTCTGTTAGCCAATCAGTAATCCATGCTAGTACAATACTTCCTATCCCATGTTCTTTAATTTTGCTCATTAACTGCCTATCTTGTCAAAAGCCATGTAGAGAAACCCATTTATACGACATCCAATGAATCCCCTTTACTGACTTGGTTAGCAACCTCCTCAAAATAAAACACCAACCAAGTTTGTGAAACACAATTTTACCTTAACAAATCCACTCTTCTGTGCCCAATTAGATTATTTTATCCTGAATGTCTTGCAAGGGGCACTTCAGATGGTTAAGAGTAAACTACATCGCTGGGGAACTGGAGCCCCAAGTAGACCAGATCAGATAAGGATGGCAGATGTATTTCCCTAAAGCACACTAGTGAAGCAGATTGATTTTTACAATAACTGATAATAAGTTTTGCTGTCACCATTACTAAAATTAGCTTTCACTTTCCAGATTTCTCAACTGAATTTAAATTCTGCTTAGAATGATGGCCTCTGGTTTACTAGTCCAGAGCTATTGCCACTACTGAACATAAACATGTGAATCTGGCTACACTGAAAACTCTTCTCTCAAATTCCAATAGACTTGCTTTGGACAGGTACTTTCTGTAACTATAACTTTTATCAAAAGAACACAATTTGCAGAACATAGACTAATGCCACAACAGAAAGGTCCTTCCATTTCTGTAAAGCTGCCTCCTACACCCTCTGATGTTCAGAACATGTTTCAAGCAGCTGCAAGCATTTGTAAAAAGAAAACAGCTATAAAATGGCTTATAACTGCTGTCAGCAATGGAGAGAAATATAGAAAAACAATGTTGAAGAAAGACAAGCAGCTCAGTTCTGGTATCTCCTGGGAAGTTTGTTGCTGTCAATGTCAAATCTCAGCAATTCCATTCCAATATATTCCAGTTTCCACTGTGATTGCCTGGTGTATCTGTTAGATCTGTTTGGGTCTCAAAGTCTTTTGAGCAGTGTACACAGAAAAAATCCTGATTCTGTCTATTCCCATTGCTTTGATCTTCCTGGCTTTGTAAAAGATTGAATGTTGTAGTGGCTGCAGCTTAATCCTTTTGCCCCACATGCAGCACAATCAGTATACACTGAACACCAGAGCACTCCATTCATCAGAAAAGGTAGGCTCACAGGACAAGGAGTGTAGCTTAACTGAGTGAACAGATGAGCTTTCATGGATCACTTTTATTTTACAGAATTGTTTTCAATAAAGACAACATCATGTGCTTCTGAGTTTGTCCTGTTTCAGGAACAAGAGGCACAGTCCAGGGCAAGGTTCATGGAAAGTAGCTGCTATGAAGCTGCAAGAGCAGCTTTAAACAACTGTGAATCCATTCCACGTGCACAGATTGTTCCTTGTCACATGGCTGAGACCTGGCAAGACCATCAAATTCATAACTTTGTGAGGTTATCCCAGATGGTATTTTTGACATTATCAGAATTGCCTTATCAATCGATCGCACTGTGTTTACATCACAGAAAGAGGCCACTCAACCTCTTTATGGTCCACGCCAGCCTCATTCCCCTCTTATTTTTACTCATGCAATCAGTATATCCTTCTATTCCTTCCTCTCTCATATAAGTTGATTGCACATTTGCCTCTGATTAGAAAGTTTGAGGCTTAATTTCTCATTCCAGAGACTTTAGCAGAAAAATCTAGGCTGACACTCTAGTGTTGCCATGTTCCTATAACCAATGATGACCACATTTTAAAATACACTTTATAACCTGTCAAATTGTATATCAAATTAAGGCATCTGTCTCTTAACAAGTTTTTCTTCAAATACATTTCCAGTGCACACTTGCTATTACTCAGAAAATGCTGTGTATTCATTGAAAGTCTCTGCCACTGTGGGACAGTAAACACAATCAACAAATACTGCCAAGAGATATTTAGGTTTCTGTAGGGACGATACAATTCAAGTGGTTTCTGGGTTGTGAAATGCAATCATTCAATCTCTCCTGGTAATTTAGAGCAGAGGGGATGGAGGCTAGGGCAGTTGCATGCTCCTCTTGCAGGATGTGGAAGGTAAGGGTCACCACTCTGCTGACTTTGCCTGTGACAAGTGCACCCAACTCCAGCTCCTCACAGACCACATTAGGGAACTGGAGATGGAGCTGGATGAACTTCAGATCATTCAAGAGGCTGAGGGGGTCACAGAGAGGAGTTACAGGGAGGTAGTCACACCTATGTTACAGGACAAAGGTGACCATCAGGAGAGGGAAAGGGAATAGACAGACAGTGCAGGGAGCCCCTGTGGCCATTCCCCTCAATAATAAGTATACCGTTTTGGAAACTGTTGTGAGGGATGACCAACCAGGAGAAAGCCACTGCAGCCAGGTTTCTGGCACTGAGTCTGGCTCTCTGGCTCAGGAGGGAAGGGGGAGAATAGAACAGCAATAGTGTTAGGAGATTCAATCGTGAGAGGAACAGACAAGATATTCTGTGGTCACAAGTGAGACTCCCAGATGGTGTGTTGCCTCCCGGGTGCCAGGGTCAGGGATGTCTCGGATCACGTCTACAGGATTCTTAAGGGGAAGGGAGAGGAGCCATCAGTACTAATGACAAAGGAAAGGGAGCAGGACCTGCAAAGAGAAAATAGGGAATTAGTCTGGAAGCTAGAAGGCAGGACGAGCAGAGTAGTAACCTCAGGATTGCTACTGGTGCCACGTGCTATTGAGGTTAGGAATAGAGAGCGAGTGCAGATGAAAACGTGGCTGCAGGACTGGTGTAGGAGGGAGTGTTTCAGATATGTGGATCATTGGTATACCTTCTGGGGAAGGTGGGACTTGTACAAGAAGGACAGATTGCACCTGAACTGGAGGACACCAATATCCTGGGCATGAGGTTTGCTCGAGCTCTTCAGGAGGAGGTTTAAACTAGATTGGCAGGGGGATGGGAACCTGAGGAACGGATCAGCTGATGGAATAGGTATTGAAAAGCCAGATACACTGTGCAGAGAGTCTGTGAGGAGGGATAGGTACTTGATAGGACAAAGGTGCAAGTCAGTGTGATGGATTGAAGTATGTCTATTTTCCCATTGCCAATTCCTCCTCACTTTCTACTCCTGGGTGTTGGTTATGTGGTAATTGCCTGATTGCTATGACTGGCACTTTGTGGTATCTGACCAGTATGTTCAGAGTAAGGGTTCCAAGTGGCAGCTACCTATCCACCTTTATCTCAAATGTGTCCCAGACTTATATGAAGATCAGTGATAAAGGGCAGATCACTGTTGAGTCTATACCAAACAGGCATTGTCTTAGTTAACCAGATAGTTTAATTTTGGTTTGCTCATTTGGCTGGACGGTTAGTTTGCGATGCAGCCTGACGCCAACAGCATGGGTTCAATTGCCTCACCAACTGAGGTTATCATGAAGGTTCCTCCTTCTCACCTCACCCCTCATCAGATGTGTGATGACCCTCAGGTTTAAACCACCACCAGTCAACTTTCTTTAGGCCTGTGGGACATAGTTTTTGCATAATAGCAATAAACACAACTTATATTGCCAAAAAGCACTGATCCTTGCAGCGTACTGCTGGTCACAGGCTTCCAGTCTGAAAATCCAGCCTCCATTACCTCTCCTATCTTCTAGCCAATTTATATCCAAATGGCTAGTTCTCCCTACATTCCACATGACCTAACCTTGTTAACCAGTCTATCATGCAGAACATTATCAAATGCCAACCAAGAAATAGCAAACTACATTAATCCCATTTACCTGCTTTTGGTCCACAGGAAACAATTCCCCAATATTTAAAGTACTTGCCCAGACAATTCTCAAACCTTGCAAAAATACTCCACCACTCTCTCAGGCAACACGTTCCATATATCTACCACCCCTTGGTAGGTGTATGCTATGTATGTTCACTGATTAATGTGCATGGGAGGGCAAGATTTTTAATTAATTCCAAAATTTCAAAGAAGCTCCAATCATCATGTTAAAAAAAAATGTGGAAGTGTCATAATGGCAACATGACATGGAAAATTCTGTCTCAATAATGGATAGCGTGTCGGAGTAAAGTATCGTCTGTCGGTAGCCCTGAGTGTATTAAACATAGATACATCGATTCACAGGAATGAATAACAAATCAGTAATATAATCTGAGGGTTCACATGTCATTGTGACATCCAGTTTACACCCTACATGAATTTCAATATTGCATTATTGCCTTGCAACTTTCTCAAACTGATTTTTTGAGAAACATGGAATATATAGAACAGCATATTATAATGGCAGCTTCCAAATACATTTTCATTTGTAAGCACACATTACGTACTACACAATTATTAATATATACCTGATAATGACTTGCACTTCAATCTGTTCAATATAGCTTCATACTTAGAATTACGTTATGACATCCAACACAGAATCAGGCCATTTGGCCCAACCAGAGCATGGTTCTCCAGCTCCACACCAGCCTCTTCCCATTACTATCCTTTCCTGAGATGTATCCCCACACATTTCTATATTATTCCTGCAAATCTTCTCTGTATCCTCTTCAGTGGCTCTTTACATATTCCCTTTTACAATATGACAACTAGAATTGCCCAGCGTATCTAAGGGGGATCTAAGGATAGCACAACTTTTCAATTCTATTCCTCCAGAAATAAAGTCTAATTCTTGTTTTTTTTTAATGGGCTTGCTAACCTGAGGCACAACCTTTAGTGATTGACACATTTGTTTTCTGAGATTCATTTGTTTCTCTTCCCCATCTAGACTTACTTTCCAACTCATAAGCCATGCTCTAGTCTTCCTATCAAAATTCACATTTATCACTTTGAATGTCATTTGTCAGAAGGTCCAAGGACAGTACTAGCTGATCTTACCTGGCCTGTAAGTTGGATATGATAAAGGAACCTCAATATCCTCGAATCAGGGGACAGAGGGGCCTTACTAACCTAAACCTATCCTGTGATATAAAACCTTGTTGATTATTAACTGGTCATTCTCTTTGCCATTTTTGATATTTTTATTTTAGTGTTATTCCAACTTCTTTGTACATGATATAAAATAGCATACAAACAGCACCCAATTCAATAATGCTTTGTATTGCACAAATATGGGAAAGGTGTGTGAAGGCAATTTCCTATGAATTATTGAACCTGATCTGCATCGTACATAATTTATCATTTATTATTTTGTTGTCATGTGTATTTTACAATGAGAAAAGCAGTAAAATACAGTGAAAAGTGTTTCCACTATTACTACCATCCAGCGCCAGTTTGAATAACTTGAAGAATAAGAAAAATATTAAAAATATAGCTCAAAGAGAGTTCATCGATCCTCAGTATCCACAGAGTGCAATTTTCTAATTTGCAGTTACTTTTTTCTTACTTTATGCGCTGTTGTTTGAAGGACAAACCTGAGAGAACAGATGGGGTTTTGGTTTAACATCCTAAAAACTTTACTCCTGAAAGACACAGCATTATATGGAAGTGGCAGGCTCACTTATGTGTTCAGGACTGACCCCATAGAATGGTAACTTCGCTGTAGGTGAAGGGGTAAATGTAGGGGTATGGGTGGGTTGCGCTTCGGCAGGTCGGTGTGGACTGGTTGGGCCGAAGGGCCTGTTTCCACACTGTAAGTAATCTAATCTAAAATATTAAATAAAAGGAACTGTGCCCTTGAGGAGGAAAGGAAGGCAAATTGAAAGAATACAGTAAATACATTAAGGACAGAATGGTAACTAGGGAAAGAATAGGGCCCCTCAAAGATCAGCAAGGCGGCCTTTGTGTGGAGCCGGAGGAGATGGGGGAGATACTAAATGAGTATTTTGCATCAGCGTTTACTGTGGAGAAGGACATGGAAAATAATAGGATGCGGAGTAGTAGATGGTGACATCTTGAAAAATGCCCATATGACAGAGGAGGAGGTGCTGGAGGTCTTAAAATGCATAAAACTGGATAAATCCCCAGGGCCTGATCAGGTGTACCCTAGAACTCTGTGGGAAGCTGGGGAAGTGAATGCTGGGTCCCTTACTGAGATATTTGTATCATTGATAGTCACAGGTGAAGTGCCAGAAGACTGGAGGTTGGCTAGCGCATTACCACTATTTAAGGAAGGTGGTAAGGACAAGCCAGAGAACTATAGACCGGTGAGCCTGACGTAGGTTGTTGGAGGGAATCCTGAGGGACAGGATGTACATGTATTTGGAAAGCAAGGACTGATTAGGGATAGTCAATATGGCTTTTTGCGTGGGAAATCATGTCTCACAAACTTGATTAAGTTTTTTGTAGAAGTAACAAAGAGGATTAATGAGGGCAGAGCGTGATCTATCTGGATTTCAGTAAGGCGTTTGACAAGGTTCCTCATGGGAGGCTGGTCAGCAAGGTTAGATCTCATGGAATACAGGAGAACTAGCCATTTGGATACAGAACTGGCTCGAAGGCAGAATACAGAGGGTGGTGGAGGAGGGTTGTTTTTTAGACTGGAGGCCTGTGACCAGTGGAGTGCCACAAGGATCGGTGTTGGGTCCACTGCTTTTCATCATTTATATAAATGATTTGGATGTGAACATAGGAGGTATAGTTAGTAAGTTTGCAGATGACACCAAAATTGGAGGTATAGTGGACAGCGAAGAAGGTTACCTCAGAGCACAGCAGGATCTTGATCAGATGGGCAAATGGAGTTTAATTTAGATAAATGTGAGGTGCTGCATTTTGGAAAAGTACATCTTAGCAGGACTTATACACTTAATGGTAAGATCTGAGGGAGTGTTGCTGAGCAAAGAGACCTTGGAGTGCAGGTTCATAATTCCTTGAAGAGTCGCAGGTCAATAGGATAGTGAAGAAGGCATTTGGTATGCTTTCCTTTATTGGTCAGAGTATGGAGTATAGAAGTTGGGAAGTCATGTTGTTGCTGCAGAGAACATTGGTTAGGCCACTGTTGGAATATTGCGTGCAATTCTGGTCTCCTTCCTATCGGAAGGATGTTCTGAAACTTGAAAGGGTTCAGAAAAGATTTACAAGGATGTTGCCAGGGTTGGAGGATTTCAACTATAGGATGAGGCTGAATAGACAGAGGCTTTTTTTCCCTGGAGCGTCGAAAGCTGAGGGGTGACTTTATAGTGGTTTATAAAATTGTGATTTGGAGATGCTGGTGTTGGACTCGGATATACAAAGTTAAAAATCACACAGCACCAGCTTATAGTCCAACAGGTTTATTTGGAAGCACTAGCTCTTGGAGCATTGCTCCTGCAATAGGTGAATTTTAACTTTACAAAATTATGAGGGGCATGGATAGGATAAGTAGACAAAGTCTTTTCCCTGGGGTGGGGAAGTCCATGTGCTGGCAAATGGGATAAGGTTAGGTTAGGCTATCTGGTCAGCATGGATGAGTTGGATGGAAGGGTTTGTTTCTTTGCTGTACATCTCTATGACTCTATGCCGAAGTATTTGTGTTTGACTTTGATGTATTATTATCATGTGTCTATCCAGCAGCACTCTTAATTTCAGGGTGGCCCTTAGAACAGAGAAGGATAAAGGAATATTAATAAAATTGCTCAAGATTAGGAGAAGTTTTGATGTGGCAAATAGAGAGAAACTGGCTTTACTGTAGGAGGATCAATAATGAGAAGATGCATAGGAACATAGGAGCAGGAGTAGGCCATTTAGCCCATCTAGCCTGCTCCACCATTAATATTTTCATGGCTGATCATCCACAAAAGTTCCCTTTTCCCACACTGTTCCCATATCCCTTCATATAATTGCCATTTAGAAATCTGTCAGTCTGTACTTCAAACATCTTCAACAATTCAGCTTCCACAGCTATGCGGGGCACAGAATTTCCAAGTTTCACAACCCTTTCAATTATATAATTTCTCCTCAACTCGGTTCTAAGTGGAATATCTTTTATATTGAAGATGATGGACAGGCTTGAAATTGTGTCCCTGAATCTAGACTCCTCAGTCAGGGGAAATACCTTACCAACATCGAGCCTGTCTATCTCTTTAAGTATTTTGAGATCCTCCTTTATTCATGTACTGATTGCATAACCTATCAGTACAACATCTTTTCCTTTTTGCCAGTTGTATCTACAGGTTAAATATCTTTGAATATTCAATTCCTAGTCTCGGTCATTTTGAAGCAGGGATGTGGGCTGTGCTGAAATGTCTGCTGGAATCAGCCAAGATATCCCCTGAGGTGCATCTTAACATCAAGATCATCTCGCCACATCTTTTATGTTTTTCACAAGCAGCATAGTGAGATTCACACAAGGCAGCAGCGAGTTGACAATGGTTAACACTTGTTAAGGTCATTGTTGATGGCCCAATGCACTTCATTAATATTCTGATTGTGATCTTACCAAATCGCCAACCAACCTATATTGCACCAGTCCTGTACATAGTACTCCAGATGTGACCTCACCAACACCCTATATATCTGAAGCATTACCTGCACACTCTTACATTCAATTACCCTCACAAGAAACATAACATTCTAGCCACTTCCCTGATTACTTGCTATACATGCACACTAACCTTCTGCAATTCGTGCACTAGGCACCTAGATCTCTCCGCATCTCAGAGCTCTGCAATCACTTACATTTAGATAATAATTATTCTTTCTGCACTCATCCAGGCAAGTGAGGCATAATTCCTAGCACACATGATTTGTGCTTCGTAGATGATGGTCAGGCTTTGGGAGTCAGAATCATGGAATTCCTACAGTGTGACAGCAGGCCACTTGACCCACACCGATCCTCCCAACCTCCTACCCTATCCCTGTAACCCTGCAGTTTTCCAGGGTCAATCCACCTAACCTGCACATCTCTGGACTGTGGGAGGAAACTGTAGCACCAGAAGAAACTCACACAGACACAGGGAGAATGTGCAAGTTCCACACAGACGGGTCACCTGAGGAAGGAATTGAACCTGGGTCTCTGGCGTCGTGAAGTAGTAGTGCTAACTACTGAGCCAGCGTGCCACTCAAAAAAAACTTACAAAGTCCAGTTGGCTGCAGGTCTGACTCCTGCTGTTTGTTGGGATGGCTGGTCTTAGCTGTGACAGCAGTTGGAATGCTGGAGTCAGCCCCTTGCAGTGGGACTCCACTCCCTAGTCAAGGTTCTTCCTGCTCCTTATCTGGTCACCATGCTATGGTGTGTTTGACAGGATTGGCTTCAGGTTCAGCAAATGGGTCTTTAGGCAATCTGCCAATGTTCACACCAGAACAGCAAATTGGAAAGATGGTTGATATCGGAAAGTCACTAAGGGCTGGCCCCAGGGCAGAAAATAACAGCTAACATTAAAATCATTTTCTTTTAATTGCATGTCAGACTTAAAACTTGTAGAAGTCATATATAACCAGGTACAATGCATTTTAATTAATGTCACAGGTATGAAATGTAAATTTAATTAAACTACCGAAGTTGTTCAATCTGGGTGTGGCATAAAAAAGTAGATTTTAACAGCTCTGCCATTGCCCTGAGCTTTGCACATATGAGATTCAATACATTCTCCAAACAAGGCCTTTGGGCTCCTCTATCCCCTACTATTGCATTGTGAGTGTCAACCTAGATGTACAAGTCTCTACTCAAACTGCAATTTTCTGAATGAAAAGCAAAATCCACTACAATTGCTCTTAACATTCTTAAAACTGCCAGAACGCATTCCCAAGAGGAACATTTCACTGTTACAAAGCCACCTATTAGCTCCCATCAAAAGCAATCTAATGAAAAGAAATCAACTTTCAGCAGAAGCTAAGATTAAGCAAAGGCACTGAGTGGGGCAATGAGTTATAGAATCACAACTATTACAGTGGAGAAGGCATCCATTCAGTCCATTGCGTGAGTGCCATCTCTTTGAATAAGCATTATGAATTAGTTCCATCTTCCCACCTTTTCCAGGTAAACCTGCACATTATTTGAGTGGAAACAATCAATCTTCGAACACTCTCTTCATTGCCTCAATTGAACATGCCTCCAAGACTTCTCAGCAATGTATTCCAGACTTAGATCACAATCTGAGAAAAAAAAATTGCTCAAACTACATTTCAACTTGTGCAAAACATTTTAAGTTTTTGTCAGCTTATTCTTGATCCTTTCATGAACAGGAGAATGCTCTCCCTGTTAACTCTATCGAGCTTCCTCATTTCAAAACTTTAATCCAATCAGTGCTGAGCCTTTGCCTGTCCAAGGTGCAGAGCCCTAATTTATCTCATCTAGCATCCTAACTGAAATTTCTTATTCCTGGAGTCATTGTTGTAAAACTCTTTTGAACTCTCTTCACCTCCTTCCTAAAGGTCTCAGTTCGAACCAGACCAATGGAATAAGTATGGCTGAAGCATTGCTCTCCGTGAATGCTACATGAGATCCATCTTAACCCAAGTTCAGGTGAGTGCAGACCATAGCTCTGAACCAAATCTTTAATTAACATTAGACTAGTAATGGCAAAATGAGTGACTGGAATATGGGTTTATTACACTGGTGCAGTCTACTGAGACTGGGGCCAAGGCAGGGTGAAGGGAAGTTTCTGTACTTGAAGAGCTGTGTTTCAGTTATCATTTGAGGGCTGCTATTGCTAATTTTATCTGTCAATCTTATAGGTACTTCTGGTTGGGAAGCACTTCAATGTGAGCTGAGCTCACTCAATTGGGACAGTGAGTGGTGGCAGGATAGCAACCAAGGAAGACATTAGAATCACATCAATCATGCTCTCTGAAAATGCCCATATTTATGCATGAGCAAAGAGAGGTCATGCAAGAGGACAGTCACTAGATAGACTCCTAAATTTCTCCCTCGCCACCTAAAGGTCCATGTGGTTTCAGAGCTAACACAGAAAAGATGTGGGACATAACTTTATTCTGATGTAAAATTCAGAATGAATCCCTATTCATCAATCCAAAATAGTCAAAATATTTTTTTTAAGACAAAGATTAGGTTCAGCATTTGGGCCAAGTTTGGTGCTGCCTCAATGTAACATTTGCAAGAGCTTCACAAACAGCATGGCTGCATAGTTGTTTCAAATGCTTGGGGGGTGGAGTTACTCACTGAATATTTCCTACTCTCTGACCTGTTCTTGTAGCCACAGAGTTTACACAGCTAGTTTAGTTCAGTTTCTGGTCAGTGGTAACTGCCAGGATGTTGATTTGATATAATCGACAGAAGATTCAGGGAGTGTTTGGAGTAAAACTTGAGCTTGTTGGGTTGAGTGTCTTCCTTGTGTGCTGTCTGGTTTATGATTGTAAAGTAGAATAATGGTACTGAGGACTTGCACAACTCAGGCATTGAAATTAGGTGCCAAGCAAGGGGATTCCTAAAACACTAGAAGACTTGCTCTCATTTGATCTCAAATGCTTCATTATCTTCAGGTGCAATTCGTGATTGCCAGAGGCCTACAAAGAGGCTGCAGTGGTAGTGTCCCTACCTCTCAGCCAGAAGGCCTGGGTTCGAGTCCCACCTGCTCCAGAGATTGTCATAGGTTGGTTAAAAAAATCTACAAAGTTGCCGCCTGGGCACACACTGGGCAGTCGGAGAGTGGGGAAGAGGACTGGGTAGTGCTCAAATATCAAAATAGATGAACAATAAAAACATTTCAGACGTGAAACAGCATAAACAATTTCATTTTCTATTGTTTCACAGAGCTTTTATTACACAGTTTAAGTAATTGGTTGAGGTGGAAAAGCTTTTTGTGTGATTGGGAGGATATTATTGCAGCAGATTTATTGACAGCTTTTGGAGTAATTTAATGTTTCTGTATCGATAAACACAGATCAGATACAGCCATTAGTGCAAATCAATTAGTAATGGAATACAATCGGAGTGGAAGATGCTTCTCCTCTGAAATTTATCCTTTGAATCCTATTTTCACGTCTGTTGCTTCTTTCAGGTCATATGCAAAGCTCAGCAACATGACTATATGCACTGTCTTAAAGTGAAATCCGAGATGTTTTAGCCAAATCCTTACTCATTGTTGGTTAGCTGCCAGCAACTTAAAGAAAGGTTTCAAGTCCTTGAGAGGACACAGAGAGATTGTATGAAATGGCACCAGAGGTGAGGGACTTCAATGAATGTGGAGAGACTAGAGAAATTGGGGTTACTTTCCTTTGAGTGGAAGCAGCAAGAGGCACTTTCCCTCCATGGTTGCTGCCTGACCCCTTTTATTTTCAGTACAGATTTTGGCATCTGTGTAATTTGCTCCTGCTCAGACATTTGATCAGGGTGTTCAAACTGTGCAAGATTAAATAGGTTTCTAGTATGAGAAGAGTTCGTAATCAGAGGGCAGAGATTTAAGGTGATTGGCAAACGATCCACAGACAACATGAGGATTATGTTCTAAGATGGTGGTTTGTTTGGAATGCACTGCTTGAAATGTCAGTGGTAGTCAATTAATTTTAAAAAGCAAATTGGATTACGAATACTTGAAGAGAACAAAATTTGCAGGACTACGAGGGAAAGAGTCGGGGAGGAAGTTCTGTTGGCTTTCTCAACCAAAGACACAGCACATGAACGATAGCCAAGAGGTGTCCTTCGATATGTGCTGTATAATCTCTTGTGTAGAGCCATTCTGGATCTTCTGATAGTCATTAGTTTTACAGGGTTAATGTGTGAGAAAACCTAGATCAACATTTTGTCAAATAAAAACAGAAAGTATTGGAAATAATCAGCAGGTAAGGCATTACCGGTGGAGAGAAATTAAGTTAATTCTTAAAATGGTCAATGATGACTCTTCACATTTCCTGTGGGAGTAGATTAGTTAGCCACTAATCTGTGGGACTATCACTGTGGTTTAGTTGAAAACCCCTGGCATTGAGTGCCATTTTGTATGTTCTGTATGACACACTTTACATAATCTGAAATAAACAAGCATCAAGGTGCAAATGCTTTGCAAACATTTCAACTTCACTCCGCAAGGGATTAAAACCGAAAACTGGTACATAATGTTCAATGGCAGAGCTTCAACAATGAGCCTTTTTAGGCATTTTCAGCAACTTCTTTCACCGAAGCCCAGAATTTTCCCCACGACAGCAAGGAAAGGAAAGCACCTCATTTTGCCTTTTCACAGATTGAGCTGTATTTCAATTTTAACTGTATGGCTGAAGAAATGTCAAAGATGAATGCTACTCAAACAAGACTGCAGATACTGGAAATCAGAAACAAAACAGAAATTGCTGGAAAAACTCAGCAGGCTTGGCAGCATCTATGGAGAAGAATCACAGTTGAAGAACAGTCACTTCTTCAGAATTGAAGAAGGATCACTGGACCCAAAACGTTAACTCTGCTTTCTCTCTACATGAATGGAAGTCATTCAACTGATTGTTTCAAAACTCTTAACTCCCCCATTATAATGGTCAGCTGTATTTTGATCACACCCAATGCTTTTGATTGTATTACTGCTTCTGGCAGATCAGACATAACCATTTCAGTGATGAATTTCTTTCTAATATCTGGTTTAAAATAACTTCTTACTTGTTGAAGGTTCCCTCTTCTGCCCTGTATCCTGGTTCATTTTGAGGTGCTGGGTTATTCTGAGCTACAGTGTAATGCAGTGCTATGGGACAATTACAGGGGAGTGCAACTAATTGGATAGCTACTTCAGAGAGCCAACACAGGTGCAATGAGCTGAATGGCCTGTTTCTGCACTGTACAATCCTCCAATTCCACATGATATATGATAAACTTTTCATTGGACATTCTCCTTTCTGTACTGGACAGTTTGAGCACATATAATTTTCCCTACTAATTTATCTCTTCATGTCTTTTCCTCCTCTTTTTGAAGACAGAGGGAGAGAGGGAGGGGGAGAGAGGGAGGGGGTGAGTCTGTATGCTTGCCTGTGTGTATGTGCATGTGAGGTATAGCTACTTCAGTGAGTTGAGAAACCTGGTACAGGAAAAGGTGCTATCTTTCGAAACAAGAGAGGGGGAAGCCAGGAAAACCCTAACCAACATCCTGCTCATTGTTTCATCTTCAGTCTAAAATCAGAGCCCAGAGCTGAGTACAGCCTGGACAGGATAGGGTGCTTTGACACACAAAAACTGCTATGACAGCAAAGCAGGTTTCATGCTGAAACATGGCAACACAACAACTGCATGATTAATGTATTTCTGGGGAATTCCTGACAACTGTATGATCGAAGTGGCCACCATCTGGTCATGCCTGGCATGAGTGGCCTCAAGCAATCATTAGCAGAGAGAAAGGTAATTTATCCTGCACCATTACCCATTATTTATCAACCAAACCATGGCCATCCAAAGATATACAGGTATTATTAACCATAATAGCATACAGTCCCACTCTATCAATGGACAGCTAACATCCATAATATTGCAGGGGAGATCGTAAAGTTTCTAAATAATAAAGCAACACTGTTAGGAGAGCAGTCACATGGTAAGATGCAGCTTCTTTCTGCAAAACACCCCTTTGTAAGATATGGCAATCAGAAGCCTGTGTGCTCCTTGCAGACATGGCAGTTGGATGAATATGGGTTTGATGGTTGATTTGGGAAGGTGAAAAGTGAAAACTTTAGTTTAGAAGTTGAAGAAAGAATGCATAAGGTTAGTAATTATGAAGAGAGACCACGCTCGAATTTTAAATGTCTGGTTGAGCAAGTGAACAAAAAGCAAAATAAAGAGTTCATTGTCATTTAGTTATGAAATAGTGCGTGGGTAAAAGGACAAAGTTCAATAGCAGTGCAGTAAATAGGTAGTTAAAATAATCAGATCTGACAATACTGGGTGAAGTGCTGTGAGACTCTCTGTGGTTTTACAATACAGAACAAAATAACAACGGGATACAGTCTGTGAATGGAAAACCCACATTAGCAATTTTTGAGAAAACACATTATTTGACAAAAATTATCATGGCAAAAATAAGAGGTGGGTTTTTGCCCTCCACAAAAATTAAGATAATTTTTTTTTTGATGAATGATCTTTTAGCATTTGGAATTTAATATTTCAGGGCAATAACAGAAATCATATCTAACCTGGATGCAGACCTCACCTGGTGTACTTTTGGTTCTTACAGATCAGGAAGAAATTCCTGGTTAGATCTCCCAGGGTATGTTGAATTAATTGAACTGAGCTAGATATAGATGGGGCCCTAAAGCCGGTTTCAAAACACTTTGGAGTGGGAATGAACCATGCGCAACCCCCATTAATTTCTGATGAAAAAAATGGGAAGGAAATTGAGTGAGGATGTACAAAAGAACAACTATGATGGGAATGAAAATCTAGCTTGAGGTCTCAGACAGCCATCACACGGACTACTGGGAATTTATCTGAGCAGTGAGCACTCCAGGCTGTGCTAACTGATCTCAGTCTGAGCTATATTTTTGGTGTCAGTCTCTATGTAAAACTCTGACACCCTTAAAATGGTGTTCAGTGATCGCTAAGGAAGGTTAATTTTGACTTTGGCTGATTGTGTGGAGTGTTAGCGCAACAGCCTTTGAACTACCTCCCAGCTTTTCCCTTCAACTGAAGACAATGAATAAGTGAGAACAGTAGAGACCATTCGGGTTATTTCAGCCTGTTCTGCCATTCAATTAGGCTACTATGTACTTTTATCCCCATCTATGTACTGTACTGATTCCAGATCCCTTCAGAGCCTTCCCACCAAAGTCCATCCGTTTAATATTTGGCATTATTTTCAACTGACCTCAATCTCAGCCATTCTTTGTAGGAGGTAATTTCCACTCCCATTTGTGTAAAGAAAAGCTTCCTGACATCACCCCTGAATGGCTTGGCATTAAATTTAATATTATTTCCACATCTTCTGGATGGATTTCTCCCAAAACAGGCAGAAACAGCTTTATCTCCATGGAACTAAGAATGCAGGAAAGCATTTAACAGTAAAATCTGTGTGTTTTATACTAAAAACTTAAGGCAAAATTATCCACTACATTTGGACAAGGGGTGGATTCAACTGTGACGTGATATTTGGCCAAATATCCTGACGACACTCACAATCTAAATGCAGGAGATGAAAACTGGTCGGGGGTACTGGACGATAGCCAACATCACAGAACTAGACCCAAGCAACAGTAACTTCCTCAAGCTCAGCATCAGCTCTAGTTTCATTGTTTAGAAGAAATCACAAGCATGCCATTGTTCCTTAAACCATCTATCTTAAATCATCTCATAGGAACATATAGTCACAAGAGCGGAAAAAGGGAATGAAAATCTCTTCCTTTTTTTATTTTTTCCAATTCACGTTTATAGCGCAGACTGAAAATTGATACTAAAAATAATCAGTCCTCCAGATGCTATGTAATGATCTAAGCATCTTAAAATCTGATAAATTGAGTTCTTAATGTGTTGAGAAACTAGAGTAGAAGGCTGAAGAAAGACATCCCTTAACCAATGATCTGTTAGTAATCATTCCATTAACCGTAGACACGTTTACAGGTTCCACGTGTTTCCCCACTTACTCAGCTTACTGAAAGGATTAATCTTCACCATGTTGCCCAATCACTTCCACAGCCAAATGTTGTTCTCAGTAATTCATCAAATGATCTGCTGGTGATCAGGCTGATGATCTTGTGGAGTAAGATGGAAGGGTTGTTGAAGGGGGCCACTCTTTCTCGTGATCAATGCCAAACATTGAATCACTAACAAAGTGAATTGCAAGATGAAAACAGGAATTCAAAGAGCAAAAAAATCTCCATTTACTTTTCCCTTTCTGAGGATTGGTGCCTGAGAAATAAAAACATTCAAAAAACTAAGGGAGCATTATTGTAGAAGGAGAAATACTCACAGTTCTTCAAAATCAAGTCCACAAAACACAAAACACATATTTCATCATAAAAATACCATTAATTCCCCTCAGTAAGGTGATGATACCATAAAATAGCTTGCTAAGATATTTCAGAAGAATTCAAGAACAAATATTGGCCTGGATTCCCTGAAGGACAGTAATGACGTTTAATGACAGTTCAACACCTTCATTTTCACCATACCGACACCAACTAGTTATTTACAAATGTTTTTAAACAACACTGGCATCTACTTAGCAAAATAGAAAATTATTTAGATATGTCATGTCTACAAAAAGTGGATAAGTCTGATCCAGCCAATAACTGGTTCTTCAATCTACTCCCAAATCATCACTGCTATTGACAGTGCAACCAAACAGCACATATTCAGTATTAGCCTGCTCAGTTTGGGATCCACCAGGCCATCTCAGCTCCAAACCTCATTACAGCCTTGATCCAATCAGTGTCAAATGAGCTGGACTCCAGAGGAGGCTGATGATGACTACCTATGATATCAGCAAGCCAGGCAGCATTAGGAGGTGCAGAAGTCAACATTTTGGGCATAACCCTTCTTCAGCTCTTGGGTGTGGGGGAAGCTGCAGATAAAGGGGGAGGTGGGGCAGGATAGTGAGATGGGGATAGTTGAAGACAGGTAGAGGGTGTGACCTGGTTGGTCAATGGGAGGAATGGATCAGATGGTGCTAGAGAGCAGTGACAGGAAGGGGGAAGGGGTTGGTAAGGGAGTCGGGGGATGGGGAGAGAGGTTATTTAATTGGAGAACCGAATGTTGAGTCCTCCGGGTTGTAGGGTGTCCAAGCAGAAGATAAGGTGTTGTTCCTCAAATAGGAGCTGTGGTTTGTTTTGGCAATCCTCTGTCCTCATTCCCCGACTCCCTTCCCAGCTCCTCCCCCTCCCTTCCACTACTCCCTGCCACCAACTAGGTCATACCCTCTACCTGTCTTCACCTATCACTACTTGGCCACCCTGCCCCTGTCTCCCCCTTTATCTGCAGCCCCCCCACACCCATCCCCAGTCCTGAAGAAGGGTTACGCCCGAAATGTCGACTTCTGCGCCTCCTGATGTTGCCTGGCTTGCTGTGTTCTTCCATCCTCTTGCCCATCTACTTTGGATTCCAGCATCTGTAGTTTTTTTGTCTCTACCTATGATATCAGGCAGCAATTGACCAAGATTGGCATCAAGAACTCCTAGCAAAAGCAGAGTCAAGAGGAAAGCTCTCCACTGGATGGAGTCATACCTTGTCGAAGTCAATCATTTCAGCAACAGCTTAACTCTGCAGGAATTCCTCCAGGTGGTGTCCTAGGCTCAAGCATCTTCAGCTACTTCATCAATGACTTTAGGTCAGACACAGGGATGACCAACGTTCATTGTGCAATGTTCAGCACCATTCCTGACTCCTCAGATACTGAAGGAGTCCATGTCCAAATGTAACCAGACCTGGACTGATAAGTGACAAATAATATTTGTGTCACATAAGTGCTGGCCAATCACTGAATCCAGCAATAGAGAATGTAACCCTTGACATTCAATAGCATTACCATCACTGACTCTACCCACTATCAACATCCTGCGGATTACCATTGACCAGAAATGAGACTGGGCTAGTCATACATATACTGCGGCTACAAGAGCTGGCAGAGGCTGGGTATTCACTAGTCAGTAACTCACTCATTTTCTTCCTGATGCCTGTCTACTGCCTACAAAGCGTGATCAGAAATGTGATGGAATACTCTCTTGGATCAGTGCAGCTTCAAGAAGAAGCCTTACACTATGCAGGATAGAGTAGCCCACCTGACTGACATTCAGTCTAACACCATCAACATCCATTCCTTCCACCACGGATATATAATGGAATTACCTCACACCATCTTGTCAAGTTCCTTCAATAGCACCTTCTAAACAACTACCATCTACAAGGGCAGGTGAACACCAACCCCTGCAACTTCCCTTCCAAGCCACATACCATTCTGACTTGAAACTCCTCCATTGTCACTGCGTTAAGATCTTGGAACTTCCTCTCTAACAGCATTCTGGGTGCTTTACTACCTGAACTACAGTGGTTCAAGAAGGTCAAAATCACCCAGTCCAACACCTGCACCTAACATTATAGTTCAAGAAGGCAGCTCACCACCAATTTCTCCAAATCTATTATGGATGGGTAATAAATGCTGGTCTAGCCAGCAATGTCCACATCCCATGAATGAATTTAATGCTTTAAAAAACGTTCAAATTCTCAAACTTCCTTGGGTTATTGCCAGGGATGGAAGATTTGAGCTATAGGGAGAGGCTGAACAGGCTGGGGCTGTTTTCCCTGGAGCGTCAGATGCTGAGGGGTGACCTTGTAGAGGTTTATATAATCATGAGGGGCATGGATAGGATAAATAGGCAAAGTCTTTTCCCTGGGGTCTGGGAGCCCAGAACTAGAGGGCATAGGTTTAGGGTGAGAGGGGAAAGATAAAAAAGAGACCTAAGGGGCAATGTTTTCATGCAGAGGGTGGTACGTGTACGGAATGAGCTGCCAGAGAAAGTGGTGGAGGCTAGTACAATTACAACATTTAAAAGGCATTTGGATGGGTATATGAATAGGAAGGGTTTGGAGGGATATGGGCCAGGCGCTGGCAGGTGGGACTAGATTGGGTTGGGATATCTGGTCGGCATGGATGGGTTGGGCTGAAGAGTCTTTTTCCATGCTGTACATCTCTATGACTCTATTGTTCCAGCTTTCTGAACTACCCAATTCATTAACATTACCAGGACACTCATATCTCCTGTACTTTTGCATTTAGTGATTCTCAATTAAATGTCGATGTTATGATGGCAGTAAACAGCAGCTGTTAATAAAACAGTCAATTGACAGATCGGGACTTATCTCAGAATGTTGCTGAGGATCTGCTTTACTGGGGGTTACTTTCGCTCTGTGACAGGTAAAATAGTCACTGAAGAAGGGCCACTGAACCTGAAACGTTAACTCGGATTTCTCTCCACAGATACTGGCAGACCTGCTGGTTTTTCCAGCAATTTCTGTCTTTATTCTATATTTGAAATAATTGCTGATTTTGGGTTGAGGAAACTGGAAATTGTAGGCTTTTAAAAATTCATTCTCACATCTGCCAATCTATGACTCATAAATTTAATGTATTTAAGGTGTTACTTAAAGATCAATGTTTGTTTTCCCATGTGTAGAGGTTAATCCAATGCACAAAAAATGAATATCCTTAAACTTTATGCAAACTCAAACCTTCTTTATAATGCAAGTAATTCCATCTTCTCTTCTTGCCATTCCTAAGGATCTGTGCCAGGACAGCGTTTACAGCCACAATTGCTACATGGAGCGTGGAAGAAATCTGCAGTGGTCCCCTTTCAAAATCTTCCAGAAGAACCCAAACTTTCCAAATGCTGAAAGGATGATTGCAAGAACTGAATGATTGATGGCTGGGGAGAATCTTTAGTTTCTTTGCCGACATGAACTACAGTTTCACCGTCAGCAATGATTGTGAAATTACTGGAATACAGGATTATCAGGCAGAAACTCAGATTTCCAACCCACTGACCTGTCCTGCTTCCAGTTATAGTGTTCATGGTTGAGCGGATGCAGTGAATGTCTCATAATTAAGTTTTCATATTTGCTGATTTTTCGTAAAGCACATCAGTTTCCCAACCGCTTTTTGTAATTATTTCTGCACAGGAAACAATCTTCAGACTAACCCAGGGACAATGACAGCTGTTCCGGAGGTTGTTGTGAAAGCTCTCATGACTGCACTTAAGTAGGCTTCAGTTGATTATGTAATGTGATTGAAACAGGTCCATCCCTGTGATGCTCTTGGCTACTGACTCCCCTAACTCTACCATTTGGCAACCAAGTAGATGTAAGAATTTTTCCAAAAAAACACGTGGAGGCAGGTTGAGATGGAGGCAGAATATACAAGCATATGCACATATGAGTTAGGACCAAAACCAGACCAGAATCTGCCCCTTGAATCTTTTCTGCCATTCAAGATAGTCGTGGCTGATCTGATTGTAACTTAACTCTGCATTCTCACTAATCCCTGATAATTGCCCTTGTTTTACAAGAAACTATCCATCTCTGCTTTAAAAATATTCTAGGGCTCTGCTTCTATCACCTTTTCAGGAACAGAGCTCCAAAAGCTTCATGACATGACTTTCACCTGTTTTAATAGGGTGACACCCGATTTTTATTCGGTGACCCCCTAGTTCTAGATTCTCACATAATAGGCAACTCAGCCATATTAGGGAGATTTAAACAATCCTTAGATAAGCACATGGATGATTTTGGGACAGTGTAGGGGGAAGAGCTGAGAATAATTCACAGGTCGGCGCAACATCGAGGGCCGAAGGGCCTGTTCTGCGCTATATTGTTCTATGTTCCTCTCCACATCCACTCTGTCAAGACCCTTTGGGATCGTATATATTTCATTCAACTCTCCTTTTACATTTCTAAACTCCATGGACACAAGCCCAGTCTATCTAAACTATCCTCATAAGTGAGCCTGCTCATTCTCGGTATTAATCTCATAAACCTTCTCTGAATTGCCTCCAAAGCTCATATCCTTACTTAAACTTTGGCTTCTTTACTCTTGATTCAATGCCTCTCATATTATAGATAATATTTTATTAGCTTTCTGAATTACTTGCTGCATCTGTAGACTAACCTTTTTGAATGATACACTAGAACACCCAGATCCATCTGCATCTCAGAAGACAGACAGACACACACACACCCTGTCACCCTAACATACCCCATCATGTTCAGTTTCAGAGAAAATTAAGAGAAGTCAATTTAGGATTTATGAAACGCAGTTATACAGCTGCAATTTCCATCCGAATGGCCTGTTAGCATTATGTTCAATTTTAGTGATTTTCAAAGTTCTCTCTGAAAACAGGGAAGGGGTTACAAGTACTTGAATTAAATGTTCATTGTTACAATAGCAGTTAATGTGAGTCCTCTTCCCATGGCAATCCTGTTCATATCCCTTGGAGTGGCAGGATTCTGGGGTTCCCAGATGCTGAGAATGTTAAAGAGGTTACACAGACGTTCAGAAAGAAAGAATCAGTCCTGTCATTGGCAGCTAAGAAGTCACATACCAGTGAATTTTACAACAGGGCAATTGCATAAATAGTGCGTATTCTGTTGAATGTGGATATATTTGGTTAAGATAACCCATGGGCACTGCCCTCCTCAACGGTTAGCTTTTGAATTATGCAACAACAAAATCACCTCTTCTATCCAAATATTACATGAATTCCCGATATTTTCCTGAATACGCTTATGACTGATAATCAAGAGCAGAAACCCATTTGCACTGTCAGCTGGCATTCCATCACTACAACCTCTCAGAATGACTTGAACTTGACATGCAGAGCAGAGAGAAGCGATTAGTAGCTTATTACAAACAATATGGCCTGCATCAATCCACTGCATTCATGTAATTAAATTCAGCATTAATTACTATTAATCTCCAAGGCCAGAAAGTAACATTGCAGAACTGGGGAATACTTTCATCAGCACAGTACTGAAGATAAATCTTGTGCCTCAATTATTCAGCATATACATATACAACTTAACTGGCTAACCACAGCCATCAGCTGGAAATATAATGATCCCAGAATTCAGGGGTTTTTATGGAAGGGTGCAAAGAGAGAGGGGAATTGAGCTGATCCTAACCATATTCCATTTCAGCCAGATCATTTTGCTTCAGAGATGAGAAGGACTTGTTCGTATCATCTCCCTACCTCCAATGTTGAATATTATGAAGGAAGAATGAAAAGGATGGGAATGCTAAGGTTCTGTAGGATATAGGGTCATGGAGTTATACAATGTAGAAACAGCACTTTGCCACACTATGTCTATGCCAAACAACAAACACCAAACCACATTAATACCATTTGCTTGCACTTCGTCCACAGCCTCCTGAACACTGGCATTGTAAGTGCTCATTTAGACGCTTCTTAAATGTTATGAGAGTACCTGCCCTCAGCACTCTCTCAGACAGAATATTTCACATTTTTACCAACCTCTGGGTGAAATATCTTTCTTCAGATCCTCTCTAAACTATTTCCTCCTCATTTTAACCTTATACTCTCTGGTCTGAGACATGTCTGTTGTGATGAAAAGATTCTCACAATCTGCTCTATTTGTGCTTCTCATTATTTATACACCTCAATCAGATCATCCCCCCTACCCCCACCTCAGCCTCCTCTGCTTCAGGCAGAACAAACCTAGCCCCTCCAGTCTCTCTTTATAAGTGAGATTTTCCAACATCCTGGTGAAACTCCCTTTCCCCATCTCCAGTGAAATCACATCCTTATGATAGTGTGACGACCAGAACTGGAGCATAATTTCCAGAATCCAGGGTAGCAGAGTCCTGATTGGGATAGTGAACTATCAGAACATGAATTGTCATTGAGGCAGTCCATAATGGAGTAGCTTTTGAAGGCTTCAGAAGTGAATACTTGGAATCCCTTTAAGGAGATTTGACCCACAGGGTCACTGCTAACGTTGGGGTGGGGGTTTTACTGACAAATTCATGGATTCTGTCATGACCGTGTTTGTTGTTTAATATGCTCTTGGGGGCTGTTTGACCTTAGCTTGACTGTTACCCATATTTATCTTGGGTGAATTCCAACTGCTTGTCAGAAGTTTGATATATCTTGTGTCACTCTTCTAACTTTGTATACTAAAATGTCTTGCTATTTGGTCAAAGCAGTAGAACCTTGTGATATTATTCACTTAATAAATGCCTGGGGTCTCATGCATTGCCTGATTTAAAGGAAAAGATTACTTGTCCCTAACCAGATCATAGCATAAAACTTGGACATCGCCCAGGATCATAACATTCTGAAGGTTTCAGATTTGTATCCTGTGGGGTCAATAAATGTGTGAATGGGTATAAGAAATAAGAACATGACAATGCCATTTGGTCCCTCAAGATTGCTCCACTATTCATTGCTGATCTTTTACCTCACTTTACCATCCCATATCTCTTGATTCCCTTAGTGACCAAAGATCTATTCATCTGTGTCTTGACTGTGTTCAACAAATGAGCTTTCCAAGCTCTCTAGGGGAAGAGAATTCAAAAATTCACAACTCTCTTCGAGAAGATTTTCCTCATCTCAGTCTAAAATGGTTGATCCCTTCTTCTGAGACATTACTCCCCATAGCTAGACTCTCCAGCTAAACTATTGAAGAATTTTATATGTTTCACAATGAGATCACCTGGTATTTTTCTAAATTCTACAGAATATATATGTTCTACACTCTCATCCCAGGTAACACTAGTGAATATTCAAGGCAACTCTCTATAGCTCGACACCCCTCCATAGGCAGGGAAACCAAACTTCCACCCAGTATCCAAGGAGCGATCTCACCTGAGGAAACCCTGTACAATTGTTGCAAGCTTCCTGGATTCTTATACTGCAAGCCCTCATATAATAAAGGCTGTAGCACGCCACTTTTCATTTTCAGAATCTAGCTCAGTTTGTGTTATGGGTTTGAATCAAATCGGTGAGGCAGGCAGAGTCTACTGAAGTTATTCCGGCGTGGCAGGGTGAAAATTTCAGATTACTACTTCCAAATTTCATCTATGAAGGAGCCTTGACTGAGGTCACTGCAGTCAAACTTCTAATCCAGTGTATTCAGTATCCCAGACAATACAATCTCATGTTCATATCCAGTTACTTAGCAACCCTCGCACTATAAACTAATCTCTACCTGTGTAATGAATTGGGAGATTTGTACAGAGCAATGTCTTGCAGATAAAAATGATCTTTAAATGGCTTTGTCCAGGATTACTGTGTGATACCACGCTTCCCCCAGTTTCTGTGTCATATCTTTGTATGCGAAATTTTTTAAAAGCTGATTGGCTCAAATTATGTATCTTTAAAACAACAGCAACAAATATGTCAGTCAGGTGACAGCCATGAAAAGCTATGCATCAAAAAATGGACATCAGCAACAATTAGAGACAAAACAAAAACTGCAGATGCTGGAATCCAAGGTAGACAAGCAAGAGGCTGGAAGAACACAGCAAGCCAGGCAGCATCAGGAGGTGGAGAAGCCGATGTTTTGGGTGTAACCCTTCTTTAGGACTGCAGAAGGTCCTGAAGAAGAGTGACACTTGAAACGTTGACTTCTCCACTTCCTGATGCTGCCTGGCTTGCTGTGTTCCTCCAGCCTCCTGCTTGTCTACTTAATCAGCAACAATTACCAAAGATAGACTGCGATGTTACACCATCCAAATATTTCTGACAATACCTTCATAAAGTTTTCCACTAAGTTCAGGAGTTAGAAACAATTGCATTGAGAGAGTGCCTTTTAGGATATCAAATCATGTTGCAAAGCGTTCTATGAACAATGAGGTACATGTTAAGTGTCAGCACCGTTATAATGTAGCAAACACAACAGTGAGTCTGTTACAGTAAGCTCCCACAAACAGCAATGGTTGTCTGCCAACACTTCACTGCACCCTGCCTTACAGCTTAGGGTAAAGTCTTAGCATAAAACTGAGATGAGGAAGGATTTCGTCACTCAAAGGGTTGACTGTGTTTGGGATTTTCTTCACCAATGAGTTATCAATGCTTCGTTGCTGGATATTTTCAAGGCAAGAGATTAATAGCTTTTTGGGTACAAAGGAATTCAGGGATAGTTAGGATAGTGATGGTAGGTGGCGTTACTGTCGAAGGACTGCATTGAATAATGGAGCAGACTTCAAGGCCGAACGGCCATCCACTCATCATGTTCATTCATTTCTGAATGCATTCCTATTTTAAATCTTGTACTGTTTGGGATAGATTTGCAATACTCTATCAGCATGCCTTTTGCAATTATGTCACCTGTACCTTGGGGTACTGACTGCAGGCTGCACCTTGCGGCTAGTTCAATGATGGACACAGCACAGAAAACATGGTATTGAACTGAACATAGTGTCAGAAGTGCAGCTGAGATTGAGTGTTGAAGAATTGTGCAGAAGCACAGCTAGGCAGAATGTCAAAGTGTGTTCTGAGCTGAGAAAGCTGCCACTGAAAAAAAAACAAAGAAACAAGTTGCAGCTCAAACAGTGAATAAGACTATGGCCACAATGTTTCCTCTCCTAGCTCCAGTTCAAATAAAAGTGATTTGAAGCAGAACTGGCAGCTTTTCCTATGCATGGTGACAAAATTAGGAAACTGCATCATATGTTCTTAACAAGTCAGAGTAACATTTTTAACACTGCTGGTGAGAGACTATTTCAGTGTACTGAAAAATGACAACTAAGGCTGCCTTAATTTAAGTACAGAGATTAGGTATTGACAGTAAAACATCTTCGCCTGGACCCTGAAAAGATGAAAGCAGCCACACAACAATCTGTTGGATTTTCAAATATTTAGCAAAATTCTTGTCCAATTTGCTGTTGGAGTGTGAGCCATTATGCTAACCCACTCCCAAGGATGTGCAGAAGTACTAGGGCAAGATGTAAGAAACATCATTCACTATTATCAAGCAGTTAATGACAGCAACACGAGTGCTGAAATATCATGAGAAAAGTTTTGAAGTCACTCTGCAGCATGATGCCAGCAAGACAGGACTTGGGGCAAACCTAATACAACTAGGACAACCGATTGAATTTCCATTCAGATCAAGAAAGATTGCCAGACCATTGCTTTTGCCTGTGAACATTTTTATCAATACCTCCTTGGAAAACACAAAGTGGCAGTCTAGTCTGACTGCAAGTCACTTCAATGAATTTTACTGCTTGTTCCAAAGCTTCTATAAAGAATGTTACTCTACTTACAGAGATAGCCTCTGGAGGTGATGTACAAGCAAGGAAAGCAGACACATGTCACTCACATGCTTTCAAGAGCAGAACTCTTTATAAGGAAGGTAAAGGATACGACAAAAGTGTGAAGCAACAATTTGGAAGTCATCAACCCTGTGGAGACATTGAATCTGGCAGACAGTGCATTTCTCAAACCAAGCAACTTATCCAACAAGATGTAACTCTCCAAGAAGTTGCAAGCAGTAGTGATGCAAAGATGGCCTGAAAGCATCAACACATACGTTTTAGTATTTGAATATATTGGGCACACACAGATGAACTGATAGCCCAAGATGGAATTTAGTACAGAAGAAATAGAGTCATTATCTTGAGTAAGTTGAGAGGAAAGATCCTAAAGTGTATCCAAACAAACCACAAAGGAATTAACACAAGTGACTGGAAGGCAAGTGATGTACTCTATAGGTCAAATATAAGCAATGAAAACAAGGTACACAACAGGCAGTGCTTGTAATGAGTATCAAGCTAAGCAAGCTAGAGAGCCATTGATGAACCGTGCTATCCCAGATAGATCACACTTACAGGAATTGATTATCTTATCACAGTAGATTACTATTCTGAGTAACGCGAGGTCAACTAGCTGACTTCAATGACTATTGGCAAGATTGTCACATGTCTGAAAGCACATTTCAGTCATTAAGCCATTCCTGACATTTGTTGGGCAACAGTGGTTAATGGAATCATCAAATCCCGACAGTATGCAAGCAGGCTATTCGGCCCATTGAGTCCACACTGACCCATTGAAGAGCATTGCACTCAAACCCTGTAACCTTGCATTTCCTATGGCTAACCTACCTAATTAGCACATTGCTGACACTTTGGGCAATTTAGCTTGGCCAATCCACTTAACCTGTACATCTTTGAACTGTGGGAGGAAACCAGAGCACCTGAAGGAAACCCATGCAAACATGGGGAGAATGAGACCCAGACAGTTGCCCAAGGCTGGAATTGAACCAATGTGCCTGGCGCTGTGAGACAACAGCGCTAACCACCAAGCTACCATGCCACCCAGTAGTTCTCAGTTCACCAGTGAAGCATTCAGCTGCTTCATAAAGGATTGGGAAATTCAATGCCATTCAACATCTCTAAACCATCCCGAATTGAATGGAAAGGTTGAGGCAGCAGAGGAAATTGCCAAAGGAATCATGTCCCTCAGTCAAGGATCCTGGTGGGAGCTATGGCATAAATCTTTCTACTGAAAGCTACTGGCTTATCCGGTAGCAGCAGCTCCTTTAAATGTGGAAACTGTGACCAGTGCTGGAACACTTACTGAGAACTCAGGACTTAGAAACAGCCCAGGACACAGATACGCAATGATGGGAGGGGCTTTGCAGATTGAAGGGGGTTGGCAGCAACAAAAGATTAGTGGCTCTTAGTGCGTCCCCATCCTGATGTTGCATCCCTCAATCAGGCACCAAATGCCTTTCAAAATGGGACTCACTCCCTTTCCCAACTCATCACTCAGGGACCAGAAGCAGACTACACAGTTTTACCTGCCATGCACACCAATTGCTAAATGTCATTAGGTTCTCCTGCCAATTGTGGCAACAGGATGAGGCCCATAAGTAGTTAACTGACCACATAAGAGGGCCTCGATTGGTGACATTTCAGGGTGGGAAATTTCTGACGTGGACCCACCCTTGCAGGTTCCAAACAAGCTCCGAGAGTAGTCATTAAAACTCCACCCACAGCAAACAACAGAGAGACAGAAACATTGACCCTACTCCCCTGTTTAAGAGCAGCAATGCCAGGGCAGTCTTGCCAGTCTATAAGAAAACCCTCAGCTTCATTTAGCAGATTGCTTTTGTCTCTTCTTGCTGCCTATCGTGGCTCTGTTCACCAAATGAGTTACTCCATCTGGAAGGGTGGTACATTTTCTCAGTGCGTGAGAATCCTTTTAAGGCACAATAGCCAGAGATTTGCTTATATAAAATTCAAGATATGGCAACAGAAAGGACTGCTATGCATATTTGCAAAAGGACTATTACGAAAGCAGCAGTTGCCATGCGTTACAGCAGACTGGCTGAAAGCCATGAAAACTGATGTTAGAAGAACTGACTGTCCCTGGCCCTCCCACCGCCCTCCCACCATTCCCCCCCCCTGACCCCCACACCCCCACATGCAGACACCTATCTAGCCCCCTTGTTTACGACGAAGCTACAAATCTGTTTCCCTGTCCACAATTGTTAAACACTAGATCTTTTCTCAGGTGCATTGCCGCCAAGAGCCCATATACTGCACAATAAATTTCCAGTCTCTTCTATCCAACAACTCTTGCGCTAAAAGCAAATCTCTAACAGTCAGTGACTCTGGCAGTGCAATCTGATTTGTAAAATTAGCTTGTCTCTTTTTATCAGGTTTCAGGTCTCTCACTGGTACTGCCAGACTTGGATTCACTGTTAATTTCAGCTATCTGCACCATTCGTAATTTAAAAAAAAGAAAGATCTGCAGAGAATGAAAATCAGAAACAAAAATAGAAATTGCTAGAAAAACTCAGCAGGTCTTGCAGCATCTCATACAGTAACCCTACAGTGTGGGGCAGGCCATTTGGCCCATTGAGTCCACACTTAGTGTCCCTATCCCTGTAATCCTGCATTCCCTATGGCTAACCCACCTAACCTGTACATCCCTGGACACTATGGGCAATTTAGCATGTCCAATCCACCCCTACCTGCACATCTTTGGACTGTGGAAGGAAACCAGAGTACCCAGAGGAAACCCATGCAGATACAGGGAGAACGTGCAAACTCCGCGCAGTTGTCCGAGATGGAATAGAGGTCTCTGGCGCTGTGAGCCAGCAGTGCCAACTACTGAGCCAAGATTAGAGTGGACCTGTCCGACCTGTCAATCTTTCTTCCCACCTATTTGCTCCAACGTCCTCTCCGACCTATCACCATCACCCCCATCTCCATCCATATACTGCACTCTCAGCTACCTTCTCCCCAGTCCCACTCCCTTCCCATTTATTTCTCCACCACCCGAGGCTCCCAGCCTCATTCCTGATGATGGGCTTTTGCATGAAACATTGATTTCCCTGCTCCTTGGATGCTGCCTGACCTGCTGTGCTTTTCCAGCGCTACTCTAATCTTGACTCTAACCTTCAGCATCTGCAGTACCCACTTCTGCCTAATTACTGAGCCACCATGCCACCCAGAGAAAGTATAATTAACATTTCAGGTCGGCTGACTTTTCTTCAGAAAACAATTGTTGGTTATGTATCAGAATTTTAAATTTAGACCTTAGAACATTTTTGCATCTAAAAATCAAAATTTGAACTGTGCATTAATTTTTGTACTTCACAAAATATCAAAGTCTCGCACTGTTTGTAATACTTGTCTGTGGTGAAAGAAAAAATTTGATCAGGAAAAATGCTGTCTAGAGATGAGCTGCTGAAGATTGTTGGACATGAGCAGCTTTTGAAACAACTGCAGTAAGGAGGCCAACATTGACTCAATATGTTAATTTTCCATTGAATTATTCCTGCTGCACTGACAGTAATTTGGGAGAGTTTGGTTTCTTTACAGTTGTAAAGTGGAAATTAATGTGTGTGGACCATTCTATATGCAAATATGAAATAGTGGCAGGCAGAAGGGGTGTTTCAAACAAATAAACAATCCATTATTCTTCTCAGCCTGATTACCGCCTTGGCTGGGTGTCCCTGCATGGTTCAAAGAGATTATTTATTAATGCTTTAAGATGTTAAATTGTCAGTCGAACATCTGCAATTTCAACACAGGTTCTGACTTTTCTTCAGGTAACAACTGCAAAAGTATTTGTCTCACAATCCTCTGTAAATAAGTTTAAAGTTGCTAGCAACATAGATACATTTAAGTAGAAGCGGGATAAGTGAAGGAGTCATAAAGGTTTACAGCACGGAAGCAAGCCCTTCAGCCCAACTTGTTCCATACTGCCCAGTTTTCATAATTAAATTAGTCCCATTTGCCTGCATTTGATTCACATCCCTCCACACCTATTCCATCTATGTACCTGTCCAAATGTATCTTAAATGACAAAATTGTACTCGCCTCCAAATCTACCTCTGGCAGCTCGATCCATCATATTCTGTGTGAAAAGATTGCCCCTCTCAAACCTTTTGTATCTCCCTCTTCTCACCTTAAGCCTATGCCTTCTAGTTTTAGACTCTTCTACTATGTGTAAAATACCTCTCTCTACAAGGTCATCCCTCAGTCTTCAACGCTCCAGAGAAAAAGTCCCAGCCTATCCAGCATCTCCTTATAACTCAAACCTTCCTGTCCAGGTAGCATCCTAGTAAATCTTATCTGTACTCTTTCCAGTTTAATTATATCCTTAAAATAGTCTTGCACAGCTGCAACAAGACATTTCAACTCCTATACTCAATGCTCTGACCGATGAAAGTAAGCATGCCGGAAACCTTCTTCAACACCCTGTCTACCTGTGACTCCACTTTCCATATAGCTATGAACCTGTAGCCCTTGATCTCTTTGTTCTCATTCTCCACGACCCTACCATTGACTGTATAAGTTCTGCCCTAGTTTGACCTACCAAAATGCAACACCACATCTAAATTAAACTTCATATGCCAATCCTCAGCCCACTGACCCAATTGATCAAGATCTCACTGCATTCCCAGATAACATTCTTCATTGTCCATTATACCATCAATCTTGGTGTTATCTGCAAACGTACCCATCATATCCACTAATTTCTCATTCAAATCATTTATATACCTAAAAAATAACAGTGACCCAGTACAAATGCGTGTGGCACACCGCTGGTCACAGGCCTCCAGTTTGAAACACAACCGTCGACCACCACCCTGTCTCTACCTTCAAACCAATTTTGTATCCATTTAGCTAGCTGTCCCTGGATCTCATGAGATTTAATACTGGATTAGTGGTGCTGGAAGAGCACAGCAGTTCAGGCAGCATCCAACGAGCAGCGAAATCAACGTTTCGGGCAAAAGCCCTTCATCAGGAATAAAGGCAGTGAGCCTGCAGCATGGAGAGATAAGCTAGAGGAGGGTGGGGGTGGGGAGAGAGTAGCATAGAGTACAATGGGTGAGTGGGGGAGGGGATGAAGGTGATAGGTCAAAGAGAAGAGGGTGGAGTGGATAGGTGGAAAAGAAGATAGGCCGGTCGGACAAGTCAAGGAGACAGTAAGTGAACTGGAAGTTTGAAACTAGGATGAGGTGGGGGAAGAGGAAATGAGGAAGCTGTTGAAGTCCACATTGATGCCCTGGGGTTGAAGTGTTCCGAGGCGGAAGATGAGGCGTTCTTCCTCCAGGCGTCTGGTGGTGAGAGAACGGCAGTGAAGGAGGCCCAGGACCTCCATGTCCTCGGCAGAGTGGGAGGGGGAGTTGAAATGTTGGGCCACGGGGCGGTTTGGTTGATTGGTGCGGGTGTCTCGGAGATGTTCCCTAAAGCGCTCTGCTAGGAGGCGCCCAGTCTCCCCAATGTAGAGGAGACCACATCGGGAGCAACGGATACAATAAATGATATTGGTGGATGTGCAGGTGAAACTTTGATGGATGTGGAAGGCTCCTTTAGGGCCTTGGATAGAGGTGAGGGAGGAGGTGTGGGCACAGGTTTTACAGTTCCTGCGGTGGCAGGGGAAAGTGCCAGAATGGGAGGGTGGGTCGTAGGGGGGTGTGGACCTGACCAGGTAGCCACGGAGGGAACGGTCTTTGCGGAAGGCGGAAAGGGGTGGGGAGGGAAATATATCCCTGGTGGTGGGGTCTTTTTGGAGGTGGCGGAAATGTCGGTGGATGATTTGGTTGATGCGAAGGTTTGTAGGGTGGAAGGTGAGCACCAGGGGCGTTCTGTCCTTGTTACGGTTGGAGGGGTGGGGTCTGAGGGCGGAGGTGCGGGATGTGGACGAGATGTGTTGGAGGGCATCTTTAACCACGTGGGAAGGGAAATTGCGGTCTCTAAAGAAGGAGGCCATCTGGTGTGTCCTATGGTGGAACTGGTCCTCCTGGGAGCAGATACGGCGGAGGCGGAGAAATTGGGAATACGGGATGGCATTTTTGCAAGAGATAGGTTGGGAAGAGGTGTAATCCAGGTAGCTATGGGAGTCAGTGGGTTTGTAAAAAATGTCAGTGTCAAGTCGGTCGTCACTAATGGAGATGGAGAGGTCCAGGAAGGGGAGCGAGGTGTCAGAGATAGTCCAGGTAAATTTAAGGTCAGGGTGGAATGTGTTGGTGAAGTTGATGAATTGCTCAACCTCCTCGCGGGAGCACGAGGTGGCGCCAATGCAGTCATCAATGTAGCAGAGGAAGAGGTGGGGAGTGGTGCCGGTGTAATTACGGAAGATCAACTGTTCTACATAGCCAACAAAGAGACAGGCATAGCTGGGGCCCATACGTGTGCCCATGGCTACGCCTTTGGTCTGGAGGAAGTGGGAGGATTCAAAGGAGAAATTGTTAAGGGTGAGGACCAGTTCGGCCAAACGAATGAGAGTGTCAGTGGAAGGGTACTGTTGGGGACGTTTGGAGAGGAAAAAACGGAGGGCTTGGAGGCCCTGGTCTTGGCGAATGGAGGTGTAGAGGGATTGGATATCCATGGTGAAGATAAGGCGTTGGGGGCCGGGGAAACGGAAGTCTTGGAGGAGGTGGAGGGCGTGGGTGGTGTCTCGAACGTATGTGGGGAGTTCCTGGACTAGGGGGGATAGGACAGTGTCAAGGTAGGTAGAGATGAGTTCAGTGGGGCAGGAGCATGCTGAGACAATGGGTCGGCCAGGGTGGTCAGGCTTGTGGATCTTGGGAAGGAGGTAGAACCGGGCAGTGCGGGGTTCCCGGACTATGAGGTTGGAAGCTGTGGGTGGGAGATCTCCTGAGGTGATGAGGTTCTGTATGGTCTGGGAGATGATGGTTTGGTGATGGGGGATGGGGTCATGGTCGAGGGAGCAGTAGGAAGAGGTGTCCTCGAGTTGGCGTTTGGCTTCAGCGGTGTAGAGGTCAGTGCGCCAGACTACCACTGCGCCCCCTTTATCCGCTGGCTTGATGGTGAGGTTGGGATTGGAGCAGAGGGATTGGAGGGCTGCGCGTTGTGAGGGTGAGAGGTTGGAGTGGGGGAGGGGGGTAGACAGGTTGAGGCGGTTAATGTCCCGGCGGCAGTTGGAAATGAAGAGGTCGAGGGCAGGTAATAGGCCAGCGCGGGGTGTCCAGGTGGATGCAGTGTGTTGGAGGTGGGCGAAGGGGTCCTCGGAAGGTGGGCGGGAGTCCTGATTGTGAAAGTAAGCTCGGAGGCGGAGGCGACGGAAGAATTGTTCGATGTCACGGCGTGTATTAAATTCATTGATGCGTCGACGGAGGGGGATGAAGGTGAGTCCTTTGCTGAGGACTGATCGTTCATCCTCAGTGAGGGGGAGGTCTGGGGGGATGGTGAAAACTCGGCAGGGCCGGGAGCTGGGATCTGGTGTGGGTGTGGAGCTGGGAGTGGGGTCGGAGCCAGTACCTGGAGTGGGTGTGATGGTGGGGGGAATGGGGGTGGAGGCATGAGCAGGGGTAATGTTCCCCTCGGAGGTCTGGGGTGTGGGGATAGTGACAGTGGGGTCTGTGGGGGGCGTGTCAGCAGAATGCAGGTGAGTGGCGCTGGTGGAGGCGGAAGTGGTGGTGATCATGGCAGTAGGGGTGGCGGGAGTCACTGAGCATGTGGCATCAGCGATGATGTGAGGGCCGGAAGTGGCTGTGGGAGTGGCCATGATGTGGGCGGAAGTGACATCATCACTCAGCGTGGGGGTGGTAGCTGCGTCAGCCGCATGGCTAATGGCGTTTCCGAGGCCAGGGGAATCTTCTGGAATGTTTGAGGAGCGCTGGTTATGGAGGTGGGTGGATAAAAGTTTGTTGTACTTACAGTTTTTGATGTTTGAGATGGAATTGAAATACTGTTTGTTGAGAGTATGAATTCTCCTGAGGATGTAGTACAGAGTGGGTCCTTTGCAATTCTGAGAGAGTGTGGCCCTCAGCTGAGGCAGGGCTGACTGGAGAGAGGTTAGGTGCCGGCGCATTGCTGCAAGCGTGGAGCGGAGGATCTTGAAGGAGAACTGTTGCTGGTGTTTTTGAATCTGTAGTCTGTACTGTTTGTCCTATTCGGGTCCGAACTCTGCTGGTTTAAAGGTGGTCTGGAGTCCGTGTGGGATGAGTTGGTTACGGAGGCAGGCACTGAGGAAGCAAATGTGGCTGTGGTACCGAGTTTGTTTCACAACATGGTTGAAGAGCTTCAGAGCAGAGGAAATGACCTGGGAGTTGCAGTGGGAGAGGGACTCCCTGAGATTCTTGTAGAGAGAGGAGGAAAACTTCTTCAAGGCAGGCATCCTTGCATCTGCAGTCATTGTTTTTACCTCATGAGATTTAACCTTACTCAACAACCCACCATGTAGTATCTTGTCGAAGGCCTTGCTAAAGTCCATGTAGACAACACCTACTGCATTTGCCTCATCTACTTTCTTGGTCACCCCCTTCAAAAAAACTTAATTCAAATTCATGGGACACAATTTCCTATTTACAAAACCACGCTGACCATCCTAAATGAGTCCTTCCTCTCCAAATGCCTGTCTCTCAGAATCCCCTCTAACATCTTACCGACCATTGAGATAGGCTCATCAGTCTATAGTTCCCAGGCATTTCCCTGCAGCTTTTCTCAAATAATGGCACAACATTAGCTACTCTCTTATCTTCGGATACTTCACCTGTGGTTGTTGATGATACGAATATCTCTGCTAGGAGCTTCACAATTTCCTCCTTAGCCTCCCATAAAGAGAAAGAAAGGAATAGAAGGATGTGTTGAAATTGTGGAATGAATTTGGCGAAAAGAGGCTCAGAGGAACGCAAACTTCAGCAGGGACAAGTTTGGGTGAAATGGCCTCTTTCATTGTAATTTGCTTGTAAACCTAGTCTCCATAAATTTTGCATAGGATATTCAGCTTGACATCAGATCCGTCAGGTATCAGGAAGGGAACACGAAGTAATAATGCTCCACAGGAGCAATGACAGAGTCGGAGGAAGATACTGAGACACCTGCGAGTCAGTGTTTGCCATAAGATAGCACACACAGAGAATTTGGAAAAGACATGTAGGGAGATGGCTTCAATTTTAAAGTTCTCATCTTTGTTTTCAAAATCCTAGGACTCCTTGAACCCTCTCTTTCTCTGTAAGTTTGTCCAGAAACCTGGGCAGTTCTCCAATTCACATACCCTGTTTTAATTGCTCCACCCTTGGAGATCGTGTCTTCAGCTGATTGGCCCGTAAGCTCTGGAATTCTTTCCCTAAACCTCTCTCTCCACCTTTAAGACGTTCCTTAAAACCTACCTCATTGACCAAGATTCTGGTCACCTGCCCTAATTCCCTTCTTTGTCGCATAATGCCATGTTTTATTCGACAACAGCCATGTGAAACAGCATATTGCAGTGTTAAAGGTGCTACAAGAATGCAAATACTTGCTGTTGAGAAGGAGAAAGCATCAATAAAGGGGACAGAGAAACTGAAGCCATGTTAATGGCAACGAAAACAAACTGATATAGTATTTAATCACATTCTATTTTACAAAATACCTTCAGGAAACGTGCACAACAAAGAAATATCTACAAAAAACAGACAGTTTGAACGATGTCAACAATTATGGAGCCCTGCAGGATGAAAACAAACCTTTTGGTCCATCCCGTCTGCGCCTATCAGATAACCTAAATTAATCTAATTACAGTTGCCAGTATCTGAAAAAATTATATTTTGACTGAAAACTTTTCAGGCTTTTCGGTTGCTTACAGCAAGGGCGGCACAGTGGCTCAGTGGTTAGCACTGCTGCCTCACAGCACCAGGGATCCGGGTTTGATTCCAGCCTCGGGTGACTGTCTGTGTGGAGTTTACTCATTCTTCCTGTATCTGTGTGGATTTCCTCCGGGTGCTCTGGTTGCCTCCCACAGTCCAAAGATGGGCAGGTTAGGGTGGATTAGCCATGCCAAATTGCCCAAAGTGTCTAGGGATATGCAGGCTAGGTGGGTTAGCCATGGGAAATCCAGGGTTACAGGGCTAGGGTGGGAGGTCTGGGTGGAATGCTCTTCAGAGGGCCGATGTGGATTCGATGGACCAATTGGCTTGCTTCAGCACTATAGGGATTGTATTAAATGAATTTTGTAATCGTGGAGTAATTGGTAGCTCGCCCCAGTTACAGGAACATCACTTTCTATTCTGAGAGAAAGAGATGTACAAGCAAGAAAATGGTGTGTTTATATTTCTTTTCAAATGTAATTGCATGTTGAGGGAACTGTCCTGTCAGATAGGGTTCATATATGACACTTCCTCCTTTTCCTTTTATCTTCACTTCAGAAATACGACCTCTCTCTGCTAGTCTTCCAACTGATGCCTTCAAGGCTTTTGCGTGACCCTTTATCCTTAAAGTAACAACTGAGGGAATACCTGCAAATGGCCCAGTAATGCAGCACAATGAGGAATCAACCATAATCCCTAAACTACAGCAATATGCCACACAGATCAAATTACATCAATGTCATCCTGCACAATTCATCCTGTAGCAATCTCATATCACACTAGTCAAAGCACAGTATAACAGGACATGTTCGATGGAATTAGACAATGTACAATGTAAACATCAAAGGGAAGTGGCATTAAAAAGTGCTGCATTGCAGAGAACTAACTGTAAATACACTGTTGCTTTCTCTGCTGTTGCTACAAGTGTCGGAATCAGTGAAACATGAGCACACTGACGTTCTGCCAAAAGATAAATGGAAGAAAGTTTTGAAAAAATTTTGGATTCTTTTTCTGCTACAATGTTGAAAGACATGAGCATGCAGAAACTCTAAAATCACTGATAGCAAATCCCTTTCTCATTCTCTGGATTGGCAACAAAGATGTCAACAAAAACAAGGAATTCTGTATTAAAAACATGCTGAAAGTTTTAAATAAAAACAGGAAGTGCTGGAGATACTCAGACAGTCTAGCAGCAAGTGGAGAAAGAGAAACAGAGAGCTGAATCTTCCAATTTTTTTTTGGCAAAGTCCCAGTTGAATCGAGCATTTTGGAGGCTTCATCTCTGCAAAGGCCAGCGATATTCTTTGCTGCAAGGCACCAAACCCACCTTATTAATGACCTATCCCGTTCTGATAAAATCCGTCTCTTTCAATTCCTGCCCCTTCTTACCAAATGCCCTTTTCAGAACAACTCATCACTGAGTAAATATCTGATGCAGCATCTCTGGCATCTGCGCCCTATTTAAAAGGATGCTATGTGTCCGGACAATGAATTCCAAAGCTGCCGTACTCAGTGATACCACACCCTGGCAGCCTGATAACTGCAAGAAGGTCAATGACCTTTTCTGCTGCAGCCTCATACTCTACCTGCCTCTCTCTTTATGCATTCAACACCCACCAAGGCTCATGCTCTGCTATTCTGACTACTCCCTGCAACATCATCTCTCACTTGCTCTTGCTCACCTCCCAATCTCCGACATCACTTATCCTGCATGTCCTCTGTACTCTTTACTCACTCCTTCGGAACACCGGAACACCTCTTGACCACCTAAACAACACTAACAGCCGTGCCATCCATTTTCTTCTCACTGAATCCCTCCCTTCCTCCTAATTATAGGAAAGGACAGCCCATAATGGTACAGGAAGTACCTGGATGGGTGGAGAAGGACTCGATATCAGGCTCCTCACCCACAATTTGGAGAGAATCCTGTCCCTTGCAGAAGAAGACCAGGACCATTCCTGCAAGGATACCGAAACATCCAAGTCTCATAACTGGGTAAGTACCATTCTTTTTTCTGCTTCAACTCTCACAACGACCCCATTCATTGTACGCTGTCTAACCATTGGCCGTAATGCTTTCTCTCTCTTCTGTCTTGCACATGTCTACAACCTTCAGTGGAGAAAAAGCCTGCCCTGCTAGAAACCGCCTCCTTGTTGCCTGACGATGGAAGTACTGAGGCCTGAGAACAAGGCTGTTTCAGTCATTCCCACCAAGTCAGAAGCTGACACTTTGGTACGAACACCAGATTTAGAAAGTTTGAAAGCACAATCATACTGAGACAGCTCCACATCTGGCAGAGTAAGCAAAGTTCCAGGCCATTGGCACTCAGAAGGTTGCTGGAGATGAGGTAGCTGCTTAACCACAGGCAGAACCCTGTAGTAACATCAATCAGGGACTTCGTTCATATGAACAGGGTGCAACAGGAGCAGCAGACAGTATGTGGGATGTAATGGGCCACATTGCCCAGAGGCTACAAGAATGCAGCTATGTTATGGGGACTCAACTGCTCCAAGCATGTGACTGTCTGGCTGCCTGCATACACAGGTTGGCAGCTACCATGGAGTTGAAAAATGTGGTGCTGGAAAAACACAGCAGGCCAGGCAGCATCCGAGGAACAGGAGAATTGACGTTTCGGGCGTAAGCCCTTCTTCAGCCCAAAACGTCGATTCTCCTACTCCTCGGATGCTGCCTGGCCTGCTGTGATTTTCCAGCAACACATTTTTCAACTCTGGTCTCCAGCATCTGCAATCCTCACTTTCTCCTAGCTACCATGGAGTGCCAGGTCCAGCACCCTCACAGTCTGAAGGGCATACACCTGCACTCCATTGGCCCAGCTACTGGTCCTCAGGAATGAAGGCATGGTACAAGGCAATAAGGAACCCAGCATGCTATCCAGATTATCCTCCCTCAAAAAGAGACAGGACAGTGCTAGGTGGCACTCCACTGGAGGAAGAACCACACAGGTCATTGTTTCCATGGTCAGCTTACCATATATCATTTGAACAAATGTGAGGTGTCAGGTTTGCTTCTGATTCAAGGAGGACGGCAGTGATTCAGGAAATAGCATGATGCTGCAGGATATAAAGGTCTAGAGAAGGTAAAACAGCATCTTCAAAATCTACCTGCAGTAAAATATCTAATACCCACCAATCTGTGGCACGCGTTAGTTCAGGGCACAGGTATCCCAACTTTAAACATTCTGATAGTGAACTGCTTCTTCAAGAAGCCAAAATGTCAGAGTCTATGCCCCTACCTTCCAGCAAGGTTCAGGAATAAACATGGCTATCAATTACAATGACTCCCCTTTACATGGTGTTGAAGCATTTGAATTATTTACCATCACTAATTATAAGGTTAAGAACTGGAGGACACTGATTTAAGGTGATTGACAGAAGGGCCGATGCAGCATGAGCAAAATCAATTTTTTTCAGCAAATAGTTAGGATCTGGAGTACACTAACTGAGAATGCCAGTGGCAGCAGGTTTGATCATGGCTTTCGAAAGACAGTTGCATAAGCACCTAAACAGAAAAAACAATCCAGGCTATGAGGAAAGGACGGAGGAATGGGATTTGCTGACTTGGTCTTGTAGAGAGCTACACAGACTTGATGGGTCAAATGGTATTGTTCTGTGATGCAACCATTCTATGATTCTAGGTATTGTAATGATGTTCATACCTCTGAGCCTTGATTTGGAGGTACACTTCACAGCTCATAACACTATCTTCCCACAAAGGTCCTTCACAGAATTAACTGCTTCTTGTACCAGTGCATCTGAACATTGTGAGTATGTGCCAAGTGGTAGCTACTATCATTACTGCTGACTGACCTCAGCCACTTTCAGCAGTTATAATTGTGCCCATGTATCGATTTATTCCATTTCTTCACGGGGAGTGTACATTCAGAGGAATCCTGAAAGAAATAGATTTTGCCACCTCTGCTCTGAACTCCAGTCAAGATGTGGGTAATGCCAAGACTCTTAATGATTGTATTGATCAGCGCCTTGGCACATCAGCCTCTTCAATTAACAAGATATGTTGAATTACAAAATTGCACTGTGCAGAGTAGTGAATTTTCACTTGGTTTCCTATCTAATGGAGGCACTCCAATCATTTTATTTTGTTAGTCCATCCAGTCAATGAGGTACAAAGTACACTGCCATTAACAAATGATCAAGAAGCAAGGCTGGTGCTTTGAGGTAATTAATACAGCACACAACTCATAAAAGTCTACTGTGGAGGTCAATCAAGTTGCTTCAAAGTATCCACATTATTTAAAATATTGAGCCCTTCGAAGTTTGTGAGTAGAATCCATTTTTTGAGCGATAAAACTGAGCAGATTAATTGATATGAGCTCAGCCACAGAAAACACATGTTTTCAGAGTTCCCATATCTCAACAGTATTCTTTTATTCTGCCTATAAAGATGCAATTGCTGTCTAGTCAAATAAAGCACGAGTACTTGGGGGTTAGATTCCCAATTAGGATCCTAGTGTCTTGTGGAACCGCCACCATCCTCATGAAGAAAAGGAAAATTAATAATTCCACTTAAAGGCAGAGAATTTAGAAAGATACAAAATCAATGTCACAGGAGGAGACCATCCAGAGGGAGTCAATAACAGCTACACAAGCCAGAACTAAAGCTTGAAGCTTGAGCCTCTTAAAAGGAATGCCCAACAAGGATCAATATGTTACTTTATCCAGCTTCCCCTATTAGCCAAACTCTTGATACTGATAGGCAGTAACACACTCAGGGAAGAAAAGTATTGAACAACCTGAAAGTATATTAGATAATGAGAAGTCATAAAACATTGAGCATTGTAATGAAAGTTGGGGGGGTTGGAGGGGCTATTCAATTATGATTTGTTAATTTGCTGTAGGCCATGATAAACTACAGGCTGATTATAAAGCTTCTGGGGCACCATTCTGCAGTAACATAGAGCAACTGACAAGGAGGCAGGGCTCCATGATCAACCACAGTCTATATGAGAATTGAACTGGCTCCACCTGCAAAGCTCTATTCTAGTCAGCTGAGCCAACTGACCACCTTTTTTTCTTCATTCTGTCAGCAGATGGAGGTGTCTCTGACAAGGCCAACATCTGTTGCCCATCCCTTATTGCTCTTGAACTGAGTAACTTGCTAGACTATTTCAGAAGGTAGTTTAAAGTCAGTCACATTGTCAATCACTAAAGTCATGATTAGGCCAGCCCTGGTAAGTACAGCAGATTTCCTTCCCATGAGAACACTGGCAAACCAGATGGGATTTTATAACAACTGATGATACTTGTCAGGATCACCATTACTGAGATGAGTGTTATATTCCAAACTTATTTACTGAATGTACATATCACTAGCTGTCAGGTTAGATTGATAGGTTATAATATAATATTGTGATAGGTGACCTAACATCTCATGAGAAGCACCAATCTCTCTCATTACCAAGTGCCATATTGCAGAACAACATAGAAGGAACATTCTACCATTTGCTTTCACAGCTACAATGAGAAATTGTTGGAATATTCACTGTGACTTTTTAAATTTATAATCTTTGTACTTTATTTTCCAAAGTGGCTTACATAAGCTTTAATTATGGACAAGGAGAGGTGAATTAAATTATTCTTCCTCTGTCATTGATATTAGTGATTTATTTTTCCTTGAGCAATTTCTGCTCTGCATTTCCAGATTTCTTTGCTCCTTTATCACACTTTGGTTCTTACTTTTCAAGGACTTTGAGAGGAAGGAGGACCCATATCGGGTGTCCAAAGATGTGCAGACTGATTGGTCAAGCTAAATTGCCCATATTGTCTGGGGATGTGCAGGCTAGGTGCGTTAGCCATGGGAAATGCAGGGTTATAGGGAGGGTGTAGGGAGAATGGGTTTGCGTAGGATGCTCTTTCGAAGATTGGCGTGGACCTGATGGGCCAAATAGCTGCTTCCACACTGTAGGGATTCTGTGATTCTAATTACAGGTTGCAACCCTGGATCACCTACAGGCATTTGGAACTTCTAACTCCAAATGTATTTTTTAAACAAAGGACTGCTACAGCCAAACAAATTTATGCAGATTTAAATTCAGTGGCACTTTAGGGAGAGAGAGACCCCACAATGTCACACCTGATGTCAAAGCTTCAAAGGGATGAACTCAAAAGGGGGTATTGCACTGTAAATTGAGCTGTTATCTCCGGGGACAGATAAAAACAAATTGCTGGAGAAGTTTCTGAAATGTTGAAGACATTAAATGTTGTCATTTTTCTCTCCAGAGATGTTGCCAGTCCTGCTGAGTTTCTCCAGCAATTTCTGTCTTTGTTTCTTTCAGATCTCCAGCCCTACACTTTTTGTTTTATTTAATCCTAATCTCCCGAGTGATCTCAGACTATATACAATGGAAGAAAAAACAGTAGTCTTGGTGAGAAACATGTCTTGTGTCTTCCCTCAACAAGAATGTCCAAGAACAGAGGTCAGAAGCCAGTTCACCCTTAGTTTATGTGTGTTAGTGAAAGAAGATGAGCTGATGACCTGAGGGGCTCAGCTGAGCCAGTGAGTTGAGGCACTCATGCATAACCACCAATGTACTGGGAAAGTACAAAGAACCATCCACTAGTCAAGTCAGGTGGCCAGCTACCATGAAATGGAAACTTAGAAAAGAATTTTAACCAACTTGCAAAGACAAAAATCCTGAAGTCACCTACTTAACTATCAAAGACCATTATCTACTTTTTACTCATGACCCAGAGACTGACCCATATATCTTTTAACTTTTATCTTTTTAAATCATCCTTCTCATTTCTAACCTACGCACATGTATACTGTGTTATTATTTCATAGAATCATAGATCAGTGAGGAAGCAAGCCATTTGGCCCATCGAGTCCACACCAACCCTCCAAGGAGCATCCCACCCACACCCACACCCTCCATGGTTAAACCTCTTAAATTACACATTCCCAATCACTATGGACAATTTAAAATGGCCAATCTACCTAACCTGTAAATCTTTGGACTGTGGGAGGAAACCACAGTACCCAGAGAAAACCCACACAGACACAGGGAGATTGTGCAAACTCCACACAGACTGTCACTCGAGGTTGGAATCAAACCCGGGTCGCTAGTGCTGTGAGACAGTGGTGCTAACCACTGAGCCACTATGCTGCTGTTTCTTCTTGCAGTAAGTAACCAATAAACTTAATCTTTTGTTAACTCAAGAAAGCCTGGATAAAGCACAAATCTTTAAGCTCCTCTTAAAGCACAAATTTGAATGACCTAAGAAAAGGCATCTCCAAGGGAATAAAGTTCTCTCTAATTATTTTTTCTGAGGTGCAGATCTCCTCTGTTGATATACGGCAGTGACTTCCAAAAGCAAAAGACAATGCATCAGCACGCCTATCAGCATGTGTAGCTCATAGCTTAGAGACAACATTGTAAGGTAGGGAGCTTTTGTTAATTCACTTTGTTGTGACCAACTAAGAAGGTGGGTGAATAAAGAAGAGGAAACAGTTCATCCCACCTTATCAGGGAGGTTGACAATTTAGGGTATACCATCTGAAACTGTAACAGACTGGAGAAACCTCATCCAGGGTACTGACATAGCATTTGAGAATGAGCTATTTATAAATGTGATGAAATCTGAGAGGACAAAGAAAAAGAGAGGAGAGAAGCTAAAGGAAAACATGAGAGCACTGGTTTTGTGAAAAAAAGGGAAGTTTGTAGAGTAGAAATATTAGAGTAGAGGACAGCACAGTGGCTCAGTGGTTAACACTGCTGTCTCACAGCACCAGGGACGTGGGTTTAATTCCAGCATCGTGTCTGCGTGGAGTTTCCTCCGGGTGCTCCGGTTTCCTCCCACAGTCTAAAGATGTGCAAGTCAGGTCAATCGGCCATGCTAAATTGCCCATAGTGTTAGGTGCATTAGTCAGAGGGGAACTGGATCTGGGTGGGTTACTCTTCGGAGGGTCGGTGTGGACTGGTTGGGCCAAAGGGCCTATTTCCACTCTGTAGTGAATCTAATCTAATCTAATCTAATCCATTTTTCCTCCGTTTTGTTGTGAAGGCATTGACTCTTGCTGGAGAATGCTGTGCAGGTACCATCCACCAAACAACTTAACTTCATGAAGGATAAAAGACAGAGAGCAATAACACGTTACTGAAACAGAGTCTCACGGCTGAGCCTGACTTTATTCTCAAATATACACTCTCCAACAGAAGTCATCAGACAGTTATAAGGAGCAGGAATCTGTGTTTATATTTTCCACCTCTATTACCCAGGACACCATCCCACCATGAAATCAGTGAATGAACTCACACCACGAGTAAAACTGGGAGTTACCTCATATATGTGACTCATATATGGTTGTATTGATTGGGAATTAATCTGTCCAACTTTCTTTGCATCTAGTTTACCCGTCTTATCACTACCTCCTTAGACCCTACTAGCAGATCAACAATCTTTTCCTCACTTTACATTTCATTCCAGTAAGCTCCTTCCCTCACTGTCATGGTTCTTTCCACCCACAACTGGATTAACATCTTTGCTTGGTCTGAAGCAGGTCTAGGTTTGATTTGTGCTTTGGGCTGTGGATGTGTAGGCTTCTCTCAGATTGTACTTTCTACCATCTGACCTGAGCAAACAGCTGCAATTATGTGTGTTCCTTATCAAGTCAAACTCAAGCCCTCTCTGTTTGATAACTACGATGAATTTTCTGTTAGCTGTATACACAGTCACCCTCTCAATTCTCATTAAATGTTAACCATTGGAAAAACCAAACCAATTTTCTTCAGACCACGCAACATATTTCTTCGGCTTAATCCAAGCTCCTCATCAGTCTCAGGCTGGTTTTTTAACACCCCGTATCCTTTCATCAAAATGTCTGCCTACCTCCACAGCATTGCCCACCTCCACCTCTACACCAGCTCATTGGCAGCTGCAAGCAACAGCAATTAATTCCTTCATTATCTTGACCTGATTAGCTATTTCATTTTCTCCAGTTCTACTGTTCCCCAGACCTCTCTTGCTCTAAATACAAAGATATGAATTAGGAGCAGGAGTAGGTCACTCTCTCCCTTGAGCCTACTCCATCATTCAATAAGATCATGGCTGATCTGATTATTCCATGCTCTTGAATACTTATGGTAACCTTTCATCCACACATCCTTATCACAATCTACCTCAACACACCACCCTCTGTGAGATAAGATTTCTTCATGTTTCTGTTTAAATGGAAGTCAGTGACCCCTAGTTCTAGATTCTCCCCTCCACATCCATCCTGTCAAGATCTGTAGGACCTTGTATGTTTCAGTCAAGATGGCTTTTACTCTTCTTAAATTCTAGCAGCTACAAGCTTGGATTGTCCAATCCTACCTCATAAGAAAACTTTCCCACTCCAGTTATGAGTCTTCAGCTATCTAGGCCCAACATTCATGAATTCCTCCTCTTCTTCAGGACACAAGTTGATAACTGAAAGGATGCCATGACAACCGTGCTTAAACTGTTCTTGTAACACCAGACTAAACTGTTCCTATAACACCAGACTAAAAGCACTTTTTCCAAAATTATATTTTTGTGAGGAACATATTTTAATGCATAGAACAGCATTTTCCCTTTTTACTTTTAGCACAATCGATAAAACACACTTCACAAGTACACTTTCCACTGTCATAGAGTCATAGAGATGACAGAATAGAAACAGACCCTTCAGTCCAACCTGTCCATGCTGACCAGATCTAGTCCCACTTTCCAGCATTTGGCCCTTTAAGTACTTTAAGTACACAGTCAATTCTCCCACAAGAAGTCCAAGATGATTCTTAGCTTCCAAGTGTTTACTTCTGATTGCTTTCTTTCCCAGCTTGCAAACACTGAACTCCAGAACAATCTTTCATGCTCCATTTCGCCTTTGGACTTCTCCCTTTATCTAAAGCTGGACAAATCTTCCAGCCTTGTTCTATCACTCCACAAATGTAGCCATTCCAATTCAAGTGTCAGCATCCACCTGCAATCCTGTGTTGTGAACCACAGTACTTTGCCTGAGTGTTTTGAATGTTAGATGTTCTCAATCCCATTCTCCTACCTTCTCCCCATAACATTTTATCCTGTTACTAATCAAGAACCTATCTCTGTCTTAAATAAACTCTTAAAAATCAGACAACACCAGCTTATATCCCAACAGGTTTATTTGGAAATGTTAGCTTTCAGAGCACTGTTCCTTCATCAGGTAACTAGCGGGGCAGGATCAAAAGACACAGAATTTATAGCAAAAGATCACAGTGTCATTCAATTAAAACAATATATTGAGGAAATTGCATAACACTGATCTTTTTGCCATAGATTCTGTGCCTTATGATCCTGCCCCACTAGTTACCTGATGAAGGAACGGTGCTCCAAAAGCTAGTGCTTCCAAGTAAACCTGTTGGACTGTAACCTGGTGTTGTGTGATTTTTAACTTTGTCCACCCCAGTCAAACGCAGGCACTCTACATCTTAAATACACTCAATGACCTGGCCTTGGCAGTGAATTCCACAGATTCACCTCTGGCTGAAGAAATTCCTCCTCATCTCAGTTCAGAAGGGTTATTCCTTTATTCTGAGGCTGTGTCCTCAGGGCCTAGTCTCTCCTACTAGTGGAAACATCTTCTCTATGTCCACTTTACCCAGACCTCTCATTATTCTGTAAGTTTCAATCAGGTTCCCCCTCATCCTTCTGAACTCCATCGAGTATAGGCTCGAAGTCCTCAACCACTCCTCATATGACAGGCTCTTCTTCCCTGGGATCACTCTTGCAAGCCACTTCTGGACCCTCTCCAACACTGTACATCTTTCATAAAATGTGGGACCCAAACTTGCTCACAATATTCCAAATGCGGTCTGGCCAGAGCCCTTTCCAACTTCAGCAGTACATCTCTGCTCTTGTATTCTAGCCCTCTTGAAATGAATGCTAACATTGTATTTGCCTCCTGAACTACCAACTTGCATGTTAACCTTAAACAAATCCTCAACTAGGTCTCCTAAGTCTCTTTAAGCTTCAGATTTCTGAAGCCTGTCACCATTTAGAAAGTGGTCTAACACCTACTCTTCCTACCAAAATTCCTCACACTTTCCCAAATTGTATTCTATCTGCCACTTCTTTGCCCACTTCCCTAGCCAGTCCAAGTCCTTCTGCAGCCTCCCTGCTTCCTCAGTATGCTCTGTCCCTCCATGTATCTTTGTGTTATCTGCAAACATGTCAATAATGCCTTCATTTGCTTCATCCAAATTGTTAATGTATAATGTGAATAGTTGTAGTCCCAGGTCTGACTACTGTGGAACTCCATTGGTCACCGGCTACCATCCTGAAAAAGAACCCTTTATCCCCAATCTCTGCCTTCTGCCAGTCAGCCAACTTTGCATCTATGCCAGTACCCTGCCCCTACCACCATGGGCTGTTCTCTTACTTAGCAGCCTCCTGTTTACCACATTTTCAAAGGCCATCTGGAAATCCAAACAGATTACTTCCACTGGATCTTCTTTGTCTAAATTGTTTGTTATCTCCTCAAAGAATTTTCACAGATTTGTCAGGCATGACCTCCCCTTGACAAAGGAGAAAGTGAGGACTGCAGATGCTAGAGAAAGCCAGACTGACTCCGTCCTATTTTACCATGCACTTCTGCGTACTCTGCGATTTCTTCCTTAATAATAGTTTTCTGCCTCCCTCCCTTCTTAAATAGGGGTACTACATTAGCCATCTTCCAGTCATCTGGGATCCTCCTGACCCCAGTGATTCTCGAAAGATAACTCCTAATGCCTGTACAATCTCCTCATCTGTCTCCTTCAGATTTCTGGGATGCAGTCCATCTGGCCCAGGCAATGTATTGGCCTTCAGACTGTTCAGCTTTCCCAGCACCTTCTCTGTAGTGATGGTCACTATACTCACCTCTACCTCCTGATTCTCTTGAGTTCTGGCATGCTGCTGGTGCCTTCCACCATGAACATTGATGCTATGCACCTATTCAGTTTCTCTGCCATTTCTTTGCTCCCCATCACTACCTCTCCAGCCTCACTCGTCTTTTAGGCATTTTACTCTTCTTTTATGAGTTAGCTTACTCTCATATTTAATCTTCTCACCTCTTTTTACTTTTGTAGTTATCTTTGTTGGTTTTTACAGGCTTCCCAATCCTTTGGTTCCCCATCAATCTTCACCACATGGTCAGTGTTTTCTTTTGGTTTTATACTGCCCCTGACTTCTCTTCTCCACCATGGTTGCCTCAGCCTTCCCTTAGAATGTTTCTTCTTCCTTGGGATGAATTTCTGCTGTGCCTCTTGTATTCCTTCAAAAGGTCCTGCCATTGCTGTTCCACCATCTTCCCTGCTAAGATCCCCTTCCAATCAACTCTGGGCAGCTCCATCCTCATGTCTTTGTAGTTACCTTTATTTAATTGTAATACCATTACATCTGATCCAGTTTCTCCCTCTCAAACTGCAGGGTGACTTCTATCATATTACAATCATTCGGACCGAGGGGCTCCCTTCACTTTAAGCCCCCTAATCAAATTTGCCTCATTAAATATCTGAGCTACAGGGAGAGGCTGAACAGGCTGGGGCTGTTTTCCCTGGAGCGTCGGAGGCTGAGGGGTGACCTTATAGAGGTTTACAAAATTATGAGGGGCATGGTTAGGATAAATAGGCAAAGTCTTTTCCCTGGGGTTGGGGAGTCCAGAACTAGAGGGCATAGGTTTAGGGTGAGAGGGGAAATATATAAAAGAGACCTAAGGGGCAGCTTTTTCAAGCAGAGGGTGGTTTGTGTATGGAATGAGCTGCCAGAGGAAGTGGTGGAGGCTGGTACAATTGCAACATTTAGGAGGCATTTGGATGGGTATATGAATAGGAAGGGTTTGGAGGGATATGGGCTGGGTGCTGGCAGGTGGGACTAGATTGGGTTGGGATATCTGGTCAGCATGGATGGGTTGGACCGAAGGGTCTGTTTCCATGCTGTACATATCTAAGACTCTATGACTCTAAATATCACCAAATCAGAAGTGCCTGTTCCCTAATGGGCTCTACCACAAGCTGCTCCAAAAAAATCTTATAGACATTCCACATAGTCTTCTTCTTCAGATCTGCTACTAATCTGATTTTCCCAGTCTACCTGCATTTTAAATTTTCCAATATTTATTGTACTATTGCCTTTCTTACTCTCTTTTTTATCTCCTGATTTAGTTTCTTCTCCACATCCTATCTACAGCTACGAAACCTGTACATAATTCCCATCAGTCTTTTTCCTTCATGGGTCCTCAATAGTACCCACAGAAATTCTATACCTTCTGATTCAACTCTTCACTTCTTGCTATTGATTTAATTTCCTTTCTTACTAACAAGGTAACCCTGAGGTCCCATGCCTGATCCTCTAGCAGCCATGTCATTGTGATATCCACAACTTCCTGTCAATTTCAATTGGACTTTAAGCTCATTTACCTTGTTTCATATACTCTGTGCATTTTAATACAACACCTTCAGTCCTGCATTGACTGGCCCCCTTCTCATAGATGTCCTCTTATCTGTTGTGTGTGAAGTTAGATTCCTGACCCTATACTCATGGTTCTATTGCTTGCTCTAGAAACTTATGTGACCTCTGTTGAGCATCCTCCTTTAGCCTGTTCCATAATTTTCCATATAAGTGAACCTACAACCCCACCATTTAGTTTGAAGCCCTATCCACAGCCCGAGTTGCACAATGCTCCAAGAATCTGGTCCCAGTATGATTCATATAGAACCCATCCCATTAGAACAGCTCCCTCCTTCCCCAGTACTGTTGCTAATATCCCATGAATTTGAACCCATTTCTCCCACAACAATTTTTAATAGACGGTGGGTCTCCAACGTCCCAAAAAAGTATTGAGAATGACAGACAGGAAGAAATTACTGCAGATACTAGAATGTGTACTGAAAACAACAAATGCTATAGATTATCATGGATCAGATAGCATCTGTGGAGAGACGGCAAGCTAACATTTCAAGTCTAGAGAACACTTCATCAGAGTTGATGTAAAGAGAGAGGGGGAATGGGTGGAGGTGAAGGGGTTGGTGCTGGGGGTAGTCGGTCTAGGGTGCCAGTGAAGAAAAGATGTTGATAGTTCAGATTAGGTGGTCAGAATGTGAGAATGGCCGAACAATGGTGTGTTTCCTGCCAGATTGGAGGCTAGTACAATTTCAACATTTAAAAGGCATCTGTATGGTATATGAATAGGAAGGGTTAAGAGGGATATGGGCCAAGTGCTGGTAAAAAGGACGAGATGAGGTTAGGATATCTGGTCTGCAGTTCAGATGAGTTGGACTGAAGGGTCTGTTTCTATGCGGTATGTCTCTATGGCCCTGCTCACCATACAAAGGACTAAACAGTCTTTCCAGGTAAAGCAGCATTTCATCTGGACCTCCTCTAATCTGGTGTATTGTATTTGCTGCACTCAATGTGGCCTACTCTACATTGGAGAAACCAAACGCAGACTGGGTGACCACTTTGCTGAACACCTCCTGTCTGTGCACAAGCAGGATCACAACCTTCCCATAGCCAGTCATTTTAATGCAGCATCCTGCTCACATGCGCACATGTCTGTCCTCAGCATGATGCACTGTTCCAGTGAATCACAGCGTAAACTGGTGGAAGAACACCTCATCTTCAGACAAGGCACTTACAACCTTCTGGATTTAATATTAAATTCAACACCTTTAAATTGTGAACATTTCTTCCCTTTCTTTTAGCTTGTTACCACATCCTCCCCTCCCACCATCCCACTTACTGATTTCAAGTCTAGCAGGAGACACACCATTGTTCTGTCATTCTCACATTCCAATCACTTAATCTGAACTATCAACATCTTTTCTCCAGCAACACCCTGCACCCAGCACCCCAGACCACACACCCCCGTCCACCCCAAAACTATCGCAAAAATGCTCTCAACTCCACACTTCAGCTCTGATGAAGAGTTATCTAGTGTTGAAACTCTAGCTTGCTCTCTCTCCATGGAAGCTATCTCACCCACCGTGCTCTCCAGCATTTGTTTTAATCAAGAATGACATGTTGTAAACTATTGTCCTTAAAACTTGCCACTCAGTTCCTAAAAGAAAGTTGGGCACTCAAAAGTAGCTAATCTGCCATTCTACCTAGTTAGAAGAGCCCAATCATTCACAATAATTGCTCTTTCATCCAGACCCTATCAGACTAACTGTATCTATTTTTTTTTAGAAATCTTTCCTCTAACAAAGCCCATTTTCATGGCAATTTGAATCATTAGGCTCTTGGATCTAGGTAGAAGTGTTGATTAGCTATTTTTGAGAGCCCAACTTTATCTTGGAACTGAATGGAAAGTTTAAAATACAACAGTTTACAATATGTCTTTCTCAATCCACAGTCTATCCACTGTCAGCACAGAAACTGCTACCATTTTCGTCAAGCATAACACCTTGTACCTTCTTCTGAGGAAGCCAACCTGAGCTCTCTAATCTCTAATAAAGGCTTGCAATCAGGCAGAGTTCAGAAAAGGGTATTTTATTTTATCTTTGATAAAAGACACAGTTCTAAAACTTAACAATCTTACAAAACTCATAATTGTAATATCTAACTTCTCATATATCCTTTGATTGGCACCCAATTATTTTCATGCCTACACCTCTATGAAAACATCTTGGTATGTTTTCTCCACTCTATTTACAAATTCCTGCTATTTACCAACTGCACGGAAACCTCTAGACTCCATGTTGATTGTTATTTACTTGTTATTACTTCTTTTTACAAGTCTTTGTGCACAATTCTCTTGTAAGAGGTCAGGCAATCACCATGAGCTGCTGCATGCTTCAGTTCTGTTGTCTTTGGCCCACTGCATTTAAATTTGAAATGCTGGTCTTCTCGAACTTGCTGTCCAGCGTCCCTTCGGGGAATTTTTCTTGGCTCTTCATAGCACACGCCTGCCCTCTTCACCCTCTAATGAACTCTGCCTCTGCAACAGTGAAATGTGTTGAAAATATTTCATGGTGTATGTGTAAGCTTTATGTTGCAGCAGTGGTGCAACACAACTTGGTCAAACAGAACTAGCTGCCAGATGGAAGCATGGTAAGTTTAACTTCAGTCCTGCTTTTCTTCAAACCACAGAATGCAACTTTAAGGTTTTTTTCCATCTCATGATGAAGCCATTCCAGCCATTCAAACTCCTGAACCTTGAGTACTGCCAATAGACCTATTCGCACCGAACATGGCTTAATTTATTATTGGAGAGAGAATGGGAGAAGAGAAAATGGAGTGTTAATAGAGGCACAGCTTTTCTGCTACCTCCAAAATAGGCATGTGATACCTATCCCCTATGGCCTGCACAGAAACAGGTTCCTTTTTTTAGCTTGCTATTAAAACAAATCACACTTTATCAATTAACAGAATGCTTGCAATTACACTGTCAGGTAGTTCAATATATAAGGCATATTAATTATGTACAATGTAATTATCACACAGTATGACATCTATTAAACACTATGTCACTGAGGGTGTGCTTATTGACCATCATATAGTTTTATTCCGGCAATAAATCCTTCACCAGCTCTGCAAAGCAGCTCAAGGTGAAACAAAGGTTTGTGCCAATTGATGGGCTCCTTATCTTAACCTGAATAATTGCTGATTGCTCCCAGGCTTTAGGGGTTAAAGAGTAGGTTGTATTCCTGGGGACACTTCCCATAAACCTGTCTTTCTTTAAGTACACACTGTCTTTATTAAAATCACATGCTGAAAAGCTCAGAATCCTATTGCCTCAGCAGAATGATATTGTCCTCCTCACTTACATGAACTGGCAGTGAATGTTGCATGGTACTGCTGCTGGGCAATCTGTTCCTGATGCTTCTGTCTTTAAGGTCAAAGCTGAGAACAAGCAAATCCAGGTAATTATGCCAAAGTCAGAGGGCATTAATCAGGGAGCAGATATAACCATGATGCTTTACAGTTAATGACTGGCTTTCTTTTCCTTTAAGATTGTTTTGACCTGGTGACAAAGTGGATCCCTGGAGGATGACAAACATGTTTTCCTACAGCATTTCTCACCAAGAGCCAGAAGCTCTAGATCACAGCTGATATTTGCCTCTATTTCATTTTCCTGTGTAATCTTTATATACAAACACACGAATTAGAATCAGGGCTAGGCCATTCGGTCCTTCGAGCCTGCTCCACTATTCAATAAGATCATGGCTGGTCTGTTTGTGTTTCAAATTGCCTACTCCCAATAATCTTTGATTCCCTTGCCTAACAATAATCTATTCCTTGAAGCTGTTAGTAACTAGAAACCTAGCAATCTCTGTGTGAATGTGATTGATTTTCCACAGCTCTCTGGAGTAGAGATGAATTACACCATATCATCTGAGTGAAGGAATTCCTCCCCATCTTGGTCATTATGGCTTATCCCTTATGCTGAGAACTTTTCTCACACAATTGGGTGTTCTTTCATTGTGTTATTGTCAGGAATATGGAGGTATGGTGACTGAATTGATCAAATACTGATTGTCTTAATTGGTGTTCTGGAGATTTTCAGCAATAATTTCAAGGATAAGATTCTATGATTCTGTTTCTACAAAATCTTCATTTTAAATGCTATTATTAATTACTTCTTGGTGGAGGAAAAGAAACAGCTATTATCTTGAACTTGTGATAAAGCTCAGGATGTATGGCAAATTTAATCTAATAGAAGAATTTTAACAGGTTTTGGCAGAGATAGTTCCTGGCATGTCGTGAAATCTGATGGCAGCTTCAAGGCAGACATGGGGGGGAGGAGGGAACTGGGTCTACTGCCCTTCTGAAAGGGGATGTGGCATTTGGCAGCACCCAGGACTGATGTGATACATATGTTTTGCAGCCTTGGGGAAAAGTTACAAAAGCACAGGACCATGAGATGATCATTCAGTGCCTCAAATCTATTTCTGCTATTTAGTAAGATCACAGTTGATCTGCATCTTAAACCCGACTACCTGCCTTGGTCTAGAATCCTTCATCCCCTTATCCAACCAGAAACTAGCAATCAATCTCAGTTTAGAAGTTGTCAACCGACCCCAGCCTCAGAAACATTTTGGGGGAAGAGTTCCAACTATTCACTACCCTTTGTATGAAGACTTGCTTGCTGAAATTTGCCTTGTGAGTGGCCTGGTTCTAGAATTTGAACAGCTCCAAAAGGAAACGATGGAGAGAGTGAAGCATGAAGGAAAGGCCATGAAAGCATTTGACAGAGGCAATTTAAGAGAACACAAGATCAACCTAAAAAACAGGGAGATGTGAACAGAGTGAAACAGAAACAAGTTAAGGGTGAAAAGCGATAAGAGAAAGTGTGTGAAAGGGAAGAAGAGAATTTGAGAGTGAGATATGAGAGAGAATCTGAAAGAAAGGTAGATCTGGCTAACAAGACAGTGAGTATCTGTGAAAATAGTCAAGACATAGGTCTAAATGACAGAGATAATGTGAGTGGGAGTAACAAAGACAAGCCTTACAATTAAGTAAGGCTTTGTTTGAAATTATTTTGAACTGCAATGACTACAAAATTACTTGTAGATTAAACACAGAACTATGGAAGTAGAAAATGTGTAAATGCACACTGCTTCTCATGAGAGCAAAGACAGGTTAACGTTTGATCAGCTTCTATGTCAAGATCATAAACCAGTCTCTTCTCCTTCAGATACTGAGAGGCGAGATTTCAATTTCTAACACATTCAGTTTTTTTTATTTCAAGTTCTTATTTTAATCTGGATAAAAAAACTCAATTTTATTAAACAATGTTGCCCTCATATTTCTTGGTTTTAACCAAAGAGGAAATAAAATGGCTCACTGTACGATGTTTCACAAATGTACATAAAAAGACCTCAATTAGAGACCTTATTAAAGTGATAATAAAACTTATATGCATTCCATTTCAAAGCAAGTTCTGGAAAATGAGTAAGTATATAACTCGTTTGTCAGGAGCTTGAAGATCTGGGAGAATAATCCAACTAAGCAGCCTGACCTGCCTTGTTCATTACTGCATTTCTTTCTAGGATATCAGGAATGAAATTCCGTTATGAATTTAAAAAAGTGTTAAGAGTATTTTTAGAAATTCACCAATCTGTAATGAATCCACGGTGATGAGCTAAATCAGTAAGGCAGACCTTAGTGCATTCACTTCAATCAAGATCCTTGCTGCTAATGAACACTTGACTTAAATAATATTGCAAGTTTCCAGTCGCTAATGAGTGTTTTCAACAGTTCTAAACATCCAAATCTTGGATAATGCTATTGCAAAATGTGCAATTTCAGCTGGGAATAAAGGGACTGCAGCAGAAGACATTCACAGGTGATGGTCTATGCTTCTCTTGGAGTTTTTCATGAGGAGACTGGAAAGCAGCCTGAAGGGGTTGGACTGTAGAAGACTAAACATGTTTGTACACATTTTCCTTACAACATTTATAATGTCTGACTTTTGAAGCCAACCAGAAAGTCACAATTCTCTGAAACAAAGAACAGGTTGGAAATTGGCCTTTTCTAACTTTAGGAGAAAATGAGGACTGCAGATGCCGGAGATCAGAGCTGAAAATGTGTTGCTGGAAAAGCGCAGCAGGTCAGGCAGCATCCAAGGAGGAGAATCGACGTTCTTATGTCCGAAACATCAATTCTCCTGCTCCTTGGATGCTGCCTGACCTGCTGCGCTTTTCCAGCAACACATTTTCAGCTTTTTTAACTTTATCCTATCAAGGGTGTGGGTGCTGCTGGCAAATCCAGCATTTGTTGCCTATCCTTAAATATTCCTTAAACTTTCAGAAAATAAATTAAGTTGAAAGTACATTGCTGTAAATAGAGTCATATGTAGGCCAGATCAGTAAGGAGAGCAGATTTCCTTCCCTAAAGGGCATTAGTGAACCAAATTTTTTAAAAACAATAATTGGTGGTGGTTGTCATAGTCACCATTACCAAGACTAGTGTTCAATTCCAGATTTATTAATTGAATTTTACTGATCCAGTGACATTACCACTAAGTCATCCTCTTCTCTGAATGCAATCCTGCTTCCTGGGATCTATATATGATTCTTAACCCCAATTACTGAATCAACAGATGTCGTATACCTCACTGGAACTTGTCAGCAACAGCTGGTGTTTCTGTCTATACAGCAGCTCATATTTCTTGTGCTAGCATCCAGCCGTCTCAAATCAACCTTCAATGCTGTCAAAGTTCCAACATGTAATTTCAACATTGGCTTTCCTGAACATTTTCAAAGCCATCTTCACATTTTGAACTTTTAATCCAATTCACTTTGAATCTGATGTCTTAGTAGCTTGTAGTTGGCCTTTAAGTTGGTGTCCTTCTCTTGAAAGCTTGTAACCTTTTTGCTGAAGAGTTTCAGATGCTCACTTCATTCAGCGTTGCAGGTTTCAGCTCACCATTTCCTTGTTCTTCTTTCTTTCTTGACAAATATTGCCATCTCTTTCCAGAATTCTATGCCTTTCAGAAGATGTCAGTCTCCCATTTCAGATGCCATTCCTCACCCTGATAGAGCAGCAGATCGAGATACACAGTAGAAGTAGCAGCTGTGAAGACACCTCTGTCATCCAGAAATCCAGTCAGTTAGCATTGTAATCAGATGTCAGACTCCACACTCTAGTGGTGTTTATTTTCACTTATTTAGAGTCAATGCAAATCTCTGACAGGCATCAGCTTCCTCTTTTGCAGAGTTTAGGGTGGTCAGTCCATCACTTAGTCTGTAGACAGGATGAAGGGCTTATTGTCAACCTCCTGCTCCTTGGATGCTGCCTGACCTGCTGTGTTTTTCTAGCGTCATGCTTTTTGATTCTGATCTCCAGCATCTGCAGTCCTCAATATCTTCCTGTAAACAGGATATCTTTGGTAATGTTCAACATTGTTTCTGTCTCTCCACAAGTGCATTAAGGCTATGTATCAAAGCCTAGCATTAGAAATTGGCTGCACAGGGACCCTGGATTATCTGGAACCTGTCTAGCAAGGATCATTCTCACCATGGAAGTTCAATGACTGCCAGTTGGCAGATGGCAACTTTGTAACATCCTTATTTAGGATCTAGTCCAGGGGGCAGAATGATAGATCTTGAGTGGCATAACAGATGTCATCACAGCAGATGCACAGAAATTTGTATCATCGATAGTCAGGTGAGGTGCCGAAAGACTGGAGGTTGGCGAACGTGAAGCCACTATTTAAGGAAGGTGGTAAGGAAAAGCCAGGGAACTATAGACTGGTGAGCCTGACGTTGGTGGTGGGCAAGCTGTTGGAGGGAATCCTGACAGACAGGATTTACATGTATTTGGAAAGGCAAGGACTGATTAGGCGTAGTCAGCATGTTTTTGTGTGTGGGAAATCATGTCTCATGAACCTGATTGAGTTTTCTGAAGAAGTAACAAAGAGGACTGATGAGGGCAGAGCAGTAGATGTGATCTATATGAACTTCAGAAAGGTGTTTGACAAGGTTCCTCACAGGAGACTGGTTTGCAAGGTATCATCTCATGGAATACAGGGAGAACTAGCCATTTGGATACAGAACTGGATCGAAGGTAGAAGACAGAGGGTGGTGGAGGGTTGCTTTTCAGACTGGAGGCCTGTGACCAAGTGGAGTGTCACAAGGATTGGTGCTGGGTCCACTACTTTCCGTCATTTACATAAATGATTTGGATGTAAACATACGAGGTATAGTTAGTAAATTTGCAGGTGACACCAAAATTGGAGGTGTAGTGCACAGCGAAGAGGTTACCTCAGAGTACAATGGGATCTTGATCAGAAGGACCAATGGGCTGAGGAGTTGCAGATGGAGTTTAATTTAGATAAACGCGAGGTGCTGCAGTTTGGGAAAGCAAATCTTATCAGTACTTATACACTTAATGGTAAGGTCCTGGGAAGGGCTGCTGAACAAAGAGACCTTGGAGTGCAGGTTCATAGTTCCTTGAAAGTAGAGTCGCAGGTAGATAGGATGATGAAGGTGGCATTTGATATGCTTTCCTTTATTGGTCAGAGCTTTGAGTATAGGAGTTGGGTTGCTATGTTGCAGCTATACAGGACATTGGTTAGGTCACTTTTAGAATACTGCATACAATTCTGGTCTCCTTCCTATCAGAAAGATGTGAAGTTTGAAAGGGTTCAGAAAAGATTTACAAGGATGTTGCCAGGATTGGAGGATTGAGCTATAGGGAGTGGCTGAATAGACTGGGTTGTTTTCCCTGGAGCGTCGGAGGCTGAGGGGTGACCTTGTAGAGGTTTATAAAATCATGGGGGCATGGATAGAATAAATAGACAAAGTCTTCTCCCTGAGGTGGGGGAGTCCAGAACGAGAGGGCATAGGTTTAGGATGAGAGGGAAAAGATATAAAAGGGATCTAAAGGGCAACGTTTTCACACAGAGGGTGGATTGTGTATGGAATAAGCTGTCAGAGGAAGTGGTGGAGGCTGGTACAATTGCAGCATTCAAAATGTATCTGAATAGGTATATGAATAGGAAGGGTTTAGAGGGATATGGGCCAAGTGCTGGCAAATGGGACTAGATTAATTTAGGATATCTGGTCGGCATGGATGAGTTGAACCAAGGTGTCCGTTCCCGTGCTGCACATTGCTATGACTCTATGAGAACAGCAAAATCACAACAGTTTACCAAGGCTCAGTCATGTTTGTATGTCAAAAGGACAAGAGAGTATGAAATGTATTAAAGGACTAACATGATCGTGAAGTTACTGCTCATAGTAATATTTACAAGCTATATTTACAGCATAGAAGCATATTTTACTGAAGAGTCTTGGCCAAAATAGTTTATTTTCCTATTTCCTTTTGGTTGTTATGAGTTCATGGAGTAATTCACTATTTCTTTTCATATTTCTTGATAATTTAGTCTTAGGGTTTCCTTTCTGCCTTTCAAACTGCTTTTGACTTGCTTCCTAACCTTTTCATAATCTAAAGAATCATTTTCTTTGTTGCCTGTGTGCTAAGGATGTCCATTCTGTACTTATTTCTTTAATCAATCCTGGTGTGTCACCACTTGACAGTTTTAGTGGGATACATTTCTCCTGACTCTACTGTTCACCGTTTTAAATGTTTCTCTGTTGTTCTGTTTCTCAGTTTATCATTTTCTCCTCCCATTTATTAATCCTCATTCCAGTCTCATCCCCATAAAACAACCTTTTCTCTCACTTTAATTTTTGGAGCTCTGCCTTTTGGAGCTCATATCCTCCTCAACCTTTATCTTGAACTTTATTACTGAGCCAGGAGATGTCCTGTTTTCTGAGTTCTCTCAGTATTTCCAATGCTTCTGTCTTTTCAATCAGTTTTAATACCTAAACTGACAACTGGGGTACAAACAGTCAACGACGTTTGTGGACTTCCGATTAGCAATTTCCTCAACATCACAGTGAGCTCATTGAAGTGAAAAGGAGCAATATCAAATGTCATATTTGAGGCTATTCTTCGGGATAGCCTGCCATTGCCCATGGACAGCATCAAGTAAAACAAACAGGTTAACAGCAAGTTTCACAACATGCAATGAAGATATTATTTTCCAAACAAAAAACAGCAAAATTCCAGGACTAGCTAAGTAGCTCTTTCGAGAGCTGGTCCAGACAATCGGTCAAATGACCTCCTTGTGCACTGTAAGGTTCAATAATTATTAACATTTTGAGTCTAATGCCTTTTCTTCAGAACAGCAGTTTCTCCAAAACTCTTGTTTTGTGTTATTTTACCAGTCTGACCATCCCTCTTGCTTTTGTATTCTATTCATCTGGAAAACAAACCAAGGGTTTTGCTTTTGTCTATTGAAATGACTTAGATCCATCAGTTTCCTTGTCCGTTTAAAATCTTACTCTATGTCAATGATGATAGTTTCCCTCATTGACTCCTTAAAATGGTGAATGACACAGATACACTTAAGGATGTACTGGATGAAGACATGAAGAGGGAAGTCGCACTGATATGACAAGATGAAAATGGGTGGGAGAGACTCTTGTTGACTATAGACACCAATATAAATTTGTTAGGCCAAATGGCCTGTTTCTGGGCTGTACATTGTGTCCCTCAAGTTCTCCAATCCAATCATTTATCGGTATGAATGGTTAACAAATTCTTCTATACTGAGTCCACCATTCTCCACATTTTCCAGTCTGAAAAGTATATCTCTTCTCCTCCTCTCTGCTTTCTTTAGCCACACGTCTGACCACGTTTCCATACTTCCCTTAATTCCATGTGGTATCATGTGTGGAATTGTATGACTTGTTTTTATGTTAAAAGAAATCCAATCGATGGCAATTATCCCTCATGTTGCTACTGCAAAGAAATGAGACTAAATGTTCTCTTCAGATGAGAAAAAGGTTGAGGGGGGTGGGGTGGGGGAGATGTGGAGCAGATTTGCAGAGAAGGGATAAATGCATCAGAGCACGTAATGGGTAATTCTGTTTCCGATTTGACATCATATATGTGGTTTAGTACTGTAAGTTCCTTAAGTGATGAGATTGTATAATTACATTATGACAAGTTTGTTCAAACATTTTCTGTGATAAATGTGAGCACTGGAATTTATAATGATAAAAAAACTGACAGAAATGTATGCGAAACTAGAACTTCCAATATCTTATTATGTAACATACAAATTAATCCATCAAATCACCCTAATAAGGAAACACTCACATTCACTTGTCTTACCAGACAGACCAAAATGTACCTTCAATCTAGAAGGGATCTGGAAGAGGAGCTGTAACTCCAAACTGAAAACGGACCTAAGAATTTAAAAAAATGTCAAAACAGCTCTTTGCACTCATGGTGCACAGTGCATGAAAGAAAACGAAAGGCGGTGAAGGTCAGGAAATATGTAATGTTTGAGCAGGTGGGGAGCTGAAATCGTGAATCGTTTCACTTCAAGGTAATGGGATGCTGAAACACCGCACTTGACCTTTGATGGGTTAAAGATACAGAAATTGCAGACTTGTAAAACTAAATTAGTTGCACAGTCACTTTGTCAGATTCCAAACTCCAACTGAACAAGACTGCGGCCTCAGGGCTACAACAACCGTTTCATCCATTTGAAAGTATGTGCTATTACGTGAATTAAAACATTAATAAATGTGTCAGACTTCATAACCGAGGATATCAAGAAGTTATTATTTATTACATTCCTTTTTTTTCCAGAGAAGCGGAACTTTTCTGCAGTGATGAATTGGCACCTGTTCAAATTATTATTAAATCACATCCAGCAAACAAACATCATGCTCCACACTGAGAGCTGTGGAAGACAAATTTCATTTCTCTTTCAGATTGGACTTTCAGCAATTCACTTTTTAATTATGTTACAGTTTTAGCACCCAGCCATGAAAATCACTTGAGAAAATAAGAATTGACTTAGTGGTAATTTTATTTTTTGGCTTTTCTTCCTTTTTTGTCAGCAATAACTCATTCATTGCTTGAGTCCTTTCAGTGAATGGCCAAAGCAGCACCAGAAACATTCAAAGAGCTGGTTTGGTGTTCTGGTCAATGTTCCTTTCACATGCAACAGCTTGGAACTGTTGTTTGCAGGTTTGCCTTTGTTCATGCTACATGCCATCTCATTAAATCAGTGAAATTTACAGCACAGGTAATCATTGACAGAATTCAAATCCCCACAGGAAGTGAGTTGGGAATTGGAGGAATGGCTATCGATGGGAATGTGCCTTCCCACAGATCCCAATTAAATCCAGCAGGGAAGAATTCAAGGACAACCTTCCTACCCAAAGCTAATTGATGCCTTGAAGAGCAGGGCATGCCCACAGCCTGGTGAATGGTGTCCCTCTGAATTGGGCAGTCCCTGTTCAATGGAGAAAACCCCACCTGCAAACCCTGCCTGCCTTCCTTCCATACTATGTTCTCACCTACCCTCCCTTCAGAGCTCTGACAATGATTTTTGTACCAGCAATGGCCTCTTCTTCCAGTGGGACTGTCAGCAGCAATTCCCCTAACTTTCTTACTGGCTCCTTGGGTCTCTGAGGTTCATGTGTGACAATGACTTCCAGAACCGGAGTCAATGCCATAATCAGCGTGCCAACTTTTAGCACCTCAGGTAAGAGCCCGACTGGCATTAAATTCGGTGGGGGGGGTGGGCCTGTAATGGATGCAAATGGGTTGCCAAACGCTCACCACCCAGTGATCAGGCCCACTGCTGCAACCATTAAGTTCTGTCATTATGTCAGTGCCACTGGTAAAGAGCAATATAACATCATCACTGCATCCAGCTTTTGGTCCAATGCCCTTGAGATAGCAGCACTTTGAATGTGTATCCAATCATTTCTTAAATGTGAAGATGCTGGTTGCATCTTTTATCATCCTTTCATACAGTGAATACCAGAATGAAAGGATTTCACCTCACTCACCTCTAATTCTTCCACAATTATTTTAAATCTTCACAATTCCTGGAGTCATATCTCTGTTCAGGGAAACTGGTGCATCTTTCTTCTCTATGTAGCTACAGTCATTTCAATTACAGAGTGCATGTGAAGTGCTGTCAGAACATTTCTGACAGACGTGTTAAAAGCACCTCTTCCCTCACTTTCTTTGATCACTCTTATCCATTCTTCACTAGTGAAAGTTGACTGAATGTTGAGCCACTAGCACCAATCAAGAGTTAATTCACCATGTAATCTGGATAAATAATGAATCATAATCAAAAAGATGCCTCTGATCAAATATCAGTGCAATCCAAGTGCATGGCATCTAGAAATTAAGATCCAACTGTACCATGGAAGCAGCTAATGTGGTGCAGAACCAGGAAGACCAATTAAAATTCTTCTCATCCAAATGTGAAGCGGAATGACTTTTGAATATGGGGCACTCATATTCTCTTGGGGCACAAAGGTCAGTCAAATATAGAATCACCATCATCCTCAGCTCCATTTTACTCTTCCCAAGCTTGGGTACCTGCTGCAACCTTTACATCTTTAAGGATCTTCAGCTCTTCTGTGGTTCCTCCAAAACTGTGGTCCCTAGTGGTTAGAGACAAAAACACTGCAGGCCGCCTGGTTTGCTGTGTTCTCCTAGCCTCCTGCTTGTACTCCCTAGGGTTGGTAGTGGTTTTCCCAGGAATGCAAGGGATAAGGTGAATTTGAGATAGTGTTGTCATGATCTTGGACCTGTAGGTGGGTTATCACCATAAGATGTGGACATTCCAGCCACACCAATCCCAGTCAATTCTGAAGTTCCAATTCCAGCTGACAACTTGTACAACTGGAGATCTTATGATGGAGTCTACTTTTGTTTAAATAGAGAAAATGTTCAGAAAATGCAGCAGTAAAAGTCATTGATTTTAAGATGTATGAAAAAAAGTGCACAATATGATGGTTCCTGCAGATAATGTTGTCAATGCCACTGACTCCTGTAGATTTTGGCTCAGTAGATAACTCTTATATCTCTATCACATCCCCATTCTTTATGAGGGATTCAGCAAGCTATTTGAGTACCCGAAGTTTAGAAAAGTGAGTGGTGATTTGATTGAAGTGTCTAAGATTCAGAATGGTCTTGACAAGGTGAAAATGGAAAGGATGTTTCTTCTAGTGAGTGAGCCCAGAACTAGGGGGCACTGTTTTAAAATTAGGGCTCAGCCTTTTAGGGCAGGGATGAGAGGATTTTTTTTCCCTCGGGGAGCTGTGAGAATTTGGAATCTCTGCCTCAGAAAGCAGTGGAAAAGGAGTCACTGAGTGTTTTTAATGCTGAGGTAGATAGATTCTCGTTAGGCAGAGTCTGGGTAGGATAGGAATGTGTAATTCAGAACACACACAGAGCCATCTTATTGAATGGTGCAGGAGGCTCAAGGTCAGCATCAATTTGTACGTTTGAGTTAATCCCTAAGACATTTCACAGGAGGCGAGATGGGGAGGTGATGGCCTAGTGGTATTATTGCAGGACTGTTCATTCAAAGACCTAGGTAGTGCCATGGCAGATGGTGAAATTTGAAAACAATTAAAATCTAGCATTGTTAGTCTAATGATGACCATTGCCCATTGTAAAAACCCATCTGGTTCACTAATGTCCTCTAGGGAGGGAAACTGCCATCCTCACCTGCTCTGGCCTACATGTGACACCAGACCCACAGCAACATGGTTGACTCTTAACTGTCCTATGGATGGGCAATAAATGCAGGCCTGGCCAGCGATGCTCTCATTCAGTGAATGAATAAAAGATAAACAGGACTGCAATCAAACAAAATCCAAAGGCAGAAGGATGTGATCAAACAGTAGTGACCAAAGTTTGTAAGCTTTGAGGGAGCATCATAAAAGGAAAAAGTGAAATTGAAAAAGTTCAGGGAGGCAATTTCAGAGTCTTAACCCCAAGCAGCTCAAGGTACATTTGAGATGTGGAATAAATCTGGGAATTTGCAAAAATCCCGAATGGGATAACCACGAAGATTTTGAAGAGTTAGAGAAAGTTAACAGATGGGCAGGTGCAAGGTAATCAATGCAGGGATTTGAAACAATGAATGCTTGAAAATTTGAGGTATTGCCACAAGCTAATACAGGTGAGTGAACAACAGGATAATGGGTCAAAAGGTCTCGACGTGAGTTAAGATATAGGCAGCAGAGTTTTGAGTGAAAGTGGACAACAGGAGGCCAGTCTGGAGAGCAATGGAACAGACAAAAATAGAACTTTACCAATAGCTGGGCCCAAATCTCAGATGGTATTCTAAACAGACATTCCCAACAGGGATCGTCAGCATGAGAAAGAGTGCCTAATTCACATCTCCCTCACTCAAAGCACTGAGGCAGCTATTCTGCCCTGGATGAGACCAGCTACGAGGAATTACATCTGAGACCCTGTGTTGTTCAGCTGCTGATTGTGTTTAACCAGCTGAGCATCAGGAACCATTCAGGCTTTCTCATATCTGTTTATTTTTGAGATCTGACACGAATTAAGAAAATCAATAGCTCGTCAAAACATTCCTCACAAAACTAAATCATCAAGAGGTTAGCCACATTTCAAAAGTGTACAATCATGACATCTGCTGACAAAGAGTCAAGAGAATTAAATACGTTCTTCCGCCAGCATAAACCCATTAAGTGGGAGTCTGAACAACATGCCTCCAGGAGGCTACTGACCTTCAATGAAATGTCTGTTGTTGTCCTCCCACAGCGTCGTGAGCAACAGCTTTTCACAGCCATGCAGCATTTTATGAATGACTGAACACACACCTTCAATATAATTACCTGAGAAAGAACTCTCCACAGGAACTGTAACTCGCAGGCAAATGTGAGTTGCTGTTAAAAAGTAGGCACAGAGAAAGTGTGCCTGCAATTGGGGCTGGAGCTCGGGGAGATGCCGTGTAATGGTCATTTCACTGAACCAGTAATCCAGAAGCCCAGGCTAATGCTCTGGGGACATGGGTTCAAATCCTACTAGAGAAGATGACAGGGTTTAAATTCAATAATAAAATCTGGAATTGCAAGCTAGTCTCAGTGATGGCAACCATAAAACTAACCTTGATTATCGCAAAAACCCATCTGGTTCATTAATATCCTTTAAGGAAGGAAAGCTATCAACCCACTGTAATGTGTTTGACTCCTAACTGCACTCTGAAATGGCCCTAGCAAGGCAGTCCATGGGCAACAATTGCTGGCAGTGGATCCTTCATTCCACAAAGGAATAAAGGAAAAACAGGTTGAAAGGGAGAAAAAACTCTTCCAGGATTTTCACTCCAGGTTACTCACCATCTAGGATGCCTCGCTAACAACTGCCCATTTGTGATCATCAGGATTTGGTCCAACTGCAGTTTGATGCACATCATATGGGTTCCTAATACTTTAGTGCACTGATGAATGTGAGGCGAATAGCATCTGTGTACTTCAGGGCAAAACCAGTCAAACATGTGGGAGAAGGATAATGTTCACTGAAGAGCCTGGACTGATTGGGACAAGGAGCCTGTGTCCATGCTGAACACTCTTTTATATATTGCCTGAATAATTGGATGAATTTCGTTCGCACTGCTGCCTCACAGCACCAGGGTCCCAGGTTCAATTCCAGCCTTGGGCAACTGTCTGTGTGGAATTTGCAAATTCTCCCCGTGTTTGTGTGGGTTTTCTCTGGGTGCTCCAGTTTCCTCCCACAGTCCAAAGATGTGCAGGTCAGGTGAATTGGCCATGGGAAATTGCCCATAGGTTAGGTGCATTAGTCAGAGGGAAATGGGTCTGGGTGGGTTACTTTTCAGAGAGTCGGTGTGGACTTGTTTGGCCGAACGGCCTGTTTCCACACTGTAGGGAATCAAATCAAATCAAAGTTCAGAAGGGAAGCCAGAATTGTGGAACTGGACATGAGTCAGCTCAGCTTTCTTGGGATAAGATTAAAAAGCATTCTCCATATTTTATAAACTCAGTACATGTAAAGGACAGACAGTTTAATCAGATAAGTCATTCTTATCATGGCTGCTATAACTAACACACACCTGTTGAGCGAGGAATACATTTGAATTAATCTGTCTTTTAAAGAATCATCACATTAGGTGTCATCTCATTTGATATTGTCAGAATGATTTGTGGCTATCCTCAGCAAGACACAATATGAAGCAACCTCAAAGAAAGCAGAGTGCCAAATGATGAAGGAACGAGCTCATTGTTTGCTTCACAGTAACCTAGATTAGAATGTGACACAGACTTGACTGAAGAGGAAAACTTCTTCAGGGTGGGAGGGGGAAAGAAGAGGATAGAGTGGGACTGATTGAGTCGCTGCTACACAGCACAGGCACAGTAAGGTGAACAGTCTCCTTTCTCTGCTGTAAGAAATTGCAGTCTTCATATTTTCTCTGCAAGTTGAGATAACTAAGCCTGATTATTGCCATCATTTTGTCACGCTGTTTTGGGGATGTGATGGCCTAGTGGAATTATCACTAGATTGGTAATCCAGAGACAGGTAATATTTTAGGAACCTGGGTTCAAATTCCAGGTGGGAAAATGAATACAAAAGAAATCTGGAATTAGGAGTCTAATGATTACCATGAATTCAGTGTCAATTGTTGAGAAAACCCATCTGGTTTTAGGGCTCTTGCAGTGCAGTGGTAGCATCCCCACCTATGAGACAGGAGGCCAATGTTCAAATCCCACCTGCTCCAGAGAGGTATCATAGAATTTCTGAACAGGTTCATTAGAAAATATCAACTCTCTGTGGTGAACCTTCATTCCAGCTTTTAAACAGACTCAGACCAGTGACAGAAGAACAAGCAGAAAACTAGTGACTGGCTACAGTTTAGCTCTTTGTCATTTATCAATATCACACTGATAACAATGGAATCTAACCTACTCAGTGCTCAAATGTGAATATTCAGATATCTAAAGAGTCCGTGTATGTGTAGTGCTAGCTGTGAGAAAGCTAAAAAGCAGTCCTCTGGATGAAAGTCGCATCAGAAACAGAACTGGACTACCAATATAAATACTGGGGCTACAAATGCAGGCAGTGACTTCCCAAAGCCTGACCACCATCTATAAGGGCACAGCAGTTCAGGCAGCATCCAACGAGCAGCGAAATCGACGTTTCGGGAAGGGCTTTTGCCCGAAACGTTGATTTCGCTGCTCGTTGGATGCTGCCTGAACTGCTGTGCTCTTCCAGCACCACTAATCCAGTATTTGCTTTCCAGCATCTGCAGTCATTGTTTTTACCTCACCATCTATAAGGCACAAGTCAGGAGCGTGAAGTAATACTTCCCACTTGCCCAGCTGAGTGCAGCTCCAACAACACTCAAGAAGCCCAACAGCATCCAGGATAAAACAGCCCAGCTTGACTGGCACCACATCCACAAATATCCACTCCTTCCACCACGGACGCTCAGTAGCAGCAGTGAACCATCTACAAGATGTACTGCAGAAATTCTCCTTAGACCACACTTTCCAAACACATGACCACTACCATCCAGAAGGACAATGGCAGCAGATGCATGGAACGGCCAGACTCTGCAAGTTCCCATCCAAGCCAGACACCATCCTGACTTGGAAATATATTGTCGTTCCTTCAGTATTGCTGCCACAAAATCTTGGAATTCCCTCCCTAACTTTGCGGTGAGAGTGCAGCAGTTCAAGAAGACAGTTCATCACCACTTTCTCAAAGACAACTAGGGACCAGCAATAAATGCTGACCCATCCAGTAATGCCCACATCCCATGAATTAATAAAAAAAAGTCATTCAGAAGTATTAACAGAATGAAAAGAGATCAAAATAAGAAAGTTGTTTGATAAACACACTCCTTATGTATTAATCAGACATACTCTACATTTGTGCTGTATTAGCTGATTTCAGACTGGAAAGATGCTAACATGGTTTCAATTTTCAGAAAGTGTGACAAGTCTGTCCCACAAAATCACAGACCTAGTGTTTTGATTTTAATCACAGGTGGAAGAAGGATTTGCATTTCTATAGCACCTTTCACACTCACTGTTTGTCCTAAATTACGTTGCAACCAACGCAGTACTTTTGAAATGAAGTGACTGTTGTTCTCATGTAGGAAACACAGCAGCCATTTTATTCATAGCAAGCTCCCACAAACTGCAAGTTGACAATGGCCAGATAGTCTGGCTTGCTGTCTGAGACAGGAATATCAATCAGGACACTGGGCAGAACTCATTTCCTCTTCATCAAAATACTGTCATGAGATGCTGAATGGCCACCTGACAGGCAGATGGGGCATTGGTTTAACAGCACATCTGAAAGTCAGTAGACCTAACAGAGCAACACTCTCTCATCACTGAGCCTAGAATTTTCTGCTCAAGCTCTGGAGTGAGACTGAACCAACTATCTTCTGACTCAGAGATGAGAATGTTACCTCCTGAGATATGGCTGACACTGCAAGGTGTTGGACACACCTGGGAGATGCTTGCTATGATCACCTTAAGAGATTCATAGACGATCAAATGATTCCAGCACAGAAGGAGGTTATTCAATTTGCTGTGTGCGTGTCAGCTGTCTGTGAGGTGAACTCACCTAATCCCACTCCCTCACCTATTCCCTTTCAACCTGATTTACATTTTCTCTTTAAGTAATTATCAAGTACATTTTCAATAGCCTTGAATGAACTTGCCTTACATCAGCTTTTCCAATCTAGTCATGTAACTGAAATCTGATATCTCTGAAAGCATCCTGCAAGTCTTCTCTCCACCCTCTTGAATACTTTCACATCCTTCTACAGTGTGGTGCCCAGAACTTGACACAGAACCAAACCACATTTTCGACAAATTTATCACAACTTCTTTGCTTTTGTAATCAGAGGCTTTGAGGGATAGAAAAGGCTATTCCCCTTAATTCAATTGCATTTTCTGAAGAAATTATAGCATTGGAAGACAGGGATAGTCCAGTTGAGATTATTCCAGTGGATTTAAAAATATCGCCGACTCTGAAATGATCTGGCTGGGGTGTTTAAAATAATTAAAGGACGAGACTACATCCATATGAGCAGATTAATTCCAGCAGACAGAACTAAGGATCATGCATACATACTATGCAAAGATAGAAACCTTTTTCCAGATGATACTAGACCTAACAGACAAGCCGAGGCTTCTGCAGTGGATGATGTTTTGCTGCATACCTTCAAAGAGAAGTGGAACATTTCTGGGTTGGAATGGAGATCATGGCTTGTGAAAGGGAAGGTGAATAATTAATATAAATTAAAATTACCGTGGTCTCTCAAAATGGGTCAAATAGCAATTAGATTTGCCTTAGAATTTTTCTCCAGTTCTTTTGCTTATTGTGGACAGGATGGAGAGCTTGTTGATCATTGGGCAGTAAGGTGGCTCAGTGGTGAACACTGCTGCTTCACTGTGGCAGGGACTTGGGAGGGTTCGATTCCAGCCTCGGGTGACTGTGTGTGTGGAATTTCAACTTTCTCCCCGCATTTGTGTGGGCTCCCACCTGGTTCTCCGGTTTCCTTCCACAGTCCAAAGATGTGCAGGTTAGGTGGATTGGCCATGCTAAATTGTCATAGTGTCCACTTACTATGTAAGGTGGATTAGCAATGGGATATGCAGGGTTACGGGATGGGTTGGGTCTAGGTGAGATGGTCTTCAGAAGATTGACGTGAACTTGATGGACTGAATAGTCTGCTTCCACACGCTAGGGATTGTGTGATTCACTGATGCTGCAGGGGAGAATGCTGTGAGGATCAGCTAGGCCTTACCTATGCACCAACCTCTGTATGTTTGTGTCTTTAGCGCTGATACAATTTGACCTCTGTGGCTTGTGCTCAAAAAGGGAGCAGTCAACCAGGGTTCTCACTCTGAATCACTGTGGAAACTGTGTCTGTGTGTGTGTGTGTGTGTGTGCGTATGTATGTATCTGTGGACATGAAAGACAAGGGTTTAGCTGTGGTCAAGTCGAAAAGCCTGCTATTTCTCGTAAGTAAAGGAAGCCACTTAGAAAATAGAACCCCCTGTATATTCAGCAGAGGAAAATAGAGAGGAAAAAAAATAAAGGCACAAATCTCCAAATGTAGACCATGTACCTGTCCGTGTTTAAGCTCATCAATATTGTTAAAAGCACAAGTGATCTCAGTATTGGGTTCAAACCCATCCTGCATCCACTGACAGACTAGCCAATGTATTTGTCTAATTTCCATATGATGGGTCATTAATATTTATTACACTGTCCTGCTATCATTCTCAACTGGAATTGAAGGTTTTAATAGATGTACGTTCCCCCACCTGAGGCTCCTTGTCTCATGAAATCAAACCTGACTCCTCTCCAGGAGATGATGCAACAGCCTCATAAATCATAAAGACTTGAGAAAAAGACAATCAAGAGATTTGCATTCTCGAATTCCAATGGCTCATTCCAGTCACATTAACGGGATAGCAACGATCCGTACACACAGTTACATCCAGAATCTTTCTTTTATTAGTTGCATGAAACCTTGCACTGTTGTGCCTAGGAACATAGCCTCAGGGTAACAATTCCTCCCTGCTAAAAGACTTGTGAATTTTTATTCATCCTGTTGAAAATGTTAAAACATTAATAAGAGATACTCTAGCAATTGCAAAATTCATTTTTTTGTATGTGTGTTTATTATTCCTTGAAAAGCTTTATTAAATCGGTAGGAAATAGAGTTGTGACAGCCAAGCTTCATTTTGAATAATGCAGAGTTACGGCTTCTGCTCTTCATGAAATGAATTGTTCCTTTCAATCACATGAATGATTTTTATTCAAGTTTCAGAAGTAATTTCTATAAATTTAGCATCGTGTGAAAACTTGCAATAGCATTGTTGGAATAAACTCAATACAGGCAGTGCAGCAGACTCCATACAAAGACTTTCTGCACCAACTGTTCAATCCCAAACGACCAAGTCCTTCTCCGTTCAATCCCACTGTACTCAGTTCCTTCCTATTCACTCCGACTTTTCATAATTCCAATGGACCCAAAGCCCTTCCCATTCCCTCCCAATTACACAATCCAAAAGGACCCAAAGCCTTTCCCATTCATTCCCTATGCACACTATCCCAAAGGACCTAAACCCCTTCGTATTCACTCCCAATGTACACAGTCTCTCTCTCTTCCTCTCTCTCTGAGTGAGAGAGACAGAATGAATGAGAGAGGGGAGACAGAGAGACAATGATGACGACAGGTGGTGAATTTAGCTTGAGGGTCACCACGCCTCTGGCTAGAGGTGAGGTTGAAAAGGCAGTAGCTTCATGGTAACCTCAGCTGGCAGAGAAATTGAATCCTTCCTGTTGGCATCATTGAGCATAACAAACCAACCAACTGAGCTAATTGACCCCACCCCCCTGCTGGGGATGGCTGGTTTGAGATGCAGAGTGACTACAATAGCAAGGATTCGGTTTCCTCAGCATCTGAGGTTAGCATGAAGGTCCTCCTTCTCAACCTTGCCCCCTCACCTGAGGGCTGCTAACCTTCAGGTTAGCAGTCATCTCTCTCTCTCTCTCTATCTATCCATCTAATGAGAGTCCTCTGGGAATGTGGCAACTTTAATATTTTTTACACAAACCCAGTGGACCCACTTGTCCACCTACTACCAGGTAAATCAGACATGGCAGCACAAAAAGAAAATCTTATTTATGGAAGGCCTTTGATGATCCAAAGCAATTTAGTCAATGATGTACTTGTTTTGTAATGTCAGGATTGTGACAGCCAATTTACACACAGTATGTTCCCACAAAGAGTAATGTGATAATGACCTGATAACCTTGTTGATTTTGGTTGAAGAGTAAATTTATTAGGCAGAAAGCTTGCTCTTTCTTCAAGCTTTTACCCTCATTAGAGAGAACAGGGTTTTGGTTAAAGGTGCATCTACCAGATAGCACCTGTAATTGCATTGCTAACCCAGTACTGCCTCTGTAACAATGCAACATTCTTCCGTGAGTAGTACCTCTTCAAAAGTACAGTAATACCTCAGAACTGAGAGGTTCTTGCGGTGCAGTGGTAGTGCCCAGACCTCTGGAACAGGAGACCTAGGTTCAAGTCCCACCTGCTCCAGAGATGTGCAATAACATCTCTGATCAGGTGGATTTAGTAAAAACATACCAAAGAGCAGTTCCTAGGGTGACATGTGTTGCTTTTTAGCATAGGGTTCTTGTAGTGTAGTGATAGTGCCCCTATCTCTGGTACAGGAAACCAGAGTTCAAGTGTCACCTGCTCCAGAGGGGTGTTTTAACATCTCTGAACAGGTTGATTAGGAAAATACCTGAACTGAAGTGTCAGTTCAGATTGTGTGTTTGAGTTTTTGAAGTGGGACTTGAAGTGGGACATTCTGATCCACAGTGACATGACTGAACAGAGGAGGACAGAGTAAGAAAGAGAGAGATAAAGAAGGATAACCAGAACATGAATCACAAAAACAACTTCATAAGAAGTGTACAAAACATTCCCATCATTCTCAAACTGAAAAAGAGGAGGGACAATTTTGCTCTCAATCTGAATATCACAGATTGTAAAAACATTATCTTGATATCCAGGATATAAGAATCCTGGTGGCTTATTTGAATTGAATTTATTGTCACATGTATTGAGGCATATTGAAAAGCTTTGTCTTGCTAGCAATACAGGCAAATCGCATAGTTAAGTAGCATAGCTAAGTAAATATTTTGGTTCTTTTCTTCTTACCAGAATATTTTTTTCTCAAACTGGCATATTGCACATTGTATTTTAGCACAGAACACAACAGGAAGCAATTTCAAAGACTGGGTACAAGAACCTTTTTAATGTTTGTATCACAAAGTAGCTTTTGTTTGGCAGGGTGTTAAATTCATGCTTGTACTTATCACCTTTCTCTCCTCATGCTGGGTTGTGATTCCAGCATTGCTGTCAGCTCTCCTCTAATGTGTACAAGTTCCCATTTGTCACTGTGGGCTCAGAGTGTCAACAGAATGTTCCACTTTTGCATGGTAAGAAAATACCACCAGTCCCATTACTGCTCACTTTATCTGCTTGACTTTACAGCTTTCTGCACTGACCACAACAAGCAATCACGATGCTGGTCTTCCTGTGAGGCAAAAGAATGTAAAGCTTGTAACCAATTACAGGAAAACTCTGGGAAATTCCTCCATGAGTCCTGAAGTCAGCTGATCTCTCAGACTTTACTATGATCATTAGACATACTCAACTAAAACTCAGTTCCCTTCTGTAAGATCGTTAGAAATAAGAGAATATGTAGGTCATTCTGCTGTTCCAGCCTGTCCTGCCATTTTATAAGATCATTGCTAATCTGATTGTGGTCTTAACTCACTTACCTGCCTGCACCCCAATAACCTTTGGTTTCCTTCAATGAAATGTCTCTCTAACTCAGCCACTAAATATTCCATGACCACTACTCTCTGAGGAAGAGAATTTCACAGAGCCACAACCCTGACAGAAAATTTCCTCCTTATCTCTATATCCTAAATGCAAGACTTACCTTGTTTTTAAAACTTGTTCCCTCTGATATGGAGATGCTGGTATTGGACTGGGGTTGTACAAAGTTAAAAATTACACAACACCAGGTTATAGTCCAACAGGTTTAATTGGAAGCGTTTGGAGTGTTGCTCCTTCATCAGGTGGTTGTCATCAGGTGCACCCTCTATGGCTGTCATATTTCCCTGTGATAAGTTGTCTAGAATGGTTCACACTATTCAAAATGGAAACATTTCAGACAAACAGAAGGATGGCAAAAGCCTGATGCTAAACTCACCCACATGTACACTTCACAGCAAGTGACTGATCAAACAGGCCCAGATCGATTTCTCTTTTCTCACTCCACTCTGGGGCCACTCGTTTTGCCCACACTGCAATCCTGGTAAAGAAATGATTCCATCCTACTGTGCAATGCAATTTTCTCAACTGCTCCTAGGCTTCTGACAAGGCTCATCTCTCACCTGCTACTGTGAATGGGGCCAGGGAAAAGTGATGCCTCTCCCCACTTAGATGTTGTGTTCACAGGTCATTCCCTTACCTCCAATCCTCCAAAACCAGGCAAAGGTCTGTGGGGAGGAAGATCAGGGAAAGAGGGGGAACTTGTTACTCCATAGCACAGAATCAAACTAAGCAACCTCAGTGTGCAAGTAATGGGCTGTGCTTGAAGTCTCCTGATGCTTCCTAAACTATCGTGTTAGTCCTTGAAGACTCCTCCTTGGAGAACAAATGCAAAGCGAGCCAGCTGAATCAACGATTATGCTCAGCTTCCCCTCATATGACCCTTTGGAATTTTTGCCTTGCAAAACAGTATCATCCCTTTCAGATGTTTACTCGCATTTAACATATTCTGATTCTAAAGACAGACCAGTTTTGTGTAACAAATAGAGCTTTCATTGTGTGTTGTTGATCATCAGCTGAGTAAAGCAGAACCTTTGCTCTGCAACCACTATCCCTCTGTTTCCAGGGTATGGACAGAAAATGCATTATAGATCAGGCTGTGTTGTGATGAGATGATTCATATGGTTTCACTATTAACAAAGAGAGTTGTAAACAGCAGGCATTGTATCTGGGGTCATGGCAGAGCAGTCGTGGTCATTTATAGACTGCTTTCCATTTCCTTCCCATTTATCCCCTGCAAAATGCAGCTACGGCCTCACTTCAAGGTGCAATTAGTGGTAATATGAATGTGACCCAGGCTAACCTCAGCAGCTGGTGGAATTTAAATCCAAATTAATTTATTTCAGAAAAAAACTGGAATATCAAGCTTCACTCAGTAATGGTGATCATAGAAACTATTGGGAGAAAGTGAGGACTGCAGATGCTGGAGATCAGTTGAGAGTGCAGTGCTGGAAAAGCCAGGATGGGTTGGGTTGGAGGGGATTCTACATTGGCGTCCTATCTTCCCAATGTACAGGAGACCACATCGGGTGTAACAGGTTCAGTAGATGAAGTGCGTGGAAGTACAGGTACATTTCTGTCAGATTTATCTCATAGCCTCCATGGTCCATAGCCTCATTCCTGGTGAAGGGCTTATGCCTGAAATATCGATTCTCCTGCTCCCCGGATGCTGCCTGACCTGTTGTGCTTTTCCAGCACCACATTCCGTCTCAAATTTCAAATCTAATGTTGACCTCCCTTTTGTGCACCTTCTCTGCAGCTGTAACTTTGTATTCCTTTTTGTTCAATCATCCTCTGATCTTTGTATGTTATGATCTGCCTTTACAGCATGCAAAACAGAACTTTTCACTGTACATAGTTGCATGCGACAATAATAATTCAAATCAAATCACCCAATTCAAAATGTCCTTTAGGGAAGAAATTTGGATGTAGATTTGCTCGCTGAGCTGAAAAGTTCATTTCCAGGCATTTCATTACCTTACTAGGTAACATCTTCAGTGGACCTCACGCGAAGCAATGCTGAAAATTCCTGCTTTCTATTTCTATGTTTGGGTTTCTTTGGGTTGGTGATGTCATCTTCTGTGATGATGTTATTTGCTGTGGTGAAGTCACTTCCTATTCCTTTTCTCAGGGGGTGGTAGATGGAGTCTAACTCGATGTGTTTGTTGATAGAGTTCTGGTTGGAATGCCATGCTTCTAGGAATTCTCGTGCATGTCTTTGATTGGCTTGTCGTACGATTATCCTTCCTGAAGAAGGGCTTATGCCCGAAACGTCAATTCTCCTTCTCCTTTGATGCTGCCTGACCTGCTGCGCTTTTCCAGCAACACATTTTTAAGCTCTGATCTCTAGCATCTGCAGTCCTCACTTTCTCCTTGTCCTAGGATGGAGGTATTGTCCCAGTCGAAGTGGTGTCCATCCTCATCCGTATGTGAGGATATTAGTGAGAGAGGATCAATGTCTTTTTGTGGCTAGTTGGTGTTCATGTATCCTGGTGACTAGTTTTCTGCCTGTCTGTCCAATGTAGTGTTTGTTACAGTTCTCGCAAGGTATTTTGTAAATGACGTTCTCGGAAATGACTGCCAGACTACTCAGACCCCTTGGCATCATGGTAACCCACAAACCCAACACATTAAAACAGCAGCTTGAAAGACCCTATACAGACAATGAGCAAAACTAACGTCATTTACAAAATACCATGCAAGGACTGTAACAAACACTGAGTAACCCACTCAGACTAATTTCCCTGCATTTCCCCCTGACTAATGCACCTAACACTATAGGCAATTTAGCACGGCCAATTCACCTAACCTGCACATCTTTTGGAATGTGGGAGGAAACCGGAGCACCCAGAGGAAACCCACGCAGGCATGGGGACAATATGCAAACTCCACACTGTCGCCCGAGGCTAGAATTGAACCCAGGCCTCTGGCGCTGTGAGGCAGTAGTACTAAACACTGAGCCACTGTGCTGCCTTGTTATCTCATAGTCTGCCATTGCACAGTATTAATGACTAACAACAGGTAGTCTCTACTAACAGCTATTCACCCTCCGAGACAGAACATTATCCACTCCTTTATTCATCCAACTGCTCTTCTCTCTCTTTGGGCTCTATCCCTACCTAGTGTTCATTCCTTACCTCCTCCCCACCTCAATCTTCTGCATTATAAACTGATATTTTCCTAGCTACCATCAATTCTGAGGTAAGGTCACTGGACCTGAAACATTAACTCTAATTTTTCTTCATAGATGCTGCCTGACCTGTGAGTTTTTCCAACAATTTCTATTTTTGTTTGTCTTTACATTGTGTTTTTAACGTACTGAAATGTACCAAGGCTCTCCACTTGGTTGTTATGAAATGAAATGTGACAATGAGTCATGTCAACAGATATTAGACCAGGTAACTGAAAGTAGGGTCAAAGAGATAGGTTTTAAGGAGCCTCTTAAAGGAGAAAAGAGGAGGAGATGTAAGGTGGGCAATCCAAAGCTTCAGGCCTTGACAACTAAAGGCACAGTGAAACACAGGTTTGAGTTACTTTTATTGGAAGGTGAGAGGGTCTATGGGTTCCCTGAAACATATCTTCTCTAACAGATAATCAGACACACACACATTTACAGCCCTGCCTGTACCGTTAGATCATGATCAAATAATAAAACTAGCCTAATGTTTATCAAACTGATTCAAATGACTTTTCTCCCACTTGACATCTTCACTATAGTCAACAGACAACAGTTCATCTAAGATCACAGCTGAATATTTTGCGAGAAAGCAGGAACCAGAGAAAAATGAATTAAAGCAGTTATAATTTGATTCTTTCAAATTCCCTTCTAAAATTTTCAAGCCAGGAGCAATTGTGCTCACAATAAGTGTAATACCAGTATGAACAGCATTATCATTTTAATATTCTGGTGGGCATGAGGAAATTAAGTTCAGCTCCCTGCTCTTGTGAAATTACTATTTATTTTTATTAATGAGATGACAGTTCACTTCAAAGGAGATTTTTCTACTTAACCTAGATCATTGGAGAGTAGAACTGGGCACAGGATAGATGAGAGCTGACAGGGAAGGAATCGCTTGGGAGACTCTGACTGAGAGATACTCCTGACCTTCCACTCATTTCCACCAGGACCTGGCAGGGTCAGGGCACCAGTGCAATGTTTTCATCTTCCACTTTCCGAACAAGTGTGGTATGCACGTCACAATAATATCAGTATAGGATAGGTTTAACATTAGAAATTGACATCAGGTGGCTTTTCTTGACCTTCTGTGCACGAGCCACATTTCAATGGCTCCTCACTCCCTGCCCCCTTTTTCACGTCAATGTCACTATCAAAAATCTGGATACGGAATTTCATTAAACAAAAAGCTGCCATTTGCATCCAATGACACTAAGAATTATCTTCAGAAAACTATGGGCTGGATTTCACCAAAACACAGCCAAGTGTCCATTGCACAAAGAATTTCTCTCTGCAAGCCCAAACAAGCACCTCATTTGATGCACAGAAATCAGCAGAGTCCTTGCTGATTTTCTGATCTGTTTATCCATGGGCAACAAAGGTCATATATGACTGTCCTGCCTATACCTAGGTTGAATCTTTCCACTCTGTGTGGCTCAGCATCATTGGAACAAGGGGAGGCCATTAAGTCCCGCAAGCCTGTCCTGCTATTTGCTTAAACCATGAATGACCTTGCCATTAGCAATAAGCTATCTACAAGGGAAGTCACACCTTACTTCACATACATAAATCCCATTCTCAGTGTGGGCACAGCTAAACTGTACCGATAAAGAGATATAGTGACAAATCAACTTCTTTGAAATTATTTACAATACTTCAGTATGATCGATTCCCAACAATAAGGACTTTGCACCGGGACATGTAAGGATGCTGACATCCACACCAGTGGCACTCTGTAAACAGTTCCTGGATCTTCCAATCTACTGCTGCAACCATTGCTTCCTTCAGTGACATCTAAACATGCTGAGCCATCACAATAGTTATGATTAATCACAGCACCCTGGAATAGGTAGGGTTAAAACAGTGAACCAGTGCTCCTGATCCTGATCAGCATCCAGCTCTTCTTGAAGTGAATGCTTGTACATCAAATAAGACCAGGTCCTGACCCTCGCAGTCCAAATGTCTGACAAGAAAATTGGCCTTGTGGGTGAAATAGCAAAGGGCTGCTGAAACCCATGAAGGTCTGCTTCAGTGAATGCCAAGAGGTTCAGGTGAGGAAGGGTGATTCAAACATTATACAAAGTTCTGGGAATTCATGCTTGGTGATCAGCAGCTAAGGGAGAAAGGCAGGTGTTTCTCAGATTTGGACACTGATGAAGAACCTCTTCTTGGAGTGGGAACATGTCTTTTGTCCTCAGAACACTGCTCATAAAATTGCATGTTCACAAACATGGTCTGTATCATACTGCATTCTAAATCACTGTACAGATATACACACAGTTTTAGTCACCTTACCTAAGAGAGGATACATTTACCTTAGAGGGATTGCAATGGAGGATATCAGACCAATTCCTGCGATAAAGGATTTATAAGGAGAAACCAGAGAGGCTTTTTTTTGGACTATATTAAGTGAGACATGACCTAACTGAAACATGAAACATTCTTAAGAGGCTTAGTAGGGTAGATGCTGGGAGTCTATATCTAGGAATCATAGCCTCAAGTTAAAGGGTTAGTCAGTTAGGATATGGAAGAAGAGAAATCTTGTCACTCAAAGGATTTCCATACAAAGTAGGTTGTTAAGGCCTAATCATTGAACACTCATGACAGGTTCAGATTGATATTTGGAAATTAAGGGATTCAAGGGATAATTGGTGAAGTAGAGCAGCGGTAGCAGATCAGCCATGATATTACTGAGTGCTGGAGTAGGCTTCAGGGGCTGATTGTCAACTGCTGCTCCTATTTCTTAAATTCATAAAGGAGTGGTGCTAAGTTATATTTCTTAGCCACTCTGGAGTCAGTTTGCTAAGTAACAATTCCCTGCTGTGTGCCTTTTAAAAAAAAATTCATGCTAGTGAATTATCATGGTGTTAGGCTTTGAAATCATCTTTTATATTCACAAAATAATCAAAAGGCAATTTCAAACGTAACATCACATCAAGGAGGCCTTCAGGCTGCAATAAGCACATTGTGCAAACACATTGAATTGGTAAAAAGGCTTAATTTGCTTCCCAGCTTAGGCCTGAATACATAATTTCCTGAATATCTAATATGTGACCTGCAGCCCTCACCAACCGTAATCAATAAACCCAGAGCCCATTATCCAAATTCCCAGATGAAAAATTACCACATAGGCATGATACTAGAGGGCTAATGGCACCCATGGAATGCGCCTCTCAGTATGATTGCCATTCCAATCTGTTAAATTACTGCCACAGAAATTAATAAACTGAACTGCTAAACTACACACACGTGAAATGGGAAAAGTTAATGAGAATTACTCTGAATGTCAACATTCTTAGTGTGCTTTCTTATCTGACATGTTCATACTCAGCCACTTGTTGAATGCTGTCAATAAACTCCTGAATTTTACCTGTGAAACCATCGTTTCACAAAGGGTAGGAGAGAAACCATGTGGTTATTTCCCAGCATGTTGCTTCTGACCTAGTCACAATCCACATCATTTAAACATTATTTACTCAATATGTTTCTGTTTTTGGCACAATATGAAAAGGAGCTGCTTGTTGCAAATGAGAAAAAAGTTAATGCTATAATCACCAACAGTTTACAGATGGATTCCTTTCATACCGACTTTCGATTTTTTAAAAAACATAAGACAATTCTGAGAGCTTGATGTTTGATGGGTCACTAGGCCAAAATACTGGAACTTCCTAACAGCAGTGGGGCGACACTTACTGCATACTGATGGCAGTGACTCAGAAAGGCAGCCCTTCACCACCTTCCCAAAGGAAACAGGGATGGCCAATATTAATGATGGCTTTGCATTTTTACATCCTACTTTACGTAATGGACTTGCAGTGGAGACAAGTGTTTGGAACTGTTACTCTGATTTGATGCTGCTACATTGTGCACATGAACAATTACTTGCACCATTGCCTCTCTTCTCTGTCACTCTCCATTGTCTAAATATATAAATTAAGATCTCTCATTCATTTTTAAAAAGTAACTGTTACTGATTGCTTTAATTTACTCAGCATCAATTAAAATGACATGATTCCCTGGTGACAGGTCAATCAAATTCTCTTGGATCTTTCTTTGCACACCACTTCAGCTGTAATCTGCTGCTGTATGCAGAGGAGCCACTACTAATCAATTCCCTTCTTTCCAATCTGATCAGAGCATATCAGATCCAAGTCACAATGGTTCACTTGTATGGTGTCCTCAAGCTTTACACGATGAAGATAAGAAATCCCAGGGTAACAAAGCTCAGTTGAACCTGAAATAGCTCAGTGCAGGAGTCGAATATAGTTAAAAATTACATACCAAGTTATAATCCAACAGGTTTAGTTCAACTTAGAGTCATAGAGATGTACAGCACGTCCAACCCGTCCATGCCGACCAGTTTTCCCAACCCAATCTAGTCCCACCTGCCAGCAACCGGCCCATATCCCTTCAAACCCTTCCTATTCATATACCCATCTAGATACCTTTTAAATGTTACAATTATACCAGCCTCCACCACTTCCTCTGGCAGGCCTTTCCACACACACACCAAGTGTGAAAAAGTTGCCCTTTAGGTCTCTTTTATATCTTTTCCCTCTCATCCTAAACCTATGCCCTCTAGTTCTGGGCTCCCCCACCCCAGAGAAAAGACCTTGTGTATTTACCCTATCCATGCCCCCACATGATTTTGTAAACCTCTATAAGGTCACCCGTCAGCCTCTGACATTCCAGGGAAAACAGCCCCAGCTTGTTCAGCCTCTCCCTATGGCTCAAATCCTCCAACCCTGGCAACATCCTTGCAAATCTTTTCTGAACCCTTTCAAGTTTCAAAACATCTTTCCGATATTTGTTAGACTAGTGTAGTGTGATTTTTAACTTTGTCCACCCCGGTCCAACATCAGCACTTCCACATCATGGAATCAAGTGTGGCAGCCCACAGCTGCCGTGGCTTAGTATAATAGCTCAGACAATTGCAAGAGGCAGACATTAGTTCAATCACAGTGATCAATATGATACTCCATTGGTGTCTTTCAGTTCAGAATAAATCTGATCATTTTCACATATTACTTACGTGGTCAGCAATGACAGAAGTGGATTAAACGATTATGCACTGCACTCTCCATTGCATTACTATATTAAGTTGTGGTCATTTTGAGGATTGGACAGTTGTAGATTGAGTTGAATCTTATCATATTTGGGCTCGGTGTCACTTCCACTGAGTTTCATAGAAGGTTTCTATTGGCGAGACTAAGCGAGCTTTCTCATGCTGTCATCACTTCATTAACTACCCACCACACCTGATGGTTCCTCTCTTACCCAATGCCAGCTGGATTCTACCACTCAGTGTAGCCGGAAGAACTCACCAGTGCCAGGATGTCCAGGAATAGTTATCATTGGCTCTGGTGCCTTCTTTAAAAGGTGCACCCAAACACCACCAGTTCAGAGGTGCCTGCATGATTTTTGCCATTTGAGTTATAAGGACAGGCTGCACAGGCTGGGACATTTTTCACTCACATAGGAGGTTGAGAGGTTTATAAAATCATGAGGGGCACAGATAAGGTGAATAGCAGGTGCCTTTTCCTTAGGGTTGGGGATTTCAAGATTGGGGGTTTTAAGGTGAGAGGAGAAAGATTTTAAAAAGACAGGAAAGGCAACTTTGTTTTACACAGAGAGAGGTTCATGTGTGGAATGAACTTCCAGAGGCAGTGGTAGATGTGGGTACAGTTACAACGTTTAAAAGACATTTAGATAAGAAATGTTTGGAGGAATATGGGCCAAGTGCCAGCAGGTGGGACGAGGTTAGTTTGGGATTATGGTTAGCATGGACTGGTAGGACCTAAGGGTCTATTTCTGTGCTGTATGAATCTGTGACTCTCTTTGCCTTGGACAAGGCAGAGAAGAGGAAATTGGCACCTCATTTCATGGACATGTGTCTGAAGGTCCTGGTGGATGGGATGATGCTGGGGAAAATCCTCTTTTCCTTGGACCAGCAGAGGACATGAGTGATTCAAACAGATGGCCACATTGAAGTTGGAGCAGAGTAGTACTGAGTCATGTCAAGGGAGACACCTTTTAAGCAGAGGGTCCTGCTGTAGTAAGCCTCTGATATCAGTCCAGCAGCGTGGACACAGTCATTTGACACGAGGGACAATCAGGATCAGGACCCTTGCCTTGAGGTGGGTGATAAACCCATGATGCTGAGGAAATCCCCTTCTCCTTGGACCAGCAGAGGACACAACATCAAACCATATCAGTCTGGTCTGAGGTTGCCACTTTGATTAAGCATCATCAGCTAACTGGAGAGCCACCTTGCAGTGCAGGACAAAGGTTAATGACTTCTTCCAGTCTGCCAGAGTAAGTGTCACCATCTTCTCTCTGCTACCTCTCACTCACTCCATTTCTGCTACTCCCCTCACTCTCCACCCAGGCTCATTTTCCACCATTCCCACTATTACATGCAACATGTTTCCTCATTCACTCACTGTCACCCACCCAGTACTCTCATGTTACTAATCTTGCATGGCCTGTGCACTTTCTACACACTCACTTGGAACATCTCACCAATGTTTTTCTAACTGAAACAGTGCTAACAGCTATGCCATGCAATTTCATCTCATTCAATTATTCTCTTTCTCTTAGTGCAGGATAGAATGGCCCAAAATAGGACAGAAACACAGATGATGGGTGTCTGACATTTGGTTCATCACCCATTACAAGGCAAGGGTCCTGATCCTGATTGTCCCTTGTGTCAAATGACCGTGTCCACGCTGCTGGACTGATATCAGAGGCTTACTACAGCAGGACCCTCTGCTTAAAGGGTGTCTCCCTTGACATGACTCAGTACTACTCTGCTCCAACTTCAATGTGGCCATCTGTTTGAACCACTTGCAATGTGTCTGGCACAGATGCAGGTGTAAACTTGGCAATAGCATAGTGAGCTACATCAACATACCCATTTCCTTGACTGATGACAACCAAGATGAGCTGCCTGTCTTTGTGTCTGCACTAAAAGACAAGGTTTGGCAAGACAAGGCAGGGCAAAGCAAAGTAGAGATGCTGTGAGCATCCAAAAGGTACAAGGCAAATGAGCACAAGACTGAGATGCAGCTGATTCACTTTGCGGGTTGAGTGCCTGAACCTGCGTGCAAAGTGTCCTTGATGCAGCACTGTAATGATAGCTGGTGACACTCCTTCACTGCAGCATTGAAAAGTAAAGCAAGTAAGTAAGTTGGAGATAGGTCATGATAAGACCATAAGGCCATCAGACATAGGGGTAGAAGTAAGGCCATTCGGCCCATCGAGCCCACTCCGCCATTCAATCGTGGCTGATGGGCATTTCATCACCATTTACCCACACTGTCCCCATATCCCTAATTCCTTGTGAGATTAGGAATTTATCTATCTCTGCCTTGAAGACATTTAACATCCCTGCCCCCACTGCACTCCGTGACAGTGAATTCCACAGGCCCACCACTCTCTGGCTGAAGCAATGTCTCTTCATTTCCGTTCTAAATTGACCCCCTCTAATTCTAAGGCTGTGCCCATGCATCCTAGTATCTCCACCTGACGGAAACAATTTCCCAGCGTCCACTCTTTCTAAGCCATGCATTACCCTATAAGTTTCTATTAGATCTCCCCTCAACCTTCTGAACTCTAACGAATACAATCCAGGATCCTCAGCCTTTCATTGTGTGTTGGGCCTACCATTCCAGGGATCATCCGTGTGAATCTCTGCTGGACACACTTCAGTACCAGTATGGCCTTCCTGAGGTGTGGGGCCCAAAATTGGACACAGTATGTTAAATGGGGCCTAACCAGAGTTTTACAAAGTCTTAGTAGCACCTCACTGCTTTTACATTCCAACCCTCTTGAAATAAATGACAACATTACATTTGCTTTCTTAACCACGGACTCAACCTGCAAGTCAACCTTTAGAGAATCCTGTACTAGCACTCCCAGATTCCTTTATACTTTGGCTTTATGAATTTTCTCACTGTTTATAGAATAGTCCATGCCGGTGTTCTTTTTTCCAAAGTGTAAGACCTTGCATTTGCAAGATCTGTACAGTATTCCATCCTGGACCATTTGCTGCGCTGTACTGAGCCTGATGGTACAGAGGATCGAGCAGGAGTCAGATACAATGTCTTGGATATTGGGTGCATGCAGAAGTTCTAAATTAAGTGTGCCCTGAGATGTTGGTGCCACGTGTCCAGGTTGGTAGTGCGGTGGAGCAAGCACAGAGGTGGAAACACCAGGTACTCACTCCAACATTCATGTTGGGAATTCCCAGTCTCTGGTTTCCAAGTCGGGGGTGCCAGGGTTGGACTGCATATCAATAAGGCAAGATTCAATGTTGATGAAGATGATGACTAGCAATAATCCCTGTTAATAGACATCTTGCCACTCCTTGGCGAGAATCTCAACCTGGCATCTGGAATTCTGTCAAAAAATGCAACAAGTCACTCCCAACTTTGAGAAAGGCCTCGCTCGAGTATTCACACAATTCTCCCAGATCTCTCCTCATGGCCCATGTCATTCAGAGTGCTGGAAAGATTTTGTTTTTCTCTATCTCTCAGGACTGGTTAACAGCGAAGCAAGGAGATCTCAATTAAACCTGAGCTAAGTAAGAAATTTCACAGCGTCTTGTGTTTCCCCAGTTTCAAGAATCAATAATGTTTGGAGACTCAAGGTGCTGAATTTTATGTCAGAGTCATATACTAAGAAGAGTGAAGTAGCCAGGAACAAAACCTCATAGCTGACCTGAAGCAGGCGTAGGCCTCGTGGCTGGGTTCAACATTTCTGGGCTAAAAAATGATAGAAAACCTTCCTCCATCGTACAGTCTGTTTGCATCATCCAGTGCTTCCTCTCTGCATGTTTCAAACTAGCAGCTGCTGTTCACTGCCAAGGTTTAGCAGAGAAGTGGTCACTTGGTAGAGGTACTGGATGTGCCCGGCAATGGAGAAACTCCACCAAATAGATCAGACAGTGTACATCTTGGTTGAGGCTTGAAGCCTCAACACCAGCTCCATAGCCAGGAAAGCCCAGCAGCGTTTGTACTTTCTGCGCAGGCTGAAGGAAAGCACACCTCCCACTTCCCATCCTCAGCACATTCTACAGAGGGTTCATTGAGAGTACCCTGAGGGTTCATTGCTGCATCACTGCCTGGTTCAGGAATTGTACTGTCTCGGATCATAAGACCCTACAACACCAATAGTGAGGACAGCTGAGAAGATCATTGGGATCCCTCTTCCCTCCATTACAGACATTTACACCACACGCTGAAAAGTTAAGAGCATTGTGGAAGACCCCACACACCCTTCACTCAAACGCTTCTCCCTCCTGCCATCTGGCAGAAGATACCGGGGCATTCGGTCTCTCACTGCCAGACTGTGCAACAGTTTCTTCCCTCAAGCCATCAGGCTCCTTAACACAGTATGATCGGACTCTTTCCCATCTGAAATTCTTTGCACAACTTTGAATTGCTGTTCGAAAAATGTCTATTATTTATCATTCCTCTATTACACTGTAATGTGCTTGTTTAGCACTTCTTATTCACTTTATGCCATGTACGATTGTGTAGTTTGTAATGTCCATGTAGCACCCTCGGTCCTGGAGGAACACTGTCCCGTTTTTTCTGTATCAGTTGTATATGGTAGAAATGACAAATAAAAAGCTACTCTACTCTACTACTACTCTGAAAGAGGGTCAGAAGACCGTTTGGCACTCTCTTGATGCTGCACTGAAGAGAAAATGTGGACTTTGACTCCCAGCAGTGAGAATAGGCTGTGAACCCACAATGTCCTGACGCAGAAGCGAGAGTGTTGAGATAAGGCTGCCATTGTTACAAAGGAATTTCACTTTTCAACAGTTTGAAAGCATTTCCTGTGGATCTTTGCCATGACCTTGCATTGTTTATCCAGTGAGCAACTCAAGAATATGGATACAAAAGTCTGAGCTTCAATTCATAATTGATACTGGTTGGTAATCTGATTGGGTATCCATAACAGCACTAAGTTAAAGAGGTAATACCTGGATTCCTATTTTGCAATCTATTTAGTGGCCATGATTAGGTCTTGAATCCTCTGTGTACACTCTAAGCGTAGAATATATTGCAGCTAAAATATTGAGGTCAAGGAGTTCATTCAAGTTTACTGTCACAGTTCACGTGTAAACATTTTAGTGAAATTAATAGTTTGACCTCCAATGGCAATACCATTGCTGAATCCCCACCACCTGGAGGCTATCATTGACCAAAATGTGAACTAGACCAGCTTTTTAGACACGGTGTCTACAACAGCAGGGCAGAGGCTGGGAATCCTGCAGCGAGTGACTCACCTCCTGATTCCCCAAAACTTGTCCACCATCTACAACGCATTAGTCAGGAGTGTGATGGAATACTCCCACTTGCATGGATGAGCACAGATCCAACAACATTCAAGGAACTCAACATCATCCTGGACAAAGCATCCCACAGATAGGTTGAATAGCCAAGTCTTTTTCCAAGGGGGGAACACCAAATCTAGAGTGCATTGGTTTAAGGTGAGAGGGATAAGATTTAAAAAAGACCTGAGAGATAACTTTTTCACACAGAAGGTGGTGCGTGTATGGAACTAGCTGCCAGAGGAAGTGGTTGAGGCAGGTACAATTACAACATTTAAAAGGCACCTGGATGGGTTTATGAAGAGGAAAGGAAAGGTTTAGAGGGAAATGGGCTAAATGCTGGCAAATAGAACTAGGTCAGATTGGGATGGATCGAACCAAAAGGTCTGTTTCCATGCTGTATGACTCCAAGGTATTAAGTCACCCTCACCATCTTCTCCAGGGTAATTAGTGATGAGTAATAAACTCTGCCAAGTAATGCCTACATCCCATAAACGATTGCAATGATGTGCTTGAGTGTGCATCATGCCTGTAGATTTTAGTTAACAGCACTGGCTCTCCTTTAAGAAAGGTAGTGGAGCTAGGATAAATAATCCTAAAAGGAAGCCTGCTGTTCACAATAACAAAATGTTAAAAAATATTCAATTGGTTTACTGCAAATGTAATTGGGGAAGCAAATCTTCCCACAGGAGCCTGCTAAAGCATGGCACAGGGACAAAAGCATCAAGAGTTTTTCCAGTCCCTAACCAACCTCCTGTCTCTCAGTACATAATGAAACCAAGCCCCAGCATTTAACAAAAACAAAGTGATACAGCTTCCCTTCACCAGAAAAAAAAAGATAGGGTTCAAGCACAACAAGCATGTGATCAAAGTGGACCTTGAATGATGACTTAACAACTCAATAAAAAATAGTAAGACCTTCAAAGCAGGCTGGCTGTTGCTTCAACCCTGGTGCCATTAGTAGCAGTATTGTTACCCTTGAGGCAGTGTCTCAGCAGAGTTCAGGGATGTTATACAACATTCCATGAAAGAACTTTTGAGTTCCTTACCCTTGGAGACCCAGTTAAGTAAAAATGAGTCTTATTTTCTGCATGAAACAGGGTGAAGTAGAGGGTGAGAGGAAGTCAGCTCCCACTACTCTTGGGTATCTCCTAACAGCACGTTTCTGAACCATGAAAACAATTCAATCAGCCAGCTTGTTAGGGGAAGAGAATTCTGAGTGCCCAAAGGACCCAACGGAAAAAGGATAATGAAACAAAAACATTGCATTTGTATAATGCTCCTCACGATACTGGAACATCCCAAAGTACTTCCAAGAATGAATTACTTTTGGAACGCAGCCACTGTTATTATGTCGGCAGATGTAGCAGCCAATTTGCGCACAGCAAGATCTCGCAGATAACAAATGAGAGAAATCTGTTTCACTGGTAACAGTTGATGAATGATTATTGGAAAGCACACAGGAAAGTGCCCTGCTTCTCGAATCATGTCATGGGATTTTTATACCCAGCTGAATAGGCAGATGGGGCCCTGGGACAATGTCTAATCTGAAAGGTAACAGACGTGTCTGCAATGCTCATGCTCCAACACTGCCTGCTTCCTCTCGCATTCAAAGCTTGAACTGGATAGAATTATAAATCCTTAGTACATTTGCATGTTTCTCTATATTTGCTGCTTCACCAGAGAAATATGCCACATCAATGGTCACGATGTGCAAGGAGTAATTTGAGGAGGATAGCAAAAGGTCACCATTGGACTCGAGGATACAGAGTAGAATGCAGAGACTGAGAGAGAGAGAGAGAGAGAGAGAGACAGAGACAGACAGAGAGAGAAAGAGAGAGACAATTAGAGATATGCAGTCATAGAGGAGAGAATCACAGATATACACAGAGACCAAAGGAAACAGACAGAAAGCCAGGCAGAGAAAGAGGAACTGCAGATGCACAGTCGTATCGGAGAGAATCACATCTGCACAGAGACTGAGGCAGACAGAGGGAATTACAAATATAAAATTTTGGAGAAAAGAATCACAGATATACACAGGGACTGAGACAGAGAGAGAGAGAGAGAGAGAGAGAGAGAGAAAGAAAGACAACAGAGACAGAGAGAGATCTACAGTTACTCAGTCATACAGTCATAGAGTATACAGCATGGAAACAGACCCTTCGATCTAACCAGTCCATGCTGAACATAATTCCAAACTAAACTAGTCCCACCTGACTGCGCCTGGCCCACATCCCCTCCAAACCCTTCTTATTCATGTACTTATCTAAATGTTTTTTAAATGTACATTTAATCACATCCACCATTTTCTCAGGAAGTTCACTCCACATGCAAACCATCCTGTGTAAAAAAATTACCTTATCTTTTCTATATCTCTCTCATAGTCTCTCACTTTAAAAGTGTGCCTCCTAGTCTTGAAATCCACCATCCTAGTGAAAAGATAGCTACCATTAACTCTATCTATAGCTCTCATTATTTTATAAACTTCTATGAGGTCACCTCTCAATCTCCTACATTGCAGTGAAAACAGTCCCAGCCTATCCAGCCTTTCTTTATAGTCAAACATTCCATACCCAGCAATATCCTGGCAAATCTCTTCTGAACCCTCTCCAGCTTGATAATATCCTTCCTATAACTTGAACAGAGCATCACAGCTTTATATGAAATAGGAAGTGGGGGGAGAGAGAGAGAGAGAAAGCACATCTGCACAAGGACTGAGGCAGAGAGAATGACAGTTACACAGTCACAAAGATCATAGATTCACAGTCACAAAGGTGAGACAAGATAGAACACACAGTACCTATCATACAAACAGTTAACTTGACTACTGGACTTTGATAAACAATTAACATACACGTTAGCTTTTTGTTTCAGAGGACATGGTTCGGGATTTTTAAAATACTAATATGCTTTCCCAGCAAATAAAGAACATCAGAATTGGGGCAGATGTAGGTCATTCAACACCCTCTGTCTCATCTTCTCCTTCAGTTCCTACATTATTTCTTAATTGCTTTAGTGTTCAAAAATGATTCATCAGTATTCTTAGTGACTGAGTGTCCATAGCTCCCAAATTTAAAGATCACCATCCTCTGAATGAAGAAATTTCACCCCATCTCTATCCTACATTTGACCCCTTATTCTGAGACAATGTCCCTTGGTTCGAGACTTTTGGATAAATATCCCTCTCTGCTGTCATGAAGGGACTGTAGTTGATGGATCAAATAGTTGATAACATTGCTGAAAAATATCTTGTATTTCTTTCTTATTAATATCTTTGTGTAAATCATGTCACATGCTTTTCCAGGTTGGGTTAGACTACACAGTACAGGGTCAAAGCACCAAAGAAAAAGAATTTCATCCAGACTTCGCGAATTATTGATGCACTGACTCAGATCATTGAAAAGTCAAGTCCTGAAGAAATAAGATTCTCAGCAATTCAGTTTGCTGCTGTGTTTAAGGAGCCATGCAGTGAATCACAGAGTTCAGTTCACTCACTCTCTTAACAGATGGACTACTTCACCTTAACCACTGCCACATCTTAGTGAGGAAGTTGGTGACTGTATGGGAATGTGTCGGTTGAGCAAGAACAGGTTTGAAAGGACAGCAATTGGAAAAAACATCCCAAATAGCTCACTGGATTTATCCAGGTAGTGGCTGAGGGGCACTATTAGAGCAAAGGTGCTGCATTTCATCGCACCTTGCACAACCTCAGGAATTCCAAAGTGCTCTATTGCCGATAGATTAATTCACAATAGGGTCATTCTTTAACATTTGCCTAAGTGGTGGAAAGGCCTCAATTTAAGCATTATTCTGGAGTATGGTATTTCTGTCTGTGCAGGGCTCACCGGGTATGTCACTGAAATGCCATCCTGCACTGTTTGCTCATGATGACACACTGGATCATAAACTTCAGCCTTCTTGCTCAGAATGGGGAGTGTCACCCATTTGAGCGATGACTGTTATCTCCTATAAATTGACAGTTACAGATTCAATTCCTAACCTGTAGAGAGTTAGTGGGAGGTTAGTAAGGGCGATGGTGGCATACTGGCAATGCCACTTCATTAACAATCCAGAGGCCCAAGCTAATGGTTGTTATTTGCTGCTATGATAAAATCTGAACAACAGTTGAAACTGTTGGGTCAGGACTATAAGCTAGTTTCAATGATGTTGACCATGAAACCACCATCAATAGTTGTTAAAAATCCACCTCGTTCATTATTGCCCTTCATGGAAGGAAATCCAGCCTTGGATTCACCTTTACCCACAATGACCACTGCAGACATCAGATCGGCCTTCTTCAGAGTGAACTCACAGAAAATGACTGGCCCAGATGGAGTCCCCAGTCCACGCACTCAGATCCTGTGTGGACCAGCTGGCAGGAGTAGTCACTGACATCGTCAACCTCTCCTTGTTATGATTTGAAGTTCCCACCTGCTTCAAGAAGACCTCCATCATCCTGGTGCTAAAGAAAAATCATGCAGCATGCCTCACCACCTGGCTCTGACCTTCATAATTATGAAGTGTTTTCAGAGGTTAGTCATGGCTCACATCAAATCCAGCCATCCAGATTGTCTTGATCCTTTGCTATTTGCCTCCCAACAGGTCCACAGCAGACACCATCTCCCTGCCTTTATGCTCATCCCTGGAATATCTGGATAACAAGGATACCTATGTCTGACTACAGCTCTACCTTCAACACCATAATTCCAAACAAACTCATCTCTGAACTCTGAGACCTAGGTTTTGGCTCCCCACTATAACTGGATCCTCATCTTTCTGACACAGACTGCAATCAGTAAGAATGGGCGACAACGCCTCCTCTGCCATATACTTTAACACCGGAGCCCTGCAAGGCTGCACACTCAGCCTCTTACTGTAACCCTTCTACACTCATGAATGTGTGGCCAAATTCTACCCCAATATCATTTATATGTTTGCTGTCAATACCACCATCGTAGGTTGGATCTCACAACACAATGAATCAGAATACAGGAGAGATTGAATGCTTACGGGACAGTGTAAACAATCCATCCAGCAATGTCAGCAAAATGAGGGAGCTGGTCATTGACTTCAGGAAGTAGAGTGGTTAGCATGTCCCAGTCTGCATCAATGATGCTGAGGTGGAGATAGTCCAGAATGTCAAGTTTCTGAAAGTGATGATCACCAACAATCTGTCCTGATCTGCCCATATTGATGCAATAGTTAAGAAAGTACAAACAATGTCTCTACTTCCTTAGGAGGCTAAGGAAAATTAACATGTTCATGAGGACTCTTACCAATTTTTATAGATGCACCATTGAAATCATCCTATCTGGATGCATCATAGCGTGGTATGGCAGAAGATTGGAGGTTGGCTAACGTGATTTAAGAAGGGTGGTAAGGACAAGCCAGGGAACTATAGACCAGTGGGCCTGATGTCAATGGTGGGCAAGTTGTTGGAGGGAATCCTGACAGACAGGATTTACATGTATTTGGAAAGGCAAGGTCTGATTGGGGATAGTCAGCATGGCTTTGCGTGTGGGAAATCATGTCTCACAAACTTGATTGAGTTTTTTGAAGAAGTAACAAAGAGATTGATGAGGTCAGAGTGGTAGACATGATTTATATGGACCTCAGTAAGACGTTCAACAAGGTTCCCCATGGGAGACTGATGAGCTAGGTTAGACCTCATGGAATACAGGGAGAACTAGCCATTTGGATACAGAACTGGCTCAAAGGTAGAAGACAGAGGGTGGTGGTGAAGGGTTATTTTTCAGACTGGAGACCTGTAACCAGTAGAGTGTCGCAAGGATCGGTGCTGGGTCCACTACTTTCCGTCATTTATATAAATGATTTGGATGTGAGCATAAGAGGTACAGTTAGTAAGTTTGCAGATGACACCAAAATTGGAGGTGTAATGGACAGCGAAGAAGGTTACCTCAGATTACAACAGGATCTTGACCAGATGGGCCAATGGGCTGAGAAGTGGCAGATGGAGTTTAATTTAGATAAATGTGAGGTGCTGCGTTTTGGGAAAGCAAATCAGAGCAGGACTTATACACTTAATGGTGAGGTCCTGGGGAGTGTTGCTGTACAAAGAGGCCTTGCAGTGCAGGTTCATAGCTCCTTGAAAGTGGAGTGACAGGTCGATAGGATAGTGAAGAAGGCGTTTGGTATGCTTTCCTTTATTGGTCAGCGTATTGAGTATAGGAGTCAGGAAGTAATGTTGCGGCTGTACAGGACATTGGTTAAGCTACATTTGGAATATTGTGTACAATTCTGGTCTCCTTCCCATCAGAAAGATATTGTGAAACTTGAAAGGGATCAGAAAAGATTTACAAGGATGTTGCCAGGGTTGGAGGATTTGAGCTATAGGGAGAGGTTGAATAGGCTGGAGTTGTTTTCGCTGGAGCATCAGAGGCTGAGGGGTGAACTTATAGAAGTTTATAAAATCATGAGAGGCATGGATAGGATAAATAGACAAAGTCTTTTCCCTGGGGTCGGGGAGTCCAGAACTAGAGGGCATAGGTTTAGGGTGAGAGGGAAAAGCTACAAAAGAGACATAAGGGGCAACATTTTCACGGAGAGGATGGTACATGTATGGAATGAGCTGCCAGAGGAAGTGGTGGAGGCTGGTACAATTACAATATTTCAAAGGTACTTGGATGGGTATATGAATAGGATGGGTTTGGAGAGATATGGGCCGGGTGCTGGCAAGCGGGACTAGATTAGGTTAGGATAGTGGGTTGGCATGGAAGAGTTGGTCTGTTTCCATGCTATACATCTCTATGACTCTATATCTCTCTAACTGCTCTTCCCAAGACCGCAAGAAACTGCAGAGTCATGAACACAGCCCAGTCTGACACCAATCAGACTTTCATCCATTGACTCCATCTATATTTCCTTGTGTCTTGGGAAAGCAACCAACATAATTAAAGACCCTTCCCACCCCAGTTATACTCTCTTCCACCCTCTTCCGTCAGGGAGAAGATATAGAACTTTGAGTACATGTATGAACAGATTCACGAACAGCTTCTTCCCCACTTTCAAAATGGACCTCCCAAATATTTGCATTTGGAAAAACATGGCCTAATTAGGAAAAGTCAGCATGGCTTTGCGTGGGGCAGGTCATATCTTATAACTTGATTGAATTTTTTTGAGGCGTTGACAAAGGTGATTGATGAAGGCAGAGCAATGGATTTTAGTAAGGCTTTCAACAAGATCCCTCATAAGAAGATTGACTTGCGTGGGATCCACAATTACTTGGCCGTTTGGATTCAGAATTGGCTTGCCCATAGAAAACAGAGGGTAGTGATGGAAGGGTGTTTTTCTGGCTGGAGATCCGTGACTAGTGGGTATTCTACAGGGATTTATACTTGGACCTCTGCTGTTTATGATTTATTTAAATAACTTGGAAGAAAACATAGATGACACAAAGATTGGGGAAGTTGTGGACAGTGTAGAAGGTTGTCAAAGGATACAGTAGGATAAAGATCAGTTTTAGATATGGGCAGAGAAATGGAGTTGGAATTTAATCTGGGCAAGTGTGAGATGTTGTATTGTGGGAGATCAAATATTAAGAGAAGGTACACAGTGCTAGGGCAGCATGGTGGTTCAGCAGTTAGCAATGCTGCCTCACAGCACCAGGGGCCTGGGTTTGGTTCCAGCCTTGGGCGACTGTCTGTGTGGAGTTTGCATATTCTCCCTGTGTCTGCATGGGCTTCCTCCTAAAGTCTAAAGATGTGCAAGTCAGGTGGATTGGCCATGCTGAATTGCCCATAGTGTCTAGGGGTGTGCAGGCTAGGTGGGCTAGCCATGGGAAATGCAGGGTTACATGGAGAGCAATATAGGGTAGATCTGGTTAGAATGCCCTTCAAAGGGTTGGTGTGGACATGATGGGTCGAATGGCCAGCTTCCACACTTTAAGAGTTCTATGAATTTCTATGAAAAAGTCAATGGCAGGACCCTTAACAATATTGATGTATTGAAGGATCTTGGGTTCCTAATGCATTGCTCCTTGAAAGTGGCCACACAAGTGAATAGAGTGGTAAAGAAAGCATTTGGCATGCTTGACTTTATTGGTTGGGGCACTGAGTACAAGAATCAGGAAGTGATGTTGCAGCTTTATAAAACTTTTGTTTGGCTGCACTTAGAGTATTGTGTTCAATTCTGGTTGCCACATTACAGGAAGAATGCAGAGGCTTTGGAGAGGTTGCAGAAAAGGTTTACCAGGATGCTACCTGAATTAGATGGTACAAGCTACAACAAGAGCTAGAAAAATTTCTGTTGTTTTCTCTGGAGTGGCAGAGGCTAAGGGGAGACCTGATAGAAGTTTATAAAATTATGAGAAGCTTAGATAGGGTTGACAGTCAGAATCTTTTTCCCAGAGTTTAAATGTCCAATACTAGGGGGCATGCATTTAAGGTAAGGGGGGGGGGGGAAGTTAAAAAAAAAGTGAGGGGCAAGTTTTTTTTACACAGAACTGGAATGCACTGCCAGTGGTGGTGGTGGAGGCAGATACAATGGGGGCATTCAAGGGACCTTTAGACAGACATGTAAATAAGCAAGGAATGGAGGGATATGGACAGAAGGCAGTAGTTTAATTTGGCAGTATATTCTGCACAACATCGTGGGCCAAAAGGCAAGTTCCTGTTCTGTATTATTCTACGTTTTATGTTAATGTTGATCTCTCTCTCTCTCTCCCTCTCTGCACCTTCTCTGGGGTAGTAGCACTGTATTCTGCACACTGTTCTGCTATCATGATGGACTTTGTATGGAACGATCTGCCTGTATAGCAATAAAAAAGAATATTAAAGGCAAATGGGAGCCAGCGCAGCAGGTTGAGCTGAGTGAACATCAGTCAGAGATCCTGCTCATAGTTTTGTTTGGAAAATGAACCTGTCAGATGTCAGATATTGACTGGATCATGGTCACGCGTGATACTCCCTGTGTCACAAAGCTCTCTGTATAGAATGCTTTATTCTCAGATGTGTTGAACTATATGCGCTGATAAATCCCTGAAGCATTAACATTTAAATACTTCAGATTTTAAATAGGTAAATAAGTGTTATGTTATGAAAATGGTTTCTAAATATAAAATTAAAATTGTGCAGCTGTCACATCTGAATGTAATTTCCAAACTGCTGGTGCAGTCTCTAAGGGAGGCCAACAGTGTGGTAATAAGGAAGAAGTACAGAGACAAGACCGCACAGAAAGACAGCCAAATAACACTGCCTATCCCTCACAATGACATGATATCCCTCAGCGTGAAAAGGGTGTCAGCTGTTTACACAGAATTATAGCTGCTGTAGAGAACGGTGCCTATCTTTGGCCAGCACAGGGGACAGACAGAAAGATGATATGTGGAGTGGAATTGAAGGAGATAAAAAGCTTATGCTGGATGTAACACTGCTCTGTCCCCCAAACCCCCATCAATTACCACTCCCCACCTGTTTTATTGAAAAGAACAGCAACTTGCACGTAACCATTCGAGCAGCACTAACACTATTCATTTCTTATACATTGATAAATATGGCTTATTTTGGATTAAGATCCTGGGAGATGGTGGGGGGAAAACCTTAAAATAATATTTCACTTAAGACATCTGGTTCTCCTCAGATCTCAAGTCTCCAAAAACTCCAAACTCCAGGAGCTCTTCTATAAGTAGTTGTTTGATAGTGCAGAATATTTGCGTCTTGTTGAAAACACAATTGTTGAAGATTTGCCTTACATTCATCAGGACAATTCACAAAAATACATTTCAAGAAGAAAAAAAAATCAATATTTATATTACAAGAGGAAAGTGCTGATTGGGTGACAAATGGATGTTGATTGGTAACGACTGAAAAATGTGTTGCTGGAAAAGCGCAGCAGGTCAGGCAGCATCCAAGGAGCAGGAGAATCGATGTTTCAGGCATAAGAACATTGATTCTCCTGCTCCTTGGATGCTGGCTGACCTGCTGCGCTTTTTCAGCAACACACTTTCAGCTCTGATTTCCAGCATCCTCACTTTCTCCTAGTTGATTGGTAACGACATTGCAACGTTTGCACAAGCTCATTCTGCTTGATTGTTTGCTTACAAACTGATGCTACGTGATAGATGCTCACTTAATCTAAGCCTCTGCTCTGAATAATATGACATTTTTGAAACAAAAGCCTGTGACACTTCGAGACAATGCACCCACCGAAGAACACCATGCAAGGCATGTGTGCATCTGTTCGTGTGTGCCTGTGTGTGTAGGGAAGATCCAATGCTTACATAACTATTGGAGATACTGCAAGCTCACACTCAGACCAGAAGGAATTGCACTCAAAAATAAGTGGAGTGGTGAACTGCATTTGAAATAATGGAAAGGTTGAGGAACATGAAGAGAAATGGCAAAACACATTTAAGGTTACATGAGGTGCTTATGCTGGGTTTCATCAGTCCTTACTTCCAACAGTGTAGTGGATGGGGGAATGAAGCCTGACTGAAGGACTTGGAATAGGAACAGGATGGAACTGAATTGTAAAGTGAGATGGTCTGGAATTTCTGAAAGATCACTGCATAACATCGAAGCAGCGGTAGATTTCATGGTCCCCTCAGGCTCCAATGTGCAATGTTGAGAAGAAAGGAGGAAAAAATGGAATGAATGACAATGTAGCAATTATGTCTGTTCATGTTGTGTTAATGCATAACAATCCGCAGGATTTACTGAACACACCATTGGCGCCAATTGGCAGAAAATCAATACCAAACCAGAGTTTACACTGATAACTGACATACTGTACAATATGGATAGCGGTGATTCCTTCTAGGGAATTCAACTGTGATTAGACTGTCAACTGCCTATTGTGTATGTAGACATATAACTAAATAAAGTACTGAGTGGAGGATAGATAACTGCTATGACAGAGGCATAGTGTTTCATTCAGTGTAAAGTTAACTTTTCTTTTACAGCTTTTTTACATCATCTTCTGAAGTCACTGAATCATGCTGGGGTATGTTTCCACAGGCATTAAGAGTCATCCCAGCAAATACTTAGCTGTCCGTTTTGTATGTGTGAGCCCAAGGCATGACTACCAGCAAGTTATTTAGGTTAGGAGGGAATATAACAAAAACCAATCCCGTCCTCATCCAAAGTATATACACGCAGCCACTATCAGGGATGACCGGTTAATGCTCAGCAGCCCGAATCCTTCCCAATATTTCTCATCTTCACCTCGGTCAAGGGCATTGTAGACTTGACTGAGATCAGCAGACTGAACAGAGATCTGGATTTGAACTTGGAATGTACTACTGCCCATATCTTAGTACAGTTAAAGCATTAAGTGAATAAAGTCACTGTTCATTCAATGGGCTACGACTCTCAAAATAGTTCACCTTTTGCATATGCAATCATTGACAATAATTACCACAGTTATTGACTTTGAAGCCTTCAATAAAATCCCTCCAAAACAGGGGCTGACTTATTATACATTGAACATGTGTGGCTGTGTGTGGTCACCATAATTGCTGCTCATTTCACATGGAGTCTGGTCTGTGTGGGCAAGTCTTAAACTCCTGTATATCTTCACAATTACAAGCAAGTATCACCTGATTAAGCTCTTTCATCTAGTTATAAGGCAATAATAAATAAAGCATGCATTTTTGGATGCAAAATTGAAGGTGACTACTAAAACAGTAAGGCATCTTGTGTTTTTCAAGGATTGGGGGTAAGCTTATACACCAAATAGATGCAAGAACGTAATCGTTAGGCATTGAAAGAGTGGAGTTGTCTTGTATGCTGGGTCGACTTATATCGAGTGATATACGACACTGTGGATAAATTTTAGTTGAAGATGACAGGAAGCTGAATGCTCTTGTCAACTAACAAGCAATTATGAACACATCTTGTGTAATAAGAAAATAAATGAGAGTTTTGTGTGTGGTGAAGGAGGGATAGGGGAGGTTGGGGGTGGGGGGGGGAAGAGAGGATGGGGAGACATTCCACTCTGCATTTGTAATCTTGCTAGGCAAAATAAAATGTTCTCAAGGGTAACTGCTCATTAGCAAATGCTGCTGTTGCTTTAAATCAGCTAATTTGGGAACCCTGGACTGCACAGAAGCAGGTTATCAAAGTGACAGACATCACACATTCAAATGAAGGATGGCGAGTGTTAGCAATAATTGGGATGGTCAGCTCTACACAGTAGGGGTGTTTGCACAATTACAACAGTGTAATAAGCATTCTTTTGAAGACATAATGATAATCTTCAGAGCAGAAGCTTCGATTAAGTGCGCATCTATCAAGTGGCATTAGTCTGTAAGCAAACAATCAAGCAGAAACTCTTCATGTTCCATCTGCATGGTAAGTCTTTTTATACCTTAGGGTACTTAGCTGTAGTTTTGAGATTTTGCAGGCTGACCCAGTTTTGGAGATACATCATGTATAAAGGCAAACTGTCAGTAGACAAAGAGGAACAGGGGGCTGAGGGAACAGCTGATGGACAAATCTAACGCATTAAATGGGCAATGTTTCTAGATGCTAACGGAACCTGCATTGATATCATACTAAAAGCAAAATCGTACTAGAAGCTGCAGATTCTGTCAAAGGACAGTCACATTGAACTCCAAACGTTAACTCTGATTCTGTGTCCACAGATCTGTTGAATTTGTCCATCGCTATTTGTTTCTATTTCTCATGCATTTAGCAACATTAACATCGGAAAATTATGTAGGGCATTTCACAGTGGCGTTTTGACATCATTTTAACATCAAACCCGCAAAGAGATTCTAGGACAATGGTAAAGGAGGAGAGTTGGGGGAAAGAAGAGGAATTCCAAGGTTTATTCCTACATGGCTGCCAACGAACGAGTGGTGCAAATAGCAACATGCAAGGGGCCAGAATTAGAGGAATATTAAGATTTCCGAGCACTGGAGGGTTGGAGAAGAAATAAAGAGTGATGAAGCCAAGGATAGATTTGAACATATTGCTAATTCCACTGAGATTAACTCATGGAGAAAAGACCTGGACCTGAACTGTCACAGTGTCTCAATACCAGAACACAACGCGCAGTCTCAATACAAAGAATGTTTCAAAAATAAAGATAGAACAAAAATGTTTCAACATGATAGGAAAACAGAAATTGTAAAAGCTAGAAGGGCACAATAGGGCAAACAGTATCTGTTAAAAAGGAAAATGAACTAACAGCATGGGTTGGAAATAAATCAGAAGCAGTGAGTTCCACATTCTCACCACTCTGTGTAAAGAAGTGCCTCCTGAATTTCCAATTACATTCTGTATGACAGCAGCAATGTACTGATCAAGAAGCCCGGTTTTTGCCGAGAGTAAAAGTGTTGAATCAATTACCCAAATAGTCAACTGCTTCTCTATGTACTACCTTCTAGAGTAAAAGAAATGTCCACAGGCTTCCTAAATTAACTCTAAATAATCCATTTATTATGAGCAAAACTGATTCTTAAGACAAGTGGCAAACACTGGTTAATATAAAAGCTGTGATCAAAATTGAAACAATGTGTCCTTAATCCCACACACTGATGCAGAACACAAAATAGAAGTCTCTGAGGAGATGGTGGGGTTAAAGGGCAAAAATAACCCCTGTGGGCCAAGGGTCTGGAAGCAAAGGAAAAAATGTGACAAGATCTTGTATCTACTTAATTTCCTGTTGATGAAACTGAATTGCTCTGAGCTGTAGTTTGGTGGCATATGTCCAGTTTTGATTGCAACTAACTTGGATTTGAGTCTTCAAGGATTAAACACAATCCATCCTTTCAGGTTTTACCATATAGACAGAAATAGTGATAAGTGGAAATGACCAAATTCCCAGGAACTTCTGCTAAAAGACAGGAGTTGAGAAGTATGCAGCTTCTGAGGGGTTTTCTTTACACTGACCCTTGGGGCTATAAAACAGAATTCTCAGACTAGGCAAAACTGTGAGGTAACCATTAGCACTGAAGCCTCCCAATCCTTACAGAGTGATGTTTTTCTACTAATTAAGACGAGGGCCCCCATCTTTAAAGTTTTTAAAAGTTTTGCTTACTATTTCTTCAAAGTCACTCTATTTTTAGTAAACTGCAGCCAACATCCATTGAAGCTAAGTGGCTGTGTGACCATTCTGGTTTGCTAGTGCATTAACTTCTGGTTTTGGAAGTCAATGCTATGCATGAGCCTCGGGAGTGGATAAGTAATAGGCATTTGTCAATAGGCCAGTTGCTCAGGTACACAAGACCATTCGACAGACTGATAGGACAGGGGTTTGCACTGGCAATGCTCATTACCATTGATGTTTTGTTTCATATCTAACCCTGGGGACATTTTCAAAGCTACAAGTTTCCAATTAGAGATTAAGATTAGTTGTGAGTTGTGAGTTGTTCATAAAACAAAGTCCTCAGGCTGTGAAGAATGATATTAAGTACGAACTCCACCCCACCACTCCTGCCTCTGTCCAGGACTGAGAAGTTCAGATTTTCATCTCTTCTTCCTTGCATTTGATAAGGATACCCACCCAAACCCCACCAATCCAATTTTAACAAATGCATATCAAGTTCCAATGGCATCATCGAGTGGTTAATGTCATTCTTTTTACAGACATCCTGAGCAGAAGAGACTCAGTCTCCCTCAGTTAACCCAGAGCCAAACAGGATTTGGTGAGATGAGGCCCAAAACATTTTAAAACATTTTTTCTGAGGTGCCCTGTGATTTCACACATTCCTGTTCCTGACAGGGGATGGTATAATCCACAATTTATATGCTGTGAGCAGTGTTGTATGGCACAGTACCAAACACGAGTAGCGTACTGCCACCAATACTTCTTTCAACTGTTTTACATAAACACTAAAAAGTTAGGGGGATCTAAGATGGCAGCGATCTGAGAAGATCACACTGCAGAGCTTCGCATCGCAGCAGGAGCAGGACGGTCCTTGAACCCACCCAACCCAGGTCATCAGGATTTCTTGGGGTGTTGAAAAGATTGTGGAGCCCCAAGAAACATTTAAAAATTGACTTACCTGTATTTTCAGCTGTCCAGAAATGCCTAAAAAGGGAGGAGGAGCATCTGAGGCCGGGTCTGCAGCTCAGCCTGCAGCAGCCTCAGAGCAGATTACTCTCCAGGACCTGGTGAACCAGCTCTCGAAACCTCGCGAGATGTTGGGGAAACAGATTGAAGATAAGCTGGCTCCAGTCTCTCTCGTGCTGCAGAAGCATGAGCAGCAGCTGGGAGACCTGGAGAAGAGGACAGATGAGGTGGAGCACAGGGTCACAGTGGTGGAAGCTGATGCCAGTTCATTCAAGGAAGAGATCCAAGCCCTTCGTAATTTGGTGACCAAGCCCTTCGCAGGTTCGTAATGTGGTGACCAAGTGGATGATCTTGAAAACAGGGGCAGGAGACAAAACATTCGGATCATCGGTCTGCCCGAGGGTAAGGAAGGTGAGCGGCCTGCGGAATTTGTTGAAGATTGGCTTCCGAAATTCCTTGACTTGGAGACTGGCATGAGAGGAATGAAGATAGAGAGGGCTCACCGGGTCGCAGCACGGAGGTTGAATCTGGGTCAACGCCCCTGTCCTTTCCTGGTGCGGTTCCATCATTACCGGGATAAGGAGAGAGTCATGGGGGCTTCCAGACTCCAGGGGAAGGATCCAAAGGCCCTAATTTACGAGGGGACTAAGATCATGTTTTTTCAGGACTTTTCAGCGGCGGTGATTCAGAAATGAAAATCGTATGATGGTGTCAAGAGAAGATTGAAGGAACTTGGGATTCAGTACTCCCTGAGATATCCAGCAGTGCTTCGGATCACCTTAGAGGGATCCATGCATCTCTTTGACACATCGGAGAAGGCAAGAGACTTTGTGAACAAACTAACCTAAGTTAAACAATTGTAGTATGTATAAATATCGTTGCTTGGGTATGCGTTTATCATTCTGCAAAAGAAATGGAGGAAATCCGGTTGGAGCTTTGCTTTTCCCCTTTTTTTTCCTTCTATTGAACAAATAATTTGGTTCAAACTATGTCTGGCGATGGTTAAGATGTACATTTTAAATTTCTAAGTTAGGACACACCAAAGGATGGGTGGGGTATTTATTCCCCCTTTTTTTATAAAACAATGTTTTTTTATTTATACTGATATTCGATGGGATGTTTATTCTTTTTAGCTTGTGTTTGGGATGCGGCTCTAGTTGGGAGAAGTGAAGGTGGTTGAGATGGTTAGATGCCTATTTATGGGCAGTTCAGGACGGGTAGTTGCACCCTCCGGGCAGGGGTTGAGTTCCCCTACTCAGCGCTATTGGCGCTTTATATGTTGGTTTGTTTTCTGGTTTTTGTTGTTTTTTATTTTTAATAATTCTGTATGTTTGTTAAATGTAGTGGTTTTAGTTTATGTAGTTTTTATATTTGGTGGATCATGCGACACTAAGGCTCAGCAATTTGTGGTTCGGGTTTCTCCTCCTGGAATTAAATGTAATTGCAGAAGATTATGGCTAATGATTTGATTAAATGATGTACCTGGAATATCAAGGGAAGTCACTCACCAATTAAGAGGAAGAAGGTACTCTTGAGTCTTAGAAAGGAGAACGTGGATATTGCTTTGTTACAGGAGACACATTTGGATGACAAGGAGCATCTGAAATTACAGCAGAATGGCTTTGACCGAGTTTATTTTTCATCATTTAATACCAGAAGTAGGGGAATGGCTATATTGGTAAGGAAAAACTCTCATTTAAATTGTTGGAATGTGTTAAAGACACATACAGGAGGTTTGTAATTCTTAAAGCCTGGATAAACGGGGAAGAATATGGCATTTTAAATGTTTATTGTCCCCCAGCTCATCCTCTTAAATTCTTGGTAGCTGTTTTTTCTAAACTGTTAAGTCTCAAGTCTCAGCACATCATTATAGGGGGAGATTTTAACTGCCTCATGGACCCCACAGTAGACAGGTTGCCTAAAGGTCCCTCAATACCCTCTGCACAAACTAAACAGTTATTGGGTTTGTGTGGGGAATTAGGGTTGGTGGACGTCTGGAAGTGTCTCCACCCGACAGGTAGGGATTTCATGTTTTTCTCTAATCCGTACAGATGTCACATGAGGATTGATTTTTTTCTGACCCCTGCGGTAACCCTGGATCTGGTGGCATCCTGTACGATTGGTAATATTGCCATCTCTGATCATGCTCCAGAGTACCTCATGGTTAAAATTAAGGATGTTACAGTGGATTCAGTGGATTCTCATGGACAGCAAGTTTGTGGAGTATTTCTCTAGGGAATTTCGGGCATTCCTAGACATCAACATAGGCTCGGTTGATAGCTCATCTGTTCTCTGGGAAACTGCCAAAGCTTATGCCAGAGGGTTAGTTATTTCATATTCCACCAGTAGGAAGCAGCAGAAGGGTGAGCAGCAATGTCTCCTTGAAGCACGGTTGGAAGCAGCCGAGAAGGCCTATTTTGACAGAACCTCGTTGGTCAAACTACAGAGGGTTACGGCACTGCGGTCTACACTAAATTCCGTGCTCACGCAGCCGGCAAAGAAGGAGCTGGCTTTTGCAAAGCAAAGGTTATACGAACATGGTGACAAGCCAGGCAAATACCTAGCATACCTTGCCAGAAAGAGAAGTGCCCCACAAATCATTACAGCAATTAGGGAAGGTTCTGGGAACCTAACATGTGATTCTAAAAAGATTAATGTGGCATTCCAGAGATTCTACTCTAAATTATATCAGTCTGAGAATTGTGAGGAGGGGCAGGCCAAAATGGAATCCTTTTTTAGAGATCTGAAGCTCGCAGGTGTGACTCCCGAACAACAGTCCTTTCTCAATGCCCCATTATCAGAGCAAGAAGTGCAGGAAGCTGTGAGGCAGCTTGAGAGTGGAAAGGCGCCCAGTCCTGATGGACTTCCCAGTGAATTCTAAAAGGAATTTATAAGTATACTTTCAGGCCCGATGCTGAATATGTTTAATGATTCATACAGTCATGGTTGTCTCCCACCATCTCTGAGAGAGGCCAATATTTCACTTATCCTTAAAAAAGGGAAAGATCCGGAAGACTGTGCTTCATACAGGCCCATCTCACTCTTAAATGTGGACTTTAAGATCCTTTCTAACGCATTGCGTTAAGGCTGGAGACTGTGTTACCTTCTATTATTAAAGAGGATCAGACGGGCTTCATAAAGGGTTGCAGATCCTCCAATAACGTTAGGAGGCTGCTTAACGTAATCCAAGCATGCCAACAGCAGTCAATACAGGGATTGGTGATTTATTTAGATGTAGAGAAGGCATTTGACCGAGTTGAGTGGCCGTACCTTTCCTATACTCTCGACCGGTTTGGTCTGGGCGAAGTTTTCATAAGATGGGTAAAGGTTCTCTACAGTGTACCTCTCGCTGTGGTCATTACCAACGGGGTACGATCAAGCAATTTTAATATTTCTAGGGGCAGCTGGCAGGGCTGTCCCCTTTCACCTTTACTTTTTACATTGGTGATTGAACTGTTGGCAGAGGCCATTTGTGGGGATCTCAATATATCAGCTCCAGAAGTGGGGTCAAAATTACATAACATCTCGCTGTATGCAGATGATGTTCTAATTTTCTTGACAAATCCAGCAGTTTCAGTGCCTTGCCTGATACAATGCATTCACGCGTTTGGCGCTTTTTCAGGGTATAAGATTAATTTTGCTAAATAGAGGCTATGCCTATGGGTGGTCGTATGAAAGAGTTGGCTCTTGAGAGTGACTATAGATTCCCATTTAGGTGGTCACAGGGGGCTTTTGTGTATTTGGGCATATTCATTACTCCAGTTCTGGATTAGCTGTTCAAAGCCAATTTTACTCAATTATTTGAAAAAATTAAATAAGATCTCCAAAGATGCGAGGCACTTCCAGTCTCGTGGTTGAGTTGGATAGCGCTTATTAAGATGAATATTCTCCCTCGTTTGCTATACCCTATACGGATGCTCCCCCGATTTTCAATAAACAAACACTCAGGAGACTGAACAGTTGGTTCAGCTCCTTTATCTGGCACCATAAACGGCCCCTCATTAAATTAGCCAAACTGCAGTTGCCTCACAGACTGGGGGGAGTAGACCTTCCGGACATTAAAAATTACCAATTAAGCTCGCTTTTGACCTACATAAGTGACTGGGTTTGTGGGGACCCTCTTTCAATATGGCTAGATATCAAAGTCTCCCAGGCAAGGTGCTCCCTTACCAATTTGCTGTTTTTAGACAAGGTGAGGACAGTTAGGGAACATTGCCATAACCCAATAGTCATCAATACTATTAAAGCATGGAGGGCAATTCGGAGAGGGAAGGTAATATTGGCAAAACATCTTTATTTACACCTTTAGTGGGTATGCCGAGTTTTCAATCAGGTATGATAGATTCAGGATTTAAACGTTGGGCAGCTCGGGGTATATCTTGCATGGGTGATTTATTTGAGGGAGATGTAATGATGTCCTTCAATCAGTTAGTACGGAAGTACGAGTTACTTAATAGAGACCTCTTTCGTTTTTCTCAAGTTAGGGATTTTATCCAAAAAAAGACCACACTTTTGACTGATCCCTACAAATCTGACATAGAAAGAGGGGTACTAAGGGCTAAGAGTACACTCTCTGTCAGTACTCTATATCACCAAATGGGGGGTGCCACCTCAGATGAGTCTGATCGACTCTGCAAGATGTGTGAAAGAGAGTTGGGTGTTGAAGTTTCTTCAGAGGCATGGGAGGATATTTGAGAGAATGCAAGGAAGATATCAATTTGCAATAGGACCCATGCTTTACAGTTGAAGATTCTCCACAGGTCCACTTAGCCCCAGACCGTTTGTCAAAATTTAAACCAGGGGTATCTTCAGCATGCCCCAAGTGCAAGGTCTGTACGGGTACTCTTACCCATTGTCTATGGTCTTGTGACAGGCTTCAAACATATTGGAGCACTGTGGTGGGTGCAATGGAGAGGATTTTAGGTGTAGGGGTGGAGAAGGACCCTATTTCGCTCCTTTTGAGCCTACCCATTGTATTTCCTACAGACTCGCATAAGGAAAAACTTTTCAATATTCTTACATTCTGTGCAAGGAAGAATATCTTGCTAGGTTGGATATCAGAAATCCCCCCCAGGTCTGTTGGATTGGTGGAAGATTGTTATGGAGCATATTCCCCTGGATTTTCTCACAAATATGGTACACCGCAAAACTGAGAATTTTTACAAGACATGGCAACCCTTTTTGAAATACCTGGTCACAGATTTATCTGCCACACTAACAAGGGCTTTTATATAGCCGTAACGATTGTGTTTCATGAGTCCAATATCCAGGGAGGAAGAACTGTGAATGTATGAGGGTTTTGTTTGGCTGGGCTGAGTTATTACTATTTATTTGTTTGTTGTTAGGTCTTTATTTAGTTAGTTAAATAGCTAGTTTAGGGTTTTTAAAAATTTTATACTTCTCTATATATGTTTATACATTCGTTTATATATTCGTGGGTTGGGGATTGTTTTTATTATTTGGGTTTAGTTTTGTACTATTTTTGTACTGTTTTGAATTGCATTGTTTTGTATTTGTTGTAACATTTAAAAATATATTTTTTCTTAATAAAAATATACTATAAAAAAAAGTTAAACAGCCCTGATGGGGCATGTAACGAAGACAAAAGAACAAAGCCACTGGAAACTTAGGGGACTGTTACACAAATTTTAGAATTAAATGAAAATGTCTTCTCCAGAGCTGATCCTCCAGCCTCTGTGGAGAGCACTGGCCCCTAAAGGCAATTCCCCTTTCTACACAATTTTATTCCATCCAGTCAGAAATGCTGCAACTTCTATCTGGGGCAAGTGGGACTTGAACCCAGACATTCTGATCCAGATGTAACCTCCTGTGTTTCTCTTTTCCGCACACCACCCTACCTTCAGCCCCACCTCTAATCCCTGATATTAATTGGACAGAATGAAGTTCTTATAGTTGGTATAGGACTCCTTTCTAACCTAACATTTAAAAAATCTCACAAGGAAGTCACTACTACTTAGAAGATAGGAATCTTGGAGGGGTACAGGGAACAAAGACATCTCAGTGCAAATGAAAAATCACGGGTTACAAAAGATATTAAAAAGCAAAGTGAGCACTAGGTTTTATTTCTAATGGGATAACATCGAAAGGTAGAAAGTTCATGCTAAACCTGTATTAAACCTTACTCTGACCATCTTTAAAATTACTGAGTGCAGTTCTGATCATAAAAAGGACATGAGAGATGGTGCAGAGAAGAATTACAAGGATTAAACCAGAAATATGTGGTTAAAATTTAAAGACTTGGAAGTGCTGGTGTTGGACTGGGGTGGACACAGATAAAAAACACACAACACAATCACACAATAATCCAACAGGTTTACTTGGAAGCGCTAGCTTTCAGTGTGCTGCTCTTTCATCAGGTGGTTGTGGAGGTTAAGATCATGCTCACAGAATTTATAGCCAAAGGAGTCCAGTGTCATGGAGATGTGATACAGTAAACAATCTTATAAAACTTGCATCTTTTATAATGGGATATACTGGTTTCTGTGCTTTGATGTGTAAATCCCATAACTTCTTTTAAGTTACATTCTCAAAATAGCTCAGCTTTTTAAACAATAGGTGTAAAGTCTGTCTCAAGTTTTACATGGATCCATGCAGATTTTGAGCAAAATAAAATGTAATTCTGCAAAAACAAATTCACCCCATAAACTTATATGTGTGCGCATGTAGGAGCAATAGATTGAGTGTGCATGTGGGCGTGTGTGCACGTGATAGAGTATGTGTGCATAAGCTTGTATGTGTATGTATGTGTATGTGTGATATGTCTGAGAGAGTGAGTGTTGGTGTGTGTGTGGGAGAATTAAAGAATTAACATGTTGAGTCTCTTCGCTCTTAAAAACAGTGGCTGAGTGATGACCTAATGAAGGACTTTAAAATTATGGAAGATTTTGATAGCATGGATACAGAAAGAATGGGCAGACTCTTATGGTCTTGGAGCAAGCAGGGCTAGAATGGAAAGGCAACTTAACTAAGGCAGCCCCCTCTGCTGTTCCACCTTCAATGGAATTTAATTTTGGGTAGGAGATGCCATTCTCAACCTTCTCACTTTGCCATCAGGTCGAGGTCCTTAGATGGCCAATTAACGAGAGAACAAAGAGTCAATTTAAGGGTCAATTAAGTAAGCATTTGTGACTGAAGGAATTAGAGAGTTATGATGATAGATGTCGATGTGGAAAGACAGGAGTTGCTGGAGTGGAGCAGAAACATCAACATAGACAGTTCAGACCAAATGTCCTCAGTTTTCCACAATTCCCCGTTGCCCCACTCCAACAATGTCAAATGGTGTATAGGCAATAAAGTCAATCCAGTTTATTAACAACCTCTAATGAGAAAGCTCTCTTCAGTATATTTAACATCGAATATGTTTCTCAAAGCAGCTTGTTCTTTGATATCGACTGACCTGAATTCCTGCTTGGGAACTACAATGACACGTACATCCTTCAACTCCTTCCTGACTTCAATAAACAAATAGAAATAATTTCAACAAAATGCTAGAAAAAAATACAACATTGCCAAGATAGATTTGAGTTAAAAAAAAACTTGCAACATCTCAGTCTTCCAGGTAGAAGTCCTTTGCAGCATCCTGCAATTTCATAAACACATGTCCCTTGTTAACCCCACCTTTGAGTAAAACATTTCTCTTGGTGCAAGGTTTGTGAAGGGTTGTAGCTCAGGTTGAGGTTTAGGGTGTAGGTTTGCTCGCTGAGCTGTAGGTTTGATATCCAGACGTTTCATTACCTGGCCAGGTAACATCATCAGTGGCGACCTCCAAGTGAAGCGAAGCTGTTGTCTCCTGCTTTCTATTTATATGTTTGTCCTGGCTGGGGTTCCTGGGGTTTGTGGTGATGTCATTTCCTGTTCGTTTTCTGAGGGGTTGATAGATGGTATCTAGATCTATGTTGTTTGAGGATGTGACTAGAAAAGTTGATGAGGGTCGAGCTGTGGATATGGTGTAAATGGACTTTAGCAAGGCATTTGATAAGGTTCCCCATGGTAGGCTCATTCAGAAGGTCAGGAGGAATGGGAACTTAGCTGTCTGGATACAGAATTGGCTGGCCAACAGAAGACAGCGACGTATTCAAGAAGAATAGATACTGAAAAAATATAGTCCGCAGATTCCTCAGGAACAAACCATGACAAGCAGACCCAGCACAGCCAGAAACCCTAACCACCTTACCATACATCAAAGAAGTCTCAGAAATGACAGCCAGACTACTAAGACCCCTCGGAATCCTAGTAGCACACAAACCCACCAACACTCTCAAACAAAAACTAACAAACTAAAAAGACCCAGGACAACCCATGGACAAAACCAACGTCATCTACAAAATTTCATGCAAGGACTGCCACAAACACTACGTAGGACAAACAGGAAGAAAGTTAGCCACCAGGATACACGAACACCAGCTAGCCACAAGAAGATACGACCCTCTCTCCTTTGTAGCCCTACACATGGATGAAAAAAAACACCATTTCAACTGGGACAACACATCTATCCTGGGACAGGCTAAGCAAAGACATGCCAGAGAATTCCTAGAGGCCTGGCACTCCAACCACAACGCCATAAACAAACACATAGATCTAGATACCATCTATCAACCCCTCAGAAAACGAACAGGAAATGACATCACCACAAACCCCAAGAACCCCAACCAGGACAAACATATAAATAGAAAGCAGGAGACAACAGCTTCGCTTCACTTGGAGGTTGCCACTAATGATGTTACCTGGCCAGGTAATGAAACGTCTGGATATCAAACCTACAGCTCAGCGAGCAAACCTACACCCTAAATTTCTCTTGGTCTCTGTCCTCAACTTGCCTTGATCTTGTTTGCATATCTGAAAGTTCTGTGTTCACACTAAAATTGCCTCTGTTTGAAGACACTTTTTGAAGCTGAAGGCATTTAGCTTATCTCTTTTTTTCTCAAAGTTCATCTCTTTAATGCTGGGGTCCAGCTTCATCACTCTGATTGACACCCTTCTTTAGAAACTGAATGTTTTTTTTAAACCACAGCCACTACAACTGCACACAGTACTGAAGTACTATTAAACAATGTTTGCTGGTACTTGAGTGCAGAGTGGACCCTACGAGGGAAAAGAAACAAAGCAATGTATTTCGAACAGCCTGCATGTCAGAAAAGCTGCTGATCTTGTAATCTTTCTACTTTACCCCAGTTGTTACTGAGGACAATTGCAGTGCCTGAACTAAGATCTATTAACTCAGCACACATGGACAATTAGACTAAGAACTCCATTCATCTGTGGGGATTAGTGACACACTGGGCAGTGCCATTATTTAGCCACTTTTTAAAAAATTAGCCAACAGGAACTGGGCTGTGCTACAAGTTCCTAAACTTTCAGTTATTCCCTTCCTGGACCCATTCCTTTGCTCTAAATAGCAGGTCCTCCGAGCCTGGGGTCTCTTTGATCTACATTCACCAGGATTTCCTTTATAATCCTTTTAGAAATACTGTAGTCATAGAACTAATAGAGTAACAATACTGTTTACTTCCTGATTTCCCAAAGGTGCAGAAAAGCCTGATAAAAACAGAAAGAACCAGGAAGCACATGGTAAATGTCTGTTATTCCTCATTTCAACTGACCCAAGTATGTCTCATTTTCCAGACAGATGTGCAAAGAAATGAGACAGGATTGAGAATTTGACTTACTGCTTTTGTAAGTTATATGAATGACATTTTCACACCTGGATGAAGTGAAAAAGATTTCTACTATTTTAAGCTATCAATATTTTACGTATAAGCATTGCGTCAATTACTACTGCTCATGAATGCATGGATCTGCAGTGTTTGTTCTGAAATATGGATGTTCCTGGTGGAGATGTATTTTGATGTCAGTTGGCAGCTTTCTGGTTGGTCTCTGAGTCTGAGGGTTGTGAGCCCAGGTTTCTCCAGAGACTTGTGCACAAAAACCTGCCACACCAACAGAGAATCAAGACGGTGGTGCACTGTTGGAGCTACCATCTTTCAGATAAGTCCTTAAAGTGATACCCTACCTGCACTCTTAGGTGGATACAAAGGTTTCCGTTCTACTGTTTCTAAGACAGCAGAGAATTAACCCCTAGTGACTTGGCTAATATTTAATAATAATATGCAGTAATCCAAATCATCAAACAACAAATTGTTTGACCATTATTATTTTGCAGTTTGTAAAAATTTTCTCAGGGAAAACTGCCTGTCAAAACTCAGAATAACAACAAATAGAACACTTTAAAAGGATTTCATTGGTTGTAAAGTGCTATGGGATATCATGAAAGGTCATGTATAAAGGCTGCACTTATTGTGAATGCTACTATGAAGTGAAGCAATGAAAAACAGGAACACAATGTCATGGCCAGTTTACATCATTATCAGGAATGTTGGAATCTGGGTGAGGGTGGTGTGGTGGAAGGGAGGGGACAGGCGTGAAAGCCCTGGCCTGCGGGCATAGGCTCCTCACTCTAGGAAGAGCCTCTCTCTGGGTGCTGGGGTGACTGGAGATGGCTGTGGCTGCAGTGAATGAAAGACAGCTGACGCCAATGGGAAGAAGAAACTCTGCTTCATCAGCCTCCAACTCCACCTCCGCCTCCCAATGATGTCAGCAGTGCATGTGTATACAGAGGCTCCCTGTTGCTTGTCATGTCCAGCTGACCACGAATCATGTCTGCCCATGCATAGGGGCCATTTTGATGTTACAGATAATCTCTCTGATGTATAAATACAGATGTCTCCGTTTTTTTCTTTCTCTTGCTCACAAAATCAAATAGAAGGTCTCTTGTGTGGAAGTGTCTTTCTCTTTCACAGAAATAATCTTTATAATTCACTGGCTTAAACTAAAAAATTATGTCAAATTTATATTTGTGCATAATAAATCTTGCATGGGTTCACAAAGATTGGCACACAGAACGTATTTCCTGGATGTTGTTACTGACAATTCCTAATCTTTTACAGCTGGAACTGAGAGATTTTCTGAGAAACCTGAAGTCTTAAGACAACCTCAGGTAAATCAATGCTGTATTGACATGCACAAATGCACTTAGTCACATTGTTGACTTCAACAGCTTCTGGAGGTTAATGGTATGAAGTAGGCTGACAAAGGAAGACAGCCAGTAAAATTCATAAATCAGGCTTCAAATCTTAGTGCTAATCTTGAGTAGGTTTATAAAATACATACCCAATTTCAAGGTCAAGACAGAAAAATTCCACTCCAACTCTATTCCAGCCAAGCTGAACTGAAACATGTCACTCAGGGGCTTGTCAGTAGAGTTACTATGCTTCACTGCACCCTCCTCACCTCTCCCCCCACCCCACCCCCACACCTTTCAAATGCCACAGATAACTTCAGACATTTCACAACAACCTACATTTACAAAGCACCTTTATTGTAATGAAATATCCCAAGACATTTCGCAGGGTCATTTTAAAACAAAGTATGACAACAAATCCCATGAGGAAACATTAAGTCAGACTTGGTCAATGTCACAAGCTCTCAAGACAATAGTCTAGCTTATATACTGTGACTTTATTGAAAATTGGCAGCAAGATGATCATAACATACAGGAACAAAATGTGGCTATTCAGCTGCTAGAGTCTGCTCTGCCATTGCATCATGGCTAATGTGCTTTTCAACCCCATTCTCCTGCCTTCTCCCCATAATCCTTGATCCCCTTTCTAATCAAGAACTTGTCTCAGTCTTAAATACACTCAAACGACTTGGCATCCACAGCCCTCTGCGGTAATGAGTCCTACATATTCACCACCCTCTGGCTGAAGAAATTCCTTTTCATCTCAGTTCTGAGGGTATGCCAGTGAGTCCTAGTGTCTTCTACTAGGAGAAACCTCTCTATGTCTACTCTATCTAAGCCACTCAGTATTCTGTATGTTTCGAAGAGATCCCCCCCAGCCTTCTAAACTCCATTGAGTATAGTCCCAGAGTCTTCAACCACTCCTCATAATGACAAGCATTTCAGTCCCAGGATCATTTTTGTAAACCTCCTCTGGACCCTCTCCAACTCCAGCACATCTGTCCTTGGTTATGGGACCTAAAACTGCTCACAATATACCAAATGTGGTCTGCCTCAGCAGTAGATTCCAGCTCTTGTATTTTAGCACCTCAAAATGAATGCTGATATTGCATTTGCTCTAACTGACAATTGAACCTGCATGTAAACGTTAAATGAATCCTGAATTAACACTCTTAAGCTCCTAAGGCTTCAGATTTCTGAAGCCAATCCCCATTTAGAAAAGAGCCTCATACCTCTATTCTTCCTACCAAAGTGCATAACCCATACTTTCCCACATTGTACGCCATCTGCCACTTCTTTGCCCACTCTTCTTGTCTTTCTAAGTCTTCTGCAGCTTCCCTGCTTCCACAACATTTTCTCTATCATTGTTGCTGAGTTTTCAGAAGACACAATGCCCTCAGTTCCTTCATCCAGATCATTAATGCATAATGTGAATAGTTCTGGTTCCAACACAGAACCTTGCAGAACTCCACTGGTCACCAGGTGACATCCTGAAAGCGACTCCTTTATCCCCACTCTCTGCCTTCTGTCAGAAAACTAATTCTCCAACCTTGCCTCTAATATCACGGTCTCTTACCATATTTAGCAGCTTCCTGTGTGGCAACTTGTCAAAGACCTTCTAAAAATCCAAACAGATCACATTCACTGACTCTCGTATGTCTAATTTGCTAATTGTCTCCTCAAAGAATTCTAACTGATGTGTCAGGTATTAACAAAGCTGTACTGACTCGGCCCTGTTTTACCACACACTTCCACATACGCAGCAATCTCATCCTCAATAGTGGACACTAATGATAGCCCCTGTTCAGTTTCTCAAACTAGAGACACTGAAGGACACTAGAGGGGGAGGTAGTGGCCTAGTTGCATTATCGTTAGACTGTTAATCCAGTGATCCAGGTTATGTTCTGGGGCCCTGGGTTCAAATCCTGTCATGGCAGGAATTTGAATTCAATAAATGTCTGGAATTAAGAGTCTAATGTTGACCTTGAATCCATTGTTAGGAAAACCCATCTGGGTCGCTAGTGTCCTTTAAGGAAGGAAACTGCCATCCTTACCTGGTCTGGCCTACATGTGACTCCAGACCCACAACAATGTGGTTGACCCTTAACTGTCTTCTGGGTAATTAGGGATGGGTAATAAATGCTGGGCATGACAATAAATCCCATGAATGAATTAAATTTTTAAAAAACAACTACAGGAAGCCAAGAAGCACATTAGTACAGATCATATTTCTATTCCTAACAAACCTCAGTCAAACAAAAAAAAACTGCACACATTATCATGTAAATGTTGAGTTACCCAAGTTACCTAAAATATCAGCCTCATGCATCAGCAGTTCATAAATTCTTATCGGTATCTGCAAAGCATTGCACAAGTAGTTTTTAAGTGACACCAGTTTCTTAATGGTACATGTTCATAGTGTTGTTAGCTGTTCACCTGGGTGATGTTCTCTGCCTGGGGAATATTATTTCCGTGTCTTTTTCTGTTCTCAGTTTTTGCTCCATTTCCATTGTTGGGTGTTGTGGAACTCTGTGTCTGATGGCTGATCTGTGATCATTGCAAGCAGTGAGATCAAATCTTCCTGAATAGCCACTTACATTTGAGGAACAGATTCTCAAGTTTTACATTTATGCCTGTGTTTACAATATCTGGTCATTCACTTCCACTGGGTATGATTGAGTGACAACTGCTCTACATCAGCCCCAACTTGCTACTTAGAGTCATAGAGATGTACAGCATGGAAACAGACCCTTCAGTCCAACCTGTCCATGCTGACTAGACATCCCAACCCAATCTAGTCCCACCTGCCAGCACCCGGCCCATATCCCTCCAAACTCTTCCTATTCATACACCCATTGAAATGTCTCTTAAACGGTGCAATTATACTAGCCTCCACCACTTCCTCTGGCAGCTCATTCCATACACGTACCACCCTCTGCGTGAAATAGTTGCCCCTTAGGTCTCTTTTGTGGCTTTCCCCTCTCACCCTAAACCTATACCCTCTAGTTCTGGACTCCCCGACCCCATGCCCCTCCTAATTTTGTAAACCTCTATCTGGTCACCCCTCAGCCTTTGATGCTCCAGGGAAAACAGCTTGTTCAGCCTCTCCCTGTAGCTCAAATCCTCCAAACCTGGCAACATGCTTGCAAATCGTTTCTGAACCCTTTCACGTTTCACAATATCTTTCCGATAGGAAGGAGACCAGAATTGCACACAATATTCCAACAGTGGCCTAACCAACATCCTGTACAGCCGCAACATTATCTCCCAACTCCTGTACTCAATACTCTGAGCAATAAAAGAAAGCATACCAAATGCCTTCTTCACTATCCTATCGACCTGTCACTCCACTTTCAAGGAGCTATAAACCTGCACTCCAAGGTCTCTTTGTTCAGCAACACTCCCCAGGACCTCACCATTAAGTGTATACGTCCTGCTCTGATTTGCTTTCCCAAAATGCAGCACCTCACATTTATCTAAATTAAATTCCATCTGCCACTTCCCAGCCCATTGGCCCATCTGGTCCAGATCCTGTTGTAATCTGAGGTAACCCTTTTTGCTGTCCATTACACCTCCAATTTTGGTGTCATCTGCAAACTTACTAACTGTATCTCTTATGCTTGCATCCAAATCATTTATGTAAATGACAAAAAGTAGAGGACCCAGCACCCACACAGATCCTTGTGGCGCTCCATTGGTCACAGGCCTCCAGTCTGAAAAACAACCCTCCACCACCACCTTCTGATTTCTACCTTTGAGCCAGTTCTGTATCCGAATGGCTAGTTCTCTCTGTATTCCATGAGGTCTAACCTTGTTAACCAGTCTCCCATGGGGAACCTTGTCGAATGCCTTACTGAAGTCCATATAGATCACATCTACAGTTCTGCCCTCATCAATCCTCTTTGAAACTTCTTAAAAAAACTCAATCAAGTTTGTGAGACATGATTTCCCACGCACAAAGCCATGTTGACTATCCCTAATCAGTCCTTGCCTTTCCAAATACATGTAGATCCTGTCCCTCAGGATTCCCTCCAACAACTTGCCAACCACCGAGGTCAGGCTCACTGGTCTATAGTTCCCTGGCTTGTCTTTACCACCCTTCTTAAACAGTGGCACCATATTCGCCAACCTCCAGTCTTCTGACACCTCACCTGTGGCTATCAATGATACAAATATCTCAGCAAGAGGCTCAGCAATCACTTCTCTAGCTTCCCACAGAGTTTTCAGGTACATCTGATCAGGTCCTGGGTATTTATCCACCTTTAACCATTTCAAGACATCCAGCACTTCCTCCTCTGGACACTTTGCAAGATGTCACCATCTATTTCCCTATAGTCTATAACTTCCACATCCTTTTCCACAGTAAATACTGATGCAAATTACTCATTTAGTATCTCCCCCATTTTCTGCGATTCCACACAAAGGCCACCTTGCTGATCTTTGAGGGGCCCTATTCTCTCCCTAGTTACCCTTTTGTCCTTAATGTATTTGCAAAAACCCTTTGGATTCTCCTTAATTCTATTTGCCAAAGGTATCTCATGTCCCCTTTTTGCCCTCCTGATTTCCCACTTAAGTATACTCCTACTCCCTTTATACTCTTCTAAGGATTCACTCGATCTATCCTATCTGTACCTGATATATGCTTCCTTCTTTTTCTTAAACAAACCCTCAATTTCTTTCGTCAAACAGCATTGCCTATACCTGCCCGCCTTTCCTTTCACCCTGACAGGAATATACTTTCTCTGGATTCTCGTTATCTCATTTCTGAAGGCTTCCCATTTTCCAGCCGTCCCTTTACCTGTGAACATCTGCCCCCAATCAGCTTTGGAAAGTTCTTGCCTAATACCGTCAAAATTGGCCTTTCTCCAATTTAAAACTTCAACTTTTAGATCTGGTCTATCCTTTTCCATCACAATTTTAAAACAAATAGAATTATGGTCGCTGGCCTCAAAGTGCTACCCCACTGATACCTCAGTCACCTGCCCTGCCTTATTTCCCAAGAGTAGGTCAAGTTTTGCACCTTCTCTAGTAGGTACATCCACATACTGAATCAGAAAATTGTCTTGTACACACTTAAGAAATTCCTCTCTATCTAAACCTTTAACACTATGGCAGTCCCAGTCTATGTTTGGAAAGTTAAAATCCCCTACCATAACCACCTTATTATTCTTGCAGATAGCTGAGATCTCCTTACAAGTTGTTTCTCAATTTCCCTCTGACTATTAGGGGGTCTATAAGGCAATCCCAATAAGGTGATCATCCCTTTCTTGTTTCTCAGTTCCACCCAAATAACTTCCCTGGATGTATTTCTGGGAATATCCTCTCTCAGCACAGCTGTAATGCTGTCCCTTTTCAAAAATGCCACTCCCCCTCCTCTCTTGCCTCCCTTTCTATCTTTCCTGTAGCATTTGTATCCTGGAACATTAAGTTGTCAGTCCTGCCCATCCCTGAGCCATGTTTCTGTATTGGTATGATATCCCAGTCACATGCCCCAAGTTCATCTGCCTTCCCTGTTAGGCTCCTTGCATTAAAATAAATGCAGTTTAATTTATTAGTCCTACCTTGTCCCTGTCTGCCCTGACTGTTTGACTCGCTCCGGTTGTCAACTGTACCAGTCTCAGATTGATCTCTTTCCTTAGTATCTCCCTGGCTTCCCCACAAACCCCCCACACATCCCCCCTCCCCACCACCTTACTCGTTTAAATCTTCCCAAGCAGCTCTAGCAAATTTTCCTGCCAGTATATTAGTCCCCTTCCAATTTAGGTGCAATTTGTCCTTCTTGACAAGGTCACTTCTATCCCAAAACAGATTCCAATGATCCAAAAATGCGAATCCTTCTCCCATACACCAGCTCCTTAACCATGCATTCATCTGCTCTATCCTCCTATTCCTACCCTCACTAGCTCGTAGCACTGGGTGTAATCCAGATATTACTACCCTTGAGGACCTCCTTTTTAAATTTCTGCCTCTCTGTAATCTCTCTTCAGAATCTCAACCTTTTCCTTTCCTACGTCGTTGGTTCCAATGTGGACAATGACCTCCTGCTGGTCCCTCTCCCCCGTGAGAACATTCTGCACCCTCTCTGAGACATTCTTGATCCTGGCACCCGGGAAGCAACATTCTGTTTTTTCGCTGGTGGCCACAGAAACGTCTGTCTGTACCTCAGACTACAGAATCCCCAAACACAATTGATCTCTTGGAAGCCAACGTATCCCTCGTTGCATTAGAGCCAGTCTCAATACCAGAAACTTGTCTGTTCGTGCTACGCTCCCCTGAGAATCCATCACCCCTACATTTTCCAAAACAGCATACCTGTTTGAAATGGGCACATCCACAAAAGACTTCTGCACTAGCTGCCTACCTCTCTTACTTTTCCTGGAGTTAACCCATCTATGTGACTGTATTTGAGACTTTCCCCCCCTTCATATAACTGCCATCCATCACATACTGTTGCTGTTGCAAATTCCTCATTGCTTGTAAGTGTCTCTCCAACCAATCCACTCGATCTGATAAGATTCGTATCCAACTGCATTTATGGCAGATATAATCTGCAGTAACCCTTAAACTCTCTTTAAACTCCCACATCTGACAAGAAGTACATATCACTCTACTAAAGGCCACTTTTGCTCCTTCACAATCTACAGACACAGAAAATAACACTGTCTTATTCCTCTACAAAACACTGCCCCAGGTTAAATTTACAGTTATGGCTTATATTTTAAGTTTAATCAAGAGACATATCTCCAAAAACATATAATCAAGAAAAAAATCCGCTCTACTCACTACAGCAGCCTCTCTGTTGGACACACTTAAAACAACGATTAACTTATTTGATTCTGTGCTGTGAACTCACCCAAACAGGTTCCTCCAAGGTTGGTTGTGAATTTCACTGTCTGTTAGTTTTCCCAGATGCACTCTGATGTCCAGCGATACATGAATTCAAAACAGCAAAGGCAGGAACTGTGCAGGTTCTCTTGGCTGTTTGGAGAATTGAAGATTTGCACCTTGACTGACTTTCCAACACTCAATACTGGATTAGTGGTGCTGGAAGAGCACAGCAGTTCAGACAGCATCATGATGCTGCCTGAACTGCTGTGCTCTTCCTGCACCACTAATCCAGTATTTGGTTTTCAGCATCTGCAGTCATTGTTTTTACCTTTCCAACACTCAAGTCTGGCAATAGTTTGGTAGTCCTGTTAAAATGAAGTCTGGCTCTCTGCCATCTCACCTTCTACCATCAGTAGCTTTTTGGCTGTTGAAAAAGTAGTTTGGATACAGCAGGCAGTAGGCATCCACCTGTGATGGATTTGCTTTATTTCTTTCTGATTGTTTTGAAATGTTCTCTGCCACCTCAGCATTTCTGTTTGACAGCAGTGAGTGTGGAGATGATGTATGATGTTGAATTCCCCAATCCTTTATGAAGTGGCAAATTTCTTCGCTGGTGCTGTAACTGAGTAAGATGCTTTGGAGTAGACAGTAGTGTAGTGATGCTTTGAAATGGCATTATGTCTCAACTGTCATTATGGCTCTTTCAAGTAGGTACTGATGAATATGTTCAAAGTCAAAGACAATAGCCAAGCATTCTTTCTTGATTCAAACATAGCATTATTCAGATTGTTAACACCCTGGATACAAATGCAGTTGGTTGTCCTTGCAATATGAGGGTTGCTCAGCATCCTGAGTCACTGACATCACTGTGCATTGTGATTTGATCATTTGTGAGATATTTCAGCACCTGAGTTGCTATCACTAGTTGCTTGATTTTAGCGATCGCTGCTTGCTGCCCATGCCCCAGTACTCGGCATATCCTTGGCTGTAAGTTGACAGTTGAAGAAACCAGGAAATTGCTGCCTTGCTTTTACATATGTGAGCTGCTGCTTTCATCCAGCTTCACTTGCCAGGAATTATTCTTTGTATCCAGGGTAGTGAAGATATTTGTTTTTGTAAACTGAGGCAAAATGCTTTCAATGGTAGTGAGCTTCCAGTCAGCTTTATTCAGATCCTTTAGCTTGATGCAAATATTCAGCTTCTCAGTTTTGTTTTCACTATTACCATGCTACTAACCCATTTTGCAGGAATTGTCACCTTCTTGGTTACTCCGTTTTCATCTTGTGTGTCATTGAGGGCAGCTGGAACTTGCCTCAGCAGATACTGAATTGGAACTTACACTCTCAGCAACTTTGAGATGATATCCCCCACAAAGACTTCATCCTATAAACACATTGGTGTACTCCTCTCAGAGCTGTTCTACGATCAATGATCCAGCTTACAAATCCATTTTGGCTTATTGAAGGTAACTGGTCCAAGCTGTCCTCTTAGCACAAGTATGATGCCATCAGTATGATAGCCTCAGCCTTATTTTTGGACCAATGGGTGAGCCTCTTTGGACAAGTCCATTGGGTCATGGTGTTGCACAATGCAGTGGTATAAAGATTAACATACTTTATGTTAATCTGATGTTCTGCTTCTGTAATCCACATTCCAACAGTCACAAAACCATTTGTTACCTCATGACTTAATTGAATCGAACTACTGGATGGGACAGAGGAGTCTTAGGCGGATAACTTTCCAGTGGCAAAAGTGAGGACTGCAGATGCTGGAAACCAGAGTCTAGATTAGATTGGTGCTGGAAAAGCACAGCAGGTCAGGCAGCATCCAAAGAACAGGAAAATCGATGTTTTGAGCAAAAGCCCTTCTTCAGGAATGGAGGCAAGGAGACATGGAGGCACCCTGCCTCCATTCCTGATGAAGGGCTTTTGTCCGAAACGTCGATTTTCCTGCTCCTCGGATGCTGCCTGACCTGCTGTGCTTTTCCAGCACCACTCTCATCTAGACTCTGATAACTTTCCAGTATCCACATGGATCTGTATGTTGAGCGGCGAGGCCATGGAGTGACTTGAAATAAAATTTTTAAAATCAAGATATTGCTTGACCGGGAGCCAGTACGGGAAGCAAACATGGGAGTGACAAGATAACAGGACTTGCTATGAGTTAAAATATGAACATTTCTCTTCCACCTCACATAACTCAGTGAATAAGATAGATTTCCTTCAGTTACTTTCTGAAGTTATTCTTGCTCCTCTTCAAATCCCAATATTGAAATTGTTACTGAGTCATGTCCAGCCTATTAATGTGATACATATGAATGAAGAAAGTAATTTAATCCATCCTCATTCAACCATTCATTGATAATCCCCAAACCCCACCAGCTGTTTCTTCAATTATCAGGATTTTATGCCTCCCTTTTATACTTTGATTGTTCTGTGAAGAACTTACTGGCATCAGGAAATTTACCTTTTTACTGGCTTGCATCTGTATCCTTGACTTTGAGATGTGCTGCTCAAAATTTCCTGAGAAATTACACCTTTGAAGAGAATGAGGAGGGAGGGAAGGCAATCATTTTTCTTTTGCAGGCCCTGCTGCAGAGGTGCCTGACTCTGATTTTGTTGAGTTTCCAGGGGCACTAAAGAAGTATTTGTCCTCACAGTGAAAGATGAGTGAAGCTAAGATGCCTAGTGTACATCAAGGTACACCACTGATATAAATGTGCTCCTCGAGACTTTGAGATCCTCTGATATTGGGGAAAGAAATTACTATGACATAGTCAAAAAGTCTCATCTTACATTCCACACTACTTATAATGACCAAGTCACTTGTTCTTTGTTACTTCGTGGAATATAGTAGTCACTGTCAAAGTTGGCATTTTTCCCCCATCCATAATTGCTCTTAAATGGAGTTGCTTGATCAGCTATTTCTGAGAGCATTTTAAAAATATTTTGGGATGTGTGCTTCAATGGCAAGGCCAGCAATTTTTCTCCATTCCTAATTACCCTTGAACTGAGTGAGTGGCATAGCCATTTTCATATGCCAGGTAAGAGTCGACCACATTGCAGTGAGCCGGCAGTCACATGTAGACAATAGACAATAGACAATAGGTGTAGGAGTAGGCCATTCAGCCCTTCGAGCCTGCACCGCCATTCAATATGATCATGGCTGATCATTCCTAATCAGTATCCTGTTCCTGCCTTATCTCCATAACCCTTGATTCCACTAACTTTGAGAGCTCTATCCAACTCTTTCTTAAATGAATCCAGAGACTGGGCTTCCACTGCCCTCTGGGGCAGAGCATTCCACACAACCACCACTCTCTGGGTGAAGAAATTTCTCCTCATCTCTGTCCTAAATGGTCTACCCCGTATTTTTAAGCTGTGTCCTCTGGTTCGGCACTCACCCATCAACGGAAACATGTTTCCTGCTGCCAGAGTGTCTAATCCTTTCATAATCTTATATGTCTCAGTCTTCTAGACTGAAGGGTAAAAAGGTAAAAACAATGACTGCAGATGCTGGAAACCAAATTCTGGATTAGTGGTGCTGGAAGAGCACAGCAGTTCAGGCAGCATCCAACGAGCAGCGAAATCGATGTTTCGGGCAAAAGCTTTATTCCTGATGAAGGGCTTTTGCCTAAAACATTGATTTCGCTGCTCGTTGGATGCTGCTTGAACTTCTGTGCTCTTCCAGCACCACTAATCCAGAACTAGACTCAAGGGCTTTTGCCCGAAACGTCGATTTCGAAGCTACTTGGATGCTGCCTGGACTGTTGTGCTCTTCCAACACCACTAATCCAGAATCAAGGGTATCCAAGCCCAGTCACTTCAGTCTTTCAGTGTAAGGTAATCCCGCCATTCCAGGAATTGACCTTGTGAACCTACACTGCACTCCCTCAAAAGCCAGAATGTCTTTCCTCAAATTTGGAGACCAGAACTGCACACAGTACTCCAGGTGTGGTCTCACCAGGGCCCTGTACAGCTGCAGAAGCACCTCTTTGCTTCTATACTCAATCCCTCTTGTTCTGAAGGCCAGCATGCTATTAGCCTTCTTCACTACCTACTGTACCTGCATGCTTGCCTTCATTGACTGGTGTGCAAGAACACCCAGATCTCTCTGTACTGCCCCTTTACCTAAATGGATTCCATTGAGATAGTAATCTGCCTTCCTGTTCTTGCCACCATACATTTATCCACATTAAACTGCATCTGCCATGCATCTGCCCACTCACCTAACTTGTCCAGGTCACCCTGTAATCTCCTAACATCTTCATCACATTTCACCCTGCCACCCAGCTTTGTATCATCAGCAAATTTGCTAATGTTATTGCTGATACCATCTTCTATATCATTAACATATATTGTAAAAAGCTGCAATCCCAGCACGTTCCTACGGTACCCCACTGGTCACCGCCTGCCATTCCGAAATGGAGCCGTTTATCACTACCCTTTGTTTCCTATCAGCCAACCAATTTTCAATCCAATCTAGTACTTTGCCCCCAATACCATGCGCCCTAATTTTACTCACTAACCTGCTATGTGGGACTTTATCAAAAGCTTTCTGAAAGTCCAGGTACACTACATCTACTGGATCTCTCTCGTCCATCTTCAGAGTTACATCCTCAAAAAAATTCCAGAAGATTAGTCAAGCATGATTTCCCCTTCATAAATCCGTGCTGACTCTGTCCTATCCTGTTAGTACTATCCAGATGTGCCGTAATTTCATCCTTTATAATAGACTCCCGCATCATTCCCACCACTGAGGTCAGACTAACTGGTCTATAATTTCCTGCTTTCTCTCTCCCACCTTTCTTAAAAAGTGGTATAACATTAGCCACCCTCCAATCCTCAGGAACCGACCCCGAATCTATCGAACTCTGGAAAATAATCACCAACGCATCCTGAGCCACCTCCTTCAGTACCCTGGGATGTAGACCATCAGGCCCCAGAGACTTATCAACCTTCAGACCTAACAGTCCCTCCAACACCAAATCCTGGCAAATATAAATTCCCGTAAGTTCAGGTCCTTCAGCCACTGTTACCTCAGGGATATTGCTTATGTCTTCCCCAGTGAACATAGATCTGAAGTACCCATTTAAATGTAGGCCAGTCTGGTTAAGGAAGACAAATTTTCCTCCCTAAAAAAGATGGGGTTCTGCAACAGCCAGTAATGATTTTATGGTCAGCGTTATTGAAACTGTGCGACATGGATTAATTGAGTAATAGTCCACCAGCTGCTGTGGTGGGATCTGAACCCATTTCCCCAGACCATGAATCACAACATCTGGATTACAGTTCATTGGCATGACCACTACACCATCTACTCCTATGAAACAATGGCTGAATGGCAAAAACAACTATTTAATATACAGTCAAACACAACAAGCAACAACAGAGAAGAATAATTTAACTTCTTGTCTTGGTGTTGGTTTGGTCTTGATTAAAGGAAAGATGCTGGATGATGCCAGGAGAACAAGCTCTCTTCTTTGTGGGGTACTCATTCACGCTCAGCTAATTTTCCATTGATACATCTATATTGTGTTTGCTGCTCACTACAACCGGAAATAGAACATGAGGAGGATAATGGGTAATACTTTGAACAAGGAATATTTTATTATGTGTCCCCTCAGCTCCACAGTCCATCCTTTCCCTAGTTCTTGTGTCGTCAGCTGACCCACTCTCTAAAAGGGGCAACACCACACAACTACATACATAACACCCCTCTCCCTTTACTTCCATTAACACTTTTACTGATTATACACCCAACAATCATAACTATCCTATGAACATTGCAGCGAACATATATACATCAGGAATATTCGCAAAAAGAAAATGAAAAAAGAAAACAATCCTTCCACAGTTTACAGACATGGTCAGTCTCTCAGTGGAATAGCGATTCCTCAAAGACTGTTGCCTCTTCTCAGGAACCTTTTCTAAGTACACACTCCTGGGCTTCTGGAAGCTCTTGGTATGTTGCAGGTATGTCCCTCTCCGATTTGGTGTTGTTCCCCTGTGATGCTATTGTCTCCTCCCTGGATGCAGCCAACTCTGGCTCGGAGACACATGACTTGATCGACACCATTGGTTCCATCTATTCTGAGGGATGTTCCCCACCTTGGTGAGGTGCAGAAGCCAGCTGATCTGTTTGTTTCTTCCAGGCCAGTTCATCCCTCGTCTCTAGTGAAAATGATAACGGTCATGTTTGAGCCACCACTATTGCTGGGATCCACTTTTCCACAGAAGTATAATTCCAGACTAATACAGTCTCACCTCTTTAAAAGACTCTGGACAGTGAGGTTCCTGCCCTTCTGGCCAACTGTCCTTCTTGATTCCACTTTACCATCTCTCTGGCCTTTTCCAGTTGCATCAAACATCGCCCTCAGCTGGCAGTTGAACATAAGTGACGCTGGCGTGCACTGGGTTGTCGCATGTAGTACATACTGTGGAATTTGTTGAGTTGCTGATCAAGTGAACCCTCCCCTAGTGAGGCCTTTAAGGCCGACATGAAGCTTTGTGTAAATCTCTCCGCCTGGCTGTTTGACACAAAGTGATACAGAGCCAATCTCACATGACTGCCTCTGTGATTTTCCAGCTACTCCCTGAATTCTTGCACCACAACGTGTGGACCATTGTTGGTCACGTTTGTTTGAGGTTCCTGAATCTGGCAAATCTTTCACCCGGTCAGTCTATCGTTGCTGCTGATGATAGTGGCTTCATGACAGCCAGCTTGGGCTACCTGGAGTGGCCATCCACGACAGCTAGGAACTCCCCTCCCTCTACTGCTGCTGCAAAATCAACATAAATCTGCTGGCACAGTGATTGAGGCCACTCCCATGGGTGAAGGGTCAACAATGGCAGCACCTTCCTTACTAGTACACAGGATTCACATGACCCTTCTTTTTCCTCAAACTGTCAGTATTCCCTTCACATTCGGCCAGCAAATGGTGCTCCTGGCTACTTCTGTCATTTGCACCATACCAGGGTGCCTTTGGTGCACATGTTCCAGTATCATTCTTCTTCATGGTGAATGGATATAACCTTCAATCCCCACATTAAACACTGATGTGGACAATTCCCACCTCTTGGACAGGTAAAGGTATAACTTTATATGAAAGTTATAGGCAGTTTCTATGAAAAGTCCTTCCTTTCAGGACTGAGTCCATGAGATTGGATCATTCCGGGTAGCATTCTGCACCTGACTCACTGACACGAGTGCCTTGTCTTCCAGGGAAAAGTACATCCTTAATTCCTGGTAGTGGTAACCTTGACAAACCATCTGTATTGCTGTGCTTCTCTGACTGTCAATATCTGATTTCATACAAGTAGGCTGATGGAGCCAGTGCCTATCCCTACAGGCATGCTGCTGCCTCTGTCAATATTCCCATACACAGATCAAAAATGGAGGTTTCCACTTGGGCATACTTCTCCTCCATCTTCATTAGTGATCTCAATGGGAATGCAATAGTCATTTCCACTCTGTTGTGACAGTGCAGCGCCAACCCTCTATAAGGCAAGACATTGCACTAGTTAGCTTGGGTCAAAATGTGTTTACACTTCTGACATTTTTAAAGCTTCCTTCACCTTCCAGTAAGCCACATCAGGCACATACATACAATCATAGAGTCACAACGCAGAAACAGACCCTGAAACCCAACTCCTTTATAATAACCAGGTTTCTCAAACTAAACTAGCCCCATTTGACTGTATTTGGCCCATATCCCTCTAAACCTTTTATGTACCTTCCCAAATGTCTTTTAAAAGTGATAACTCTATCTGCACTTCCTCAAGCAGATCATTCCAAAGACGCACCACTCTGTGTGAAGAAGTTATCCCTCAGGTCCCTTTTAAATATTTCCCCTCTCACCTAAAACCTATGCCCTCTAGTTTTGAACTCCCCTACTCTAGAAAAACATCTTTGCTATTAAACTTATCTCTGCTTCTCATAATTTTATAAACCTCAATTGTCACCCCCAGACTCCGACCCTCCAGTAAAATAGCCTCAGCTTATTCAGCCTCTCCTTACACCTAAAACTCTCTAGTCCTAATAATATCCTTGTATATCTTTTCTGCACCCTTTCCAATTTAACAATGCCCTTCCTATAGCAAGATGACATGAACTGTAGTAATTTACATGTCCCAATTACATGACTCAGTTGACACATTCTCTGGTCTAAGGGCTTTCATGGTAGCCTCTATCTTCTTGGCACCTTGTGTAGTCCCTCACCATCTATTATGTGGCCCAGGTACTCTATGGGGTATTTTCACGTTTAGACCGTGTTCCTGTAACCATCTTCAGAGGAGCCAAAATTTCATCCAGATAATAATGGACACCCAGCAATTCACTCAAATTCTGATCCAAGGCTCTCTGGTATAGACATGGTGCTGACACAATGCTAAAGGGCAATCTCTTGTAGTGGATACTTTCGTCAGCGGTGGCTGGGAGTCCTTCATGACCCCCATCTGCAAGTAGGCCTGTGACAGATCCATTTTTGAGAATTGCCTTCCCCCAGCTAGTCCAATGAACAGGTCCTCACGATGTAGATATTGATCTGCACCAAGGGCTGGGTTGACTATGACCATAAAGTAACCACAAATCCTCACTGTGCCTTCTGTTTTTAAGACAGGGACAACTGGAATGGCCCATTAACTGATGGTTACTGGTTCCAGTGCTCCCAGGTTCAACAGTCATTCGAGTTCCACCTCCATTTTAGGCCAGTTGGCGTGAAGTACTGGATACATCTTCAGACTCTTTGGACAAGACTCTTGCTTCAAACCGAGTTTAATTTCTACACCATTCATTTCCACTGAGTTTCCATGAAGACATCTTTATACTGTCCAAAATCACATGCAAACTCATTTTTGAGTCTGCCAGCCAATTAGTTATGCACCAATTTAAACTTTAATTTCTGTAACCAGGAGAGTCTGAATAATGCAGAGTAGTCACCTTTCACTATGTACAGAGGTAGTTTAGCACACTAGTCCCACCCTGTACTTTTACCAGTACATAGCCCTTCAGTGGCACCACTTGTTCATTGATTATCAGTTGTGTAATCTTGGTAGCCTTCAAAGGCAGTGCCTTTAACTATTCCCTATGTATTGATTAGGGAGACAGAGACACTGCTCCACAAATATCCACTTCCACCTTTATGGTCTTACCCTCTGATTTGGGAAGAACCCAGAAACAATCAACCTCATCCCATACTGATAGAATATTGAACCAAAACTCAACAGATTTCTGGCCTTCTGCTTCTCCCACAGTCCCGGCTGACTCCCAGTCCACTCCTAGATGGTGATATGAACCTTATGTATTGTCTCCTGAATTGTGTCCTTTAAACATCCCTTCTTTTAGTTGAGTTTACTCGGCAATCTCGAGCAATATGGTCGCTTATACCTGTGGCAATGAGCTTCCCGAGCCCACCATATTGACTCCTTGTGGCCACTCTTGCCATATAAGAAGCATTCTACAGTCAGGAACTGCACTCCACTGAAATTCCGCTATTTAATGCACCCAGGAGTTGTCACTCAACTGAGTTGCTTTTGCAAGGTTTGTGAAGGTTTGCTGGCGGCCAACACCATTAAGGTAGCAATTTCGAAAACTGCCTTGAAATCCAGGTCTCTCCTTGTTAGTGGCTTCATATCAGAAGCCACTAATCAAATGGTCTTACAAAGCATCTTGGAGAAACCATTTAAATTTTCAATGTTCCGCTAACCTGGCCACAAATTGGGTGATGGACTCTCCTTTGTGCTGTAACCATTATTAAAAACAGAATCATTGTGATCATCCAAGACTTCGGTGCAAAATAACTCCCCAACAATTCATATAATTCTTGCTATGTCTCCTGTGAGTTTCTCTGGTTGCACCAGACACCTTAGAATCATGGAGGGATTGCTCCCAACAGTACTCAAGAAAACCGGTATCGGTATGTCTTTAGCCACCATGGGTGCACGATGGCTCAGTGGTTAGCACTGCTTTCTCACAGCACCAGGGACCCAGGTTCGATTCCAGCCTGTCTGGAGTTTGCACGTTCTCTCTGTGTTTGCGTGGGTTTCCTCCGGGTGCTCCGGTTTCCTCCCACAGTCCAAAGATGTGCAGGTCAGGTGAATTGGCCATTCTAAATTGACCGTAGGTGCATTAGTCAGAGGGAAATGGGTCTGGGTGGGTTACTCCTCGGAGGGTCGGTGTGGACTTATTGGGCCAAAGGGTCTGTTTCCACACTGTAGGGAATCTAATCTAATCTAGTCATGCACCAAAATGTTCAGTGTACTGCTTGCAACAATGTCTCTTCATCAAATGGTCCCAATTCTCAAAATCCGTTTACCACTTTGTTTTCCCACCGGCAGGAATTTTTCCCACCAGTTGAGTCTATTAGCTGCTTGCAGCCCGAGTCCCCTTGGTGGATTGTGTTCTCTGTGTGGTCATTCCCTCACCAATTGTGTTAGCATACTGTTCTTCCCCTGGCATCACTACAACCTGAGTCCCCTTGTGACTGCTCTCCATGACAATGTTTGTAATTACCTTGCTGAGTACTTCCATCTTCAGCCATCAGCTGTGGCCTCAATCCCATCATAATCACTACTCTTGGCCTGCTCCCTGGTGTCTACTGTTATTCTCTGGCACCACCCACTGCCCGAATCCTCTCGCGACCACACTCTACGATGACTCCAGTAAGGTCCTGGGTGAGTTGTCCCTGCTTCAGCCATCAGCTGTGGCCCGAGTCCCCTCATGTCCACCATTCTCAGCTCACTCTGCTGTGCATACGTTTCCTTCCTGGTGTCAATCGCAGCACTCATCCCCTTCAATGTTATCTTCACAATTCCACTTCATTTTTGGAGTCCAGGCGATGTCTTTCCTCCTGACGAGGGCCATGGTGTTTGCACACAGTTTGTGGTCTGAATCCAAAGTTTATTGCCAGTCATTGTTTGTCATTCACTCGAACCAGAAATAGGAAGTGAGGTAGATAAAGGGAATACTCTATTGTGTGTCCTGGACTGCCACCCCAAGCTCCCACACTGGGTCACCTGATCCACGCTTTTAAAGGGGCAATATCACACAGCTCAAAGAAGGCTTACTATCTGCAAGAACCTCTGTGGGATCTTTATCATCCACTTAAACTAAGGGTTCTCCCTTCAAGTTTCATCTGGAAGACAGCATCCTTTGACAAAGTAAATTTTTAGCCCAGGTTATGGACTGAACTCACATCTTCTGAGTCAGAGAGGCCTACCAATTAAGGCAAGATGACATGGAACTATTATTATATCTCTACGTAAATAAGCATTTCATAAAACAGCAAACTGGAATATAAAGAGATCCTTATTCAGTATTGCTATGATTCCAGCTGATGAATTACTGGATAAGCCAGATACCAAAATGAAATAAAACTTGATTTTTTTCTTTAGTTAGTTAACATGGTGCTTAAGTCATTGAGACATGTTCACATGAGGCTACAGATTTTCTTTAATAAAACAGAAATGTATTACTTTTTTTAAAAAAAGACCAAGTTAAAAATCACACAACATCAGGTTCTAGTCCAACAGGTTTACTTGGACGTTCAAGCTTTCGGAGTGCTACTGCTTCATTAGGTAGCTAGTGGGGCAGCATCATAGGACACAGAATTTATAGTTGTGTCCTATGATCTTGATCCACTATCTACCTGACAAAGGAGCAGGCTGTCCGAAAGCTTGTACTTCCAAATAAACCCATTGGACTATAATGTAGCATTGTATGATTTCTAACTTTGTCCACCCCAGTCCAACACTGGCACGTCCACATCATACATAAAAACAGTTAGAATGATCTCAAATCACACAGTAAAATAAAGTTTCAATCTTATCCTTGACAGTATCTGTCACAAAGACTCAAGTCCAGAGAAATTAAATGCCTTATCACAATTGCTTAGGGGCCTACTCAACTGATTCTTTCCATGTTCTTTTGTGTGAACTGTTAAGACGATTCGATAAGTACTTTCTGAAGCTGTCATTGAGCTTCTCACAAATCTGACACTCTAAACTTTGAGTTCTAATCACTTTCACAAAGCATATCTTTTCATAGAATCCTACAACATGGAGACAGGCCCCCTGGCCCAAACTGGTCCATGCCGACCAAAATGTCCATCCACGCTAACCCCATTTCCCTGCACTTGGCTCATATCCTTCTAATCCTTTCTTATCAATTTAGTTGTCCAAATGCCTTTTAAATGTTATTAATGTATCCACCTCAACCACTTCCGCTGGCAGTTCATTCCATATGTGTACCATCCTCCATGTAAAGAATTTGCCCCTCAGGTTCCCTTTTATTCTTTTCCCTCTAACCTTAAACTCATTCCCTGTAATCCTCGATTCCCCAAACCTGAGAAAAAGACTGAGCACATTCACCCTATCAATGCCTCTCATGATTTTATAGACTTCTATAAAGTCCTGCCTCAGTCTCCTCCTCTCGAAAAAACAAGGTCCTAGCCTGTCTAACCTCTCCTTATAACGTAGACCATGGGGTCCAGGCAACGTCCTTGTGAATTTCTTCTGCACTCTTTCCAGTTTAATAACATCCTTCCTATAAAGTGACCAAAACTGAACACAATACTCCAAGTGCATCCTGTATAACTGCAATATAACTTCCCAACTTCTATTCTCAATGCCCTGATTGATGAAGGACAGTGTGCCAAAAGCCTTCTTCACTGCCTTGTCTACCTAGGAGTCCACTTTCAGAGAGGTGTGAACCTGAACTCCAAGATGCCTCTGTTCTACTACACTCCTTCAGGCCCTACCATTCACCACGAAACTCCTACCTTGATGTGGCTTTCCAAAATGCAAGACCTCACACTTATCTATATTAAACTCCATTGCCATTTCTCGGCCCACTTCTCCAGCTGATGAAGGTCCTGCTGTATTCTGATAACCTTCCTCACTTGTTCCCTGAACTGCCCTGAATCCTCTGTCTAGAAAGAAACAAAAATGCTGCTAAACTTGACACTAGTGTCTTCTGAATGGAATTAAAAGAAACATCCTGACCCTTAATTCTTCTGAACTCAACACAAAACCAATGGTCTTACAAATTTCTCTGCCTGTTATCAACCCAACAGTACAAACGTCCTTTCATTAGGTCCACAGTCACCTACTCTCTGATAAAATGTTCAGTTTAAAGCACTGTTCTGGAAGGACTCTCTGACTTTGTGACCTTTTTTAAGAAAGAAAATTCTTCACATAAGTAATCAACACACACTTCCTAAAATGACATTACAATATATAAATTATGCACCTTCCATCACAGTATCAATTGCCATATTCATAGTTAGCAGAAAGGAAAGGAAAAATGCATCCAAAGAATAATATGCATCAGAAATATTTGACAATGAAAATAGCAGATAATATTCACAGTAATTCTCAATTTTGAAATGTATGGGACACCATTCATTAGTGACATCTGTCCAACAGTTCATTTTAAACCACATAGAGACAGTAGGGTGGCTGTTTTCAACAAGCTGTCAAGGTATTCCCAGCAGATGGTAAGCCATCATTTTAAAACTCAAACTCATTTTAAACAAATCCATTTATCGAATTCATTTGGGGTCTCCCTGTATCAACTCTTTTGCACACAGAACCTAAGCCTGATAAAAATTAAAATATAAACGTTTTCCACTCCACCAAGATCAGCCCCTTGGGAGTTACCTGGGGTAATTGTGTGAAAGGTTCAAAATGTTGCAACACACTTCATATAAGGTGTTCCAGACAAAGTGAATCAAAATAATGGCACTGAAGGTGTCACTGAAAACCATCTAGACCTTCAATCTGTCACCTTAGTGAGTATTCAAACTCCAACAGAGTGGCACAGAATGTGACTGAATATTTAGCAAGTGCTACAACCAAATTTGGCGGAATATACAGATTATTTCCCAAGTCCCACTCCTTTACTGCTCATAATGATGTTTTAATGTAACCATGTGGTGATATGTTCAATTATATAGGAACAGGCTGCATGAGGTTTAGTATTAAGTACAAGTCAGCCAGAACAAGTCAATAAGGAATATCGTATTTATCACAGAAAACATTTATTTCAAAAATGCAAAAATTTATTGAGGAACAGCTTGAACTACATAAATATATATAACTACCTTTCTAAAAAGATTAAAATCGCACAACACCAGGTTTCAGTCCAACAGGTTTATTTGGAAGTACGAGCTTTCAGAACGCTGCTTCTTCATCAGGTAACTCGTGGGGCAGGGTAAGACACAGAATTTATAGCAAAAGATCACAGTGTCATGCAACTGATTTAACTTTATCCACCCCACTCCAACACTGGCATCTTCACATCATTTCTAAAAAGAAACACACATACAGACACACAGACATCTAGGGAAAACCAAAAAGAAAACTGAAGACTCTGCAGAGTGTTAACTTGAAAGTAATTTGGCCAGCTGACAGTTAAACTCAGGAGAAACGGTAAATTTATGGATTGTTCCAAATGGTGTTTTCTATCTGAAATTATTTTGCACATGCAAACTGTTGGCTATGGGGTGTCTTCCTGGAACACTTGTAACTGGTTGAACTACTTTTACTGGAGAAGGAGGTAGATTCCAAAACCCTCTTCAGGAAGCCTTCACGAGTAGCAAGGGTTAACAAAGAGCTCTCAGCATTTGCCACCTGTCCCTCGTTGCCCTTGAGGTGGTGTTGACGAACTGCCTTCTTGAACTGCTGCAATCCATGTGTTGTAATTTGACCGCAATGCCCTTAGGGAGATTTTGAGCCAGTGACACTGAAGGTTCAGTGATATATTTCCAAGTCAGAATGGTGATTAGCTTGGAGGGGAACTTTCAGGTGGCAGTTTTCCCATGTATCTGCTGCCCATAGCCTTTTAGTTGGAAGTGGTTGTGAGTTTGGAAGGTGCTATCAAAGAAGGCATGGTGAATTTCTGCAGAACATCCTGTAGAGATAGACACTGCTGCTACTGAATGTTGGTGGTGGATGGAGTGGAAGCTTGCAAATGCACAGCCATTCAAGCAGACTTCTTTGTTCTATATTGTGCTAAGCTTCTTGAGTGTTGTTGAAACTGCAGTCATCCAGGTGAGTAGGAAGTATTCCATCATATTCCTGACTTGTGCCCTGTAGATGATGGCAGGCTTTGGAGAGTCAGGAGATGAGTTACTCATTGCAGTATTCCTTGTCTCTGACCTGCTCTTTTATCCACTGTAATATTATATTCTGCACTTTGTTAACATGATGCATTTTGTATGGTATGATCTGCCATTATAGCATGCAAAACAATACTTTTCACTGTATTTTGGTAGACATGACAACAATAGATCTGTTTCTGGTCAATGGTAACCACAAGGATATTGATATTGGGGGAATTCAGTTATAGTAACACCATTGAATGTCATGGAACACTGGTTAGATAGTCTCTTATTGCAGATGGTCATTGCCTGGCATTTGTGTAACTCGAATGTTACTTGCCACTTGTCAGCTAAGCCTGGATATTATCCAGATCTTACTGCATTTCAACATGGACTGATTCAGGAGGAGTTAGAAAGGGGAATAAAAATTATGCAATCATTGGCAAACTTCCCTACTTCTGACCTTATGATGGGGGTGAGAATGGTCATTGATGAAGTAGCTAAAGATGGTTGGGCGTCAACATTATCTGAGGAACTCCTGCAGAGATGTTCTACAGCATGGTGGTTCAGTGGTTAGCACTGCTGCCTCACAGCACCAGGGTCCCAGGTTCGATTTCAGCCTTGGACGATTGTCTGTGTGGAGTTTGCACATTTTCCCTGTGTCTGCGTGGGTTTCCTCCAGGTGCTCCGGTTTCGTCTCACAATCCAAAGATGTGCAGGTCAGGTGAATTGTCCATGCTAAATTGCCCATAGTGTTAGGTGCATTAGTCAGAGGGAAATGGGACTGGGTAGGTTACTCTTCGGAGGGTTGATGTGGACTTGTTGGGCCGAAGGGCTTGTTCCCACACTGTAGGGAATCTAATCTAATCTATAGCTGTGATGACCAACCTCCAACAACTACAACCATCTTCTTATGTGGCAGGTATGGCTCCAACCACTGGGGAGTTTGTCCCTGATATCCATTGACTCTAGTTTTGCTAGGGCTCCTTTATGCCACACTTGGTAAAATGCAGCCTTGATGTCAAGAGCTGTCACTCTCACTCCCCTTGGCATTCAATGTTTTTGTCCATTTTTAAACTGAGGCTGTATGGAAATCAGGAGCTGAGTGGCCCTGGCTGAACCTAAACTGGGCATCACTGAACAGGTTATTGCTGAGCAAGTGCTGCTTGATAGCATTGCTGATGACACCTTCCATCACTTTCCTGATGATCAAAAGTTGACTGATGGCATGGTAATTGGACTTGTCCTGCTTTTGTGTGTGGACATACCTGGGCAATTTTCTACATTGTTGGATAGATGGCAGTATTGTAACTGTCCTGTAACTGTCCTGAATGGCAAGTTCCGGAGCACAGGTCTTCAGTATTATTGCTGGAATGTTGATAGGGTCCATAGCCTTTGCTGTATCCAATGCTTCCAATTGTCTCTTGATATCACGTGGATTAAACTGAATTGCCTGAAGATGGTATCTGTTATGCTGGGGAATACTGGAGGAGGCCTAGATGGGTTATCCACTTAGCACTTCTCACTGAAGATTGCTGCAAATGGCTCGATCTAATTTTTTGTATTCAGCTGTTCCATCATTGAGGATTGGGATATTCGTGGAGCCTCCTGCTCCAGTAAGTTTTTTACTTGTCCAGCATCATTCACAACTGGAGTTGGCAGCACTACTGAGCTTAGATCTGATCCGTTGGCTGTGGGATCGCTTAGCTCTATCACTTGCTGCTTATGCTGCTTGGCATGCAAGTTGTCTTGTTTGGTAGCTTCACCACATTGACACCTCACTTTTAGGTATGCCTGGTGCTGCTCCTGGCATGCCTTCCTGTACTCTCCATTCAGTCAGAGTTGATTGTAATGATTGAGTGGGGAAATGCCAGGCCATTAGGTTACAGATTGTGCTGGAGTATAATTCTACTGCTGTTGTTGGCTCACAATGCCTCATGAATGCCCAGTCTTAAGTCACTAGATCTGTTCAAAGTCTGTCCCATTTAGCACAGTGATATTGCCACACAACATGATGGAGGACATTCTCAATTTGTCTCCACAAGGCTGTGCAATGGTCATTCTTACCAACACTGTTATGGACAGATATATTTGGACCGGCAAATTGGTAAGGATGAGGTCAGCTATGTTTTTCCCTCTTGTTGGTTGCCTCATCGTGTGCTGCAGATCCAGTCTAGCAGCTTTGTCCTTTAGTACCTAACCAGCTCGATCAGTAGTCCTGCTGCAGAGTTACTTTTGGTGGTGGATATTGAAACCCTCGATTCAGAGTACGTTCTGCATCCTTGACACTCTCAGTGCTTCCTTCAAATTTTGTTTAACGTGGAGGAGCCGAGGGAGGACAGTACACATTAATTAGTGGTAGATTTCCTTGCTCATGTTTGACCTGAAGCCATGAGACTTCATGGGACCAGTGTCAATGTTGAGGACTCCTAGGGCAGCTCCCTCCCAACTTGACTTGTCTGTGAGACAGCTCTTCCAATTTTAGCATTAGCCCCTAGATAATAGCAGGGAGGATATTGAATGGTGGCCAGGGCTGTTTCTGTCTTTGTCTTTTCCAATGCCTAGGGCAATGTCAGGTGGTCCGTCCAATTTGATTTCTTTGTTGAGACTTTGTAGTCATTGATACAACTGAGTGGTTTGCTTGGCTATTTCAGACGGCAGTTGAGAGTCAACCACATCACTGAGAGTTTGGAGTCACATGTAGGCCAGACAATGTGAGAATGGCAGATTTCCTTCCCTGAAGGACATTAGTGAACAAGATAGGGTTTTCCCAACTATTGACAACAGTCCCATGTTATCAGTAGATCCTTAATTCCATTTTTTAAAAATTGAATTCAAATTCCACCATCTGCCATGGTAGGATTCCAACTGGTTTCCCAGGACATGAACTGAATTTCTGGATTAATAGAGTAGCTCGGCCACTAGGCTATTGCTTTTTTAAAAAAGTGTCTTTTGTTAAAAGTTCTAATCAATGATACACTGGTATTTGGTTCACATATCTCCATACCAAAAAGGTAAACTTGCAAGGCACCAGATAATGCAAAGTTTCCTGATCTTATTAACTAAAAATCAAAAGACCAGTAGTTAATGTCCTAATAAACGCAATGACACGTATCAGCTAATATGGGTATCTCACAGAAACATCCAATTTCTTTGTTGAAATCAACATAGTTCCTGTGAATTTCCTGGACTGTACAGGTCAGATTTACACAGCATTTATCAATATCATCCTTTAAGGGAGATTGAAGATTTGCCATTAGAGAGCAGGACAAGTAGTTCTGAGATGCAGTTGCATTTGTTGGTATCTTAAATGCACAAGTCAGCCAAGTATCTCACCTATTATAGATGTCTTGGATGGTAAACTTTTGCACTGTATGCACTACACAAATTGAAAAGGTTACATGGGCACAAATGAGCATGCAACACTTGAATAAATGCAGTTCCCTGTTAATAATGAGGTACTAAAACTTTCCTGGTGTAGAAAGACTCTGAGAAAATGTACACTATTATCTACCTGCACATCTGTATTTGCTGTCAATTACAATTCAAGAAAGTCTTAAATAAAGAGAAAGACAGTGAAATGTGTAAACTACAAAAAATAGCAGAAAAAACACTGGCTGATGAAGAGGTAATAATCACTACATTAATTAAGAACATTTATAGAATCCTGGAAAGTAACTTAAAACGCCTGAGGGGATTTGTTCTTGAACAATTACATTTAAAACAAAAAGTGCTGAATAATATGAGACCATCATGCAGGTTTTTAGCATTTAAAATTCTAGCTGTACAACAATGCAAAATTCAGAACATTCATGCCACCATCTCCAAAAAGACAGAATCTAACCATCACACCTTGACATTCTGTGGCATTACCGTCACTAAATCGCCCACCATCAACAACTGAACTGGATGATAAATCCTGTGGCTCCAAGATCAGGTCAGTAACTCATCTCATGACTCTCCCAAAGCCTTTCCAGTACCTACAATGCACAAATCATGGAACACTCTCCACTTGCCTGGATGAGTATAGATTTAACAACACTCAAGACAATACACAGCTGCCCACTTGAACAAAATCCATTTAACATTGTCAATGTCCAATTCCCCACTACTGATGGAAAGTACAATTTATAAGATGCACTGCAATAATTCACCAAGGCTACACTGACAACATTTTCCAAACCCACAACCTGTACCACCTAGAAGGGCAAGGGCAGCAGATTTTTTGGGAACACCACCACCTACAATTTCCCAACAAGCTAAACACAATTCTGACTTGGGACTATCCCTGCTATTCCTTCCCTGTCCCTAGATCAAAGCTAGGAACTCCCTGCCTAACAACACTCTGGTGTATCTCCATCACACGTAGACTGCAATGGTTCGAGAAGATGGCTTTGAAGTACAATTAGTGATGGGCAACAATCCACACCCTATAAATGAATTTTAAGAAAAAGGTGGAGGCAAAGTGATATGCATGACATGTAGAACAGCATAACCTCATTGTTAAGGTAGCACAATGCATGCTAAGTAGCCAGTTAGAATCCTAAACATTCAGAGTTTGCTTTTTGACACTCTAGAAAAGGAGTTTTCTTTGGCACACTGACAAGTTTACCTGAAACATTTCTTTGTTTGAGTACTCTCAAGTTAACAGTTAGTTTGAAGTGCCTTCAACTTTTTTTGCTTCAGTAATTACCTCATAACATTGAACTCAAGGCATATTTTTAGAGTTCATATTTCACAGTTACTTCAACAGATTTTTTCACATTGCTTTTGGGTCTTCAATATCAGCTTCATTGGCTTCATCAGCGGCAAAGCCTTCAAAGTTGGCAAGTTACTCTTTTTTGGGTCTTAGACCAAAGTTGTTGCATCATTCTGGAAATGGGTGCTCTCAGTTCTAGGGAAAGTGCCACTTTTCTCAGCTCTGGACAAACATCGTAAGATTGTCTCCAACTACTCGCTTGCTTTTAAAGGTAAAAAGATCATTCATTATGCAAATCAAGTTCAATATGCTACAGCACTTACCTGCAACCATGAAATTAAGTGTTACCTTTTGGTAAATGATCATAATATATATCTCACTGTAGTTCTGCTAAGGATCAGTCAGGTTCTTAAACACAATCGCTTGAGAAGCATACTGTAACTTAGTTTTTTTTTAAAAATACTGTGAATGAACAGACATGAGTCTCTGACTGTCACAAAGTTCTTACATTCTTGGTTTAAATGAAAGCATGTTATTTTCTCCAAATCCAGTAAAAAAAAGTCTCAAAACGATCAGACCATTTTAGAAACACTATGAGGGAAATAAAATACAAACGCACTAAAATCACCTTGCGTATCATTCATTAGTGTGTTCACTCATATAGCACAGTGTGTTCTCTCCTCACATGGTGTTTTATTGTCAGTAAGTGAACAGATGTAGAAAAATTGAGGTCAAAGGACTTTTATTGACAACTGTTTTTTAAATTTTAAAAGTAATGGCATGGTATTGTCTCAGATATAAGAAAATCTAAATCATCAGAATATCTGGCTCCTGAAACTCGTTCTACACACAATGTAAAGGAATATAAATTTTTTTTAAAAATTCATCAGTAATCCTTTGTTTTAGGCAGCTCAGTGCTTGCAAACATAAAGCAGTTTTCAGAGCTTTCGTGGTGCATTTTTCTATAAACAATAATTTTAAGTTGAACCATTGCACTGACAAAAAAAGGGTTGAAAAGATGAAGGAGCAAAATTGGACTCCATTCAAATTCTCTTCTGTGTTTTATGAGTCACTTCACTGGGGCTAGTCTTGATTAAACATAAACATGAGTGTGATTGCAGCGACTGGTGCAGAAGGGAGTTCCGTAACATGGAAGAAACAGCTTGTGTTAACAGGAAGAAGGAGATGTTATCTTTACTCACACTTAGCAGGCAGGCAGTAGCCACTGGTAATTTTAGCATCCCCAGTGTTGCACCCTCCCAGTGTACTGCACTCCTTCTGCAGCAAAGGCCCAGCTCCTGCGTGGATAGCGCCGTCCACTGCAAAAGAAAAGCACTATTCAGAATTTACGTAATTTCTCATATTTTGAGGGTGGTCACAACCAAAGAGAGCTGGCTGGTTGTCAATCTTATAATCAAGTATGCTCATAAACACAGTACTAATAATACACAATATTGATCCAACACAATATGTTTGGCATAAATATTTTCATTAAGTTTACAGATATAATGTCACTAATTCACTGGTAAAATCCATTTGGACTTGGTCATCCAAAACGATTTAGTGGCAACTTGTTTTTCTGTTCCATGGTTTCTACACACGGTACCTACAGCACAAGAAACTTTATGGAGCCATAGAACTATTTCTGCTCTGCATGAATCTCCTCCCAGCTTACCTCATTTCAATATAATTTTTCTTAGCCAGTTTTTCAATTTCTCCTTTCATGTTATTCCTTCTCCAATGCCTTTATGGGGTTGAGATATAGTTTAATGAATACATGCTCTGTTTGGTACAAGTGGTCATTATTATCAACAATGAAGACAGGCAGACGTAATATTTACAACTCTATTTTGTGTGTTTGCAATGTCTACATATGGACTGGATTTAGTGCTTCTTGCACTACGTGTTGATGGCAGATGCACTCAGAGCAAGAAACCCACCCTCACCAATGAGAAAGCCCATGAGATCAAGCTCAGTTCAATCATTTTGAAGCTGGTGTTGGTTTCTTGGTGATTTCTTAGTGAATCACAGGTCTTGATACTCAAGAAGTTGGTAACTAATCAATGTCTTTACTCTTCAGAAAGCTATCGACTTCTGTCTTGAACTACTCAGTAATTGAGCTGTTATAGGTGCCTGGTCTGGTGACTTCCCAAGACTTACCACCTTCTAAGAGAAGAAATTCCTCTTCATCTCAGCCTTAAATGGCCTCAGCCAGGGAAACATCTACATCCACCCTGTAACCCCTTGTAAAAAAATTTGCAAGTTACAATGACAGATCATCTCTCACTGGCTTCAAACAGATTATGAGTTACCAGGGAGGGAAAGGTCTCGAAGAACTTCTGCATAATTATAATTACATTGCATTAACACAACATGGCAAAGGTACATGCTCTACCAAGTTTATTCTTCATTTATTCATGTGTTGACTCAGACAGTAAACATTTGCAGGCCAATGAATTGCAAAATGTTAAGACAGGTAGAGCTGATGAATGGTAGGAAGTGAGAGGGGATGATGAGGAACCATCCTCTTTTCACAGGGATGTACAGAAGGCACACTTACAAGGCCTTAGCTGAGCAGCCAGGAACCCAATCTACAAATTACAATCAGGGAGCACAATTCTTAATACTGTTGGCAAGAGTGAAGTGACAAATTACTGGAAATCATTGTGTGTTGCATTAACTCTGATTTTTTTTCTAGCAGTGGGTGAGTATTGCAGGACTCATCAGCATCGTGGGTGTGAGTGTTCACAGCAGTTGTCCAGAGACAGCTTTTGATTGTTTGTTTCAAATCAAAGTCAGTTGGCTGGGTCAGAAGTGCTCAGCATATCAACAATTCAGTTCTGAGGAAGGGTCACTAGACCCAAAAAGTTAACTTTGATTCCTCTTCACGGATGCTGCCAGACTTATGAGCTTTTCCAGCAACTTCTGTTTTGCTTCTTTGACTGGCTCTTGAGTAGGTAGGTAGCTTATAAGTGAACAGAGGAGTAGAAGGCTTCCAAACTAGAAAAAAATAGTATTACTCTCTGTTTGCAGAGAAGTAACAAAGAATGAGAAATTCACTAGCTTTTGGGTATTGACTTACTTCTTAAAATTTCCTCTGAAGTGTTTTCAAAGAAAAGTGCCATATCAACTGTCTCACCAAGAGTGAGAGTTTCTGCTGTTAAGGCACATTTTATTAATTCTTCTGATCCTTTTAGCTTCCCAAGCTGAAGGACAACACTTACCTCCTTTGTCAACAAAAACACTCAAACTCTCTTGCACTCAAGAACACGTCACAGAGAATTGTATAAGAAAGAAGTATTACTAAAATCAAGAAGTTTCCTGTTCATGGAATCTCCCAATGATGGAAATTTCAAAACACAATGAATCACTTTCCATGTTTTTCAATGTTTTGTTTGGCCGAATAATACTCCCACCATGGGAATTTTCATCATTGTACTTAACTCTAGTATGCCAAAATTGGCATCTGGTCTTGTTTGGGCTCCCAGTCAATTCAAGTTGTCCAATCAGGCTGCACAATTTCTCCATTCCAGTTTTGGAAGCTGCTGCATCTTTTGTGAGACCCTACCTTGACTAATAGCAATGGGGTTAACATTTTTGAAATAAGACTACAGATATAATCTAGAGGTTCGGGTGCATAATTCTTTGAAGTTTACATCAGATATAAATAGGGTGGTTAAGACAAGGTTTAGCACGCTTGCCTTCATTGCTCAGATATTTGAGTATAGGAGTTGGGACATTATGTTAAGGTGGTACAGGACATTGCTGAGGCCTCTTCTGGACTACTGTGTTCAATTCTGGTTGCCATGTTACATGAAGTACATTTTTAAGCTGGAGAAGATTCAGAAAAGATTTACTGATGTGTTGCCAGGAATGGAGGGTTTCAGTTATGGAGAGAGGCTGAATAGGTTGGGACTTTTTTTCACTGGAGCATAGGAGGTTGAGGGGTGACCTTATGGAGATTTATAAAATCATGTGGGATATGGATAACGTGAATGACATGTGTCTTTTTCCAAGGGTGGGGGATTTCAAAACTAGGGGGCATATTTTTAAGGTGAGAGGAGAAAGATGTAAAAAAGATAAGAAGGGCAATTTCTTTCACACAGGGAGTGGTTTGTATGTGGAATGAACTTCCAGATGAAGTGGTGGATATGGGCACAGTTACAAGGTTTAAAATACATTTGGATAAGTACATGAACAGAAGAGGTTTGGAAGGATATGCACCAAGCACAGGCAGCTGGGGCTAGTTTAGTTTGGGAACATGGTCGGCATGGACTGGTTGGATTGAGGAGTCATTTTCCATGCTATATGACTCTATGCAAGGTGACACTTGATCCATTTTGCTTGTTTTCCAATAAAACAGACTTAAAAGAAGTATCACTTCCAAATTTGAATTCTACTTAAAGCCCATTTGTGACAATATTTTCAAATTCACAGCACCCACCTCATAAAAGCTGCCCTCAGACGAAAGACTTAACAAACATTCCAGGTTTTTTCAATATATCATTTCAGTGGCATCACACTGTCATCTTTTGCTATAAATTCTGTATCATATGATCTTATACTCCACAACCATCTGATGAAGGAGCAGCACTCCGAAAGCCAGTGCTTCTGAATAATCCTGTTGGACTATAACCTGGTGTTGTGATTTTTAACTTTGTCCCTTTAGAGAGTTGTGGAAGCTCAAATCGTTGAACGTATTTTATCACTCGCATAAAAGCAATGATTTTTCAACTCTTTTTAGTCCATCAATGCTGGCAGACTTGGTGAGTTTCTCCAGGACTTTGTTTTTATTTCAGAATCCAGCATCTACAGTATTTTGCTTTTATTAGGTATCTTTGACAGTCAGAGACCAAAACAGTCCTATGTATGCCCACTTTTCAGGACAGGAACCAACATGCAGAATGATGTGGCTGGTTTCATTCATTAGCAATTAAAGTTCTTGCAAGTGTTAGGGTGGTTTCAATCGAGACTTTTACCTTTGATGACATTGCTTGGGAAAATCCTACCACTTGACAAATTGTTTATCTCTGCTCTCGTGGACCCATGAGGAAGGATATGAAACCAGTGGCTTGCCTGTAAAGAACTTGAGCACCTATTTAATGTTGTTGAGCATTGCTAATTCCGAGGCTACCTGAAACATCTGGCACTCCAGCAGTTTGAAACTGCTGGTGCTTTTTAATCACACAAGCAAGGAGTTAGAGATATTAAAGAAAGCCCTACCAATTGATAAAGGAAACTGGAACTTACACTCTGTCTGCACTTACTTCTAAATTCCTATGCTTATTGAGATAGTTACTACTGCAACCAGCAGTTGAACATACTTCTTTGAGATTTCCAACTGAGAGAGATCTCCTGCTCCCTGCCTTACACTGCCTGCATGGGGAGAAGAGCTCATCAACAGGGAAATGCTTTGATGAGGAATTAGCTGATAGGCCTGTAGCATTTTACACACTGACTTGAGTGAGAGGCATCTGCTGTGTGACCAGCAGGTGCCTTGTATTGGCACATTGAGATTACCTTCAGTTTATACTGAAACGTTAGCAGCTGCTTTCTCGTATTTGCTTTATGCCCAATGTTGTCTGCCGAGACTTTTGCACATGACAATTAACCTATTATTCCCAAATTCAAAAAACATTTCTTCTAAAACACAGAATGGCTATATAATTTTTTAAAATTATGATTTCCTCTCACACATTTTTTTTAGCACTTCTCGTGACACACTCTTAAGATTGACCTCATTAAACATGTCTGGGGCCTAAAGCTAGATTGTAAGAAATGCTTGCTGTGTTTGAAAGCATTTTCCCAGCATCCTGGACATCTCTCTCACACAATGTCATCCTAAACTGATTAACTGGCCATTTATTTCATTTTCTCTTTCTTGATTCTGGATAAGCACAAGTTGGTCATGATATCTACATGACAACTCTGACTGCACTTGATTGGATGTGAAACTTTTTGAGAGGCCCTGAGGGCATCTCAAGGCATTATTGAAATACAAATGCTTTCTTTTGGATTTGCTGTCACAACAATAGAAATTTCATACAAATCAACTTTCTTTCAAAGAAAAGTGGTGATCTGTTTAAATCACTCCTTTAACATCCCAGAATTACTTACAGCCAATGAAGTTTTTTTTAAAGTGTAGTTAGTGCTATAATGCTGGAAATACACTTTCTGCAACATCCCACAAACAGTAATGTGATTATGTTGTTGGTTAAGGGATAAATAGTGGCCAGATAGCTGGAAGAACTGCTCTGTTCTTCTTCCACATAGTAGCTGTGAAATATTTTACCATCATCCTTTTATATCTCATCTGAAAGAATGGCATCTCTGATGACCTAACATAATCTCAGTATGACACTGGTTGTTTTGGGTTGGATACTTTACAAATAGTTACAGAAATGTGATATTCTTCTGATTGTATTGGAAGCTCTGAAGTCTACCAGGTACAGGTGCCTCATTGTCCTTCAGCATGTCATAGGTATGAACAAGCCATGCAATTATGAATGGTGTTAGAATCAGGCCAAGTACATTGAAACCAAGCATCTGCACAGACACACTTTGCAGTAGGCTTCCCTGCACAACGATTAGGGTCAGCCAGTGTGTTGATCACTTTCACTCACTAGTCTTGGAGTGCAATGACCAATGGTACAGTCTTTACATCCCCAACTGAGATAAATCAATTCAGCACAAACTAGAGATCAAACCTAGGAGCTTCTGGTTCCACCAGGCATCAGTGGATAGAGATCTTTTTAAGCAAGTGGGTGTGTTTAAACATCCTTTGTGGAAAATTGAGCTTATAAGCATTAATTTCAAAGAAGTTACAATAATTTACCTCAACACTAGCAATCCCTTTCTTCCCCAACCAGTTTGTCAACTGAAACATTCAATGTTAATGTGATGGCACTCATTTGAATAAGTTAATGACTCTGACAGTTGTAAATAAACTCAATTATCACCAGCAGATGCACGTACAAACCTAAGGGGTTAATACTATTACCTCTTCTGAGGTTAATCCAACTCTCCCTCACAGTCAGGCTTCTTCAAGTTAACTCCTCTGGGTTCATGATACTGCACAGGTGAGAATACAGCAATAGCAAATAATTCAACAAAAAGGTGGTAATTCCAAAATGGATATCTGAGATAATGTCTGCAGCACAACACCACCATCAAGCTTGACAGGGCTCAATGCTGCATCCCGTGTTTTCTGTCTCATTAGCAGTTTAGCTCTCTGGTGTAATTAAGATAATGACAGGAAGGGATTTAATTGTTCCTCATTGCTGACCTGTCAGTAATGAGATACTCTTGGGTATGAACAGACTTTCCAAAAGGACCTTCTCCTCTGTCAGTTTAGCGAAAGCTGTATCAAGTTCCAAGAATTGACAATTAAGCATAACAGTTTGACATCTGGAGCAGGCCTGGGGAGCTCTCCCAGCTCTTTCGTGCTCTTAAATTCTCCAGCAATCATGAATCTTATCATTTTACGAGGCAAAAAGCACTTTTAAGAGTAGACAGGGACTCAAGTCTTAAGTCTTTGTTTTAATTAAATTATATTATTAAACAGTATTTTAAATATTCTGCTACAAATCTACTATCAAAGACATACAATTAAATGTTGTGTAACTGATTTGCTACTGCGTTTAGCATTGGCTTTTATTTCTGCTTGTCAGAACTGGATCTTTCACTGAATTATTGCCTTTTTTCAGGCAGTTTTGGGAGCATTAATACAGGAGATGTCATTAGTAATGCTCACTGCCTCAGATTTGCTGGACTAACATTGTACCAGAATTATACTTCCAAACAATAGCTCATCCCCTTTAAAGCCTACTGTCAATTTCTCAGTTTATACAATAGTTACTCTAGCAGGTTAGAAGCTCTTTAAGCAACAAAAAACCATAAAAGATCATCATTTCCTAGAACCAGATACCTGATTATCAGTGTTTATATGTGTGAAAACAATCCTGTTCGCATTAGTCAAGGTCATTTCTTGAAAATTTTTGCAAGTGAATCTTTCTCACCAGCATTGGATAATCGGGACAGCTATACAATCCAACTCTTTCCTGGGTGGTTGATTGCCTACTGCCTTCAGCCAACGTTTATAAAGCCAGGAAAAGCAGAGTACTCTGTGCATTTGCCTCCAACTGTGATGCATGAGAGCACCTCCAGTAATTACCAAATTCAAAGTAGGAGCGTCAGAACACTCATTACTCACTTGGATGGCGAGAACCACAACTAGACTTCAGACTGTACCTGGGGAAGCACAGTCTGCTAAATTGAAGCACCTATCACTGAGGCATTGTAACTACCTGCAAGATACTGTGCAGTAACCCACCAAGTTTACTTCAATAGCACTTGCTTTGTCTCTGACATGTGCCACCCTGAAGGATTTAAGCACCAACATCATGGAAACATCTTCAATTCCCAATTCCTGTCCAAGTCTCACCGTGTCCCAACTTGGCTTTTCACAGGCTGTTATTTATCACTGCTGACCAGTGTTGTGTAGTTTATCACCTCACTTTATGGCAGCAGAATCATCAAACGAAATGCAATGGTTCAACAAGGTGCTACACCACTGAGGAGAAATGTTTTCACACAATGGTGAGCCTGTGGAATTTGGAACTGCAGAAAGCACTGAAGACAAAATATTGTATGATTCAAGGTGTTGGAATAGCTCTTAGAGCTCAAACAGATCAATGGATATGGGGTAAAGTTAAAACAGGCTACTGTGTTGGGTATTCAGCCATGATCATAAGGAGTGGAGCAGGCTCAAAGAGCTGAAAGGCTAAATGGCCAACTCCTACACCTATTTTCTCTGTTTCTGTCGACATCATAGGACAGCTGATGCCGATTTAAACCTTACATTCCAAGAATTCAACTGTTTTTTCAAATTGTTCTTCAAAAGAGACCCGCCCCACCCCCCCAACAAATGAAATCCTCGCAAATTAAACTGCCAGTCTGAAATTACCTTCCCAATTTGTCTTTGGACGCTCTCAAGAGAGATAACATATTTCATTTGATTGGGTGACCAGAATAGCACTGAATACAACAGACTAGCACCATTTCTGTTATTAAATAAATACAATCATTCATCGGTGCGCATATTGGGTCCAAAACGAGTGCCAGAAAAAACTGTCATAATAAGGTAATAACTGTCATTTAATGAGATGAACTGTGCAACCTTTAGTATAAATCGGGTATTCGTGGCTGGAAGCCATGTGATACAATTTCTAATCCCACAAGTGGGCTGACCTGTATTTTGTGAGTGATGAAGTTATGAGTATGAGTGACAGTTGCTGCCAAGAGTACAATGCAGATTGCAGCCCACAGCTCATCATCTATGCTGTATATTTTAAAAAGCAGGCAAGCAAGTGAAATTAAATTAATAAAAGTTAGCTGTAAATTTCAATTTCAAGAGAGAACAGCTTACATTGCTGTCCAATTCCGATGACGTGGAAATTTTTGTTTTCTTCAGAGCGAATGCTGCATTTCCATTCAAATAGTATAGGCATTGGCATCAACATATTTGGTAAAGGAAGGTTTCTGTCTGTGCTCTACTGCCCTCAGACTTTATAATAGAATCTGGTTCCATGAGGTCAAGCTAAAAGCGAGAGAGAGAGAGAGGGTGAAAACAAGATAGGAAAATCAAGTGAAAGCAACTTTATGTAGGTCTGAAGTCTTCCCGTCCTATTATAAATCATTTGTTAATTAAGAGATAACATTCACGTTGAGCGAGTGTATGAGGCAATAAAAGCCTCATAAGTCTGGATAAATGCCAAATCCACTGGCTTCAGCAGTTCAGGCATGCACAATACTTTAATACAGAAGCATCCTCTCTAAACAAGGATGTATACCTAGACTCACAAAGTACAACAGCAAAAAATGAACAAACCAACCTGTATAAATGACAGAACAATCTCAGAACTTCGGTAACTGATTTCTAATCCAACATAAAGTCACTGATAGAAAAACAGAATCAATAATAAGATGAGGGTTGTCACTAAAAGTACAGGATGAGAAAAGACCATATAATCAAGAACCAACGCCTCATAATTAATTGCTCTTTCAACTGTCTATCCAATATTTTGTTAAATATTTCTAAACTACTGCCTCCTTCCACAGACTGTCCCATGTCACATATTCAACACTCGCTGCATCTAAAATGTTTTATTTTCCCTTCAAAGCATCAGCTCGGGCTCCCTGTTCTTAAAGGGACTGTCAGTGTTCAACTTATCTTGAAATGCTTAGTTACTATCCTGTGATCTTGATAAACCTAAACTCTTTATCCTCAACTCATAGTTCAAGTTTCAAACTGTCTTTTCCTCAGATTATTGTAAAAGCTACACCAAAACTAGTGCTCTATACACTGGTAAGCATTTTGTGTAGAGAGTTTGTATCTTTCAGCCAATAATGATGCCTTTTTGATTGTTCCTTTATATTAAGTTTGCCCCAAATTACTGCCATAGCTCAATACAATACCTTGCACATATGCTGAACTTGTAATATAATAGTAACTTGCAATTACATATGATCTTTAATACAGCATCCTCAACAAGTGCTACCAGAAAAAAGTGACACCAAACCACTATGGGAAATAATTAGGACAGAGTAATAGATTTTAAGGTTTAGGGGAATAAAGAAAGAGGGAGGGAGAGGAGCTGAGAAGAAGTTTACTAGAGAAATTGCATATCTTTAGGATGAATGGCACAGTTGTCAACAGTAGAGCAATGGGGAATCGTGGTGAAAATCAGAGTGCAGAGATCTTTGAAGGGTTTAAGGCAGGAGAGGGTGACAGAAATAGGGAGGCAGTATAAGAGCTGGAGAGGGTTACAGAGATAGGGAAAGGGTGTAGGGCCCAGAGGAGGTTATAGAGATAGGGAGGGGATATAGGGGACTGGAGGGGGTGGTAGAGATTGGGAGGGGGTGTAGGGGCTAGAGGGGGTGACAGAGATAGGGAGGGGATGGAGGGGAGGGGATGGAGGGAAGGGGATGAAGGGGTGTATGGGGTTACAGAGATATGGTGGGGTTGTAGGGGCTGGAGGGGATTATAGAGATAGGGAGGAGTGTAGGGTCTGGAGGGGTAACAGAGATAGGGAGAGGTGTAGGGGCTGGAGGGATTTACAGGGATAGGGAGGGGGTGTAGGGGCTGCAGGGGGTTCAGAGAAAGGGAGAGTGTGTAGGGACCAGTGAAAGTTAAAGTGATAGGGTGGGGGTGTTGGAGCTTACAGAGATAGGGAGGGGGTGCAGTGGGTTACAGAGATAGGGAGGGCGTGAAGGGACCAGAGGAGGCTACAGAGATCAGGAGGGAATGGAGGGGATTACAGAGATAGGGAGGCAGTTACAGAGATAGGAAGGGGGTGTAGGGGCTGGAGGGGGTTACAGAGATAGGGAGGGGGTTTAGGTGATGGAGGGGTTACAGAGATAGGGAGGGTGAAGGGTGTTACAGAGACAGGGAGGGGTTTTAGGGGCAGGAGGGGGTTACAGAGATAGGAAGGGGGTGTAGGGGCTGGAGGGGGTTACAGAGATAGAGAGGGGGTTTAGGTGATGGAGGGGCTACAGAGATAGGGAGGGTGAAGGGTGTTACAGAGACAGGGAGGGGTTTTAGGGGATGGAGGGGGTTACAGAGATAGGAAGGGAGTGTAGGTGCTGGAGGGGGGTTACAGCGATAGGGAGGGGGTGTAGGGGCAGGAGGGGGGTTACAGAGATAGGGAGGGGGTGTAGGGGCTGGAGGGGGTTACAGAGATAGAGAGGGGGTTTAGGTGATGGAGGGGTTACAGAGATAGGGAGGCAGTTACAGAGATAGGAAGGGGGTGTAGGGGCTGGAGGGGGTTACAGAGATAGAGAGGGGGTTTAGGTGATGGAGGGGCTACAGAGATAGGGAGGGTGAAGGGTGTTACAGAGACAGGGAGGGGTTTTAGGGGATGGAGGGGGTTACAGAGATAGGAAGGGGGGGATGTCTTGGCGACAGAGCTATGCAGGGGCCGGAGGGGGATGACAGAGCTAAGCAGGAGCCAGGTGGAGGGGGGTGTGGACTTAATATGATAGGTTTTAATCTGCAATTTGAGATGGCGAAGGGAGAATCGGAAGTGTCAGTATTGCAGTTGAACAAAAGGAACTATGGAGCTATGAGGGAGGAGCTGGCCAAAGTTCAATGGTTCAATATCCTAGCAGGGATGGCAGTGGAACAACAATGGCAGGTATTTCTGGGTATAATGCAGAAGGTGCAGGATCGGTTCATTCCAAAGAGGAAGAAAGATCCTAACGGGAGGCAGGGGCGGCCGTGGCTGACGAGAGACGTTAAGGACTGCATAAAGATAAAAGGGAAGAAGTATAACCTAGCAAAGATGAGTGGGAAACCGGAGGACTAGGAAACTTTTAATGAGCAACAGAGGATAACTAAAAAGGCAATACGCAGAGAAAAAATGAGGTACGAAGGCAAACTGGCCAAAAATATAAAGGAGGATAGTAAAAGCTTTTTAGGTATGTAAAAAGAAAAAAAAATGGTTAAGACTAAAATTGGGCCCTTGAAGACAGAAATGGGTAAATTTATTATGGGTAGCAAGGAAATGGCAGAAGGGCTGAATAGGTACTTGGATCTGTCTTCACTGGGGAAGACACAAGCAATCTCCCAGATGTAATAGTGGCTGAAGGACCCAGGGTAATGGATGAACTGAAGGGAATTTATATTTGGTAGGAAATGGTGTTGGATAGACTGTTAGGTCTGAAGGCTGATAAATCCCCAGGACCTGATGGTCTGCATCCCAGGGTACTTAAGGAGGTGGCTCTAGAAATCATGGACGCATTGGTAATCATTTTCCAATGTTCTTTCGATTTAGGATCAGTTCCTGCGGATTGGAGGGTGGCTAATGTTATCCTACTTTTCAAGAAGGGAGGGAGAGAGAAAGCAGGGAATTATAGACCGGTTAGCCTGACATCAGTGATGGGAAAGATGCTGGAGTCAATTATAAAAGATGAAATTATGACTTATTTGGATAGGTAACAGGATAGGTCAGAGTCAGCATTGATTTAAGAAGGGGAAATCGTGCTTGACTAATCTGCTGGAATTTTTTGAGGACATAACTATGAAGGTGAACAAGGGAGAGCCAGTGGAAGTAGTGTACCTGGACTTTCAGAAGGTACACTACATCCTACACTTTGGTAAGGTCCCACATAGGAGATTAGCGAGCAAATTAGGGCACATGATATTAGGGGCAAGGTACTGACTTGGATTGAAAATTGGCTGATTGACAGGAAGCAAAGTGTAGTGCCACGGAATGGCAGGCGGTGACCAGTGGGATACCACAAGGTTCGGTGCTGTGACCGCAGCTGTTTACAATATACATCAATGATATAGATGAAGGTATTAAAAGTAATATTAGCAAAATTGCTGATGACACAAAGCTGGGTGGCAGGGTGAAATGTGATGAGGATGTTATGAGAATACAGGGAGAATTCAGGCTAGTGAGTGGACGGATGCATGGCAGATGCAGTTTAATGTGAATAAATGTGTGGTTATCCACTTTGGTGGCAAGAACAGGAGGGCAGATTATTATCTAACTGGAGTCAAGTTAAGTAAAGGGGAAGTACAATGAGATCTAGGTGTTCTTTTACATCAGTCAATGCAAGCAAGCATGCAGGTACAGTAGGCAGTGAAGAAAGCTAATGGCATGCTGGCCTTCATAACAAGAGGAATTGAGGATAGGAGCAAAGAGAGCCTTCTGCAGCTGTACAGGGCCCTGGTGAGACCGCATCTGGAGTACTGTGTGTAGTTTTGGTCCCCAAATTTGAGGAAGGATATTCTGGCTATTGAGGAAGTGTAGCGTAGGTTCACGAGGTCAATTCCTGGAATGGCGGGATTACCTTACACTGAAAGACTCTGTTTCTCTGCTGCTCTCTTTCCATGAGGTGTTGATGTTAAGGTCTCGGAGAGTTAGTAGGTATATAAGAGAATGTCATCTGCTTTACTGTTGAAGCTAATTATTCTGAAAGAGTTAATATTAAAGTTGACTTAGCTCCATTAAATCTGTTGATGTTATACAACCTTTGCATGAAGACAGCAAGCTTAACACTAGCCTTTGCAGGGAGCAGATGTGTTGTGTGCAGCTTTCATGTGTCCTTCATAATGATGTCTGATGAGTAAATTAAGTTGTACTTATTACTAACAGGCAATAAACTATCTTGTTAACTAAGACAGGGGACTCAGCAGTGGCTGATAATTAGATACATTGTTAGAGCCCTTGCTGACTTTTCATTATTTTCATTTTTATGCCTTTATCAATTTTGAATTGAATGCTGGAAATGACTTGTGGACTGTGGGACAACTTGTGGTAAAAGGGAAAGCTTTGTTTATTTGTAAGGACAGGCCTGGAGGCTAATTGCAGATCGTCTCTTTACCATTTCCACAGATGATTTAGAGTTGGGGACTACGTGGCTCAAAAGTTCGTAGAAGACACAGTGGTAGAACAGTGTGCAGAGGATGCTGAAAGTCAGTAGAGTGATATAGGTAGGTTAAGTGAATGGATAAATGTCACAAAGCTGGTCCCTTCTTTCTAAAAGCTGCTCCTTTTCTCAAGGATACTGTGTCTTTCATTTTTGTTGAGAGGGGTCGTAAAATAGTCCAGGCTCCGATTAGACTAGTTTGGTACAGAACTTAAAGGGTATTTAGAGGACTTTTTGTTTATATGTAAACAAATGAGACTTCAGACCAAAGTGGTCATGTTTTAGAACTGACCTGTATAATGGAAGGGGAGGGGTCAGCTCTTGAGCTGAGCAGTTCAGTCCAGAACTACTTGGAAGTTCCGCAGAGGACTGTGTGAACAGGCTCTCTCTCTTTCTGCCCTTCTAATTTCAACCTATAAGCATCTGCTCCTTTTTTTTATTATTGTGTTTTAAGGGGGTTTGCTTAGTGGGACTGTTGTGTATATTCAGAACAGCATAATTAAGTCTAGTTTGGATAAAATGAGTTCTGGAGGCGTTCTTTATTCTGTTCTTTGTGTTTCATTGTGTAATTTTGTGAATACGTTTCTGCCTGTTTTTAAAACCTGCTGGTCAACCTAGTAGCTTACTCCGGGTAATTTTCTCTGTACACTTACCGAAACAAATTGCAAAGTTATGGTCTGGGTTGGCTGCTCAAGAATGTTTTGAGTGGTCTGGCCTAGTCCAAAACACAAGGCACTGGCAGAGGGAGAACAATGTTGGTAAATGTGAAGTCATCCATTTTGGCAGGAAAAGCAGCAAAATCGACTATTATTTAAATGGTGAAAAATTGCAGCATGCTGCTATGCAGAGGGACCTAGGTGTCCCTGTGCACGAATCACAAAATGTTGGTTCGCAGGTGCAATAGCTAATTAAGAAGACAAATAGAATATTGTCCTTCGTTGCTGAATGGATAGAGTTTAAAAATATAGGTTGTACTGCCATAATGCATGTTTCATCAGCGCAAGTTGGCTATAACACGATTGACTAATTCTGTGTTGTTTGGATAACATGAACTTTCTATTGAATGACCACCTGATGAAGGACCAGCACTCTGAAAGCAAGTGCTTCCAAATAAACCTGTTGGACTATAACCTGGTTTTTTGTGTGATTTTTAATTTTCTATAGAGGTTTCCGTACCGTGGGTTTATACAGCGAGAGGTTGCAGATGAACGTAACTGTCACATTATAGCAGAACGACCTTTTAGGGAGGTTATGCTGCAGCTGTAGAGGGTACTGGTGAGGCCACACCTGGAGTAGAAAGGATGTACTGGCACTGGAGGGGGTACAGAGGAGGTTTACTAGGTTGATTATGGGCTTGAGAAGGTTACCTTATGAGGAAAGATTGAATAGACTGGGACTATACTCATTGGAATTTGGAAGAATGAGAAAATTATGAAGAGAATACATAGGATAATAGGGTGGTTGTTTCCACTGGTGAGTGAAACTAGAACTATGGGCATAGCCTCAAAATAAGGTGGGAGCAGGTTTAGGATTGAGGAGGAACTTTTTCACCCACAAGGCTTGTGAATCTGTGGAATTCCCTGCCCAGTGAAGCAGTTGAGGCTACCTTGTTGAACATTTTTAAGGCAATGATACAATTTTTGAACAGTTAAGGAATTAAGGGTTCTGGTGAGCAGGCAGGTAAGTGCAGCGGATCCACAAAAAGATCAGCTATGACCTTATTGGTTAGCGGAGCAGGCTTGAGGGGCCAGATGGCCTGCTCCTGCTCCTGTTTCTTATGTTCTTATGAATCTTGATCAAAATGTTTCTGACAAACACAGCAACACTGGGAAGAGCATTGAGTTTAAAAAGATCAGAGAAGTTGGTTGGTAACAAGGTTAGTACCTGGGAAGTGGTTCTGGCAATTCTAGAAGAGACCCTGTATTCAAGCAGATGACAGTTACACAATCAGTAAGAATAGGTGACAGCACCTCCTCCACCACAATCCTCAACAACAGTACCCCACAAGGCTGCATACTCTGCCCTTTACCATATTCCTTATATACTCAAGACTGTGTGGTCAAATTCTACTTCAAACCCATTCACAAGTTTGCTGACGACACGACTGTTGTAGATTGGATCTCAAATAACAAGACAGAATACAGGAAAGAGATTGAGTGCTTAGCAGCATGGTGTAAAGACAACAATCTCTTCATCAACGTCAGTAAAACAAAGGAGCCGGTCATTGACTTCAGGAGGCGGAGTGGAGGGCATGCCCCTGTCTGAATCAATGCTGCTGATGTGGAGATGGTGGGGAGTATCAAGTTCCTAGGAGTGATGATCGCCGATAATCTGTCCTGGTCCATCCTGGTTGATGAGGCTGTCAAGAAGGTACAAGGACTCACTTCCTCAGGAGGCTAAAGAAATTTGGCATGTCCACAAGGACTCTTACCAGTTTCCATAGATGCACCATAGAAAGCATCCTATCTGGATGCATCACAGTGTGGTATGGCAACTGTTTTTCCCAAGACCCATAAGAAACTGCAGAAAGTCATGAGCACAGCCATCACACAAACCTGCTCTCCATCCATTGACTCCATCTATACTACTGCTGCCTCGGGAAACCAACATAATCAAAGACCCCTCCTACGCGCTAGGTATGACTCCAGCCAGCGGAGAGGTTCCCCCAGTACTTATTGATTCTAGTTTGCTCGGGCTTCTTGATGTTAAGGGCTGTGACTCTCACCCATCTCTGGATTTCAGCTCTTTTGTCCATGCTTGAAGTCAGGTTGTAATATAGTCAGGAGCTGAGTGGTCCTAACAGAACCCAAACAGGATGTCACTGAACAGGTTATTGCTGAGCACTATTGATGACACCTTCCAACACTTTACTGATGACTGATTATAGACTGATGGGCTTCACATTGTTAGGTAGATGCCAGTGTTGTAACTGTTGTACAGTTACACAAGCTTGGTGAGGGGACCGGTAACTAATGGAGCACAAGTCTTCAGTACTATCACCAGAAAGTTGTCAGCGTCCACAGCCTTTGCAGAATTCACTGCCTCCAACCATTTCTTGATATGACGTAGAGTGAACTAAATTAGCCGAAGACTAATATCTGTGATTCTGAGACCACTGCTGGAGACCTAGATGGATCACCCACTTGGTACTTCTGACTGATTGGTACTTCTGAATATTGCTGCAAATTGCAGAATAGACAAACAAGTAAAAGAGGCTCTTATGGTGAAGGGGTGTGACTCTTACTTCTGATACAAAAGGCCTGGGTAGAGCCCTACCTGTGCTAGAGGTGTAATAACATCTCTGAACAGGTTGATTAGAAAATAGTTAAAGAAAGGAGGATTCGTGGCAGCAATGCTACCCAGTTCCAGATTCTGGCAGCAGTAGAAAGTGCCAGACTTGCAGAGTCCAGCGAATGATGACCTACCAGGTGACTCACGATCAGGACTCTATATGACCAACAAAATAAAGTCATCAGAAAGACAGCAGTCAGGAGGATTCTTTCTGTACAGCGATAGAATAATGTTGCACTTTGATAAGCACTCCATGTGTTCATCAACTGAACACTTCCCTGGAGCTTTGAAGTCTATTGGATCTCCACTCAATATAACACTGAGCTGAACCACTTCTGATGAATGAGGAATCAGTTGCTGTCAACAGGACATTTTAGACTCTACATCTTGCTCTTAAAACCTTTTTGATTTTATTTCATGGGAAATGAGCATTAGTCACAATGCCCTCATTTATTACCTATCCCTAGTTGTCCTTGACCTGAAAATTTCAAAGGGTAGTTCCAAGTCAACTACATTGGGATAGTTTGGGAGCCAGCTGTTGCTTGGACCCCACGACATTAGTGAACCAGATGGGTTTTTATAACAACTGATTACAGCTGTCATGGTCACCATAACTGAGATTATCTTTATATTTCAGATTTATGAACTGGACCAGCAATATGTTAGTTTATGTTAGTTTAAGTTCCACCAGGTGATGTTGTACCTGGGTCTGAAAAGGTTAACACTTAATTCAGTGCAGTAAACATCACCCATTGTGAAGAAGTCACAGGACCTAGAGAAAAGGAGAAGGTTATAGAAAACAGACTGAAGGCTTGTTGTCTCATATCAATCTCCGAATTAATATAGATGATCATCATATAATCTGTAAAGTGTTGCAATAATGCAATAAACTTCCAAATGCTTACTCAACAAGACTCTTTTAGTTAGACCAGAAAAGTGGGTATCCTTATTCATGTTACATATTTTCAGCTTGAAGGAAACCACACACTCAATCGGTAGAATGTGAAGCATTAGTTTAGGACTCTGGATTGTTAGCCTAGTGACATTGCCACTACATCACCATCTCTCTCTTTTAGGGTTAAGAAGGGAATAAAAAGGTAGCTATGGTTGCAGTGACCCAGTTTGGGATAACAGCATGTGAAAACACAGTGGAATTTATTAAATACTGATGTTTAGCCTCACAGACGCCAAACAGGAGAGATCTCTGAACTTTACAAGGGTTTGCAAAACAATACCCTGTGCCTTCATAAGAGAGTGTGGAAGAAACCGAGAAAAGCAGACACACAAGGTTAATGTACATTGCCTTCAGGACCTGCATCAAGCAGATCTTTTAAAACCTCATCAATCATCAATTGCAGCTAAATATCTGTCAACAGCACCATCTTTATAAGTCAACGTATGTAGAATAGGATTTTCTTTCATCTCCAAAATCCAAAGAATTTCAGGAGACCAAAGGCTAAATCTCGCAAGCTGTCAAATCTGTTATCAAGACAATCATAATAAAAAAAATGCCCAGAAGTATGGCAGCTGTTATTTCAGCATTGGCCTGACAAATCAGTTTTAGTTCTATTAAATTTCACAAGATACTATCTACCAATTAATCCTGCATTCTAAGCTTTACTCAATCATTAATCCTTTGAGAGATTCACAATTTATATTTTGTTCGATTGTTTATGATTAGAAGAATTTGAAGGACTCAAACCTGGCCACATTTGATCAGATTAGAGTGCGAGGTAATGAGTCTTCTCAATCCCTATTGAGTGACTTGCTTGGCCCTTGGCCTAGGTTCCATTTACAATCTCCAATCTCATGAATCCCTCAAAACAGCACAATCCACTTTTAACAATTTCCCAAGACTGAGAAGCAGGATTAACTCATTTCTTCCAAATTAAAAGCGTTGCTCTCGGAACCTGCATCCAAGATATGTCTTTGTTTTCTCTGGACATGTGGAGTACTGTATGTTCCAGAGTTACTCATGGTGCCTCCTTAACTTATTTTTCTGATACATTGATATCTGTATCACCACCATTTCCTGCTTCCACCATGGGTGTAAAGTTTCATCAACGTTGCTTCTAATTTCTATCTTTTTGACATTACTATGGAGATGCACAGTACGCCAAACAATACTTTGAAACTGCATATGACAATAAAGATAGAATGATCGAAATCATAGAATCCCTCTAGTACAGACAGAGGACATTTGGCCCATCAAGTTCGAAACATCAACCTACCTAGACCCAGCCCTCCCATCCCATCCCTGTAACGTGGCATTTTGCCTGTGGCTAATCCACCTAACTTGCACATATTTAGACTGTGGGAGGAAACTGGAATGTTTTTGTTTTATTTGACATAAGGTCTTAATAAGCAATTGTCTCTACAGGATGAGAAGGAATTGCACTGAAACCTAGCTTACATGGAACAGCAAGGCAGCTAAGTGGAAATGGGCTGCAATAAGTCCCTTGCCATATTATGAACAATTCAAGTACCACTCTCTAGCCATAAGTGAGCAAACAATATCTGTGGAATTTTATTCTCATTCTGAAATCCTGAATGGTGACTGGCAAAATCAAGTGAACATTAAATTACTGTCAGGACGCAGCACAGGGTAGCACAGTGGCTCTGTAGTTACCACTGCTGCCTCACAGTGTCAGGTACCTGTGTTAAAGTCCGCCCTCGGGTGACTGTGCAAACTTCGCACATTCTCCCTGCGTCTGCGTGAGTTCTACCAGATGCTCTGAGATCCTCCCACAGTCCAAAGATTAGGTGGATTGGCCATGCTAAATTGTCAAAACATGCGGCGCAGGAAAAGCACAGCTGGTCAGGCAGCATCTGAGGAGCAGGAGAGCTTATTCCTTATGAAGAGCTCATGCACAAAACGTGACCTCTCCTGCTCCTCAGATGCTGCCTGACCAGCTCTACTTTCCCTGTTTCTACACTGCAGGGATTCTGATTCCAAACAGCACCTTTGTACATTCAAGCCATACTCAATCATGAGGCAGACAGTGCATGACCAATTCTCCAACTTTGTCTTACAGGTGGAGCCTTGCCTATGGGATTTGCATTTCCAGAATTAACTGGCATACATCACTGATTTATACCACTATTCATTTTATTGTTGAAAAGCTGTCAGCTGCAAATTAACTGTTTGTCAAAATTCATGGTCAATTGCCAAAGCCTTCCATTAATACTTCATACTTAGAAACCTCAGCTTTTGTACATCGATTGTCCAAATAAATGTAGGTATCCTGGCTTTATACTTCAACAATACATTAAAATCAGTTCCTGAGCTCTGTTCTTACATGGTATGTCTTATATACCAAAATCATACAGTTGATATAAACTGTCTCTCAGGAGTAAGCAAGAAAAATTTAGGCACTGAGTTCCTTAGCACATGTTCCTATTTCAACAATTTACAGAAACCATGGGTGGCACAGTGGCACAGTGGTTAGCACTGCTGTCTCAAAGCACCAGAGACCTGGGTTCAATTCCCACCTCAGGCGACTGACTGTGTGGAGTTTGCACTTTCTCCCCGTGTCTGTGTGGGTTTCCTCCGGGTGCTCCGGTTTCCTCCCACAGTCCAAAAATGTGCAGGTTAGGTGAATTGGCCATGTTAAATTGCCCATAGTGTTAGGTGTAGGGGAATGGGTTTGGGTGAGTTGCGCTGCGACGGGTTGGTGTGGACTTGCTGGGCCGAAGGGCCTGTTTCCACACTGTAAGTAATCTAATCATAGAGATGTACAGCATGGAAGCAGACCCTTCGGTCCAACCTGTCCATGCCCACCAGGTATCCCAACCCAATCTTGACCCACCAGCCAGCACCCAGCCCATATCCCTCCAAACCCTTCCTATTCATATACCCATCCAAATGCCTCTTAAATGTTGCAATTATACCAGCCTCCACCACATCCTCTGTCAGCTCATTCCATACATGTACCACCCTCTGCGTGAAAAAGTTGCCCCTTAGGTCTCTTTTATATCTTTCCCCTCTCACCCTAAACCTATGCCCTCCAGTTCTGGACTCCCTGACCGCAGGGAAAAGACTTTGTCTATTTATCCTATCCATGCCCCTCATAATTTTGTACAAATATCGATGATACAAATATCTCAGAAAGACGCCCAGCAATCACTTCTCTAGCTTCCCACAGAGTTCTCGGGTACACCTGATCAGGTCCTGGGGATTTATCCACCTTTAACCGTTTCAAGACATCCAGCACTTCCTCCTCTGTAATCTGGACATTTTGCAAAATGTCACCATCTATTTCCCTACAGTCTATATCTTTTATATCCTTTTCCATAGTAAATACTGATGCAAAATATTCATTTAGGATCTCCCCCATTTTCTGTGGCTCCACACAAAGGCCACCTTGCTGATCTTTGAGGGGCTCTATTCTCTCCCTAGTTACCCTTTTGTCCTTAATATATTTGTAAAAACCCTTTGGATTCTCCTTAATTTTATTTGCCAAAGCTATATCATGTCCCCTTTTTGCCCTCCTGATTTCCCTCTTAAGTATACTCCTACTTTCTTTATACTCTTCTAAGGATTCATTCGATCTATCCTGTCTATACCATACATATGCTTCCTTCTTTTTCTTAACCAAACCCTCAATACCTTTAGTCATCCAGCATTCCCTATACCTACCAGCCTTGCCTTTCACTCTGACAGGAATATACTTTCTCTGGATTCTTGTTATCCTATTTCTGAAGGCTTCCCATTTTCCAGCCGTCCCTTTACCTGCGAACATCTGTTTCCAATCAGCTTTCGAAAGTTCTTGCCTAATACTCTCAAAATTCTCCAATTTAGAACTTCAACTTTTAGATCTGGTCTATCCTTTTCCATCACAATTTTAAAACGAATAGAATTATGGTCACTGGCCTCAAAATGCTCCCCCACTGACACCTCAGTCACCTGCCCTGCCTTATTTCCCAAGACTAGGTAAAGTTTTGCACCTTCTATAGTAGGTACATCCACATACTGAATCAGAAAATTGTCTTGTACACACTTAAGAAATTCCTCTCTATCTAAACCTTTAAAACTATGTCAGTCCCAGTCAATGTTTGGAAAGTTAAAATCGCCTACCATAACCACCCTATTATTCTTACAGATAGCTGAGATCTCGTCCGGGAATATCCTCCCTCAGCACAGTTGTAATGCTATCCCTTATCAAAAATTCCACTCCCCCTCCTCTCTTGCCTCCCTTTCTATCCTTCCTGTAGCATTTGTATCCTGGAACATTAAGCTGCCAGTCCTGCCCATCCCTGAGCCATGTTTCTGTAATTGCTATGATATCCCAGTCCCATGTTCCTAACCATGCCCTGAGTTCATCTGCCTGCCCTGTTAGGCCCCTTGCATCGAAATAAATACAGTTTAATTTATTAGTCCTACCTTGTCCCTGCCTGCCCTAACTGTTTGACTAACTTCTGTTCTCAGCTGTACCCGTCTCATACCGATCTCTTTCCTCACTATCTCCCTGGGTCCCACCTCCACCCCCCTACCCCCCCGCCACCCCCCACCCCACGTTACTAGTTTAAATCCTCCCAAGCAGTTTCCCCTGACACTATATTCATCCCCTTCCAATTTAGGTGCAATCCATCCTTCTTGTACAGGCCACTTCTAACCCAAAAGAGATTCCAATGAACAAAAATGTGAATCCTTCTCCCATACACTAGCTCCCCAGCCATGCATTCATCTGCTTTATCCTCCTAATTTGTATCAAACTGATTCTTTAAAAAGGCCATACGTTTTCTTTGAAGATTACATGAATTCTACAAACTGATTCGAATAGAAATGTCTTGATATTTATGGCCCACTAAATTTGATCAAAAACACGACTGTTAAGAAAATGATGCTGAATTCACTTGGCTTGCAGGGGAGATCTCCCCAGTATCCCAGCCAATATGTATCCGTCAACCAATATCACAGATCCCAATCATGAACTCTTGTTTATCCTTCCACAAAAGCTACTGGACGTGCAGCGTTTTCTGTTTATATTTTAGATTTCCAGCACCTGCACCATTTTGTCTTGATACCATCAAAAGCAATGACTGGTTGCTATTACAGTGCTATTTGTGGGAGCATGTTATGTACAATTGGCTACCATATTTCCAACGTTACAACAATGGCTACCCTTCATTGGCTGTGAAGCCACTGTGGGATGGTTCCAACTCGTGAAAGGTGCTGGAGGAGTTACTTTGGCAGAGTTCCAGGGATCCATGTTTCCGAGGCAATGCCAGCTTTTTGGTGCCTTTGCTATAACCCAGTAGAAGATACATAGAGCTAGCCTTACTTGGTTCGATCGGTCTGCTGCCAAGCTGTAGAAAACAGCCTCAACAATGTTCCTGGAATTTAAATGAAAAGGTATAAAAGCACCTTCTCCCCATGAGAGCCTGTTCACATGCAATCTAATCTTTGATTTATCCAACCACAAACATAAGGAGAAAGTGAGGACTGCAATGCTGGAGAGTCAGAGTCAAAAGGTGTGGTGCTGTAAAAGGTCAGGCAACATCCGAGGAGCAGGAGAAGCGACATTTTGAGCATAAGCATTCCTGATGAAGAGCTTATGCTCGTAACATTGACTCTCCTGCTCCCCGGATACTGCCTGACCTGCTGTGCTTTTCCAGGACCACACTTTTTGACTCAACCACAAACATAAGGCAATGACTTTTCAAAGCATCACATATCCTTTTACATTAGACATGGATTGTTTAAAATTAAACCCTCAGGACAGTAGAAGTTTAGAGCTAACCCACTGGGATAAGTCTTTTTCCATTTGGTTTTCTCCAGTTTTTTAAATTCTGCTTTTATTTAAAATTAAACCCTTTCATTCAATTTCAAACTGGCTTGGCTACTTCATACACAAAAATGCCAAACCCCCCAGGGGTTTCGTGTACAGTGTTGTATTAGGACTCGCTGGCAAGTTGACCATTAAAAGTAGACTTTTAATATGCGATAAAGCAGACCTCATGCAATTGTACAAATTGATGCAAAGGCCAATCTTAACTGTAATTATCACTTACACACAATTCATTGTGCATCACTGCATTTTCTATCCAGATTATCCCAACTATATAATCTATTCACTGTTCATGGTTTAAATACCAGAGAAATGCTCTTCACATAACAAGGCCACAGTGTCAACAAAAGGGTGGTGCTGCAACAGAAAAACTAAGACAGCCAGTCTCCTGTCATATTTCTCAGGTGGATATGATTTTAAATGTCATGCTTTCTGCATTTGTCAGAGCAGGATGGGAGTTCATGGTACCCTACAGTGAAATTTATCTTTCTCAACCAACATCAATAAATCAGATCATTATTACAAGCTTGTTTCCAGGAGCTTGATATGTGCAAATTGACTGCCGATTTCCGAAAGTACATCATCAACTACTTCAAACTCTCCGCTGGTTGGAGTCATACCTGAAAAATAGGAAGATGGTTGTGGTTGTTGGGTGTCAGTCACCTCAGCTCCAGGACTCTCAGAGTTCCTCAGAGTAATATCTTAAGTCCAACTATCTTCAACTGCTTCATCAATGACTATCCCTCCATCATAACATCAGAAGTGACAAGTAACATTTGCATCAGACAAATGCCAGGCAACGACCATCATAATCTAACCACTGTCACTTGACATTCACTGATGTGGCCACCACTGAATCTCCCACTAACAACATCTTGGGAGTTATCATTGACCAGAAACTCAACTGGAATCACCACATTAACAGTGGCTCCAAAAGCAGTTCAGAGGTTGAGAGGTAATCCCTACTCCCTAAAGCCTGTTCACCATCTACAAGGCACAACACGGGAATGTGTTGGAATGCTCCCCACTTGCCTGGATGGCGACACTCAAGAAGCTTAATGCCATTCAGGACAAAGTAGTCCACTTGATTGGCAGCATATCAACAAGCACCCACTCCCTCCAACACTGACACTCAGTAGCAGCATTTTGTGCCATTTGCAAGGTGCACTGCAGGAATTCACCAGAGGTCATAGAACTCCTTCAGTATGGAAGAAGGCCATTCAGCCCATCAAGTCAAAGCAACTCCTCCAAAGAGCATCCCACCTGGACCCATGCCCCCATTGTATCCCATAACCCTGAATTTACCATGGCTAATCCACCTAATTTACATCCTTGAACACTATGGGCAATTTAGCATGGCCAATCCACCTAATCTGCACATCTTTAGACTGCAGGAGAAAACCAGAACACCCAGAGGAAACCCAGTCTGACACAGGGTGAACATGCAAACTCCACACAGAGAGCCGCCCAAGGCTGGAATTGAACCCGGGTTCCTGATGCTCTGGGACAGCGGTGCTAACTACTGAGCCACTGTGCCACCCATCCTTAGGCACCACCTTTTAAATCCATAACCACTTCCATTGAGAAGGACAAGGGCAGCAGATACATAGCAAGTTCCCCTCCAAGGCATTCACCATCCTTACTTAGAAATATATCGCCGTTTCCTCACTGTCACTGGGTCAAAATCCTGGAAATCTCCAAGGACATTATGGGTCAACCTAGAGCAAATGGACTACAGTGGATCAAGAAAACAGCTCACCACCATGTTCTCAAGGGCAACTAGTGATGGGCAATAAATGCTGGCCAGCCAGTGACACCCATGTCCCACAAGTGAATACAAAAATGCAGAACATCTCTCAGTGTCAGATTAAAGAGAAAGAGCACATTATATCATTCTGCTGATTCAGATTGTCATGAATCAGTTTGGTACCCTTTTGGAAAACTTCGCTCTAATGAATAGAACTGCACCACAAGATTTCAGCTTCTTATAAATAAAACAAACTTTATTGTTTTCAAAATAAAGCATAACAAGTACTATTAACTTAATACATTTTACAACAACATATCTAATGCTTTCAGGTTTATTCCTATTTCAGAACCACATCAATCTTAAAGTAATTTACTTCTGTAGGGACCACCTTCAATTATGCCACAGACCTCTGGAATCTATCTATAATCCTTCTCAAGAGCAGCAATTCTCACATGTAGAATGTTAATTTCCCATCTCTTGATTGTGGATGCCTCAGTCAGTTGTTCTGATTAATTTTCAATATTTCTATGCGCATTTACTTGTTGCTTTCCTTGTAAAACAATTCCGTAGGGACCATTCTTCCACTTGTTTCAAACTGGGCAATCTTCCATCTTCTTCACAAATATTCGAACTGAGATTAAACTTCACTCAGATGCCATCAATAAATGATAAGTTCTTTGCTCTGTGCGGGTCTACCCAAGTAGGGGATGCACTGGATGGCAGAGGAGCAGGCTGGATGATGCTGGTGCAGTTGGCCGCAAGGACATCAGTCAGCATCTAGTTCACACGACCCCAGCTTTCCAGATCATGAGGAATGAAGTGCTCTGCCCTGACATCTCATTGCAAGATTGAGGTGGCTCAGACATACAGTGGGCTTCTGGACAAACTGACCCCTGCCTGTCCAGAACACAACATCGGCCCTGCATTGCAAATCTTTCTCTGTGACACAGTGCTCCCCACAATCTGGGCCATCTCGGGGAGATGCTTCCCATGCCTTTTCAGATGGCACAGAGACAATTCCTGTCCAGGCTGCTGCACACTCTCCATTTCTGCACACCTGCCCTCCGGCGATGGAGATTCCAGGTGTGAGGGGCCCTCTCCAAAGGGATCCTCCCCTTTTCCACAGGGGACCTGGGTGGAGAGTGCTGCATGCAGTGGTTCTGCACAACTGCAGTTTCAATCACTTCACCAAGTGCCAGACCATCTGTAGTTTTGTAACCTGGAGGAAACACTTCATATGGAAGGCTCCCGTTTACAGCCTGTCGTGACTGGAACAAGGTTGGCCGGGTTGATCGCATTGAGTACGAGATCCCTGATTGGAGCCATTAACCTGGGCCAATTAGGGAGTCATAGCGTCATAGAGCTGTACAGCATGGAAACAGCGCCTTCGGTCTGACTCGATCATGCCGACCAGATATCCCAACCTAATGTAGTCCCACTTGCCAGCACCCAACCTACATTCCTCCAAACCCTTCCTATTCATATATATAGCCGGATGCCTTTTGAATGTTGCAATTACACCAGCCTCCAACACTTCCTCTGACAGCTCACTCCATACACGCACCACCCTCTACATGGAAAAAGTTGTCCCTTAGGCCCCTTTCAAGTTTCACAATATCTTTCCAATAGGAAGACGACCAGACCTGCATACAATACTCCAACAGTGGCCTAACCAAAGTCTTGTATAGCCGCAACATTACCTTCCAACTCCTGTACTCAATGCTCCGACCAATAAAGGAAAGCATACCAAATGCCTTCTTTACTGCCCTATTTACCTGTGACTCTACATTCAAGGAGCTATGAACCTGCACTCCAAGGTCTCTTTGTTCAGCAATACTCCCGAGGACCTTATCATTAATTGTGTAAGTCCTGCTAAGATTTGCTTTCCCAAAATCCATCACCTCACATTTATCTAAATTAAACTCTATCTGCCACTCTTCAGCCCATTGGCCCATCTGATCAAGATCCCATTGTAATCCCTTTTTCACTGTCTACCACACCTCCAATTTTGATGTCATCTGCAAACTTACCAACTATATGTCATATGTTCACATCCAAATCATTTATATAAATGATGAAAAGTACTGGACCCAGCAGCGATCCTTGTGGCACTCCACTGGTTATAGGCCTCCAGTCTGAAAAACAACCCTCCACGACCGCTCTCTGTCTTCTACCTTCAAGCCAGTTCTGTATCCAAATGGCTACTTCTCCCTGCGTTCCATGAAATCTAACCTTGCTAACCAGTCTCCCGTGGGGAACCTTACTGAAGTTCATATAGATTATGTCCACCATTCTGCCCTCATCAATCCTCTTTGTTACTTTTTCAAAAAACTCAATCGATTTTGTGAGACATGATTTCCCACGCACAAAGCCATGTTGACTATCCCTAATCGGTGCTTGCCTTTCCAAATACATGTACATTCTGTCGCTCAGGATTCCCTTTGACAACTTGCCCACCACTGATGACAAGCTCAACGGTCTGTAGTTCCCTGGCTCGTGCTTACTAGTTTTCTTAAATAGTGGCACCACGTTAGCCAACCTCCAGTTTTCCGGAACCTCACCTGTGACTAACGATGGTACAAATATCTCAGCAAGAGGCCCAGCAATCACTTCCCTAGCTTCCCACAGAGTTCCAGGGTCCACCTGATCAGGTCCTGGGGATTTATCCACCTTTAACCGTTTCAAGACATCCAGCAGTTCCTCCTCCGTAATCTGGACACTTTGCAAGATGTCACCATCTATTTCCTTAGATTCTATATCTTCCATGTCCTTTTCCACAGTAAACACTGATGCAAAATACCCGTTTAGTATCTCTCCCATCTCCTGTGGCTCCACACAAAAGCTGCCTTGTTGATCTTTGAGGGGCCTTGTTCTCTCCCTAGTTACCCTTTTGTCCTTAATGCATTTGTAAAAACCCTTTGAATTCTCCTTAATTCTATTTGCCAAAGCTATCTCATGTCCCCTTTTTGCCCTCCTGATTTCCCACTTAAGTATATTCCTACTGCCTTTCTCCTCTAAGGATTCACTCGATCTCTCCTGTCTATACCTGACATATGTTTCCTTCTTTTTCTTAATCAAACCCTCAATTTCTCTCATCATACAAACAGCATCCCCTATACCTACCATCCTTTCCTTTCACCCTAACAGGAAGGTACTGACTCTGGACTCTCGTGATCTCATTTCTGAAGGCTTCCCATTTTCTAGCCATCTCTTTACCTGCGAACAGCTTTTGAAAGTTCTAACCTAATACCGTCAAAATTAGCCTTCCTCTAATTTAGAACTTCAACTGTTAGATCTGATCTATCCTTTTCCATCACTATTTTAAAACTAATAGAATTATGGTCATTGGCCCCAAAGTGCTCCCCCACTGACACCTCAGTCATCTGCCCTGCCTTATTTCCTATGAGTAGATCAAGTTTTGCATCTTCTCTAGTAGGTACATCCACATACTGAATCAGAAAATGTTCTTGTACACACTTAACAAATTCCTCTCCATCTAAACCCTTAACACTATGACAGTCCCAGTCTGTGTTTGCAAAGTTAAAATCCCCTACCATAACCACCCTATTATTCTTATAGATAACTGAAATCTCCTTACAAGTTTCCTGCTGACTATTAGGAGGTCTATAATACAACACCAATAAGGTGATCATCCCTTTACTGTTTCTCAGTTCTACCCAAATAACTTCCCTGGATGTATTTCTGGGAATATACTCGCTAAGTACTAAATAACACTATCCTTTATCAAAAACTAACTCCCCTTCCTCTCTTGCCTCCCTTTCTATCCTTCCTGTAGCATTTGTATCCTGGAACATTAAGCTGCCAGTCCTGCCCATCCCTGAGCCATGTTTCCATAATTGCTATGATATCCCAGTTTCATGTTCCTAACCATGCCCTGAGTTCATCTGCCTTCCCTGTTAGGCCCCTTGCATTGAAATAAATGCAGTTTAATTTGTCAGTCCTATCTTGTTCTCTGCTTTGTCCCTGCCTGCCCTGACTGCTTAACTCGCTTCTTTTCTCAACTGTACCAGTCTCAGATTGCTCTCTTTCCTCACAGTCTCCCTGGATTCCACACCTCCACTTTACTAGTTTAAATCTCCACAAGCAGCTCGAGCAAATCTCCCTGCCAGTATATTAGTCCCCTTCCAATTCAGGTGCAATCCATCTTTCTTGTACAGGTCACTTCTACCCCAGGAGAGATTACAATGATCCAAAAATGTGAATCCTTCTCCCATACACCAGCTCCTCAGCCATGCGTTCATCTGCTCTATCCTCCTATTCCTCACTCACTTGTCAATTGAGGCTATTAATCTGGTCCAATCAGGAAGCTGACATAAAAAGATTGAGTGGCAGGGATACTGACACTCTGGAGCCTGACTCTGTATGATCCAGTATTATAGACAAGGACTGTTCATGTGTAAATAAAGGGTGACCTGGTGATGGGATACCAGTCTCCACAGAGTTATTTCAATGAAATATTTTGGTTATCTTCTTTTGGTGAACTGTAAGCCACATAAGGTCTGAACCTGCAACTACGTATAGCAGCAAACATCTGAATAAATTGAAATTAGAAAACATCCCCAAACTCCACTCAGTTCTATCATGAAATAGTAAGTTCTGAACTATTTGAAATCAACCTTTAGATTCATTGTAAATTTATTTATAAATTCTTTTTTGAGCTGAAAATTTGTTTTAGAAACAAAACATTAACATTTTGCACTGCTAAATTCTTAAATTGCAAAATAAAACCCCATTTAGAATAATTTTTTTTACATGTGAAACAAAAAATTAAATTCTGACGTCCACAGAACTTGCAAAATGCCACCACTTCTTTTATCTTCAAAACTATCCTCCATTCTAATTTCCTGTTCAACTTTACAATATCTACTCCTTCAGCCAATTTGCTGTCATTTACTAGATCTCTCTCCCCCAGTACCTTAATTTCTTTGAAAAGGTCCAGGATTGCTGCAAAAGTGATGGGGCTGTTACAATCAATGTTTTCTTTTTAAAAAACTATTGACACTCTTGCTTTTTTTTCTGGTGCTGCTCACATTGAAACTTTGGCAAATTCAGTGGAGGGCACAGTGAGTTCACTAATTGGGAAACTGGTGCCATGACTGTTTTACTTAATTTTTTGAATTTTTGATTCTGAACTAAAACCAAGAACTGCGGAAGGAATTACTATGTTTTTAAAAATGAGTTACTAGAACTCTTGGCATACGGTGTTCATGCTACTGTTTTGTTCAAGTAGAGGGGGAACGTGTTTGTCACAAGGGGCTGTGCAGAGTGCTGTTTAACTGGCAACAGGTCGCTGATTGTCTTGTAGAGTTATGACAAGTCATGCATGCCAATGGTCATCAGCCTTATGACGTGTGTGTGTGTTTGACTCTCTCTGCAGTTAAAATACCTGAAGCTGAAATAGCTGCACAGAGACTGGTATCGTGTCACCAAGTCACTCTTTACTTACACATGCATGGTACTTGATACTGGTGCGGCTTCCTCAGGGGAGAAAGTGAGGACTGCAGATACTGGAGATCAGAGCTGAAAATGTGTTGCTGTAAAAGCGCAGCAGGTCAGGCAGCATCCAAGGAACAGGAGAATCGACGTTTCGGGCATAAGCCTGAAGAAGGGCTCATGCCCGATACGTCGATTCTCTTGCTCCTTGGATGCTGCCTGACCTGCGGCTCTTTTCCAGCAACACATTTTCAACTCTGATCTCCAGCATCTGCAGTCCTCACTTTCCCCTCGAAGATTTTAACCTACTGCAAATCCTCTTACAAGGATGCTTTCCTTGAAGAAGCTCTCTTCCTCCCTCTACAAGGATTTCAGTGAGTCCCTCTCTCACTGCACACCCCAGGTCATCTCCTCTGCACAGAAGCTCTTCAGCCATGTTCTCAAACAGACTCGCTACCACAGCCACATCTCCTTCCTCAGCACCTGCCTACGGAACCGACTGATGATTCCTGAAGAAGGGCTTATGCCCGGAACGTCGATTCTCCTGTTCCTTGGATGCTGCCTGACCAGCTGCGCTTTTCCAGCAACACATTTTCAGCGGCTTCCTCAGAGCCAGCTCCTGGAATGAGCAGAACCTCTGACACTCCTGATTTTTGTAATGCCTTTTTTTCCCTCTGACACTCCTTTTTTATTACCCCCACACTCCAGCCTAACTGCGGTAGTGCTTATTTATTCCCCAGCACCCATGTTATGTGTGTGCAGGTGTAGGACACAGTGAAAGACACAAGGTGCATGAATCTTTATTAGTTTCCAGCACCAGGAAGAAAAGAAACACCCAAATGGCCAGTGACAAGCAGTACCCTTCACATCAAAGGGCAATGCTGCATGATCAAAGAGTGAAAGAGAGGACAGGGATTAAATCAAAATAGAGTTGGAGGGGGGAATAATGTACTCCACTCCCTGCGGCGCCCACCTCTCCCTGAACAACGCTAGGGTGTTGGTGGACACTGCGTGCTCCTTCTCCAGGGAGACCCGGGCTCCAACATAACTGCAGAAGATGGGCAGGCAGTCGGCCTTAATGACCCCCTCCACAATCTGCTGCCTGGACCTGTTGATGGCCAGTTTGGCCAGGCCCAGGAGCAGACCCACGAGGAGGTCTTCGGACCTGCCCTCCCTCCTCCGTACCGGGTGCCCGAAGATCAGGAGCGTGGGACTGAAGTGCAGCCAAAAACAGAAAAGGAGGTTGCTCACACCCAATATATACATGGTGCCCAGACTCCACAGCACCACAGAACAAGCAATTGGGCTGGGAGTCCGTGAACCACTGCAATGTGTCGTTGCAGGAGACTGCTGCATGCAGCACCCTCCACCCCTGATCCCCGAGAGAAAGTGGGAGGACCCCTGCGTAGAGAGCCCTCCACTGGGGATCTCCACCGCTCGGTAACACTCCGGTGTATTTTGTTTACTTTTGTTTTCTTTTTTTTCTTCTTTTTTTAAGAGACTCTCCCTTTTTTTTCTTTCTTTTTCTTTCTTTTTCTTTTTTTAACCCCCACACTACCGCCTAACTGCTCACTGTGTCTCACACCTGCACACATACACACCATGGGTGCTGGGGAAAAATAAACACTACTACCGCCTAACTGCGGTAGTGTTTATTTTTCCCCAGCACCCATGGTGTGTATGTGTGCAGGTGTGAGACACAGTGAGCGACACAAGGTGCACGAATCTTTATTCAATTTCCACCACCAGAAAGATAGGAAAACACCCGAGTAGCCAGTGACAAGCCCTGCCCTTCACACCAAAGGGCAATGCTGTGTGATCAAAACAGTGAAGGGGAGGGTAGGGACTAAATCAAAATAGAGTTGGAGGGGGAAATAATGCACTCCACTCCCTGTGGCGCCCACCTCTCCCTGAACAACTCCAGGGTGTTGGTGGACACCGCGTGCTCCTTCTCCAGGGAGACCCGGGCTCTAACGTAACCCCGGAAGAGGGGCAGGTAGTTGGCCCTAATGACCCCCTCCACGGCCCGCTGCCTGGACCTGTTGATGGCCAGTTTGGCCAGGCCCAGGAGCAGACCCATGAGGAGGTCTTCAGACCTGCCCTCCCTCCTCCATACCGGGTGCCCGAAGATCAGGAGCGTGGGACTGAAGTGCAACCAAAAGCAAAGGAGGAGGTTTTTCAGAAAATCAAAAAGGGAGTGCAAACACCCACACCCAATATACACGTGGTCCACGGACTCCACAGTGCCACAGAACAAGCATTGGGCTGGGAGTCCGTGAACCATCGCAATCTGCGGTTGCAGGGGACTGCCGCGTGCAGCACCCTCCACCCCAGATCCCCGAGAGAAAGGGGGAGGACCCTCACATAGAGAGCCCTCCACTGGAGATCCCCACCGCCTGGTAACACTCCGGTGTATTTTCTTTTAAGGGGAGGGTAGGGACTAAATCAAAATAGAGTTAGAGGTGGAAATAAGACACTCCTGTTTTTTTTCTTTTTTTTTCTTTTTTTTATTGAGAGACACAGTGAGAGACACAAGGTGTAAGAATCTTTATTCAATTTCCACCACCAGGAAGATAGGACAAGCACTGCCCTTCACATCAAAGGGCAATGCTGTGAGATCAAAACAGTGAAGGGGAGGATAGGGACTAAATCAAAATAGAGTTGGAGGGGGAAATAATGCACTCCACTCCCTGCGGCGCCCACCTCTCCCTGAACAATGCCCGGGTGTTGGTGGACACTGCGTGCCCCTTCTCCAGGGAGACCCGGGCTCTAACGTAACCGCGGAAGAGGGGCAGGCAGTCGGCCCTAATGACTCACTCCACGGCCCGCTGCCTGGACCTGTTGATGACCAGTTTGGCCGGGCCCAGGAGCAGACCCACAAGGAGGTCTTCGGACCTGCCCTCCCTCCTCTGTACCGGTTGCCCGAAGATCAGGAGCGTGGGACTGAAGTGCAACCAAAAGCAGAGGAGGAGGTATTTAAGAAAATCAAAAAAGGAGTGCAAACGCCCACACCCAATATATACATGGTCCACGGACTCCACAGCGCCACAGAACAAGCAGTTGGGCTGGGAGTCCGTGAACCACCGCAACCTGCGGTTGCAGGGCACTGCTGCGTGCAGCACCCTCCACCCCAGATCCCCGAGGGAAAGGGGGAGGACTCCCGCGTAGAGAGCCCTCCACTGGGGATCCCCACCGCCCGGTGGCAAATGGGTACGCCAAGGCGTGTCCGGACGGTGGATGAGGGAGAAGAGGTGGACGGTGTGCAGCAGCAGTCTATACAGGGCCCTCCTTTTTACATCCTTGAAGGAGACAAAATTAAAATTCCGGAGGCGGCTCAGGTTGTGGGGCACTGGCTCCCGTGGGAAGTACGGGACCTTGGGGCCAATGTGAAATTCCGTCCAGGCTGGGGTGAGCACAGACAGGATCCCACCGCACACCTGAGCGTCCTCCAACTGGTGCACTACATCGGGTCCGAGCACTGCCGTTTTAAGGCGTCGGATGGCAGTGGCCACATACCGGACGTCTACCGCTGCCCTGCTCGCTATGTCCTGCGGTAGCGCACTCCAGTGTATTTTTCTTTCTTTTTTTTCTTTCTTTTTTTTAAAAAAGTATTTGTAGATTACTTACAGTGTGGAAACAGGCCCCACAGCCCAACAAATCCACACCGACCCATTCCCCCACACCTAATGCTACAGGCAATTTAGCATGGCCAATTCACCTGACCTGCAAGCCCCTGGTCTGTGGGAGGAAACTAGAGCACCCAGAGGAAACCCATACAAACACAGGGAGAGTGCAAACTCCACACAGACAGCCGCCCAAGGCGCGAACCGAACCCGGGTCTCCGGCGCCGTGATTCAGCAGCGCCAACCACCATGCCACCGTATCGCCCCTGTCAGCCAGGGCTCCCTGATTGGTCAAAGTTAAAACATCTATCAGGGAACTCATTCTATGAGGTCTGCCCTACCGACCTTGTTCCATTCATTATGGAAGCCTGAAGAAAACCAGTTATTTTCTTCTACCAGATTGCTTGAAACTGCTGCCTTTAACAAGGGAAGACTTGATAGTTAATGTACCAGTCACCCTGTGCTTGCTGTGAAGTAGTGAAAGAACCTGGAGGAAGGAGACTGAAGAACAGGAAGTCATGGTAAACTGAAAGGAATATCACAATAAACCCTGTTGGCTGGTGCTATTGAACTATGTTTCCTAGTTCTTTCTCTCCGGCCATAAAACCAATGCTTTTCTGTTTGTCTCTGTCTATCTGTATATGCGTGTAGGGGTTTTAAAAGGTGCTTAGAATTTTAACTAGTAGAGCCAGATGTTGATAGTTCATAGCTGTTTACTTGTAATTAGAATGTCCTTATTTGAACTAAATAGCACTTCTTGTTAAGTACAGGACCAGGTCAGTGTTTTCTGTTAACTTGATTCTGACAGGTAAATCGGAGACTTAGCATGGTTTGATGAGACTGTTTTTGTTGTGACCCTGAGCGCAGTGGGCCTTAAGATTAAGCGCACTTTTGCAAGTGGGCTTGGAACACTGAGCATGGGGGAAACTGCAAGTTGTAGAATGAGAAAGCAGGAGATGCCATGGAAACAATATTGAACTTTTTTCCATAAAACTTAATGAGATGACAGGTGTAATTAAGCTCGCAATATCAAAGCAAAATACATTAAATGGGGCAATGTTAAATAAGGACTACTTATATACAGTAAGATGTCTGGTTATGACATTGTACTGTACAAATTCAGAGTATTTGAGATTTGGTCTCCTTCCCCAGTGTTCACTCTGGGGTTCATATTTTTGATTGTTAGAAAGTGACCCCAGTTGGGAGTCTACTCTGTTGGAAATGTCTGGGGAGAAAAATCAAAACTTCAACAATATTGTGCTACTCTGATAATTTAATAAGTAAATGTGCAGCATTCTGTACTAATAAAGCACAAAGATTCAGGTTCCTGGTTTGACCTTTGATTGGTACTACATTAGCTGATCCTGGCTAGACAATGATGGTGGTGCTACTTTTGGATTTGGAACGTTTACAGCTGTGATTCTTCCCAATCTTCACTATATATCGATCAGAACGAATGGTAACTTAAGCAACGCAATAAAGGGCTTCCCAACAACAGAATTGCTTCCCAGCAGCAGTCAGCACCGACAGGAGAGGAGGAAAACAGGTGAAAAATCTTGATCTCCTGCATGCTTTGATAAGAAACGATAGGCTTCCCACATAGTCTATAGACTTATATTTAATTAATTGCTGACATGGGAACAATTACAGCACAACCATTGCTAAATACTCAAGTAAGCACATATTTAATGTATCTCTATATATTAATGAATAGTATCTATCTTGAGGTCAGCCAGAATTAGAGAAATGTATTATTTTTTAAAATGGAATTGGTATTTTGACTATACAGTGATCTGCCTCAGTCAGGGTCAAAATGGCTCTTGCTCAAATGCAGACAAATTAGAAAAATATAGACCATCTGAAAGGCTTCAGAGATGGTTCACAGATCTCACATTATCTTTAGCAGAGTAATGAGACTGCCACTTAGACTTGTTCATCATTCTGATGTCTCAATCTTCTTAATTTTTTTCCAATTGCTGGTGTCATAACCCCTGGTATTGGTAATAATGGAGAACTCAGATTCCAGAATCAAACCAGGCTTGATAGAACTTTTTTATTTTTATTTTTTAAGTCGGTTACTGTGGTAGTCAGTCACTGAAGATACTCTTGAGAAGCTGTGTCAATGTACTTCTAACAAAAAAAAGTACATGATACATGAAAGGAAGAACAAAACAAAGTATTTTATACTATATAAAAACTGTTTAAAACAATATTTCAAAGGTTCTAAATGAATTAAAAATGTTGGTAGTATTGTTTATATAACATTCAACTAAATGACCTCAATGGGGTAGGACTGAATATTACACTGCATCCACAGGAATTCTCCTCACATTGTTCCACTGGCAAAGATTTCAGCATCCCCGTTTTTTTTAATGAGATAACGGTGAATTTTTGGTAACATTATCACTGGATGAATAATCCAGACACCCAAGCTAATGCTTTTGGGTAATGGGTCCAAACTCAATACTGCAGCTGATGGAATTAAAATCCAAACTAATTTTAAGAATATTTGGAAATCAAGGCTGGTTTCAGTAATGGTGACCATAATGACTATCGTTGATTGTTCCAAAAAACAATATGGCTCAATGATGTCCTGAGGGGCGGGAAATCTTCCGTCTTTACCCATTGTGCCCTACATAACTTAAGACCCACAGCAATATTGTTGACTCTGAAGTGGTCCGGCAAGCCACTCTGGCTGATGACAATTATGTGATGGACAACAAATACCAGAAGAGCTTATGCTTGAAATGTCAACTCTCCTGCTACTCAGATGCTGCCTGAGTGCCTGTGCTTTTCCTGCGCCAAATCTTTTGACTTTGATCTCCAGCATCTGCAGTCTGCACTTTCTCCTAACAGATATCAACCTGACCAATGACTCCCACATCCCATCACTGAATAATACTTGGCACAACCCCAAACACTACTCCTCATATAGCACAGAAACAGATCCTTCGGTCCAATCAGTCCATGCTGACCATAATCCCAAACTAAACTAATTCCACCTTCCTGCGCCTGGCCCATATCCTTCCTATTTATGTATTTATCCAAATGTCTTTTAAATGTCATAATTGTACGTGCAACCACCACTCCCTCAGGAAGTTCATTCCACACACAAACCACCCTCTGTATTAAAAATGTGCCCCTCAGATCTTTTTTAAATCTCTCTCTACTCATCTTAAAAATGTGACCCCTAGTCTTGGAATCCCCCATCCTAAGGAAAAGACAACTACCATTAACTCTTTTTGTACCCCTCATTATTTTATAAACATCTGTAAGATCATATCTCAACCTCCTACATTCCAGTGAAAAATATCCCAGCTTATCCAGCCTTTCTTTATTACTCAAACCTTCCATGTTAATAGCTTCATCCTTCCTGCTTAATCTACTTTCCACACTTCACTCTAACTCTCAACACCCCACATCCCCAATAGTTGCAGATGGTTCTTTGCGGGCTCTTCCTATCATACTTTGTTTTAACTGTCACAAAAATTCCCTCTTATTGCCATCCCAGATTTCCTTCAATGGCTAGCTCACTGGTCTAAATTATGTCTGTTTGCATTCCCTTCCTCTGTTGTCTATCTGCTGCTTACCTGCCCTCTATACTACCTCTACCATCATCTCCACTTGCTTGCTTCTCCTGGATGACATTCCATCTTGACCACCACTCCTATTTCTCTCATCCCACTTCTCTTTACCTTCTCTATCCATTCAAATTAACTTCTCCAGCTCTTCATCCCTCCTTGAAAATGGAGTCGCAGGTGGATAGGATAGTGAAGTAAGCATTTGGTATGCTTGCCTTTATTGGGCAGTGCAAGGAGTAAAGAACCTGGGAGGTCATACTGCGACTGTACAGTACATTAGTTAAGCCACTATTGCAATTCTGCATGCAATTGTGATCTCCCTGCTATAGGAAAGACGTTGTGAAACTTGCAAGGGTTCAGAACAGATTGACAAGAATGTTGCCAGGGTTGGAGGGTATGAGCTATAGGGAGAGGCTGAATAGGCTAAGGCTATTGGCCCTGGAGTGTCAGAAGGCTGAGGGGTGACTTAATAGAGCTTTATAAAATCATGAGGGGCATGGATAGGGTAAATAGACAAGGACTTTTACCCAGTGTAGTGGAGTCCAAAATTAAAGGTTTAAAATGAAAGGGAAAGATTTACAAGGGTCCCAAGGGGCAACTTTTTTTACGCAGAGGGTGATGCACGTATAAAATAAGCTGCCAGAGGTGGTGATGGAGGCCGATACAGTTACAACATTTAAAAGGCATCTGGATGGGTATATGAGTAGGAAGGGTTTAGAGGGAAATGGGTCAAATGCGAGCAAATAAGACTAGATTTATTTAGGACATCTGGTCAGCATGGACAAGTTGGACCGACAGGTCTGTTTCTGTGCTGCACATCTCTATGACTCTGTGACCATGATTCCACTCCCTCTCCACCTGCATTCACCTGCACACTCATGCTTCAATTTAAAAACTGGATTGGTTTTGTATTTCATGAGACATATCAGGAGATATTAACTACAATTGGTAGTAAAATTTACAAAGGAAAGGAAACTGACAAGCACACAACACAGCTCAATGCATGTCTGGCAGACTGGGCAAATGACATGAACAATGCAGCATTGAATAAGGGTTGATGTAATCTGAACCTTTTGATAAATTCACCCTTAGCATTTCAAGAAAATGAAGCTGAAAATGTAGTGGTTTCTGTGTTATGAACTGAACAAATGTGATTCAGAAATTCCAAATTCTTCGCAGGTTACTGGCTGCACTGAATTCTGCTGCACTCACCAGGTCATTGTGCATTTCAGAACAAAGAGCATGCAGTGAAACCATGTGCAAAATGAGCCACTCGGCTGGATTTCACACCCAACGCTCAGATTTGGCTGCCGTGCTGTTTTATTTGGCTCCTGACGGGAGCCTGGCATTGAGAGAAAGAAAAAAACAAGAGCTCAATTGGTGCCAAGTTACAGAAGACTGTGCTTCTTTCAGCCAAATCTCATGAAGCAGCAAAGGATCAGACACAGCTCAAATAATGTGAGCAGCTAATTGCTGGCTATTTAAATTACACTGTGTGCTCCTCAGAAAGGAACTGAACTCAGCAGAATTGCCACCTACTCTCAAAATAAGCAATGGAAATGTCTGTCCATTCATTGATGTTTCTTAGTCCTCATCTTCCATTAACTTAGTTCTGTATTGTAATGTTAATAAGCTAAGTAGTTAACTACAGCAGTGGGTGATTCACAGTATGCCTCATTGGACTTTGTTTACAGCTTTCTCATTTTTGAAATAATTGGATATTAGGCTAACCATATAACAACCTGCATTTGTACTGTGTCTCAATATAGGACAGATATCTGAAATCAATTTACAGAAGCATTGCTACATACAATTTGACACTGAGACACAATAAGAGATATTTGGTGACCAAACACTTGTTCAAGAGGGTAGGGTTTAAATAATAATTTAAAGGAAGCTAAAGAAGTGAGGGGGAGGAAAGTTAGACAGTGAATTCTAGAGCTTAGGGATTTAGGCCTCCAATAATGGGGAGATAGACAGAGATCTCAGAGGCTTCTGGGTGAAAGAGGTTAGAATTACAGAAAATGTACGTCACTGAAAGATCTTTTAGGCTTTCTGAAAGAGCAACCATCTGTATCCGCACTACTGTGCTGTCTGTCCCAAATCCTGCAATTTCCTCATCTTCAAATACCTACATCCAACTGCATTTCAAAAACAGTTATGAAATTAACTTCCTTGTAGAGCTTTCCAGAACAGAAACAGAAATTGATGGAGAACCTCAGAAGGATCACTGGACTCAATGTTAAATCTGCTTCCTCTCCACTGATGCTGCCAACAGACTTGGTGAGTTTTCCCAACAGTTTTTGTTTCAGATCCTCAGCATCCATTTTTTTTTGTTTAATTTTCCACTCTCCAGTTACAGAAGCAGAGCAAGGCTAGGGTGACAGATTAAAGATAAGAACAGAGAAATCCAAAATCAAGATGTTGCCAGAAGAGAGGCAATGTACACCAGCCAACAATGTGTGAAAGGGTGAGATTTAGGATATGGAAAACAGACTATTGGTTGAATTAATCTTTCTGGAGTATGGCATATGTGAGGCTGGCTGTCTGGAAAACATAGAAATGGTAGTAATCAATGCATAGTCAAGATTAGAATGGTGCTGGAAAAGCACAGCAGGTCAGGCAGCATCCGAATGAGCCTGATGAAGGGCTCCTACCCGAAACAGCGATCTTCCTGCTCCTCGAATGCTGCCTGACCTGCTGTGCTTTTCCAGCACCACTCTAATCTTGACGCTGATCTCCAGCATCTGCAGTCCTCACTTTCCCCTAGTAATCAATGCATAGATGAGGGTTTCAAAAGATGATGTTAAAGTTATGTAGATAGGACCACACTATAGTGTGGAAATCAGGGGCTTTGTGGAAAGGAAAGTACAAACTCACAATGGTCTGCTTATCTTACACTCAGAATGGCCATTTAATCAAACTACACACACAAAAACATAACCAGGAATGCATCCAAAGGCTTCTTGGTTGGCAGTGGGGAAGTAGTAATGTACTTGGACTAGTGATCTAGAGGACCAAGACACTCTTCTGAGGGCATAGGTTCAAATCCTGTCATGGCAACAGCTAAACTGAATTAAACTCAATAGACATGGAATTCAAAGTCAGTTTCAGTAAAGGTGACCATGAAAGCATAGGCAGAAACTATCCTGTTCATAAATTCAGGAAGGAAATCTGCTGTGTAAAATTATAGGCCAATCAGCTTAACCTCGGTTGTTGGTAAAATTCTAGAATCCATCATTAAGGATGAGGTTTCTAAATTCTTGGAAGAGCAGAGTCTGATTAGAACAAGTCAACATGGATTTAGTAAAGGGAGGTCATGCCTGACAAACCTGTTGGAATTTTTTGAAGAGGTAACAAGTAGGTTAGACCAGGGGAACCCAGTGGATGTGGTCTATCTGGACTTTCAAAAGGCCTTTGATAAGGTGCCACACGGGAGACTGCTGAGCAAGGTGAGGGCCCATGGTGTTCGAGGTGAGCTGCTGGGATGGATTGAGGATTGGCTATCTAACAGAAGGCAGAGAGTTGGGATAAAAGGTTCTTTTTCAGAATGGCAGCCGGTGACGAGCGGTGTCCCGCAGGGTTCGGTGCTGGGGCCACAGCTGTTCGCATTATATATTAATGATTTGGATGAGGGAACCGGGGGCATTCTAGCGAAGTTTGCCGATGATACAAAGTTAGGTAGACAGGCAGGTAGTACTGAGGAAGTGGGGAGGCTACAGAAGGATCTAGACAGGTTGGGAGAGTGGTCCAGGAAATGGCTGATGGAATTTAACGTGAGCAAGTGCGAGGTCTTGCACTTTGGCAAAAAGAATATAGGAATGGACTACTTTCTAAATGGTGAGAAACTTAATAAAGCCAAAGCACAAAGGGATCTGGGAGTGCTAGTCGAGGATTCTCTAAAGGTAAACATGCAGGTTGAGTCTGTGATTAAGAAAGCGAATGCAATGTTGTCTCTTATCTCAAGAGGGTTGGAATATAAAAGCAGAGATGTACTACTAAGACTTTATAAAGCTCTGGTTAGGCCCCATTTGGAGTACTGTGTCCAGTTTTGGTCCCCACACCTCAGGAAGGACATACTGGCACTGGAACGTGTCCAGCGGAGATTCACACGGATGATCCCTGGAATGACAGGTCTAGCATATGAGGAACGGCTGAGGATACTGGGATTGTATTCGTTGGATGTTAGAAGATTAAGGGGAGATCTAATAGAGACGTACAAAATAATACATGGCTTTGAAAAGGTGGATGCTAGAAAATTGTTTCTGTTAGGCGAGGAGACTAGGACCCGTGGACACAGCCTTAGAATTAGAGGGGGTCATTTCAGAACGGAAATGCGGAGACATTTCTTCAGCCAGAGAGTGGTGGGCCTGTGGAATTCATTGCCACGGAGTGCAGTGGAAGCCGGGACGCTAAATGTCTTCAAGGCCGAGATTGATAGGTTCTTGTTGTCTAGAGGAATTAAGGGCTACGGGGAGAACGCTGGCAAGTGGAGCTGAAATGCGCATCAGCCATGATTGAATGGCGGAGTGGACTCGATGGGCCGAATGGCCTTACTTCCACTCCTATGTCTTATGGTCTTATGGTCTTATGGTCTTATGGTCCTTGAACCAGACCAGTGTTGCTGACTCTCAATTGCCCACTGAAATAACCGGCCAAGGTACCCAGTTCAAGAGCAATTAAGAATTGGCAATAAATGCTGATGTTGCAGGTGGCACCCACACCCTATGACATAATTTTTAAAAACTTGGAGTTGAAAGTAGCTATCCAAAGCCAGATTTTTCAGCTTTATTGTCTCTGAGTCTTAAAGCATTATCTGAAAAAAGTGCAGGAAGGGAGGTTTGCATGTCATAAGCAGAAGCTACAAATTTCCCTTTCCTTCCACTGAAATGTCTCTCCCCCGTTCAGATCGCTCACTGCTTTTCCCTTTAGCACAACATCTCCTTGTACCCACTGATAAACGCTGTCACTTTGCAATCCTCAACATTAAGTTATACCAGCTTGTCAAGGTCTTGCTTGAACTTGTGACATTAATTTTCATTCTTTGTTCTTGTCTCCAGTTTGGTACTGCCTGCAAATTTGGGCAATTCGCAACCTGCCCTTTTGAAAACTAACAATGCATTCTGTATCCTGAAGGAAGTCATCAACTAAATACAAAATCTCTTGACCCTATAAACTAACTTTGCAAAACTTCAGGCTGTCAATCAACCATTCAAAATTACTTTCATCAACCCCAACCATGTTGTGGATGTGCCGGTGTTGGACTGGGGTGGACAAGGTCAGAAGTCAGATGACACCAGGTTATGGTCAACAGGTTTATTTGACATCACAAGCTTTCGAAGCGTGGCCCTTCATCACTTCACTTGACAAAGCAGCAATGCTCCGAAAGATTGTGATTTCAAATGAACCTTGCATTACAACTTGGTGTCGTGTGACTTCTGACCTTGTCACCCTCAACCAGTTGCACTATACAGAAAATACATCCACAGTTTCAGCAACAATGGAATTATCTTGTTCAGTTTCGGATTCAATCACGCTGCAGGTATCATTATAATAGGGCTTGCCAAAATAATAGCTGCAAATTGTTATAAAGAGGAAACTTAGTCAAACAAATAATTTTACATTTGAGAACTGTCAGCTGGAAGGCAGCATTCAATAAAACACAAGTGATTTGCAACGGCATGGTTGTAACTTAAAAGAATTCCTGACAACATTAACATTGGGGTAGAGCTGAGTACACAATACTCACAAGCCAAGACTGCTGCCACTAACCATTTGTTATGGATACAGCTCAGAATTAACAATCTGTCTCATTTGAATCTGAGCCATAGAAATCAGAAGGTCCCAGGACTGATTTGTGGTCTACATTCAGCTAACACAACTCATCCAGAGTAGCAAGTAGAGTCATAGACTTTTCGGTCCAACTCATCCGTGCTGACCAAATATACTAAATTAAATTAGTCCCATTTGTCAGCATCTGGCCCATAACCCCCATAGCCTTCTTATTCATGTACCCATCCAGATGCCTTTTAAATGCTGTAATTGAACCAACCTCCACCACTTCCTCGTCAGCTCATTCCATACACGCACCATCTTCTGTTTGAAAATGTTGCCCCTTAGGTCTTTTTAAAATTTTTCCCCTCTCGTTTTGGACTTCCCTAACCTGGGAAAAAGACCTTGGCTACTTGCCCTGTCCATCCCTTTGTGATTTTATAAACCTCTATATGGACTTGTTGGGCTCAAGGGCCTGTTTCTACATTGTAGGGAATCTAATCTAATCTAATCTAAAAAAGCTTGATATTGGATGGAATGCACCAGGGTTCAGATAGAGAAAAACACAGTCACAACTCTTTGCTCCTTATGATTATCTAGTAATCAATTTTATAAAGGTTCTATGTGGTGACAGGTTAGGCCTTGTTGTGAGTGTCCCTTACCTGTCAAAAGCTACTCTGCATTCCCTGTCTTCAAATTAATGAAGAACAACAACTTCGGCAAGAAGGTGATGACAACATTCTTATAGTCCACCAAGACAAGATGATTACAACATGTATACTTTTTTTTTAAAAATTGCCATTAAGTAAAATGATCACAGTAAACCTTTGTGTTTCCAGGTCCATAACAATTTGGTTGACTCTTAACTGTCTTATGTAATGGCCCAGGGAGCTAATTGGTTCAATGGTAACTAGCATTGAGTAAAAAATGCCAGCTTTGCCAATGACACCCACATCACATACAAGAATAAAGAGAAAAAACAGAAGATTGTCAATGATGCGGCTGGTTAATGCATTGTGTGCCTCACAACACCAGGGACCCAAGTTCCAGCCTCAGGCAACTGTCTTTGTGGAGCTTGAACATTCTCCCTATGTCTGTCTGGGTTTCCTCCAGGTGCTCCGTTTCCTCCCACAGTCCAAAAATGTACAGGTTAGGTGAATTGATCCTGCTAAATTGCCTGAGATTTGCTAGCTAGGTGGATTAGCCATGGGAAATGCACGATTACAGGGAAAGAATGGGGGAATGGATCTGTGTGAGATGCCCTTTGGAAGGATAGTGTGGACTTGATTTGCTGCATGGCGTGCTTCCGCACTGTGGGGTTTCTACGAATTGGAAGCTTTCTCTCTCAGCCAACTAGAAGGTCTTAGTTTGGATATCTCAACCTCCAATTTACTGTATATTTCAATTCACTTGTCAGAGTTCTTGGACTCAAGCTAGAATGTTGGAAATATTTGAAAGTGATTAATTTAGGGGGCCAAAGGGACAGAGTTGGAGAGTGGGACTACCTGGATAGCTCTTTCAGGAGCCACTACAGTCACAGTGTGTCGAATGGTCATCTTCTGTACTCTAAAATCCTGTAAGTCAATTGCACAAAGCAACAGTCCAATTTACATGTAAACATATGTCATAGATAATCTTTCAAATTGCAGTGCACATTATAAGAACACATCAAGCACTCCAACTTGAAAGAAGTAACCCAATGTTGTACTTATTTGATATAGTGTTGGCAGCTATATTACAACCGGTTCGTCCAGACTTGAAATAGAACTTTAGTCTATAATCCCGGACGATGCAAACAGGCATCGGCTGTGCTCTGGTTATTTTAAAGAAATAAAAATATTTAATGCTATTCTGCTGAAAAATCATTGACCTGAAGTGTCGTCTTGGTTTCTCAAGCCACATATGTTGCCTGTCTTAATTTCAGATTTGTAGGATCCACAGTATTTTGCTCATAGCATCAAAAGTCCTCACTGCATTAAATTTAATTCTATAAAAAAGTAACTGCTCAATTTACTTAAGGAAGGATGAAAATTTAGAGAGGGCACATTTGATTCAAAAAAACTATCCTAGTTTGGAGAAGTAAATATTGCCAACTAAACTCTTCCTGGGCCTTTTTTCACAAAATGTCAATTTCATTACTCACATGATGAATGTTGTGTTCCTTCCTGTTGGGATTTATCATGCCTTCAACAATGAGTTGATCTATCTGATGGGCCCCTTAAGGGTTCCAATCAAAACAGGACAAGTTTAAACAAACAGCATTTGGAGCTGCGAAAAATCATCCCATCTAGGTCATCAGTCTTAGTCTAGGGGACTTTGAGATTACAGCAGCATTGCCTCTTACAAAAAGTGCCTCCAGGAACATTGGCAAGTGATCATGTTGGCTATCCCACTCTGTGATCTCTGATTACACAACATGGGACATTCTCAAATGGATGCAGAATTCATGGGAATACCCAAAATAAAACAGGGCACTTCTCAACGGTTCACTTTATAAATCACAATTAAAGACTCTTGTGTAATTACTAATGTTAAAAATCACACAGCACCAGATTATAGTCCAACAGGTTTATTTGACTTCCAAATGAACCTGTTGAACTATAACCTGGTGTTGTGTGATTTTTAACTTTACCCATCCCAGTCCAACATCAGCTCCTCCACATCATAATTACTAATGGACAGTTTCTCCACAGCAAGAAAAACAAAGGGTAGGAACAAAAAGCTTGGAGAAAATTAGTTGCAAATTAGTTGCTGTCAAAACCATTTGCATTCTTTGCAAATTTTCAATGTGCCAAAATAGATGTTTTGAGGTGTACAGTTATTATTCAGTACATTATGAAAACAGATGATTTACATTATATTTCAGATCATATTTACCATAAACACCTCAAAATGAGTTCAGATCATTTTAAAGTAAATCTTAAATAAGAAGTCCTTCAGAGGCTGTAATGCCAAACCAATTGTATGTCCTGATGTGAAACAATTAAGCGCTTCATTCTTCATAAGCAACCTTTCTCAAAGAATGTGGTGCTGGAAAAGCTGGTGAGACAGCATCCAAAGAGCAGGAGAATCAACGTTTCAGGAATAAGCCCTTCATCAGGAATGAGGTTTGTGGGCCAAGGGGACTGAGAGACAAATGGGAGAGGGTGGGGCAAAGAGGAAAGGTAGATGAAGGTAGAGGTGAAAGAGGTAGAGGTCGAAGAGGAGGGTGGAGCAGATACGTGGAAAGGAAGATGGGACAGGTGGGACTGTTCAAGGGGATAGTTCCAAGTTGGAAGGTTGGGACTGGGATAAGGTGGGGGGAGGGGAAATGGGGAAACTGGTGAAATCCACACTGATGCCGTATGGTTGGAGGGTCCCAAGGCAGAAGACAAGGTGTTCTTCCTTCAGGCATCGGGTGGTTAGGGTTTGGCGATGGAGGACGCCCAGGACCTGCATGTCCTTAGCAGAGTGGGAGGGGGAGTTAAAGTATTCAGCCACAGGGCAGTGGGATTGGTGTCCCAGAGATGTTCTCTGAAACGATCCACGAGTTGGCGTCCTGTGTCCCTAGCGTAGAGGAGACCACATCGGGTGCAACAGATACAGTAAATGATGTGTGTGGAAGTACAGGTGAATTTCTGTTGGATGTGGATGGATTCTTTGGGGCCTGGGACGGAGGTGAGGAGAGAGGTGTGGGTGCAGGTTTTGCACTTCTTGTGGTGGCAGGAGAAGGTATCCTCTACATGATAAAGAATAATCACTGGGAAATATTCCAGGCCTGTGACCTGAACATCCAGCGAGGCAAAGGAGTCTTTTCAAGTCCCGTATTTCACTTTGTTTTCTTACAGAAATATTAAAACATATTGTCTGAAAGTAATCAACATGAGACAGATGCAGCAAACAAAGCTTTCACTGTGTGTTCATGTAATACACTTATTAGCTGTTTACAGCATCAAGATTTATTGTAGTAACATGCACGCTACATACAGAGAAAAGCTTTGTTTTGCAAGTAGTCTAGGCAGATCATAGCAAACAAGGACATATGAACTACAACTTGTGATGTCCAATGGGCCCAATGCCCCAAATCTTTATTGTTTCAATTATTCTCTCTACTTTAAAAAAAACCATTGAGGATGTTGGAAATCAGAAACCTAAAAAACTACTTCCTAACAAAAATCAGTTCTGAGGAAGGGTCACTGGACCTGAAACATTACCTCTGAACTCCATCCACAGATGCTGCCAGACCTGCTGAGCTTTTCCAGAAATTTATATTTTTGTTTCTCCCCACTTGTTTGAACAATCTTGCTGGGATGCATCTTCCAAAGCTTCACTCAATACATTACTCAAATGGCCATTCTTCATGTTTCAATCTGGGCTGTGGGTGTTGGTAGGTAGGCTAATTTACAATGAAGGACAATGCAGACAAATCTTCACCTGATATCTGGAGTCATACTTTTCGATAAGTATCAATGTTCAGGATCTGAGAGAATATGCATTGAGTCCTGGAACCAATTTCAAGAAGAAGATTCAAAGCATATCCAGTGCTTTGGCAGTCCTGGAACCATGATGGCAGTTTTGGCAACATGGAAATTCACAGGGAAGCCATTCCTGGCACTTTTAATTTCCTCCCTCTAAGTTTGTTTGTGATCTTGACAGAGTTTCACAGCCCACCTGGTCAAACTCTCAGGCCATTTGACATGGGGCTTGCTGTCAGCCAGGGTGCATCAAGGATGGGAGCCTGCTGAACTTTGAAGTAAGCTGCAGCAATTCAACACAATGTTAAAAGTGGAAGCATAGAATTCCTGACAGAGAAGAACAAAGGATCTTCTGCTGAAGTTTTATGAAGAGAGACAATTCTTCCTTTTCTTGTATTCTGTCTACTGATACTGGCCCTTGTTTCTGAGTGCCAGTGCCATCAGTCACCATCTTGATGATCATGGGGATCTCCACATGCAGAGCTCCATTCATTCCTCTTTACAATCTCTCACCTTCAGGTATTCATGGCAATTTGAACAAGTGAAGTTCTGCCTTCTCTTCATCTCACTTATTCTGCCTGCTGTCATTGGACACAGGGGACACTCAAATATTCAGAATTCTGTCAGAGTATATTTGAAATGTTGGCACATCATGCAATGAATCAATTTAAATAAGCTATGAAACAGCCAAGCAGTCTGCCTCCTTTATCCGCTTCTCCGTCAGAATTCCGTTGAATGCGGCCAGCTAAATGGTACATCTAAAGATCTGCAGAGAAGGTTTCCCAGGTTTAGCTGCCTGTATGGATTTCAATTTGATATTTTACCAATGCACAAACAGATATGTAAATGAGTACAAGCATGCAATCAAAACTCTGTGTGTAAGCAAACGACCAAGAATTATCACTTGTGCCACTTGGAAGCAGCTGTACTGAACACTGACTGCCAACCCTTTCACACCCAGCACTGCAAAACAGGGCTCCAAGAGGGGCCATATCCTGAGTGTGGCCAGCAAGATAAAACACTTCGCACATCTTCCATTTCCTCTTTCTCACCAGCACTGGGCATCGTATTCTCAGGAAACCATGCCCCTAGGAGCCAGCAGCAGATGTGACACCTCGCTTTATTTTTTAATGGCCCTTATGTCAGCATTCAGCTAAGAAAACATTTAGCTAGAGCATGATGAGAATGTGGAACTACCCACCATGGGAAGGAGCTGAGGAGAACAGCACAGTAACTGCTATGCACAAATCCCAAGTGAGGATCTCCCAATTTGTTATAGTTCCAGACAGGATACGTGAAACGGTCAAGCTTCCAGGTGAAGAGAGATGAACTGGTTCCACTTCTTTATTCACTTATGCCACACCGCCACACCACCACCCACCCCCCCCCCCCACCCCCGATCACAAAATGATTACTTTAAAAAAGGATCTCTTCTGTTATGCATGAATCACAAAAGTTGAGCACATCAGAGGAAAGGCCAACAGAATGTCGACTTTTATTTCAAAAGGAATACAGTATAAAAGAGTGAAGGTTTTGTTAAAATAATGAAAGGCACTAGTCAGACCACAGCTGGAATATCATGAACAATTTTGGGTCACTTATCTAAGGAAAGATTTATTGGCATTCAAGGCAATTCAACCAAGGTTCACTACACTGATCACATTACAGAGGGGCTGTCTTTTGAGGTCAATTAGGTTGGGCCTGTACTTATTGGAATTTAGGAGAATGAGAAGCGACCTCATTGAAATATACAAGATTCTGATGGGACTTGTCAGGATTATATGTGGAGAGATTGTTTTCCCTTGCTCCCCTCTCCTGCTGAATGATTCCACGATATCTGCACTAAAGAAGTCAGTTGCATGATTAAAAGAAGAAGAGTGGAACATTGCATGAGAAATGCCAACAGAGGTCATAGTAAACTGGGAATCTCATTCAAACAAACATTGCCAAAGAATGGAAACAAATCAGCCCTTTGAGTTGCATTTACAGCAGATGAGCAAACTAATAAATGGCAAGCAAGCAAGTTGGGTGGCACGGTGGCTCAGTGGTTAGCACATCTGCCTCACAGCAACAGGGACCCAGGTTCAATTCCCACCTCAGGCAACTGTGTGTGTGTGGAGTTTGCACATTCTCCCAGTGTCTGACTGGGTTTCCTCCCACAATCCAAAGATGTGCAGGTCAGATGAATTGGCCGTGCTAAACTACCCATAGTTTTAGGTGCATTAGTCAGGGGTGTATATAGGGTAGGGGAATGGGTCTGGGTGGGTTACTCTTCGGAGGATCGGTGTGGACCTGTTGGGCTGAAGGCCCTGTTTCCATACTGTAGGGAATCTAATCTAACCTAGTGACAAGATACAACTGTGCTTTCTTCCTTTCAGAAAAGCTGCAAATTGGCCTACCCGCCCCTTGCATTGTAGGTATCTCCACGAAAATGTGTATTCAACGTCCCTTTGTCAAGGAGAGAATCTTCTGTATGTGTGATGGTGCAGGGAAGGGCAACAATAGGATTCTGCTGTACTTGGTAAAGATATCACATTCAGCTAGCTGTATTTCACTTTGTATCCTGGACAATCTAGAGCTAACATTCCCTACCAGTGGATATAGGATAGAGAGAATATTGTGGGACTAGTGAACTACAGGTCTGGACAAATGTTCTGGAGATAGGAGTTCAAATTTCAGCACAGCGGTTGCATTAAATTGCAGTTAATGAAATAAACCTAACAATAAATAACAAACCAAACCCTCACCAACACCTCAGACCATATTAGAACTAAGAATCTCTACGGAAAGCAGAAAGAGAATAGCAGAATGTTACATCTGGCCAGCTTTATGACTTGGATATGGAAATTGGATACAGACAAGACAATGGAAGGTACACTAAACTCAACTGAGATGCTGTTTCTAAGATGTATGATGATGACACAGAACTAATGAGGATGTTTTGAGGGAAGCCAGCAATGAGAAGAACCTTTTTGCAAAATGACATTTCCTATCCTTTAGGCATGTTCTTAGGAGAGAGAGAAGCTAGAACATCTGGTAGTGACTGGAGTGCAGCAGACCAAGAGGAAAACAAGAGGGATTGCAGGCTATTAAAAAGCAGAACAGGTCCAAGATTTGGGAACAACACCAAAATGTTGGCTGCTATCAAGCACCGTGAAGATCCTTGATTGCTGATATTGCACAATATGGCAACAGGTAAAGAATATAATAAATCTGAAATAAAAAGCTATTTATCAGCAACTGTTAATATGAAACTACTGGATGGCTTGTAAAGAACCCACCTGGTTCATCAGAATCCCTTCGGGAAGGAAATCTACCACTTGTTTCCAGTCTGGCAGACACATGCCCTCAGGGCCCACTGTTGACTGTTAGTTGACTGCTCTCTGGGTTTAGCGAGCAAGCAACTCAGTTGTATTCAAGAAGGTGGCTCACCTCAAGCTTCTCAAAGGGAACCAGGAGTGGACAATAAGTGCTGGCATTGCCAGTGGATGAATAACGAAAGAGAATTTTGCTCAAAGGTTGTGTACTTCTTTACCAAAACAGACAGTGTAAAGGAGTATGGAAAAAGCCTTTTGGTCCCTTCTCTCTATCCACCTGCTTCCAATGCTGGGAAACCACAAAACCATCTTACGGGGCACAATTTCTTCCTCTCATTACTGTACTGTTGTAAGCTTTAAAGAGACAAGTTGCTCCTGAGCAAACTCTGAGATAGTGAGGACTGCAGATGCTAGAAAGTCAGAGTTGATAAAGTGTGGAGCTGAAAAAAAAACATAGCAAATCAAGCAGCATCTGAGGAGCAGGGAAGGCAACGTTTCAGGTCAGAACCTGATGAAAGGTTCCCTGCTCCTCTGCTGCAGCTTGACCTGTTGTGCTTTTTCCAGCTCCACACTTTATCGACACTGAGAAAACTCCCACCAGCAACACGGTGATAAGGGCTATATAATTCATGTTTAGGTGAGTCCTGATTCACATTTGACTCAAAATATTAACTTGGGTTCTCCCTCCATAAATGCTATCAGGCCAGTTGAGTATTTTCACCGCGACCTATCTTTACTACCTTCACCTGTTGGTTTATGGATAAATACAGGGCAGGGAATAGTTTCCTGTTTCTTTTCCAAATACTGTTACAGGTATCTTTCACATCCACTTATGATGGCAGAGGGTGCCCAAGTTTAATACTTCATCCAAAAGCCTCATCAATATCATCACAGACAAAGACATTATGATTTACTGGATCATAACTTGGGCAGCCGCAGCAGCCACTTAAAGGATGGCATTGTTCCACACTCAATGATGACCTAGACTATGGGCTTTTCCCAGACTCGGATGTTTTTCATGATAGCAATTAAATTTTAAGAAAATCTTAAATCATAACATCTTTTAGTACCCACCTTCTGAGTTCTGAAATCCCTCAGCTGGATTCATCTGTTAGTCTTTGGAACCAAACCAAAGGGAATACATGCTCTATATACTGAGCTGCACTATAACTTTAAAGATTTCTGTCAGGAGAATTTCATGCGAAATGAACAGTTAAATCCTTGCTGCCACATTGTAAGTGGTCCTTATCTCTCTGCCATCTTTCTGGTTGAGCTTTTTGTGCATGTTGTATTTAAAGTCAATGGTCAGTTTGTGTGTGGTTACATTTTAATAAAGAATAATTATTTTTGATTTTGTTTGGTTACAGGTAATGTAAGTTCCAACACATTATTCTAATGATGCATCTCAATCTTTTCCTGAAGGTATACCTCAGTCACAACTGAAGATATTAGAGTCATAGAGACATACAGCATAGAAACAGACCCTTTGGTCCAACTCTTCTATGCCAACCAGATATGCTAAATTAATTGAGGTCCCATTTGCCAGCACTTGGCCCATATCCCTCTAAACCCTTCCTATTCGTACACCCATCCAGATGCCTTTTAAATGCTGTCATTGTACCAGACTCCACCACTTCCTCTGGCAGCTCATTCCACACATGCACCACCCTCTACGTTAAAAAGTTGTCCCTTAGGTCCCTTTCAAATCTTTCCCCTCTGACCTTAAACCTCTGCCCTCTAGCTTTGGACTCCCCCAACCCTTGCCTATTTATCCTATCCATGCCCCTCATGATTTTATAAACCTCTATAAGGTCACCCCTCAGCTTCCGACGCTCCAGGGAAAATAGCCCCAGCCTGTTCAACCTCTCCCTATAAGCTGCCAACCCTTACAACATTCTTGTAAATCTTTTCTGAACCCTTTCAAGTTTCACGACATCCTTCCTGTAGCAGGGAGACCAGAATTGCACACAGTATTCCAAAAGTGGCCTGACCAATATCCTGTACAGCCGCAATATGACCTCCCAATTCCTATTACTCAATGCACTGATCAATAAAGGAAAGCACACCAAACGAGGGAGGGAAGCAGAATATGTATCTGGCAGTGGCATCCTGCTGGAGGTGGCCTTCTTCACTGTCTTATCTACATACGACTCTACTTTCAAGGAGAGTGAACCCGTACTCCAATGTCTTTTTATTCAGTAGTTCTCCCCAGGACCTTACCATTAAGTGTATAAGTCCTGCCATGATTTGCCTTTCCAAAATGCAGCACCTCACATTTATTTAAATTAAACTCCATTTGTCATTCCTTGGCCCATTGGCCCATCTGATCAAGATCCCATTGTAATCTGAGGTACCCTTCTTCACTGTCCACTACACCTCCAATTTTGGTTCATCTGCAAACTTACTAACTATACCTCCTATGTTAACATCCAAATCATTTATATAAATGAAATGTTTGCCATTTCCACACAAAATCTTCTCCTAATGAGATTTTCTTATTTAATCCCAGAAAATGCAGTCAGTTTTGTGTTCAGGATTTGATGCACAGAGAACTTGGGATTCCAAATCATCCTTGTACTGCATCGAAGTGTAAGTACTTCTGAAAATTGAGAAGCCAATGTAAAGGGCAGCACTATCTGATTAACAAGGTAAATAAAGAAATAATACTTAGGCAACATAAGATTGAATTTTAAAAATATGAAAAATGGGAGGGGAGACAAAAACATGTGGAAAACAGAGTTTCATCATTTGAACTTCAAGGAAAGGTAAGAGTAGAAATATGAGAAACCATGCTAAATATTGATTTGAACATGGCGAGATAGGAGACAGGAAAATACAAGAAGAAAACAAGAGGACTGGTCATTGAAGTATCAAAAAGAAAATGTATAAGGAATTTACAATGGACAGAGGTTAAGTGCTCAAGGTGACAGAAGGTTCAACTATCAGTAAACTTATTCTTATAATCCCATCAGGAGTACAAGAAAGTTTCCCCAGATTCAGGAGCAGCATGCAAGCCTTGGGCAGATATCACAGAAAAAGGAAAAAAAGATATAAAAACAGAATTTTAAAAGTTTATCAATTTTGCTTCCAAATTTCACCCCACTCTCACCTTCACTCAGACCATCTCTAACTCCTTCCTTCCCTTCCTCGCCTCTCTGCTTTCATTTCTCAGGATAGACTGGTCATGAATATCCACTACAAATTCACCAGTTCCTACAGCTACCTTAACTACACATCCTCACACACTATTTCCCGCAAAGACTCTATTCCATTTCCCAAGTTCCTTCATCTTCATCGCATCTATTTCTGATGATGCCCACTTTGACAAGGGTACCTCCAAAATGTCCACCTTCTTCTTCAACCAATGATTTCCCACCACCATGGTTGGCAGGGTCCTCAGCTGGGTCCGACACATCTCCCACACTTTGGTCCTCACTCCCTCTCTTCCCTCTTATAATAGCGAAATGGTCCCCCTTGTCCTCACTCGCCATCCCATCCAAAGGATCATTAGCCGTCATTTCCGCCACCTCAAACGGGATGCCATTACCAGATAAACATTCTGTTTCCCTCCCTTGTCAGCCTTCCAGAGAGACCATTCCCTTCAGGATACCTTGGTCCCAATACCCCCAATACTCACACTGCATCTTTCCATACAAAAGGCAGAAGGTGTAACACCTGCCCATTTACTTCCTCCCTCCTTACTATCCAAGGTCCCAGACATGCCTTCCAGGTGAAGGAGGGACTTACCTACATTTCACTCAATCTAGTCTGCTATATTCTCTGCTCACAATGTGGACTCCTCTATACTGGGGAGATGAAATGCAGACTGGGTGACCACTTCTGCAGAACACCTACAGTCTGTCCTCAAAAAATGACCACGAGCTTCCAATCCCCTGCCTTTTCAACACGCCACCACATATCCCCCTGCCAAAATCTCTGCCTCGGACTGACTGCAGCACTTCAGAAAATCTTACAGCCAGCTCGAAGAACCCCCCCACTGCATTTTCCACTTGGGAACCTGCAGCATTCTGGACTCAATACTGAGTTCAATAATTGTAGGGCCCTGAACACCTTCTCCCAAGTCCTTACCTATAAACCTGTCATTACATAGGCTGCTACCACAATCGACCCATTGTCAGCTACAAATGATGCCCATTAGCAGCTATTCATTCGCCCAGGCTGACCTTTACCATTCCTTTGTCTGCTCAATTGTTTTCCTCTCTGTTGGCTCCATCTCCATCTATCACTTACTTCTTGCCCCACACCTTCTTTATCATATATACCAACCTTTTCCCAGCTACAATCAGTTCTGAAGAAGGGTTAACTCTTTTTTTCTCTCCACAGATGCTGCCAGACCTGCTGAGTTCCAGCAATTTTTGTTTTTGTTTCTGATTTCCAGCATCCATAGTTCTTGGGTCTTTTGGTTAGGGGAGAAAGGATTTCTGCTTTCTCACTATTTAACACAATCATAAACAGGGATACAGATCAAGAGACTACTAAATTATTTTGTTATAACAGTGAACAAGTGTAGAGCTTTGAAAAACTAGTTTAGCAGAAGAAGCCTTCTTTCTTGAACTTTAACCTGAGGGAAATGCAGGAAGCCCACAAGTACTGGGATGCAAAAAATATTATGGTATGGAGAAGTACCAAGGGTGAAGCAGCCATAGGTAAGTGACAATAGTTGTGGTTAGAAATCAAGAGGTGAAAAGATAATGAAGAAGTGAAAGAATTTTCATTCTCCATCAAAGGACATGAATGAGATTAATGTGTAGAGAATCAATCATTAGACGATGTAATGTCAGGAGTATTGAGCACAATGGGAATAAGATCTGAAGTGAGTAGATAAGTCTCGGGTGAAGTCATCAGAGACAGAGCAGCGAGGTTAGATGATGAGTGGAGATCATTAATATGATGAAAGTATAGAGCCTAGAGAAAACTCATTGATCTTGTCTTGTGACTGCAGGAAAGAGAAAAGGCTGAATCTATTATCCATATCTTCTTTCTTGGTCTGACCACATCCCGATACAAACTGAAATGCCTCTATACACTTCTGCATTATTTACAATGCTTTCAAATGTGGACTTTGACAGTACCTCCCCATAAACTTCAAGAGTCATTTCCAGTCAGTATGCTTCCTTATTAGCAATATCAGTGTTTGAAGGAGATGCTTCTGGAAAGTAAAGCAAGGAAGTGTGCTTTGGAATGCAGATATGTCATTTACAAAACATTTTCTATTTTGTTAAACACGAAACAGGATGTTGCTGGAACTGCATTCCCAGCAAGAATGGATCATGAGCAAATTTCTCCAATTGTTTAGAATAAATTAGAAATATTAAAACGCATACATTTTGAGTTCTTCTAATAATTCAGATATTTAAGACAAGAGCTCAACTAAAACAGCCAGGAAGATCCTTCGGCACTAAATGTATTAATCTGATCTAGCACCACAGCAGTGAGATACTGAAGCTGGTTTCTGTGCTCTTGGTTTCCAGAGGAGGAAGATAAAATGTAGTCAGAGATTTTACACCATGGAGTTTGCCCACAGATCAGCCATAATCTCACTAAATGACAGATCAGGCCCAAGGGGCTAAATGACCTACTCCTTTCCTATGTTCCGATGTACCCATATACAATGAGTTCGACAATAAATGACAATTGAAAACACTTTACAAAGCTTACTAAAAATGGAGAGGGAGAAATTAGAACAAAAAAGCAGTTTAGCAACATGGCTTTCAGGGTCAATGTTGAAGTTTCCCAGGGCAAATTCTTCCTGACTGGTGTGATGGTGCTACTCATTTAACAAGGTTAGGTTGTTGATTTTTTTTTCAGGAGATCGTAAAGACACAGGCTCCGAAATGTCAGGGGTTGATCTACTTGAAAAAGCTTTTAAGTTTTAAAAGAAATACCTGTACAATGAAAAGGGAGTGGCCAGTTCTCCCAGCTCAGCATTTCTCTGGTATGGTTTGGTTTGGGTTCAGAGCTGCTGGGCAGTCTGTTGTGAAGCTGCTGGATCCAAAGAAGCAGGTCCACATTGATCCTCCCTCTCTTGAACATCTCTCTCCTGTAAGACCCTGTGATTGATTTTACCTTATTTTTTGCCAACAGGTGTTTATGGGGATTGTTGCAAATATTTGGAGCAGCATTATTAGGTGGGGTTAGTCTGTTGGGGTTTTGGAGAGGTAAAGTTATTCTATATTCTGTTTTATTTTGTTTGTGTTTCATTCGCTAATCTTGCAAATAAATTCTGTTTTGTTTAAACAGTACTTTGACCAGTTGCATCACTCCTGGAATATCCACTGCACACCTGCAAAGTTAGGGGTCTGGCCTTGTGCCAGTGGAACAGCATGCAAACCAGTGATATGAATAGTTTTGTCAGAGATTTTCAACCAGTATGCTGCAAAATCCATGGGAGCAGCGCTGCTTTACGTTGCGGTATCTGATATACGCACAGACAAAGGTTAGGCACCTTCTCACAAACAGGACCAAGCGTGTTCTGAGAAGGAACTATGCATGCACAGTAAAAAGGCATGCAATTGAAACAGCGATTGAACTGGCTGTCTGGGCACAATTCCACCTCAGCACAAACTTTAAAGTGAATATTTTTGGATGTTTTGAGGATGCATTGGTGATCTGAATGTCAGGTTGAGGGGTGACCTTATAGAGTTTTATAAAATCATGAAAGGGTATAGATAAGGTGAATGGCATGTATATTTTCCCTAGGGTGGGGGATTTCAAAACAAGGGGCCATATTTTTAAGGTGAGCAGAGAAAGATTTTAAAATGACATGAGTGGTTCATGTGTGGATTGACCTTCCAGAGGATATGTGTGACCTTATAGAGGTTTACAAAATTATGAGGGGTATGGATAGGATAAATAGACAAAGTCTTTTCCCTGGGGTCGGGGAGTCCAGAATTAGAGGGCATGGTTTAAGGTGAGAGGGGAAAAATATAAAACGGACCTAAGGGGCAACTTTTTCACTCAGAGCGTGATATGGATATGGAATGAGCTGCCAGAGGAAGTGGTGGAGGCTGGTACAATCGCAACATTTAAAAGGCATTTGGATGGGTATGGGCCAGGTGCTGGCAGGTGGGACTAGATTAGGTTGGGATATCTGGTCAGCATGGACGGGTTGGACTGAATGTTCTGTTTCCATGCTGTACATCTCTATGACTCTATAAGGAGTAGATGCAGGTACAGTTCCAACATCTAAAAGACACTTAGTTAAGTACATGAATAAGAAATGTTTATTGGGGATATGGGCCAAGCATAGGCAGGTGGGACTAGTTTAGTTTGGGTTAACAGTAGACATGAATAGGTTGGACTGAAGGGTCTGTTTCCATGCTTTATGACTCAATGGTTCTCTGACTCGACTCCTCCAAATGTTAACTCTAAGAAGAAATGAAAAGTTTCTTCTCAAAACAGGTGACTCCTCTGCTAATTCAGTCAATGAAACATCTGAAAGCAAGAACTGTTCAGAGACAGTGCAATGAGAGCTATCTGGTCCTGGGATTTCCACGGACAAGAAGTGCTGTTTGCCCTTGCCTAAATGTCTCATCTGCAGAAAGAAGCTGGCAGACACTGTGATGGTACCAAGTAAGCTAACATTTACACATCAAACACCCATCTCTTGCAAATAAACATATTCAAAATTTCAAGAGCTTGAGAGAAGAGGAGGCAACATCTGATGGAGTGTGCGCAAGTGATGGATAAAACTCAAGAAGCTAGTTACCTGGTGGCTGAACATGTAGTAAAATCAAGTAAGTCTCATGCCTTTTCCAAACCCATTAGCATGCCTGCATGTAAAAATATTGTAGGTGTAAAGCTTGGGGCTGATGCTTCAGATCGATAAAATTCTACTCTCCGAAAACACAGTTAAACAGCAAATTGACAATATGTCAGCTAATATCGAAGTGATGATGCAAGAGAAGTTAGCTACTAGTCGCAAGTATCCTTCACACATTGATGAGATCATACTCTCAGCGGCTGGCCAACATTTAGTACATTGATGGGAACTCCATTCAGGAGAAATTCTATAAGAAGTTGCTCTGTCATGTACCCGGTGAACAAATATTTTGGTGTAACAGATACCTACTTGAGGGAAAACAAGCTTACATAGGCCATCTGTTACAGCGTCCATGATGGAGAAAGGCAAAGGATTTGTCAGTAAGGTGAAAGAGCAAAATCCTGACATCCAGATCACCCAATCATCTTCCATCTTGTAGCTGTTGCAGCCAAAACAATGCCATCAGAGTTAGTTGCAGTATGAGACCAAGCTGTGAAAATCATGAATTACATCAGGTCAGGACAATTGAAATCATGTTTGTTTACTATTTTCTGTGCAGAGATCAGGCCAAGCATTGGGAATTACTGTTACGCACTGAGGTGAAATGGTTTTTGCAGGAGAATGGTCTTTCCTGTGTTCATGAGCTCCAGACAGAACTAACGGAGATTTCAACAACACATGAACTACCTTATGGAGAGAGTTACTATTTAATGATTACTGGTGGGCTAAGATGTTATACCTCAATGACATTTTCAGCCATCTGAATGAGCTGAATACTAAAATGCAGGGCAAGAACAAGACAATCCTGATCACCACTGAAATACCTCAAGGTTTCAAGTCAGAAATTAGCCTTTGGCAAGAGACAGCAGCAGGGAGTTCACTTGAGATATCTCTCTCTAACCATATTGTCAGTGTATGAGGCAGCAGTCCAGATGCACAGCCACACATTCAAACATCTTAAAGAACTGCAAGAAAAGTTCAAATTCTACTTCCATTCAACAAATGTGGAAGACTAAGACTGGATACGTAATCTATTTAGTTCACTGTCTTCTGATCATAACGAAAGCTGATGTTAAAGAAAAAGAGGAACATCTCTATGACTCTATGAAGAGCTACAGATGAAGCTGAAGTTCAGAGAGGTGACTTTGTATGTCATTTGGCTGACTGCAGTATGTAAATATCTTATGATCTCTGACCATGTTATTGCTGTACTCTCTCCATCCCAACAACATATCTCTGAGAGTTAGTATTTTCAACATTGATGTTCATGAAAAAAAAGAGGGAGAACTTGACAATGGAGTAAGATTTGCAGGTGGCCCTCTCAGCAATTCCTCCTCCGACCAAAAGGTTCTGCACACACCAGTAGGCCCAGGTTTCCTGCTAACCCAGTAAATTGCAATTTTCTGTGTTGAGTTTTCCTCTGATCCATTTTCCAAGAATAGTTAGAATTGGGTGAGCAGATTTTGAAAGTGTATCTGTGCTTACAATGGAAGACAGTGGCATTTTGCTTATGATTTTTCTCCTAGTAACCATAGCAAGTGCAAGTAAGTGTGATGTTTTATGAGCAATCCATTCAGTTGAGAGACGTGGTTGTGCATTTCAATGAGACAAACAATACCATGTCATGAATTGCTGTGGAATTGTTTGCCTCACTGAAGTGCATCTTGATACTGAAAAGGTAAAGAACCGCTTGTCTAGGACATCATCTGTTAGGTATGATTCCTTGAGACTGACTATATCAGGTTGTTATTTAACTAGTTTGTGAGACAGCTATCCCAATTTTGGTACCAGCCCCCCAGAGGTTAGTAAGGAGGACCTTCTAGGGTCAGCAGTTTGCTGCTGAAGCCAGTAGTCCATTTAATTTTATTCCACATGTGAAACTTTTCCATGGTTTGATTCAGCTGAATGGCTTGCTGGGCAATTTCAGAAGCCAGTTAAGAGCCAATCATTTTGCTCTGGATTGGAGTCACATTTACACCAGATCACATAAGGATGGCATTTTTCTTTCCCTAATGGGCATGAGTCAACCAAATAGACTCTTACAACTATTGACAATGGGTTCAACTTAAAATTCTAGATGTTTTTAAAAATTCAAATTCCACCATCTGCCATGATGGGACTTGAACCCTGGCCACCAAATCATTATCTGGATGCTTCCTGGGTTAATGGTGACATTATCATTATATCATTACATTCCCCAGAATGTTCTAGAGCAGGGCACAGTTCCAAAATAAGGGGTCCCCTATTTCAGATGGAAAAGGTGTTCTGTTTGAGGAAGAATTTCTTCTCTCAAAGGGTTGTTTATTTGTTATAATCTGCTATTATACAGGAAGCTATGTCACTAAATACAGTATGTTCAAAGTTGAATTGGACAGATTTTTAACCTACAAGAGTTTTGGATGAGGGAGGGGGAGATGTATCAAAAAGTAGAATTAAGGCTATAAATCAAGGCAGCCATCATTTTATTGAATGGTGGAGCTGATATTGAATTTGACTAGAGAGGTCAAATGGCCTACACTTGCTTCTAATTCTTATGCTTGCAAATGTGAAAAATACACACTTCATCAAGAATCCATGCCTCCGATACTTTACACCAAGACAGGAGCAATGCCTTCAGGACAGGAGGAAATTGGTGCAGCAAATCAGGCAAGGAAAAAAATCATTTTAGACTAAGAAATGAACCTAGCTCACTTTAAATATCTAATTTATTTTGAAAAATGGTATCAATGACGAGATTCTCTTAAAGTGCTGGCATGTGTCAGGTTATTTGTCACATCAACTCAATGTACATACTCTGTCATTACAGAGTCATTCCATTTAACACATTCCTTTCTCCAAGTCAAGGAGATGTAAATTCTGCAACAGCAAGGAAAGGATAGCCCATGGGTATCTCAGTGATATGATATTTGTACAGGAAATAGTGTTTTTCAATCAACTCTGATGAAAAAACACAGTTTGCACAAACTTTGCAGTGCACTAGCATGCACGGACGACATTATTTTTCATTGGATTTGGAAAGAAACATTACTATTTATTTTGTGGAAGCAGGTAATTATACATAGAATAGACACCATTTTTAATTCTAGCTTTGGGATTGTATAAACAGGGTAACTGGAACAGTGACTAATAAAAGACTCAGCTTTCAGACAGCCCCAAACTACTGTCTGCACAGCAACTCGCTGTGTATTCAGTGCAGCTCAACACAGTCTAGAGTAACAACAGTTATGAAAGAAAGAGAGCTCACCAATTCCCTGGCTCAGGCTGGTACAAACCTCTGGGCACTAGGAAGATTAAACCAGCCGATCTGGAGTATTTACATAAAACTACCAGAGGGAGGCTTGACTTTAATCTGAAACACTTTTAACCTGCCAATGTGTACAGGGGCTTGATAAAGGTCACTAAGCCATTGCAGCACTTGCAATCCTTCACAGTACGACTAAAACTAAATCCTACTCAGAGGCAACAGCTACCTTAGCTTTTAAAAAAAATCACACACACAAATCTCAGAACTGACTTTTTTTTATATAAAGCTCACAGTAAAACATCAAGGGTACAGGAAAAACTGTACAATTGCATCAAACTGAAAGATAGCCATGCTTCAGATCAGTTTAAGATGGAGACATATTTGAAATGGATGAAAGTGAAAGGAAAAAGAACAAAAAATATAAGAGAGAGAAATAAAATTCTTGCATTAATATCGCATCATGGAACTTCAGAACATCTCAAAGTGCTTTACAGAGGTGCAGTCATGTTTTCAAAGTGGGAGCCAAGAAGGAGCCTGAAGTCAGCAATTTTGCTGTGTGTTAATCGAGATGAGAATGGAACAGGATTCTCATTCCTGATTGTTCCATATTAACAGCAGCTGGAGACTACATGAGAGTGGTTTTGAATGAGGAGAGAATCACACCCATCTGAAATGTCTGCCGTGGTAGATACCCCTCCTGATGGTCACAAGCCTCAGCACACAAAGGCAACCCACTGTGGAACCATAGTTCAAGAAAGAACGGAACCAAATTTGCAACAAAAAAGGAGGCTGTGTATACCGCTGCAAAATTGATAATTCACTCACGCCCAAGTACTGTATGATTCATGTGCATCTCAGGGTCAATCCTGTATGTGTAGAGTACATGCTAGGTTAAGAGGAACAAATCGTTCACACTTTGTACTATCTAACATACGTCTTGTTGCCAACCACCTGACAAATACATTACAGTTTAGGTAAATTGTATCCCCAGTGGAGGACTGCAAACGGCTGAATTGTTTATGGGTCAATAGAAATCTAGAATGAAATTGCTTAACATCTCTTCACCAACTGAGAGGCTTATCTTTGCTACAAACCTCACATTTTCTTTTTTCTTGTGTGTGTTAAAATTCATTTAATCCTAGTTGGGTTGATTCTAGACATATTCTTCAGCATGAGCAAAAGAGAATTACCTCATTCATCATGTGAATAAAAAAAAACCCAAACTAATGTATTATTCCCTGTGACGGGATGGTCAGGCACCATGAAGGGCGTTAAAAAAAACAGGAAAATGTCAAGGAAATGTTAAATTAAAAACAAAACTGCAAACCATGAAAAAAAGGTAGGTCCTGTATGGCCTAAGCATTTCATAAATAGGCCTGACATTTGAACCTGGAAGCAGCTGCTGTGTGACCAGCAGCCTGTCTGCCGTGTGCTGGTACAATGAGGTTAGTTCCTGTGTGCCCTGAATCACAAGCAGCTGTTAGTCATTTTGATTCAGCCAAAGGGATAACCCTGTCTGCCTCTACATTCACCTGTGGCAGCCAATCTATTCTCCTGAGTGGTTGCAAGTAACCTGCCCTCCAGAACAGAATACAATATCGCTTTTTCTAATCATTTGGACATCCCAATATTTAAACCCTAATCTCGGGCATATACAGATACTTTCACTATCCATCACCCTCAAAACAAAACTCAACCAAACATACATGTCCAGTACATTTTCTTTCAGCTTTGATCTCAAATAATTATACATTTCTTTAATGGCGTGTGTAAGTCTGTGAGGGGTGAAAAGGAGAGACTTAACTCATCAGTTTCAATCGGGTTCAGTGGAATTGGCCTCACCTAGTCAGGTTAAAGCACAGTCTGGCTGTCTGCATTGTGACATAGCCGAGTACAATGTAAGCTTCTGGATTAATGTACCCTCTCCAGAGTTGTTAAAATGTCACTTTTCAAAAGGGTGTAGTTGTGATTTCTTTTGGAATGTGGGTGTCACTAGCTGACTAGCATTTCCTGCCCATAGCTAACTGCCCATCAGAAGCTATCTCCGTGAACCATTGTAATCCACTTGCTGCAGATAGAGAAAAGACCAAGAGTTCAACCCAGTGATACTGAAGGAACAGCAATATATTTCCAAGTCAGGGTGGTGTGTGCCTTAGAGGGAAAGTTGCAGGTGGTAGCGTTCCCAAGTATCTCCTGCCCTCGATTTTCAAGATAACAATAGTCTGGGTTTGGAAGGTGCTGTCTAAGGAGCCTTGGCAAATATCTGCAGTGCATCTTGTGGGTGATACACACTGCTGCTACTGAGTGTCAATGATGGAGAGTGTGAAGTTTTGTGGATGTTGTATCAATCAAGTAGGCTGCTTTGTCCTGGATGGTTTTAAGTTTCTTCAGCATTGTTGGAGCTTCATGCATTCATGCAAGTTAGGTGTATCCATCACATTCCTGACTTGTGCCTTGTAGATAGTGAAAAAGCTTTGGACAGTCAGGAGATGAGTTACTTGTTGCAGAATTCCTCGCCACTGATATTATATGACTAGTTCTCCCTGCTATAGGAAAGATGTTGTTAAACTTGAAAGGGTTCAGAAAATATTTACAAGGATGCTGCCAGGGTTGGAGGGTTTGAGCTACAGGGAGGGACTGAATAGACTGGGGCAATTTTCCTAAAGAGGGGTGGCCTTATAAAAGTTTATAAAATCATGAGGGGCATGGATAAGATGAATAGTCAAGGTATTTTCCCCAGGGTAGTCCATAACCAGAGGGCATAGATTTAGGTTGAGAGGGGAAAGATTTAAAAATGAACTAAGGAACATCTTTTTCATACAGAGAGTGGTGTGTGTGGGGAAATGAGCTGCCAGAGGAAGTGGAGGAGGTTGGTACAGTTACAACATTTAAAAGACATCTGGATGGATACATGATTAGGAAGGACTCAAAGACATACGGGCTAAATGCGGGTGAATGGGACTAAATTATTTCAGAATATCTGGTTGGAATGGAAAAGTTGGACTGAAGGATCTGTTTCCATACTCTACATCTCTGGGACTCTATAATTCCTGAGAAATAACTCTGCATTTCCATCTTAAATGAGAGTTCCCATATTTTTAAACAATGGCCCTTGTTGTAGTCTTTCACACAAGAGGAAACAGCTTATCAGCGTCCACCCTACAACATCCCCTTAGGGTCTTTCAAGCTTTAATAAAAGCACCTAATATTCCTCCAAATGGATGCAGGGCCAGTCTGTCTAATCTTTTGCTATAAGACAACCCCACAATCTTTCATGTCAGTCGATCAAGGAAAAGGGATATAAGTGAGAGAAGATTTTTAACTAAAAGTGAAGAGATGAACGATGAACAAGTGTTTTAGCTTGAGTAAGGAACATAACGCCATGGAGTTGAGTGCTTATCATGCTATATGAAACAAGGAGACAGAATAGAAAAGAACAAAAAGAGTATATTCTGTGCTATTCGTTGAATGACTTGATAGGTAAGATCTGATCTCTGTGGAACTGTAAATTACCACCTTAACATTGTAATATATTGATCTCTGCTGTGGTATACAAAATAAAATTGCTACAATAGATTGGTGTCAGAAAAATAATCTTTACATTAGTTATAAAAATATTCAATATGCAGTACTTGGGATAAAGCTTACTCGACCGGCAATCAAAGACTATCTATCGGGTAATGAGAGTCTGCTGAAATTAGAATTGAAAGGGACTTAAGTGTTTGGTATAGTATGAAAGGAAAAGAATTGTCCATTTCCATGCTACTTTTCTCATTTCAAACACTTCACAGATGATTAACTTGTCTCTTAAACTGCAAATATGATGACCCTGTTTTATGTGACCACTGAAGAATTAATATTGTCTTGAACACTCCAGACTTTTAGGGTTACAGAATTTCTATGTCTGCCTTGACGACAGGAACTTTAATACCGCAACATTTGTTCATTGCTGCACTGGATTGTCAACGATGATATTTTGCTCAGGTCGTGTAGCTGTTCACATTCAAAATTTCCCGATTGAGATTGACAGTACTACTGTCAAATTAAAATAGTACAGGGCTTATAGCATATTCCAGGATGCAGCCTTCATCTGAAATTTTGTCTGCATTTTCATCCTTATTGATAAAAATTTATTATCTTCAACATTGTGAAAAGATGTACCTCCCACTCTTGAAGTCCTTGTACTTAAGAGTTAAATGTCCAACCATTGGGACTGTGGTTCTATCAGAAAAGATTGATCAGGTTCAGACTGTCTCTGGAAAAGAGGAGTGTCACAGATAAGAGGGAGAGCTGAATTGAATTATCTGTACTGTTGGTCTCTTCTGCTTATTGTAGGGGTTTTTATTTGAAATGCTCTTATTTTCCCTTTTTAAAAAGTAGGCAGTGGTGTATTTCCCCAAACCTTGTGTGAGAAGTCTAATTAAAGCCCACAGATTAGTTAGGGCTAAACAAAAGTAGGTTTTTTTTATTACTGCTACATCTTCACCAATAATTCAACAGTGTCTGAGCTACCGCAAGAAACCCTTCTGTGCGCCATCAACTAAAAGAATATTAAACAAATATTGTCTTACTCCGGTGTCTAATTCACATGGACTAATTCCGACATCTTTGATTTTAAGCCATTTAAAAACCACTCCTTTCTTCTTTCTCTTTTCTTGCAAAGCAAGTTGCCAGCATCTGGGGAGCGAGGTGTCCCTACAATGGTGGGGGAGTGGTCAGGGGTGTGGTAAAGGGGTTGTCAAGGTCAGCAACAGTGTTGGCCTGTGAGGTGGGGGGAGTTCAGGGCCTGCGGGGAAGGGGAGATGTCAGGGCTGGCACTGATGGGGGGAGGTGTGTCAGAGCTGGTGGGTAAGAGGTGTCTTATGGCCCAACTGACGAGTGTCAAAAACTCTAGCACTGGAAAAACCCATCCACTCAGGCTGCATTCGAGGAGCAGGAGAGTTGACATTTTGAACATAAGCTCTTCATCAGGTAAGATGAAAAGCTTATGCTTGAAATGTCGACTCTCCTGCTCCCCGGATTATCCAGCGCCACAGTTTTGACTCTGATCTCCAGCATCTGCAGTCGTCATTTTCTCCAAGGGGAGTGACAAGGTTGGCATTCAGAGAGGTGTGGATGAGGAGGGTGTTGGGGTGTGGACAGATGGGATTTCAGGATCAGTATTTGTGGAGTGCATCAGAGTCAGTGGCTGGTAGGTTGGGTGCCGAATCCTGGCACTCATGCAGGCTTTTCTTTTATTTGAGGGGGAGAGGTTGCTGTGAGGGCCAGCAGAGAGTCGGATTCAACAGAATTGGTCTGGCATCCCAAGATGGGGTTAGTGTCACATTGTATCCATTTGCAGCAGATGTGTAGTTGAGGGTTTGTGCATTGTGAGTTGGGGGATCAGCTTAATAGTTAAGAGGGAACTAAACAAGGCAGCTAGGTTTTTAAACATCTATCCTTTTCTGGGTAACTATTAATTTAACAGAAACAGAATCCTCACAGAACCCTCTGAATTCTCTGACATTAGGATTTTACTCTTTCTGCCGCACTCCCCCCCCCCCCCCCCCTCCAACCCACCCCCCCACCCCACCAAAGAGAGTCCCAGATTCAAGGAATTGCCCATCAGAATCTTCAATTTCTCAGACAAATCCCACAGAGTCTGCTGTGTCTGGAATTCCACAGGGTCCTGAGGCATAATGCTGATTCTGCCCTGCTCCAATAACTATCTGGCCATTGTAACACCTAGGACAATGAATCATGATTGTAATAAGTTGAGATTCTGTGTAAATGGATTGATTGAATGTAAAGTTGCTCCAGGCATTTTTAGTTATCTATGATAGGCATTCAACTGTCACCTTTCCAGTAGAGACCAATCAGATCTCCAAACCACAAAACAGATGATTTGAGGCTACTTATCTGAAATTACTTAATGCAGGCCATTTGAAAAATATCTGCATCTTCGATCCCATTCATCCAGAGGAAGTGCAAACAATGACTAATTTGTTTGATAGGAAACAGTAAAGTGAGGAATTTGATGAATGGTAAGGTGGGACCAGGGTTGGGGCCTCCAGTACTCAGTGTGCTCTCAAACCTCCCTAGGTCATAATGACTGTCATAAAGATCTGAATGTCAGGTCTTTCCGCACAGCGGGAGAAGGGAAATATCTCAGGATGTACTTCCAATCAAAACACAAATAACAGTGCTTCCAAAGCAAAAGAACTACTTGCTTTTGACGGCGCTTGAAGAACAAAGAAAGAAGGTCAGAATTAGCAAGAATCACCATATTGGCTGGAATGAAAATAGCAATAGCTCAACAATTCCATTACAGCCCCTCTGATTGAATACCACATCCTCTTTTATTAAAACAATGACAAAGTCTTCCTACATTGTTTCTTTCAAACTTGGCTACAGACTAATTAAGGCCTTACTAGCTCTATAACTGACAGAGAATGGAAGTCATGGCTGCCAAAGAAAAATGCATGGCTACCAAAAAAGCAGCTGTTAATAACCATGATACTGTGATCACCGTCAGCCACATAAAGAACATATGGACTCCTTGCTGTCAATATGATGTTCATCCAAGGCTCTTCACTCTTTCTGCTGTCTCAGGCTGTGCAAATTGGACCTAAAAATGCAACAGCCAATTGATTATTGCTCCAAATGCCTCAGTGCTTTTAAATTAAAACATGATCATAGTAGAACACACACCCTGGAGGATCAGAATTTGGTTTAAAAGTCAAGATCAAGGTGGAGCTCTTTTTATAAGTAATTTTCAATTACAGAATAATCTGTAATCAGCTTAGCCTCTTCTTGACAGAGCACAGCTATTGCAATTGGTTTGAAGTGGATTAATAAAAAGAATAACATCTACATCCACTAGCAACATAAAGAAAACATGAATGTTGGAAATGGAAATAAAATCAGTTCAACCAATATATACCTAAGCTAGCATTTCAAATGGAAGAAATTCGGAGCTGAGGCACATTTAGATATAATTACTTTATAGAGAGTGTTCTGATTATGTTGAACTGAATTCCTGGAGGAGCAATGAGAGTGGAATGTGTCAACAAATTCAGGGAGGAATTGTCAAGGGTGAATATTGTGTGCAATTCTGGTCTCCTTGCTATAAGAAGGATATTGTGAAAAGACTTACAAGGATGTTGCAAGGGTTGGAGGGTTTGAGCTCTAGGGAGAGGCTGTGAATAGGCTAGGGCCTATTTCCCTGGAGTGTTGGAGGCTGAGGAGTGACCTTATAGAAGTTTATAAATCATGAGGGGCATGGATAGGCTAAACAGACAAGTTCTTTTCCCTGCATTGGGGGAGTCCAGAACTAGAGGGCATAGGTTTAGGGTGAGAAGGGAAAGATTTAAAAGAGACCTAAGGGGCAACATTTTTCTGCGAAGGGTTGTGCGTGTATGGAATGAGGTGCCAGAGGATGTGGTGGAGGCTGGAACAATTACAACATTTAAAAGGCATCTGAATGGGTATATGAGTAGGGAAGGGTTTAGAGGGATATGGGCCAAGTGCTCGCAAATGGGACTAAGTTAATTTAGGATATCTGGTCATCATGGACAAGTTGGACCGAAGGGTCTGTTTCCATGCTATACATCTCTATGACTCTAAGGAAGGAAGATCAGAGATGAAATAGGATGTATTTTATGGAGTCTGAGACCAATCTAGCAAGCACCAATCCATTCCAGTCCCATTAATAGTGATATTTTGGTCATTAATGTAATTCAAGAGCAGTGGAGGGCAGTTTGATCAGCTTGATATTAATGCTGGTTACAAAGCCAAACTGTACCACAACGAAGCAAGCTATTGTCCAATATCTCACTTCGAGATGAGGAATGAGCATTGGACATTCTCAAGAGTTAAAACTAACAACCCAAACATGATGTGCACAAAAACGTTGTAATTTTTTTAAAAAGACTTCAATAAATGAGCTAATATCATTGAGATAATAACTCCCCTCAGGGTATCTGCTTAAAGGAACAAAAACAACTGATATCTATGCCTTCAACAGAATAAAATTTCCTAAGGCACTTCACAGGAGCATCATAAGGCATAAATGACTAACTGGCCACGTAAGGCAAAAAATTAGAGCCACTGGTCAAAAGCTTATACAAAAATGTAGATGCTAAGAAGAAGGGGAATGTGGTTTTGGGAGGGAAATCCAGAGTTTAGGGCCAAGGCAACTGAAGGCACAGCCACCAATTGGCTTCTGTGCCATAGTGATCCTCTCAGCTGATTTTTCATATTCCCAGGATATCAGCATCACTGGCTGAGCCAGCATTTATTACATATCCCAAAATGGCCATAAGATGATGATGTTGAGCTGCCTTTTTTAACCACTGAAGGGCCTAGGTATTATAGGAACATCCACAATACAGTTACAAAGGAGGTTCCAGCAACAATGAAGGAACAGCTATTCTTCGTCAGGATAGGAATTTGCAGTTGATGGTGTTCCCAGGCATCTGCTGCCCTTATCCTTCAAAGCTGTCAAGTTTGCAGGTTAAGAAATGCTGTTGCAAGAGCCTTGGTGAGTTATTGCACATGCTGCCACAATGCGTTGATGCTGGAGAAAAGTTAATGTTGAAGCTGTTAGAATGACATGCCAGTGAAGCAAGCTGCTTTGCCTTGGATGATGTTGAGCTCTTTCAGTGTTTTTGATGCTGTATCCATCTAGGCAAGTGGATAACACTCCATGGACATATTTTCAGGAGATAGGGAATGAATTATCTGTCACCAATTTCCTAGACTCTGACCTCTCTCGTAGCTGCAATGTTTACATGGCTGGTCAAGTTCAATTTCTGGTGAATGGAGGTCGATAATAAGGGAATTCAGTTACTCATCTCCCTTCTGGGGTTCAGCTCTTTTGTCCACATTTGAACCAAGGCTGAAGTGGGTTCAGGAGTGAGATGGCACAGGTGAAACCCCATTCAAGCATCGACAAGCAGATTATTACTGAGCAATTGCCATTCAATGGCACTGTCGACCAACCCCTTCCATCATTCTGTTGATAATTGAGTGTAAATAATAAGACAATAAATGGCCAGGTTGAAGTCATTCTGCTTTATGCAGATATGATATCTCAACCATTTTTCATATTGATGTGAAAATGCCAGTGTTGTAACTAGTGGAACAACCTGGCTCGGGATTCAACTAATTCTGCCAAGGTCTTCAGTGCTATTGCCTTTATGTCATCAGAGCACAAAGACTTTCTAATATTCAGTGTGTTCAGCCATTTCTTGATTTCATGTGAAGTTAATCAAATTGGCTGGATACTGGCACCTGTAATGCTGGAGACTCTGAAGAAAGCTGAGATGGATCATGTACTTGATACTTCTGGTTGAAGGTTGTTACAAATATTTCAGCCTTGTCTTTTGCACGGATGTGCTGGGCACCCTATCATTGAAGTGAGAATATTTGTGAAGTGTCCTCCTCCTGCTGGTTGTTTACTTGTCCACCACTGTTGATTGCTGATCATGACTGGACCTGGAACCTGAATATGATCCTTCAGTTGTGGAATTTCTTACCTCTGTCTGTTACTTGCTGATTCTGGTGTTTGGCATGCAAGTAGGCATGTGCTGTAGGTACATAAGATCGACACTTCATTTAATGTATATGTTGTGCTGCATGTACCCGTACTTTGCATTGAATCAGGTTCCTCTCTCGGCTTAGTGATCATGGTAGATTGGGAGATATACTAGGCCATGAGGTTAGATTGTGGTTGAATATAATTTTGCTGCTGCTGGTGATGGCCAACATTGCTAATGGATGCGCAAAGTTGAGGTGATCTTTTTTCAAAACTTATCCCATTTAGTTAAAAATCACACAACACCAGGTTATAGTCCAACCGGTTTAATTGGAAGCACACTAGCTTTCGGAACGCCGCTCCTTCATCAGGTGATTGTGGAGGACACAATTCTAAGGCACAGAATTTACAGCAAAAATTTACAGTGTGATGTAACTGAGATTATACATTGAAAAAACCTTGATTGTCTGTTCAGTCTTTCATCGAACATTAGAATTGTGCCTTAGAATTGTGCCTTCCACAATCACCTGATGAAGGAGCCGCGCTCCGAAAGCTAGTGCTTCCAATTAAACCTATTGGACTATAACCTGTTGAATGATTTTTAACTTTGTACACTCCAGTCCAACACCGGCATCGCCAAATCATATCCCATTTAGCACTGTGAAAACAATAGTTACCAATTGAGGGTATTCTCAATTTGAGGACAGATTTCATCTTCACAGGACTATGCAGTGGTCGCTTTTTCCATTAGCATAACAATCTAATAACAATTCTGTGATTCTGTGACTGGCAACCATTGAACCATTGTCAATGATTGTAAAATCCATCTAGTTCACTCATGCCCCACTAGGGAAAGAAATGCGCTGCTCTTACCTGGTCTGGTCTATGTGTCACCACAGACCCACAGCGATGTGATTGTTTCTTAACTGTCCTACAGGCACTCAGTTCGAGGGGAACTAAGAAAGCTTAACAAATGCTGGCCTTGCCAGTGCTGCCCACATCACACATAAGAATTAATTAAGTATTTTATCCATTTCAGCAGAAGTCAACATATTCAAGAGAATGAGGAAAGAAACAGTGGCAGAAATAAAACAAGTTTTGTAACACAACTGTAAGAGTTCCTCATGTAGGTTTGTTTGCTTTTAATTGTTTCCTACTGTTCAAAACATTTTCTATGGCTTTGGACATAAACACCAGCATATTATTTTGTTCCACCAGTGTTTGTGCACATGCCACCTGTGAGAAAACTCATTAGCAGCATAAATTAGTTTGGCTGACATACTGCAGAGAGGGCAAACATTTAATGTAGAAGCTATAATTGAGAAGGTAGATCAAGGGAGGAATCTAGACAGAAAACAGGGAGCATTTTATGGAGCCTGTAACTGTGGGAAACATGGCCTACAGGGTCACTGAGTTAGGCAGGATGCAAAATTGCCATTTCCTTACTTTCCAGGTTAAGAGGTTGAGACAAGTTAGCAGAATGTTTGTGGTGCGCTAAATCTCATGCTGTGATGGGTTTTGTACATTTATATTCTATGAATATTAATTACAATAAAATTTTACTACAAAGTCCTACCTTCACAATAAAGTCAATCCCTGGATGCTGCCTGACTTGCTGTGTTTTTCCAGCATCACTCTAATCTTGACTCGAGCACACAAGCATCTCCTTGTGCCCATTTCATGTTGTTTAAAAGCAGCTGCTGACTTTGTGCTATTCTGTGTTTAGTAAACTTTCTTGTTGAACTCTACAGCACATAGGAGGGAAGGAGGAGAATACCAGATTGCACTGAAGTTTGGATTTGCAAGGGTGAATCTGTGGAGGGGAGTGAAGTTGAGGTGTGGGGTCAGGGTATGGAATAGGGATCCAAAGGTCTGACGGTGGAGTCTGAGACATAAAAGGAGTGTCAGAGGGAAGGGTCTAGAGTTTGGGGTGTGGTGGAAACTTGTGGGGTCAGTCACAGTAAGGAAATTAGAGACTGAAAGAGCAAGGTGGATTCATCTCAGAGTTTTGGCTCATAGAGTTGTTACAGGACTTTGAGTACACTTAGAACATTTCAATTCCCTCCACTGACAATGTTCACAAAAACATCCTCGTGATTGGGAGATTCAACTGAGCTTGAAAAGTTCAGCTATGTCCCACAGAATGGTGAATACAATGCTGCACATTGACATAAACATTCAATAAAGAAAAACCACAGAAACAAAACATTGCTCTTTTCACTATAAAGGAAATACTCATTGTAATTTTAATCACAGGCCAGGCGAGTTATGCCAGCACATCTAGCTCTCTAACTAAGGTAGTGTCAATAAGTAACGATGATGCAAAATTAAACCAGTATAATGTACTTTAGTAAAATTTACATTTAAGGAACAAACTGTGTCATCTTGTCAGAGGTCCGTCATTCCTGATAGCATTCTGACATTGTACACTGTACATCCTCTTCAACTGATAAGCATCTTTCCCAAAAGATAGTGCCTAGAATTAAACACAGTGGCCTGAAATTTTTGGGTTCTGCCCTGTAGGCAAGAAGAGAGATAGGAACTCATAAATCCCAGTGTAAGCTGTTGTGTTTTTTTCTTATTTTCAATCTTCCTCAGAAAATAGTCGAGACTGGGTCATTGAATCAACTTGGAGCTGGGTCACATAGAATTTTGATCATGAAAGGAGTTAAGGGTTATTGGACAGGCAGACAGGAAAGTGGGGATAAAACCACAGTCAGAAAGCAATGATCTTATCAAATGGCAAAGATGGCTTACCGGACCAAATGGCCTAATTCTGCTCTCAAGTCTTTGCTCTTGTTCTCTTAGTAAGTCTTATGTTAATGTCAATGGAGTTTAACAGGAAAGTTTTTGACATGTTGCAGAGTCTCCCTGTTTGACAAGGAGGCTTTATATAGCCCACTTGTACCTGCTACTGTTAGTCGGTCAATGGCTGGTTTCCCCACCGAGAAGCTTCCCTCACTTTGTGGTCTTGTGTGTTCCAGGTACATGCAGTCACCATCTTAAATTTTAACGGCAATCACATGGGAAAAAGACAGAAGGAAGAATACAGCATACTTCCAGTTGCATCAGGACCAGCATATAACTAATAAAATTCTGCCTACTTTCTCTTATCTGTTTCCAAGGCAAATTTATGTTTTGTACATTTTCATTCTTTCTAAGGCTTAGGAATAACCTGTTGTTCCACCACCACACTTTGAATCTGAAGACTCTTTTCACAGTTTCTTAGGTTCTATTGCAATATTGTAATTCACATCTCATGAAGTACAGTGATTATCGGAGATGTAAAGGAAACGAGTCAGGAGTGAGAATCCTTTACAGATCCCTTCCTGTTCCTAGTTCAAGGAGACAAGCTGAAACCACTAGAGTCCAGGAACACAAACTGAGAATTTACAGTATGCATGGCTTAAGGACACAGATGTTGCTGAGAAACAAAAAGCTCAATGAAGTCTGTGTCCTGACTTCCAATAACCCCACAATTCACCAAGCTGACAGGAAGCGCACAGGAGCACTGTGACTTGATTCTGTCATTAATCCTACCCTCTTTTCCTAAGGAGGATAATTTGACATTTACTTGGTTGATTATCTACAAAGGTCAAGCTGGTAAATGCAATGAGGGAGATTAAAACGGAAGTAATTTACCCTTTCAAATTGTTTTACTCCATGGGTGACATTCAACGCATTCTACCAAGAACTCTACCTAAATTCACTGATGAAAACTTCTAGAAATTCATCAGAAGCCAACAATGTCTAACCAACCTCAGGATATACTCTATTTATTCTTGACCCGATGCTACCTGTGTAGCTTTGACTGTCCTCCCACTGCGACCAATGGAAGAATGAAAACAAACAAGCATGTGAGGGATACTCCTGGCAGGGTTCAGAGAGGCAGCTTTTGCAGTGTGTGGCACTCTGCTGCAGCTCATTAATATGTTAACATTAGGCTCCCAATCCCAAAATTAACAGTTATCACATGAGTTTTTCTGTGTGAGAGCTATCCAGTGGTGCTTGCACTGGAGACCAGAGCTGCCAGCTACAGAAATTAAGTTCCTCTTCCAGAGATCTGTGTAGGCCAGGAAAAGCAGAAGGGCTTTAGCCTACCTCCCACTTAGTCTCTGTCCTTTTCTACTGTGATCGCTGTCCTCCGCCCACATTGTGGACTTTTGTAACTACTGTTTAGTTTCTCATTCAAATAAATGTTATTTGTCGAGCAACAGAGTTGATAATTACAAATAATGAGCTTTTTGATGTTTACATAATTGCTATTCACTTAACAGAATGCTCACTCCCCAGTTCTGGTTTTCAGTTGAATAAATGGAAACATTGAATTTTAACTATTTGAAAGTACACTTTGTGAGCACTTAAACAAGGCCAAGGGTAACCAATTCCTTTTTCTAAGGTAGAGGGTAATACATAGGACATGAACTATCTAATTATGCACTTCTGCAAAAACATCTCTACTGCAAAGAAAGCCCTTACTAAATGGCATCAGCTTCTGCCAATTAATGTTAAAGAGTATTATTAAGCAACCAAGATTGGCTGATACTCTTGCGTTCAGAAATACACCCTCACAAAATCAACAACAAATAACATGACATGCTGTCTCACACACATACATAGGGAATATTTTGACAATAAACTCACCCTAAAAAGCAGCTTTTAAGCCCCTTGCACCTTCAGAACTCCACGAAATCAGGTTCTTGTTTGATCTCCTTCTTCACTTGAATAAAGAAATTGTATCATATTGCACCTTTCCTGATCTCAAGATGTTCAAAATCACTTTAATGGACTATGGTTGCTCATGACATGCAGTCATAGTAACGCACAGCTGCTCATTCATACACACTAAGGTCCTGTGAACAGCAGTATGTAAAATGGCCAAATAATCAGCCTTTTAGTGATGCGGTCCAGCTATTGACGACATCATAGAATCAGAGAATCACTTCACTGTGGAAGCAGGCCATTTGGTCCATCAAGTCCACATTGAACCATCCCCCCTTCCACCCCCATCCTGTAATCCCGCATTTCCCATGGCTAACCCACCTAGCCTGCACATCCTTGACACATGGACAATTTAGCATGGCTGATCCACCCTAATCTACACATCTTTGGACTGGAAGAGTTTGTATTCCTCAACACTATTGGTTACCACTGAGCAACAGTCTGGGGTCTCGTGATATAGTAGTAGTATTTCTACCCTTAGACAAGGAGGTCTGGGTTCAAGTCCTACCTGCCATTGAAATGTGTCACATCATGTCTGAACATGTTAATTAAAAATACTTTTTGAACAGCAATTTCTACATGGATGGAACAAATTAAAACAAGTGTAACCCTACTCTCACTTGCACAGGGGAAAAAAACATAATTTCATGACACCACTAATAATCTAAATCCTCATCATATTCAGCCATACAGACAAACACAGTAGATTGTTCAGCCTGTCCGGAGAATGTTACAAAAATGTCACAATAAATTCCTAATCTTGTATGTACATGGTGGCATAAGATATAAAATGGACTTTTGATTTTTAAATGTTATCATCTGACTTAATATCTAGGAGTTTCATGGACTGAAATGGTCTTAAAAAGGGAGAATTAGAATAGCCACAGGCATCACCCAACAAGTAACCAAGATTCAGGGTAACCACCCTGGATTAAAAAAAGGTCAGCAGAGCTGAAATTAACATTTGATTCAAAAACAATTAAACCAGCCACTAACCCTGCCCCTCCCTACAGAGGGGAATGAATCTTCATCTCTTATTTTGATTTACACCTTTATGAGAATGTTCATATGTTGAAGATGGAATGTCACCTCCAATCAAAAAGCTTAAAGACATAACTTCTGCAGACAATACACAAACAAGCTAGAAAGATTTTAGAGACCATCATTCAGGATGAGATTGCAGAGGACATGGAACTGCATGGTAAAATAGGATTGAACTAGTACGGCTTCATCAAGCGAAGGTCATACCTTAGAAATCTGTTCAAATTCTTTGAGGCGGTAACGAGCAATTTAGACAAAGGACAGCCAGTGGATGTGATTTATTTGGATTTCCAGAAGGCCTTGGACACGGTACCGCACAGGAGGCTGCTAAATAGGTTATTAGTCGGGGGTTAGAGGAATGGGGCTGGGTGGATTTCTCTTCGGAGGGTCGGTCTAGACTTGTTGGGCCGAAGGGTCTGTTTCCACACTGTAGGGATTCTAATTCTAATTCTAACTTTTAACAAAAAAGCTCGTGACATTTGGGGCAAGGTGTGGTGTGGCATGGATACAGGATTGGCTGGCAGGCAGAAAGCAGAGAGTAGGGATAAAGGGGTCTTTTTTTAGAATGGCAGCTGATGACTAGTGGAGATCTGTAGGGGTCCATATTAGAACCACAACTCTTAACAATTTTAATGAAGGAACTGAGGACATTGTTGCTAAATTTGCAGATGACACAAAGATAGTTGGAGGTAGTGTTGAGGAAGCAGGAAGGCTGCAGAAGGACTTGGACAGGCAAGGAGAATGGGCAATGTGACAGATAGAATATATGTGGGAAAGTGTGAGGATATATAGGTAGATATACAGGTAAATAGGATAGTGAAGAAGGCATTTGGTATGCTTTCCTTTTGCGGTCAGAGTATTGAGTACAGAAGTTGGGAGGTCATGTTGGGGCTATACAGGACATTGGTTAGGCCACTGTTGCAACATTGCGTGCAATTCTGGTCTCCTTCCTATCGGAAAGATGTTGTGAAACTTGAAAGGGTTCAGAAAAGATTTACAAGGATGTTGCCAGAGTTGGAGGATTTGAGCTATAGGGAGAGGCTGAAAGTGCTGGGGCTGTTTTCCCTGGAGCGTTGGAGGCTAAGGGGTGACCTTATAGAGGTTTACAAAATTATGAGGGGCATGGATAGGGTAAATAGACAAAGTATTGTCTCTGGGATGGGTGAGTCCAGAACTAGAGGGCATAGGTTTAGGGTGAGAGGGGAAAGATATAAAAGAGACCTAAGAGGCAACTTTTTCATGCAGAGGGTGGTGCGTGTCTGGAATGAGCTGCCAGAGGAAGTGGTGGAGGCTGGTACAATTGCAACATTTAAAAGGCATTTGGATGGATATATGAATAGGAAGGATTTGGAGGGATATGGGCCGGGTGCTGGCAGGTGGGACTAGATTGGGTTGGGATATCTGGTCGGTATGGACTCTTTGGACTGAAGGATCTGTTTCCGTTCCGTACATCTCTATGACTCTATATGCACTTTGGTAGGAAGAATAAAGACTTTTTTTCACAGAGGGAAAGACATCAGAAGTCTGAAGCAGAAAGGCACTTGAGGGTCCTAGTACAGGATTCTCCTCGGGTTAATATGCAGGCTCAGTTGGCAGTTAGGAAGGCAAATACAATGTTAGCATTCATTTCAAGAGGACTAAAAGATAAAAGCAGAAATGAATTGCTGACGCTGTGTTAGTCTCTGGTCAGACTGCAGGGTCCAGAGTAGGTTCAAGTGGAGGATGACTTTTGGTCTGTACTTAATGGAGTTGAGAAGAATTAGGAGGGATCTGATTGAAATCTACAGAACACTCAGAGGTCTGGATAAAGTAGATGTGGAGAGAATGTTTCCACTAGTAGGTGAGACTAGGACCCATGGGCACAGCCTCGGAGTGAAGGGACAATCTTTTAGAATTAAATTGAGGAGGAATTTCTTCAGCCAGTGGATGGTGAATATGTGGAACTCATTGCTGCAAAGGGTGTCGAGGCCAAGTCATTGAGTTTATTTAAGACAGATATAGATAGGTTCTTGATTGGTTAAAGAATCCAGGGTTATGGGGATAAGGCAGGAGAATGGGGTCAAGAAAAACATCAGCCATGATCAAATCGTGGTGCAAACTTGATGGGCTGAATGGCCTAATTCTACTCCTATATTTTATAGTCTCCTGGTCTGTGGCAGAGAGGGAAATAGAATCGATTAGAATAGAACCCCAAGTGTGGAAACAAGCTATTCAGTCCAACAAGTCCACAGAAACCCTCCAAAGATCATCCCACCCCAGACCATCCCCCTATCCTATAACCCTGCATCTCCCATGGCTAACCTACACATCCCTGAATACTATGGGCAATTTAGCACAGCAAATCCACCTAACTTACATATCTTTGGACTGTGAAGGAAACCAGAGCACCAAGTGAAAACCCATGCAGACATGAGGAGAACATGTAAACTCCACACACACACAAGGCTGGACGAGATGAAGGATACAGCACCAAACACAGGCTGAGTACTTTCTCTTTTTTTCAAGATTAAAATGTGTTCTGTGGCAATACTAATTGGAAAGAAATATAAGGGCACTAATAATTCAGAGCACAACTGCAACATTCTCTACTGCTGACAGTCCTAGAAATCAACTAACCAACTGTGGTCTCAGGTTAAACTCACACATATCAAGGTCACCTTAAGAAGTTTAAACTTAAATTTCTTTTATATAATGGACACTATTTCCTTTTAACTTCACATATGTATTTGCATGTGAGCCCATGTGATACCTGATAACAGGTCTTTATTACTTTACTCGAGATTAGCAGCTAATAAAATTATTCTCTCTTTCACTCAGGAAAACCATTTGTTCTTGGGTGTTTCTGGTGAAAACAATTAATTACATTTTAATTGAGGAAAGGTACAGCCACATGCTGGAAAGAACTTAAGTCTTTGATGCAGCTAAGTAGGGAGGTTCAAAAGACGGGAACTGATGAACCCCACCTCATTTGTTTGCAACAAAGGAAATACATCACTTTATGCCAGACAGAAAACAGAGCTAGAAAATTCACCCTATGCCAAGCTTTTCACTGCTACATTTTTGCAGCTAGCTGACATAGTTATTTTCATGAACATATACAGTAGGAAATGGATTATCTTTGACCTGTATTGGTGCTCATTAACCATAGAAGAATGCAGCACAGGAGGAAGCCCACATGCCTATGTGTGGGTTCTCTGAGCTACCCAATTAGCTTCTGCCACCGCTTGTCTCATAAAGCAGCATTTTCTTCCTTTTCAATTATAAATCCAATTTCCTCTTGGAAATTATTATTGAATCAATTTTCATTACCTTTGTAGGTAGCACATTCAATATTATAACAAATTGCTATATAAAAAGAACATTTTTATGCATTGCTCCTGGTTCTTTCAATAATCATCCTAAAACTGTGCACTCCAGTTATTGACTCTCCTGCCATTTAAAACAGTTCCTACTTTGCCCATCTAAATTTTGACCACCTCTATTAAATCTCACTTAAACTTCTCTGGTCTAAGGAGAATAACCTGAGTTTCTCTAATCTCCCAACGTAACTGAAGTCTTTAATATGTTGTCCATTTGAGTAAATCTCCTCCACACCTTCAGTCATGCCATGAAATTCATCACAAGGTATGGTTCCCACAATTAGCCACAGTATTACAACTGGAACCTATCTTTTAGTGTTAATTCATTCAGAGGATGTGTCATCACTTGCGAGGTTGGCATTTATTCCACATGTCTATTTGCTCTTGAGGAGATGGAAGTGACCTGCTTTCTGGAACAGCTGAAGTCCATGTGGTATGGGTACAAGATAGGGCTGTTAGGACAGATTTCCAGGGAGTTCTTTTACCAGCCACAGAAAAGGAGCAATGATATAATTCCAGGTCAGGATGGTGTGTGGCTTGTAGGGGAAATTGCAGAAAGTTGCAACTTAGAATTATCCATGCATCCACTGTCATTATCTAACTAGATGATAGAGATCACAGGTTCAGTAGGTGCAAGGGAATGAGTCCAAGTTGTTGCACTACATCTTGTAGATGGTATATATTTCTGCCATTCATCATCAGTAGTACTGGATGTAAATGTTGAAGGTATTAGATTGGGTACCAATCAAGCAGGCTGCTTTATCCCATGGCATGAGTCTCCTTGTATATTGCTGGAGCTGCACTCATCCAGACAACTGGAGGGTATCCATCATACTACTGACTTGTTTTCTTTCAGAACACATACTTGTTTTTATGGACTATGTGACAAAAACTAGAGATTATTGGATGATTTGCACACTTACTGAATTAAAAAGGCCTCTTACAAAGGGTTTGAAGGAAACTCATGCAATTTCTTTGAAAATAAGTTCAACAATTTAATGGGGCTGTGATTTGCACGTTGATTACAAAAAGTCAAAGATTTGGGGAAATAACCAAACAAAGCTTTTAGGGAGATAAAAGGTATGGTTAAAATCTGAAAGAAAGGATGCTGTAAATCAGAGACAAAATAGAAATTTCTGGAAAAGCTCAGCAGGTCTGGCAGCATCTGTGGAGAGAAATCAGACTTAATGTTTTGGGTCAAAAGATATGGTTAATTGCCCTTAATTACTGGAAAACCTGACTTTGGAAAGGATTAAGGAAGTCCCTGTGCTGATGGCTGCATAGCAACTCTTTGGAAATTTAATTTCTCCTTCACAAACCTAGGAAGTTATATGGAAGAAAACCCTTACAACTGGCGAAAGGCTCTCTTTTCTCCTTTTATTGAAGTGTTGGGAAAACTGATAACATTTTCACATCTTAGTATTTTGTCTACTTTGTAAACACAGAGAAGCTAAATTGTGACCACTGTCCAAAGACTTCAAACTAGCTTGATTTTCATTTGAACTGAACCTGTTTGGAAGATCTTCTATTGGTCTGCAGTTGTCAGCAATTTGATTTTGTCAATAATAATTCCAGCCGTCTGCGAGATTTCATTAAATTCTCTTACATTTGAGACCATTTGTCAATAAAGGTGTTAATCTTCAGCCCCTTTAAAATATCATCTCAGCAGAGTCTTTGTTGTTTTTTGTGTTGTGAGAGTTTACTTTGGGATTAATAAGGGATATAATCCTAATTCCAAATTATTCCTCAAATATTACCCAGTTTAAATGCTTGTTTTAAGAATGCATTTTGTTTTATGATAAATGGATAATTTTGACTTTAAGAAGGTTGGCAAAAATCTCTTTTATCCATGATAAGCAATACAAAAGGGAAACAATTAATCATTTCAGTAACGACTTCAAAATAACACCAATAATGCGATTTGTGGTGCAGTTGGACTTGGCTGCCATTGAATTCCTCCCATCACAGTTGTAATACTTGTGCCTTATAAATGCTGGACAGGCTTTGAGTCATGAAATGAGCCACTCCTTACAAAATATGATCTGGCTGTCGAGCATGCAAAACAACACTTTTCACTGTATCTCAGTATTTGTGACAATAATGAATCGAATCAAATTCCTAGCTTCTGATCTACTGCTGAAGGTACAGTAGTTATATGGTCGGGCCAGTTCAGCTTCTATCAATTTTGGAAGATTCAGCAACGATAACATCACTGACTGTCAAGGTATGATGGCTAGATTCCCTCCGACTGAAGATAGTCATTGCCTGGCACTTGTGTGACACATATGTCATTTAACAACCCAACCATGGATGGTGTATATGTCTTGCTGCATCTGGACATGGACTGCTTCAGTATTTGTGGACTTGCAAATGATACTGAACACTGTGCAATCATTGGTGAGTATCCCAGTTTCTGACCATATGATGCAGGGAACATCACTGTTGAAGCAGCTGAAGACAGATGGGCCTAGAATATTATCCTCAGGAACTCCTGCAGAGATGACTGACCTCCAACAACCACAATCACCTGCTTTTGTGGTAGATAAGACTCCATCCAGTGGGGAGTTTTCCCCCAATTCCCATCGACTCCAATTTTGCTAGAGATCATTTTTGTCAGACATGATCAAATACTATCCTGATGTCATAGTCTGGTACTCTCATCTTACCTCTGGACTTCAGTTCTTTTGTCCATATTTCAGGGTTTTTTAAAATCTATGTTTGAACCAAGGTTGTAATGAAGTCAGGAATTGAGTGGCCCTGACATAACCCAAACTGGGCATCAGTGAGCAGATTACTCCTTTGTAAGTGCTGCTTGACAGCACTGTTGATGACCCCTTCCTTCACTTCACTGATGATCAAGATTACGGTGTTAGGGCACTGAGTGGTCACGTTGGATGTGTCACACTTTCTGTGCTCAGGAATTTCCTGGTCAGCTTTTCACATTGTTGGGGAGATACCAGTGTTGTAGCTGTACTGGAACAGCCTGACAGAAAATGCCTTATTGTTCAGGATAGTACAGATCTCAGATATGGAGCAGAAATAGAAATGTCCACTCAGAGAAAGAAAGTGGAAAAAAATTGCAAATTCTGAAGCCAAGCAGGTTGTGTACGAAACAATATATTTTTAAAGAGAGAGACAATATTGAGAGTTTAAGGAGATAAAGGAATGAAAAAACGAAAAATATTTAATGCCATTTGCCATCCCCAGTGGTCTATATGCCAACACAGCTTGTGATTTTTAAAAATCATATTTATTATTTTGGAGCTATTCTGGACAGCCTTGGGTAAACAGTCCTTGAGCAAAAATCTAACAGACAGGATCTGTCAGATGTGATAGCTGAGGGCATAAGGTACACAGTCCTAAAAACTACTTAAAATTCAAGTCAGCAGTCATAAAGAGCCTTTCACAGACCAGCTCATTTTAATCTAGAATTCCAACGAATCAAACTGATATCCTGATTTAGTTACAGTTAACAAACCTCTATTGCAGCAATTACTTTTCATTGATAAACTGTATTAACACAATAAAATGTAGATCTGCCAGTATTCAATAGTCTTGTGTCTCTGTGGGTCCCACTACCTCCCTCTCTCTCAAATTCTATACTTAAATATTCTTGTTCATGTAACTTCAATCATATCCCTTTGCATAATCTGCCAAAAATTATCTTCCACATTGTCACATCTCCATTACCAGATAACTGTAATTTAATCCATTTATCACTACATTGTGTCCTCCCATCAACAGCCATTGTCTCTCATTCTTTTGAGTTCAAGAACATTTTACACATAATTAAGCAACTTCTTACTCCACTCTGACGTTTTGGTATGGGTTGCAGCCAATTAGATATTCAGAACTATTATGCTTAGAGAGAGGCAGGGGCAACATGGCGCTGAATCCTTTTCAATCTTTGCTAAACAAAGCTTACATAGCTACATTCACTTGTCTGATTAACAGCTGAATAAATATAAAAACTGATTGGAGAACATTTTTTTACTGCATTAAGAAATGAGGCATAAAAAGAAATATTGAGTTAATGTGCAAGAGGTCATGAGAAAAAAAATTATCTGACTTCAGTGATTATTCAGTAAAACCCAATAAATGATTACCCAATAAAAGAACAGCTGGTTTAAAGGCATAAAAATATCACTGCACAAATCCTGGTCATGTCTTTATTTGATTTCCAATTTGTTTAAATGGTCTTGACAGTGAAAGCCCAGCATCCCCAAATCTATAAGTTTCTTCGTTCACGCGGTTCATTTCTCAGAATGTCTCCGTGAGCGGTGACATTTTACAAACTGTCTTGTTAATAACCTTGATCCCAGTTTACTGTTGCCTGCATTCCAAATTTCTATTCCGAATCTCATCTGAAAAGCTCTGTCCCACTGTACAATATTGCAAACTGGATCCAGTGTCAGCTGTGGCTCAGTGGTTAGCACACCAACCCTGAGTTTGTCGTAAGTGACAGGTTCTCAAGGCTTTTTACAAGAGGGTTATAAAACAAAATATGACGCCAAGCCACATATGAGGTCAGAGAACCAAACATTTAGGTTAACCAAGTGTAAGGAGTATTTTGGAAGAGGAATTTGAGCCAGAGATAGAGAGATACAGAGAGGAAATTCCAGAGCTCTCAGCCTTGGTAATTGACAGCATGGCTGCCAACAGTGGAAAATTACAAGTGTGAATGCATAAGAGGCCAGAATTAGAGAAGTGCCCACAACGCAGAAGGCTGTGGAGGTGGAGGAGATTACAGAGAAGCGAGAGGTCAGAGAGAATGAACATGGGAAGCTAATAAAGGTGAGCAAGCACAGGTGTAACCATTGGAAGTCAAGACCCATTACCAGCAGTTAAGCATGGAAGTGTAGGCCTTCGTTTCAGTTTCAGTGCCCAGAGAACTCTGCATGATGAGAAAAGTAGAACTCTCCCTGATGTCCTGGCCAATGTTTGAAATTAGATTAAGCTTTTGAAACAGCTACAGAGGAAATGAAGTCAATACAGTCAATTTAAAGACACAAGATGATAGGGCTATAAGATATAGAAGTAAAATTAGTTCATTCAGACCACTGAATCCGCTCTGCTATTCGATCATGGCTGATCTGTTTCTCAACCCCATTCTCCTCACCAGTCAAGAACCTATCTATATCTGTCTTAAATACATTAAATAACTTGGCCTCCACAGCCCTGTGCAGCAGTGAGTTCCACAGAATCATCACGATCTGGCTGAAGAAATTCCTTCTCAACTCAGTTCTCAAAGGTTGTCCCTTCACCCTGAAGCTGTGTCTTCGGGTCCTAGTCTCTCCTAATAGTGGAAACATTTTCTCCAGCTCCCTCTATCCAGGCCTCCCAATTCCTGTAAGCTTGAATCACATCCTCCCCTTTCTTCTAAATCCCTTTTATCGACCCAACATCTTCACCTGCTCCTCATTGCCCTTCATCCTAGCTTCATTCGCATAAACAACATACTTTTCTCACTTCCCCTCAAAGGCACCAACTCTTTGACTCCAGAGTATGTTTCCACACATGCGGAGAGTTTTTTAGTGCGTAGTCTGCCAACCTTAGCTGTGGGAGAAAGTGAGGACCGCAGATGCTAGAGAGTCAAAAAGTGTGGTGCTAGAAAAGCACAGCCAAGACATTAGGGAGAGTTCTACTTTTTTCATTGTGCAGAGTTCTCTGGGCACTGAAACTGAAACGATGGCCGACACTTCCATGCTTAAGTGTTTATGATGGGTCTTGACCTCCAACTGTTACACCTGTGCTTGCTCACCATCATTAGCTTCCAATCAATCAATATCTAGATGATCCCATGTTCAGTCTCTCTGACCTCTCCTTTCTCTGTAATCTCCTCCACCTCCACAGCCTTCTGAGGTGTGGGCACTTCTCTAAGCTTACGCTCGAAACGTCGACTCTCCTGCTCCTCAGATGCTGCCTGACCGGCTATGCTTTTCCAGTACCACACTCCATCTTAGTTTTCACCAACTGACTTGGCAATCGAGACTGGCCCTCCAGCGCAAATCTTTGTTGCTAGTTACCAATCTACTGGGACCTAATATCTGAGAGAATTCAAATCATAAACACACAAGTTGAATTGCAGGATTTAAAGCATAAGATGATTCACAAAATTCAACAAATAAAAAACACACTGCCATGAGAACATTTCGAACCACACAAAATAATGTTTGTTTAGACGTTTCCAAAATAAGCTGCCTCTTTACATATGATCTCTATTCAATTGATACATTGGCTTAAATCTTCTGTGGAAGTGAAATTATGCACGTTCATTAGTCTCTCAGCTGTTCGCAATTGCCGGCTGACCATTTTAGAGTCAGAGACTCATAGAGAAGTACAGCACAGAAACAGACCCTTCGGTCCAACTCATCCATGCCAACCTATCCTAATCTAGTCCTATTTGCTAGCACTTGGCCCATATCCCTCTAAACCCTTCCTATTCATTTACCCATCCAGATGCCTTTTAAACGTTGCAATTGTACCAGCCTCTACCACTTCCTCTGGCAGCTCTTTGACATTTTGGAATGCTTTTTAGATTAGGTTCCCTACAGCCCTTCAGCCCAACAAGTCCACACCGACCCTCAGAAGAGTAATCCATCCAGACCCATTTCCCTCTGACAAATGCACCTAACACTATGGGCAATTTAGCGTCGCCAATTCACCTGGTCTGCACATCTTTGGATTGTGGTGGGAAACAGGAGCATCCGGAGGAAACCCACGCAGACACGGGGAGAATGTGCAAACTCCACACAGACAGTCGCTGGAGGCTGGAATCGAATCTGGGATCCTGGCACTGTGAGGGAGCAGTGCTAACCACTGAGCCACCATGCCACCCCTCCTTTTCCCCATGGCCCTCTTACCACAGATCACTGAGAGGGTAGCTGATCTATTGTTTCAGACCTGCACTGTCCTCACTCAAAGCTGTTAAATGCTCAGCTTTATTGTGGTTGCCCTCACAATGATGAAATAACTGGGTTTTGAAGACTGCTACAATCTCCATTTTCAGTATTCTGCAGGGGGAATTCTGCAAAATAACTGTTTGCATACTGTCTTTTAGAATTGACTATTCGATCATTAGTATTGACCTTTTTATCTATTCTCTCGTTCGTTTTTCTCTTTTTTAATTTTTAATGCTATTTTTACTTATCTTCTGGAGAGAATTCAATTATGGAGCAGCTGCAGCAACAGAGGGTGGCAGCAGCTGGGGCACAGTGCAAGCGCCGATGGCAGTCAGCGGTGAAGCACAGGTCGGTGGTGAAGCATGGTGAGCCCCGATGGTGGTCATTGGTCAGCGGTGAAGTGGAGGTCGGTGGTGAAGCCGGGTGAACCCTGATGCCAGTCAGCGGTCAGCAGTGAAGCAGAGGTTGATGGTGAAGCCTGTTGAGCCCCGATGGTGGTCAGCAGTTAAGTGGAGGTCAGTGTTGAAGCCTGGTGAGCCCAGATGGTGGTCAGTGGTGAAGCAGAGGTCAGTGGTGAAGCCTGTTGAGGCCCGATGGTGGTCAATGGTGAAGCAGAGGTTGATGGTGAAGCCTGGTGAGCCCTGATGGTGGTCAGCAGCGAAGCACAGGTCGTTGGTGATGCATAGGTGAGCCCTGATGGTGGTCAGTGGTGACGCAGAGGTCAGTGTTGAAGCCTGTTGAACCTGGATGGTGGTCAGCGGTGAAGTGGAGTCAGTGGCAAAGCCCTGAAGGTGGTCAGCAGGGAGGCATGGGTGAACCCGATCATGGTCAGCGGTGAAGCAGAGGTCAGTGGTGATGCCTGGTGAGCCCGGATGGTGGTCAGTGGCGAAGTCCGTTGAACCCGGATGGTGGTCAGCGGTGAAGTGGAGGTCAGTGTTGAAGCCTAGTGAGCCCAGATGGTGGTCAGTGCAGAAGCGGAGGTGGGTGGTGAAACCTAGTGAACCCGGATGGTTGTCAGCGGTGAAGTGGAGGTCAGTGATGATGCCTGGTGAGCCCGGATGGTGGTCAGCAGTGAAGCAGAGGTCGATGGTAAAGCCTAGTGAGCCCTGATAGTGGCCAGCGGTCAACGGTGAAGCAGAGGTTGATGGTGAAGCCTGGTGAGTCCAGATGGTGGTCAGCAGTGAAGCGGAGGTCAGTGGTGAAGCCTGTTGAGCCCCGATGGTGGTCAGCGGTGAAGCAGAGGTTGATGGTTAAGCCTAGTGAACCCCAATGGCAGTCAGTGGTGAAGCAGAGGTTGATGGTGAAGCCTGGTGAATCCTGACGGTGTTCAGCGGTCAACGGTGAAGCAGAGGTTGATGGTGAAGCCTGGTGAGTCCGGATGGTGGTCAGCGGTGAAGTGTTAGTCGGTGTGAAGCGTGGCGAGCCCCGATGACGGTCAGCAGTGAAGCACAAGTCAATTGTGGTGAAGCCTGGTGAGCCCCAATGGTGGTCAGCGGTGAAGCACAGGTCATTGGCAAAGCCTGGTGAGCCCCAATGATGGTTAGCAGGGAGGCACAGGTGAACCCAATCATGGTCAGCGGTGAAGCAGAGGTCAGTGATGATGCCTGGTGAACCCGGATGGTGGTCAGCGGTGAACCCTGGTGAACCCGGATGGTGGTCAGCAGTGAAGTGGAGGTCAGCGGTGATGCCTGGTGAACCCGAATGGTGGTCAGCGGTGAAGCAGAGGTCAGTGGTGATGCCTGGTGAACCCGGATGGTGGTCAGCGGTGAAGTGGAGGTCAGCGGTGATGCCTGGTGAGCCCGGATGGTGGTCAGCGGTGAAGCAGAGGTCAGTGGTGATGCTTGGTGAACCCGGATGGTGGTCAGCGGTGAAGCAGAGGTCAGTGGTGATGCCTGGTGAACCCGGATGGTGGTCAGTGGTGAAGCAGAGGTCAGTGGTGATGCCTGGTGAACCCGGATGGTGGTCAGCGGTGAAGTGGAGGACAGTGTTGAAGCCTAGTGAGCCCAGATGGTGGTCAGCGCTGAAGCAGAGTCGGTGGTGAAGCCTGGTGAGCCTGGATGGTGGTCAGCAATGAAGCGGAGGTCAGTGTTGAAGCCTGTTGAGCCCCGATGGTGGTCAGCGGTGAAGTTGAGGTGGGTGGTGAAGCCTGGTGAGCCCGGATGGTCGTCAGCGCTGAAGTGGAAGTCAGTGCTGAAGCCTGATGAGCCCCGATGGTTGTCAGCGGTGAAGCAGAGGTCAGTGGTGAGCCCAGATGGTGGTCAGCGCTGAAGCAGAGGTCAGTGGTGATGCCTGGTGAGCCCGGATGGTGGTCAGCGGTGAAGTGGAGATCAATGTGGAAGCCTGGTGAGCCCGGATGGTGGTCAGCGGTGAAGTGGAGATCAATGTGGAAGCCTGGTGAGCCCGGATGGTGGTCAGCGCTGAAGTGGAAGTCAGTGCTGAAGCCTGATGAGCCCCGATGGTTGTCAGCGGTGAAGCAGAGGTCAGTGGTGAGCCCGGATGGTGGTCAGCGCTGAAGCAGAGGTCAGTGGTGATGCCTGGTGAGCCCGGATGGTGGTCAGCGGTGAAGTGGAGATCAATGTGGAAGCCTGGTGAGCCCGGATGGTGGTCAGCGGTGAAGTGGAGATCAATGTGGAAGCCTGGTGAGCCCGGATGGTGGTCAGCGGTGAAGTGGAGATCAGTGTGGAAGCCTGGTGAGCCCGGATGGTGGTCAGCGGTGAAGTGGAGATCAGTGTGGAAGCCTGGTGAGCCCGGATGGTGGTCAGCGGTGAAGTGGAGATCAGTGTGGAAGCCTGGTGAGCCCGGATGGTGGTCAGCGATGAAGCACAGGTCGTTGGCGAAGCCTAGTGAGCCCTGAAGGTGGTCAGTAGGGAGGCACAGGTGAACCCGATCATGGTCAGCGGTGAAGCAGAGGTCAGTGGCAAAGCCTGTTGAACCCGGATGGTGGTCAGCACTGAAGCGGAGGTCTGTGGTGAGGCCTGGTGAGGCCGGATGGTCATCAGCGCTGAAGCGGAGGTCAGTGGTGAAGCCTGGTGAGCCCAAATGGTGGTCAGCGCTGAAGCAGAGTTCAGTGTTGAAGCTTGGTGAGCCCGATGGTCATTAGCGGTGAAGCGGAGGTCAGTGTTGAAGCCTGGTGAGCCCGGATGGTCGTCAGCGGTGAAGTGGAGGTCAGTGGTGAAGCCTGGTGAGCCCAGATGGTCATCAGTGGTGAAGCGGAAATCAGTGTTGAAGCCTGGTGAGCCTGGAAGGTGGTCAGTGCTGAAGCCTGGTGAGCCCAGATGGTCATCAGCGGTGAAGTGGAGGTCAGTGGTGAAGCCTGGTGAGCCCGGATGGTGGTCAGCGGTGAAGTGGAGGTCAGTGATGATGCCTGGTGAGCCCGGATGGTGGTCAGCGGTGAAGCTGAGGTCGGTGGTGAAGCCTGGTGAGCCCGGATGGTGGTCAGTGGTGAAGTGGAGGTCAGTGGTGAAGCCTGGTGAGCCCGGATGCTGGTCAGCGGTGAAGCTGAGGTCGGTGGTGATGCCTGGTGAGCCAGGATGGTGGTCAGCGGTGAAGCAGAGGTTGGTGGTGAAGCCTGGTGAGCCCGGATGGTGGTCAGTGGTGAAGCAGCTGGAGAACCCAGGTAAAAAACTTTGCTCAGCACCAGTGAAAGCATGCCCAGCGCAGGGGAGAGCAAGCCCTCATGGGGAATGCCCAGCATGGAGTTTTTGCAGGCCTACAGTTTAAGAAAGGACTGTAATGTTTAACTTTTAAGTTCGTTTCTTTATTGTTCTACTTTTAACTAAGAAGAACTGTAGTGTTGAACTTTTTAACTTACTTCTTCATTTTTCTATCTTTGTACCGAAGATTTTGTACCTAGGCATCTTTGTACCTTTGTACTTGAGTACATGAGAAAATAAATCCAAATCTATCATCTAAAACCTAGCGTCATAAATAATAAGTGAGAGGATGAGGAAAGTCTCACAAAGAGACATGGATGTACCATTAACTCTAAGAAAAGTTATTTTTGATCGCTGTTAATAGTCAGTTACTCTTATATAAAATGAACTTTTATCACTATCAACCAGAACATATTTCTTTAGTGAGTGCTCAGAACTGGAGAACGCCCCAAGAATCAGTAAAGCCACTGTGCTAGAATTTCAATTTCGGACCCAGAATGGCGTGTGCAAAATGTCTCAGATTCAACTGCACTTAAAGGCTCGAGTTCACCAAACGAGTGTCTCAACTGTGTCAAGGTTTCGGAAGGTAATGTTCCGTACTGAGTTATGACGCAAAGCTCGTTCAGTATACTGTATCCAATACTCTACTGAAAAGAGGACAACCATTTAGATTTAACCTAGCAAAACATTCACTGTATTTCAACAGAGAAATTGTCAGATAAATCTGATACAAGTGATTTTTTAATGAACCAGTTTGGACAAAAGACCATTATAGATTCATAGAGATGTACATCATGGAAACAGATCCTTCAGTCCAACTCTTCCACGCCGACCAGATATCCTAAATTAATCCAGTCCCATTGCCTGCACTTGGCCAGCTCTAAATCCTTCCTATTCACATACCCATCCAGATGCCTTTTAAATGTTGTCATTGTACCGGCCTCCACCACTTCCTCTGGCAGCTCATTTCATACACGCACCACCCTCTTGACAGAATATATAGGAGTGGAGCCATTCAGCCCATCGAGTCTGTCCACCATTCAATAAGATCTGAAAACCCTCAACTCCACTTTGCTCTCCCATAAAGAAAGGCCAACTTTCCACACCTACATCAATTCCACTAAGAATCTTGTATGTTTCAATAAGGCTGACTCTTATCCTTCTACATTCTAGAAAGTATGGACCCATTTACTCAATCTCCCCTCCTAAGACAGTCCCTCCATATCTGTTTTCAGTTGAGTGAACTGTCTCTGGACTGCCTGAAATGCCATTATATAGTTAGGGCCCAAAACTGCTCATGCTGTGACAAACTTCTAGGGCAGATGGAATTTGAACCCAGATCTTCTGGAAGAGAGGTAGGGACATTACCACTGTGCCACAAGGTCTCAAATCTGACACAGAACCATGTCAGAATTATTAGGTACAGGTGTCCAAACCTTGCTCACAGAGACAGGTTTTAAGTAACACTTTGTCTGTGCAAACAAATGGTCTCCATCCGCACCACGACACCTTTGTGATTGTATGATAAAGAGAGAGGCAGACAAATGTTGCAAAGGAATTCCAGAGCTTATTTCTGGGGCAAAGAAATTCAGTGAAGCTTAAACCAGAATGGCAGGAAAGGAGCTAGTTACAAGGATGGAGTACTTGAATCGCGGCAAATTCAAGTACCTTTGTACCGTCCAACCAATATCAAACTGTCATAATATACATATAATAAAAACAAAAAAACTGCACATTTGAAATAGAAACAGGGAGAAATTCAGCCAGGTTTGCAGTTCTGCTGAGAGAGAAACAAAGTTTAACATTCCAGGTCCAGTATAACTTTGATAATCATTCACACAATACTACACGGTGTATGCAATAAAACAAAAACAGCATGCATTTGCACAGTACCTTCACATCTCAGGACGCACTCTGCAATACAATTCATGTGGGTCTACTATGCAGATAAACAAGATAGCCAATTTAGATGACAAACTAAATGATGACAGTCCCATAATGTTTTTGTGCTAGTTGAGAGGTTGATGTCAACTCACAACAGTAGCAGAGCTCCCCTGCTCTTCTTTGAATACCATGGGATTGTTCACACTCACCTAGTGCAGGCAGGACCTTGGTTTAACACCTCATTGAGAAACCACATAAGATTAGCTGAGACCTGTGGTTACCAACCTTTTCAATACGAAGGCATACTATGTTCTTTGGGAACTGAGCTGACCAATCCTTTATCCCCTTCACTATCAGGACAGATTACCTGAAGATGCTGGGAACATGGTTAGGAGGAGTCAGGGCTGGGGCAAGTGGCAAACCTGGGAGGAGCATATTGCCAAGGTAAGGCAGAAACTGGGCTTATGGGAGCACTGCTCCCTCTCCATTACAGGTAAAAGCCTGGTCAACAGGTGTGAGGTACTCTGTTATTGTGTGTGGCGCAGGTCTGGCCCATTCCCCAAGTCTGTGCCGCTGCAGTCACCCGAGCCATCTTCCACTTCATGGTTCGTGTCGACAAGGTCACCATTTGCAAAACTCTGGATAAGGTGGGGAAAAGATGTACCCATTGCTGCCCTCATATTGATGATATCTTTGTGTGTGGCTGCATCTAGCTGTCTGTAGACCTTCTGTACGCAAACACCAAGTGACACCACGTAATGAGGCGCTACCTGTCCCCAGTGTTGTGAAGGGTGAATCTGGTTCCAAGTAGTTGGACAATTCCGTTTAACCTGACATTCATGGAAAAAGTTGCAAAGAGAGTATCCTTAAGACCCTGCGGGAAAAAGAGAGGGTGGATCATGTCACATGGTTCCCCATTGCAAGAACTTTCCAACATGCACCAAGACATAGCTTGGCTGGCGTGAGAAGGACATTGCCTGTCAGATCCTCCACATTTGCCAGATCTCTGTGCACCACCACTGCCCTTGAAGTGGCTGTGCTTGGTGAAAAGCTCTCACACATCTCCCTCTGGAACGTGCCTTTGCAAAGGAAGTCTAGAGAAAGATGCAGTGGTTTTTGTCGAGATTCGTCCCAGCAGCTCCGTGATACGGGACTCTGTGCTCTACAGTCTGTTCTCTGGAATGCACATCATCGTCTGAGTTTGGAGGATCATCCACTCGGTGAAAGGTGCTCTTTGGTCTGTCCAACACTTGTTGATCTTCCAGCATAAAGAGTTGACCTCGACCGGGTGCTGCAGACTGGCACATTCCAAGGTCCAGGACTTATGTGCTGAGGGATGCGTTAAAACTTGGAGCAACTGCCACCAAAGCACAATGGAGAAAGACCATTGTCCAAGTTATTTCTACCAAAGTTTACATAAGTCTGTTTGGTTATCAGACCCTCGCACTGCCTGAATGCATATAAATATTGTCCAATAGTGTCCGGTATGATTAAGAAATGTCTTTGGTTTTTGCAACTACAGGGAGTGCCAAATTTCAATGGTTGTTCATCTTGGTCTGCAAAGACGAGACAAAACGGCTTTAGCATCTGTGAAAATTGATTTTTCTTTTAATGAATAAAGTATACACTATCTTTGACTGTGAGTACAGACACATTTTCAAAATCTGCCCAACTCAACTAATTGCCAAATTCTCTCTGCACATGCGACATTGAGGGAAGGGGCAAGTGATAAAATCCAAAGGCCAGATAGTTCATTGTACTATCTTTGAAGAGTTTTTTTTATGTTCTGACATTTCATCAACTGATGAGGAATTAGAAGAGGAATCATCTCTTTGACAGGAAAGCTTAGCAATTTCTTTTCAGAATCTATTCTAAGACTTAAATCAGTGGCCTAATTTTAAAAAACTTCCAAAAACATTCACCTTTAAATCTGTTCGAATGTGGCAGGCTGATTCAACGGTTGTTCAACAACTAGGCACCTCTTTACTACACATGCACAGTTTCTTCCCATTCTGGAGATATGATCCTTGATATTGTGCCTGCACATGTGGAAGCAAGTTGCAGAACAAGTGAACTTCCCATCTTCCATACATGTGCAGGAATGAATGTCCAAGTGTGTGTGGCATCAAAGATTCATACGAAGCAGCACTGCTTCCTGAGTATTTTGCGGCTCACACTTCTCACCTTGCAGCACACTGGCTGAGAACTTCTCATCTAGATGGTGCGCTCAAGCTCCATTGAGTCAAAGCTGACACATGTTTAGAGATGCTTCTACCTAAAAAGCAATAGCTTATTTCTATATTAACTGATGTTGTCACAGCTCACTGGAGTAGTGTGCTGGAAATCAAGCTCCGCTATTCCCACAGCCATTAAAACTGTTAAAGGTTTTAAATTAAGTACACAAAATTCCCCCACTTATCTGATTTTCAGACCCAAGTTGGCAGAAAGTACAGACCAGGTTTCTGTACTTAAGATTAGATTCCCTACAGTGTAGAAAAAGGCCATTTGGCCCAAGTCCACACTGACCCTCCGAAGAGTAATCCATCTAGACCCATTTCTCTCCAACTAATGCACCTAACACTATGGCCAATTTAGCATGGCCAGTTCACCTGACCTGCACACCTTTTGACTGTGGAAGGAAACCAGAGCACTGGGAGGAAACCCACGCAGACACGGGGAGAATGTGCAAACTCCACACAGACAATCGTCCAAGGCTGAAATCGAACCTGGGACCCTGGTGCTGTTAGGCAGCAGTGCTAACCACTGAGCAACCGTGCCACCCAAATTACTATTTATTACAAGTAATTAGACTGTAGCTACAAGTAAACGGTTATAATTAATTGGCGTAGAACACCACCAATTCAAACTTTATTTCCTTGTAAACTCCCCCTTATACACAGACAGACAGCCAGAAAGATGCAGGTAAGGAAGGAAAATGGATGGAAGAAAATTGGGAAAGTAGTTCAGTAGTTCATTAACATCTGTTGAAATTGTTTTTGCTCATTAGAAGGTTTCTTCTCAGCCTTCTATTTCTGAGTGCTTCCACTGGTTTGCAAGAGGCATAGGGTGGGTGGTGCTCTTAAAGTGATCTCTGCCTTATCAGTTGAAAAAGTCTCAACTTCCAGCAACTGTTAAGGAAAACTAAACCTTCTTTTCAGGTTTAAAGGGAGTTTTGACTGCAGAGAACAGAGAGACAGTACCTGAGCTATTTGATATCTGAACATTTCTCTCCGTATCTTGCACCCAGCTCCAAGCTGTATAGTTACCCAAGAACCAATCTCACAGTTGCTGGCAGGCAAAATGCCTTTGTGGACAATAATTGGTCATTAGTCCATAGATCCATCAACTCCTTGTTGCCAACCAAAGCTACATCTGTATTTGACCCCTCACAGTTCCAGTCCAGCTGCAACCTAAACTTAAATTATAGTTGGTTCAAGCAGCTGTCCAAATGATGCCTGCCATGAGGGTCTGGTTATTTGCTTTTCTCAAATGCAGCAATCCTTGCAAAGCTCTGGTTTTAGACAAGTTAGTTCTCATTTCAGTCCTGTTCACAATTTAAAAGAAACACAAAAAAGATATAGTCGTTACAACATGGCTCAAATAAAGAACTATTTCTCCACTATATCCAGATATAATCATAACCTATTCATTTGATACAAGATCCAGAACATCTGCACACATCCTCGTGTCTTAAGTAAATTTTCAGATTGCTCCCCCAATACTGAATGAAAATGTAAGATGTAATGGCCGTAACAGTGATCTTTTCTTGACCTCAATTTCTGACTGTGCTCTCTGCAGGCACTAACCCATGAATGACACTTTTGTCTATGCAAATACAATCAGTTCCTTCGGCAAAGCAAAATCTGCTGAACAATTCCATAAAACTCAAGTTTGCTTTCAAGACCTTTGGAGTGGCACTATCCAAATCCATGTCAAAGATCCAGTGCTATTGATTCTACCAAATCTCTGTTAACTTTGTAACTTCTTTGAAACATTCACCCAAAGGTTTTTCATCCTGTAATTAAGTTTCCTCTACTTTTCAGTGAATTACCCTGTGGCACCTGCTCTTCACAGAAGCAGTGAAGCACAGAAAATTCTGCCTGCTGAAGCTGCTGACAATACGAGAACCAAGTGATCAAAGATGAGCGTGAAAACTGCAGAGGATTGCTGCCTTCCAAACCACAAACCAAAACTGTGCAGCACCTGGGAATGATGGGATACAATGCAGCAGACGTCTTCCTGCTAACCTCAGTGCAAGGTATATAAATTGCATTGTGACGAAAATTGATTATATTTCATAAATACCCAACATTTGGGATTAACTTTCAATTCCATTTCGAAAGAAACTAGTGACTCACATGCTCCATTAAACTCCGGTAGTTTCACGTGTTTCATTTTAAATTCACGTTAATTAAATACATATCTTTTCTCCTGTTGTCTGTCCAAAGGCAGGTCTTTATTGACCAAACCATGGCTAAGTGTCATGACATTTTTAATATTAGGCCCTAATAGTCAGGCCCCTAAATCTGCTTCAACCGGAACGGGAAGTCATACTGCCTTTTCTTTGGCATTAATCAGACCCACTTGCTAGCTGTATGGACAACTTATCTAACCAGTCACCTTGACAATGACGACAATTACTCCCAGACAGGAGCTTGTCCTGATGAGACATGCCCCAAACCTACAATATCAATCAATATGAGGCTTTAGCTGGCTTTCCTCTCATCCATTCTTGTGTGTAGATAACAAATATAGCCTCTCAACTGTTTCTTCAACTGAGATTAACTCATTAATAACAAACAGGAGACAAGTTGGAATCTGTTCCTCTCTGTGGCCCACATATATACCTCCACAGTGTGCCATTTGGAGGAAAACCCTTATGTCGTAAAACTCAGGCACTTTCTAGTTTCATCTCCGATCTGGTTTCCACACCAAACCTGAAAGCCCAGCAAATCAAAAAATAAATGACTGCAGATGCTGGAAATCAGAAACAAAAACAGAAATTGCTGGAAAAACTCAGCAGGTCTGGGAGCATCTGTGAAGAGAAATTCGATTAATGTTTCAGGTCCAATGACTCTTCTTCAGGGTAGCTAGGGAAAAGCATTTTATGCATAAGTTAGGATGAACAAAGGGGTAAGGAGTAAATGATAGGTGGAGAGAGAGTCCAATGAAAGGGGAACAGTTGGACAGACAAAGGAGTGGACAACAGTCAGACAAGGAGAATAAATAGGAGAAGGTTCCTCAAGCCCTAAAATTATTGAACTCAACACAGAGTACAGAAGGTTGTACAGTTCCCAAGCAGAAAATGAAGCACTGTTCTTCCAGCTTGTGCTGAGCTTCGCTGGAGGACTGCAGCAAGCCTACGTCAGAGATGTTGGGCAGGGAAAAAGGCAGAGTGTGTTCAATTGGCAGTTCAGGATCTTTTTTGCAGACAGAACATAGGCGTTCTGTGAGATGGTCACCCAATCTACGCTTCTTTTCCCCAGTGTAGAGACGACCACATTGTGAGCAATGAATGCAGTTGACTAGTTTGAGTGAAGTGCAGGTAAAGCATTGATTCATCTGGAAAGTGTATTTGGGCCACTGGATACTGAGGAGAGAGAAAGTAAACAGACATGTGTTACATCTTCTGCGGTTACAGAGGAAGGTGTCGTGGGGCTGTGGAGGAGTATTGGGAGTGAAGGAGGACTGGACCAGGTGGAAGGCTGCCAAGGGAGGGGAAGGGAAATGTGTGTCTGGTGGTGGTATTCCACTGGAGGTGGCAGAAATGGTGGCAATAGACCTCTGGATGTGGATGCTAGTGGGATACTAGATGAGCTGAAAATGTGTTGCTGGAAAACCGCAGCAGGTCAGGCAGCATCCAAGGAGCAGGAGAATCGACGTTTCCAGCATGAGCCTTTCTTCAGGCTCATGCCCGAAAAGTCGATTCTCCTCCTTGGATGCTGCCTGACCTGCTGCGCTTTTCCAGCAACACATTTTCAGCTCTGATCTCCAGCATCTGCAGTCCTCACTTTCTCCTCGAGGATAGTAGGTGAGGACAAGGGGGACACTATCACTATTGTGGGAGGGATGAGATGGGGGTGAGGGCGTCAGTGCAGGAAATGGGTCAGAGCAGGCTAAGGGCCCTGTCAAATACAGTGCTGGGAAATCCTCTGTTTAGCAAGAAGAGATCCCTTTGTCGAAGTTGGCATCATCAGAACAGATATGACAGAGATGGAGGAACTGGAAGAATGGAATAGAATCTTTACAGGTCGTGGGGTGTGAGGATGTATAGTCAAGGTAACTGTCAGAGTCGGTGGGTTTGTAATGGATATTGGTGGTCAGCCTACCCCAGAAATAGAAATTGAAACTAAAATTGATAAACTTTTCTAATTTCAGACGAAAGAGGGAAATCATGACTACACTGGAGATGGAGTTGTGGGTTGGGGCTGAAGGAGGACTGGAACAAAGAATGCCCCACATACCCCACAAAGGGACAGGTATAACTGCAACCTATGCAGGTACCTATGGCCATTCTTTTGACTTAAAGAAAGTGAAATGAGTTAAAAGCAAAGTTCTTCAGAGTGAAGCTTGGCCAGGCAAAGGAATGTGTCACTGGCAATGTCAACATTTGTTTCCCATCCCTAATTACCCACTTGCCATTACAAAATGCCGTTAAGAGTCAACATATCGCACTACGGTCTAGAGTCACAGAACAAAGTCGGCCAGAACAATTAAAAATGGCAGATTTTCTTCCCTGAACAACATTAGTAGAACTGCTGAGCTTTAAAATACAATTATGGTTCACATTATTATATTCCAAATTTATCAACTGAATTTAAATTCCTACAGCTGCTGTGTTTGGGTGTGAACTTTGTCCTCAGAGCATTAACCTGGACCTCTGGATTACTACTTCAGTCATATTGCCACTATGTTGCCAGCTTTCACCCACACCAAATGGAGAGCAATGATATGGTGGGTCATTACCATGCTCTCAAGAGCATATAGACATTGGTAATAAATGTGGGCCTTGCCAGCAATTTTTCATTTCCCATAATAAATAAAGGAAGACCCAGAGTCTGATATTGTTAGGTCAAGGCGGCTGGGTGGAGATCCATGGAATATTTGGATCAGTATACACCAGATGGTCAGAATGGCCTTTGTCTTTGCAGTAAATTTTATTTAAGTTTCAGAAGGGGGAACTGGAACAAGAAAGGTAAATGAAAGTTATTACCACACCATTAGCTGAGCTCATCAATTAAATCCATGTGCAGTTGCCAGGGAAGTCATGGGGTGAGTTGGGGTTGAGATGCTCTGCATTTCCTTCATGTTAGTGATGGGGCAGAAAGTCCATTCGATGATGTCAAGGAAGGTTAAAGCACAGTTTCAGGAGAAGATTGTTCACTCTCAGCTGTGGACCCCAGAGAGACCCACAGAAGGAAGAGAAATAAATTATAATGCCGGATAATGAATGAAATATGAAAAAGATAAAGGAATTCCAATTTCAATCTCTCACAAGCACAAACCTATATTTAGGTTACAATAAACTACTCTCTAGACAGCAGTAACCTACATTTTTCTTTACCCTGCTAGCTTGGTTATTTTGTTTAACCATTGTACTGCCAAAATTACAAAAGAAGTATCATTATAACAATTGTTTTGTATGCTCATCAAGGATGGTACTGTTGAATTGATGAATATTCTATTTAAGTCAGTATCAACATATCCCAGAGTGGGCACATCGCAGAGGTAGATATACAGTAAAGCTTCCTCTACACAGTCCCCATTGAATAATCGCAGGACAGGTACCACACAAGGTTAGATACAGAGTGAAGCTTCCTCTACACTGTTCCTATCAAACACTTCCATGACAGGTGCAGCACAGAGTTAGATACAGATTGAATCTTCACTGATATTGTTTCAATAACATATCTTAGTTTTGATGTCCATTAAGCATAACAAAGACCAATGTACTACACATTTTTCTCTCACGTTCTCAGTGGATGTGCTAACTTTGTGTTAAATTAAGGTGGGTTTAATGCTGTAAATCCATATCCACGAGGAACTGGTTAACATGTAATTTCATTCAGACTCTTACGTGCAGCAGACAGAGGAGACATTCATCTTGCTTTATATTAACACCTGGAGATGTTTGCAATGATACATTTACAAGCTACTGCTTTTATTGTGGTTTTTGAAGACCAGCATTGAGCCTACTTCACCTTGTAGCCAGAGAAAATGGATATAATTAGAAATTGGCCAAATAAAATTGGTGCACTTACTGAACATTCCATGAGAAGTTGAATTTGATGACATTTAGAGGGCACCTTCAGAAACAGGAACAGTTTGAACCAAATTTTTAAGTACAGCACTCAAAAGATTAAAAAAAACTTCCAAAATCTCCTCCTGAAAAGACTATGCTGGGATTCTGTGTTTGCTACCCTTGATACTTCTTTGCTACTGATAACAGCCTAGGATACTCCGCAGTCTTATCATAATCACCAATCCAGTCTTCTCTCACATATAATAATCCTCTTTTCAGCCTTTAAACTAACAGTGCAGTATCTATAGCAGTTGGGGATCAAACAGAGGCGAATGCTGCTCATTAGGTACACTCACTATCTTTTTTTTAAAATATCAGGACTGTGCATTTAATTCAATCACTTGCTGTTCAGTGTGAAGGTTCAAAGCCTAAAGGGTCAACTCGATTTCTCAAGGTGGATCTCAGCACAGCACAAAGGATCGATACCACAGGGTGTTCAATTTAAAGCTGAATATGATCAGTAGACAAGGATTAAAAAGAGAGTTTCTTTATAATATAGACAGTGGAAAAACAATCAGCAGAAAGCAAACTGTGATGAGGTTTGTGCAGCCTTGCAGTAAATATGCAGTTTGTTCACTTACATGTTAAATTCAAATCTTATTTAAATTAAAAGACTCAAAGTAAAAACACTGGCTTACTCGAACCAACACTAAACTTCAAGGGAATATGATAAAATAAGCCAGTTATTAGTACTCTGCCGCAATAATATTTGTAATTTGCACAATATGAGATAATTGTACAATACTGTTAGCCTGAATGCTATTAGAGTCACCCCAGTTTGTTTTTGTACAGATCTTGGGAGTTGCATCAGAAGTATTATTGCAAGGAGCTCAGGCAGCTTGAGAAATTTTCTTCATTTGCTCTTCAGGCCATAAGGAAAGCCAAATGTGTCCATATCACAAATCAGCACATCTGTCACAGAGGGTTGGGGAGGCCAAGTCGTTCAGTGTATTTAAGGCAGACGGGGAGAAGGTGGAAGAATGGGTCTGAGAAACATATCAGCCATGACTGAATAGCAGAGCAGACTCAGTGGGCCAATTGGCCTAATTCTGCTCCTATAGCATATGTTAGATTTGGGACTTGGGACATCACTGATGGTGAAATAAATTCCCAAAGACTGGCTAAGGAAACTTCTGGTCTAGATAATAAATACATATATTATATGCAAACAACAGCAGCAATATCTAAAATACAGACACCATGTTGCCAGATGGCAATAGCATTTAGTACAAAACTTTACATTCAACCCATGTTATTAAGTTCCCATATATATCCAAAGGCTTCCTCCTCAAGACAGTTTGGTTACAAACTTCTCAGATTAATGTAAATAATACTACTTGACCAGCAGAAACAAATGCACTCACACAAGTAAATTTACAGTAGCAAATGTCTCTTTCGACTCCATATCCAACAGTTCAAGCGAAAAACAAGTTAGGCACCTAGATTGATTAATCACCAAGTCTCGTGTCTGTAGTCATGACTCTGAAAGCTCAAAGCACAATAACTTGCAGGGCAAGCACTTTGGGTTTTCAATTTAATATTAGATAAATTCATGTTTACCGGCTCCCACCTACAGTTCATTGTTTGTAGACAGCATTCTGTATGTGTGTGTTCTTTGACTTGGGTACTGGTACTGAACATAGAATACTACAGAGCAGATATTGGAAAGGAAAAAGAAAAATCTGCTGGGTGACTTGCTTCTGATTCCTCATTACAGTGGGGCCAATAACTCCTAGTCAAACATTACCACTAAAACAAATTGTCTGCCCATTTATTTCTTTGTTTTTTTTTCTAAAGATAATTGTGAATATCAGCCATCCCGTTTCCTGGATTACGGCAGTGACTACATTTCAAAAAGTGCTTTGTTGACTGGAAGGAACATTTAGGACAACCTGAAGAGCAGGATGTAAGGCCCGTCTTCCCGGAGTGTAAAGCAGCAGGGAACAATGTAGAAACATGGCCATGCTGCAACAACCTAATGTCACCATGCATGTTCTACACTTAAACACTAAGAATAGATATTTTGGTAAGATGCTGCCCAACTCCTGGCATCTTAGGAACTGTACCTCAACACATCAATGAGGTAAAAATTGGAGGGTGATACATTGAAAAAAATGAGCAGCCAGGAGAAACCCAGTAAGGTTTCGCAGATCGATCACCTTAAGTGCTTAATTTCTAAATCACAAAAACACTGACCAATGTGAACCTTTGGTTCTTAAAAGAATTAATGAATTGCAAACATAATCCAGAATAAATTAATACAATCACCTCTTCAATGACTGCTGCAGTACTATTGACTGGTTGTTGCATTGATGAAGTACATGAGTGAAAAGGCTTCCTTTAAAAATAAATTGCTTAAGTCAGCCAGCAATTTAGTCATCTCAAAATGTGTGTGGGCTTTTCAAAGAAAGCACTAATCCCAAAGGGGAGACGTTGTTTCTCCTTTCTGGACAGTTTAGAATCAAGGGCCACAGATTCTGAGAAAATAGACTGTTATTAGGGACTGAGAGGAAGGAAAATTTCTTCATTCTAAAATGGTGTGAATTTTTGAAATCCTCTACTCCTGAGAGCTGTGGATGTTTAGGCATTAGGAGAAAGTGAGGACTGCAGATGCTGGAGATCAGAGCTGAAAATGTGTTGCTGGAAAAGAGCAGCAGGTCAGGCAGCATCCAAGGAGCAGGAGAATCGATGTTTCGGGCATGAGCCCTTCTTCAGTAATTCTTGAAGAAGGGCTCATGCCGGAAACGTCGATTCTCCTGCTCCTTGGATGCTGCCTGACCTGCTGCGCTTTTCCAGCAACACATTTTCATGCTTAGGCATTAGGCATTCAAATCTGAAGACTTTATTCCAATGGTAGTTAAGACATATGGGGACATTGTGTGGAGAAATAGCTGAGGTACAAGATCAGCCATAGCCTTATCGAATGGTGATTTGAAGGGCTATTTACCCTACTCCTGCTCCAATATAGGGTCATAGACTCATACAGCAAGGAAACAAACCCTTCGGTCCAACTCGTCCACACCAACCAGACAACCCAATCTGACCTAGTCCCATTTGCCAGCATTTGGCCTGTATCCCTCTAAACCCTTCCTATTCATATACCCATCCAGATGCCTTTTAAATGTTGTAATTGTACCAGCCACTGCCACTTCCTTTGGTAGCTCATTCCATATATTCGCCACCTTCGGCATGAAAAAGTTGCCCATTAGGTCCCTTTTGTATCTTTCCCCTCTCACTTTAAACCTATGCCCTCTAATTCTGGACTCCCCGATCCTGGGAAAAAGACCTGGGCTATTCACCTTACCAAACCCCTCATGATTTTATAAACCTGGAAGTATTACAAAGCATGCCAAAGAACTGACGGATAATGTGTGACTGAGGGGCTGGTGCAGGGGGCAAAGATTCACATTTTTGAACCACTGGAATCTCTTTGGGGTAGAAATGACCTGTATAAGAGGTTCAGGTTCCACCTGAATTGGAAGGCCAAATATCCTTGTGGGGAGATTTGCTAGTGCTACTCTGAAGGCTTTAAAATGGTAAGTGGCATGGGGAGGTGCGGGGGGAGTAGTCCCAAATCTATAGTGAGAAAAAAAGGCTGAGTCTGGCACAGTGGATAAAGGGAGCAAGATAATAGTCAAGCCAGGCAAGAGCTTGGTAGAGAACAAGGTAAAACTAGTAAATTAAACTGCATTCACTTCAATGCGGGAGGCCTGATAGGTAAGGCAAATTAACATAGAGCATGGTAGTGAACATGGCAGTGGGATATCATAGATATTACAGAAATATGGCTCAGGGATGGACAGGACTGGCAACTTAATGTTCCAGGATGTAGGTGCGATAGGAAGGTTAGAAAAGTGGATATGAGAGGAAGGGGAGTGACGTTTTGTTTAGGGATAACATTACAGCTGTACTTAGGGAGGATTTTCCTGGCAGTACACCCAGTGAGTTCAATTGGGTGGAACTGAGAAATAAGAAAGGAATGATCATCTTATTGTGATTGGACTATAGACCCCTCAATAGTCAGCAGGAAATTGAGAAGCAAATTTGTAAGGAGATCTCAGATATCTGTAAGGATGACAGGGTGGTTAGGGTAGAGGATTTTAACTTCCCAAACGTCGACTGGGATAGGTGCGCTGGAGCAGCACAGTGGCTCAGTGGTTAGCACTATTATCTCACAGCACCAGGGACCTGGGTTCGATTCCTGCCTCTGGTGACTGTCTGTGTGGAACTTGCACATTCTCCTCATGTCTGCATGGGTTTGCTACCGTTTCCTCCCACAGTCCAAAGATGAACAGGCCGGGTGAATTAGCCATGCTAAATTGCCCATAGTGTTAAGTGCATTAGTCAGGGGTAAATGTAGGGGGGTGAGTTACTCTTCAGAGGATTGGTGTGGACTTGTTGGGCCAAATGGCCTGTTTCCACACTGTAGAGAATCTAATAAATAACATGTGCCAGGGTGTTAAGGATTTGGATGGAGAGGAATTTGTTAAGTCTGTATAAGATAATTTTTTTATTCAGTATGTGGATGTACCTACTAGAGAAGGTGCAAAACTTGACCTACTCTTTACTCAGAGCGTAATAGGGGCGTGGAACACACTGCCTGCAACAGTAGTAGAATCGTCAACTTTAAGGACATTTAAGTGGTCATTGGGTAGGCATATGGATGAGAATGGAATAGAGTCTGTTAGATGGGCTTCAGATTGGTTCCACAGGTCAGCACATCGAGGACCGAAGGGCCTGTACTGCATTGTAATGTTCAATGTTCTACGTTCTAAGAATCCGAAGAGATAAGTACATTAAGGACAAAATGAATAATTAGGAAGAGAATAGGGCTCCTTAAAGATGAATGTGATCGTTTATGTGATGAACCACAGGAGATAGGTGAGATACTAAATTAATATTTCACATCAGTATTTACTGTGGAAAAGTATATGCTAGCGAGGGAACTTGGGGAAATAATGATGTCTCGAAAACATCACAGAAGAGGAAGTCCTGGAGGTCTTAAAATACATAAGGGTTGATAAATCCCTGGGACCTAATCAGGTGATTCCCAGAACTTTGTGGGATGCTGGGGAAGAGATTACTGGACCCCTTGGTGAGATACTTGTATCATCAACAGCCACAGATGAGGAACCAGAAGACTGGAGATTGGCTAGTGAGATGTCATTATTTATGAAAGGTGCTAAGGAAAAGTCAGGGAACTATAAACTAGTGGGCCTTATGTCAGTAGTGGTAAGTTGTTCGAGGGAATACTGAAGGGTAGGACTTACACGCATTTGGAAAGGCAAGGACTGATTTGGGATATTCAATATGGTTTTGAGCATGGGAAATTGTATCTCACTAGCTTGATTGAGTTTTTTGTAGAGGTGACAAAGAAGATTGATGAAGGCAGATGGTAGACATTGTCTATTTGGACTTCAGAAAAGTGTTCAACAAGGTTCCACATGGTAGACTAGTTAGGAAGGTTAGACCACATTGGATCCAATTGTTTACAAAATTGGCTTGAAGGTAGGAGACAGAGAATGGTGGCAAAAGATTGTTTTCGGAATGGAGGCCTGTGACCAGCAATGTACCACAAGGATCGGTGCTAGGTGTGTTGCCTTTCGTCATTTATATAAATGATTTGGATGTGAATACAGGAGGTATGGTTAGTAGGATTGTAGATGACATCAAAGTAGGTGGCTTAGTGCACAGTGAAGAAGATTATTTCAGAGTACAACAGGACCTTGATAAGATGGTCCAGTGGGCTGAGGAGTGGCAGATGAAGATTAACCTAGATAAATGTGAAGTGTTGTGTTTTGGTAAGGCAAACCAGGGTAGGACTAATACAACTAATGGTAGGACCCTGGGGAGTGTTGCCGAACAAACAGACCTAGGGGTGCAGGTGCAGAGTTCCTTGAAGGTGAAATTGCAGATAGACAGGGTGGCGAAGAAGGCATTTGGTACACTTGCCTTGGTCGGTCAGAACATGGAGTATAGGAGTTGGGACACCATGGTATAGCTGTAAGGATATTGATGAGGCCACTTTTGGAATACTGCATACAATTTGAGTCATCCTTCTATAGAAAAGATGTTGTTAAACTTGAGAGATTCTCAAGAATGTTGCTGGGACAGGAGGATTTGAACTATAGAGAGAGAGGCTGAATAGGCTGGGGCATTTTTCCCTGGAGCATCAGAGGATGCGGTGACCTTATAGAGGTTTATAAAATCATGAGGGACATGGATAGGGTGAATAGCCAAGGTCTTTTTCAGAGGATGGTGGAGTCCAGAACTAGAAGGCATATGTTTAAGGTGAGAGGGAAAAGATTTGCAAAGAATCCAAGGGGTAACTTTGTCATGCAGAGGGTGGTGTGTGTATGGAACAAGTTGCCAGACGAACCGGTGGAGACAGGTACAACATTTAAAAGGCATCTGGACGTGCATATAAATAGGAAGGACTTAGTAATATGAGTCAACTGCTGGCAAATGAGACTAGGTCAGATTGGATGTCTGGTTGCATGGATAAGTAGGACCAAGGGGTCTGTTTCCGTGCTATATGACTCTATAACTCTAAGTAATCGCGATTCAGAAATGAACAACTGCAAGAGACACGAGACCAAACTATAGCAGAATATAAACCTGATGGAGGTCAAACATTTGTTTCACTATCACCAGCTCTCACATCTAATCAGTGCTTCAGAATCAGGGCTCTGTCATATTCTCACTCTAAAGATTACTGCTATTATCCTATCCTCCTGATGAGATGCCAGAGTCCAGGAACAGCCAGAACAATAAGTGTTGCTCAGATTTTTTTTAAAATTGCAACAATATTGTTTTTATTATTTTCACTGAATCACAGAGAGCAATAGATTGCTCTTAAATCCCCAGCACGACAGAATGTGAGGAGTGATCCTTGCACAGTTCAATGTGCAATGTTGAAATGCCACTGTTTGTCCAAGGGCTAGCAACATCTTTTCCATTTGTTTCAAACTAATGTTTTTCTCAAACATCTCAAATTCATATTCTTACCTCAAAAATCACTTCTGCCACAAATTAGTCTGCATAATTGAAATCGCTGAAGAACGAATATAAAGGATTTGAGATTAACTGTCAATCTCAATAAAACACAGTAGATCTAATGCACGTCTTGTGATTTTCCAATTCTGTTGCCATGCATACAGATTCAGATGCCGTTTTGTTTTTGCATTTTCATGTTTTTCTTTGATCAGACAGCTTTGATATTGTTTAATCAGACAGCTTTTCTCCTTGATGGCCAGATGTAATGCTAATGCTATGGATCATTGTAGATATGGTCTGAATTTCATCATCATGGATGATGTGTGGTGCATTGAACAGGATCACTTCAATGACCTGCTCTAAAATCACTGAAATCCATGTTACAATATGTGATAAAAATATTTGGGTGGAATCTTACCAAGATCTGACCAACACTAGCAATGGCAAGATAAGTGGCAGAATCAGGCGAGATGATCACCTTGACATCAGGATCATTTTGCTTCAACTTTCCCTCTTTATTCATGTGATATGGCAAGCAAATATCTTTAAGCTGTTTGTTCATCTTGCCTGCACTGTCTGTCCATACCGGGAGCAAGAACCTCATACCTAATGAATAAGGGCACTAGCTGAGGCTCCTAGGAAGCTATATTCTGGATCCCAATACCTAATGCACTTGCCGTCACACCCTTCTGTCCTTGATCATGGACCACATTTTGAATTGTGACTCTAAGGAGTCTGACTACCTCCTGAAATACAGTATTCAGGTAATTCTTCCCTCTCCATGATGTGTTGCAGTGTCTGCAGCTCAGACTCCAGCTCATCAACTCTGAACAGCCTACACAGTAGAGAAGATGCCTTTTAGCTCATTAAGTCTACACCACCAATTATACACTAAATGCTGTCACTGCGGACTGCACCGGCTCTCACATGTTACAACTGCAACAGAATCAAAGCCAACCTACCTCTTTCAAACTTAAACACAATTTGGGAGCTAATTGTCAGTCATCATCTACTGGGTACATTTTCCATGACAATCCCTCTACCAATCAGCACCCTGTTCTCATGCAGAATAAAAATCTTGTTCACTAGTATTCTTGTGAATGTCCTGATAAGTATAAGATGAAAAGCTTCAACAAATGCAACTTTCTTTTGCAATACTCCATGTTCAAAACATTCTTCAGCTTTATTTTTGTGGCAGGAGTTATATATATTCCTCCTACATTTCAACATTGATCAGATCAGCTGGAACACACATTGGAACATTCTGAAAGACACAGTGTAAATGGATGCCCTCCTTTCTTAACACTTCATATCTTTTTAAGCTTTTTGATGGCAATCTATGCATAAATCAAATCACTTTGAACAGTAATATTAATTTGGCTGCAATAAAACTGAATTTCATAGCAATTCAGTTTCATTGCTGGTAATCAATTTCTAAAATTACACTGGATAAAGTCAATTTCCAACCCTATTGCCTTCCAGCACATACCAAAGATTCCCATCAGCATCCCATCCTACAGCACGAATCTTGGAAATGTGAATAAGGGAAACCAACAGCAGACAGCCCAATCTCCCTTATTTCTTTTAAATTATGAATGAAAGGCTGAGCACATTGCAATTGTCCTGTAATGTGTAATTCACAACAATATACCTGTTTTGATAATAACGGTATGCTTGGCAGTAAAGATGCAATTTTTGTTCCAGAAAAGCACTCCTCAACTCCTTTGATAATCCTTTGTTTTTTACTCCCCCAATGTTGGTCACCCTGGCAGGGTCAACACAGACAGAAGTCATTCTCACTGCAGGTGTAGAGGCATCAAACTGATTGCAAAGTATAACAGAAAATCGGAGAGAAAGACTTCATTCATACAAAGAGACCACAATTTCCCTTCCCACGTGGTTAAAGATGCCCTCCAATGCATCTCGTCCACATCCCGCACCTCCACCCTCAGACCCCACCCCTCCAAACGTAACAAGGACAGAACGCCCCTGGTGCTCACCTTCCACCCTACCAACCTTCACATAAACCAAATCATCCACCGACATTTCCGCCACCTCCAAACAAACCCCACCACCAGGGATATAGTTCCCTCCCCACCCCTTTCCGCCTTCCGCAAAGACCGTTCCCTCCGTGACTACCTGGTCAGGTCCATGCCCCCCTACAATCCACCCTCCCATCCTGGCACTTTCCCCTGCTACCGCAGGAACTGTAAAACCTGCGCCCATACCTCCTCCCTCACCTCTATCCAAGGCCCTAAAGGAGCCTTCCACATCCATCAAAGTTTTAATTGCACATCCACTAATATCATTTATTGTATCCGTTGCTCCCGATGCGGTCTCCTCTACATTGGGGAGACTGGGCGCCTCCTAGCAGAGCGCTTTAGGGAACATCTCTGGGACACCCGCACCAATCAACCACACTGCCCCGTGGCCCAACATTTCAACTCCCCCTCCCACTCTGCCGAGGACATGGAGGTCCTGGGCCTCCTTCACCGCCGCTCCCTCACCACCAGACGCCTGGAGGAAGAACACCTCATCTTCTGCCTCAGAACACTTCAACCCCAGGGCATCAATGTGGACTTCAACAGTTTCCTCATTTCCCCTTCCCCCACCTCACCCTAGTTCTAAACTTCCAGTTCAGTAACTGTCCCCATGACTTGTCCGCACTTATCCTACCTGCCTAGCTCCTTTTCCATCTATCCACTCCACCCTCTCCTCCCTGACCTATCACCTTCATCCCCTTCCCCACTCACCCATTGTACTCTATGCTACTTTCTCCCCACCCCCACCCTCCTCGAGCTTATCTCTCCACACTTCAGGCTCACTGCCTTTATTCCTGATGAAGGGCTTTTGCCCGAAATGTCGATTTCGCAGGTCCTTGGATGCTGCCTGAACAGCTGTGCTCTTCCAGCACCACTAATCCAGAATCTGGTTTCCAGCATCTGCAGTCATTGTTTTTACTTCATTCATACAAAGCTTATATAAATCAGTAGATTTAGTAAGGCACCCTCCTTCCTGCATTGTGTCGCGGAAGCAATCACCTTACACTCATGTCAATAGCAATTCTAAACTACCTTGTAGCATTGAAAGTCATAAACCCATAACCATCACTACTAAGAAGATGCCTAGCACACAGTAGGTAGTAAGTGGGCTCTATGTACTTTCAGGAGCTCACTAATTGGGTTAGCTGTCATATATCAGTGTCGTGTCCTTACCAAGGACAATACTAAATAACAAAGCAAAAAAAAATGAGTAAAGAAAAACAAGATAAATGCAGTTTTAATATTTTATAAGGCTTTCACTGTGTCCAAAAAATAAAAAACCGATCACCAACGAACAGGTTAGGAATATACAGCTCTTATTCTATGGTGGGAAAGAGTTGTTGTTATCAGCAAGTAAAATGTATTTATATTGTCATAGAGTTTTTTTATATTAAAAATCTTGGAACAGTTTATTTGCTTAAAGTTTCTAAATTCTGCAGGAAAATTACTCTCAATTTTCAATTCTTATTTTCAGCTCATCTTCATGCCATTCTGCACGAGGAATATTCAGCATATTCAGATGTCCATCTACGTAACCTAAAATATTTTAACAAATGAATTAACATATTCAATTGTTACTTCATTTGTTTATTCATAAGCAGTGTAGTCTCCATTTGCTAAGGTATGCTCCAGTTTCTTCACAACCATTAGCATGTCTGATCATAGAATCACACCACATACAACACAGATATAGGTCAATTGGGCCATAGCATTTACACTGGTCCTTTTGAAGAGAAAGCCCATTCAGAATCATTGCTCTCGTTCGTGCATTCACTACACCTGAACATGTGCTTAGGATGCCTGAGTTACATCTGCCAAAGCAGATATCTTTTCCCAGCTCAAGGAAAGCATTTGAATGACAGTAGGACAAAGGAAACATTTTAAAAGATTTCTTAAACAAATTCAGGGAATGTATGGGAGGCCCTCGTTCAGAAGAAACCAGTTGTGAGGAAGCTCTTATATGAAAGGACACAATTTTTTGGGAACACCTGTTAGCAGAAGGGAGTACAGAAAAGAACCACAGACAGAAATGCCAATGATTTTAAGGCCAAGAACTAATTCCACCTTCCACAAACAGCGGCCAAATGAGAACACTCCAGCACTCACCAAATGCTTGCCCTTAAGTGTCAATCATTTCCACATTCAGTTCAGCAATTTTATCAAGTTAGATTTCAATTAAGCATAATGGTGCAATGTACATTTTCTCCGCCTTTGTAAAACACTCAGCAGTCTTGTTACAAATGCAATAGAGTTGTGTTTAGGAGTCAGTGTTTCTAATCTATTGAATGTTTGTTGGAACAGAAACAATAATATTTGTCACCAGTTGTGTGTTAAAATGATGCCCAACATGACAATAAGTGTAATCCCACTCCCCCACCATCCCCCCATCACCTCTAGTATTGTATAGGTGATGATAGTTTAAACAAGCTTAATGATTATAATAGCATGAGAGCATTGATTATATGCCAAATAAATCTTCTCCCGTATTGCCTTAACAATGTGTTAGATCTTCTAACACACATCAGGATTCTAGTACAATAGCAATTTCATTCCCCAGGTGTGGCACAGTGGCTCAGTGGTTAGCACTGCTGCCTGACAGTGCCAAGAACCCAGGTTCAATTCCAGCCTTGGACGGCTGTCTGTGTGGGTTTCCTCTGGGTCCTCCAGTTTCCTCCCACAATCCAAAGATGTGCAGGTCAGGTGAACTGGCTATGCTAAATTGCCCAAAGTGCATTAGTCAGAGTGAAATGGGTCTGGGTGGGTTACTCTTCAGAGGGTCAGTGTGGACTTGTTGGGCCAAAGGGCCTGTTTCCACACTGTGGGGAATCTAAACTATAATAGCTTTGCTGAGTACAATCACTAACCTACAGCCAGTCAGCTTCAAAATGTAAAGTTATATTGTGATGACTCTGAGAAACCAGTTTTATGTGGATATTTCGCCTGAGTTTGAGTCTGAGTCTATCTCTACAGCTTAAACATAAAAACCAAGGCTGACACTCCAGTGCAGTACTGTGGGAGCACTGCATTATTGGTGATATTGTCCAGAGGATTGACCTTATGAGCATAAAGACAATGATAGAAAGAACAAAAATTTCCAAAATAAAGTGAATTGACACAAGTCACCAGTTGTTAGACTATTTCACTAAAAAGAACTGCACGCTGCAAGAAATTGTGGAGAAAGAAAGGTGATTTTGATTTGATTTGATATTGTCACATGTACCGCGATATAGTGAAAAGTGTTGTATTGTGTGCCATACAGGCAGATTGTTCCATACAAAATGCATCAGGTAGCAGAACAGAATGCAGAGTACAGGGTTATAAATGCAGAGAAGGTGCAGAGAGAGAAATCATAATTAACGTTTGAGAGGTCCATTCAAAAGTATGATAACAACAGGGATGAAGCTGTTCTTCAATCTTTTCGCATATATATGCAAACTTTTATATCTTCTGCCAAAGGAAGAGAGTGCAAGAGAGTATAATTCAGTGAGAGGGGTATTTGATTATGTTGGCTGCTTTCCTGAGGCAGCACTAAGTATAGATGCAGTCAATGGATGGAAGGCTGGTTTGCTTGATGGACTGGGTTATGTTCATGACACTCTGTAGTTTCTTACAGTCTTGGGAAGAGCAGGTGTCATACCATGCTGTGATGCATCCAAATCAGATGCTTCCTATGGTGCATCTATAAAAACTGGGAAGAGTCTTTGTGGACATGCCAAATTTCCTTAGTGTCCTGAGGAAGTAGAGACATGGACGTACTTTCTTGACCATTGTGTCGACATGAATGGACCTAGACAGATCATCATTGCCAGGAACATGACACACTTGACCACTGATACAGACAGGGACATGTCCTCCACTCTACTTCCTGAAGTTAATGACCAGCTTATTTGTTTTGTTAACGTGGATGGAGAGATTGTTGTCATTACACCATGTCACTAAGCACCCTATCTCTTTCCTGTATTCTGTCTCATTATTGTTTGAGATCCAACCAAGGATGTTGGTGTCATCAGCAAACTTGTAAATGGAGTTGGGGCAGAATTTGGCCATGTAATCATGAGTGTACAAGGAGTACAGAAGGGGCCTGAGTACGCAGCCTTGTGGATCACCGGTGTGGAGGTGTTGTCGATAATGTTTACTAATTGCGGTCTATTGGTCTGGTAGTCAAGGATCTAGTTACAGAGGGGGGAGCTGAGACCTAGGTCTCAGAGTTTGAAGATAAATCTGTTTGGAATTATATTGCTGTAGTCAATAAGGAGAAGCCTGACGAAGGACTTTTGCCCGAAACATCGATTCTCCTGCTCCTCGGATGCTGCCTGACCTGCTGTGGTTTTCCAGCACCACACTATCAACTCTAATCTCCAGCATCTGCAGTCCTCACTTTTCGCCTAGAAGCCTGACATAGCTAACCTTGTTATCCAGATGTTCCAGGGATGAATGAATGTAGGGCCAGGGAGATGACATCTGCCATGGACCCATTGCACCAGTTGGCGAATTCCAAAGAATCAGGACAATTTGGTAGGCTGGAGTTGATGTGAGCCGTGAATAACCTCTTGAAGCATTTTATAATTATGGAGGCTTGGTGGTATGAGGAATTCTACAATAAAATGAAATAATTTAATTTGTTTGGGTCACTGTGGTTAAACATGTTTTTTTTGTTCGAAGAAAGGGGAATATGGGAGATTGACAGTATAACAGCGAATGACAAAAAAAAAATTTAAACTAGTTGCATTATACGGTAAGTTCATTTTGTTTAAGAATTGGCAGTGTAGCTTGTCAAGTCTTCATATGAAAAAGATAAAAGGAAATCTGTTAATATGACAAACTTAAGCAGCTGAATTGGGTTACTTGTTTAATTAATTGACTGGGTATATGTAAAGGAGTAATTGTGGTGTCAATAGATTAAAACAAATACCATGGGTGATCTGGTACTGAAAAGAAATGTTTGGTTTGTTCAATGTGCATAACAGAGCTCCTGGATATGTAAAAAAAAAGGGAAATTGCCCAGGTTCAAGACACAACAGCTCCAGAGCTATATAATGAAATCCTTAAACCGGTTGAAAATATCTCACTGTTGATGGAGCATGCGGTGTGTGAAGAAGAAAAAAACAAAGAGGGATCTGGGGCTCTTGTGGCATGGTGATAGTGTTCCTATCTCTGCAGCAGGAGGCCAATATTCAAAGTCAAGTTGCACCTGCTCCAGAGGTATGTAATAACATCACCAAGCAGGTTGGTTTGAAAATGTATACAAAGGAGGAACTAGGTGTGGGGAAGGAGCTGTAAGACTGAGTAGTTAATCAACTCCATCCACAGAGTTGCCTTAGTTTCTATCTCATTGACTGACTTGGCTGACAATTATCTGGTCATTATGAGATTTCTGTTTTTGTGAGAGCTTGCTGTATCCAAATGTATTTCTTGCAAAGTGCCCACATTTGAAAAATCTTTTATTGATCACAGCAAAGTGCTTTAGAGATGCAAGTCTTTCTTTCTTTAGAGCACAGTCGGTTTTTCCATTCTAACACTGCAGACGAACATAGGTTGTAGACAGCAGAAGAATGTTGTTCCAGACTGTCCCTCCCAGTCCTTTCAATGCCGGTCAGTCTTCACTGCTCTTGGCATATTTTGTAAAGATGCCCTTAATTTGTCTCTTGGCTATCATCAATCCATAGAGACCACAGTATAAATGTGTAACTAACTGATTAGCAAATTGTTTGGTTCACATTGTATAGATTATTGATTTATTGTCTTTGTATCAATGGATAAAATTTATAGAAACCCAGATAAAAAGCTTTAGTGACTTTTTCAAAGTTATCTGATGTGCATAATTTTGAAGACATAGTTAATAATCGCATGAAAATTTCTGAAGCTTTTAGCAATGCTATTGAAGTTGTCAGCAACAACTGCTATTTGTTGAAAGCAGTTAGGTAAAGCATACCAGAGTGCTCGACTGTAGCATTATTGAACAAAATTCGCCTCCAAAACGTGTAAGAGGTACTGGGACAAATGACCAAACTCTTGGTCAAAAGGTCGTGTCTTCAAGGAAAAAGATACATTTAGGTTTAGGGGAAGAATTCCAACTAGACACCCACCCACAAACCAACGAAATAAATTAGTATATTGATTTAATTGGCAAAAACTGTAAGCATAAAGAAATCACAGCATCCTAGTCAGAGCACACTTCAAATATTTTGGTTAGTTCTATTCCTTGAGAGACAAAAGAGGCATTCAAAGCCAATAAAAAAACTAAAGAGAAGAGCCACTGATCCCCACTGTTTAAGGCCTGAATTATGGGGAAAATAATTAGGCTTTCCATCCTGGAAAGGAAATATCTGGGAAGTGATCTTATAAAAGATATAAGAATGTGCGCAGAATGAAAAAAACTAAATCCAGAATAGTAACTCAAACTGGTAGTGAAAATAGGACAAGTCAACACAGGGTAACAACAGAAAGTAAATTTAACACTGATATGAAGATGTTCTTTGCAATAACAGCAATCAATACATTAAACAGTGGATAAAAGCAAATTACTGTGGATGCTGGAATCTGAAACCAAAAGAGAAAATGCTGGAAAATCTCAGCAGGTCTGGCAGCATCTGTAAGGAGAGAAAAGAGCTGATGTTTCGAGTCTAACTGACCTTTTGTCAAAAGGTAAAGAAAGGGGGAGGTAGGAGGAGGAATCTGAGAGTTGGCGCTCAGCCTCTGCGAGGTAGAGGTCAGTACGCCAGACAACAACAGCGCCAACTCTCAGATTCCTCCTCCTACCTCCCCCTGGAGCATGACTACACCACTGAGCATCAAGCCATCATCTCCAACACTGTGACTGATCTAATTTCTTCCGGATGCCTCCCCCTCCTCCCCCCTCCTCACCCCCACCAGCTTCCAACCTCATAGTCTCCCAACCCCGGACAGCCCGGTTCTACCTAATCCCCAAAATCCACAAGGAGGACTGTCCCGGCAGGCCCATTGTGTCAGTATGCTCCTGCCCCACTGAACATATTTCCTCCTACCTTGACTCCACCCTTACTCCTCTGGTTCATTCCCTCCCCAACTACATCCGGGATTCCTCTGATGCCTTGCGACACATTGACAGCTTTCAATTCACAGGCCCTAACCATCTTCTATTCACCATGGATGTGCAATCTCTTTACACCTCCATCCCACACCAAGACAGCTTGAAAGCTCTTCGCTTCTTTCTCGAAAAGAGGCCCAAACAATCTCCATCTACCACCACTCTCCTCCGCCTGGCTGAACTTGTTCTCTCTCTCAACAACTTCTCCTTCAACTCATCCCATTTTTTCCAAATCAAAGGTGTAGCAATGGGTACCCGCATGGGTCTTAGCTATGCCTGCCTTTTCATGGAGTATGTGGAACATTTCTTGTTCCAAGCCTACCCGAGTTGCCACCCACAAGTGCTTTATTGGTACATTGATGACTATTTCGGTGCGGCTTCATGCTCTCGTTCTGACCTGGAAAATTTCATAAACTTTGCTTCCAGTTTCTATCCCACCATCACCTTCAGCTGGTCCATCTCCAACACTTGCCTTCCTTTCCTTGACCTTTCTGTCTCCATTTCCGGCAATTGTCTATCCACTTATATCCATTACAAACCTACTGACTCCCACAGCTATCTGGACTACAGCTCTTTTCACCCTACGTCCTGTAAGGACTCTAATCCCTTTCTCTCAGCTCCTTCGCCTCTGCCGCATTTGTTCCGATGAGGCCACTTTCCAAAGTGGTGCTCTTAATATGTGCTCCTTCTTCTCCACCCATGGCTTCCCACCTACAGTTGTTGACAGGGCTCTCGGCAGCGTGCGGTCCATCTCCCGCGCCACGACCCTCACCTCCTCCCTCCTCTCCCAGTACAAGGATAGGGTCCCTCTTGTTTTCAGCTTTCACCACACCAGCCTTCACATGCAAAGAATAATCCTCTGCCATTTTCGCCAATTCCAACATGACGCCACCACTAAACACATCTTTCCTTCCCTCCCCCATCTGCATTCCGCAGAGATTGTTTTCTCCAGGACAACCTAGTCCACTCCTCCAACACACCTAACACCTCTCCCATCACACACGGCACCTTCCCATGCAATCGCAGAAGGTGCAACACCTGCCCCTTTACCTCTTCCATGCTCACCATCAAAGGCCCCAAACACTCATTTCAGATTAAGCAGCGTTTCATTGTACCTTTCAATCTGGTCTATTGCATTCGTTGCTCCTAATGTGGTCTCCTCATCGGAGAGACAAAACGCTGACTGGGTGATTGCTTTGCTGAGCACCTTCGGTCTGTACGCAATCAGGTCCTGGACCTTCCTGTGGCTTGCCACATCAACACACAATCCTGTTCCCATACCGACATGTCTGTCCTTGGCCTGCTGCAATGTTCCAGTGAAGCTCAACACAAACTGCAGGAACAGCATCTCATCTTCCGATTAGGCCCGTTACAGCCTGCCAGTCTCAACATTGAATTCAACAACTTCAGATAATTTTATTTCATTTATTTTATCTTTTATAAATTTCTTTTTCACTGTTCTGTACCTCTTATTTCTTTATTGTCTCTCTTTCTCTCGCTCCCCACTCTCTCATCACCTTTTTCTCTCCTCTTCCCCCTTTGCTACCCTTCTCCCCTGTCTTCCATTTTGCCTCTGCTTCATCCCTCCCCCCCATCCCCCAAATATTTTGTCACACAGCACTGACTTCAACCTTGGTCATTCACAGCTCCTAATCTCCCTATAATCTCTGAGGTAAAAACAATGACTGCAGATGCTGGAAACCAGATTCTGGATTAGTGGTACTGGAAGAGCACAGCAGTTCAGGCAGCATCCAAGTAGCTACTTGGATGCTGCCTGAAGTGCTGTGCTCTTCCAGCACCACTAATCCAGAATCCCTATAATCTCTCTATGCATTGTCATTATCATCTCTTTATTGCTACCTTTGCTTCTGCAGCCATGACTCACCTTCTCTCAGCCTCGTGTAAATACCTCCCTATTTCTCCCCTTTTTTACCTTTGACAAAGGGTCAGTTAGACTCGAAACATCAGCTCTTTTCTCTCCTTACAGATGCTGCCAGATTTTCCAGCATTTTCTCTTTTGGTAATATATTAAACAGACCAGGTAGACAATGTTGGGTTTATGGAAACACCTTAAAGCAGACTTCATGATCAGTTTGGGGAATAAAGTTCTCACAGTTTGAAGTGGATCAGAGTTGATAACCAAGGATACCTGCTACACATCAATGTCATGAGCTATCGAGCATATAGGTAGATCCTCAACAGAATAAGAGGATTCATTCGAAGCAAAGGAATTCAAATCTTGGATTCATCAAATGGATCTGTTAGGTCGGAATTCAGAATAATTCTGGATGAGCTGAATGATTGTTCTTATCCCTGATCAACTTGCAACTTTGTGCCATGAAGTTTGTGATTGGATAGGGTCTAAAAACTGACCAAACAAAGAGACAAAAATATATTGGCTCCTGTCAGATTGGGATTCAGCATTGTCTATTTTATAGTTGAATGTTACAGGGATCACAATGTAACTTGACCTGCACTTTGGCAGCTCATCAAGTTTTAAAATGAGGGAGCTCATCTTTGCTGAAAGGCATTTTGGAAATGTTTATTAAAAAAACTCTAATAAAGTTTCTCCCTGTTCATTTGCTCAGTGGATTCTATATTCATTTGTCATTTGAAACAAATAACAAGATTGTCAGCATTAATATTCCTTGCTTAGTAAAAAGCTTCCTTTTATTCAGTGCTTAGACACAGCTTGACTGATGCTTTGTTCATTCAAAGCAGCTTTGGAATGAATAAAAGGAAAGTACTTCTGCAGAACTGGAAAGGACTTAAAAGCCTACTATTTATCAAATCTCTGTCATGGTCCATACAGTAGATTGTGAATTTGTCCATATCACCTGTACAGTAAGTTATGTTTCATTGCTCCCATCACCTGTTTTTGGAGTCTGAATCAACAACACTGCCTGTTCAGTAAATTGAGAGTCTGCACACATCACCTGGATAGTAGATTACAGGTCATTAATTCCGGCCTAACAGCAGTATGAAGTTAAAATTCCTGATGCACACCAATTTTCCTTCCTCTCAGAAGGTCAGTGATTCAAGCTAAGTACAATTTCATAGGCAATCTTTCATTATCATCTTCAAGTGGACAACGAGCGGACAAACACTATCTCAACACGCTACCTGCCCAGTGCTCTTCTCATTCTCCATATCTGAAGATAGGAGTTGACCAGAAGTGGTCATTCCAGTTGGTTATTTTACTATTCCAACAAATGGATGCTGAGGCTATCTGCAACACTCCTAACCACTTCCACAACTGACATCAGGGAATTCTTGCAACCTCAGTCTTTCAATATCAGAATGTTTTAAAACAGAACTAGATTACTACACAATTCCTAAGCAAGCCACTGTACGAGATTCTGCAAACATGGTATACACAGACACTCATAGATACACACACACATGCACACACACAATGATGTTCACAGAATTGTGAAAAAGGTGGCCATTTGGCCCACTGTGCCTGCACTGGCCCTCTCATGCTTTTCCCGTACCCCAAAATATAGTTTATGTACGCTTTCAAATCAGCCTGTTCAGACTGGTTATGGAACACCTCTGGAGCAGATAGGACTTGAATCTAGGCTCTTGGCTCAGAGACAGGGACACTATGACTGAGCCATATTGATTCCATCCAAACAATTATTAAATGTTCCTTTGAAATACTTGATTTAACCCACTTCCACCACACATATAAGCACTGCATTACAGATCTGAATTACCCACGACATGAAAATAAAATTCTCACATGATACTTACTTCTTTTGCAAACTACTTTATATCTCTGCTCTGTCATTTTTTTAACCTGTTTATGAGTGAGAAAAATATGTCCCTGTCTACTCTGTTCAGACCTCATGATTTTGAAAACTTCAACCAAATCCCCCCTTCAAGGGAAAAGTCGCAACTTCATCAACCTATCTTCCAAACTGAAGTTTTTCATCCCTGGAACTGTTCTCCCAAGCCACTTTCAAACTCTCCAATGCATTCACGTTCTTCATAAAATTTGGTAGTCAGGATTATACACAGTACTCCAGCTGACATCTAACAAGAGTCTTATGCAAGTTCAGGAAAACTGCCCTTTTCTTGTAGTCTATGCCATTATTAATAAAACCCAGGATTCTTGTACTTAATTTACCACACACTTCATCTATCCTGCCAAACTTTAATCACTTATGCACACATATACCCAGGTCTCTCTGCTCCTGCATACCGTTTTGAATTGTATCCTTTATTTTGCACTCTCTCCATGTTCTTTCTATCAAAATGTATCACCTCATACTTCCACATTGAACTTCATATTCACTCTTGAATTGAAGTTGTTTGATAGTTTTGTCCATATAGCTATAAACTCCTTCAGACACTTGTCAGATTTCTCTGCTTCTTGAATCTGGCAATTTGTGCATTTCCTAACCATGTAGTCTTGTGGTGATTTCATGTATAATCATTTTCGTGGACTTGAGTTTGAAGGGTGTGAATATCTAATTTCTGTTTTGAGACCTTAATAAAAAGACCATAGAATGTTTTATACAGCATTTCTGGAAAGTCACATGGCTTGTAATGACTGTTTATTGCAGACTTCCTACTTAGCAGCTGCTGGCCAACCTGGGGAAGAGGGGTTTCCCAGCCCAAATCTTACATTCATGAAAAGCTAGTCCAGTGTGGTACTTGGAGGCCAGGCCCAGTCTGAACCCTGATTGAAGAATCCTCAATACTGTGTTTCCTGAGTAAATTATGAAGACAAGGATTCCAGAGATGCTGCTTGTGTTTACAGACATCCACATTTGTATGTCAAAACGGCAGACTGACAGACATATGAACATTCCACATCTTTTTACATTGCTTTCAAGAACTAAGACTTATTGGCCAAAAGTCTATATTTTCATATTACAAGCTAAGTGTATTAACCAGTTTTTCATCTTCATTGAATAAATTTTGTAATAACAATTCAATAACTTTGAGCTTATTAAAGAAACTTGGTTAATGGCTTTTTTTAAGTTGAACAGAGAAATAAACATACATGGGAATGCATTAAAATTTATATTATGTTGTGACCATGGAGCTAGAGAAAGTCAATGCACTCCTCCCATCTTGGTACAACAGTAAATTACTCCACATTGTCATCTGCAGCTCAGCTGGTAGAAATCAACCGAGTCAGAACTTGATTCAAATTCTACTATAAGGCTTAAGCTCAAAAATCGAGATTGACACTGAAATGCAGTAGCAAGAGATTGTTGCATTTCCGGTGTCATCTTTCAGATGAGATATTGAACCAATAATACATTTGCCTGAGAGGGCAAGAGAAGGTAAAAGATCATCTGGCATTATTCTGAAGTTGGTATTGTCCCCGGTGACCTGAACAACATTTATCCAGACACCAACATCACAAAAATAGATGAACTGAGTCATTATCATATTGCTTGTGGGACCTTGAATGTAAATTAGCTGTTGTATATCCTACATTACAACAGTGACTGTTGTTGAAAAGTATTAATTGGCCTTGAAGCCCTTTGAAATGCCAGAGGTCTTGAAGACTGCGAGATGAATAGATTTTTAAAAAAAATTATATTACCAGTGATAATTCTTTCAGCAAGCCAGACCCATTGATACATAGACAACAGGAGCAGGAGTAGGCCATTTGGCCCTTTCAAGTCTACTCCCATTCAATATGATCATGGCTGATCATTCAGCTCAGTACCCTATTCCTGTTTTCTCCCTTTTGATCTCTTTTAACACATTGGAATTCTCCTCACTAAACCAGTTCATCTCATTGCCTCCCGGCTCTTCTTTAAAACCTATGTATGATCATCTGTCAAAATGGTTTGCCATCAATTTTATAGTTTTGTCTCTGCGAAGCAATTTGGAAGTTTTTATATTTTGAAGGTGCTAAATAAACCCAAGTTGATGTTACTTTGATCCCTCCCGCCATTATTTTTCCCCCAAATTCACATAACAGATATACAAAGGTATATAAAGGAGAAATATGTTTCATTGACAGAATTTACAGGTCATATGTTAGGTCTATGAATTGCTGTTTACGTAAATAAGGCTAAATCTGAGTCAAAGCCACCTCCATGATGCCATCCAGACAAAGTTTGCTGTGATGCATGATTGTGTCCTAATGCCTCAAACACAGTAGGTCAGAATTTGTTGGAAAGGAGATTAGACTCAGTTAGATGTTTCCCCTTTAACCTTCCACCCTAAAAATCTTTGCAATTGCCGGAAATCCAAGTTGCTAATACTGTGACAAGGCAAAGGTATAGGATCAACTGTCAATCACTCCAATCAATGATATTGAAGGATTGAGAAAAGAAGAGGAACAATTGAGAAGAAAATGGAGTGAATTAGAATGAAATCATTTACAAAAAAAAGGGAAATACAGACATGGTAAGAAAAAATGTATTGAAGGAGAGAAAAAAGAAAGGAAGAAAAGCTAAGTTTATGAACAATTGACTGTAGGATTAAGACTGAAGGTAGAAATTGTTTCCTTTCTGGTCCAGAGGGTTTGAGTGGCATTGCAGAAACAGAAATCTCATGACTTAAAGTTGCCTTATGGCATTAGGCATTAACTTCAACTTTCTATGGCGAATTTAATTGGCAGACACTTCTTAAGTTGAGAGTATGGTGCTAGAAAAGCACAGCACGCCAGGCAGCATCCAAGGAGCAGGAGAATCAATGTTTTGGGCATAAGCCTTTCCAAAATGTCGATTCTCCTGCTCCTTGGATGCTGCCTGACCTGCTGTGCTTTTCCAGCAACACATTCTCGACTCTAATCTCCAGCATCTGCAGTCCTTACTTTCTCCTTGACCGCTTCTTAAATCTCACAGGGATAGCAAGGGTGTGTTGCTACTTTTTGGGTGGCTAACAGTGGGACAGATTAAATCTACTAACAATCTGTGATAAACTGTGATAAATTTCCAAACAATTCATATGCCAATATCTGCGGGCACATTAAACACGCCTTCATTTTGCCAACAAATTCTGCCCTTTTGCAATTGAGTTTCTGAACAATAATTTATTGTCATTTGTACTCTACAATGAGCAACACGGTAAAATATAGTGAAAAACTTCAACTGTCGCCACAATCTGACACTACTTGAACACTTCAAGAATAAAAAGGCACACCTGAAAAACAATCAGTCAATCTTCAATCTGTTGTCGCCACCGTGAGTCGCGAGCCCTGTGACGGCCACACCCACAGTGACACCTGCACCAGACCCACCAATTTCAGAGTCGCCACCCTTCAGATGCCATCTCTTCAGCATTGGGCCCACCCTTCTGACAGGCTACCAATGCCAGGTCACACGAAGGACCCACACTCACCCCGCTGCCAGGAGCCCCCGGCTCCACTATTGTCACGACCGTACCAACAACCAGGAGACCCTAGCTCTTGACCTACCACAACCAGGAACCACCGCACCACAATGCTGATAAGCAGCAGTCCCACTCTGGACCTTCCACAACCAGGCATCCTTGGCTTTGTTGAAGCCTCTGCCGTGCTGGCTCCTGCACTCCCTGCTCCAGGAATACCACACCACCACCACTTCAGCCGCTGCCTTGCTGATGCCTGCACTCCCTGCTCCGGGAATACCACACCACCACCACTTCAGCCGCTGCCTTGCTGATGCCTGCACTCCCTGCTCCGGGAATACCACACCACCACAGCTTCAGCCGCTGCCTTGCTGATGCCTGCACTCCCTGCTCCGGGAATACCACACCACTACAGCTTCAGCCGCTGCCTTGCTGATGCCCGCACTCCCTGCTCCGGGAATACCACACCACCACCACTTCAGCCGCTGCCTTGCTGATGCCCGCACTCCCTGCTCCGGGAATACCACACCACCACCACTTCAGCCGCTGCCTTGCTGATGCCCGCACTCCCTGCTCTGGGAATACCACACCACCACCACTTCAGCCGCTGCCTTGCTGATGCCCGCACTCCCTGCTCCGGGAATACCACACCACCACCACTTCAGCCGCTGCCTTGCTGATGCCCGCACTCCCTGCTCCGGGAATACCACACCACCACCACTTCAGCCGCTGCCTTGCTGATGCCTGCACTCCCTGCTCCGGGAATACCACACCACCACCACTTCAGCCTCTGCCTTGCTGATGCCTGCATTCCCTGCTCCGGGAATACCACAATCAGGAGTCCCTGGCTCCATCACCAGGCCAGGCCTTGCCAGGAGGCCTGCTCCGGCTGCTCCCCTCTGCTGAAACAACGGGAGAAAAGAAGGGAGGAATCAGCTGCCTGGAGCAGACTGACCCAGAAACCCAAATGTTGCCTACCTTGCCAGCATCGCCATCTTGAAGCCTATCAGAGAGTGGAGACACAAAATAGTGGATTACACAAGACGGGAAAGTAGCACGAAGTAGAAGCACACATACGTTTGTAGCATACATATTTTACTTCCACTTTGCTTTAACGGACACTACATAAAACATACATGATGTTGTGGGAAAATCTGTAATTCCAGTAGGGTAGCTCAAGGCGAAATGTGCCTCTTCGAACTCATGTCTCACTGTGCATCCAAACAAAAGGAGAACCAGACATTCTGATACCTTTTGAAATAGAATACTTGCTTCATTACAGACTTGACACACATAAATAATAAAGCCAAAGATATCTTGGAGTCAGCAGAAAGAAACTCCAATCAGTCAGTAGGTTCCCACCAAGTAAATATCTAGGACACTGGCAGATTCCTACATGAATGCCCACGGACAATCATAGACAATAGACAACAGACGCAGGAGTAGGCTATTCTGCCCTTCGAGCCTGCACCACCATTCAATATGATCATGGCTGATCATCCTTAATCAGTATCCTGTTCCTGTCTTATCTCCATAACCCTTGATTCCACTATCCTTGAGAGCTCTATCCAACTCTTTCTTAAATGAATCCAGAGACTGGGCCTCCACTGCCCTCTGGGGCAGAGCATTCCACACAGCCACCACTCTCTGGGTGAAGATGTTTCTCCTCATCTCTGTCCTAAATGGTCTACCCAGTATTTTTAAGCTGTGTCCTCTGGTTCGGCACTCACCCATCAGCGGAAACATGTTTCCTGCCTCCAGAGTGTCCAATCCTTTAATAATCTTATATGTCTCAATCAGATCCCCTCTCAGTCTTCTCAACTCAAGGGTATACCAGCCCAGTCACTCCAGTCTTTCAGCGTAAGGTAGCCCCGCCATTCCAGGAATTGACCTCATGAACCTACGCTGCACTCCCTCAATAGCCAGAATGTCTTTCCTCAAATTTGGAGACCAGAACTGCACACAATATGCCAGGTGTGGTCTCACCAGGGCCCTGTACAGCTGCAGAAGAACCTCTTTGCTTCTATACTCAATCCCTCTTATTATGAAGGCCAGCATGCTATTAGCCTTCTTCGTGGATGAATTTCCTTGGAGGTTCGCTGGCATTGTCATTGAAATTTCACTGGAAGTGTAGTTCACATCCCATTTCCACACTCCCTCCACCAATATACAAAATGTTGAACCCATTTGGGAAAGAAAAATCACACATAAGAGCCAATACACTGATAGGATAAATGGTGTAATTATCCAATGCATTTTAGAATGAGAAGGATGGTTTCTAAAAGGGCAGTCCCAACATTTCAAAGATGTGAACTGGATTCCACAAGGTGGGTTCTAAATTTACATTTTCCACTTACATCTGTTGCTCAGGATGTGGAAGTACTAATTACCAAATGCCTTAGATTTTGTGATGAACATTTAAGTCAGCAAAGCACACTTTCACAATCAACTATAATTGAGTCGATCCCTTGACCCTGTCAAAACTTAGCAGTCCACTTTCAGAAAAGTATACCACACAAACAGCAATAAATACATTTCTCCAGCCAATGTTTGTTGGGTATTCTTTCATTACGCTGCCTTGAACTTGGGTTAATTAGAGAGGTTAGTTAAAAGGTATGTCAACAACTGCTTCTCTTGGCAAGACCCAATCCAAAACAGTAAGTCACATAAACGCTAATTAACGCAACAGAATTTTGTTCAAGAGGTAATTTCACGGTCCAATTAGAGTTTTGCTCTGGTTTCTGCTCTCACTCATTTATCACAGGCACAGAGCACTACAGCACACCTGCGACTACGTAGCTGTAAACAGAAGGAGCAATCCCAAGACAGGGAGGTGGCATGTGGCTGTCACTCGCGAGGAAAAACTACTGAAAAACAACTCCAGAAAGATGCAGCACCCAGACACTTGCTTGAGGAGAATCTCCAACCTTTTAACAACTTTGGGCATTCAGAACTCACAAAACTCTACCCATCAAACATTTTTTTTCATCAAATTTATTCAGAAAAAATTAAGTCTCCCTTTTGTCTTCTCATCTTGTTCAAGCACTGGTTTTAGTTGCAGGGTTGTTCCATGAATGTCATTTACCCTTCAGTACCTATTACAGTCGAGGTAAATGCACTGAAAATCAGGATATAAAAGTGGTAATGAATATATCAGCATGTTCATTTAAGATTCCATTGGCTGTTTTGGTGACAGAAAACCTTACCTACTGAAAACAGTAAGATTAGCAGTTCAATTTTATTCTGTTCAGCAAAATTTGAATGGCTATTCAACCACGACTTTTTTTCTCTTTCCGGTACTGTGAAATCTCCTCATTAAGTAGGCCTTTAAGGCAACAGGCTTACAGTCTCTGTGTTTGTCAGAAAGTTGCAATGTGTGCAATGTGTTAAAAGACTACTGAAAAATTCTTTCCAAATTGTTTGCACTCAGTGAGTGTCAGGAGCTTAGTGTAGTCTATTATGCATCACACATATGCACATGGAAGGCTGAGGATAGTGGAACAGAGGATTAGACTTTGAAAAATAAGACTTTTGATTTATAATCATGTAGTAGTTCAAAAATTGAGTATTGCTGTAAAAATATATATTTTACCGAAGTCTTTCCACTAGCACTCATCAGGATCATTTACTAAAATACTAAGTTAAGGAGAAAAACCAACATTTACATTACATGAGAGAAGACTGCTGATTGTTTGGCCAGTGGACCCTGACTGGTAAAAAGTTTTATCATGGAGAATGCACCAGTTAATGATGACTGATAGTTGACTGCTGGGGACTGTTGAAATTTTAAACCAGGTGGGTTGACTCTGATTGGTCAGAACCTCAAGGAATCAAAGCAGGAAACAGTTGGCCCCTCTTTGTTTGAGTTGAATCTGGCATGTATGTCCAGGTTCTTCCAGTCTACAACAAACAAGGCCCTGTGTATTCATAGATATAACTTTCAGTACACAAGGTGTGTCACGCTGCAAAACCAACTGACAATCCTAAATTGGTTGTCAGCATAATTCTTTGCAGACCCAATTATGAATGGTCTATAATCTGATATTTTCATGATCCAAATCACCTAGCATCACTGCTCTCTTCAGTAAACTATGTATAGATCTATTGAATATTACAGAACATAACATCTGGCGTATGCCAGCTCTTTGAAACACTCTGTTGATTTGCAAACTACTATGCTTCAAATGCATGCATCAATTGTTTTAGAAGTTTTATGCTATGGAATCCCACAACCCTTTCAGATAATGTATTCCAAATCATAACAAATCTGTGTGTGAAGAAATTTCTCTTCATTTCTCCTCTAGTGCATTTCCCAATTATTTTCAACCTACGTCCTATGGGGAGTGAGCGACATCATCTATGTTGAGACATAACCGAATCAGACGAGAAGTCCAGCAAGACCCATTCTCAACTTTTCGAGCAACCTTTGCCATCTTTTAAATTTTTCAATGGTAAGGCCAGATTCACACTGGGTAGCAGCAGGATGCCAACCGACAGGGATTAATGATTATTAAATTCTTTGTCAATAGCACAACTCATCTTATTAATATTCAGTCTCCCATGTTTAGTTTGCATTCTAATTCTCAAATCTTGAAGGTCTATCATTTGCTCATTTGATGCTTTTCTGATCAATCTTTGTCTCCAGTTCATGTGTTCAATCCCATCTTAAATCAATAAAACAGGTTCTCTTTACTTCGATATTTCTTTCCCTTCCCATAATTTCTTCAATTGAATTACATAATGATTATTGCTTAGATGCTCTCCCATGGCAGCATCCTCCACTTAACCTAGTTCACTCACCAGAACTAGATCTAACACTGTTTCTTCTTTGTTGGCCAGAATCTGAAAGATTAAGGCTGTTCGCCTGTACACATTTAAGAAATTCTTTACCCTCGATTCCATTTCTCCTGAACCTATATTAAGGACAATGGAGCTACTTCAGATTTCAACTGGCCAAATTTCTCAAAAGACGTACACTGGCTACATAATTATAGATAAACAAGGTAGTTTTTATAGAATGAGACCAATCTATCCTTACTTAAAGGATTTACTTTTTCTAGCATCTACTTTTGTCTCTATTGATTATCTTTATTTCTGTCATCTAAATTCCTCTGACCAATGGACCAAGATATGGATGTGTAACCAATTAAATCCACTGCATAGCCCATACCTGGAATTGCTTTCCTAACAGCACTGTGGATCTACCCACAGTACATGAGCTGCAACAGTTCAAGAAGGCAACTCAAAGGCAAGTAGGGATGGGCAGCAAATGTTGGCCCAGCCAGTTAATGCTATTTACATATCCCATGTGTAATAACATTAATAAATATATTCATTAATGAACTAAACATGTGGAGTCTGTGAAATGACATAGATGATGAATTGAAGTGTTGCACTGATTATATTTGAGGTTCTATCTAATTATACCTGAAGGTCCAGGAGAAATCTTTTAAGATCTTTCATTTTAGGATGTTTTGCAAACAATTGGAAGATTTGCAAAATAAAGACTTATCACACAAGATTACATAGACTGAGGAAATTATTCATAAGCACCAATCCCACGTGGCTTACTGACAGCAATTGATTTAATTTACTGAATATTCTTGTCCTGGTCCATTTCCTTCTATTCTGTACATTTGTTTTGATAGCTAAATTCAAGCTTTCTTGACTGCAGGTCAAGGCCAACAGGAAGGGTGGTGAAGTCATTTGCTTTTACTGAAGAGTCATGGCTCAGTATTTAGGACACTGAAAGGTTGGAAAGAGTAAAAGGAATGAGGTAAATCAGGAAGCAGTCATGTGAAGCCAAGCTGGAGTTTAAAAGGCTCTAGATTGCAGAAGATAAGGAAGACTGAGGCAGGGTATGGAGTTCCTGATTACTGAGCACTGCTGCTTGAGTTGGCAACAGTGATTTTGTGCCTTACCCTTGTGTTATGTCAGCTTGTGAATATAAAATACTAGATAAAGTCAATTTCTACTGAATTTAGAAGGAGAAAAACTCAATGATACAGTAAATGCTTGAAAATTTGCTTTTTATTGTGTGCCGAAACAATATTCTTGACAACATGCTGTTGTAGTTTGAGAAGTATCTGATTTCCATTACAGAAAGCTAATAGCTTTTGCACACCAGCTGTGAATGCCTGTATTTGGTGCCCAGGATAAGCTGGTAACATACCAAGGTTGATAAAGAAAAACCACGGAAAACGATAAAGCTGTTTACACCGTACATTGAAAAACTGCACCAAAATTTCTACTGTGAATAATTTATACTGTCCATTATTTACTTGTTGGTTAAAAAAGACAGAGGTTTTGTGTAAAGTATTTAAGCAAGTGTACAGTCCAAGAATGACTGAGATGTGATGTAATGGTCAAGTAAATAAAATAAATGCCTTACAATCAAACGTGCTATTCAGACCAGACAGTCTCATTGCTGAGTTAGATAACCTCAAACAGAGAGTAGTCGGGAACTCAATGACCTCAAACAAGCAGAGAGAAAAATAAAGTTTCCACTGGTGATTGCAAATCAATAACGCAAATGGGAACGTGCACATGGGGTGGAAACACATCTGGCTCAGCTGCAATCCCCTCTATTGTCTTTGTCAAACACACAGCTGAAATCAAAAGCTACTTGGGTAAGTTAAGATAGTGCAGTCAGTGCCTTTGGAAGTGTGATTCTTAGACAAGACCAGATCATATTTAGACTATTCTTCATTCTGCTTCATGAAAGTCAGTCCCACAGTTACCATTTTGCCTGATATTTTTGGACCCTTTCTAACCCAAAGAGGATGCGGAACAACAGCCTTATATTTCCACCACAGTGGGACAGGTCAAGTGACAAATAAAAATGAATGAAGATTGCAGAATTAAAAAACTGAGCTGACTCTCTCAGCACACAGGAGGGATAAACAGGGTATTTTCAAACTGAAGGGTTATCATTAATGCAGTGCCACATTCAGATCAGTTGTGGTAATCAACTAATTGCATTCAATTTATCACTTATTTATAATAACAACTTGAATGAAAAGGATGACATATCCCAGTTTGCTAATGATACCAAACTGCTATGAAACATTGTCTCAGATAAGTGGGCGATCATTTTGGACTGAGATAAAATTTCGACATTTGGAAGGCAGTAAGTCATTGGAACTCTCGACCCCAGAGAGTTGTGGATGCTCCATCAATTAATATATTTAAGGCTGATATAGCTTTTCAGGGTATATGGAAGAATCAGTAAAGTGGTGTTGAGGTACAGGATCAGCATGATGGTACTGATTAGGGGAAGCAGGCTTGAGGGGCCAAATGGTGTATTCCTGTTCCAATTTCTCATTATACTATAACAGTGACTCCCAACTCAGGGATTTCTCCAGGCTGGAGGTACATTTATCACAAGGGATTTCAGGCCACCAGTATGTAAATAGAGTCAAGTCCTCATTGAATAATGTTTCAGCTCTAACAAGAGCATAACAGAAAGTTGATCAGACTTGACCAGTGGGCATGTGGAGTGGGGAGATTGTAAATGCCTGCAATTAATGATGGCTTCTTGGCCAGTAATCCCATTAGATTGGGAAGTTGAAGTTGGAAAACCAAGAACATATGGACCAAGTTGTAAAATTTGAAAAGATAGGAGTAATTTCATCAGAGAGAAAAAAGCAAGCAGTGAAGCAAATTCAGCTTCACTAAATGCACTGTATATCTCAGCAGTAACACTGCATCACCTGAGGAAACATAACATCAGGCTAATGGGCCAAGAGTTGAGCACTACTTCACAAACTATGAGACCCACAACAGCAACTTTCTTGCAAGTTCCTCTGACAGCATCTTCCAATCCGTGTCTTCTACCATCTAGAAGAACAAGAGTACAAGATACAAGCTCCCCTCCAAACCACATACGGTCCTCACTTTGACCTATAGTTTCATTCAGTTATACAACCCAGAAAGAGACCCTTTAGAACACCAGTCTGCAGAGGTCATCAAACCTCTAGCGACTCTCATCCAGTTTTCCAGCACTTGGTGTAGCCTTGTATGCTATATTTCATCATGTCTTCATCTAAATACTTCATAAATATTGTGATGGTCACCATCTCTAACACTCTTTCAGGAAGAGAGTTTCAGATATTCATCATCCTCTGGGTAAAAGAATTCTTCCTTAAATCTCTCGTCAATCCCCTGTCCCTTACCAATTCACCATGTGCTGCCATTCTGTAAATATTCCTGTGTCTAAATCCTGGACCAAAACAGAAGTTGCTGGAAAAGCTCAGCAGGTCTGGCAGCATCTGTGAAAAGAAATCAAAGTTAATGTTTCGGGTCCGGTGACTTTGAGATTAACTCCGATTTCTCTTCACAGATGCTGCCAGACCTGCTGAGCTTTTCCAGCAACTTCTGTTTTTGTTTCTGATTGACAGCATCTGCAGTTCTTTCAGTTTATATTCAAAATTCTGGATCTCCCTTCCCAACTGCACAGAGGATGTAACGACACCAAAAGGGCAGAACATTCCCACCTTCAAGAATAATTAGTGATGGGCAATAAGTGCTGCTTTAGAGACAAAAAAAATGTAGATGCTAGAAACCAAGGTAGGCAAACAGGAGGCTGGAAGAACACAGCAAGCCAGGCAGCATCGGAAGGTGGAGAAGTCAACATTTCGGGTGTAAACCTTCGTCAGGCCTGGGGTTGGGTGGAAAGGAAGCTGTAGATAAAGGGGATGGGGGGGCAGACTGGTGAGGTGGGGATAGGTACACACAGGTAGAGGTTACAACCTGATTGGTCAATGGGAGGAAAGAATCCGGTTGGTGGCTAGTAGGAAGGGTTGATGGGAGGAATGGAAGGGGATGGAGCTGGGAAGAGAGTCGGGTGTTGGGGAGGGAGGTTATTTGAAATTGGAGAACTCAATGTGGAGTCCTGTGCTCTTCCATAAGTGCTGGCTTAGCCAGCAACACCCTTATATGAAAATAAATTAGACTTTGATCATTGTTTGGCACAGGTTAAACCTGTCAACTTGTGACCAGTGAAGTTCAACTAACTCTGATCAAAAAGCCAAATCAGAAGAGTCATTGAGGAAAGACTATAAAACAGCATTTCATGACAGTCAAAACGACACAGATTAATGCAACCAGATTTGCTTCAGCATTCGTTAGCCAAGGAAGAGGAAGGAAGTTGTCCAAAATCTATAAGTGGTGCAGCAACAGAGGAATCTGCACATGGATAGCAGATTGAGAAAACAGTCAATAAAACATAGAAGATCCTGGGCTTTATAAATGGGAGCACAGCATACAAACAAAGAAATTAGGTTAAAAGTGTTCAAAACACTGGTCACAACGGAAATATCTTGCCAAGTTCTGGGAAATACACTTTAGGAAAGATGTGCAAGCATTAGAAAGTACGCAGAAAAGATTCACAAGAATGGTTTCAAAGATTAGAAACTTCAGTTATGCAGATATACAGGAGAAGATGAAACTGTTCTCAGAGAAAAGATCTGATCAAAATGTTCAAAATCGTAAGTGGTCATGACAGAATAAATAGGGAGAAAAGATTTCAATTAGTGGAATGATTAAGAACCAAAGGTCACAGGTTGTTGTGTGAGAGATTTCAAACAGATCTAGCAACTCAAAACTGAGCATCAATGAGGCATTGTGGGCTATCAAGAGCTGCAGAATTGCACTCAAATACAACTTAACTTCATAGCCTGGTATATTTCCAATCTACCATTACAATCAAGCCAGGTGATCAAACCTGGTTCTGCAAAGAGTGAAGGAGGGCATGCCAGGAAAAGCACCAGGAATACCTAAAATAGATGTGTTTGTACAGGACTAGTTGCATGGCTAACAGCACAAGGAGCAAATGGCAGATAAAGCTAACATCTCAGATATAAGCTCTACAGTTTTCTTTTGTTCACTCATGGGTGACTCGCTAGCTGGGGCATTTAATGCCCTTCCCTAATTGCCTTTGAGAAGGTGAGATAGTGAGTCGCCTTTTGCAGTCCATTTGATGTAGGTATACCCACACTGCCATTAGGGAGTGAGTTCCAGTAACAATTAAACAACATAGGAGACAGCTCCACAAATATCCCATCCTTAATAATAAGGGTGCCCTAAATAGTAATACAAAAGATAAGACTCAAACACTTGCGACAAGAGTGGGAGACCGGACGCTCGAGGCAAGAATTGAATCATGAATCATGCATGTGCCAATAACATTTGAAGAACTTCCTCAGATACGGGAGCAGTATGCCATGCATGGATAGACTTAGCCTTTGCAAAGAATTAAGGATTACCAAGAAGAATAGCAAGCACATGATGGTTTCTGAACCAGTACTGACCTTGCCAAACAATTCCCTGACCTTCACAGTTTACAAAGTTCTGAATGGCTGATTTTCGGAAACAAATTTATTGTGAGGAATTTAAAACGCATTATCATTTTATCAATATTTCTTTCTGTGCTATTTTAATGAAGTTATGAAAAACTGATTAATGACTATATTGAAAATATTGAAGGCTGAGATTTATATACATATTGCACAATAATATGTCCACAAATAACTGTTATATTTTTCTCTAACACAACTTGTCAAAAATTGTTTTGCACAGGGCTCACCAGCAGTGACTGTTTTTAGACAGCACAATGCACTTTTTTTTTAAAAAGGCGTGGAGTTCCACTGAGATCAACAATAACAAAATCTGATGATGTAACTTGCGTAGGTGTCACATATTTCTCCAAAGTATTCTGGTCTCAGGATTCTGTGGCTTTCTCAACTTAATTAGTGTAAGGAGCCTTGAGTGATCAAGGTAACAAAATAGAATACTGCCTCGGCTCCCCCCTTGCAGCTGTAAGCACTTTTAAAGAGACCAGAGGGACAGTATTGGCAACCTTGCTACCTAAATACATCCACAAGTTGATCTGAAGTGGATAATTTACTGGCAGGCAAACCATGGCAAGGTGGCGTGATCACACTTCTCTCACACACAGACAAACACACACACACAAACATGTGGGTGTCAGCAGTGTGTCAGTATTCATAATACAGGACACTTTCAACTGAAGCAGATCGTTTTAATGGACTTTTTTGCCATTTGTTTTCATCTTCAAAAGATTGGAGGGAATTATGATGGTGGTGGCACTTAGTTTTTGGGTTGAATTTGTTGTTTAAAGTGACTCTTCTTCATGCTGGCATTTACAAAAGTTACTAATGCACAATCTTGCTGCAAACTAGAAAAGTAGCATTTCGTGATTTTATCCCTTGCAAAAGTTTATTCCCTTGAGTGGGATCAGTACTACTTCCAACTATTCAACAGTAAGGTCCCACTGATGAAATTTTGCAATAAACTGTTGCTGATAGTGCAACTCACGGCCTTCATGCATGGCCACAAAATGAACAGAGCCTTGTAAACAACTGCTATTTGTATTACACCCTGAAGAAAATCTCAGAAGCTGTCATAACAATCTTCATCTGAGTTGGTATTGTTTTATAAGGGAAAAATATTTGCTGGATTACAAAAGAAATGGTATTCTCGAAGGAAGAAAGAAAAAGAGCAAAGACTGACATTCAGGACTGTCTGTTTAAAGATGAGCATGAAGATACTTAACACATTAAACAGCAGCCATAACAACCTTTTGTGTCAATTAAGTCCCTTTAACTGAGATAGACAGCCAAAGGCACTGAGGCATAATCAAAAACGTTATGCTCTAACACAGTTGGAGATTTGGTTTCAGTTTTGGTCTCCTTATCTGCAAGGAAACATAAACTTACTTTAACAAGAATAAAGCAAATGTTTTGTCAGAACATTTGATGCGATGAGGTATTGTCCTAATAGGAAAGATGAAGTACATCAGGTCTACATTTCCTTGAAGAATGAAAATTTGTCTCATGAAAACATTTATAGAGCTTAACAGGATCGATACTGGGAGGCAGTTTTTCCCTGGTTTCAAAGTCCAAACTAATAAACACAGTTTGAGAATAAGGATTCAATTATTTAGGACTGAGGTGAGGAGACATTCCTTCATTCAAGGGATTGTACCCCAGGAGGCTGTGATGTTCAGTTGCTGAGTGTATATAAGAAGGTGGTCACATAAGATTTTATTGAATTATGGTAAGTTTTGAAGGCCAGATGGCTTAGACTTGCCCCCATTTCCTATGATTTTATGACAATGGGATAATAGGAAAGGTGAAGAAAACATGGTCAAAGAGATGGGCTTTCAGGAATGATTCAAAAGTGGAAATCAGGACAGAAAAGGAGAGAAATGCGCAGCAGTTCAGGCTGTGGACAGAGGTAACATTTCAATTATTTCAATCGTTTAACTGGAGCTAAAAGAGGAGAGCTTGGATGAGAGGCAAAGGGGCAAGAAAAATCCTGGGTTTCTGAGGCAAGATGAAAGGATGGACATAGGAGGGATGCATGGAGGGCAAAGGTATTATGTTTGTGGTTCACTAGAATTTAGATAGAACACAAGGTAATCCCAGCAAACACTTTACTGTGCATCCTATCAGCTCCACAATCAGTTTTACACTGCCTCCCTGAGCTCCAGTCTCTGGGTTGCCTGACCCACTCTCTTAAAGGGGCAACAAAAAGTAGCCTGAGGAAGCTAACAAAGAAGTAGAGGAACAATGTCACAACAGAATTGAAATGAAATAAGAACCCTAAACAGAATACGTTGGGAGACCCTGGAGCCAATGTAAACTATTATGTGAAAGATGAGACTTTTGTAGGTTACCCTGTAGTACAAGATTACTGAAACCAAGGCAGTTTAAAGAGTCCAACTTGCGGAATGTTTCAGAGAACATCTCCGGGACACATGCACTAAATAATCCCACCGCTCTGTGGTCGACCTCTTCAACTCCCCATCCCACTCCACCAAGGACATGCAAGACCTGGGCCTCCTCCACCGCCAGACTCTAGCCACCAACGACTGGAGGAAGAACGCTTCATCTTCCAGCTTGGGACCCTCCAAACACATGGGATCAATGGGGATTTCACCAGTTTCTTCATCTCCCCTCCCACTCACTTTATCCCAGAACCAACCCTCCAACTCGGCACCCCTTCTTGAACTGCCTTACATGTCCATCTTCCTTTCTACCTATCCGCTCCACCCTCCACTCTGACCTATCATAACCACCCCCACCTTCATTTAGCTATTGCATTCCTAGATACCTTCCCCCCAGCCCCAACCCCCTCCCATTTATCTCTCAGGCCCCTTGGGCCTCCCCAACATTCCTGATGAACAGCTTATGCTCGAAACATCGACTCTCCTGCTCCTCGGATGCTGTCTGACCTGCTGTGCTTTTCCAGCACCACACGTTTTGACTCTGATCTCCAGCAACTGGAGTCCTCAAGTTCTCCTAGTATAACAGTCTGCCAGGCAAATGGGATGCAAACACAGCAGGGGTTTGGGAACAATTACCATTTGGATCATCAGATTCATTTTGACATTGGCTAGTTACACACTCATGTCAGTGAAATGCTTCTATCAATAAAGCTAGGATGGTCCTCAGAACGTTAATCTAAGTGATTAGAACTTTAATAAGAAGCAAGTTCAATCACAAATGCTGAGCAAGGCAATATTTAATAAATTTTATTTTGTATGCTGTGATGATGCTGTCATTTTAAAAAGGTTACTTTGTCCTTGGGGCTGTTTTTAAAGACAGGTCATAAAATCAGAAGTGCCCAGGGGTCTAGAAAGAGCTTAGTTTAACAATGGCAGGGGTGTGGCCAGTTCTCCCAGTTCAAGTTTTTTCTAGATTGGTTTAGCTGTAGCAGTCACAAGACGGTGAAATCCAGGAAAGGTTCCAACCTTCAGCAGATGATTCCTGATTGCTCTTCTCCCTGAAACCTCTTTGGAAGTTGTTCCCTCCTGCCTGTACTTTTGTGCCAAGGGGTGCGTTTATGGGATGTTACTGGATTGGAACACTTCTAAGCTAAGTTGCTGCTTCGGGTCAGTTAAGTTTTCCACTAGTTAAGTTATTCTAAATTCTGTTTTCTTTTGTTCGTGCTTCAACTGTAGTGTTTAAGTAAATTCTGTTTTGCTTAAAGCTGTATGGTTTGACCAGCTGCATCACAATTGGAATATCCACTTCACATCTGCCTTAAAAAATAAGAAAAAGTTCGGATCTAGGCTTTTAAAAATATTTTGAGAGAGGGTCTGGTCTGGAGAATAACAATGCAAATTACTTGGAATATTTTGCTTTACTTAGTTTGCATGTTTTTTTTTGTTTTCATACGTAATATGATTCCTCCTGTCACCTAAAACAGGAAATACCCACCCTGATCACACCTTCATCTCTTTCTGATTATAGTTATGTTCAGGTATATTCTGCATGGAATATTTGCCCCTTGGTCCAACCATGTGTAGCAGATCCCACTTTCCTGTCCAATTTTCTACTTGTTCTGCAAAGGAGCAACATTTCTTCCATGTCAGCTATCTTCCTACATTTCATCCAAATGAAATTCCAGCCAAGCCTATCAGCTTCTCATAAATATCCACCTCTAAGTTGTGGGACAGCAATTTGAAGCAGGGACCTTCAGTAATCTTTCTCCAGTCCATAAAGAAAACTTCATGAGTAGAACGACTGTTAAGGCTGACTTCAGCACATATTGTTTGGCATTTTGCAATGTGTACAGACTGATGTTGTACAGATCAATGACTTTATGTGCCATCAGTGAACTTGTTTGTTGATCCCATATTGAAGAAAGTATACAACTTAATATGAAGACCTTAAAGGGTTAAAGGAAGAAGTAATTGGATCAGATTGGACAAATACAAATATAAAACTGCTTATTTGATAAATGCTCTTAACATTCAGCCATGATATCTCCTATCACAACAGTATCTAAACACAGGACTGATCCAAGGATTTATGTGCATCAGGAGTTTTCATCTTCTGAACAAGAACATTAACCAAGTTGTTAAAAGCTCTTTCACTCTTCAATTGCTTCACTAAAGATGCCATTTAGCTGCAAACTCATGGAGTTCTAAATGAAAACTACTCAAACCAATCACAGTCCATCTCCCAAATGTTGCTGACAGTCTACATTCATGTGCAACGTCGCCATTTATAGAATGGTGCTTACTGATTTTGCTGCTGCAAAATTAGATTGATGCACAACACACCATTTCCATCAAGACCTTTGATTCAAAGCTCATGACTCTTTGTGCTAAAGTGGAAAGTTTAGCAGGCAGGAAGCTGAAAAGGGTATATTTCTTTGAGTTCACCACAAGACTGAAAATATACTTAGTGAGTTTTGAGAAGATTTTGAAAATTTACTTCCTCAGTCAAACTTAGTTAATCGTTAAACTGCTCTAACATACCCATAAGCTAAAAACCACTGATAATGCTGCTCGAAGAGTAGAGAGTATATAGACATGATCCATTCATTGATACCTGCAAGTTTTAGTGGAGTAATGGATCCTGATTGAAATACAAATGTCAGATCGCACACATTTCAGATTCCAGATGCAAGTTTCATCATGAGACAAGGTGGTACAGGCAAGTTCCCATATGCAATATGCATTTGTCAGTCGCCACAGTATTGAAATCATCCCAACACCCAATAGATTTTATTTTTGAAAAAATGGTGGCAAGAGCTTCAGAACTGTCACCTCATTCAGAATTCTTACTCCAAGCCAAAATCTAGGTGGAGGGGAATATCAATGCCATATAGTCACTTGTAAATCCAAACAGGAATTCAGGAATTCCCCAGAGACTGGGGAAAATATTGAACTCACTCCTACAGGGAGTGGATGAGATAAAAATTTTGAGGCTTTTAAAGGGAAACTGCATAAACAGGGTGGCACGGTGGCTCAGTGGTTAGCACTGCTGCCACCGAGTGCCAGGAACCTAGGTTCAATTCCACCCTCAGGCAACTGTAGGTGTGGAGTTTGCACATTCTCCCTGTGTCTGTGTGGGTTTCTGCAGGGTGCTCCGGTATCCTCCCACAGTCCAAAGATGTACAGGTTAGATGGACTGGCCATGCTAAATTGACCATAGTATTCAGAGAAGTGTAGATGCATTAGCTATGGGCAATGTAGGATTACAGGGAAAAATAGGGGAAGGGTCTGGGTGGGATGCCCTTCAGAGGGTCAGCGTGGACTTGTTGTGCCGAATGGCCTGTTTTCACATTGTAGGGATTCTGTGAAAGACAAGGGAGATTAGGGTGGAAAGATATAGTGATGGAGGCAAGATAAAATGAGTTTGGAAATGGCTTACTTTCAGGATAATCACTGAGCATGATCCAATGGCCTGGTTCAATGCTATATATTCTTTGTAAATCTATCATTACGTTTGCCTCCAGTAGGATCATTCACATTAACTATGTTCTGTGTCCCTTATTCACATCATCATTGAATCTTTCAATAATTGATGTGACATACAGTCATAAAGTCATAGAGATGTACAGTATGGAAACAGACCCTTCGGTCCAACCCGTCCATGCCGACCAGATATCCCAACCCAATCTAGTCCCACCTGCCAACACCTGGCCCATATCCCTCCAAACTCTTCCTATTCACATACCCATCCAAATGCCTCTTAAATGTTGCAACTGTACCAGCCTCCACCATTTCCTCTGGCAACTCATTCCATACCCGTACCACCTTCTGTGTGAAAAAGTTGCCCCTTAGGTCTCTTTTATATCTTTCCCCTCTCACCCTAAACCTATGTCGCTTTAGTTCTGGACTCCCCCACGCCAGGAAAAGACTTTGTCTATTTACCCTATTCTTGCCCCTCATAATTTTGTAAACCTCTCTATGGTCACCCTTCAGCCTCCGACGCTCCAGGGAAAACAGCCCCAGCCTGTTCAGCTTCTCCCTATAGCTCAAATCCTCCAACCCTGGCAACATCCTTGTAAATCTTTTCTGAACCCTTTCAAGTCTCACAACATCTTTCCGATAGGAAGGAGACCAGAATTGCACGCAATATTCCAACAGTGGCCTAACCAATGTCCTGTACAGCCGCAACATGACCTCCCAACTCCTGCACTCAATACTCTGACCAATAAAGGAAAGCATACCAAACACCTTCTTCACTATCCTACCTGCGGCTCTACTTTCAAGGAGCTATGAACCTGCACTCCAAGGTCTCTTTGTTCAGCAACACTCCCTAGGACCTTACCATTAAGTGTATGAGTCCTGCTAAGATTTGCTTTCCCAAAATGTAGCACCTCGCATTTATCTGAATTAAACTCCATCTGCCACTCCTCAGCCAATTAGCCCATTTGGTCAAGTTCCTGTTGTAATCTGAGGTAACCCTCTTCACTGTCCACTACACCTCCAATGTTGGTGTCATCTGCAAACTTACTAACTGTACCTCTTATGCTCGCATCCAAATCATTTATATAAATGACAAAAAGTAGAGGACGCAGCACCGATTCTTGTGGCACTCCACTGGTCACAGGCCTCCAGTCTGAAAAACAACCCTCCACGACCACCTATCTATCTTCTATCTTTGAGCCAGTTCTGTATCCAAATGCTAGTTCTCCTTGTATGCCATGAGATCTAACCTTGCTAATCAGTCTCTTGTGGGGAACCTTGTTGAACGCCTTACTGAAGTCCATATAGATCACATCTACCACTCTGCCCTCATGAATCCTCTTTGTTACTTCTTCAAAAAACTCCATCAAGTTTGTGAGACATGATTTCCAACGCACAAAGCCATGTTGACTATTCCTTCCTTTGTGTCTGCTTGCTAAACCATGGTTAATGAGATGAGTAACCTTCCATGTGGAAGTACGGATTGACAGGATGCTGCTGTCTTGGTGGAATGGCCACTGTTTATGTTCACTCAGCACAGGGGGAAATCCTGGTCCTGCAGAAATACTATAGAAGTAACATTTCTTGGTAGCTAAGCATGCCATCAGGATTCATGCTGACCTGCAAGTGTTCAGACAAAGCTTTGTTTTACCACATTAGATTTGAAGGTTATTTCCTTTAGTTGCTCTCCAGCACAAACGTATTTAGCCTTAAACAAACTGCTCCAGGCAACATTAACTTATGCTGCAGCTTATCCTGGCTGCTTGTTTTTATAATGTGCAAACTGTGAGAGGTGCTTTATATGTGACTGAATGCAGGTTCATTGATTTAGAATCACAGAATTTTACAACACAGACAAAGACTATTCAGTCTGCCAAATCTATGACGGCTCTTTAATTGAAAGTCTAATTTATCCCAGAGCCTGGTGTTCAGCAAAATAGATGGGATCTAAGTTTATGCTTATTGAAAGCTCTGACAGAATCAGATTACACATCCCTTCCAAGTTAAATATTTCAGATTTAACAACTCTGATTGAGATTTTCCAGTTTGAAGTTAAAGTATGATGGTCAATACTTTACATGGTGTCAGATTCAGCATTGCCCATGTTATGTTGCCTCACATGCCAACTTGCTTCTCACCTCCTTTCCTGTGCAAGCAAGATTTGCATGGGTGACTCAAAGGAGCACATGTGGTCAGTGAGCAGGATGCCCTCACCTCAGACAGGATGTTCCACAGCCAAGTATTTTGGTGACCATTTCACTCACTACAAGTCAGCAGCATTGCAGGAGCCTGTGGTGGTCACCTCCAACAGCAAAAAAAAAGCCTTTTAATGTGATGAATAAGGAGGTTAGTACAGTTCAAAATGTACTTTGCTGTATTTTCTATCAGCCCAGCCATTTTTCAAGAATGGGTAGAAGATGTGCTTTCCAGAAGAAAAGCCAGGGCCAGGAGTGATGCAAACCACACGAGACCAAGAATGTATTGAAGCTACTGCTGTGTCTGTTCTTTTGGACTTCTTTAATTAATCTTGCTTGGTATACCTGATTTCAATATTCAGAGAGATTAAAAGAGCAAGAGTGAGAGAAAGAAATGGAGATTTTGAAAAAACGAGACTTTGAAAGAGAATTAGATATTTCTATCCCCCCAGCAGTAAGGGTTGCACCCCTAGCAGTGTCCGAGATTAGTTCTTTGTCTAACAAGCCCTCATTACAATCATCCGTAAGAAGAAGGTGGATTAACAATAGAAAATATTGCAAAATTAAAATGGAATTGTGATGCCAAGTGGAGTGTAACAGCAGCCTGTATTTAGCACTGATGTGAAACAAAAATTGCACAGGAGTCTATTCAGCCCATCGTGCTTGTGCCACGTCTTAGGCTTTCCTTGTAGTCTTGGCAACTCTTTTCCCTTCACATAGTTATTTGATCTCTTTTGAAAGTTAGTTAGAAAGCTTCTCCCTGTGCCCCTTTGAGACAATAAATTCTAAACAGCTCACAGCATTAAAAAAGAATTTTGTCCCGAGGTCTCTTTCACTGTATCGTTTTAATTTGTATACAAATACAATATTGTGAGCTAGTAAATTGTGGCAGCGCTACAATAAGGGGAAAGTATAGAAGGAAAAACACCTAAAGAACTGTGAAAGAATTTAAAATAACTCACAAATAAGTGATGAGAAGAACTGTACAGAGGTTGAAAAAATGTGCAATTTTAGTGCAGAATGTATGGAAATGACAGACAGGGATACTTAGGGAAGGCTCAAAGGGATGATTTATTTCCCAAATAAGTTAAGATAATAAAAAACCAACAAAGGTGGAGTCTGAAGATAAAACTCAATTTAGACGACATCTATTGCAGACATTACCTTAAAGGAGTTGAAGCTTACTGTGAGAAAAGCCACTCAAAGGACTCAAAAGGAGTTGACTGCATTTTAAGTTGTTCGCTAGCCTTCATTAAGGTGGCTGCACATCTCGACCAATTGCTAACTCCACACACTGACCAGCTGATTTGGAGGAAACAACTTAGTGCAGAGAATTTCGAGCTACTTAAAGCTGCAGGAACTGGAAGCTTGAAAAGGGCTTTTGAAACATGTCAGGAAACTTCCTTCGATAATCTGTCAAGACTTCACCAATACTCTAATCAATATCTGTTTCAGGCATTCTTTACAAAGATTAACTATTGTACTCCTCTAGATTGTCACCAGGAGAAACAGAGTGCCTAGTCACTGTATCTTGCTCCAGGTCCCCTTGGTCTGTAGGAGGTATGGGAAGAGAACCGGAAAGCAGACAACACCAGGTTATCATCCAACAGGTTTATTTGGTAAGTACAAGCTGCTCCTTCATCAGGTAGCTAGCACTTTGGGAGAGTGTCCTCCACCAAGATCTCCTGTGTCATTTCCAGGAACCCATGTAATTTCTCACCTTGTCCCGAAGCCATCCTGAAACATGCTGTGAATTATCCAGTACTCTCTACAATTTCACTCAAGACTGAGTGAATGGAGCTCCATTGAAGTTTATCAACACAATGGTCAAATTGCTGTACAAATCACTGGTCTGTTCAGATAGAAACAGCACAGAGCAAAAAAAAATGAACATGCACTAAAGGCTATAAAGAAGTTCAATTAGGCTGATCCAAAGTATAAAGTGGGCTCTGGAGAAAGAAAATGGAAATGCAAACAGAAAATCTAGAAGGTAGTCAGCTAAGGGGAGAATTTGATGAAAGTCTATGAAATAGTAAATGGTTTAGATAAAGCAAAGCCAAATTGTTTCAAAATAAGTATTAATGTACAGCCTGAGGACAAAATCTGAAATGAGTAGAAAGTCAGTTTAAAATAAATATCAGGATATCAGTTCTTGAAAGAATGATAATTGGAATTGGCTTGCAGAGTTGGAAGTAAAGAAAAATTACCAGGCTTATTTCCCATATATGTTGTTTTGCTGGGGCATTGTTGCAAAATGTGACTTTTTTGCTTTGGTCACTGAAAAGATTTTTGAGAATTATTTTTGCATTTCTGTAAAGCGAGTGTAGATCTGAGATAGCCCCAGATGGTCAGAGTTGCTGCATTTTCTGCAGTCTCAAGTGAACGCAAAAGATTCCGTGGCACTATTCAGATGATGAACAGGAAAGCTAAGCTAGTCTCAGAGATGTATTTGAACTAACGAGGCACAGGAGGCAGCCATTTGGTTCAAGGCTCATTTAGATTCAACAAGCAAGCTGTACATCAAGTCAAAAAACTGAAATCTCAACACAGCTTGTTGAATTGAAGCCTGAAAATTTGAGCCAGTACTGTTGTCAATAAATTGGAGAACTGGAGTTGGGAAGGTGGGGAAGGAGTCTTTGGGTGGTAGAAGTTCAGATTTTACATGACTTAATGAGCTCTATTTACCTTTCAAATGAAACAGTCAAATGAGTTCCTACACCTTGATGTGCTAGTCAAGATATCTGCCAAGGGGTTTGCAACTACTTAGTTTCACTGGTCAACATACATATTGGAGTTTCTGCAGTTCCATACACCATCTTTGGCCTCATTGGCAAGCTTGTAAACAGGGCCTTCACCATTTTTCACCACGCATACGAGAGGCTGAAAATTAGGCACATCAAAGCCAGCCTGCAGATATTGACTACCCTGATCTCATCAGTTCTCGCTGTAATGAAGGTGTAGAAGTGTATTGTACCTTTCAGAGAGTGAAGGACACAAAGTGCTGGAGAATTTACATGTAACATTTGGTCCAGCAACTAGCACTGGCTGAGTTGCTAGGAAACAAAAACAAATTCAAATTCAGCCAATCAGTTCAAATTATACATAACAGTACCAACCTCCAATCAAGTTTGAATAGAGTATATTGACAACATTAAAAACCAATGAAACAATCCAATGCTTTGGGGCATAAGACCAGGAAAAATTGAACAGAGGGGAGGACTGCCAAGCCACCAGCGTGTATAGACTGCCCAAAACACAGCTCTTTTAAAAGGTACCTTTATCTATCAGTGACCTGTGAAATAGAAATACCAAAGAAGAATAAAATCTACAGAGGAAGATACAAAGTGAGGATTCGACTGTTGCCTGGTTTTGAAATTTGATTGTTTGGTAAATCTTAACTGGAGGGGTTTCATCAGACTAGTATTATAGGAAGGAAGGTAAAACATAGGCTAGAGAAAGGAGTTGTAAATAGTTGTTAGTTAATTATTCTCTGTTATACTTTAAGAAATAAAGTTGTTAATTTTTACTTTAAATAGTTCTTGGCCTCTCGAATTTTCACAGATTAATGCACGAGATAATCTTTTCTGTGTTGCTGATTTAAATTAAGCAGGAGGGTTTACCCTGTGTCGTAACATCACCATATATTATACAAACTCATGAATGGGCTTAAGACTATCATCCTTTACTCCTGAGAAGTGCCTAGTCTACCTCAGAATGGTAAAGTATATATAAAAGAACTGAGCAACAGGTAAAGCTATCTTTTGCAACTGCTATTAAGAGCAGCAACATGGATGATATTTGCCGCTAAAAGGATGCAGTTACCAAGATATATAGATAAATCAGTAATGCGGCATATACATTTTAGTGCACGCATAAGAACAGGTATGTATGCTTGCTTATAATAATAACGATTCCATGATCAGACAACATTTGCTAAGTCATCCTGAATGTATCATAACTTATATTTATAAAGAATTTAAGATCATCAGTCAGGCTAGCAATGTAGTGCTTTTGTATATTTGGAAATCTACAAGTATTAATATATAGGATCCTGCTCTTCGTAGACAGAAACAGCACGTACACACATTGTACCTGTTTCAACTTAACAAAATAGACGACAGCTATTCATTTGTTCATTCCTCAGGGCAATACCTTGACTAATCCAAGTCAACTTGCCTGGTGAAAATTTTAAAAAGCTTGATAGTTCACTGTCTGTCATCACCTAGCCGGTGCATTTTTTATTCTTTCTCTACCAATCAAACAGTTCACCGACCAACAAATCAACACAAAACAAAAACTCTAAATAACTGCAGATGCTGAAAATCAAAAAAAAACAATTGCTGGAGAAACTTAGCAGATCTTGCAGCATCTGTGGAGACAAAGTAGAGTTAAAGTTTCGGGTCCAGTGACCCTTCTTTAAAACGGATTGTAGCTAGGAAAGCTAGGTATGTATTCCGTAGATGGGCTGGGCGAAGGAGGCAGAAATAAATGATAGGTAGAGATGGAGCCCAGAGAGAGACAGCAGCAGTTGGGCAGACAAAGAAGTGAATGGGCATGTATTACACCTTCTACGATTGCATGGGAAGGTGCCGTGTGGGTGTTGGGGGAGGTGTGAGTGGAGGAGAAGTGTATCAGGGTGTCCTGAACAGAACGGTTCCTGCAGAAAGCCGACAAGTGAGAGGAGGGGAATGTGTGGCTCCCTACTGGAAGTGGTGGATAGGGCGGCTCATGATCCTTTTGGTGAGGATGCTGGTGTGGTGAAAAGTAAGGCCCGGAGCGAGCCTATCAGTGTTATGGGAGAGAAGACAATAGGGTGAGGTCAGAAGTGCAGGAGATGAATCAGGCACAGAAGAGGGCCCTGTCAACCACGACAGTGAGGAATTATTGGTTGAGGAAGAAGGTGAATACTTCAGAGCCCTCTTATAGAAGTTAGCATCATTGGAATAGATGCAATGGAGACAGAGAAACTGGGAGAATAGAATGGAGTCTTTACAGAAAGCAGGGTTTGAGGATGCATAATCGAGGTAACTGGGAGTCAATGAGTTTGTAATAGATAACAACAATCCCAATCCAGACTTTATATTATGGATCAGACCAAACTCCCTGCAAATACATTAAGGAGATAGCCTATACGCTAACTTTTAGCTTATTTAAAGGTGAATGTAAGATACTGTGTACCAGATGTAATTTGACTGGTCGCACTACTCAGTTTTAAGCAAGACACACTTTATTCTTAGCCCGAATTAAAATAAAAAGGAAAGAATTGATTTGCTTTTAACTATTGGAAAACTTAACACAATAACAGATTACTTAACTACAAAACAGCAATTGTTCCAATATAGTTACATCCGCTAATATGCTCTTGGCAAAGACAAATTCAATAAAATAGACTGTCTCATGTGCGATTCCGGCAGAGAGAGAGAACCCAAGCTTTTAAACTGTAGCAGGGAGAGAAAGACAGCTTCCACAGCCAACTTCAATACTCCAACAACTGCCGAAAGCTAAACTAAAACCCTGACTCTGTGGGAGCCTGACCCTATCCATTCAGGCTGCTCCTACTGTTCCAATTTTTAAAAGCCCAAGGCCTTACAAGCTGTTTACTTTATTGGCAAGGAAGAAACAGCTCAGCACCTATGGCTCAAAACCTCTCTTCAAAAACAAAACCAGAACAAAATTCACCTCTTAAAACTAGAGTATGGTCACACTTATACAGTGTAAAAATATTGTTCCCCTTTACATTGGTATTCTTGCAAAGTCATGAAGAATGCAGGACACAACGCTTTGACAAAATGTGTATTTTCTTCAGAACTTCTGCAGATGTCCCAACTGATTAAACTCAGCTGCCTAAATAACCTGTGTCTCCTATAAGAGGCTACAATTATTTTAAAGATCTTCACCAGTGAAACATAAAATGTTACTCATAAATGCAAAAACTTAAGTGTGCAATGTTAATAAGACATGCATTCTTTGACTTTCAACATCTTTGTTGCAATGGCTGTCACTTCACACAAATATATGATCTGACAGTAGACCATTCAGCCCATTAAGCCTGCTCCACCTTTCAATAAAATCACAGCTGATCTTTTTGAGTTTTGAATTTCAATTCCGGTCTACACCTGGTAATTTTTTATACTTCTGTCTAACAATAATCTATCTACCTCGGCCTTGAAAATATTTAATGACCCCACTTGCAACACCTTCTAAGGCAGACAGAGCCAAAGTTGCACAATGGTCTCAGAAAAAAAATTCTCATCTCTGTACTAAAATGGTGACCCCTAATTCTAAAACAGGGTCCCTTAGATCTGGACTGACCTCTAGAGGAACCATCCTTGTTCACATCCTCCTTGTTCAGGATTATATACTTCAATCAAGATAGCTCTGACTCTTCTAAATTCCAGTGGAAACAAGGCCAGGATATTGAACAGTTCTCAAAAAACAGCCAATTCAATCCAGGCATCAATCTAGTGTGCCTCTTCAAAGCCACCTCCAATGTATTTATGCCCTTCCTTATGTAAGGACATCAAAACTTCACACATGTATTCGAGATGTGGTTTCACGAGTGCCTTGTACACATAAACATAATGTAGTGATTATGACAAGGTCAAGAAGGTGGACCTCAAAGGATAGGAGTTCGCTGACTGAGACATTCTGACACAGAGAGCTGGCTCTGAGGGAACTGGATCATGTAAATAAAGGGTGAATTGAGGATGGGATACTGACCTTTGTGGAGTTATTTCAGTGGTGATGAGAGTAAAGCATGGGAAGAAATTTGCTCTCAACAGTCGTTTTTCAGGTGGGGTAAGATTTTCTGGCATCTTGCCATTTTTGGGAAGTTTAACTTGTTAAATCCTGCCCTCGAAGACTGGACCCAGTAAGTGTTATTTTTTCTGAGCTAATGACATTGGAGCAGATGAAAAGCAACAAGTAATTCTCCTGACAGCATGTGGACCCACAGTGTTTCCGATTATTAGCAGCCTAACTTTCCTGAGGCACCAGATGCTAAAACCTTTCAAGAGCTGATGAATTTGGTGAAGGAATAATATTACGAGTCCAAGCCTCCTCTAATTTTGATACGCTGTTATTTTCACTTAGTACTTCAAGGACCAGGAGAATCAATATTGGGATTTTTGACTCTGTTAAGATGATTGGCAGATGCATGTGATTGGATCAGATTAACTGCCCCAATCAGGGAGCCCTGGCTGACAGAAATAAACAGGAGTGTCAGAGATTATGTTCACTCTGAGGGAGCATGACCAGTGTCAAGGTGACACTGCAACACTTTCCACGTGTCATTAAAGTGTGACTTTGTGATGGGATACTGGCCTGTGTGGGGTTATTTCACATCACATTCTTACGTATGTTTAATTCCTCATAAAAAAGGATAGCATCCATTAGCATTTTTTGTGTACGCTTTACACTTGCATACTAACTGTTTATGCCTTATGCACCGGACACCTTTTTCACTTTGCAATTCTACTGTTGTTTTCCATTTAAGTAATACTCTATTTATTCTTCCTGCCAAAGTGACCAATTTCATGTTTCCCTAACATCTGCCAGATATGTTTGTCCACTCACAACCTATCTAAATCTGTCTGTAATCTTATTATCTCTTCTTCACAACATATTTTTCTATCTTGGTAACATCTGTGAATTTAACTGCCATTCATTCACTCCCTTCATCTAAGTCATTGATATAAATTTGTAAAAAGTTGAAGTCTCAGCGCTGACCCGTGTGGGACTCGCTTCATCACATTTTGAGATAAGTTGATTGTTCTAGGCAGGGAGATTGTGTAAATTAGGTCAATGCTCCCTACTGTTTAGAGGAATGAGTAGTAAACCCACTGATAACCCCTGAAGTCCAGACATGAGAAGAGATTACACAAATTAGGCCGGTTTCAAAAAGAATTTAGAAAGTTAGGGGGTGATCTAATTGAAGCCTTCAAGCTATTAACAGAAAAATACAGAGTAGACGAAGATAAACTATTTTCACTGGTTAGGTATACTAGAACTTTGCGGCGGCACGGTGGCACAGTGGTTAGCACTGCTGCCTCACAGCGCCAGAGACCTGGGTTCAATTCCTGCCTCAGGCGACTGACTGTGTAGAGTTTGCACATTCTCCCCGTGTCTGGGTGGGTTTCCTCCGGGTGCTCCGGTTTCCTCCCACAGTCCAAAGATGTGCAGGTCAGGTGAATTGGCCATGCTAAATTGCCCATAGTGTTAGGTAAGGGGTAGATGTAGGGGTATGGGTGGGTTGCGCTTCGGCGGGGCAGTGTGGACTTGTTGGGCCGAAGGGCCTGTTTCCACACTGTAAGTAATCTAATCTAATCTAATCTAACTAGGGGCATAGTCTGGAGGATTAGAGCCAGATTCTTCAGGAGAGACGTTAGGAAGCACTTCTACACACAAAGTGGGTAGTATTGGATCTCTCTTCCACAAAAGGCAGTGAATGCTGGTTCAGTTGTTAATTTTAAATCTGAGAAAGATACATTTTTGTTAAGCAGAGGTATGAAGGGATATGAGCCTAAATCAGGAAATGGAATTAGGCTGCAGATCAGCCATAATCACATTGCATGGTGGAACAGGCTCAAGGGCTGAATGGCCTACACCTGTTCCTATGAAACTCAAAACTATTGAGAAGCTGAATAGGGTTGAAGGTGGCATGTTGTTCCTCAGACTGTGAATCCCAAAATAAGAGTCCACAATCTTAAAATAAGAGATTGAACATTTAGAATTGAGATGAGGAGAAATTCCTTCACTCAAAGAATTATGAATCTTTGGAATCCTCTGCCCCAAAAGACTGTGGATGTTCAGTTATTAAGTTGATTCACGATAATGATCGATTGTTGACTGGATGTGAAGGGAATTAAGGAGCATGGGGATAATAGAATTTGGTGGAATTGAAGTCAAAAATCAGCTAAGGTGCTTTCTTTAACTTTAATGAAATGTCAAAAGTCAAACAACAAGTTAGTTAAAAAGGGGAGATAGAAGTTACACAAAAGGAACACATAGCCAGTACTGCAAAATTTCTGTTTGACAAGGCTTTAATTAGCAGCTCATCAATTGTCAGCTCTGGAGATTTAGTTGAATGTTAACAACTTAATTCATTAATTTAACATATTTTGACAGGATTTCATGTAACAAGTATAAAATCACAGTGACAGTTTAAGTGATAATAAGCAACACCATGTGTTTTGAAAAGGGCAATTTAGCTCTTGCTTGATTACATTTTTTTCATTCTACTTGGAATAACAAGGAAAATAATTTGAGCAAAATAGAGTATAAGTAGAATAAGAAAGAAACACTAGTAATGTGACACCAGTTTCAAAATGAAAATAGTAAATTACTTATATCAAACTGATTCAATGTCATTGTTGGGGTGTCAGGCCACGGTTTTAAGTCTCATTCTATGGATTAATCTGGACAAGGAATGTCAGTTAGCTAGTTGGCTGAAGGGTTCTTACAGCCAGTCTCAGCTCACCTTCTTAACTTCTGGAATTTGTGGATCAGTTACGGACTCAGACCTTAGAACTTTAGAGGATGTATTTCAATCCATATTCCAATTAATGCTCACACAACTCCAAAATACAAACACACCTTGTCGCTTTAATCAAGAACTGCAGATGCTGGAAATCTGAAACTAAAACAGAAAGTGCTGGGCTGCCAGACCTGCTGTATTTTCTGTTCTTGATTCAAGACTTGCAGGTTGGATATCAGCAATGTTTGTACAGACCAACTTTCAAACTGGATAAGGAGCAGCAGCCTGGCTGGATTTCCCAGTGCCTCCCACCCTATATTCAATTGCAGTCCTTTTAGGTCAACCCCAGCAGTGAACAGCTTTATCACAGACCTTGCAATCTGTTGTTTTCCTGAGGCTCAATTACACTGGCATAAACCATCAGGGAGTTCACATGATCTACCTTAAAGGATAGTTTATCAGCATCCCAGTGGTGCAGCCTCTTAACAGAATGGCAAAACAAAGAGAAAAAAGGGAAGATGTGTTTCAAATGGATGGGAAACAGAGGAGCACATTATCTCATACTGAAAACCAAAGTATCTAAAATATAGAGGTAACAGGGTGTGCATACAAGTTACCACATTTAATGCAGTCAAATGTCACACGTTAGAAGATTATGTTAAGTACAAGGATTTTCATATGCTAAATACACTGCCTATCACAATAATTTAGCATTTCAAAATTGTCTTGTTAATGAAAATTTCAAATATATGCAAGTCAGCTTCAGACAAACACTTTGTTCCATAAGTTTTGATTGTAGTTTTGTCACTATGTTTCCTTGGATATGCTTAACACGAGAGTGATTTTCCATCTTTGGTACATAAAACAGGAAGCTACCATCTATGTGATAATGAAACCAGTATGGCGTAAATTGTTATTTCCACATAAGATGTCTGTACCCAATTAAATGGCTGTCTGCTGCACAAGGTGCTGTGTCTGTAGAAGAACATGGTAAATTACTGTATGATGGCACTCTGTGCTTTGGGCATAAATATGTCAAAATTAATATTAGGCACACTAACATATGTACAATAACAATTGTAATAGTAAATCACTATCCAGTTATTGACCTTCCAAGACTGTCCTCAAATCTTCAGTACAAGTTGCAGGCAAACCTAGGAGGGCCAGAAAAAAAATCTTCCCAAGCGCTAAACAATGTGAACCATGAGGAGAAACTTTGAAGAAATGCAGGAGAAATCCAGTGAGACCTTTCTCAGCTTCAGAAGCATCAAGTCATATTTTCCAACAAAGATCCAGATATCGAGACGAGATTCTCCTTAGAGAGTGGTGAGAGGTCTATTAACAGGGATCATCGCTCATAATCATCCTCATTACTACTTAATTTTTCCTCATTAATACAGAAGTTCCTACAACTTGGATAGAAACCAGATACTGAGAATTTCTAACATGGAAATCAAAAGAGGGTATCTGTCAATTCCTGCTCACTGCTTGCTCCTTCCCTCCTGGTGCACGGTGGCCAAGATACAGTGTCTCACAGCATGATCCTGAGCAGCAGCTGCATGCATTCCAAGTCCACAGTATTTGACGATACAATATAAAAGAGGAGTATGATACATGTCAGGTGACTTTTTCAAGTGTGTACCAGGCCAAATACAATAAGTTCTGGTAATTAGTTGCTTTTGAGCCTAAAGCATTATAGGAAGTGGTACTCCTCTAAAGGTCAGTACTAGTACCACTGCTTTTTTGATATTTATAGATGAAATGGATACTGGAATAGAATTCTGAAATATGTTGATGATATCAAACTTGGAAATGAAGCAGACAGCGAGAAGGAGACCAATCAACTACAACAGGACATTGTTAGGGTAGGAGAATGGACAAACAAGTGGGCAGAGGAAATTAAGTGCAAAACGGTTAAGATGATGCATTTTGGTAGAAGGTGTTTGGAGACGCAGTATATATTTAATACACAGTTCTAATGAGTAGGTGGCTGCTGTGGGTAGGCCCACAATGCCACTAGAGAGGGAAGTACAGGATCTTGACCCAGAGATATTGAAAGAACAGTGATATATTTCCAAGTCAGGATGGTGAGTGGCTTGGAGGGGAACTTGCAGGGGGTGGTGTTCCCATGTATCTGCTGCCGTTATGCTTCTACATGGAAGTGGTCATGGTGGTGCTTACTGAGGATCTTAGTGGCAGCAGTGAGTACCATCTACAAGATACACTGCAGAAATTCACCTGAGTGTTGGTGGTGGAGGGAGTGGATGTTTGTGGATGTACTGCCAATCAAGTGGGCTGCTTTGTCCTGGATGGTGTTAAGTTTCTTGGTTGTTGTTGGAGCTGTACTCATCCAGCCAAGTGGGGAGTTTTTCCATCACACTGCTGACTTGTGCCTTGCAGATGATAGACAGGCTCTGGGAAATCAGGAGGTGTGTTACTTGCCACAGTATTCCCAGCTTTTGACCGGCACTTGTAGCTGCTGTGTCCAGTTGAGATTCTGGTTAATGGTAACCACCAGGAAGTTGATAGTGTCAATGGTGATTAAATTGTCAGAGTAGATAAGGTTCCCCATGGTAGGCTTATGCGGAAAGTCAGGAGGCATGGGATAGAGGGAAATTTGGCCAATTGGATAGAAAACTGGCTAACCGGTCGAAGTCAGAGAGTGGTGGTAGATGGTAAATATTCAGCATGGAGTCCAGTTACAAGTGGAGTTCCGCAGGGATCAGTTCTGGGTCCTCTGCTGTTTGTAATTTTTATTAATGACTTAGATGAGGGAGTCGAAGGGTGGGTCAGTAAATTTGCAGATGATACAAAGATAGGTGGAGTTGTGGACAGTGAGGAGGGCTGTTGTCGGCTGCAGAGGGACTTAGATATGATGCAGAGCTGGGCTGAGGAGTGGCAGATGGAGTTCAACCCTGCCAAGTGTGAAGTTGTCCATTTTGGAAGAACAAATAAGAATGCGGAATACAGGGTTAATGGTAGGGTTCTTGGTCAGGTGGAGGAACAGAGGGATCTTGGGGTCTATGTACATAGATCTTTGAAGGTTGCCACTCAGGTGGATAGAGTTTGTAAGAAGGCCTATGGAGTATTATCGTTCATTAGCAGAGGGATTGAATTCAAGAGTCGTGAGGTGATGTTGCAGCTGTACAGGACTTTGGTTAGGCCACATTTGGAGTACTGTGTGCAGTTCTGGTCGCCTCACTTTAGGAAAGATGTGGAAGCTTTGGAGAGGGTGCAGAGAAGATTTACCAGGATGTTGCCTGGAATGGAGAGTAGGTCATACGAGGATAGGTTGAGAGTTCTCGGCCTTTTCTCGTTGGAACGGCGAAGGATGAGGGGTGACTTGATAGAGGTTTATAAGATGATCAGAGGAATAGATAGAGTAGACAGTCAGAAACTTTTTCCCCGGGTACAACAGAGTGTTACAAGGGGACATAAATTTAAGGTGAAGGGTGGAAGGTATAGGGGAGATGTCAGGGGTGGGTTCTTCACCCAGAGAGTGGTGGGGGCATGGAATGCGCTGCCCGTGGGAGTGGTAGAGTCAGATTCATTGGCGACCTTTAAGCGGCATTTGGATAGGTACATGGATGGGTGCTTAATCTAGGATAGAAGTTCGGCACAACATCGTGGGCCGAAGGGCCTGTTCTGTGCTGTATTGTTCTATGTTCTATGTTCTATGTTCTAAATTGTCTGTTATTGGTGATAGTTATAGCCTGGCATTTGTATGGCACAAATGTTACTTGTCACTTGTCAGCCCAAGCCTGGATATTTTCAGATCTCACTGCATTTAAACATGGACTATTTCAGTATCTGAGAAGTTGTGAATAGTGCTGAGCATTGCACAATCATAGGCAAACCTACCTACTTGTGACCTTATGATAGAGCGAAGATCATTGATGAAACATCTGAAGATGGTTGAGCTGAGAATTAAATTTTTTTAAAAAAGGGATAATGACCTGGTATCCACAGTCTGAGAAGATGGTGGAAGCAGACATGAGCAATAATTTCAAAAAGAAACTAGATGAGAACTTGAAGAAAATAAACTTGCAGGATTATGGGGACAGAGCAAAACCACGTGATTAGATTGCTTGACAGAGAGCTGGTTTCAGTTCAATGGACCAAATGGTCTCCTTTGTCAGTATGACTCTGTAACCAAACAATGCAATTTTAAATTACTAACCAGCGACTTGATTTGGAATATCCATCCTAGGTGCATTTGTGTTTTAAATGGTATAGTCTAATCCCAGTTCAGAACACATAGCAATCCATCCTTTAAAGTTACAAAATTATTCCCTATGTTATCTAATTGCCTTCTAATTTGCATTGTTTTCTCATTCACTGTTCTCTATATTGTTGGAATCTTATAGTATAGGCCATCACTCTTCATTTTGGCTTATCAATAGTGGTATGACGAGCATATCAATACCACATCCAATTTGGTTTACAAGGAACTTCAATTGTTATAATCTGAAAGGACAAAGGAAGCAGATTCAATTGTAAGGGGGACTGGATAAAAACTTGGAAAGGAAAAGATTTGCAGAGCTATAGGGAAAGAACAAAGAAGCAGGACTAATTATACACATCTTTCAAAAAGCCAGAAAAGACTGAATGAACTATAAGCTTCTGATTTTATTTCACAAATTATCATATTGCTACCAAGGTGCAGCCTTACCATGTTTCATGCTCCTCTGAGGTACTTCAGAATGTTTTTCCATGTTAGAAGTACTACATAAATGTAATTTGGTTGCAGCAAATTGGTTGCCATTGCAATAGATGCAGCTAACAGATCTCTACACTTAAACTTACAATGTCACTCAATGACCTTACTTCAGTCACCTCGAAAAGCACTCTATAAATTATGCTGATAATATCATTCAGTATATGGTGCAACAGTTCAGCATTTTTATATGGATTAGGAGAAATGAGACCTCCAGTTATCAGTGTGGAAATAAATGAGTTGCATTTCCTATTCAACTAATCCCACTAGATTTCTGAGTAAAACCAGTTTATAAAATCCATCTGAAAACTAATAATGGGTTGGAAAATTGAAGTTGATTCTGAGATATTGTATCACAATGAAGTAGCTCACTTATGGAAACAGAAAGAGGACAAAGAACTTGGTTTGATACAGACCCTTCATGATCCCATAGCATCCCCACCAATGAAATGCATTTTAAGCCAATGTTGTAGTGTAGGGAAAATACAACAAACACATTGAAATAACAAAATTATATTGGCTGGATCTTGAACTTGTAATATTCAGTTACAGGAATTTGTACAAAAGACTGCTAGGACTCTGATAATAGACATCTTCTGGATGAAAGATGGGACTCTCTAGATAGAAGCTGAAGTGTAGTCATTGATTTGCAAATAGTAATGCTTTCTAATTTGGCTTTAATTTTTACGTTAAAAGAACTCAATCATTAAAAGCAATCAATAAGCTTTGTCTCTTCTTTAACTCTTAGACACAAGATTAATAGTTCATTCTGTTGAGATTTTGATCCTGAATTACAGAAGATATTGTACACTCCTCCATGAATAAAAAAGGCAGCATTCTAGCTCAGAGGCCCAGTGAACACTATAAATTACAAATGCTTTATACTTGCATCTAAATATCACAGTGTGGAGATTCTGGGTACGGTGATAGTAAACCTACCATTCAGTCAGACACTCCACATTTCAGTGGACCTCAGGACCTGACAACCACAGAAGGTGCACCATGGCACAGCCCCAACCTGTAAATCCTTGAAACAGCACCTGCAAAAGGCAATGAGAGCAGGAGAAAGCTTCCGGGCCAGTCAGAATTACATCATAGTACTGGTGCAACAACCACCCTATATACAAGGCTCCTTGTACAGGCTCTTGTGACGAGCAAGTGCCATCCAACTTTTGAGGGACCACCATACATGCAGCAAAATTTGGGTAAATTTGCTGTGCAATTAATTTTACAAACTAGCAGAAGACTATATTTGCATTCTCATCTGAAAATAGCATGTTGGAAGTTCATACGTCAAATTTGCAGCTTAGAGTCAGGCTATTGACCCCAGAGAGTGTTTCTGCTCTATAGGAGACTGTGCCCACTCTCCTTCATTGGACCCTTACTCTGCAACCGTTTGTTCCTTTCTCTCTTCTGTGTTTACTCAAGCTTTTTCTTAAATGCATCTGTGCCATGTCAGAGTGAGCTCCACGTTCTTTCACGGCTCTCTGGGGAGAGAGGTTTCTCCTGAATTCCCCATTGAATTTATTGGTATTCTCCACAATTCTCTGGAAATCAATGGTATATGAAACACAGTGTGGTATTGCCAGATAATTTTCCTCTTGCTTCTTTCTATTCTGCTCCATGCTGTTCAGGTCTCCTTACATGCAGCTGGTCCTCTAAAACTTTGGTGATATTATTGTTCCTCAGATGCAAGTCTGGGCAGAGTGTGTTTCGGCATGGATTCAATCTTGGCAATCAGGGCAACTAAACTAAACTATGCACATGCACCTACTCCTATTATTAGGAGTCATTACCTGTAATCAGCAGCAGAAAGATATGCCCCTTTTCAACGCAACAAGCATTACATCACGACACACAACTGAACACCAGCAGCATTCAAAACACTTTCCACCTGAAATCAGTGTACTTTTACCGCAGCTGCTTTTCTTAGCTCCACCTGGGGCACAGCTATAAACATCAAGCTGGAAGCTCATAAAACCTGACAACTCTATCAATGACTGACAACTCCAAAAGGCCCTGAATCTGAGACTATGAGGACAGATAGTCTTTCAGGTGACAAAAAGTTCTGAAATCACATTTCACAACTCAGTCCATCTTCTTGTGAACACCAAACTCAACGTAGCTCTGTCTATGACACGTGAAACTAGTGATTATACTGCAACTGCAATAAGATCGTATATAGCAGGAGCTCATGACAATATTCCATCACTTATAATGCAGAAATAAATCAAATACACAGAACTGTGATTTTTGCAACAGTAGATGTAATCATTACTGAGTATCAAAGACACAAAATTTATTTCCTTTAATACTAGGGATAATCTCCCTGAGGAAATTCATTTTTCCATTACTTTATTTCTTATGATTTAACAGGATTTGTCCTATAATTCTTACTCTGAAACCAAAAATAGTTTATTTTGGTTACAAATTGCTAAAATACTAATATAAGGCTGTTGATGCAACTTACTATTGACTTTTGTATCAGTCAAACATAGTCGCTACAGTAGCTCTACATGTAACATAGGTGAATGGCATAATACTGTAAACAAGCAAGCCACTGAGAGTGTTTCTGCTCCTCGTCTGGCAATAGTGAACCATGGTATTTACACACATCTTATATGCCACAAAGTAATGTTTATTGGGAATGTACTGTTATTGAAGAAAGCCTTTTGGCCTTTTCAGTACAAACCTGAAAGGTTGTGGCCAACCATCTCTTCCCCATCAACTCTACTCTCCTATACTGTATTGGTATGAAGAAAGCAATAGGGAAAGGTGGCGCTTATTGCTTTTAGTCAGCACTTCAGTCTCAAATCATGGAAAAAGGTATAATGTAACACTGCAGGGCATCCATTGCTCTGTTTCATTGGTCTACAAGTCAATAACATCACCCTAAATCCCCAGTGAATCTACCAACAAAGCAACATCAAACTTATTCCTTTTATTTATTTCTGAGACATGGGCATCACTGGCTGGCCAGCATTTACTGTCTGTGCCTAAGCTGTCTCTGAATGAGTGGCTTGCTATGCCACTTAAAGGGCAGTTGAGATTCAATTATATTGCCGAGGGCCTGGAGTCACATGTAGGCCGGACCTGGTGAGAATGGCAGATTTCCTTCCCTGAAGGACATTAGTGAGCCTGTGAAAAGGAGTCAAAAATTGTGGTGCTGGAAAAGTACAGCAGGTCAAGCAGTATCCGAGGAGCAGGAGAGTCGATGTTTTGGGCATAAGCCCTTAATAATCTGCAGTCCTCACTTTGTCCTGGTCACTGTGAAGAGGAGAACCTTATTTTATGCAGAAGTGCTCAGAACACACTCCGAGACCACTTCATGTGATACCATTGAACTCATTATTAGCAAAGACATCAAATAAGAATGATGATGATAAACAATTCAAATGCAATTCTCTAAAAAGGGAGAAAGGCTTAATGTGTCTCAATCTACCCTTAGAGACCTGGAAGCCAGAGTACACTTTTGCAGATAAAATCCAACATTTAGCCTTGTGTATCACCGAATTTAAAATTTCTTCATGTTAACCGTGTGAAGCATAACATAATAACTGTATTTACACAAAGAGGTCAAGGTCAAAAACATTTTAAAAATCCGATGGAAATAATGCTTTTAGTTTCCCTGGAAAACAATATTCAACAATTTTACAAATAAAGAGACAACTTGTTCTCCAGAATCATTATGTAAGTAAAATGCAGTCTGCTCATCACTGATGACAACATGGGTCTCTAAAGTACCTACCATGCTTTCAAAAATCAAACTTTAAGGGTCAAGCAGATCAAGTAAACTGCCCAATCTGTAGACTGAGTAAAACACTCCTTCCTTTTGATGAATCCTGGCATTTTAATGTTAAACACCTTCAAATAAAATAAAATCCAATTCACCAGACTCCACATTCTCCAAGGCCAAGTTGACAGTCGCTATCCACACTGCAGAACTCTAAGCACTAACGGTAGGAATGAATGCAGTAGTCCTCTATATAGTTCACAGAACTCTTTCCTGTGCAGTTTACAACGTCCTCTGCTGTATAGCTCTATAGAATATAGCTTACATCACCCATTGCTTCTCTTGTGGACCAGTCTCTAAAGGGTATTCTGAAAGGTGAAAAACTTGCAAGCCACATTATTTTAAAATTCATTCTTGAGAAATTGGCATTCCCTGGCACTTACTGTTTATTGCTAAGAGTGGATCTTTGTCTTGAACTGCTGCAGGTAGTAATTTTTCGTATTACTGAGTGGTTTGCTGGGCTATTTCAGAGTTTGTTTCACATGGCTGTGCCTCTAGAGTCATTTGCATATTTAATTGTTTCAGGGTGGCACATTTCCTTCCCTTAAGAACATGAGTGGTCCATTGGGTTTTCATGACAATCGAACAGGTCACATAGGATTATTGAGATTCTGGTTACAAGAAAAGCATCAAACCCAAGCTTTTGATAGTTGTATTTCTAAGTATTATTCATTGTTTTACTTGTCACACTATATATTATAGCTGATTGAAAATAATTTGTCCCAATCATTCTGTCAGCAAGAAAGGAACAGATATAATTTTGTGGGTCACTGATTTATTACTGTTTACCTTGTATTGCTGCTGAAAGCCAATTTAACTTATATTAAGTTTGTTCATATTGACCACTGTAATAATGCTATGCTGCGTAGACTGGAAGATCTCAAATTCAATAAATTGCCCTTGCTGCTGGTTAGAATGTTGTTACGAGTACAACTATTGCCCTGTGCTGGAGATGGGGAAAAACCTGATCCACTTCTGATCTTTACCCAGTGATTCCCAATGGAAAGTGCATGTGGTAGAATCACAATAATAATAAATCTTCATTTTTATGTTCAGCAAGATCTTATCACTTGTAATAGGTACGAGACAGGGTGCAGTTTATTGTGCAAGTGCAAACCTTCCTTAGTATTGGTTCTGAAGTTTCTGTTTAGGTTATGTATTCAAGCTGACACCGACTGGCACTGAAAATTAATAATTAACTACCACCAGAGTTTGACTGTACCAGATAGTGGGCAAATATAATGCATACCAGTCAGCCTTCATAACTTCACCATCAAGCCTGGAACACTATTTATCGGCCATGTAACTCTCACATACAAAATGCATTCCATTTCGCATATGCAATCGTGTGGTATATTTTTCAGCAAGAGCAGCTTGTACAAATAACAGAACTGGCCAGCCTAACTGAACCTCATCAATAAACGTCACTCATGGAGCCAGCACCATGAAATAAGTTAGTGCTGAGTACTGACACGGTCAGTATTGGATCTAACTATCTATAGGACCATTGATAATCCAATTATACACACCAGAGAAAGGGTCCAATTTAAACAGTCTGTCAATAGTGTAAAAGTAAGTACTGGTGCTGTATTGATGTTCTGCCACTAACACACAGAATAAGTCTATAGTTTTGTCATATTTACAATCCTGCTAAAGACATGCAGAGATTAAAGATCATTATTACACCAACTCTGATTCATTTAAATCACCAGATTACATTTCTGAAAATTGAACTCATAAGCAACATTTTATCCTATTGATGTAAACACGATAAAATAAAAATTAATTTAACTATTGTGCATGAAAGAGCAGGTTTTCTGATTAACTGATGTTGTAGTTACAAGTTCAACTGAACAGCCCAACACAAGATGCTGCAACATGCGACATCTCCCGACTCACACACAAGTCATAGCAAAACAAAACTCATTTATATGGCAGAGCAAAAGTCCAAACTTCACAGAAACATATAAATCAAAACATTGAACTACTTTTGCAGAGAGAGAGAGAGACAGAGATTCAACAACACTTATATGTAAAGAATCCAGATTCAAAAAAATTGCTTAATTCTAATAATATGATAAAATAAATGGTGGGTATATATACACGATTATTCTATGTCACAACAAGTGCATCTTAGTTTGAAGGCCAGTTTTCACTGTCAATGATGCTCTTACCTTTCGTTCAATGGAGTTAGTCATGGGTAATTGATCTCAAGGGAAGTGAGGAAAACTGGCCAAGAAACAAGATTCTAGATGACACTGCAATGAGTCTCGTGGCTGGTTGAGGCAAAAAGTCAGCTGGATAGCATTAATATTACCATCTTACCTCCCAACTAAGGACAGGGTAGCTGCAGAGATTTGGGACAGGTGAAGAGGAGTCCTTAAATTACAATTAATAAAGAGAGCTGCTCCAAACAAATGTTCTGTCATTAATAAATATGGTTAATTAGCATGTACGCAGGCATTCTGGAACTAATAAAAGTGAAAAGATTTTCTACTTAATGTAGCAAAAGGTCTGCAGCTTAATCCGACAAAATGCAACTTCCATAAAATATATCAGTGATGCCTTCTACCTGCAACTGACTGTTCAATATTTTTCTGACAACTTTAAATCAGTAAGTCAACATTAGCCACAAATCGCATTTAATTTACCACCACTTTGAACATTTTACACACACATTTCAGTAAGCGCAACCTAGCGCAAAGCACTTGCAGGTGCTATAACTTTGAGAGATAAATCAAACCACTGTCAAACTAATTTGCTGGTCAGCAAGAAAGAGCTATGCAATCTGCTTTATGATGTATTGCAATAATCGAAACACAAAATATATTTATTACCCTTTAATGCTTATGAGGAGTATGTGAAGAAGAACAACACAAATCTTCTCCTCTACTCACTCATTTCTTCCTGCACCATAAAGATCTTTCACACTAATAAAGCAATATTTACTGATATTAATGAGAGTCCTAAGCAAACAGAGAGGAACCCAAGGGCCATGACTTTTTTGGGGAAAAAAAATCAATTTTTCCTTACCTTATCCCTACTTCATCACCCTCTTCACTAGTTTTGCAGTCCATACAAATTTAGGTTGATTTTCTTTTACTCAAGTTGAAGCCCATCTGCCCCGCCCTCTTTAAAGGAAGCATGTGTTCCTCCTTGATAACAGCTCTTTACATCCATCAAGTATATATCATTGAATGAAACATCTCAAATCAATCTGAGCTGAGAGTCGTGTGCTGGGAGGTAGGTGGCAACATGATATTCAGAATTCCTGAAGGACAGTCACACAAGACTTAAAAAGACCGTTTCTCTCTATACAGCCGCAGTCAAATCTGCTGAGTCTTGCCACCATTCCCAAACTTTTTTCCAGAATTTCTTGTCTTTTGCCTTGTTCTCTAATATTTCATTTAAAGTTATCATGCCATGTGGGTAAATGTTGTGCCTGCAACAGCGCATTTTAATATTGATCCCATTCTTGTAAAAATTATAAATTCAATAATTACCAGAGTGTTTTTAATGCATTCTCAGAGCAAGTCACAGGTATCCTGCCTACCCACAATGTTCTTTATCTCATATTCAGACACCGAGCGCCTTAAAGGAACAGAAGGTTATCTTCCTATCAAAACAATCAGGTTGCCTAGAACACGGAAGACTTTAAAAATCACACCAATCTTTTAAGGCTGGATGCTTCAGATCTGCATGCCCAAACTTTTCTATTCAAAGGTCTCAATGAAAAAAAATTGTGAATGAACTTTAATTGCTTATCAATTAATATATGTGCCATTGCAAGACCAAAGCTATCCCTTAATAGCAGAGTAAAGCATTGTGCATTAAGTGACATAATACTATCCTTAAAAGGCAATGAATCATCTGATTTATGGCAAAAACAAATAACTGGGAATCTAGAATGTCCTGCACACATCCATTCCATTCAAAAATATATGGCTTGTTCTGGCCTAGCTCAAAGAATTTAAAAACATTACCCAATCTAGAAATTTCTTTGCAAAGAACAATTTGGGCCGGTTTTTAATGGAGCCAGGGAGACTCCTTGTAGAGGTAAAAATGGTGGTAGGGTCACAATTCAAGATCCATGATTTCCAATATTCATCACTGCTTTTCAAGAGATTCGGCTGATTTGGATTCTAAACCTAAAACCTGTGCTCCCAACCTTCCTGACTCCAGAACAGGGGTAGGCCTGTCCTTGTCCTCTGCAGTTTTCATGGAGTTTGGTCAGTTTTTCAAAGAGCCAATAATGGTTTTCCTCAACACAGGTGGAAATGTCTTCTCCGTAACTACCTAATCAAATCCCTCCATAGTCATAATGATTTCTATCAAGGGGCATCTGTCAATGTTCTAAGGGAGAAAGTTAAAAATCACACAACACCAGGTTATAGTGCAACAGGTTTATTTGGAAACACTGGCTTTCAGAGCACCGCTCCTTCATCAGGTAACTAGTGGGACAGTATCATAAGACACAAGATTTACAGCAAAAGATCACAGTGTCATGCAGTTAGAACAATATATTGAACAAACCTGGATTGCTGACAAGTCTTTCATCTTTTAGAATGGGTTGTAGGTTGTGGTTCATGATGTAAATCCCAGAACTTCCTTTAAGTCACATTATCGAGATAACTTAAGGTTGTATTAAAAAAAAAGCTGACATCTCAGCTCAGACAATACATTAAAGGTGTGAGGTTAGAGTCTGTCCTTATTCCAATCTTGAGTCAGACTGGTTCTATTTCTATTACGTGGATAGACTGCCTGCATTAACTGCCTGCAGGTAGTGTGTTTTTTAGGCAAAAATAGAATGTATCTGCAAATACAATTCTGCAAATGCAAATTCACCCCATAGACTTGTGAGTGTGTGTGTGTGCGTGTGCATGCACATGTGAGGGGGAGTAGTGGGGGGGGAGAGAAAGAGAGAGAGCGCATGTGAGTATGTGCATGAGAGAGTGAGTACACGTGTGTGTTTGCGTGCTTGGTAGAGTGTGTGTGTAAGTGTGATGGTGTATAAGCCTGTGAGAGGTTGTTTGCGTGGGTGAGAGTATGGAGGGGTGTATGTGTGCGTGTCTAAGAGACAGCGGGTGTATGAGAGAGGGTCTGTGTGAGTGTGTACAGTGTAGTGGGATCACCTATAGTGTGCCATGAACCCAAGGTCCTGGTTGAGGCCATCCTCATGGGTATAGAACTTGGCTATCAGCCTCAGCTCGGCTACTCTGCAATGTTCTGGATTAGTGGTGCTGGAAGAGCACAGCAGTTCAGGCAGCATCCAAGGAGCTTCGAAATCGACGTTTTGGGCAAAAGCCCTTCATCAGGAATAAAGGCAGTGAGCCTGAAGCGTGGAGAGATAAGCTAGAGGAGGGTGGGGGTGGGGAGAAAGTAGCATAGAGTACAATGGGTGAGTGGGGGAGGGGATGAAGGTGATAGGTCAGGGAGGAAAGGGTGGAGTAGAAAGGTGGAAAAGGAGATAGGCAGGTAGGACAAGTGTGGACAAGTCATGGGGACAGTGCTGAGCTGGAAGTTTGGAACTAGGGTGAGTTGGGGGAAGGGGAAATGAGGAAACTGTTGAAGTCCACATTGATGCCCTGGGATTGAAGCGTTCTGAGGCGGAAGATGAGGCGTTCTTCCTCCAGGCGTCTGGTGGTGAGGGAGTGGCGGTGAAGGAGGCCCAGGACCTCCATGTCCTCAGCAGAGTGGGAGGGGGAGTTGAAATGTTGGGCCACGGGGCAGTGTGGTTGATTGGTGCGGGTGTCCCGGAGATGTTCCCTAAAGCGCTCTGCTAGGAGGCGACCAGTCTCCCCAATATAGAGGAGACTGCATCGGGAGCAACGGATACAATAAATTATATTAGTGGATGTGCAAGTAAAACTTTGATGGATGTGGAAGGCTCCTTTAGGGCCTTGGATAGAGGTGAGGGAGTAGGTGTGGGCACAGGTTTTACAGTTCCTGCGGTAGCAGGGGAAAGTGCCAGGATGGGAGGGTGGGTATATCCTTGGAGGATGGTCACCCAAAGATCCAAGGCCAAATGTCCTTGACCGCTGAAGTGTTCCCAGACTGGGAGGGAACATCCTGGTCTGGCGATTATTGCATGGCGTCCATTCATCTGTTGTTGTAGCATCAGTTCAGTCTCGCCAATGTACCATACCTCAGGGCATCCTTGCCTGCAGCGTACGAGATTGACAACGTTGGCTGAGTCACATGAGTACCTGCCATGAAATGGTGGTATCCGTGTCGACACCCTCCAACCCATTCTAAAAAGATGAAAGACTTAACAGCAATCTAAGTTTGTTCAGTATATCATTTTAATTGCAATGACACTGTAACTTTTTGCTATAAATTCTGTGTCTTATGATCCTGCCCCACTAGTTATCAGCTGAAGGAGTAGTGCTCTGAAAGTTACTGCTTCCAAATAAACCTGCTGGGACTATAACCTGGTGTTGTCTGATTTTTAACTTTGTCCACCCCAGTCCAATACCGGCTCCTCCACACTAAGAGAGGAAAGTTAATATTGAAGGTGTGTGTGGAATCATGGTGGTGCTGAGATTTTACCTCCATGTCATACCAGAGTGGATCTTGTAGCTTCTAAGTGGAATCTTTGCATCAATTTTACTCCAGAACAGATTTTAATACAGTCCAGGGGATTAAAGATTTGGGTTTCAACATGCACATATAAATACCCATCTAACTGACTAGATGTTTACATTATACAAAGCAGTGGGAATATCAAAGCCAAAATACTCACCTCCGCCTCCTCCCATCAGTGAGGAATTTGCTGTAAAAAAAAATGAGAGAGTTAAAATATACACTCATCATAGCCTCAGCATATATTTCAACTCTCACTATCTGTAAATACAGACTGAGGCCCAAATTCAAATTATGATAAACACATTGGATCTAATCACTGAATGCTAATGCATAAATTTTCATTGGGTCAAACCATCTCCCAGTAAATAGAATTCTAGCAGTCCAAAGCACTTTCAATTACATAGCACACCACATAAAAGACTTGCATTTATATCTCGCCTATCAGAATCTCAAGACGTGCTGAAGCACTTAACAATCAATGAAGTATTTTTGAAGTGGGTGCTTTCTAATAGAGAAGGAAAGGAAACCTGACTTTAAACTACCGTGAAATATTCTCACAGAATTCCTCAGGCTACTGTTACATCCACTCCCAAATTTTAATCAAAGATTTAGACACACGAAGGCTCATCTTGCAAATGGAAAGCCCTAAATGCAATGTTGTGGGAACCTCACAGTTTTTATTATATATATGTATTCCCATTGAGTGAGAAGCAGAGATGAAAACACAATCAGCCTTTTGAAATAGCTTTTTCTTGCATTTACTTCTGGATTTAGATTTGCTAATGAAGGAATGCATACCCTACCCCAACTTTTCCATTGATGGTACTCTGAAAGTAGTACTGTGTATTGGTGTGGTCCCACCTTAGCACATGTTAGATGGTAAGAATGCCTATTGGCTCTCATGATCAAACTGCTGAGTTTGTGGCTTTGTCTTCAAGGCAAAGTGTAAATGGATTTTTGTAGATGAGCTTTCAGGGACAAAATGGGGTTCAATGGGTAATGAGAGAATTGTCTCAGTAAAAGTGAGATTTATTGAAACAAATTGACCACTTCCCTCTCCTAAAAGATTGTTACTTTCATATAAAAGGAAGATTAATCTCTCATGCATCAAGACTTTTCAAAGCACTTTATTGCCAGAACATTTGAATCGTTGCGATTTTGGAAATGGTATCCAACTTGTGCACAGAAAACAGCTAGTGATCAGTTAACATGTTGTGTGATATTGAATAAGGACTAATTCTCCCCTCTTCTTTAAATAGACCCACTGGAACTTTGCATCCACCAATTGGATAGATGGGGGTCTTAGTTTAATGTGGAGGGAGAATGTAAGAGGTAGCCATCGTGGTGGTTTCGGCAGCAGTGGTTCTGGTAGCGATCGCGAAGGCAGTTGTGTTGGCGGTGATCACGGAGGCGGTATAGTCGGTGGTGGTTGCAGTCTGTGGGAAGGCGGGGGCAGAAGTGACATCATTGTTTGCTGTGATGGCATCCGAGCGATTTGGGAGGTCGGGAGATAGTTCTGGAATGATCTAGGAATCCCAAGTTTGGAGGTAAGTATGTGAAAGTCTGATGAACTTACATTCCTTGATGTCAGTTAAGCTTGAGAAAAAGCACTTGCTGGCTGTGTGGATTTGTCTCAGGATAAAGAACAGCAGAAGTCCTTTGCGGGTCTGGGAGAGAGTGTGGCCCTGAGCTGAGGCAAGGCTGACTGCAGGAGAGTAGATGGTGGCATATGGCTGTGTGTGGAGCGGAGGATCGGATGGAGAGCAGTTTCTGGAGATTTTGGCAGCGATCACAGAGATTCTGGTGGTGATCACGGAGGCAGTTACCTTGGTGGTGGTGGTGGTGGTTATGGCAGCAATTGTGGTGATGGTGATCCTGATGGTGATCACAGAGGTTCTGGCGGCGATCTCAGAGGCGGTTACCTTAGCGGCGGTGGTTCTGGTGGCAATTGCAGAGGCAGTGATGGTCTGGCGGCGATCGCGGAGGCAGTTATTTTGGCAGTGGTGGTTCTGACAGCTATCTCAGAGGCGGTGAGCACGGAGGTGGTGATGGTTCTAGCGGTGATGCAGAGGCAGTTGCCCTGGCGGCAGAAGTAGTGGTTCTGGCAGTGATTATGGAAGCGGTGATCCTGGCGGTGATCGCAGAGATGTTTATCTTGGCAGCAATCGCAGAGGTTGTTGTCTTGGCATATAGTGGTGGTCGTTCTGGTGACAATCATGGAGGCAGTGATCCTGATGGTGATCATGGAGGTTCTGGCACCAATCGAAGAGGCAGTTATCTTGTGGCTGCAGTGGTGGTTCTGGCAGTGATCGTGGAGGCAGTTGTCTTGGCGGCGGTGGTCCTGACGATGATTGTGGAGGCAGTGATCCTGGTGGCTGTGGTGGTGGTTCTGTCAGTGAGCAGTGGTGGTTTCGGAAGTGATCGCACAGGTGGTGCTGGTTCTAAAGGCGATTGCGGAGGTAGTGATCTGGAGGCAATCGCAGAGGCGGATGTCTAGGTGGCAATGGTTCTGGTAGAGATCGCAGAGGCAGTTGTCTTGGTGGAGGCGGTGATCCTGGTTGTGATTGCGGAGGCAGGATGGTTCTGGCTGCAATTGCAAAGGCATTGATGTTCGCGCGGCGATTGCCAAGGTGGTTGTCTTAGCAGCAGTGGTAGTGGTTCCAGCAGCAATCACGGAGGCGGTCAGTGGTGGTTTTGGCAGCGATTCCTGATGAGGAGCTTATGCTCAAAACGTCAACTCTTCTGCTTCTTGGATGCGGCCTGACTGGCTCTGTTTTTCCAGCACCACACTTTTTGACCCCCAGTTTAATGTGTCATACAAAATACAGTGCTGGCCTTTCTCTAAACTGTGCAGAAGCATCAGCCAACATTTTTGTACTGAAGTCTGCAAACATGTTGGAAGAAAGAAACCAAGTCCAGTTTCAAATTGCTATTCTGCATTAAATTGACCTTTTTCATTCCTTTGAAACCAGACAGAGCTTCAATCTGGTAGCTTCTCTTTTAGCAGCCTACACACGTCCAAATAAATGAAGCATTTCCATCCTCATTATGTTGCTTACAATTTGCTATTTAAGTCTAATCCACACTTTGTTATTTGAAATACAGTGTTTCTTCCTGATTTCAACTGTATATCTAAAGCCTTCTCCTTAGAGTATTTAATTTAGTCTCATCTATTTTCTTTGCAATCCAAAGTTCCAGCTCTACATATCTGCACAGATGTTACACATGCTTCATGCTGAACTTTTGTCCTCTTAGAGGCCTTAGCGAATCAATTTTACACAAAAATTCCACTACAACTCTTTGGTTTCCTAAAAATATCAGTTTGATTATTTTTTCTACGTGAAGCTAGGACATTTTTTTGTGGAGAGAATGCATGGGAAGCGTAAATAACATGTCTTTTTATTTTGCTATATATTTGACTGTAGACTGAAGTAAGAAAAGAACATCTTTTTAAAGCATGGTTGTTGTTGGATTATTGCAATTTTTTCAAAACAAGTAACCTGATACTCATTGTAAGCACTGTTTACACATCTGCTGTCTTAAGCAGTAGGGGAAGGTTTACAAAGGAACTGGAGCCAGGGGTATGTACAAAAGGAAATTCAACCAATAGCTGATTGGTTTGTGGATTAGTAACCATTTATGGATGACAAAGGACTTTTACCAGCCAATAACTATGTGATTCACTCCTAGGTAGCAGAATAGTTTGGTGCTATGAACAAAGTAGGGAAAAAGTATCAGATTTCTGTAAGCTCAGAAGCTCTGTTCTCTGCAGTAAAATCACATTAAGCTTGAAGAAAACCAGTTTATTTTCCTTTCAGCATTTGCTACAAGATGAGACTTTTAAATAATAAGTCAGAGACCTTCGTAGATGTAAACCAATGACCTGGTGCTTCCTACAATCAAGTGATAGCATCTGCAGAAGGGAAGGTTAAGCAGCAGCCAGCATCCTGATCAGTACAAGAATCACTCAGCAAATCTTGTGAAAAGGAACTATTGAACTACTTTCCTGTTTTACCCTCTACCTATAACAATCATGTTTCTTTCCCTATTCGTGTCTGTCCGTATGTGTTTATAGAGAAGTTTATAAGTGGGTTAGAATTTTGACGAGTGCAGGTATAGGCCAATGGTTTGTAATTATTTATGTGCAGCTAAACTCAATTTATTTCTAATAAATGATCATTTCTGCACTTAACAAGAACGTTCCCTGTGCTTTCTGTCAACTAGTGTCAGAAAGGCAGATAAATCGGGGAATCCTGCAGGTCTTCATTTCCAGCATATTATCCCAGCACCCTTTTTGTTCCTTAGCTCTAGCAAAATTGCTTCTTTCCTTGAACCCACTGTGACATCCTCTTTCTTCAGCACTGCAATGCTGTCTTTAACCATGACTGTTACCCCTTCCCCCCTTTCCTACCTTTTCTGAACACCTTGTACTCAGGAATATTGAATATTCGTGTCTTGCCTTTCTTTGATCAAGGTCTCACCACAGCATCGTATTTCTACATGGCAATGTGTGCCTGTAACTCCATTCTTAGTTACTATACTCTGAGCATTCATTTATATGCATTGTAACCCTGGTTTAGGCTTCATTTCTTTGTCTCTTACTGCAACTCCACATATTGGCTTACTTTTCTCTATGCTAGTGCCAACTGTATCCCTAAGTATTTTGTTAACCTGAGAATTTTTCTCAACTAATCTCTCTTGGTTCCTACACCCCTGACAAGTTATCTTGAAGACCTCCCAACAGCACTAGCAGAACACCCTACAAGGAATTCAGTCTCAGCTCTGGACAGATGTGGAGTCACATGTAAGCTAGATCAGGTCAGGATGGTGGTTTCCTTCCTTAAAGGATAATTAGCTTTGGATCTGTGGTCATTATCAGATGGTTAATTCCAAAATTTTATTGAATTCAAGCTCCACAATTTGACAGGATTTGAACCTGGAACCCCAGAACATGAGTCCTAGATTAACATTCCTGATGAAGGGCTTTTACCTGAAACATCAATTCTCCTGCTCCGCTTTTCGAGCACCACACTCTCAGTTCTAGATTAACAGTCTGGCAATAATACCACCTAGCCATCACTTGCTCTTAGTTGGCCCCTGCTGCCCCCTCTCTTGCTTTTAGGTTGAAAGCCCTGATCCTGAGTCTCAATTTATCCTCTACTAGGCCTCTGATCTCTCATATTAATTTATATTCTGCTGCTCCCTCTTGTTAGGGTCTAGGTTAGCTTCTTAAAATGTTTTGAGGGAGTCTGGCCTGGTCTTTAACACTCTACATCTCAAAAAGGTGGTATCCCTACCTTTGAGCCAGGAGGCCCAGGTTGAAATCCGACCTGTTCTAGAGGTGTGTGACAACATCTCTGAACACACTAATTAGAGAAATATAGAAAATGATCAACGGCGGTGGGGGGTGGGGGGGGGGCGGAATCTTGTGGCACATCACTACCTCTGAACCGGAAGACCTGGGTTCAAGCTCCATCTATTCCCAAGGTGCGTAAAAACATCTCAGAACAGGTTAGTTAGTAAAATATCAAAAAGGACTCAGAGGCAAGAGCCTGAAAGATGAACAAAAAAGGGATAGAGAGGGGAAGAGGGAGAGAGAAAGGGGAAGACACGGTTTTAGGAAGTCAAAGTATTTAATTTGATGTCAGTTAGCTGACACAAGGTCATCAAGCTGGCTATCTGGCATAAAGAGAACTCATTGCTGAAGAACATGGTGTGTTTTATGGTCGAAAGAAAATCTCATCTATTCTATTTGTAAGTGAACAGAATACACCTATTAAATTATGATTTTCTAAAATTAGTTAGTCTTTTTCACAATAACTAATAATAACAACACATGGTCAGAATCTATTGAGGAGGAGGTGATGCATTAACAATACTGTTAGGTACTGAATGTTTTGAACAATTCACTATAAGAAGTTGCTAATGATTTTTTTGTTTCTTTTGCTTTAGAAACTACTAATTGTTGTGAATGCTGCCTGGTCAGGGGTTACTGTTTTAAATGATACCTCCTTTGCCTGCTTGCAGTGCACAAGTGCTGATTCAAAGCAATAGAAAACTGCCAGAATGTGTATGACAGGAAGACACTCACAAAGACTGAAAAACTCTTATTTTTATTTGTTCGGTAATGGGGTGTAGACATTGCTGGCTGAGCAAGCATTTCTTGGTAATTCCAAATTGTCCTTGACAAGATGGTGGGGATCTGCTTTTGTGAACTGCTTCCACTGTGATGCATCCACATCACCGTTAGGAAGGGTCCTCCACAACTTTGAGTCAGCAATACTGAAGGAACAGCCATTGAAGATCAAGGTGGTGCATGGCTTAGTGGTGAGCCTGCATGTGGTGGTATTGCCAGGGTATTCAATGCCCTTGTCCGATATGACAGAGGTTGTAGGTTGGTAGGTACTATTGAAGGAGCATTGGTGAGTTCCTGTACTGCATTATGTATATAGTACACTTTGCTGTCACTGAGCGTCAATGGGGAAGGGAGTGAATATTGAAAGTCACGAATGGGGTGATAATCAAGTGGACCACTATATCCTGGAGAGTGTTCCTCCTCTCCAATGTGGTTGCAGCTGCATTTATCCAGTCCAGTGCAATGTACCAGAAATATATGAATTATAACCCGTCCACTGTTCATTAAAATCATGGCTGATCTAATAATTTCACATTTTAACTACCCACGAAAATCTTTCATCCACTTCCTTACCAAAAATCTGACTTAAAAACCATGCAAGTACTCTATTACCAACTCCTCTTGTCAAAAAGGGTTCCAAAGACTTTCAATCTTCTTTGATTTGGAGGTGTCAGTGTTGGACTGGGGTGTACAAAGTTAAAAATCACAACACCAGGTTATAGTCTAACAGGTTTATTTGGAAGCACACACTTTTTAAGTGCTGTTCCTTCACCAGGTGGTTGTGGAGTATAAGATCATAAGACACAGCATTTACAATGTGATGTAACTGAAATTATATATTGAAAAAGACCTGGACTGTTTGTTAAGCCTCTCACCTTTTAGAATGACCATGTTGGTTTCAGTTCTTTCATATATAAATCCTAGAACTTCTTTGTAAAGTTACATTCTCAAGTGAACTTTAACAATAGGTGCTATGTCAGCACAGATAATGCATTGAAGGTGTGAGGCTCTCTTCTTCAAGGGAACAAAATCTCCTTTTCTCTGTCTTAAATAGCATTTTAAGTTGTGAAGTAGTCACCCTTAGTTCTAGATTCTCCCATGAGCAAACATCCTTTCCACATGCAACTTTGTGAAGACCTATCTTGATCTTATATACTTCTATCAAGTTGCATGGTATTCTTCCAAATACCAGTGAATAAGCTGAACAGTCCACTCTTTCCTCATAAGATAACCAACACATTCTCACTGAGTTTAATAAACCTTTTCTCTACTGTTGTCAATGCATTTGTATTCTTCCTTAAATGAGGTGACCAATACTGTAAATAGTACTTCAGGTATGGTCTTACCAATGCTCTGTATAACTGAAACATAACTTGTCTACTGTTGTATTCAATTCTCCCTCACAAACAGTAGCATTCCACTAATTTTCCTAATTATTTGCTGTCTTTGCACACCAATCTTTCACACTCACTATTTAGGGGATATTATTTTATTTATTCTTTCTATCAGATAAACAATTGCACATTTTCCAACATTAAACTCCATTTTCCAGCTTTCTCCACAATCATTTAATGTCCCCTATCATATTCCTGACTCTGCCTTGTAGATGTGAATAGGCTTTGGGGAGTCAGAAAATGAAATACTCTTTGCAGGATTCCTATCCTCTGACCAGTCATAGTACTTAAATTATTACTCCAGTTCAGTTTCCACTCAACATTAATCCCCAGGATTTAGATAGTAAAGGATTCAGCAATGATAATGCCATCAAATGACATGGGAAGACAGTGATATTCTCACTAATTAGAGATGAAGTTGTTTTTAATTCATTCAAGGGGTGAGGGCATCACTGGTATTTATTACCCATCCCTAATTGCTGTGGGTCTGGAGTTAAATGTAGGCCGGAGCAGGTAAGGATAACAGATTTCCTTCCCTGAAGGGCATTAGTGAACTGGATGGGTTTTTCTGACAATTGACAATGGTTTCAAGGTCATCATGACAGTCCTAATTTATTGAATTCAAATCCCACCATCTGCTATGGTGAAATTTGAATCCAGGTCCCCAGAAAATTATGTCTGAATAAAAAGCCCTGCAATAATATAATTAGGCCATTGCCTCCCCATTGCTTGGCACTTCTGTGATGAGGATGTTACTTATCACTCACCAACCCAAGCTTGGAGGTTGTCCAGGTTGTGCTGTAAATAGCATTGGTTACTTCAGTATTTGAGAAGTTGCAATTCTGAATTGTACAAACATTAGCAAACAGCCCATCTCTAACTTTAAGGTTGAGGTAAGGTCACTGATTCAGGAACTGAAGATGGCTGGACATAGGACACTATCCAGAGGAATTCAGAATCACAAATGTGATTTGTGTTCAGAAGAAGGTTTGTCACATCATGTTTGTAGCAGCTCTGAGAATTTTGACTTCATGCCAAACTCCTGCATAATCCTGGGCATTATTTATCTTCAGATAATCATCCATATCCTCTTAAATAGCTCAAATGAACCTGCCTCCACTACACTACCTGGCACTGCATTCCAAACACTTGCTGTGTGAAAACTCATCTTTGCTTCTTTTGTAAACTTTACTAAAGTAAAACAAATAAACTGTGGATGCTGGAAATTTGAAACAAAAAAAAACTGAAATTGCCGAAATGTTCACTCAGTTTTCGTTCCACAGATGCTACCATATCAGCTGAGTTTCTCCAGCTGTTTTTGTTTGCCTCTCCCTACCTATTCTGTTCAGAGCCCTTGCAATTTTGGAAACTTGCACCAGACGTTTCGTTTCCAAGGAAAGCAATCCCAACTTCAGCAATCTATCCTCATAACTGAAGTTTCTCAGACCTGGAACCCTTATCTAAAACCTCTTCTACACTCATGAAAGCTTTCATGTCCATCAGGTGGCACCCAGAACTGTACACAATGTTCAGAGGGCTGCTCTCTCATTAGTGAGAGAGCACAAGCGAGAACTGGTACTGGGTTTAATTGGAGGGTCACCATTACTCAGGCAAGGTTCATGCTGACCTCAGCTAGCACTGGAATTGAATCCACTCTGTTGCTGTCAGTCTGCATTAGCTGCTGTCAAGCCAGCTGAGCTAAGTGACCCCAGAAGACGAAGACTAGTTTGCGATGCAGAGAGACACTAGCAGCATGGTTTCAATTTCTGTAATGGCTAAGGTCACTACAAAAGTGTTGCCTTCTCAACCCTTGCCCCTCACCTGAGATATGCTAACCTTCAGGTTAAACACAATGCCAGTTGTCTTTCTTTATGAGGGAACAGCCCTATAATCCTCTGGGACAAAGGCGACTTTACTTACTTCATACAATTCTCCAGCTGAGGTCTAACCAGTGCCCAAGATAAGTTCAACATGAACTTCCCTGCTCTTGTAAAGTGTACCCTCACGAATAAAGCCTGGAAGACTATAGATTAATACCTCCCTTGTCCTGCCACTTTTAATGACTTACGCACAACACCCAGATTTCTTAGCTGCTGCATACGTTTTACCTGGTCTCCCATGTTCTTCATTCCAAAGTGAACCACCTCACTTCTCTGCACTGAAGTTCATCTGTCGCCTTCAAACCCACTCCACCAAGCTGTCTATATCCTTTTGGAGTTCTATACTCTCAGTTACAATTTTTTCAAGTTTGTGCTATTCACAAACTTTGACATTGTTCCCAAGATCTAGATCATACAAACATATTTGTAAGCAAGTGTCTAGTACCAACTCCTGGGGAACTGAACAACAAGTATTCCTCCAGCCCAAAAAAAACCCCCACAAATAATTACTGTTTCTTATCACTCAGCCAATTTAGTAATCATGTTGTTTCTGTCCCTTTTATTTCATCATCTATAACATTCTTCACAAGTCTGTTGTGTGGCACTGTCTCAAATGGCTTTTAAAGTCCACGTACCCCATATCAACTCCTACACTGGTGTGTAGGGACGAGGATGATTGACCTCCAAAAATCACAACTGTCTTCCCTTATATTCAGTATGACTCCATTAGTGGAAAGATTTCCCCATTCCCACTTACTCCAGATTTTCTAGGGTTCCTTGATGCCATGTTCAGTCAAATGCTGCCTTGATGTCAAAATCCACCTGAACCTCCACCTTATCTATGGAGTTCAGCTCTTTTGTGATCTGGATCCTCATGGGCCTGGCAGAACCCAGAATGTGTGTCAGTGAGCAGTGAGCAGGTAAGGATAACAACTGTCAACAACTCCTTCCATCACTTTGTTGATGATCAAAAAAGGCTCAAAGGGCAATAATTGGACTTTTTCCTTGTTAACAGGACAATGCCAGGGAGATGCCATGGTTTTAGCTATTAAAGCAGATTGGATAGTGGTGAGGCTACCTCTGGAACAGAAGTCTTCACTACCATTGGTAGAAAGTCATCAGGGCTCACAGTCTTGTAGTTTCCAGTGCCTTCGGCCATTTCTTAATCTGAGCTGGAGTGAATGAAACTGGCTGAAGAATGGCATCTGAAAAACAATCTATTCACTCCAGGTATCCATCTAGTAAACCTCCAAACTATTTCCATGCCATCCTTTCTTAAATAAGGAGACCAAAACTACAGAGTATTCAAACTGGAGTCTCATCAATGCCCTGTATAACTGAAACATAACATTCTTATTTTATGTTGCATTTCTTTCAGAATATAAGACAGCATCCTGTTGATGATATTGTTTCTGTACTGCACCAACATACTAATTGTTATGTATGTAGTTGAGGGTGCTGCCCCTTTAGGAGAGCTGGACAGGGGACCTGGAGGGGCAGAGCTTGAGTCCAGCCTGGAACCAGCTGTGGAGGCTGAAGATCTTTAATAAATCCTGTTCAGATTTACCATTTGCCCACCTGGTTCCAAGGGTAGTACAAACATAACATCTAAAAATGTGATTCATGCACTAAAGCACCTAAATCCCTCTACACTTCAGAATCTTGCAGTTGTTCTCCATTTAAGTAATACTCTTTTTTTATTCTTTCTGCCAAACTGAACAACTTCATTTTCCCCAAATTATACTCTGCCATATTTTTGCCCACTCAATCTATTTGTATTCATCTCCAATTTTGTTCTGTTTTCTTCATAGCATACTTTTCTGGCTCTCTTGATGTCAACTCCAAATCTATGTACTGTGTCTTGCTCCCCTCATTCAAGTCACTGAAATCAATTGTTAAAAGTTGAGATCTTAGCACAGACCTTTGCAGCATAGTACTTGTTAGATACTATCAGTCAGACAACAGACCATTAACAAAAAACCAAAAAAACTGCTGGAAAACTGAGCAGGTCTGGCAGCATTTGTGGAGAGAAATCAGAGTTAATGTTTTGGGTCCAGGAACATTAAAAGAACCATTGAAATGAACTGTCTTGTTTCCATGCTAATATTTCAGGACATTGGTTAGGCCACTGTTGGGATATTGCGTACAATTCTGGTCTCTTTCCCATCGGAAGGATGTTGTGAAACTTGAAAGGGTTCAGAAAAGATTTACAAGGGTGTTGCCTGGGTTGGAGGATCTGAGCTATAGGGAGAGGTTGAATAGGCTGGGTTGTTTTCCCTGGAGCGTCGGAGGCTGAGGGGTGACCTTACAGAGGTTTATAAAATCACGAAGGGCATGGATAAGGTAAATAGACAAGACCTTTTCCCTGGGGTGGGGGAGTCCAGAACTAGAGGACATAGGTTTGGGTGGGAGGGGAACAACATAAAAGAGACCTAAGGGGCAACATTTTCACGCAGAGGGTGGTGCATGTATGGAATGAGCTGCCAGAGGAAGTGGTAGAGGCTGGTCCAATTGCACCATTTAAAAGGCATCCGGATGTGTGTATGAATAGGAAGGCTTTAGAGGGATATGGGCTAGGTCCTGACAAGTGGGACTAGATTAGGTTGGAATATCTGGTCGGCATGGACGAGTTGGACCAAAGGGTCTGTTTCTGTGCTGTACATCTCTATGACTCTACTTCAGTCCTGGGTCTGCTGCAGAGTTGCAATGAAGCACAAGGAATCTTATTTCTGCCAATGACTTCAGAGTTCAATAATTTCAGAGCATGACCACTGCCTTCTATTTTGAGTACAAACCCCATTTACTTTCCCCAGAGACTTCCTCTGACTTCTTGGTTTTGATCTCAGGAGAGCAGACCCATTTTCTCCTTTCACCCCTATCATTACATCTCTTTTATATTTCGATTCACTTCTACTATGGTTAGCACTCCCTTTGTCTTTGCTGTGGGCACCCACACCTCTGTCAACTGCACACAGCCTATTTCAGTTCTGAAAACAAATATATCAGATTTGAAACATTAACTGTTTCTCTCCCCAAATATACTGTCAGACTTACTAAGTTTCTCCAACATTTTATGTTTTTCTTTCAGATAACCTGTTCCCTGGTTGGTTGAAAACTGTACTGATCAAATAAATTGTCTCAAAAGCCTTCCATGACTCTCCATCGAGGCAACTCCACTTTGATTTTTCCACTTTATATGTGGATTAAAATCATTTGTAATTATTATCATTCCTTTATTAGAAGCATTCAATATCTGTTCTTCTGTGTTTTGTCCCATATTATAGTTACCGTTTGAGGGGGGGGGTGCAATGGGCCACTCCCAGTAGTGACTTCTTTCCACAACTATTCTACATCTCCACTCAAACAGATTCGACATCCTGATTTCCTAAGCCAAGATCATCTCTAATTATTGTAAAATGAAATTTTTAATTTACAGTGCTATTTCTCCACCTTTACATAACTTCCTATTTTTGTTAAATGTCTTATACTTAATATTCATGACCCATTCCTTGTCATCCTGAAACCTTCCTCCATACTGCCTACCATGACATTTATTTCCTGTAATGGACACAATATGTGAATTAATTTGTTATGAATGTCACATGCATTCAGAAACAGTTGCTTTGGGTTGATAAGATTGAAGGCTTTAGCCCATTAGAAAGCTTTAATAGAACACACATGAGGTACTGAAGTAACAACTTACACTGGTACAGCGCAATTTGAAGAGGAGAAAGAGGATTCCCTGGGAAAAAAAAAGTGTGAAACGAGCAGTAAACTCAAATATCAAAAAGAGAGCATTGGGGTATGATCGAATGTTGAAAAGCCTTGCCACTCCTTCACTGTCAATTTCTTGTATTACAATAAATTGGCACAGATAAGAACATACCATTCCCCAGTTTTAAAGTCACCACATATCTGAGCGGACACGCTGTCTTGTCGACACTTCAGTTTTCCTGTTAATGTGACAGCTCAGAACACCAGCAAACTGTTAATTGCCCATTAACAGCAGCACCTGCAACATCTTTAAGGGAAGCAGCAAGCTGTTAATTGGCTATTAGTGGAATTCTGAGATACACCTGCAACCTGGAAGTGGGTTGCTCTGACACCAAATCTCCATTGCTCAAACAGCTTACATTCACACTTGCAAATGTACAGAAAGCAGCTCTTCCACCCTCAGAGGAAGCACATGTGAAGAACCAGAGGTGGCTTTGATCCTCCTCCAGTGGGTGAGCAGTGAGTAGCATGCTGGCCAGCTTCAGAGTGAGCAGCTGAAGCACTCTGCTACCTGCTTCCACGCCAACAATGACCCATTAGCAGCTTGCTGTTTCCCACCTGCAAGCCATTCAGACCCAGGCACCAAAACACCCGATGGTAACTTGCCTATTGAGATGCCTGAAATTGAAAGTCATTGTAAATTTTCAAAACCTTGCAGTAGCTTTATGAAGGCAAACAGACATTGCCAAAATTGTTTTAATGACTCAAAGATCAGAGAAACTAGACTTCTCGGAGGTGGAAAGTGTAGCCAGGGTAATTAGTGCAAGCTGAAAGAATCTTAACAATTTTTTCAGATCAGGTAAGGAGGGTCAGCCACATTTTCCAAGGATGCACTGCAGCTAAGCATGCCTGACGTTTACAGTGATCCATCTTTGCCAGCTTTAATTGCTTACTATCGTTACCAGTGACAATGAACACTGTTTCTGGAGATGCTCCAGCTGGGATTATTCTTTACTCAACCTTTCCATGCACTTTTGTTTCAGGACACAAAAGCACAGTGGATATTTTAAAATGAAAGCATTATGATAACTCCCAAGGACATGAGCATTCACCTAACTGCAAATTGCAGCACTGCTGTCAGAAACAAGTTGAGCCTTCCTCTTGACATGGGTATTGAACCCGGAAGGCATGTGAATACAGTCTTAAACTCCCTGCACCAAGGAATGCTGCTAGTCACTAAAATTGCAAGGTACATTGTGCTGCCACCAACTGCCAACAGGGATGAAGATGAAATTACTTATTCTAGTAAGTAATGCCTCTGTAGTTTTGTTTAATGCATCTGTGCACAGCTGATTGACTGATGTTACTTCTGTCTCTCATGACAGCCTGAAAAGACACCCTGAGCATGATTGTAATCTAATAAGCCAGGTGGGCTGTACATCAATCTGCAATTTGTAATTGGGAAAATATCAGAGAGCTGAATCAAGGGTAAAATGAACAGAAATTTCAGAAAGTAAACACATAGAAAAAGATTATGCCTTCTATGAAACCATGCAGGTCCACAGCAAACATCAAAGCACTTATTAATGGCACAAAGAAACAACCCAGAAATGGATCTGTGACCACTGGAAATATGGAGACAGTGGTACAAACCCTGAATTCCAGCCAGTTATAGATATATTTTAATCAATGCATTCAGATATATTATGGCATGCTTCTGGAGCAAGTGGACTTGAACACAGGCTTTCTGGCCCTGAAGTAGGGGCACTACCACATCAACCTCTTCTGTCTAGTTACATACTTAGCTCTCACTCCCTTTCCAGGTAAATCCCACCAGAACGTCCTGGGTACTGTTTGCTATGATGACCAGTTGCTGCAGTGCACACCAATCACACGCTGTCAGGCATTTAATTTATATAATATCTCTAAAGGTTCAGTTTTTAGGTTCGCTTAATATGTTTTTGATAAGCTTTGGTTGTGTTCCTCCTTCTAAGAGATCTTTATTAGTAGTAAAAGAGAGTTAGGGAGAATCTGTGGAATCTTGCCTTCAAGAGAAATGGGAGAAAGGGAAGAAAGTTTAAAATGTAACTGGTGAATCACAAATATAATGAATGAATCATTTCTATAATTCTAACATTTGATTTTAAGTAATTATAAAATTTATCATCCTCAATATAGTCTAACAGCAGTTTTGAAAGTCAATGTTATTCCTTTTAATCTGGAAGCTATACCTGTTCCACAATTTACCTTCAGTAGAAACATGCATCCAAGGATTAAGAATTAATCTAAACTGAAATAATCGCTTCATGCTACAATCACTTTCTAATATCATATATGGTACTCCATTGATATAGACTACCATTTACCCATGACCAGCACCTAAGTAGATGAATGACACATCTTCCATCCTTTATTCTATTTATCATTACTCACCTATTCTTTACTGCAAGTACTTTAATTTTTGTGGTTCTCTCACTACTGAGGGCAGTCCTCATTAAGATGGAGACCTTTAGATTCTCTGAAGCTAGGAAAAAGCAGCAAGGCAGTATATGAACCTGGGAATGCTTGAGGTCATTAATTGTGAAGGAGAGAAAACAGTCCACTTTGGAGCTGGAAAGATTTGCCAAATAGCCAAAAGAAATTGACCGCCACTCTTGAGAGCCGGGTAATCAAAGCAATTTTCTAGGTTCTATTGAGTATTTCTTTTTGTGCCTATCGCATTCCCAACCTTTTGTGGCGTGCAACATGCTAGAACTATATCCTCCTCTGTCATGGCTGCCAGCTTTTACCCAATTTCAAACCTGATAGAAATAGTACATTAAAATTAACTTGCCTGCTTCTGTAGAACATGTCAATTCATATTTGCATGTTGATTCTTTTCATTAAATACAACTGAAACCAGAAGATATCTGTCTGCTTTGCATTTAGTAAAATTATCAAGAAACAAGTTCCAAAATCATACTCAACTTGTTCAAAACTGCATGGTGGCATGTATGGTGTGTGTGTGTGTGTGTCTGTCTGTCTGTCTGTCTGATGAAGGGCTTTTGCCGAAACGTTGATTCTCCTGCTCCTCGGATGCTCCCTGACCTGCTGTGCTTTTCCAGCATGACACTCTCGACTCTTATCTCCAGCATCTGCAGTCCTCACTTTTGCTGTGTGTGTGTGTGTGTGTTCATATTTGACCTTCTTGGTTAGAGGGTCTGGTAATTGGAGAAAGAGACACAATTACTTTGAAGAAGAATCTCTAAATTGCACAGAAAAGAAGGCCAAAGACAAATGGCAGAGTCTTCAGGCAAAAAATGGAGGAGTCTTCCAAAACTTTTTTTGCCCACCTCAAACTGACATGGTCCCTGCAACCTATCTTGGCTCAATCATCGCAGGCCACTCTATTCAATTTACAACCATATCAGCAACGAAAATCTATTTTAATCCTCTTGAAGTTGCAGTCAGGGTAATTGCATTGATTATCCAGAGAGCTCTGTCAGATAGTTGTTCAGAGAAATCATGCAGAAGGCTCATGCTAAGGAAATTTGGTGGCACACTGGATTATGTGTTGGCCTTTCACTTCTGGGACCAATCCTCCCCAGACTGCCTGAATGGAAATCCAATTTATTTGCTGACTGCACTGGATCCTTTGTGAGCATTCTGAGCAATCTCAGTTGAGTTTCTAGTGGATTAAAGCACAAGATAGCCCTTAATTCAGCAATGATTGACAATCATGTTCAGTGGAACCAACAGATTAGTGTGGGAAATGGAAAATATACTGGTGCAGAACATGATGAACTGCGACTGAGGCATGTTGTTTGGAACAGAGCAAGCACAGCATCAGAAATATTTAATGATGATACTGGTTATTTAAATTGGAAAGTTTTCAATCCACAACTCAATGTTCATATAAAATTGAGAGAATACTGAAAAATGTGTGCAGAATGGAAGAAAATAAGATTAAGGAGGTTTATAAAATCATGAGGGGCATGGATAGGATAAACAGACAAAGTCTTTTCACTGAGGTGGGGGAGTCTAGAACTAGAGGGCATAGGTTTAGGGTGAGAGGGGAAGTTAATAAAAGAGACCTATGGGGCAACTTTTTCACACAGACGGTGGTACGTATATGGAATGAGCTGCCAGAGGAAGTGGTGGAGGCTGGTATAATTGCAACATTTAAAAAGTATCTGGATGGGTATATGAACAGGAAGGGTTTGGAAGAATATGGGCCGGGTGCTGGCAGTGGGACTAGATTGGGTTTGGATATCTGGTCAGCATGGATGGGTTGGACCAAAGGGTCTGTTTCCGTGCTGTACATCTCTATGACTCTGTGTCTATAAGCGCAAGGTTGTAGTTCTGTGATGCCAAGCTGGTGTTTTTAAAGCCAGAAAGTGAAACGAATAAAGGAAGATTCTAAGGGGTTGATATAGTTTGTAACTGTGACATAAGGAGAAGTAATCAAATACATCTTCCACGGAAAAGGGTCATGTTATCAAGAACAGCAGATCTTCAAGAGGTCAGAACAAAAGTTGAAATTTCCCTGGGAAAGAGGAGAAACAAAGTTTCAATTAATGGTTTTAATTGCTGCTCTAAACACTGCTTTCTAAAATTCCAAATATTAGCAACCCTCAAAGCTACATGAACAAAACTCACCAGAGTTCCCACCAGCCCTCCAAAACAATGTCACTTTACTGATTTGGATTTTCTTTCTGAATTCAAAAATACAGGAAGAACATCCATGCAACAATCCGTTCTCACAGTTTAACATCTAAAAGCCAACAGCCGGTTAAGGATGTTAAAATAGCTGTCAATGGCAGTCATGCACCCCTGGTTCAGGCTATATAAGTCTGACGTTAACTGTATGACCAAAACAAAAGTATTAGCTGAAAAATCTGGCTTACATAAAAATCAGCTCTATTCCAATATGAGACTGTTGCTTTTGGAGTGGCTTAACTCATTTTGTGTCTGTTGTATTCCTATTCACAACCTGACTCGGGTAATCTTAACAAAAAAAAAGAGAACTGCGATGGGCAGACTAATGACAGATGGTATTTAACCCTGATTAGTGTGAGGTGACACATTTTGGAAGAAGAAACAAGACGTGGGAGTATTTAATGAAGGGCAGAACACAGTTTAGAGGAACAGGGGGAATTTTGGGGTAACTATCCACAGATCTCTGAAGTGGGCAGAGCACGTGAATAGTATACTTAAGAAGACATAGGAATACTTGCTTTCATCAGTCATAATGTAGAGTAAAAGAGCAAGGACATAATGTTGGATTTATAGAGAGCTTTGGTCAGACCACAACTGGAGTACTGTGTGCAGTTCTGGTCACCTCACCACAGGAAGGATGTGATAGCACTCGAGGGGGTACAGAGGAGGTTCACCAGGATGTTGCCTAGGATAGTGAAAATGAGCTATAAGAAGAGACTAAATAGGCTTGGATTGTTTTCATTAGAGCAGAAAAGACTGAGGGGGGACACCATTGAGTGTATAGATAATGAGGGGTATGAACAGGATGAATAGAGAGCAGCTGTTCCCCTTGGTTGAGGTGTCAATCATAAGAGGCATAGTTTTAGGGGAGGGGACAGGAGATTCAGAGGGGATTTGGGAAAAAATGTTTTCACTCAGCAGGTGGGGGGAATCTGGAATGCACTGCCTGGGAAGGTAGTGGAGATCGGCAATCTTAGAATCTTCAAAACATATTTGGATGAGCACTTCAGATATCATAACATTCAAGGATATGGGACAAATGCAAGTTGGGATTACAGCACCTTTAGTGGTAGTTATGACTGTGTGGAATTGATGGCTGAAAGGGGCATTTCTGCACTGTATGATTCTAAGAATCAGTGTATGCTGGAAATCTGAAACAAAAACAGAAATTACTAGAGAAACTAAGCAGGTGTGGCAGCATCTATGGAGAGAAAACAGTTAATGTCTCAAGGTCCTGTGACCTTGCTTTAGAATTGATCTCAGTCTTTTATTGAGGTCATTTTGACTTTTTCCACACTTAAAATCAAATTGTCTTAAAATATTAAACACACAAGCTGCTTCTTTACCATAGTAATCCTTGATCCTAAACCTACAAGAAGTATTCACCCCCTTCCTTCCTAAATCAACCCAGTTGAAGCATCGCTAGTCAAAACGTCACACCGCATTTTTTCTTTCAGAAACTGATCAATGTATTTCATTCATCCAACAGCCTCTGTTTATACTGAAGCTTTGCAGCATTTCTAATTTTATCATGATCACAGTACACGTTGTTTTCTGTTAGAGAAGCATATTTTGGCTTTATAAGCACAGAAACACCTCTATGACTTTAATACAGGAGAGACAAGAGTTAAATTCTAAAATCTATCCTCATCAAGTCCAAGAGACTGAGATAATGGCTCTCTTCATCTGAATTTCAATGTTCGGTAATCTAAGCACCAAGCAAGAGTGGATGGTGTTACAATAGAGTAAAAAAAACTCCCAAAGGAGGTGGCCGCTATGATCTTCTCAATACTGTCATATGCTGAGCAGCTTAGTATTTGAATGAGACCCCAGATGGCACTTTAAATAGATACTAGCAGGAGACTAGTCTCCTGTGGGGAAAGGTTGCACTGATGGTGTGGCTGTGATATATTTCATTTCTTCATTAGATTTTTAGTTAGATGGCTCAGCTAGGGAATCCTGTTAACAATTTGGGAACAATATTCTGATTCTGTGAGATAAGGCTGTGAGAGCTCCTGGTGCATTAACCTGCAGGCAATAATGCATCACAGGTGGAAAAACATGAAGTGAAAAGATGAAAAAAAAATGAAATGAAGGAATACTGCACAAGTTAGCCTGCATTACTCAGGCTGATCTGAGCACAAAGCTCCCAAGGCTCCAAACCCTACCATTTCCTTCAATTAAAATAAGAGCAGAGTTGAGTGCAATGCTGAATCGGAAGCATTTGAGACTACAAATCCAAAATACTCATACTTGCAGATGACTGAATCTGACATTCTTTATCAAAAGAAGGATATCCTTAACAGTTGACACAGTACATTGAAATTTTCCTCCATTTAGACAGTTCCATCAAAACTAAGGATGATTTTCTTCCACTCCAGAGACGTGAGCCCTCATGTAACTGAACAGTCCAATGCTAGATCCACACATCCTCCACAGGTCAGACAGGTGTTTGAAGAGGCAGGTGGGTGGGTGGGATGCTCAGGTTTTTGCATTCTTCTTCCTGTCTGCACTTGGTCTTCACCTGTTAGAGATCTTGGGATGTCGGACACTCATGCAAATAATTTGATTTGTTTTGATTTGATTTATTATAGTCACATTTACCTAGGTAGAGTGAGAAGTTTTGTTTTGTGTGCAGTACAGGCAGATCATTTCAAACAAAATGCACAGGATCACAGAACAGAGAGAGAAATATAGTGTTATGGCTGCAGAGAAGGTTCACAAAGAGCAAACACTAGATTGGAAATTTGACAGCTCTATTCAGAAATCTACTAACAGCGGGGAAGAAGCTGTTCTTGAATCTGTTGGTACGTGCATTAAGCTTTTGTATCTTCTGCCTGATGGAAGAGATTATAACCAGGATGGCAGGGATCTTTGATGATGTTAGCTACTTTCCCAAGGCAGCAGGAAGTATAGATGAAGTCAATGGATGGAAGGTTGGCTTGTATAATGGTCTGGGCTGTGTTCACAACTTTTTGTAGTTTCCTGTGGTCCTGGGCAGAGCAATTGCCATACCAAGCCATGATGCATCTGGATAGAATGCTTTCTATGGTGCACCTATAAAAGTTGGTGAGAGTCTTCACAGACATGCTGAATTTTCTGAGCCTCCTGAGGAAGTAGAAGCATTATTGTGTTTTCTTGACTGTCACATCAATGTGGCTGGACCAGATAGATTGTTGGTGATTGTCTCCCTAAGCAACTTGAAGTTCTTGGCCATCTCCACCTCAGCTCCATTGATGTAGATAGTGGCGTGCCCTCCACTTTGTTTTCTGAAGTCAATGATGAGCTCTTTTGTTTGCTGATGTTGAGGGAGAGATTGTTATCTTTACACCACACCTCCCAAACATTCTACCTCTATCCTGTATTCTGTCCCATCATTATTTGAGATCCAGCCTTTTTGTTCCATCATATCTTTGTCATTTATATATTCTTTCATGAGATGCAGGTGTCACTAGCAAGGTTAGCATTTGCTGCCTATCTCTGGTTGCCCTTGAACTGAGTGAATTTCTTGGCTATTTCAGAGGACAATTAAGAGTTAACCACATTGCTTTGGGTCACATGTAGGCCAGATCAGGTCAAGAACAGCAGATTTCCTTCTCTGAAGGACATTAATAATCCAAATGAATTTTTATAACAATCGATGATGGATATCATGGTCATCATTGATAAGACTAGCTTTATTTTCCAAATTTTAAATTTTAATTTCACTCTGTTATCTTGGGATTTGAAACAAGAGCATGAGAGAGGCCTCTGGATTACCACACCAGTAACGTTACCTCTATGCCATCATCTACTCCTAATCTATCCTGCTTTTTTATTCTATCCAAAACCTTCCCTTTTATTCTAACTCTACTGCCTTCTTCCTTAAACATAAAACCCATCAGTTTTCTACCTTCCTTTAGTTCTTAAGAAGAGGCCTGCTTTCACTTGAGATGTCAATTGTTGTTTCTCTTTCCCACAGATTGTATCATATCTGCTGAGTCTTTCTAGCACTTTTAGTTTTTGTTGATTTCTAGAATGCGTGGTATTTTGATTTTAGTTTAATCGTAGGATACATCTTCGTTTCAGTGATTCCCACAAAATAACCTTCTGTACTTTGAAAACCAGAGATTAATGATCCTTTCCCCCCGCCCTCCCCAACAAACAGGGATGAATTAGGAAGACTGCAACTGGAGTATAAATCAGTGAGGCCCACAAACTGGCAGTTGGCACTCGCTTCAGGTGTACCATGTTGACTAAGTATGGGGCTTGCTGTGATAGCAGCTTCTTACCAGAAGGGAACATATAAGATAAGTGAACTGCAATGAAATGTTAATTCCAGATCAGTCTTCTGCAGAAATCTGGAGTAATAAAATTGTATCATGTTGACCCAGCTTTGAAAGAATTGTGCTGAAAAAAACCTGCAAGTGTTTATTTTAAGCGAAATGGATTAGAACACAATAATTTGCCTCTTTCCTTTCAAACTACACATTCCAAGTAAACCCAGACGACCACCAGTATTTGATCTTGATAAGTCTTTGAACATGAATAATCGCAAAGCACTCCAAATAAAGCAAAAATAATCCTCTATCATTCACAGTTATAACAGCCACTTCTGATAGTTATTGTATTGGTTCCTTCTTTACTGGGCATACTTAGTGAAGGTTTGCCAAAGAAGTGGTATTGTTTTGGAACCATTGATCGATTCTTGACATTCCCTCAATAATCAGTACAGAACGTAAGTTTGTCCTCAGCTCATTAAATGGTTTAGCAATAACAAGGTAAATGGTGCTTTTCCTTCCCCTCCATGTCCTAGACTTGGACTGCTTCACCATCTGCCCCACAGAATCAATCAGGCATTCATTGTGGGGACGAGCTGCACCACTCCATCTCTTGTGCAATGAAGTATCAGCGTTCTATTATTGTTCAGTTGATACCTGGCTACTCCCATTGTAAATCAACAGCTAAAAGTATATGATTTGCTCATTAACCTGACAGAACCTGTACCAAGCTTAACTTTCATGTCATGCTGCAACAGCTGATCCAATTGGGATAAATTGAATGAGTTAGAATAACAGAGTCCTAAACTGAGAAGGTCTAAACAAACTAACTTAACCCCCTCAATATCATTGTCAAGAATATTGGACAAGATGTGATGCCTGTCATGAAGTTATAGCTTGTTACAATTTAATGTTTCAGCTCACAAATGGAACATGGTATCTGGGTGAGAACCAAATGATGTTCTACTCCACTGGCACAGGAGGAAAGTGATGTGTGCAGGCCTCTTCGTAATGCCCATAGATTAGTACCCCAGTAAAGGCAGTTCCTTCAGGAGAGAGAATTGGAGGGGAAGGAATCACTGACACCTCCTCATCCAGTGAAATCAGTCTTTTTTTACCTGAATGATATCACACACTCTGGCATAACACAAATTACAAAGAAAGGCAATAAATGTATCATATACAAAACCAAACTATCAAATTGGGAAATAAAAGAAAACAATGAATAGTTTTAGGCCTGTAATATAATCATGAGGTTTGGATCATCGCACTTAAACCTGTGGCTTGGCACTCCCTCTGAAGCCAAAGGCCAGGTCACAATCACTCCCATAGTACAGTGTACAACTTTCTCCAACACCTCTATCAAAAAAGACATTTGGAAATCCTGCATAATTCCAATGCATCATAAGAATTGTTCTGTAAAAGCTTCATAATCCACTCACCCATTTTAAGTTATTCTAAATTCATCAAAATCTATCATCAGAGTTCACCAACTACCACGTATTTGCCATTCTATCAACAACAGAGTAACTCAATTAGAAACTTGCTTTTTGAGTCACTTCCAGGTGGATAGACACCAATTCAAACATCTGAAGTGGATTCCAATTTGTTAACTCAAGTCTGGAAATCCATAATTCAATATATGCATTCAAATCCTTCAATTAGAATCAGCCCTGGAACTCAATCCCACATCCATTAATATTTGTTATACAAACCATCCAAACCTCTTGATTAGATTTCAAATCAACTCATTGCCCAGCAAATGACAAATCCGGAGTGTGAACTTGGTACACGACACTCAATAGCAAATTAATTCACCTATTATTGTACTTTCAGATGTTTATATCTCAACAGAACTCTCACTAAGTATTCTATAGTTTGATGAATTGTCTCAGTTCTAATAAACATTACTGGCAAATTAATTTATGAATATTGTTAACTGTGATCGCTGGATAAGTGTGACTATATGTTACATTTCATTACCCATGCAAGCATTCCACATTAAAGAAATATGAAGTTACTTTGTTCTCAATTACACGCTTTATAGTTTTTTAAAAGTTAATGTCTATCTGAGAACATTCTGCTCAACCCATGGAAAGTACAATGTCTTTTGCAGGAGGTGAGGCAATTATGTGGTTTATATTAAAGTATTTCCATCTACCTTAAATGATGTTTAGTGATCTCCTCGATATATGTTAATTGAAGGATGTTATATACCAGGTTTTGTGTTTACCCATTTGCACAGCAACCCAGCTCAGCACACATTCTTTAAAATTCATTCAGGGGATGTGGGTGCCATGAGATGAGCCAGGATTTATTACCCACTTTTGACTGCCCAGGAGATGATGGTGATGAGCCATCCTCTTGAACTGCTGCAGTCCATTTGGTTGGAGATAGGGACCACCACGATGCTGCGAGGGAGAGAATTCCAGGATTTTGACATGGTAATGGTGAAGGTACAGTCCAAGTCAGAATGAGGAACATGCAGGTGATGGTGTTCCCATACATCTACTATCCTTGTCCTTTGAAATGGTAGAATCTGTGGGTTTGGAAGTCACTGCTGTTCCTGAATGTTGGTGGATAAAGGGAATGTTCATGGATGTGATATCAGTCAAATGGGCTGCTTTCCCCTGGATGATGTCTAGCTTTTTAAGTGTTGTTGGAGCTGCGCTCTCCCAGGCAAATGGAGAGTATCCCATCACACTTTTGACCTATACCTTGTAGATAATGCATAACTTTGGGAAGGCAGGAAGTGAGCCACTTGCTGCTGGATTTCTAGCCTCTGATGTGTTCTCGTAGCCATGCTACTTATACAGCCAGTCCCAGTTTAGTTTAATTTCAGTAGATTCCAGAATTGAAAACTTAAATTCGAGACTGAAATTAGTGGGAAGCAGACTATTTTCAGAATGATGAAGTGGAAATGCCTCTAATTAAAACAGGGCTGAATTGCAATTGCCCTACAAATGGTGCCAAGCAGAAGTTGTTGTTGGAAGTCGATCTGTTTTCAGGACTGAATTGTCAAGTCCAACTAAACACCAGGTTGATTTTTCTTGTCACTCAGCCTTAAAATTTACATACAGTGACAACTTGATATGCTTTTAAATTTTAATTGCCTATTCAATTTTTATAGAAGGATTAACATTGAAGTTTCCCATAAACCTAAAGAATATTAATACAAACAATTTAGTTCTCACCATCTCCTTAGATTTTCAATTACAAGTGTCAATTTCGTATTTGGTTCACATACTGTACAATTTAGCAAATTCACAAAGCACAGGTGAAATGACAAACACATCTTACTTCACTCACTTACAGATATGATTTAAGGCTTCTTCCAAAACCTACTTCACCTGACAAAAAAGAGCAGCACTATGAAAACCTGTGATTTCAAATAAACCTGTTGGACAATAAGTTGATTTTTTATGACTTCTGACTTTATCCACCCCAGTCCAACACCAGCACCTCCATATCAAAATCAACTGGATACTCAATTAGTTTAACTTAATTTCCTATCTTCTGCTCCTATAATTACTTTATGGATTTTATTTGAACAGTGAGCATATGGGTGCTGTAACAGGGAAAGACATTGCAACAGCTAGACAGCAAGTATTCAAAAGAGCAAACCATATGTGGAAGTTGAATCATCTTGACTTGATTTGTGCATTTACCCCAGTTGCCTCCAATTTCTCTTGTTCCTTTCTTAAAGGCACTGTCTCTAATCCAAGCATAAATATGAGAAGGAGTTTCTTCTCCACTAAAGCAGAGAGTTATGAATCTGTGGAATTGTGTACGACTGAAGACAGTTGAGGCTCGATTATTAAATATATTCAAGTCTGAGACAGACACATTTTTAATCAGTAAGGGAATCAAGAGGTATGGGGGAAAGGAAGGAAAGTGAAGATAAGGGTGGTCAGATCAGCCGCAATCTCAGTGAATGGCAGAGCAGACTCGATGGGCTCAATGACCTACTTCTGCTCCTATGTCTTATGGTCTTATTATGGATTCCTAGGCTATGGAGCTCTCTCCAACATCTTAGGCAAAAAGGCCACATTTTATGTGTCAGCTCAGATAGTGTGCGATGTCAGCAGTTAAGCATACCCCTGTACTTATCTGATGTGCACAGGTTTGCACTATCCAGGAACCTTGTTAGCCTCCTGTTGCTCAAATTCAAAGCTAATGGCATAAACTGAAATAACCCCTACTGCTATTTTAGCCAAGACCCACAAACCAAATGTTGATCAAGAAATGACCTTCCTAGTCTGTATGATTTAACCACACTGGGCAACATTTTAAACCATAAAATTGAAGTCCAAGATATGGCTCTTAAGCTTTTGTTTGATCTAGTGTGCAAACCTCCTGCCAATTTCCTCTTTGTGCTGACTTTATCCCCTTCAACACACTCATTCAAGTTCCCATGCCTGGAGGATTAGAAAAGGTTGCTCCCAGATTGGTGGATTTTGGCCATGCACGAAAAGATTCTGCCAAACAAGCCCCATTAAGCTTCTTACAGACTTCATTCACAACCACTAATGTTTTGGAAGCAGGGATTAAGGATCGTTTCAGCCAAAGATGTACTATAAACTATAAGGAGCTATATGAGAATCAAAGAAGACAGATGGTTCATAGCAGGTGAGGAAAGGAGAGAAAAAAAGTGAGCTAGACACTGGAAAAATACATAAAGGTACAAATAAAAGAAGGAGAGGCACTAGAGGTGAGGGTGAATCAGTAAAGGTGGGGATGGGGTGGAGAGTAGAGCGATAGAACAGGTAGAACAGGAGGAAGGGCAAGCTCAGTAAAGGCAGGATGAGGGTATAAAAAGGTTTGTGAATGACTGTACACCTTATTGTGAAATCACATTTGGCCCAGTTGGTGGTCTTGATGAGTGTTTTTGGTTGGCAGTTCCAAATGGTTGTATATCTCTGCACTAAATCAGCAGGGATTTTTGTTTATCTCATTTATGTGTCAGGGCTTCAGTGAGAGGTGTGCACTGATAATTGTACACCACTGTTCCACAAGCCGTCCCAAAATGTGTAAAATCCAATTAGACCATCAAGGCAACCAATCTGCCTTACAGATTGACAGCAATACAGGAGAAAAATAATTCACACACCATGTCATCATTAACAGAAAATAACTCTATCTATTGTTGTACACTTTAACAATAGGCAAAGAAAATAAAGGATTACTGATGCACCACTATGCAACTTAATCCACAGTCCTTTAAAAACCCTAAATACACACATTCACTCATGATTAAGGTAGACAAAGGTAGATAAAAACTGAAAGAACTGTGGATGCTGTAAATCAGAAACAAAAACAGAAACAGCTGGCAGCATCCGTGGAGAGAAACTAGAGTTAACGTTTTGGGTTGAGTGATCCTTCCTCAGAAGTAAAGCTGAGCTTTTCCAGCAATTTCTGTTTTGTAGGCAAAAGACAGTTGGTTTGACACATTTTATTGGTGGAGGAAGAATACAGACATAGAACAAAATTCTGAAGATCAAATGTCCAGCACATAACAGGTGAGTTAAACTGCCTCTCACATTTCCTTTGATTTCAGCAATGATGACATGCTGTTGTCTGTAATGCAATCATCATTCTTCACTTTGATGGTTGATCCATTAGACCGAGGCTTTTTCACTCACACCAGGAGAAGGCGAGAGAGCCAGTTTCCCAACTCTGGAGTCCTGTAGCTACCCTGCGCTTACAGCTTTGTAATAAACTGCTGCTAGACCAATCTGAGGGCTATCATCAAGCAGTTTTTCCTTAAGTCCAAAAAAGTGCTGGTGCTGCTCCATCTCAGTATTATATCAATCTCACTCACCCAACAGCCTCATTGTCTTGTACAATTATAAATCTGCATCACTTGACTTTTTCAAATTTCAAAACTTTCCTAGTCTTTCAGCTATAGAGCAGTCCAACATTTTTTCAGGTTTATAATTCAAAAAAGAAAAATACAGGAATGCAAAGTATAATTTTATGAGGTTCTTCTTCAAAAGGGCAATCTTAATCTGTAGAATGGAATGAGTGACAGAGAGGGCCCCACTGTGTTGCAGTTCTACCTCCATCTAGATTTCCTTTAGGCGGAAAATCATGCCAACTAGACTGTAAATTTGATGGCTTTGTGCTGACAACAGTTGTCAGTTTCAGTACTCACGTTCCACATCTCTGATACAGACTGGCACAGATGGATTAACATTTATGGCACAATTACAGTTTTTCCAACCGGGAAACATGTAATTCCTAAGAAATTCTATGGACGGTACATATTTATGCAGTAGTATCATAAATACGAACTACAGGCACCATGCTCTAATTGGCAAATCCTGTCCAGTTACAGTAATTAGTGAAAATAAATGTCATGCAGATTAAATGTAAGCAGAGGTTAAACATGTTCACCTAACAGCTAACATTCAAAAATAATTAAACAAACAAAAGAAACATTCAAACCTGCCTTATATACAGAAAATGACATTTAGTTGGATATCAGTCTGTGAGCAATCAGCTAATGTTTTCTTCCCCTAAGGATTTTTAAAGTAATGATAGATGCTTGCTGGTCTTCAATAAAACGCTGCTGACTCAAAGTGCAATTGTCCAAACAATTAGCAGAAATAGAAAGCTTTTCAACAAGCATCACTTCACAAAGGGCTCTCAGATTTAGAGCAATGAAAAGGACTCATATATACTGGTTGCAAGGAACAAAACTAATATGATTTTAGGTTACTATAGTAAAGCATTCCTGTAACCAAAAATAGCAGGTGAGGAAAAAATAGCAGGTGATGAAAAAATGGCACAAACATCGACACTATTGATAGAGAATTCGCTCTATCATATTTAATTAGACAGGCTTTCATTTTTACTTGTTCCCAGAATGTGCGTGATACTGATAATGCTGCTTTGATGACCATCCCTCATTGCACATAGAAAATGATGGTGGGCCTTTAACAGGAATTGCTTTTACAGCAGAGTAGCTTGCTGGGGCATTTCAAAATGAATTAAGGAAACTGTTTATGATCAGACTGGGCACATGCAGCCTGACCAGATCAGGTGAAAGGGGTGGATTTTCCTATCTGAAAGGCAACGATGATTTAGGCTCTTACAACAATATGCCATTCTTTTTCCCTAGAACTCTTGTTTCTGCTACCAGCTGGCCGATTCGTTTAACTAAATTTCAAAACTTATCATGTGAACTCAACCTCTAGTAGGCTGCTGGTCCAGATCTATGATCATGAGGTACAAGGACATCCTTATAAATTTTAGGTGTTCGATCTATCCCAGATTGCTAAGATTGTTTTGCTTTAGAAGTTTTGACGTGCGCATTTCTGGATTTCCATCTGCAAATTGGCAATGAATAGAGCTGGATGAACTAACTGTTCCTTTCCATCCTCATCCCTGGAGTTGTGGCTCTCTCCTAAGTCTCTATTACCAATGTGTGAACCCAAGAAGGTGCTCAAGAGTAGCATGATGATGACATTCTCTGAATTTCCTACCCCACCATTTCTGTTTGTAGATTTCGAATGCAGTAAGGTTGAGACTCAGTGGAGCGTGAAAATCTGGCTCACACCCAAGCATTCCATTTCAAAGACATTAATGTAGGAACATGTTTCCTTACCAATAATAACGTACAATGTCGTAGTGGGTAAAGGAATCACCCAGTTTAGCAAATTGGGCTTTGCACTTTGCTTTGATTTTACATTGCTGATAGACATTGTAGTTTTCAATAGCTACCCACAATTTCTGGATTGACTTGTAAAAAATTGATCCAGTGACCAGGAATGCAGTGCTTATCAAATAATAGTGATGAACAGGAAACTACACCTCATGCTGTAAGTACAAATCACCTCAGCCAAATAAAATTATAAGTAAGGGATTAAAAAATGAAACTGGTGGGTAATTCTGTTCAATTTTTCCAACAGCTAGATCAAGTTCCCATGGAAACTAGAGTTCCTTGTTGCAAGTGCACATGCCTGCCACCTATCTGTTTTCAAGGGTCAAGGAACAGAAAGTCTAAGGTAAGAGATACTGTGGCAATTTCTAATGTACTCAGTACAAATTCAAAAACGTTTGTTCCACCAAGACTGCAGAGTGTCCTGTTCTAATTATTACACAATTCCAACAGACTAAGAGATGAAGTGATAGTTCAGAATTGCGCTGATTAGTGGACTATGTTAGAATATCACACTAACAAGCGTTTTGTTTTCTCTGACTCGTGGTGGTGCAACCGAAAGACAAGATAATAATTTGAACTCCTTATTTCTGAAGTGAGAGGTAGGAAACAGAACACCTTTCAGTACAGTATACTCAAGTAAATATATTCACAAAATGTACTTTAAAATCCCAAACGCCAGAATTTTTTTTTGCTATTTCTTTGAGATTGAAGTACAAATTCTATAACACCTGAAAAGACATCAACAATCTGATCTGTATGTTATGCACTGAGTTGACACTGATAAAGTTAATTTAGTTCCTGGCCTATCTAATAATTGATTCATGATTTTTCATCATTTGAAGATTATTCTGTTTGCAACATGACAAATCATCAGACACTCGAATGAAAACAGGGAGCAAACACTTTACATAAAAACATACAGTACGAATTACATGCATGAGTATGCCCTCAGCTTTTAGTGCTTGTTCTATCATTCTATTGGATCATGTTGATCCAATTACTTTGACAACTCACATTTCACCCCTTGCTTATCATCTCCCTATCTCTGCTTTTAAAATAATTAGAGACTCTGCTTCCACTGCCTTTTGAGAAAGAGAGTTCCAAAGACTCATGAGGAAAATACTATCCCCGTTTTTGTCTTGAATAGGTGATCCCTTATTTTTAAACACTGAACCCTTGTTTTAGAATTTCTCACAAGAGAAAACATCCGTTCCAAACGCACCCTGTCACGACCCCTCAGGATCTTATATGTTTCAATCAAGTCACCTCTTCCTCTTTCAGATTCAGGCCTGGCCCATACAACTTTTTGCATGAGACAACTCACCCATTCCAGGCAATCGGCTTATAAACATTCTCTGAATTGCTTCCAAAGCATTTACTTCCATCTTGAATTAGGGAGACCAATACTGTGCGCAGTATTCCAGATATGGTCTCACCAATGCCCTTGTGAAGCATGACCTACTGTCATGAGTGTGACACTGCTAATCAAGCCGCACTGCTCAACCAGTCACACCATTATAATATGTAAATATGTTGATTCAATTACCAAAATGGTCAGTTGCTTCTCAATTATCCAGAATAAAAGAAACATCCAACAGACTTGTGGTTAACACCTAAACTACGATCTAGAATTAAAAATATTCCACTATGTTGTATGACTCAATGGCTCTATGACTCTGTCTGATTATCTCGAAGATTTCTGAGTACCCTCCTATAATATTGTTAAGAATAGCATCTAACATATCAGATGTTAAGGTGACACCACGTATGCGGCAGGTACTCATGTGACTTGGCCAACGTTGTCCATCTCATACGCTGCAGGCAAGGATGTCCCGATGCATGGTACATTGGAAAGACCAAGCAGACGCTATGACATCGGATGAATCAACACCACGCAACAATCACCAGACAAGGATGTTCCCTCCTCCAGTTGGGAGACACTTCAGCGGTTAGGGATGTTCGGCCTCGGATCTTCAGGTGACCATCTTCCAAGGCGAACTTCGGGATATGCAACAACACAGAGTTGTCAAGCAGAGGCTGATAGACAAGTTTGGTAACCATGAGAATGGCCTCAACCGGGACCTTGGGTTCATGGCACACTATAGGTGACCCCACTACACTATACACTCACACACACATGCACGCACATAAACACACACTCTTATATACTCACACACTCACACAGACCCTCTCTCGTACACATGCTCTCTTTCGGACACACACACATACAACTTCCACACACACACCCTCTCATAGGCTTATACTCAGTCACACTCATGCACACACTCTACCAAGCATGCACACACATAAATACACATTCTTGCGTGCACACACACGCCTGTGGGGTGAATTTGTATTTGCAGAATTATAATTGCAGATACATTCTATTCTGTTCAAAAAGCACACAATCTGCAGGCAGTCAATCCATGTAACATTTTATAAATTCCTACTTTGGAATTATGACCAGTCTGATTCAAGATCGGGATACAGACAGACTCTAACCTCACACCTTTAGTGCATTGTCTGAGCTGAGATGTCACCTTTTTTTTTAATAAAACCTTAAGTTATCACAAGAATGTGACTTGAAAGAAGTTCTTAGATTCACATATTAATGCACCGAAACCTGCAACCCATTCTAAAACATGAAAGACTTAACAATCTAGGTTTATTCAATATATCGTTTCAGTTGCATGATACTATGATCTTTTGCTATAAATTCTGTGTCTTACTGCTCCACAGGTACCTGATGAAGGAGCAGTGCTTGGGGCAGCACAGTGGCGACCACTGCTGCCTCACAGCACCAGGGACCCAGGTTTGATGTCTGTGTGGAGTTTGCACATTCTCCCCGTGTCTGTGTAGGTTTCCTCCGGGTGCTCTGGTTTCCTCCCAGAGTCCAAAGACATGCAACTCAGGTGAACTGGCCATGCTAAATTACCCATAATGTTAGGTCCATTAGTCAGGGGTAAACATACGGTAGGGGAATGTTCTGGGTGGATGCAGACTTGTTGGGCTAAATAGCCTGTTTATATGCAGTAGGGAATCTAATCTAATTCAAAAGCTAGTACTTCCAAATAAACCTGTTGGACTATAATCTGGTGTTGTGTGATTTTTAACTTTGTCCACCCCAGTGCAACACCTCATCTTAATTATTTAGCACAGCTGTTTGTCTATCTTTTCTAAATGACAAGTACTTGTCAATATTCAATACCCAACCTACGTCAGTCAACCTGAAGCCTCGAGTCTGTAATGGCTGTCAGACCATACTTGTTTATTTCTATTTCCGCTATCCATTAATTTGTTTTGATTCATATATTTCATGCATTCAGATACAGAGCTCTTAGTTTTACCCTTTTGTTATTTTTTGTAACCTCTTGGCTTAATAATAGGACACAAAGGGTAGTGGAAGAAGGCTATTTGTGTGACTTGAGGCTGGTGTCCAGCGGTGTACCATAAGGATCAGTACTAGGATCATTTTTGTTTGTTACACACATAAATCATACAGATGAAAATGTGGGAGAATGTTAAACAATCTTGCAGATGGCACAAAGATTGGTAGGTGGTTAACAGTGAAGAAGATGGTTGTCGGTTACAGGAAGATATTGATGGAGGTCAGATCGGCAGACCAATGGCAGATGATATTTAACCCCATTAAGTGCAAGTTGATACACTGTGGAAGAAGAAATAAGGTGAGGGAGTATTTAATGAATGACAGGACACTGGGTAGTTTAGAGCAACAAAGAGATCTTGGGGAATTATTCACAAATCCCTGAAGTCTGCAGAGTACATGAATAGGAGAAAGTGAGGACTGCAGATGCTGGAGATCAGAGCTGAATATGTGTTGCTGGAAAAGCGCAGCAGGTCAGGCAGCATCCAAGGAACAGGAGATTTTGAGGAGAAAGTGAGGACTGCAGATGCTGGAGATCAGAGCTAAAAATGTGTTGCTTCGAGGAGAAAGTGAGGACTGCAGAAGCTGGAGATCAGAGCTGAAACTTCGAGGAGAAAGTGAAGAAGGGCTTATGCCCGAAACGTCGATTCTCCTGTTCCTTGGATGCTGCCTGACCTGCTGCGCTTTTCCAGCAACACATTTTCAGCTAGAGTACGTGAATAGGATAGTTAAGAAGATATATGGGACATTTGCTTATGCCCGAAACGTCGATTCTCCTGTTCCTTGGATGCTGCCTGACCTGCTGCGCTTTTCCAGCAACACATTTTCAGTTAGAGTACATGAATAGGATAGTTAAGAAGATATATGGGACACTTGCTTTCATCAGTTGTGGCAAAGAGCAAGCAGGTAATGTTGGAGTTGTAAAGTACATTGGTTAAACCATAACTGGTGTACTGTCTGCAGTTCCAGCCACCTCACTACAGGGAAGATGTAATAGTACTCGAGGCAGTACAGAGGCGGTTCACCAGGACAGAGAAATTGAGCGAGAAGGAGAATAGATAGGCTTGGATTGTTTTCTTTACAGCAAGAAGATTGAGGGGGAACATGATTGAGGTATATAAGATTATGAGGGGTGCACAGGGTCAATACAGAGCAACTGTTTCCCTTGGTTGTAGGGTCAATCTTGAGAGAGCATAGTTTTACGGTTAGGGGCTGGAGATTCAGAGGGGATTTAGAAAAAACTTAATTCACTCAGTGGGTGGTGGGAGTCTGGAATGCACTGCCTGGAAAGGCAGTGGAGGCCAGAAACCTTACAACCTATAAAAGATCTTTAGATGAGGACTTCAAATATCATAACATTCAAGGAAATGGGACAAATGTGGGGAACTGGTCTTAGCTAGTGCACCTTGAGTGGTAGTTATGTCAGTGCAGACTCAATGGGCTGAAGGGCCTTTTCTGCGCTGTATTAATCTATAAAATTAGCCTTTTCTATTGGCTTACTCATAGGTTTGTATTCTCTATCCCTTCTTGTCTTGGTCTTTTTATCTCATATTAGTACATTTTTCTCTCGTCTTGCCTCTTTGATTTACCACATCTTCCCAATGTTGATCCCTTGCCCCACCATGTAGTTTAAAATAATCTCCATATCTTAATTAACTGACTAGAACATAGTTGAGGTGTGAACTGACCCATTTTCACCAGTACTGCTATAAACCAGACTCCCTTCTACTGCATCATTGTTTGAGCCACATATTTATTTCTTTCATTTTATTTGCCCTATACCAATTTGAAGAAGGTTCTAATTCTTAATTCTGTGTTTAGCTCCTCATCCTAACAATGCAGAGCCCCTTTCCTTGTCCAAACTTATGTTACTGGTACCCAAATGGACCATGACAACTCGTTCCAGACTCCTCCACTGCAGGCTCCTCTGCGGCCATGAGCAGATGTTCCATATCCTGGCACTAGGTTGCTCTTTTAATATGGAAGGACATAAACTCTATCAACCTGGGTGGCAACTTTGAGGGATCTATTTCATGGACACTGAGATGTCTCTGTTCATCTACACTACCAGGAATCTTACCATTCGCCCAGTACTCTGCATTCCTATTGCTCCTTCCAAAGTGAATCACCTCACCACTTCTCTGCATTAAACTCCATTTGCCACCTCTCAGCCCAGTTCTGCAACTTATCTATGTCGCTCTGCAAGCCACAACATCCTTCGGCACTATTCACAACTGTACCAAGCTTAATGTCGTCCACAAATTTACTAACTGATCCTTCCACGCCCTCATCCAGGTCATTTATAAAAATGACAAACAGCAGTGGACCCAAAACAGATCCTTGCAGTACACCACTAGTAACTGAACTCCAGGATGAACATTTCTCATTAACCACCACCCTCTGTCTTCTTTCAGCGAGTCAATTTCTGATCCAAATCACTAAATCATCCTCAATCCCATGCCTCCGTATTTTGTGCAATAGCCTACCATGGGGAACCTTATCAAACGCCTTACTGAAATCCATATACACCACACCAACTGCTTTACCCTCATCCAGCTGTTTGGTCACCTTATCAGCGAACTCAATAAGGTTTGTGAGGCACGACTTAGCCTTCACAAAACCGTGTTGACTATCCCTAATCAACTTATTCCTATTGAGATTAGATTAGATTCCCTACAGTGTGGAAACAGGCCCCTCGGCCCAACAAGTCCACACCGACCCTCTGAAGAGTAACCCACCCAGACCCATTTCCCTCTGAATGATGCACCGAACACTATGGGCAATTTAACATGGCCAATTCACCTGACCTGCACATCTTTTGGACTGCGGGAGGAAACCGGAGCACCCGGAGGAAACCCAAGCAGACAGGGGGAGAATGTGCAAACTCCACACAGACAGTCACCCAAGGCTGGAATTGAACCTGGAATCCTGTTGCTGTGAAGCCCCACAATCGAAGTAAGGCTCACTGGTCTATAATTACCAGAGTTGTCTCTACTTCCCTCCTTGAACAACGGAACAACATTTGCTATCCTCCAGTCTTCTGCTATTATTCCTGTAGACAATGATGACATAAAGATCAAAGTCAAAGGCTCAGCAATCTCTTCCCTGGCCTCTCAGAGAATCCTAGGATAAATCCCATCCGGCCCAGGGGAAAAAATCTATTTTCACATTTTCCAGAATTTCTAACACGTCCTCCTTGTGAACGTCAATCCCATATAGCCTGTTTCTCACTATTCTCTTTTTCCAGTGTGAATACTGACAAAAAATATTCATTTAGCCCTTCACCTATCTCCTTTGAATCCACGCACAACTTCCCACTACTCTCTTTAATTGGCCCTAATCTTAGGCTCATCATTCTTTTTCTCTCTTATTTACCTATAGAAAGTTTTAGGAGATAAAAGAATGACTACAGTAAGATTAGGGCCAATCAAGGAGAGTAGTGGGAAGTTGTGCATGGAGTCAGAGGAGATGCTTGTGAAACAATCAGCCATTGACCATTGGATAGTACTTACATAAAAACATTGAAAATAAGAGCAGGGAGGCCAATCAGCCCTTAATCCTGCTCTGCCATTCAATATGATCATGGCTGATATCCAATTCAGTACCATGCTCCCACTTGATCACTTTAGCCCTCAGAACTATATTTAGAAAAGATAATAATAAAGTTGCTAGTCTTACCAGTCGATGAAGCTGCTCTCTCATTAGAGAGAGACAACTGGTGGTGGTTTAACCTGAGGGTTACCATGCCTCAGGCAAGGGAGAAGATAAGGAGGAGAGTCCTTCATGACAATCTGAGCCTGTGCAGGAATTGAATCCATGCTGTTGGCATCACTCTGCATTGTAAGCCAGATGTTCAGCAAACTGAGTTAACCAACCATCCCAAAAAGTATATCTAATTCCACCTTGAAAAAATGCAATGTTTGGCCTCAACCATTTTCTGTGACAGAGAATGGCACAGGCTCACCACTCTCTGGATGAAGAAAGTTCTCTTTATCTCAATACTAAATGGTCTACCCTGTCTCTTCTGTGGCAGAAGGGTGTAGGTTCAAGATCCAATACAGAGATTTGACAATACTATCTAATGCTTCCAATTCAATACTGAGAGAATGCAGCATTGTTGAAGATGCCATTTTTCAGAGAGTATGTTTAACCAAGGTCATGTCTTCCTTTGCATGAGCATGTAAAAGATGTCAGCCAGTATTTTGAAGAACTGTGGAGACGTTGTCCACAGTGGAGGGCCGATAATTATCAGCCAGTCAAGGTCACTGAACAAACAGGTAATCAGGTCATTATGACATCACTGTTTGTTCGAGCTTGCTAGACACAAATTGACTTTTTCTTACATTTACTTTAGTGGCTGTGAAGCATTTTGAAATATTCTAATGTTGTGAAGGCATATATAAATAAATACCTTCCTCCTTTTTGCAAATTCAGCAGAGGAATATTATTGAAAAACAAATGTTTGTATGTCCATGGAGAACTCTTCAGAGACTGGAGTTATAGACCACATTGTCAAGCTCTGTAAATATAGCATGGCACTGCACCTGGGGCTCAGCTTCCAGGATTTATACTCAGTTTCTACCATCTCAGTCAATCACCTCAGGGCCTGCAGCAAAAACGTAAGCAGGGAATGAATAACATTTACATGAAACATCTTGGCATTTTTCTATTAAAAACCATCCAAGGTGCAGAGTTGCTCCGGTTCCTAGTCACTAATCTCTAGGAGCTTTCAAGGAAGGAAGAAACATACTCTGTCCTGTAATGGTAGACAGCATGCACAATGGAGACAGGATGATATACATAAAAAAGAAAGATAACAGTGACACAGGAGTTGAAGCATATGACATCTTGTAACTGGTATTTCAGCAAGACTAACATTTGATGTCTAGCAGTTCGGAGGAAAATATACCGCACTATATTTGGTTTATTTAAACTGAGCAATCACAACGCAGAGTTAAATACGCCATCAAAATTAAAAATGGAGGAAGAGGTAAATTGTGCAGGAAAAATTAATTAGCAACAAGCAAGGGTTTCAAAAGCCTGCAAACTGTTGGAGGATGGAAAGATTAAAGGAGGTACGAAGTATCACTAACAGTGATTATAATACATATTTTATGAAGTAATATATATTCCTGAATGGCAAAGACAGAGTCAATATCTTCTACATGTATAGAACAAGTAGAAGGAGGTGTTAACAAGGCAGTAATCTAATACAGGGAGTCAGGAAAAATCTCAAATGAAATTACAATTCTGAAAGGTTGATTCCTTTCTCTGTTACGTGATTGCATCTTCTCAAGCGTTGGTAAAAACAATTACTGCAGATGCTGGAAACCAGATTCTGGATTAGTGGTGCTGGAAGAGCACAGCAGTTCAGGCAGCATCCAAGTAGCTTCGAAATCGACGTTTCGGGCAAAAAAGCATTGCCTGTAATGAGTCAGGAGATCTTTTTGTTCTAAATGCGACCGATATCATGTTATCTTTGCGAAATGGCCAAGCAAGACATTGTGGATAGGCACGTGAAAGCCTGCAATCCAGTATATTTAGCAATTCAGTCACTAATCTTATTCAACCAAAGGCAAAACCAGAAGCAATAAGAGCTGTGTCAAATTCATTATGTGTATACAAATGTTGTTGGCTTCTTCAGTTTTTCTGAACAGCATTTTGTATTAATTGAATGGGTTATTAACTTTTAAGAAGCATTAAGTTTTATTTTCCTAGTTCCCCACCAAAATGACAAAGGGACAGCTTTGCTGTGTTGACAAAATGAATTTTTGTATGTAATGTGTGACTGTTGTCTTCTGCAGCTTCCTGAATGCAATCAGCTGCAGAAATTTAATTGGTTTAGAATGAAGGAGATTCTGGAGTTCGTTGATTAATTGAATCTTCTGCATGAGAGGAAGGTGCACACAAAGGTGGAACAGACTCTCTATCTCCCTACTTCTGATAATTTTCTGCCATCTTCTTTGAGCTGCCTTTATGTCAATTTACATTTCCATATAATACCTCAGTGCTATTAAATGCCGACTCTTCATCTGTTAGTCAAGATGATGGAAACATCACACTCCTTACCGAAGGCCAAATTTGGGTTCACTCAATTTAAATTTACATACACCTACAACAGACATCTTCTCATTTTTTTTCTATAAATGTAGTAACTGTAGCAGCACTGTATCCATTGCCCGGAGATGTTGTGTTGAACCATTTTCTTGAGCTGTTACAATCCTGATACTGAGGATGCTTCCACAATGCTGTTACATCTGAAATTCTCAGTGATGATCAAGGAACGGCAATAAGTCAGAATGATGTGTGGTTTGGAGAAAAAGCTAGAGGTATGATGCTGTCATGAAATTGTTGCTCTTGTCCTTCTCTGTGCTGGAGGCCACAGAGGAGACTTTGTTCTTGTGGTTCATGTCACTCATTATCTTATCCCTTGGTGCTTTACTTGCAATTGCAAATATGCTGAAAAACATGGTAGAGTTAAAGACACAAACGTAACATTTAAATTCTGGGTTGGTCAACTCATTGTAAAATTGAATTGCCAGAGTACTGGGACCAGATTAGTATCAACAGCACACTGTTCAATTATCATTCCAGCTGAGGCAGAAGAACGTACATTATGTACATTAGCGCCACCCTATACAAATTGGTATTGGGGAATCAGAGTGTAAGTATGGTTCAGTGCTGAACTGTTTAATGCGAAAATGCCTGTCATCAGAAGTATAAATCTCATAGTAGTCAGGAAGACATTTCATTCCCCAGCAGAGGAAACATTGATCGATAGCATGTGGGATTTGAAACTCAGCTGAATTCAACCATGTTTCCCATTGCCTGGTTCAGTCTAAATGACTCAGGCAGGGGATGGAATCAGTAGAGAGTGAGACTTATGACAGATCTGAGAATAATGGCTTATCCGTGAGGTCAAGGTAACCTCAGGCACAGAGCCCCAGTGAGCCGAGTGCCAGCTCTCATTATTGGCTCATCAAAACAAATGAACAAGTTGAGGAGTTGGCCATTTTAGTGCTTCAAGCTTGTCCACCATTTCAAAAGATCATGGTTGTTCTGATTTTACCTTCAAATCCGCATTCTCACCTACTGCTGACCTATCTACTTCTGCCTTAAAAGTTTTTAAAATCTCTCCTGCTGTAAATAGGTGACACCTTATTTTTAAATAGTGATCCCTAGTTCTAGATCCTCCCAGAAGAAGAGAAATCCTCTCTATATCCACCTGTAAGATGATCGCAGATCACAAACCAGATCATCTGCGGACATATCAAGCTTTAATTCCAAGATGTGTTTTTAAATGAGTACTAATGAGGCCAAAAGGTTTGCAGTTGTAAATTCAGTGACTGTCTGGAGAAACAGAGACCCTGGAATGTCACACCTGACAAGGTGTCAAAGGCATGGACTTAAAGGACAGAAATGCACTGCAAATTGAATTGTAATCAACCAGGAGTCGTCTCAAACTGTGAACATGCTGGGGCAGCAGTCTGATGAGAAACATGCTTTGTGTCTACAAAGAATGAACAAGAATGGGAGTTAAAAACCAATTCTACTCTAGCCTGTGGGGACTAGTGCAACAAATTGAATTGAGGTGCTTGTATGTGCTAGTGGGCTGAAGTACGCATATGTGCTAGACAGCTTACAAGCATTAACGTACTTACGTATAATGGAACCATTGGTTTCCCTCACTACTATAAATGAGATATTGACCTCCTCAAAGCCTCAATCATAGCCCATTCACAAGAAAGTACACGGAATGACAAAGGAAACCATCTCACCTACTCTCCGTTAGAAAGTCTCAGGAATATAAAGGTGTGAGACTTGTGTTCAGACCTACCTGAGACAGAATAAAATGGACAGAATACTGCAACAGAGAAAACTATAATGTTAGAATTTGGACCACGGACCAGTTTGAAGGTAAATCCTGATGAAACGACTTTGAGTCAGGGTTAGTAATGTTTTCAATATCACAGTTACAATTAGATTTTCTCTCTTATTCTTGCAAGAAACAAAACAATAAGAAAACACATTGAAAAAATCCTTCATTTATACTTTGGATCTAAATACAGAACTGATGATGTGACTTCAGAACCAACTGTTACCAATAAGGTAGGACATCAGTCCTTCCAATAATGCCAGCTTTCTTGTAATTCTGTTAAATGCCAAGTCTTCAAAAGGCCAATTTTCCAATTTGCACAGACACAGGAAATTACTTCAGGGAATAATATTACTTTTGAACACATAGAAAGCAAAAAACACAATTTATCCACGACCAACAACTTAATCCTGATAAGTTTCATGGATAGAAAATTTGTCAGCACAAGTTTTGGGAGCTTCCCCCTTTCACTAACTCATGCAGAACTGCTGTGAATTGCCATTAGCTTTTAAGTTTTCAAAAGGCACAACACAAATGCTGAGTGTATATATGTAACAGTTAAAAATCACACAACACCAGGTCATTGGACTATAACCTGGTGTTGTATGATTTTTAACCTTGTTCACCCCAGTCCAACGCCGGCACCTCCACATCAAAAGTAACATAGGCATAGTTTCAACTCATGCAATGATTTATTTTGAGTAGAGTGGAGTTAATGGGGGCTGAGAATGCTGAAGATTTTTATTTTGTTCATTTGCCGGGCTTCTTCAAGATGCATTTTGTTAGAGTCAGGACAGGACCAAGAGGGTCCTTTAATTCCTTTTAGTTTACTTGCAATTTTACAACCATTTTGTCTGTAGCTTCCTTTTCCATATAGTATAGGCTGCCCTTGGAAGCTAAGGTGACAGATGTGCCCAAGTTATCAGAAGTACCTGACCCCCACATGACAAAATATGTCCGAGTAGGTTCCATGAGCAGAAGATGCAATTTGTTCTCTCGAGAGAAAGTGAGGACTGCAGATGATGGAGATGAGAGTCGAGAGTGTGGTGCTAGAAAATCACAGCAGGTCAGGCAGCATCCAAGGAGCAGGAGAATTGGCATTTCGGGCATAAACCCTTCATCAGGGCTGATGAAGGGCTTATGCTTGAAACCTGCTGTGATTTTCCAACACCACATTCTCATCTGTTCTCTCGTCCAAGATGTTGCTGTGTCTTGTATCTAAACAGTGAGTATCATTATGAAAAGAATCAATGACAACTTGAGGAAAATGTTTTTAGTGCGGCATGTGGTTAGGAACTTGAATACACTGTATGAGCCTGATGGAGGGAGTTTCAATGTGGCTTTCAAAAAGAAACTGAATAATTATCTGCAGATAAAAATTTGCAAGACTGCAGGGAAAGGACTATTTCAGAGCACCAATAAGGTTACAGAGAGCTGAATTGGCTCCTTCCTTGCTGTGACTATTCTACAGGTTGAATTTTTCCATTTTGTTTTCTCAAATGAGATTCATAATGATCAACTCAACTTTTTTCATGCAATCTTCCACCTGTCAGCTCACTGATTTTGGCCTCTTTGCAGAATTCCAGATACAGGTACCAATATATATACTTCTGGCACTTCTGTCACATATATACTTCTGGCACTGTATTTAAACTCCAGCTGCATACTATTTCAGTCACTGCAAGCCAGAAACTGCCTTTCATACTGTGGTCCTTCTCTGTTATCCCAAAGGGTCTAGAAAGACAAGCTAGCTCCTCAGTTCACCAACATAAGACCTGGAGTGTTGGGGGGGGGGGGGGGGGCAGGTAGTGGAAAGGAGGTCAATGCCATATCCTGCTGACTGACAAAGGAGGCCATGTTACCAAACTCAACTGGCCTTAATCAAGATAGCAGATCAAATCAGTGCAATATCGTGCGTGAAATGCAACATATATCAGTGCAGGAAGAAAGTTAATGATCTTCTGCACCTACAAGAGTCAGTATCACCATTTTCTCTCTGCTACTCACATTTTGGTAAAATAAATAAGGGTAGGACTTATGCAGTCAATGTTAGGGCCCTGGGGACTGTTGTTGAACAGAGAGACCTTAGGATTCAGGTACATACATCACAGGTAGACAGGGTGGTTAAGAAGGCATTTTGCACGCTTGCCTACATTGCACAGACCATTGAATATAGCAGTTGGGACGTCATCTTGAAGTTTTATAGGGCATTGGCGAGGCCACTTTTGAAGTACTATGCACAGTTCCAGTCACCCTACTAGAGAAGGATATTATTAAATTGGAGAGAGTTCAAAAAAGATTTACCAGGATTATCAGGATGTTGTCAGGACTGGAGGTTTTGAGTTATAAGGATAGGCTAGAAAAAGTGGGACGTTTGTCACTGAAGCATAGGAGGTTGAGGGGTGACCTTGTAGAGATTTATAAATCATGAGGAGCATAGGTGAGGTGAATAGCAAAGGTCGTTCCCCTAGGGTGGGTCAGTTCAAAACTAGGGAGCATATTTTTAAAATAAGAGGAGAAAGAGTTAAAAGGGACCTGAGGGGCAACTTCCTTTACACAGAGGGTGGTTCGTATGTGGAATGAACTGCCAGAGGGAGTGGTAGTTGTTGGTAAAGTTAAAACAATTAAAAGACACTTGGATAGGTAGATGAATAGGAAGGATTTAGAGGGATATGGTTCAAACACAGGCAAGTGGAAACTAGTTGAGTTTGGGAAATTTGATCAGCATCAATGAGTTGGACCAAAGGATCTGTTTCCATGCTGCATGACTCAGTGATTCTACTCACGCTTACAGGGCTACCACTTACTCTCATTCTGCCACTATACATTTACCTCACCAGGAAACACCTAGTCCAGGTCAGTTGTATTCTCTCTGTTGCCTGAATTGCCAATGCAACTTAACTTTGTGCAGAACTGTCATCAAACCTAATGCGTATGAATCTGTTTCACACGAGGTAGTGCATTAAAGCAAACGAGGCATTGTGGCAGCTCAAATGGGGCTTCAATGAGGCAATGTACAAAGTAGCTATACTGCTATGGGAGGGAGGAGGGCGTTGTATTCACAAGGACTGAAAGTCACAAAAATGAGAAGATTTATCTTCTTCCAGTTCAGCACTTCCACAAGCCCAGCATTAGCATCTAAGTACAGTTACAGAGTTTACATAGTAGTAATGAATGCAATTGGCAGGTTCTCCAGCAGTTCTCTCTTTGCTGAAAACTGTCTTTAGTGCATTGTGTTTACTCAATCAGGAACAAATCAATGAAGCCATTTTCAGCAGAAGCAGCAGCCTTCAAAACCTCTGATAAGGGTATTAAAACAATCTTACTGTAAATTTGAGACAACATGCTACACCTCACCAAGATTATAAAATAAAGGTAATTGATCACATCTTTTCCTTGCACCAATAGCCTGTGTCTAATTAAACGCCTCTCACGCAGTCAAGTGAAGATGTCCTATACTTACAAAATTAATTTGATTTTCAATTAATGGCCTGTTCTGTACTTTGTATGAAGCTGCAGTTGCTCTCATATCTATCAATCCCATCATATTACAGGCTTGATTCCATACAGTGCTGGAACAAGAGGGAACAGTTGGTTTAAGTTTCTAATTTTCTTTTTCGGACAATCTAGCTACCCACAATGAGGGAGCACACTTTGCTGGCTTGTGTAAAAAGGATGCTATCCAATGTTGCAATGTGTTGCTCAGGTAGACTTCTACATTCTTGCCTAGTTTTCAGTTGTGAATGCCAATAGGCTTTAAAAATGAAGAACAGAAATGGGGAAGGGGAAGAGGAATAGGTGAGGTCATTTATATTGTCATCAATGGCCTCATCAGTGTGCTTTTCTAGCAGGCACCATCATACAGTAAGCAGAATTAGGACTCAGAAACAGATGTGCCTTTGCCTAGCATCTGTCCGCACATTGGAACCCGACTGCTGCTCCTGCCAGAATCCCAATTCAAAGTAGACAAGGGATTGCAACAGAGCCACTGGGACACTGCTAAATAATTTGAGTAATGTCCCAGCTTTAGAAGATTCCTTTGCAATAATTCTTCATTTTCCATCAAGATAATCTCTTGCTTGGAAGCAGTGAGACAACAATGCAGATATCAATGTAGATGGCAATCTCAGCAAAGACCCAGCATTGTTATAACAAGATACCAGATGCCTATAGCTTATAAACTGTCAAAATTTCTTCTCTATCAGATGATTAATCATCTACAAAACCCTCACAATTGAGTTCACAGAATAACAATCCCCACCCCACTTCCTAGTGATCTTGAAGAGGCCAACATCAAACAAGGATCTTGGCCTTGTAAGCTTTTCATCAATTGCAAAATTAATTACCTGGTAGTCCAATAGTTGTGCAAGTTGTAAAGAACATCACCAGATAGCAAGATAACTGTTTAAATCCTTTCTGCCTTTGAAGGCACTTGATACATATATTGGGAGCAAGAGGGAAGCTAGGGAAACTAGGCCCACTCAAGGGTAAAGGAGGGAGGCTATGTGTGGAGTCAAAGGAAATGGGTGAAATCCTGAATGAGTAATGTACATTGGTATTCACCAAAGAGAGGGCTGTAAAGGATGTTGAGGTTAGAGAAAGATGTGTCAATATTTTCAGGTAGGTCAACATTATGAAGGAGGAAGTGCTGGGTGTCTTGAAATAAATTAAGGAAGATACTATGGGAGGCAAGGGAGGAAACAGGTGGGGCCTTAACAGATATCTTTGCATCTTCTTTGGCCTCAGGGGAAATTCCAGAGGACCGGAGAATAGCCAATGTTGTTCCTTTGTTAGAAGTGAAACAGCTAATCAAGGTATCACAGACCGGTGAGCCTAGAGTCAGTGCTGGGAAAGCTGTTAGAGAAAATACTGAGAGACAGGATTTATTCACATTTGGAAGTGAATAGACTTGTTAGTGATAGGAAGTATGGGTTTGTGCTGGGAAGGTCATGCCTCACCAACTTGATTGAGATTTTTGAGGAGATGACAAGAATGACTGATGAGGAAATGCCAATAGATGTTGTCTACATGGACTTTAGTAAGGCATTCGGTAAGGTACCTCATGGCAAATTGGTATAAAAGGTAGAGGCTTGTGGGATCTGGGGTGAGCTGGCGCGATGGATACAAAATTGGCTTAGTCACACAGACAGAGAGTAGCGGTGGAAGGGTGCTTTTCAGAACAGAGAGCAATAACTAGCAGTGTTATGCAGGGATCAGTGCTGGGACATTTCTTCTTTTTCATATACATATAAATGATCTGGAGGAAAATGTAGGTGATCTAATTATTAAGTTTGCAGACGACATAAAAATTGGCAGAGTTGCAGCTAATGAGGAGGATTGTAATAAGATACAGCGGGATATAGATTTTAGTTATGAAGAGAAGTTGGATAAATTCAGATTGTTTTCACTAGAAAGACAGAGGCTGAGGGGACAATCTGACACAGTCTACAAAACTATGAGAGGCACAGATCAGGTGGAAATGTCAACTACAAGAGGTTCAGGATGAGAAGGGGAAAGTTTAGGGGAAATGTGCAGAGAAAATGTTTCACACAGAGGGTGCTGGGTACTTGAAACATACTGCCAGGAGGAGGTGGTAGAAACAGGCATGTTAGCAACGTTTAAGGTGTATCTTGATGGACACATGAATGGGAGGCGAACAGAGGGTTAGAAACAGCTTTTGGGCAATAACTAGCAGGTCTAAGTAAGGACTAGGAATCGGTACAGGCTTGGTGGATCGAAGGGCATGTTCCCGTGCTGGATTGTACTGCACTGTATTCACTCCATCCCTCCCTCCACTAGCTGAAAACTAAGCCTTCCCCTAAATCTTAGCCAATAAATAAGAATTAGGAATCATGAGATGAGACTTGCAGCTTATACCCCAATGGAATGGAAATCCTGAACCCTCTCCTCTGAACAACACTTAATCACACACACCCACTGATCATAAACTGGATGAATGGCCAACCTTTTTGTCCACCTTTACCCCTCCTCCTTGCAGCCTTTTCTCTCTCTCCATCTATTCCAAACCAATGTTTTCTTTTTCTCTTTCCCCACCCTCTCTCTTCTGTTACTACAGGGCCTTCGTGAGACACACCTGGAGGAGTGTGTGTAGTTTTGGTTTCCCTACCTAAGAAAACATGTAAGTGTCACAGAGAGAATGCAGTGAAGGTTCACTATGCTGATACCAGGGATGGCAGGATTGTAGAATGAGGAGAGATTGGTTAAATTGGAGCCACACCTACTGGAGAACAAGAGGGAATCTAATAGAAATGTAAAATTCCAGCAGGGCTAAACAGACTAGATGCAGGGATAATGTTTCCCCCATTGGAAAGTGTGGAACTGGGGAGGATCAGTCTCCAGATATGGGGCAGGCTATTTAGGACTGAGATGAGGAAATATTTCTTCACTCAGAGGGTGGTGAATCTGTGACATTCACAACCACAGAAGAGTGCAGAGGCTGGGTCACTGAATATTTTCACAGAAGAGGTAGAAGTTTTTAGATATTAAATGCATCAGGTGGTATGGAGGGAAAGTATTTGGCATTGAAATAGAGAATCAGCCATGATCATACTGAATGGAGAAGCAGATTGAAGGGCTGAATAGCCTACTCCTGCTCCTAGATTCTATGTTTCCTCTGCCTTCCTTTTCCCTACCTCCACGGTTAACTCCATCACCCCATGTGCCTCCATCCTTTCTTAACCTAAGTAAGGGACTCAAACCTTGACAAAATTGCCAAGGCAGGTCAACTTATGAATATCTAAACCTCCCACTCTGAAGCAAAGGCTTTCACCAAATTCTCAAAAGCCTTCCAAACCAAATAAAGGACAATGCCAAATTGGACTAACATCCTACCTGATCCTAACATGACTTTAACACCACATGAAATGTTTGCCCTCTGTAGAAGTGGAAGGACTTTAATAGTGACTCTATATAAATGACAATGAGCAGAATCCCAGCAGGCATCAGACAAATGCACATTGATACTGTAATAGTTTGATGAAAATGCAAACAGGACTGTTTCAGATTGACATTGAATGTTATTTGTCGAAACGTGTGGCGCTGGAAAAACACAGAAGGTCGGTAGCATCCAAAGAGCAGAAGAGTTGACGTTTTGGGCATAAGCCCTTCTGCAGTTCTTACTTTCTCTGAGTGTTATTTGTAAATTAGACCTCTTTCCATTCCCTCCCCATTTCTCTTGAATGCAAACCATAGCTACAGCTATGAAGGCAATGCTCCCCAACTGTTGACATCCTCTTCCCACCATTACCAGTTGTGGGTAAGATGAGCAGGAGCACCGTTTTTGGATTTGAATATCATTAGGCAGCTTAAATACTCTTATTTTGTTTGCTTCTGTGAACGGTTATTAGGCAGGATGAAAGGGGAGAGAATCTCAATCCTCCTAGGGGTTTTGGGACACCAGTCAACTTTTGATGACAAAAAACAGCATCTTGACAATTAAAGCTCCTTTCAGCCAGAAGTCTCTGCCACCTGGGAATAAAGGCTTTTCTCTTCACCTGAAATCATTATCTCCTCCAATATGCACCTGGTAGAAATTCTCTCACCCACTGATACAATCAATGTTTACACAAAGGAGTTCAATGCAAGGGCCGAGCTTCAAGCCAGCAATCCCTAACCAATTTCTCAAAATGCCTCTCACAACGCAAATAGGGGACAGACCATTAATAAGATACTCAGCGAGTTCTTTGTTGAAAAATAATCATTTGCTGTTTGGGAATACTCTATTCCTGTACTGAGAAGATCCCGTGGGTCAGCAGAGTTTCCATGTTTTTTTTCCATCATTTATTGCTGTATTTTAGGTTGATGGCATAGGGAGGGCAAAAGAGTGTGAGATCAGGTTTGAATATGGTAATTGCAATGGAACAAGCTGAAGGGAAAGCCTTTATTAAAATACATAAGTGGAAGCCTAAATCAGCAGGGAACAGAGGTTAAAAGGCAAAATACAGATATAAATGATCAGTGCGGAATCCAAAAACAGAGCTCAAGAATTGCAAAAATAATTTTCTGCAATCTTCAGTCTGTACACTTTTAACTAACGTCCACCAAGGAAGTACTTGAGTGTTACAATGGCATTTAGTATCACTCTGTCAGGAAAGGGATAACAAAACAATCAGTCAGAGTTTCAGCTCCAAATTACTACCCAATAAGCCCGGTTATGGAAAGTGTTTTGTGTGGATATTGAGATAGGACAGGGTTGCAATGCCACTGACAGCTGAATATCCCTGTTAAAACTCACTGACCAACAAGGAATGCATTAAGACTCCAAAAAGCTGCCTGTGTCCTTGGAAATGCACCGTGGCAAATGTTAACATCTTCAGGAAAGGTGCAAACTAAACTTAGAGCGAAATAAACAATTAATATAAAGTACAACCGGAAATCTGAAATAACAATAGAAAATGCTGCTAAGGACTCAACAGGTCAGGCACCTTCTCGAAGGAGTTAAGATTTTAGGTCAATGACATTTCATCAGAACTGAAAAAATGAGATATATGGTAGGTTTTCAGCAAGTGAAAGGTGGAAGGATAGAGAAACAACAAAGGAAAGATGTTGATTTTTCTTGTGTTTTACCAATCCTACCTCCTCTACACATGCCTTATCTTTTGCCCCATCACCAGAACCATCAGTAGTTCTTCAGTCACTTACCTTCTTTTTATACATGCCTTTTCTCATCTGAAATTCAAACTGAACTACATGGATCTATACTGCTCAGAAAGTGGTCAATGTCAATTATTAAACTTCTAACAAGCCTTCTCTAAGTAAGCTCATCTCAGCGTATCCTTCCATTCCATTCTCCCTCATGTCTTTATCAACTATCCCTTTAAGTATATGGATAATGTTCCCTTCAACCACTCCCTGTAGTACTGAGTTTAACATTCTGTCTCTAACCTTTTGTTTAGTCCCTAATTTTGGATCACCACACAAGTGGAAACATTTTCTCTGTATGTTACCTGCCATGATGTTAAAGTCCTCTCCCAGGACAGATTTGTTTGAGCATCAACAGTGAAAGAGGCCAAGTATCATTGGATGCATTTGGCCCAAAGTTAATAGCTGCACACCCCAGCTTTATTATCATTAATGTACAAATGTCAGCCTCCCACAAGCACAGAAAAGTAAAGCACATTAGTGACGGAATCTAGAGATTGGCTCCACAGTCATACAATTAGCTGTTCCTAAACACATCTTATAATGCTTCAATGCAATATGGTGTTACCTTTACTGTAACAAGTGCCAACCACTACAAGATCTTCAGGATAATCTGAAATGATATCTCTCCCCACTTCAGTCACAGTTTCAACAACCTGCATCTTGAGTGAATGCATCGACACAGTATTTACTTTCTCTTTACTGTTAAATTTCCAGTTGAATTCCCCTTGTATGCAGTCACAAAAACGATATATTGGTGCTGCATATCTCAAAGGAATAGCAGCGCATACTTGTGTTCATCTTCTTGACCCATCACCTCCCATGAATATCTTATAAGTCGAAAAGTGAAAATGAACAGAATGAATTTCCTTTTTTTGAGTCAGAAAGTGAGTTTAAAAAAATCAAACAGTATGAATAAGGTGTGGTCTTTTCATGTACAATGCAGACATATCAAAAGATATTATTAAATTTATATTTTGTAAAGAAAATGACCTTCTTCCAAGTATCATCAATTTTCAAAGCTCATGAAAGTGGGGTGAAAACACATTCAAAATAAGGGGGAGCAGATTTAGCAATGAGTTGAGGAAGAACTTCTTCACCCAATGGGTTATGAATCTATGGAATTCCCTGCCCTGTAAAGCAGTTGAGGCTACCTCGTTGAATGTTTTTAAAGCAAAGATAGATCAATTTTTGTACAGTAAAGGAATTAAGGGTTGCGGTGAGCGGGCAAGTAGGTGGAGCTGAGTCCACAACAAGATTAGCCATGATCTTATTGAATGGTAGAACAGGCTCAGTGGGCTAGATGGTCTACTCCTGCTCCTACTTCTTACATTCTTATTCATATCAATGCTACTTTGAGTTATTTTTAGACAATTTTCATCCAGGTTTTTGTCAATATTTACCCTCCAACCAAAATCACTCAACAAAAATCTGGATAATTTAATTCACATAATTGGTGTCTGTGGGAGTTTACTGTGCACGAGTTGGCTGCCATGTTTTCTACACTATAAAAATAAATATATTTCAAAAAGTACATAAATAACCAGGAAGTACTTGTAAAAGGAATTCTTACATTGTAAAAGACATTAAATAAATACAGGAACAAAGCCAGAAATTGCTGGAGAAACTCAGCAGGTCTGGCAGCAACCATAGAGATAAAGCAGCTGCTACATTTCCAGTCTAGTAGCACTTCATCAAAACATTTGTGAAGGTGGGTCATTGGACTCTACATGTTAACTCTGCTTCTTCTCCACAGCTTACACCAGATATGCTGAGTTTCTCCTGCAATTTTTGTTTTTGCTTCAGATCTACAGCATCCACAGTTTTTTGTTTTATTTTAAATAAATGGAGTTTCCAGTTTATGTCGTACTGCAGCAATTGGATATTGGAGATGGAAACCATGTCCATGTTGCAACAGACTGATGCTGGGACTTCAGTGATCTCAACTATCAATATAGGGTCATTTTCTGCTGATTTCTAAGTTACCAGTGTTACATCACAAGCTGTCTAGGTCTCAGCTGTCCAAATCTCAGTAGGTTATGTTGCTTTTTTGCATGCAAGAATGTGACTGTATTTATGACAATTGGAAGAAAGTCCTTCACCATTCTTGAAGAGATTTGTGCAAAGCTCCAGTCAATTGCATGCTGAATTCTTGAAGCTCCTTATGTCTGTAGTGATATATGCACGACTCACTGTCTTAGGGAATCTCATGAAGACGCAATCATTTTCTCAAGCACACAATTGCAAGAAGGGAATTTAATAATTTAATACTTCAACTTAAAGTATCATTCAAGTCTGAGTACTTTGAAGAAATGCTTCTCCAAAAACAGAGTCTAGATCTGCCACTCACAGGTTTCATCTTTCATATTTTTCTCCTATCTTGTCCTTTTATCTTCCTAGAAGTCCAGTTTTCTTGGTTAACAGCATGGCTTGGATGTTGAGCAGGTTCTTCCCACACTCCACACCCAAAACAAATGTGATTGACACCACACCCAGCAGCTCATAGAGCTTCCCACCGTTAGACTGACAAGCTGCTTAAACTGGGCAGGGAATGAAGTGGGGCTTCTCAATGCCCTGGGCTGCATGGCCAGCCAGCTCTAGGTCCCAACAATGCTCTCTGTATGGGGATTCGAGTCTGGAACTTACACCTTCATTACTTAATCGCATTTAAAATGCTCCTTAAAATTTATCATATTCACCAAGCTGCTGGCTACCTGTCACAAATATCACCTTGTTTGGCTTATTTCAATTTTGTTCGATCATGCTCCTATAATACACCTTGGGCATTGTAACACATTAAAAGAGCTATATAAATGCAAGTTGTTGTTGCTGAGGGCCGATGCCTGAGGCTGAGTGGGGCACAATTCAATGGATTTAAGTAGACCTTCAGTTTCTCTCCCAGACGTCTGTGCATGAATTCTGACAGTGACTGCTGGTAGTCCTTGAAGGAAGTCAAAGCTGAGTCTGATCTTGGTCACAACCTGAAGTTGTCAACATGGTGCTCAGCTAAGGTGACACAAAAGGAGAGATTTTGAGTTTAAATCTCACCATAGCCAATCATAAGATGAATTACAATAAACATGGTCATTTGTAGCCAAGTAACAGAAAAATCAGCCAAAAAAGTTGATGAATTGTTGGACTCTTTCAGCGATGTCTTTCGGGAATGAGAAGCTGTCACCCTGACCACACTGGATTATATTCTGCATTTACAATTACTGTACTCTTATTCTCCTCAGAAGTGGTTGAGTGAGCCCTCAGTGGTCATGGAACTAGGACTGAGTACTGAGATTAGTCCTGTCAGCAGTGTCTATACTCTCAATAACATATTAAAAACCATAAAGGCTGACTTCCCAGCATGCAACCTTCTTGACTGTAATCCTAAGTGGGAACCTTTTTTAATTTCTATTATACAGCTAATTCTACATTGACCATGAGTGAAATCCAGTCTGAATGACTCAGTACAATACTGGCTGGAGCATTAACTGAATTAATCATCAGGAAGGCAGACTACCTCAAGTAGAGCATAGACCAGTTGGAGACAAATAGTCTGTTTCTGTACTGAAAACAATAAAAGGCTGGAGATCACAATGGGCCAGGCAGCATCCGTGGAGAGAGAGCAAGCTAATGTTTCAAGTCCAGATGAGTTTTCATCAGAACTGACATGAAGTGTGGAGGGGGCAACATTTATGCAATGGTAGGGAGGAGGTGGGGAGAGTGCTGGGGGAAAAGGGTGTTGATAGAGCAGATTAAACATTCAGAATGTGGGAATGGCAGTACAATGGTGTGTCTAACTGCAAGCCTGGAAAGAACAAACAGTCCACTGGGGTGGGAGAAGGGGAGAGAGGACATGGTGACAGAGAATACAGCACGTCAAGCCAGAAGAAAGGGAAGAAATGAGAGTGAGCTCACAATCTGAAGGCAATGAACTCAATTTTAAGTCCAGTAGGTTGTAAAGTGCCTAGTCTGAAGAGGAGATGCTGTTCCTGCAGTTTGCGCTAAGATTCAATGGAGTATTACAGCATACTGAGGACAGGCAAGTTGGCATGTGAGCAGGATGCTGTGTTAAAATGACCAGCTATGGGAAGATCGTGGTCATGCTTGCACAAGGACTGGAGGCGTTCTGCAAAGCAGTGACTCAGTTTGCGTTTGGTTTCTGCAATGTAGAGTAGGCCATGTCAGGTGGGCAGCACAGTGGCATAGTGGTTAGCACTGCTACCTCACAGAGCCAGAGACCCGGGTTCAATACCCGCCTCAGGCAACTGTCTGTGTGGAGTTTGCACATTCTCCCTGTGTCTGCGTGGGTTTCCTCTGGGTGCTCCGGTTTCCTCCCACAGTCCAAAGATGTGCAGGTTAGGTGAATTGGCCATGCTAGATTTTTCTTATCCGTAGTGTTAGGTGTGGGGGAATGGGTCTGGGTGGGTTGCTCTTTGGAGGGTCGGTGTGGACTTGTTGGGCCAAAGGGCCTGTTTCCATACTGCAAGTAATCTAAATCTAAATCTAAGGTGCGGTAAATACAACATAGCAGATTGGAGGCGGTGCAGGTGAAATGCAGCTTCACCTGGAAAGACTGTTTAGGCCCTTGGATATTGACCAGGGAGGAAGAGAAGGGGCACCTTTTGAAGTTACATGGCAAGGTGCCGTGGAACGGACAGCGGTGTTGGTGGTCATTGAGGAATGGACTAGGGTGTCCTGGAGGGAACGATCCCTGCAAAATGCAGGCAGGAGAGTGAGGGGACGATGTGTTTGGTGGTGGTGGTGTTCTGCTAGAGTTGTCTGAAATGGTTGAGGATGATCTTTTGACTGTAGAGGTATTTGGGATAACAAGTGAGGACGGGAGAGAGCCAATCATGCTGTTGCAAGTGATAGGAAGGGACAAGGGCAGAAGCATGGGTGATAGGTCAGATACTGTTGACAGATACCCTGTCAACCACAGTGGGTGGTAAACCACAGTCATATAAGAAGCAAGCCGTGTCAGCAGCACTGTTTGGAAGGTGGCGTCATCCAAACGGATACAACATCGGCAAAGGAACTGGGAGAATGGGATGGAATCCTTACAGGGTGTGATGTGCAAAGAGATAGAGTGAAGATAGCTATGGGAGTCAGTGGCTTTGTAGCGGATGGCAATTTATTCCCCAAAATGGAGACAGAGAGGCTAAGGAAAGGAAGGGAAGTGTCAGAGATGGACTATGTGAAAGTTATAGTGGGTGTGGAGATTGGAGGCAAAAGTAACAAACTTTTCACCAAAAACAGTCGCTGACGTACCAACGAAAGAGTTGTGAGAGGGGTCCAGCACAGGACTGGAACAAGGATCGTTCCACAAATCCCATGAATAAGGAAGCATAACTGGGACCCATGTGGATTGCCCACAGCCACTCTTTTGACTTGGCAGAAGTGAGATAAATTAAAGGAGAAATTATCCAGTGAGAGATGAAGTTCAGCCAAGCAGACGTGGTGGTGGATAGGGATTATTTAGGCCTCTGGTCGAGAAAGAGGCTGAGAGCTCTCAGACTATTCTGGAGGGATAGAGGGATTGGACATCCATGGTAAACAAGAGGCAGTTCGGGTCTGGGGGCTGGGAATTATCAATATAGTGGAAGGCATCAGAGGAATCATGGATGTAGGTGGGCAGGATCTGGATAAGGGGAGAGAGCATGGAGTCAAAGTAGGAGGAATCAAGATCGGTGGGGCAGGAACAGGCTGATACAATGATCCTACCACTTTATTAGATAGGCTAAGCATATCCTAGGTAGCCCAAAGACTGAAAGAATATGCTTCTATATGGTTTTATTAAGAGGACTGAATTACTGAACTATTTAAGTAGTGAATTATCGCATGCCCCAGTTAAAATGGTAAAAATCATTAAAGCCCCACTGAGATAATGCCTGTATCTCTACTTATAGTAAATTAGCTTGCTGCACAGCTCCTATTTACTCCTGAAATAACATTTTAATGGCAGGCTACTGTAGTGAAATAAAACCTGATATTACTCCAATTTAATCTATATAATTGCAGCTGAAATGCTTGGTTTGGTTATTGGAGTTTTCCATCTGTCACTCTGTTATGACAACCAACACCAGGAACTTTTAAAAAAAGGCTGTAGAAAGAGTAACTGCAGCTGTAAGAACACTACCAATTCACATTTTATATTTACTGGTTGGAATGAGTTATGTACATCTTTAGAAAATACACTCCAGGCATTGGGGTTGACGCTGCCAGTGAACAATTGAAGACATTCACATTTCAGAAGTTACAACCATAGAAGTGTTAGTGAAAAAAATCTTCAGTTAATTGCCAGGAACAGAAAGCATGCAAAATAGTTTACATGAACTATTTTCACTGTTTTATTTGTAGCTAAACTTTCTGTTGTTTATCTAGCCCTATTTCTATAATCTCCTCTCAATCTACAACCCGAGATATCTGCACTCCTTTAATACTAGCCTCTTTGAGCATGATTTAAATTGTCTGATTTATGGATGTCTTACCATCATTGACTTCAAGTTTGAGTTTTCTTACAATCCATTTGATTTGCAAGCTCCACTACTTCTGGGGTAGCCACAAAGTTAATGATTTAATCAAAGCACATAAAATTCATGATTTACCAATCTATTGGAAGACAGTTAACAGAAAACATTGACCAGATTCCTGCACTTAACAAGAGCTAATGTTTATTACAGTTACGTAAACGCTGATCACAAGTAACAGCCATGAACTAGCAATATAAGGTGTAACTGTTAAAATTCTAACCCCCTTTTTCAAACGCGCCACACACACATACAGATTAATGTGGACAAGCATTAAAACATTTGTTTATAAAATCATAGAAACCCTAGTGTGGAAGCAGGCTATTCAGGCCATCATGTCCACAACAACACTCTGAACAGCATCCCACCCAGACTATTTCCTACCCCATCCTTGTAACCCTGTATTTCCCCTGGCTAATCCAACCAGCCTGCATATTCCTGCACACTATGGGCAATTTCGCATGGCCAATCCACCTAAGCTGCACATCTTTGAACTGTGGGAGGAAATCGGAGGACCCAAAGGAAACACACGCAGGCATGGGGGGAATGTGCAAAATCCACACAGACAGTCGGAGGATAGAATCGAACCACTGTTCCTGAAGCACTCCTCCCTCCTGGCCCAAGCATCTCCCCCCTCCCCCCCACCTTCTCCCCCCACCCCACCCCCCCCAGACACACACACCCACACAAAACAGTGCAGGGAATGAAATAAACTTTGGAAAATAGTTCATTAGCACAAATCCACAGGGTTTGATGTCCCTCTTGGTTTTCCAGAACTTTCTGTTCTTCAATCTTGTTTCTCCAGATTCTTTTCACTTCCTTGATTGGTACACTTACCTGTTTCTGTCCTGTACTATGAGTCTTAGTCTTGTTAGTGGAGTTCCTCAATAATTATTAAGAAAAACTTAGAAGTTTCCAATTTGAATGAGAAACAATGAAGCTCAAGAAGGGAGAAAGAATTAATTAGCAGCACAAAAGGTGTGTCAGTGCCCACCAGTTTGGCCAGTGAATGCTTTGTACAGAATTTAATATCAAAGACAAACAGTGTAGAACATGAATTATTTTCTCCATGTTTACTTTATCTGTAATGTTTACAGCTTTTCTTTTTGCTTTTGCCACAGTGCAAAGGCAACTGAAGAAATAAATTAATTAAGCTTATGTCAGTCACTCTGATACACTTATTAGAAACACAGGTGGGTATGTAGATAGAAAGTACTCTAATGATTTATGAAAATCTAAGTGAAAATTCTCTCAAGGTTTAGGAATTATTGTGTTTTTCTTGAAGTGTGCTGGCCCTTTTTTGTTTTTCAGTTCAACCCTTATGACCTCATTTAATGACCCTTCTGCTGTATTATCCCTTCTCTTAGCTGTAATTGTTTCATGAAGCAATATTCCGGCCCAGCCTTGTTTTCTTTTCATCCCCTCGGTCTGATCTGAAAGCCCTGTAACCAGGAATATTAAGTTGCCATTCCTGCCCTTTTTTCAATCATTTCTCTGTAATCACAAAGAAATACTTCTCAGTTTCTGTCTGTGCCCTCAACTTATTTGCCTTATTCATTAGACTCCTTGCACTGAAATACATACCATTAGACACTGTGTTTTTGTCTATTTTTTAATCTTTATACCTTCTACCTTTCATATTTGCTTACCAATATCCTGCTCTCTAATTCCAACTTTGCTTCTTATCTTTGTGAACCTATAATCAGGTCCCATACCTGACCAAACTATTTTAAACTATCAGTAAACAGCACCAGCAAAACTCTCGTGATTCTTGTTCATTCTACAAAATTTAAAATATTGATTTTTTTTAAATGAAACTAAAAGCAAAGTATACAGAAATTGATGGCACAATGGCAGGAAAAATTCTTACTTTAAACAGTGAAAATGTATTCCAAATAGCCAGCTGAACCTGGTGCAGTTCCTGTCGGAACCTTGGTCTGTATCACCCACGCCTTGATGTTCAGTATTATGCTACACAGATGCAGATGTGTGGAGGAGGTACCTGCCATGGGAGTGTTTGTCATTTCCTTAAAAACTGTTCGATCAACCCTGTCATTAGTACTGGTAAGCTAGCCTGTGACCTGCCAAGATGGGCAGTATGTTGATACTCAATGTGTGAGGGAGGTTTTTGCATAAAGATTTAATTTCTGTGGCTATATGTTGCTGAGCAGACTGCAAGTCCTGTCACATCTTTCCCCCATTCCCTACAATAACTACAATGGTGAAATGAAAAAGAATGCCAATTGGTTCCTTTCCCTGCTGCTGTCTGAGCCAAATCTGCATCATATTTTTGATTTTCTAACTTCTCTTTCCAAAACCATGTGCTGTTGCATGCCACAGCAGTTATCAGAGAGAAGTACAGTGTGATTAATTATATATCTTTTAAAACACCTGGGCAAAAGAGTCGAAAGGCCTCCAATAATATTCTATCTTCAAGATGTGGCCCTATTGAGATACACTAAACTGGCTTTGTGCCAATTCTGCCTATTGCAGAACCAGTTTCAAAGCCCAGAATTTAAAACCCTGCACCATCTCTCCAGCTTTACATTCATCTGCACTGGCCTCCAATTTCTGTAGTCATGTCATTATACTCTTTTCTCTGATATATTGATCTGCGTCTGTTACCTACGGCTAGGGGCAGACTTTCTTCTTTTAAATTAACTGACATTCTCTAAGTGGAAATGAGACAAAAGATCGTCCAATCTTTCCTCATAAGGCAATCAACTCATTTCAGATTTCAAACCAGTCAACCTCCTGTGAACCATTTGCAATGCATTTTCATTCTTCCTTAAAAAGAACAAAACTGCACACAGTATTTGAGATGTAGAACTGAAGCATAACATCCTTACTGTTATGTTCAATTTCTCTCATAATAAAGGAGAGCATCCCATTAGCCTTCTTGATGATGTGCTGAATGTAAATCTACCAAAGCATTTCACAAGAGAAACTATCAAGTACAAGGGTTACCTGATCTGAACCTTTAACTCTAATTTCTCTCCACAGATACTACCAGATCTGCTGAGGTTTTCGAGCAATTTTGGTTTTTGATTCCAATTTCCAGCATTCATGTAACTTTCGGTTTTTTTTAAGATGATCGGTCAGGTCAAAGCTTGGTCAAGTTACGTTTTAAGGAGTCCTTAAAGCATTAAGAAAAAAATGAAGAGGTTTAGAGAGGACTTTCCACCTGACAGCATTAGCAGTTCCATGGAAACTAAAGACCAAAATTACAGATGGTATTAATGTTCCAGAATATATCAGGCTGAATCTTCTCATATTTCGGCTGCGTCATTTTTTTACATTAGATGCCCTACAGTATAGAAACAGGCCCTTTGGCTCAACAACTCCACACTGACCCTCCAAAGAGTAACCCACCCTGACCCATTGCCCCTGAATGATGCATCTAACACTATGGGCAGTTTGGCATGGCCAATTCACCTGGCTTGCACATCTTTGGATTGTGGGAAGAAATCAGAGCATCCGAAGGAAACCCACACAGACACAGGGAGAACGTGCAAAGTTCACACAGAAGTTGCCAGAGTCGGGAATCAAACCCGGGTCCCTGGTGCTGTGAAAGAGCAGTGCTAACCACTGAGCCATCGTGCCACTCTTATTGAGTTCCATTCAGAAGTTCTCTCCAATGAGGCCCGGCAAGTTTTCTTGCGTGATCATCCCAAAGGTGCCTCATTAACGACCTACCACATATCGATGGTACAACTCCCCATATAATGCTACCCCAATTCTCCCTTTTGCCTTAGCTGGAGGTACTCACCTTGGGATATATCACTATCCCTGGTGCTGGTGCTGGTGCAAAAGTTCATCGCACAGTCCCTCATGTATTGACACTCCACAGTTGCAGACTTTCATTCCAAACATAAGGAAATCAATGCCTCATTTGTGTACAGGGACCAGGAGATCCTGGAGATCAGTATGGTGTAGAGGAGGATAGACATGTTCCTTTGGGACCGGCAGAGGAGGCGATGGAGTGATACAATGTCAGCCTGGTCCGAGGTCACTATCCGGATCAGTTTGGTGTTCAGACTCTAGTGAAATGTACAGTAGTGCAGGAAGAAAGTCAGTGATCTCCTCCACTCAGTCATGGTATTTGCCCCCATTTGTTCTCTGCAATCTCATTCTCAGAGAGAGGCAATAAATGCTGGTCAGCCAGCAACACCCACATCCCACAAGTGAACCCTAATTGATAAGCACACCACTCAGTAGGGCAGTGATCCACAAAATCATTGGGATCCAGATTCGAACATGGTTTCATTCTTGCTCTGCACTAAGTTACTTGCAATTAGTTCCCTGGTGGTACAGGATTAATAACAGCATCACTGGATTAAGTGCAAGGCAGCAGGGAATTTTGATCACTCTGCACTGATTGCTGCAGGAATGTCCTCTCATCAGGTCAGGGCAGAATTACACCCACAACGATTGAAAAACCACTGAATTAGCCTGTCTGGGCTCCTACCATGAGGGATAATTCCTAAAAGTGTTCCTGCTGAGCTTCACTGTATAGTAGTCTGTAAGATAGCTAGCAAAACCTTGCTCTATAATAAATAATGGGCAGGTACAATGTTTAAAAAATGAAACGATAACACACTGGAAAAAAACAAAGTGCACATAATGAAATTTTAAAGGGGAAAATTGATTACCAGGACAAGATCACAAATAACTGGTGTTCCAGGTTATCCCCACTCAGGTATGGCTGAGGACAGTTTTATTTGGAGTTACTAAACATGTGGTTTAGAACATAACATAAGAACATAAGAACTAGGAGCAGCAGTAGGCCATTTTGGTGGCACAGTGGCTCAGTGGTTAGCACTTCTGCCTTGCAGCGCCAGGGACCCAGGTTCAATTCCAGTCTCAGGCATATGTCTGTGTGGAGTTTGCACATTCTCCCCGTGTCTGCCTGGGCTTCCTCCGGGAGCTCCGGTTTCCTCCCACAATCCAAAAATGTGCAGATTAGGTGGATTGGCCCAAGTTAAATTGCCCACAGTGTTAGGTGCATGAGTAGGGGAATGGGTCTGGGTGGGTTACTCTTCGGAGGGTCAGTGTGGACTTGTTGAGTCGAAGGGCTTGCCTCCGCACTGGAGGGAATCTAATCTAATCTGGACCATTCAGCCTGCTCTGCCATTCAATAAGATCATGGCTGATCTTTTTATGGACTCAGCTCCACCTACCAGCCCACCCACCAAAACCCTTCATGCCTTTACTGTTCAAATATCAGTTTATCTTTTCTTTAAAAACACTGAACGAGGTAGCCTCAATTGCTTCATTGGGCAGGGAACTCCACAAGTTCACAAGCCTTTGGGTGAAGAAGTTCCCCTCAACTCAGTGCTAAATCTGCTCCTCCTTATTTTGGGGCGATAACCCTTATTCTAGTTTCACCCGCCAGCGGAAACAACCTCCATGCTTCTATCTTATCTATTCCATTCATAATTTTATAAGTTTCTCTAAGATCCCCCCCACCATTCTTCTAAATTCCAATTAGTACAGTCCCCATCTACTCCATCTCTCCTGGTAAGGCAACCCTCTCAACTGTGAACGGCACTCTCTATAAGTGGTGCAAGCACAGGAGTTCCAGTGATACCGAATATATGCCACGGTGTTTTGCTGACATTGGGTCAAAATCCTTGAACACCCGGCTTAACATGAGTATCCCTACATCCCAAGGTGATTCAGAAAGAGGCTCATTACCATCTTCTTCAAGACAACTGAGAATAGGCAATAAATGTCAGCCTTGCAGCAATCCCAACAATAAAGAAAACAAAATCTGTCTCCATGGGCCTTATGAGCTGGTCTCTCTAGATGTCTACATTCACTGCAGGTCACCGTTTTCTGTACCAGTCCTCACACAACTCGAAAGGAGTACAGTCATATCACAAATATAAATAGGGAACAAAGGCATATATAATTTGTTGTGGTATTACTCCTTTAAAATCAGAAAAGGGTGTAAAACAAAATGATATAACTCATTATTAGAATCAGACCTTCAATATATGGTTTGCTGAGTTTCTGGCCTGCAAAGCTTGCCCCAGTGAAATAACAGAATTCTCACCTTTTGTTGTTACCTAGAAGCTTTTAATCAATGTCATTTCAGACATTTCTCTTTCACATGCATCCTATAATATTTACTCCACACAGTCAAAAGCATTGGAAAACACAGAGATTGGCATTAAGTGTGAAGAGAGTGAACTAAGATGCACAGCTGAAGCTGAAATATCAGTGGATTAATGATGATATTTCTGCTGCTGTTCATTTAATTCCCATACACTCAGCTCAGTAAAATCCTCCCAGTCAGAACTGACAATTTTCTCACAGTTACAAACAAACACGTGAACAAAGCTAGAAAAGACCAGGCCTCTCCGTGCTCACCCAATCCATCAGACAGTGCAACTCGCCTACTGTTTAAATTCCGCTTCTTAAACCAGCATAGTGAGGGCTGGGGGGAAAACAAATGCATGTTAGACTAAGTTAAAAATCACACAGCACCAGGTTATAGTCCAACAGGTTTAATTGGAAGCACACTAGCTTTTGGAGCGCCGCTCCTTCATCAGGTGTGGCGCTCCGAAAGCTACTGCTTCCAATTAAACCTGTTGGACTATAAACTGGTGTTGTGTAATTTTTAACTTTGTGCACCCCGGTCCAACACCGTAATCTCCAAAGCATATTAGACTAAGTAACTGATGTTCTGTGGCTAGCAAAACTTATTTCTCTTTTCTCCCCTATCATCAGGGAGCGGGAGAGAGAGAGAAAGAAGCTGTATATTTTCCATGCGATATCTGAGGCTGTCTCGTTTTGCAGAATGCCATATCCTAGTTACCCCTCATCCAGCTATCCTGTAAGTCGCATTGCTTTACACTGCTCACTACAGTCACTTTACAAGTACATTTGTATTGTTCGTACAAGTCTTCAGAAAATAAGACGTCATTGATAACTGGTTTCGTTTGTGTTTCTGTGTAAAGCACTTTAAACACACAAACTCCTTACCAACCAGAAGGTGTTTGACTTCTTCATGGTGTTATGTTTATTGCCATGGATTTCTTTTTAAAATTTATTTTCCAATTTTTGATCCTTTGCAGTGCTTCTACTGAAGAATAAAAGTAGAATATATTGAAGGGGAGAGGTGATAGCAGAATGAAGAACATCAGGAAAAAAATTGTGGACGCTTTTAGAAATGGGACTTGCTGAACACAAAAAATGACATGTGCTGTTTGAAGTCTCTTGCACTATGGAAATGGTTACCCCTTCTCAGACTGCCACACAGACTGAAAATCCCACGCTAACATTCCTCACCTTGCTATCTATGTTTGCTTTGTCAATGAATGCAAGCTAGAGACAGGATTGGGCATAATTCTGAAATCCCTTTGCGGTGTATACTAAGATTCACTCAGAGCAATTTTAAATTAACACAGCAATGTGGAAACTGGTGAGATTGAGTCTAATGCTGATTGTACACCCTGCCTGTCTCTGTTGTCACTAAGGTGCTAGTAGGCTGAAGATAGTGGGTGGCACAGTGGTTAGCACTGCTGCCTCACAGCGCCAGAGACCCGGGTTCAATTTCCATCTCAGGCGACTGACTGTGTGGAGTTTGCACATTCTCCCCGTGTCTGCGTGGGTTTCCTCCGGGTGCTCTGGTTTCCCCCCCACTGTCCAAAAATGTGTAGGTTAAGTGAATTGGCCATGCTAAATTGACTGTAGTGTTAGGGGCAGGGGTAAATGTAGGGGAATGGGTCTGGGTGGTTGCAGATCGGTTATGGACTTGTTGGGCCAAAGGGCCTGTTTCCACACTGTAAGTAATCTAATCTAAAACCAGGGTTCCACCTGATTCTATGCAGAACACTTCCTTTTTTTTAATTAACCTATTTTTCCAATCACTGGTTAGGCCACTGCATTCAATTCTGCTCTCCCTGCTTTAGGAAAGATGTTGTTAAACTTGAAAAGGTTCAGAAAAGATTTACAATGATGTTGCCAGGTTTGGAAGGTTTGAGTTATAGGGAGAGGCTGAATAGGCTGAAGCTATTTTCCCTGGAGCATTGGAGGCTGAGGGATGACCTTATAGAGGTTTATAAAGTCATGAGGGGGACATGGATAGGATAAATAGACAAGGTATTTTCTGCAGGTTCCAGGAGTCCAAAACTAGAGGGCGTAGGTTTAAGGTGAGAGGGGAAAAATTTAAAAGGGACCTGAGAGACAACCTTTTCACACAGAAGGTGGTGTGTGTATGGAATGAGCTGCCAGAGGAACTGTTGGAGGCTGGTACAATTACAACATTTAAGTGGCATCTGGATTGGTATATGAATAGGAAGGGTTTAGAGGGAAATGGGCCAAATGCTGGCAAATGCGACGAGGTCAGTTTAGGATCTCTGGTTGGCATGGACGAGTTGGACCAAAGAGTCTGTTTCCATGCTTTATAACTCTGTCATCTCCTTTCAATAATAATTCGCTGCAGTTTATTCCAGCTCTACGTCAAAGTGACTGTTCCTCATGTGTGAGACGAGTGCAAGTTAGCAAGCTACTTAATGGAAAGAAGTCACGTCTGAACTGATAAGAAGTCACCAGACAATAATTTATGCACATAAAATCATGTTTATTTACCCAATCATAAACAACGCTGAGCTGGAGAAGATTCTCTGTCCTATCCAGCCCTGTCTATAGAGTTGCCACTGTGTCCTTATTCATCACATTACCTATTACTTCCAACAGACCCATCCTTCACTCTTTCTAGAGTCACCGCTATGTTTATCCATATTAGGACGCTTCTTATGCCAATCAAAACACAAAGAGATTTCCCTGATTGGATAGTTTTCAACAGTCTATCTTCCCCATTTCCAAAGGAATTCAAAAATTTCTAAATTTTAATTTCCAGTTGTTCACAGCAATGACCTGAAGTTGAAAAATTCTTGTTAACTCATCTAATCAGAACCCCTGTTTGAAGCAGATATTTCACTGAGGACCACTTTTTAAAAAAAGGTGAAAAGGCCCCCTTTAAAAGGTCTTATCGTGAACCAAAATCCCTTGTCGTCAGGGTCATATTATGCCCATTAATCTTATTACATTAAAGCAACGGTTTTATAAATTCTATAGCCTTCAAGCTTATTACAAATGTGTGGAATTACGTGCTGATGGTACCCACAAATTGGAGAATGTTAAACAAATAACACCGCAGAAATGGCAAAAATGAAATGCTCATTAGAGTCCGAAAAAATTATATTAACATTATTTTAAAGATGAATTACAGTCAATGTGAGCAAACCAAACTACTTGTGACGGTTAATCATAAGTGCAGTAATTGTTCATTTGTAATGGTTTGCCTTCATAAGAAATTAGATCTAATGAGATTTTAGCGAATACAGTTCAGCCTCTTGGCTAATATCTGCATACACAGTACAACCTTTTCCTCATAAATTATAATGAACAGCCATTTGAAGATTAATGTTTGGGACTGGCTAATTAAAAATTTAAATGTACCAGAGTAACTCTTGTGATTTAAGAACCTGATGAACAATGGGATCATAGTCCTTGCTTCTCCAGTGCACCATTTATGCTATGAAGTTGAAATGTAACTCAGCATTTGCAGTTCCATTATCGGACATTTTCCTATTTTGCATTGGTTTTAGGAAATGTACATGTACAATTTGAATAGGAAAGGAATGCACACATATTTTCAAACTCCCAGTTCCCTTCCTATCACTTCTCCTTTCTAAGCCACTGGTCCCTTCTTTCACAGCTGTCGATACCATCACCACCCATTTCACTTCACTTCTGAAAAGCTCAACTTCAGCCTCTTATCTTCCTCATCTGTGCACATTTAACTCAAATTTAAGATTTAAATTTAAATCTTTCCACAGAACCAAAAAGACTCTACCCAAAGTCAAACTCTCAGACTATGACCAGGGTTCATTTCCTTCTCCTTATACTCCTCACCATCTTTGCACCCATTGGAAAGCTGGCCACAGACTCTCCTACAACACAATCTCCTGTTATCCCAAATCAGTGAACCTTGACCTTCTATTTGGCCTCAAGCTTACTCCAAAACTCTCAAACACCTTACATCACCTGCACTTTATTTTCTGCTGAAAAAATCCCACAGGTGCCTCATCATCTCTGGACTTAAACATAGTGAACATGTAGTTGTCTAATGCAAAGTAAGAACTGGTCTATTTATGTCTTTTGTCAAAAGTGAGTAGTGCAGATGCTGGAGATTAGAGTCAAGACTGTGGTGCTAGAAAAGCACAGCAGGTCAGGCCTCAAAACTGATGAAGGGCTTTTGCCCAAAATGTCAATTTTCCTGCTCCTCGGATGCTGCCTGACCTGCTTTGCTTTTCCAGCACCACACTCTTGACTCTATTTACGTCTTTAGGCAGTCCAAGTATTATTGTATTTATCTTTCTGCCAGTTTCTGTGAATACTTTTCATTTCAGATTTTAATATTTAAACAAAACTGCAAAGAATCAGGAAAGATTCATATTGGAGGATATTTGCAATCACAGAGTGGAAAGGATAGAGAAGGGTAATATGAACATATGGAAATTAACTCCATTAGATGATGATGAGGGTGAACAGCTAAGAGATCGAACTCTGCTAAAGGCAGTGACAAGCCATTTTTAGCTGCCTCACAGCATCACAGATTTGTTGCGATGCAGAAGACGACCAATCAACCGATTGTGCCTGCAGCAGCTCTTCAAACAAGCATTATTACCCAGTGCCAATCTCCTGCTTTTCCCCCAAACCCTTGCACAGTGATACTACCCAAATAATTCTCCAATGACCTCTTGAATGTCTCAATTAAAGCTGCTTCCACCCACATGTCCAGACAGTGCACTCCATACCCTTATCACTCACTGTGTAAAAAAGATTCTTCGCACATCACCCTCCTTTCTTTTGCATCTCACTATAAATCTATGCCTCTCATTCTTGTTTCTTTTATGAGCAGGAAGAGCTTGTCTCTATTGACTCTATCCAGCCTGCTCATGGTTTTGAAAAGCTCTGCCAAATCTCCTCTCATCCTTCTTCTCCCCATGGAGAAGAGCCTCAAGTTCTTGAATCTATTCTCATAACTGAAGTTTTCATTCCTGGAACTATTCTTGTAAATCACCTCTGCACTCTCTCCAATGTATTCATATCCTTCCTATAATGGGATGCCCACAACTGAACACAACACTCCAGCTGAGTTCTAACAAATGTCTTACACAAGTCCAACATCACTTCCTCACTGTTGTGCTCCTTCTAATAAAGGCAGGGACCCTACATGACTGTGGGAAAGGCAGTTATGTTTATTAGAATTGGTCGCAAGAAGGAGGAGGTAGTGAGGTATCTTTGACGTATCTTCGCAACTGAGCGTGATAATCTGATTTAGCATGTTCTATTTTCTCATCACTATATTCTCAGCTTTGAAAGCCAATGACATTGTTTGTTGAGCCACTCTGAGGCAAAGATAGTGGCTCTGGGATAATTTGTTATCCTATTTTACCTTCCGTCCGTGTGGAATCAATATAATCTCATTGTGTTTCAGCCTTGATTCACTGAGAACATCCATAATTATTGTCCCCTGTTTATCCAATACCTCTCCAATTGTATTCCCATTGTGTCCATTTCTAAAGAGCCTATTCTGCACATCGCTGCAGATGTACATGTATCGCCTGATGTTTATTTACATCAGGTTTACAGATAGCTGTCTGTAGTGATGAATATTGTAGACTGTCCAGAAACATGAACAATATAACTGGAATTGTATTGTAATGAATAAAGCCTAACATGATAGCAGCTGATGTGCAATGCACTGTGTAATATCCTCTCAGATAGAATAGAAAATCAAATTCATTTAACCTGTTTTTTATAAAACAGAGTATATTGTTTGGCAATGTATATTGTTCTCATTACAAGTAAACACAGACCTATTTCCCCTAGCTCTGAAAATTATGCAAAATTAAGCAGTAATGAGACAGAAAGTCATATGATACCTTAACCTAAAAGCTTGATTAAAGGATGTTGAATAAATTTAAGATTTACAGAAGACATTACTAGTTGGGTGCTAATAATGTCTGCCATTTAACCCTTGCAGGTTAAAATCTTCCAACCCCTCTGCTGCTTCTTTGCATTCTCACACTGCTCACAGAACATTAAGTGCAAAATATACACACAGTTCAATTTCCTCCAAATAACCATTGGAAGAGACAAAGATACTCTCTTCAACTCTGTCATCCTCACATCTGTAACCTCACCATTAGCTCAAGCAATTGTCCCAGTTCAACAGCAGTAGCATCCTTTTCAATTCTGGGCTATCTTTCCAGCTCAGGTCCTTCTTCTTCACAAAGCTGCTTCCTACTTTCATCTCTGTACACCATTACCCAGATGTGCCTTTACCTCCACCTTAGTTCATCTGTTAGAGAAACCCTAATTTCTCTCCAAACTTGATGATTCTAAACATTACTTTATTAAATATGCAATATAAATAGGTCAGAATAGTCCTCAGTAGGATCACTGGGAACTTCCTCAGAGGTCTTTCTATCACCTCCCATAACTTCAGTAAAATAGCTGGAGTGGAGAACAAAGTGGATTTCCATCTACCTTTTATCAAAGTTACACAAGAACATGAACGTAAGAACTAGGAGTAGAAGTAGGCCATCTGACCCTTCGAGTCTGCTCCACCACTCAATAAGATCATTTTGTGGCCTCAGCTCCATTTACCCACCATCACACCGTAACCCTTAATTCCTTTACTGTTCAAAAAATAATCTATCTTAGCTTTAAAAACATTTATTGAGGAAGCCTCAACCACTTCGCTGGGTAGAATTCCATAGATTCACAATTCTCTGGGTGAAGAAATTCCTTCTCAATTCAGTTCAAAACCTGCTCCCCCTAATTTTAAGGCTATGCCCTCTTGTCCTAGTTTCACCTGCCAGTGGAAACATTCTCTTTACTTCTATTTTATCTATTCCCTTCATAATTTTTTAAAAATAATATATTTTTATTAAGAAAAAATAGATTTTTAAATATTATAACAAATACAAAACAATGCAATTCAAAACAGTACAAAAATAGTACAAAACCAAACCTAAATAATAAAATAAAATTCCCCAACCCACCCTCCTATACGAATGTATAAACATATATAGAGAAGTATAAATTTTTTTAAAAACCTAAACTAGCTATTTAACTAACTAAATAAATACCTAACAACAAACAAATAAATAGTAATAACTCAGCCCAGCCAAACAAAACACTCATACATTCACAGTTCCTCCTCCCTGGATATTGGACTCATGAAACACAATCAATACAGCTATATAAAAGCCCTTGTTAGTGTGGCAGATAAATCTGTGTCCAGGTATTTCAAAAAGGGTTGCCATGTCTTGTAAAAATTCTCAGATTTGTGGTGTACCATATTTGTGAGAAAATCCAGGGGAATATGCTCCATAACAATCTTCCACCAATCCAACAGACCTGGGGGGGTTTTCTGATATCCAACCTAGCAAGATATTCTTCCTTGCACAGAATGTAAGAATATTGAAAAGTTTTTCCTTATGCGAGTCTGTAGGAAATACAATGGGTAGGCTCAAAAGGAGCGAAATAGGGTCCTTCTCCACCCCTACACCTAAAATCCTCTCCATTGCACCCACCACAGTGCTCCAATATGTTTGAAGCCTGTCACAAGACCATAGACAATGGGTAAGAGTACCCGTACAGACCTTGCACTTGGGGCATGCTGAAGATACCCCTGGTTTAAATTTTGACAAATGGTCTGGGGCTAAGTGGACCCTGTGGAGAATCTTCAACTGTAAAGCATGGGTCCTATTGCAAATTGATATCTTCCTTGCATTCTCTCAAATATCCTCCCATGCCTCTGAAGAAACTTCAACACCCAACTCTCTTTCCCACATCTTGCAGAGTCGATCAGACTCATCTGAGGTGGCACCCCCCAATTGGTGATATAGAGTACTGACAGTGAGTGTACTCTTAGCCCTTAGTACCCCTCTTTCTATGTCAGATTTGTAGGGATCAGTCAAAAGTGTGGTCTTTTTTTGGATAAAATCCCTAACTTGAGAAAAACGAAAGAGGTCTCTATTAAGTAACTCGTACTTCCGTACTAACTGATTGAAGGACATCATTACATCTCCCTCAAATAAATCACACATTCAAGATATACCCCTAGCTGCCCAACGTTTAAATCCTGAATCTATCATACCTGATTGAAAACTCGGCATACCCACTAAAGGTGTAAGTAAAAATGTTTTGCCAATATTACCTTCCCTCTGATGAATTGCCCTCCATGATTTAATAGTATTGATGACTATTGGGTTATGGCAATATTCCCTAACTGTCCTCACTTTGTCCAAAAACAGCAAATTGGTAAGGGAGCACCTTGCCTGGGAGACTTTGATATCTAGCCATATTGAAAGAGGGTCCCCACAAACCCAATCACTCACGTAGGTCAAAAAAGTGAGCTTAATTGGTAATTTTTAATGTCTGGAAGGTCTACTCCCCCCATTCTGTGAGGCAACTGCAGTTTGGCTAATTTAATGAGGGGCCGTTTACGGTGCCAGATAAAGGTGCTGAACCAACTGTTCAGTCTCCTGAGTGTTTGTTTATTGAAAATCAGGGGGAGCATCTGTATTGGGTATAGCAAATGGGGGAGAATATTCATCTTAATAAGCGCTATCCGACTCAACCACGAGACTGGAAGTGCTTCCCATCTTTGGAGATCTTGTTTAATTTTTTCAAATAATTGAGTAAAATTGGCTTTGAACAGCTAATCCAGAACTGGAGTAATGAATATGCCCAAATACACAAAAGCCCCCTGTGACCACCTAAATGGGAATCTATAGTCACTCTCAAGAGCCAACTCTTTCGTACAACCACCCATAGGCATAGCCTCTATTTAGCAAAATTAATCTTATACCCTGAAAAAGCGCCAAACGCGTGAATGCATTGTATCAGGTAAGGCACTGAAACTACTGGATTTGTCAAGAAAATTAGAACATCATCTGCATACAGTGAGATCTTATGTAATTTTGACCCCACTTCTGGAGCTGATATATTGAGATCACCACAAATGGCCTCTGCCAACAGTTCAATCATCAATGTAAAAGTAATGGTGAAAGGGGACAGCCCTGCCAGCTGCCCCTAGAAATATTAAAATTGCTTGATCGTACCCCGTTGGTAATGAGCGCAGCGAGAAGTACACTGTAGAGAACTTTTATCCATCTTATGAAAACTTCGCCCAGACCAAACCGGTCGAGAGTATAGGAAAGGTACGGCCACTCAACTTGGTCAAATGCCTTCTCTACATCTAAATAAATCACCAATCCCTGTATTGACTGCTGTTGGCATGCTTGGATTACGTTAAGCAGCCTCCTAACGTTATTGGAGGATCTGCAACCCTTTATGAAGCCCGTCTGATCCTCTTTAATAATAGAGGGTAACACAGTCTCCGTCCACATTTAAGAGTGAGATGGGCCTGTATGAAGCACATTTTTCCGGATCTTTCCCTTTTTTAAGGATAAGTGAAATACTGGCCTCTCTCAGAAATGGTGGGAGACAAACATGACTGTATGAATCATTAAACATATTCAGCATCGGGCCTGACAGTATACTTATAAATTCCTTTTAGAATTCACTGGGAAGTCCATCAGGACTGGGCGCCTTTCCACTCTGAAGCTGCCTCACAGCTTCCTGCACTTCTTCCTCTGATAATGGGGCATTGAGAAAGGACTGTTGTTCGGGATTCACACCTGGAAGCTTCAGATCTCTAAAAAAGGATTCCATTTTGGCCTGCTCCTCCTCACAATTCTCAGACTGATATAATTTAGAGTAGAATCTCTGGAACGCCACATTAATCTTTTTAGAATCACATGTTAGGTTCCCAGAACCTTCCCTAATCGCTGTAATGGTTTGTGGGGCACTTTTCTTTCTGGCAAGGTATGCTAGGTATTTGCCTGGCTTGTCACCATGTTTGTATAACCTTTGCTTTGCAAAAGCCAGCTCCTTCTTTGCCGGCTGCGTGAGCACGGAATTTAGTGTAGACCGCAATGCCGTAATCCTCTGTAGTTTGACCAATGAGGGTATGTCAAAATAGGCCTTCTCGGCTGCCTTCAACCGTGCTTCAAGGAGACATTGCTGCTCACCCTTCTGCCGCTTCCTACTGGTGGAATATGAAATAACTAACCTCTGGCATAAGCTTTGGCAGTTTCCCAGAGAACAGATGAGCTATCAACCGAGCCTATGTTGATGTCTAGGAATGCCCGAAATTCCCTTGAGAAATACTCCACAAACTTGAGAATAAAGGGGTCCATTCGCCAGTACCTTGAATCCACTGTAACATCTTTAATTTTAACCATGAGGTACACTGAAGCATGATCAGAGATGGCAATATTACCAATTGTACAGGATGCTACCAGATCCAGGGTTACCGCAGGGGTCAGAAAAAAATCAATCCTCGTGTGACCTCTATGCGGATTGGAGAAAAACGTGAAATCCCTACCTGTAGGATGGAGACACCTCCAGATATCCACCAACCCTAATTCCCCACACAGACCCAATAACTGTTTAGTTTGTGCAGAGGGAATTTTAGGCAACCTGTCTACTGTGGCGTCCATGAGGCAGTTAAAATCTCCCCCTATAATGATGTGCCGAGACTTGAGACTTATCAGTTTAGAAAAAACATCTACCAAGAATTTAAGAGGATGAGCAGGGGGACAATAAACATTTAAAATGCCATATTCTTCCCCATTTATCAAGGCTTTAAGAATTACAAACCTCCCATATGTGTCTTTAACACATTCCAACAATTTAAATGAGAGATTTTTCCTTACCAATATAGCCACTCCCCTACTTCTGGTATTAAATGATGAAAAATAAACTCGGTCAAAGCCATTCTGCTGTAATTTCAGATGCTCCTTGTCATCCAAATGTGTCTCCTGTAACAAAGTAATATCCACCCTCTCCTTTCTTAGACTCAAGAGTACCTTCTTCCTCTTAATTGGTGAGTGACTTCCCTTGATATTCCAGGTACACCATTTAACCAAATCATTAGCCATAATCTTCTGCAATTACATTTAAATTCCAGAGAGGAGAAACCCAAACCACAAATTGCTGAGCCTTAGTGTCGCATGATCCACCAAATATAAGAACTACATAATCTAAAACCACTACATTTAACAAACATACAAAATTATTAAAAATAAAAACAACAAAAACCAGAAAACAAACCAACATATAAAACTCACCCCCTGCCCGGAGGGGGCAACTACCCATCCCGAACTGCCCATAAATAGGCATCTAACCATCTCAACCACCCCTTCATAAATTTAAATGTTTCCATAAGATCCCCCTATTTTCTTCTAAATTCCAATGAATATAATCCTAGTCTACTCAGTCTCTCCTCATAAGCCTCAACTCTGGAATTAACTAGTGAACCTCCTCTGCACTTCCTCTTGTGCCTGTACATTCTTTCTCCAGTAAGGAGATCAACACTGCACACGGTACTCCAGGTGTGGCCTCAGCAGTCCCCTATACAGCTGCAACATAACCCACCTTGACCAATGAAGAACAAAACTCCATTTGACTTCCTAATTGCCTGTTGTACCTGCAGACCAATCTTCTGTGATTCCTGCACAAGGACACATAGGTCTTCTGCACCGCAGCATGCTGCAAATTTTTACCATTCAAGTAACAGTCCTTTTTCCTGTTATTCATACCAAAATTCCTGACAAAATGGCAACAAATTGGGAGAACTCTTCAGGAAGCTTGTTGTGTATATTTTGGAGTATTAGAGTGGTTATCAGGTCAATAAGATTAGAAACATATGCTGTTGGCAATGCTGCAAGCATTTCCTGGGTTTTCTACTATAACCTGAGTGCCAATGTAGAGGAGCCCCAGAGAAATGGTACGAACAAGACATTTTTGGATTCTTTGGTGGTGGATGTAGGGATGGTAGGGAAGTAAAGAGTGGAGATTTGAGGAACTGGAAAGGAGAGAGTGTGAGGTTATTCTGTCAACAGACCTTGGGAAGATCCCTTGGAAATTCAGATTAATTAATATAACAATGCTTCAATCATTTTAAATGAGAAAAAATAATTTGGGTTTGATATTATAAAATTATCCTGTGGTGTCAGCTCTTTGCATCAACAACAATGAGCAGGGCTTGCCCACGTTCCTCCATTCAGAATGACAAGCACTCATTTACGTTTTCTGCCTTGACGTCACTCTGAGAAACACATCTGTAAATGGATTTGCAATCTGTCAATCTTGCTGATTATAAATGTCACCTCCAACATTTCATTGATGTTGACAGCCTTGCAATGAGGTACAAAGCTATTAAAATGAAGATTAAATGAAGCATTGGTTCCACAAGGACAATCCAGAGGAGCTATTTGGGTCACAGACCTCTGCAGTGTTCATATTTTAATTTAACCTGGGTTTCATACAAAAAAAAGAATCAAAATGACATCTATGTTTTTATTCACATTCTCATTACACTTGCTGTATTTTAAGATAATTGTCAAGTATTGCCGCATAATAAGTCTAAAATAATAACTTTCATCCTACTCTGCCCTCTAACAAAATGCCTCAGAGCAGAAGCTTATTTTAGTACTTGTTACAATCTGGAAAGACATGCAGTTGGGACTAGAAAATGGACACTGCCTGCTGTTCCAAGTATTTGTGAAGACTTGAGTGTAAGCCAAAGTTCTTGCTCTATAAAGTAATTTTCTAGCTCTCAGAATTGGATCTAAATGGACATTCAGGATTACTTGAAGGTGAGTGCATCCAGATTAAGTATAAAAGGATCAATGACCATATTTTATTCAGCAGCTCATCACTTCTATATTAATTTACTTTGGTTTTCAGGATCACTACAGCAACTGCTTGGCTGCCTGTGTTTTCCTTCCACCTCCATTGGCTATACTGAAGGGCTTCCCAATGGGGGATGCTCAACTTTGGAGGAGGACCAACAGAGGAATACCAAAAAGCTTGTTAGACCAGAGATGTTCTATTCCCACCTACTGGTAACTGCATGCCTGCACCTCTGCAGAATCTGACATACTCCTCATTCTGGCAGACAAAGAATGTTCTTGAAACTTCACTTCCAAGAGATGGTAGGAGAATGGACTTGAAGCAATTGACCGTCGTGCTGGACAATTCCTTGGAAATGCACCAACCATAAATAAATTCTTGGTGCTGATAAATGATAAATGTTTTTGTCATCCATCAAGTTCAATTGCAATACATAAGGTGATATGAGCCATCTTTGCAGACATTGTCACACCCATCTGTTGCTGACCATAGGGAATGTTTTGATGCGCTACCTGCTGTCAGTAACTAGCAGCATGAGTCTGGCACAGGCTGTGAATGATCCTCTTTTTGCAGCTGAGGTAGTACGATGGAGTGGAAACAAGACCTGTGCCTTTACAACTGTTTCCAATTCAGTAATCACAATGTGGAGTTGAATGCCAGGCATGGAGAACGGGAAAAAATTGTGGCTGTAAGAGTTGCTCCTTTTTTGACATATTTTAGGTGTTGGAATTGATTTCCTCAAACTCCAGGAGCAGCAATTACTGTTTTATAAGCTGTTGCATTGTTTTGGAACTTTTGGGAAAGAAGATCAAAACAATGGCACCTTTAAAAGGAGAAAGATAGACAAAAGGCAATGAGCACATGATTAGTGAGGGAGAGAGAAAGAAACCTAAACTGCTAACTGACACAGTAGTGAATCCGCACAGTTACTGCTTTTGCTATTTGGGTTCATGTATCTCTGGACATCAGATTCCATCTAGGAAAAATTAACAAACCACGAGATTCACAGCTGACCTTGGAGGAACCTGTGTGGGAGATCTCACAGCATAGAAGTTATCGAGTCATAGAATGGTACAGTAATATAGCATGAAACAGGCCCTTTGGCCCAAACTGGTCCACGCTGACCACGGTGCCCACTCACAGATAAGTGCATTGTTTTTAGCGTGTAACCTTGCTGTAAATCGACAGGACTGAGCAGAGTGGGTTCTTTCTTGATTATATGTTTTATTAGGATATGTCTCTTGATTAAATTTTAAAAACATAAACCATAAATACTAGGTTAGCCTGAAGCACTGTTTTTTAGACCAAAAAGACGGTGCTGTTATCCGGGTCTGTTGATTGTGCAGGAGCAAAGATGGCCCTTGAGTAGAGTGGTATGCTCTTCCTGTCAGATGTAGGAGTTTAGGGAGAGTTTCATGTCTGCAGGGAGATGATTATGTCTGCAGGAAGAGCCTTTGGTTGCGAATCCTATCAGATCACATAGATCAGTTGGATCCGCAGTTAGAGGCAATGGGGAATTTACAAGAGCAAGGGGGTGTGATGGATGGCAGTTATAGGAAGGGAGAAAAGATAGGAGAGGTAGGCAGCTAGTGCAGGAATCTTCTGTGGTATTCCCATTTCAAACAACTATGCTATTTTGGAAAACGTAGGGGATGATGTATTCTCAGGGGAATGTAGCACAAACAGCCAAGCTTCTGGTATCAAAACTGGCTCTAATGTAATGAGGGGTACGTCAGGTTCCAAGCGATTGATTGTGATAGGGTCCAAGGCACAGACAGATGTTTCTGCGGCCAGCAGCAAAAAATCAGAATGGTGTGTTGCCTCCCTCGTCCCAGGATCAAGGATACCTCGGAGAGGGAACAGAATGTTCCCAAAGGGGAAAAGGACCAGCAGGAGGTCATTGTACACATTGGAGATAATGACACAGGAAGGGGAAAAAAATGAGATTCTGAAGGGAGAATATAGAAAGTTAGACAGGAATTTAAAAAGGAGGTCCTTGAGGGTAGTAATATCTGGATTACACCTGGTGCTAAGAGCTAGTGAGGGTAGGAATAGGAGGATAGAGCAGATGAATGCATGGCTGAGGGGGCTACCTCAATAATACCTTTCATCACAACTAGATGTCTCAGAACACTTTACAAATTATTGATGATTTCTCTCATGTGTAGTTATTGCTATTAATTGGGAAACATAGCAACCAATTTGTACACAGTAAGACCTTGCAAACAGCCACGTGATATTGACCATTTGAGATATTGATTTAGGAATAAACATTGACCAGGTACCAGGGTTTTAAAGAACAGGGAGACCTATTTACATCCACCCGAGAAGGCAAACAAGGCTTCAAATGAATATCTCATCTGAAAGACAGGTAACTACAGCAATACAATATTTTCTTAGCACTGCACTGAAATGGCAGTCTTTCATGATCAAGTAATGGGCTGCAATTTGAACTCAGTAGCTTGTAACTCAGGTGGGGGTACTACAATCAAACACGTCTGATATGTGGGATGTCAGTGACTGTACAAACTGGGCCTATGACTTCCTACATGTAATCTGTACCAGTTACTGAAAGATGGCTTTCAAACTCAAGTAGAGCTAACAATCCTTCGGCCATCTCTAATTTTCATCAACACCAGAAGCATTACTGCCCATCAGTTAAGTTTTTTTATTCTTTCATGGGACATGAGCGTCTCTGGCAATGTTGACATTTTGTGCCCAATCCTGATTGCCCCCAGGAAAAGATGGTAAAGACAGCCTTCTTGAACAATAATTCTATATCCACCAGCTGTGTGGCATAGGGACATCTACAAAACCATTCGGGAGGGAGCTTCAGCCTTTTGAGCTCAGACACTAACAGAACGGCAATATATTTCCAAATCAGGATGGTGTTGGAGTGAACTTGTAGGCGGTGCTGTTTCCATGTATTTGCTGCCCTTGTGGTATTAGAGGTCAAAGGTTTGCAAGATACTGTCAAAGGAACTTGGTGAAATAGTCTGTTCACTCTTTTCCCACCTCAACCTATCCTATAATAGCTATTTATATTTGTGAAGGAATTGCTGCTTTACAAGATCCTATTCTCCTGAAGCTAAACATACAACACTCCAAGTATTCTCTGCTAGCTTTCTATTTGCCCATTCAAATTATGGGAAGGACTTCCTGATCAAACTAATATATAACCCACACTTAACCCTGCTGCAGACAAGAACTGCACACCTTCTAGTGGCTGTCACTGGATAGCAGCCTCAGTGTTCAGTTGATCTTCTCACTTATCAGCCCTGGGCTGTGAGAACAATTACAGTAACATAGCAGCCACTCTCACTGATCTCAGTAACTGCAAGTGGGTATAACTGGACATCTCACCATTGTGTATTATATAACCTGTAACTACATTAAGGGAAGCTTTCTTCCACTGAGCTTTGGGAGCATCTTGGTAATATGATTTTAGATTAATTTGTAAAATGATTATTGCTTCACAATTAACTTGTTACAAATTAACTTATTAGAATTACCAAAAAATAAAAAAAAACTCATCCTTGATTCACTGCTGCTAATTACATACAGAAGGAAAGGAATGAGCACTACACTATTCACAGTTAGTCTTAAGGAATATAGCATGTTAATATACATATTAAAAAAAAGACAGTTTTGGATTCATTATCTTGCAATGTATCCCACTAGTAGGGCCAATAAACCTGTACAAACATTTTACGTTTAAGTCACTTGGTAATAATCCGAGTGCATGCACACATCGTAGCTCAAGTCTTGAAAACATCACAGTGAAAGCACAGTTAATAGACACACAAAATGGCACTTAAAGAATAGAATTAGATTCGAGGACAGATTATCTCATGACTGAGCAGGCATGATAATAAAATAACAAAGACATATACTTATGCAACATATTTTAACCCAAAACATTTCCAAAGGCATATTTTGCAGGGGTTATTTTTAACTAAGCCACGATGAGAGAATTACAAAAGACAACACCAAAGATAGACTCAAAAGTGGAATTTTATGATAATAGAAAAAAATAGATTGAACTAATAGGCTGCAAGAGAACACAAAAATGAGATAAGCACATGAGGGTGGAGTTGAAGGATCAAAGAATTCAGCACAGGACAAATACAATATTTCAAACAAAAGGCAGATTAGATACATGGTCCATCTGAACCAAGTGTTCAAAGAATCAAACACCTGAGTTTCTAGCAAGCTCGAGTTTATGAAATGAGATAAACTAAAGGCTGGCAACGAAAAAAAAATTCTGGAAATCAAATTCAGGAGCTGACACATAATGTTGAACTGCAATTGGAGTGAGGTAAAGATGGAGAAAAAGGAGCAGCTAATTGGTGAGGAAAGTTACGATTGATCTTGGAAAAATCTGGAGAAGATCCACAGGTTATAAGATGACTAACGGTGTGGCCGTGCCTGAACAAAGGGAGCTATTATAGTTATTAATAAAGGGAAAGTTTAAAATTTTCTCATATCCTAATCTTCGAAACTCCCTCCTGGGTTTTCTTTGCACCTTCAACTCCTTCCAGTTTTAAGAACACCTCTAAGCCATTCTCACCAGCCAAGGCTTCCAACACACCTCCTAATCTCTTTATTTCTAGCTCAGCATCATTTCTATTCCCAGCAGCCATTTGTGAAGCAATTTGGCACACTTTTTTATGCATTAAATGTGCTGCACCAATATCAGCGTAACTTGCAGGCACTTATAATTAATGTTAAGTGAGACACACACACTTCATACCAAACTTAATATACAACAGCTTTGTGGAGTTTTTTTTTTGTATAGCTGAGATCAAATAGGTTTCTCCTTCAATTCTCTCTTCTACTTTAATGAAGGCACTAACTCATGCTGGGTACAGTCCCAGAAGTTCTGGCAATCCTCTGCTGACTTATGCTAGTGACAATGTAGACATTGGCAGCATATCTGACCACAGATGGTGCAAGGGCTGAGTGCAAATCTGTTCTCGACCCATGGTCACACAGGCATATATGCCAGCAGGAGTTATTGGATCGTAAAAGGAGCAAGAGTCATACTAATTTTCACCTCCCCAGGCTGGGAACACTGAAGCTCATTGTAACATCCCGACTTCAAAGATATGAACCACTGCTGTAGGTCAAGGTGACAGTATGAATATAGAGTCTTTAAGAGCTACAGTGGACAGTGCTTCTATTCATGGAGCCACTAGGGACCTCTAAGGATGAATTTCAATGCTTAAGATGAAAACTTTGGTTCCGACAGAAAGATACAATGTTGAGAGATTTATAATTATTACTTGCTTGGGTGCTGCAGTAGCGCCCTCCACTGTAGTTTCAATTCTCTAGGTCACTGCACCGATAACCTCTTGCACAGTACTAAGGGTAGGCACCAAGAAGCCAGACCATTCCTCATGCCAGACGGAGAAAAAAGGAGCAAGACAAACATTTCCCAGTGATCTACTGCAAGATAAAATATGGTTATACTCAGCCAATACTTTTTTTTAAAAAGGGGCACAAGTTCCTTTCTGTTAATAAAGTTAACATCAAACTGAGCTGTGCAGGACAGAAGATCCGGACACCTAATTTCTGCTTGCAACTAGTGAGCTGAGCCAGGTTTCCTCTGCATCAGTGGGCAAGGGTGAGGATTAAAATCTGTTAGCTTTCATGCTTCTGATTGGTATCTGCCTTGTGGACACTGCCTGAGAACACATAAGGTTAGCTGTGATTTTTTCTTTGGTCCAATGTCCTGCTGGCACATTTTTTTTTCATTCACTGGATAAGAATGTCGCTAAGTCCAGTGTTTATCTAGGGTTACGATTTGTTTAGATTACTTTTTGAAGAATAGCCACTTGGCAGGATGTCTGAAAACTGATAGCAACATGGAACCAGCAAGATCCAATCAGAGAAAAGGAGAAAAGAGGTCAAAAACCAGAAATAAAGTATTCACTTTGATTTTTTTGTCCTCTAAATGATTTTGTATTATGTGGTCTGGAATTCAGAGTACATGCAACCCCATGTCTATGTAAGGTGGACATTTAGAACTACGTAATCAAAGTCACTTTGTCGTGAATGCAAATTATTTAGAAACAATCCATGCAAGGTGTGGAAGCCATCTGTGGCTTCTCTGGAGTCATGACCCTGGTTGGATTTGGCTGTTCGGAGTTAAATGAAACTGCAGCTGCTTTGAACAGGAAACAAACATCAAAAATTGTGCAACTACTTCCTTCATCTTTAAGTTGGAGTTAAAAAAAGTCAGCTTACAAAGAGTGTCATAAATCTACAGTTACAGCAATTTAACTCTTGCTAGATGGTGTAAAATAGCCAGAGTTAAATTCCCAATCCACTCATGTCTTTCAGTGTGTGCCTTCAAAACAAACAGGGACACATTTTGCTATTTGCCAAAGCTGACCCTGTTCCAACTCACTTCATTCTGTATTTAATTTGATCTCAATCAGGGTAATTCTCTCCTGTTCATTCTTTTATTTGCCATACTTTGGTCCTTTTTTTGACTGCAGTTTTGGCTGATTGAGACTGAGAGCTATTTACTCTCAAGAGACTGCCAGGGATATTATATACACGTCTCACTTTCTTTTAGTGTGCTCGTGATGCCAAGGTGGGATAGGAATCTTACCTGCCACACTAAGAAAGGAATATTATTATTTTGAAGCTGATACAAATGCTTGCAAGATGACTCCTTGAAATAGTGTGAATCATAAAACCAAAGATTATCATCTGGACCAATGCAGTTTTCACTCTATCTGCCAATTTAAAATATTTCTTTAATCTTCTCAACAATTTTCCTTCACAACAAAGATCAATTTAGTTTGCATAATTCTCATTTTGTTTTCAAAACGAAAAGAATTGTCTGAAGTTGAAGGGAAAGAAAGCAATGCCCAATTGTTTTCCTCTCAAAATGTTTAATTACTAACAGCCCATGTTCATTAACACTTACTGCATTAATTGTATATTCATTCATGTCACAGTGTGCAAAGGACATCAACTGTTAGCATAGTCGTTGGATTTTAATCACCACACAGATGAACAAAAAAACCAGCTAGGCCATAATCCTACTGAGACAGATAGGTTTGAGGGGCCAAATGGCCTACTTTTGCAGCTAATTCATTTGTTCATAAAGCTTAATTGATTTTTGTATGGTATAATGAGATTTTTTGAACATTAATTAATATGGTCACCCTGCTAACACAACTTGATATCTTATCTTCGTGAGGCCTTCTGAAAAGAAGAATCATAACACCTGACTGTGTTTGCATTTAAATGTTGCTACCTATATAAATTTAAAATAATCAAATCTTAAAACTCGCATTGAAGTATTTATTTTAAAACTGACCAAGTAACTTCCATCACAACAGAACAGTAGATCCAATTCAAAAATATGGGAACAGAATATACTAAAACTACTTCCCCAAAGGATGGGTACACCTCTTTAAGTAAGTAAGTTAACAATTAACATGTTTATCGCAAAATCTCAAATCTTAAATCTGAACCTCTTTCCTTTACACTTATTCCATTATCCATAATTATTATGAAAATTGTTGATGTAGACCTGTTCCGCTGTAACTTTAATATTTATTCTTTGAAGGATTACTGCTTTAAGTTCCCTTGGCACCTTTTCAGGTGTGACAATCCATCGTTCCTCTCAGGACCTTTCCAGACAGTCACTAAACTTACATCCACAGTCGTCGTTTGTCTCCTCTTTGAGAAAACGCATGTTAGAATGAAAAGTTCAATGTATCCATAAGTAATGCAGGCATACGATGTGTTGTAATGACACATGGTAGAACATGTATAAAAGACGTAATTAAAACTGGAGACACTGACGATACATCTATCTTCGTCAGAATCTTAAGGCAGACTCCTTTTTATCCCTCTCCCAACACTGTGTGACATCATCAGATTGGTGTGGAGTTGCTGGTGTTAGGCTAGGGTAGACAAGGTCAGACGTCACATAACACCAGGTTGTAGTCCAACAGCTTTATTTGAAATCACAAGCTTTTGGAGCACTGCTCCTTCGTCAGGTGAAGTAGTCCTACTTCACCTGATGAAGGGGTAGCACTCCGAAAGCTTGTGATTTCAAATAAACCTGTGGGATTATAACATGGTGTCATATGATTTCTGACATCATCAGATTGAGTGAAGTTTAATGCAGGCCCCAAAATTAACCCTTTCAGAACCATTTTCGGATACACCATCCCTTCCCACCCACAAAACCCTTTTTCTGAATAGTTAACATTTGTACATTCCAGTACATTTAACTTCATTTTACATTCACCACTACCCAAAGTCCTTGACTTCACAAATGTAGGTGATTTCACAATTCTTCCAGAATGCATTCTCTTTGGACTAAAGATTGGTAGGTATGGCATGACAACTGTTGAACTTAATTCTGATCTTGATGTTGATTAATCTGTAATAATTTCTCTAATAGAGGATCTTCTCATTCTTGGGTGTCCTTCATGGAGGACATGATGTGGAGATGCCAGTGTTGGACTGGAGTGTACTAGCACCTGATAAAGGAGTAGCACTCCAAAAGCTAGTGTTTTCAAATAAACCTGTTGGACTACAACCTGGTGTTGTGTGACTTTTGACTTCAAGAAGGATGCATTCCTTCCAAACTCAATAGTTGATCTAATCCTCTTTTTCATCTACCCTTAATTTTCTGAATTTTCTTTCCTTGTTAACTCAAGTATTTGCTACAAAACATAATCTGATGTCTTTTAATTTCAAGTATGTTCATTATGGAACACCATTTTTTCATAATCCTAGACTTCTGAGCCAGGTAATTTCTTCTGAACTGTATCCTGAATCTGTGAATGTTGATCTGTCTTCCATGGAGTCACAGCAGCTCATCGTTATTTTGTGCAATACAATCTTCATTCTCAATCTAATGCATCTGTGTTGAAGTACGTAAGTGCTTTACTTCAATTTGTTGAATAGGTTGGATGTTTTCATTTGCCCTCTGGATATCTTCCTGGTGAGTCAGTGTCTTCATACCCTCAGTATTGTTATTGCAGGATTTCTGCTTACTTACCATTATTTATGTCATTGGTACTAATAATTCTTTTTCAGAAGACAAGGGATTGAAATGTTGCTTGTGAGCTTGTGTTGTCTGACCATCTGACAGCAATGTCAAATTTGCTGCATTAATTTGTTCACCATGGTGTTTTGCTGTCTGAACAGCTTCCATTAAAGATTTGAGGGTTGAACTTTCCATTCTTTTTCTCTGGGTTTGCAGCTTCTCACCAACTTTGCTGATATCTGTCAACTGAATTTTCTTCAAAAGTGTTAGGACTGTTTTGTAGTCCTGTCAATTCTAAGAATCGTGGATTTTACGATGTTTTGTGAACTTCAAACTCTTAAAATCTCTAACCACCACATTGTTGACTGGATGTTTGCTGTACCCCTGTGAAAGCCTAAGCATATCTGGTGTATCCTTTCAAAGATTGTCTTCCCAGAAGGTGCTGAAATAACTAGCCTTCAGTCACACACTTGTAAGTCATCTATGACTGTGAAATGTTGCCAGTGCTGAATGTACATGTTCTTGGCAAACCCGCTGGAATGCTATACAAAGGAATAATAGCACATTCTGCCTTCTTGTCAAATTTCCTGGAAACCGATTTGGTTTGCTTACCACTGTTTCTTCACAGCCATATGAAATATTTCCTTCATGTCATCTCCAGTAATCTGAATGGATTCCTTTTTCTTTAGCTGTGGACCATATAAAAGAGACCTCTACGTAGAACAAATGTGAGGTGATGCATTCTGGGAGGAACAAGCACTTCGGACCTCCGTGACTATGCCAACCATGATGCCAGTCCAAACCAATCCCATCCATCTACACATGCTCCATAGCCCTCTATTCACGTTCATGTGTCTGTATAAATGCCTGTAAACTTTGCTGATGCATCTGTTTCTTCCCTCGCAACGTGGTCCAGGTACCTACCACTGTCTGTATATAAAACTTTGTACATCTCGCTTAAACTTCCACCCACGCCCTAATATTTGGCATTTCCACACTTCTATTAGGTCACTTGTCAGCCTCTGACGCACTAGCAAAGACAATTTAAGTTTGTCCAACCTCTCCTGAGAACTACTGCACTCCATTCCAGACAACATCCTGGTAAACCTCTCCAAAGCCTCCACATCTTTCCTATAATATGGGGAACACAGCAGTACACAGCACTCCAAATGTAGCCTAACTAAAATCTTATACAGCTGCAACATTACTTTCATATCGAATGCCCCGACTGATGAGGCAAGCCATATGCCTTCTTTACCACTTTATTCACTTGCATTGCCATTTTCAGGGAGCTATAGACTTACACTCTAAGATCTCTCTTTACATCAATGCACTTAAGGGTCCTGCCATCAATGTATTCTTTCCCCTTGCATTTTACCTCCCAAAATGCCTTACCTCTCATTTGTCCAGATTAAAGTCCATCTGCCATTTCACCATCCAACTTTCCAACTGATCGATATCCTGCTGTCAAACTTTGATAACATCCTTCACTAACTACAAATCTACCAATTTTTGTGTCATTTTCAAATTTACTAATCAGACCACCTATATATTCATTTAATTCATTTATATATATTACAAACAACAAAGGTTCCAGCACTGCTCCCAACATAACAACACTGGTCGTAGACCTCCAGTCTGAAAAAACACCCCATCTACAACTACCCTCTGTCTTCTAATCAATTCTATATCCAATTTATTAATTTAACATAGATTCAATGCAACTTCATCTTCTGGACCAGCCTACAATGAGGAACCTTGCTTTAGTAAAGTCCATGTAGGCAACATCCACTGCCCTACCTTCATCAATCATCTTTGTCACTTCCTCAAAAATGTCTATCAAATTTGTGACATAAGACTTCCCTCATTTAAATCCATCCTGACTATCCCTAGTAAGTCCATTCTTTTTCAAATGCAGGTAATTCCTGTCTCTGAAATAGTTTCCAATAATTACCCTACACTGATATAAGACTCAGCCATATAATTTCCTAAATTATCCCTGTTGCCCTTCTTGAACAAAGGAACAACATCAACTATTCTCAAGACACCTACCACCTCCTACTTCTTAATATCAACAAGCCCCTTCCTAATCCTGCCACCATTCCTTCTCCTCAGTGAACGCCAATGGGAAGTACTCATTAAGGACCTCACCCAGTTCCTCTGTATCCAGACATAAATAACCTCTTTTGTTCTTGAATGGACCTATCCTTTCCCTCATTACCCTCTTGCTCCTAATCAATGTATCAAATGCCATGGAAATCTTTTTAATCCTGCTTGCCAAAGACATTTAGAGGCCTCTCTCTTTTGGCCCTCCTAATTTCCTGTTTAAGTTATTTTTAGCTTCCTTTATAATCCTCAAAAGGTCTTGTTCTATTTCAGTTTCCTAAACCTTATACATGCTTCCTTTTTATTTTTCATTAAACTTTCAATATCTCATCATCCAGGCTTCCCAAGTCTTGCCATTCTTTCATACTCAGAAATATGCTGATCCTGAACTCTGATCAACTGGCTTATTAAAATAGTCTCACAAGCTAGATTTAGATTTACCCTCAAACAACTACCCCAATCTAATTTTTCCAGTTTCTGCTATTACTATTGTAATTAGCGTTTCCCCAATTTAGCACTTTCTTTACAGGTTCATAGCTCCTTGAAAGTGGAGTCACAGAAAGTGAAGAAGGTGTTTGGTATGCTTTCCTTTATTGGTCAGAGTATGGAGTACAGGAATTGGGAGGTCATGTTGTGGCTGTACAAGACATTGGTTGGGCCACTGTTGGAATATTGCTTGCAGTTCTGGTGTCCTTCCTATCTGAAAGATGTTGTGAAACTTGAAAAGGTTCAGAAAAGATTGACAAGTATGTTGCCAGGGTTGGAGGATTTGAGCTATAGGGAGAAGCTGAACAGGCTGGGGCTCTTTTCTTTGGAGGGTCAGAGGCGGAGGGGGTGACCTTATAGAGGTTTACAAAATCATGAGGAGCATGGATAGGATAAATAGACAAAGTCTTTTCCCTTGGGTCAGGGAGTCCAGAACTAGAGTGCATAGGTTTAGGGTGAGAGTGGAAAGATTTAAAAGGGATCTATGGGGTGCCTTTTTCAGACAGAGAGTGGTGCATGTATGGAATGAGCTGCCAAAGGAAGTGGTGAAGGCTAGTACACTTGCAACATTTAAAAGGCATTTAGATGGGTATAAGAGTAGGAAGGGTTTGGAGGGATATGGGTCGGGTGCTGGCGGGTAAGACTAGATTGGGTTGGGATATCTGGTCAGCATGGACAGGTTGGCCTGAGGGGCTGTTTCTGTGCTGTATGACTCACTTTCCCAAGTTTTAAAGTGCACAGTCAGCATTGCAACCTGGCAATTCAATCTTCCAAACTCTGGGTGCCATTGCCACTGTGCACATCCAAGCTAAAAGAGCCATCAAGCACAATGAGCTGAACATTCAAGCATACAGGAAGGAGAAAGTGTGAGAAAGGAGGGGAATGTGTGGAAAAGAGAGAGTGCAGGCTCGTACTGCCAGCCGACATCACTGGCTTTGTCTATGCATGCCTGAGGGCTGGCAGAATGATTAACAACCATTTTGGCATGTAAGCCAATTGCTCTGTTTTCCTTTTTAGGTTTCACCACAAGTCCAGGAAGCCTAATTAAATCTTCTGTCAGTTGTGCCTTGACCAATTGACAACACATTGTTCCTGGATCAGTGTATCCTTGGAATTATTTGTACTCTTTCTTAAACTTTGTGGATGTAGCTGTCAAGTCATCCATGCAGGCTTAAAAGTTTGAAGGGTTGGTTGCAAGTTACGTATATATTTTCAACACTTTTACAGTCTTTGTGGTGCAGAGTGCTACTAGAATACCTTTAATGTTGAGAGTTATTCCACCAGAACCATTAAGTTTTACCTCTGCAGACATAATCCCTGTTTCTTGAGCTATAATATTTGATCTGATAGGATTGTGACACTTGTCCCTTTATCAAGTTCAAAATTAATGAGATGTCCATTGATGTTAGCAGGTTCTCTCAAGTTGAATCAATTGAATCATTAATTTCTCCTAAGATGATGATTCTAATATGCAGTAAGTCAACACTGCTTAATTTTACTTTTTGGAAGACTTTAATTTCCATATTTAGCAATGCTGTTTTTATTTTTTCACTTTACAAACTTTTAAACTGTACAATATATAAGTGTCATTATTTCCTTCTAATAAAGCTTTACATTCTGTAAAATGTAATTTATCTCTGTACTGCTTACTGGGAATCTGCCTACAATTTTTGCTATCAAAATGGTTGCTTCTCAGCTTCTGCAGGTAAACTGAAAGTGCTTCCCCTCTGTAGCCAAGAAAATGTATCCCATATATGAGTGGGCAAAACAGATGACTTCATTCCTTTCACTGTCCAATACATATACATGTCTCCTCCTCAATTTTCCAATAATGCATTATGGTTACAACCTTATAAGTCATTTTCTAAAATTATGGTTTAATATATTGATCCCCTATCCTTATCAGAATCTTCAAACTATCTTCTTCTGATAGACTCTGTCTTGTCTTTTAAATTATCCCTTTGTCACCACATAAAATCTCCTCTGCAGCTATGGACCTTGACTTTGCAACTGTAGCCATGCCTTGAGGTGTGTGTCACTATGGTGGTGAGGTTATTGTGAACGATAAATGATTTCTTCTTTGATTTCTACTTTTCCCCAGTCTTGACCTTTGTACCATTTAAGACTTTCCTCTCACCTTACTGGCATTTTTTTACTTTATTCACAGAACTTTGAAGCAGGCACTTTCCAGCTGAACCTTAAATTGGGATTGTCCTACAGAACCGGCTACTCTAAGAATTCATGAACTGCCAAGTAGATCTTGTTTTTTAAGCTCTTCCTAGCTCACAATGCTCTCCTGTTCTCCTTACCAGGTATGAATTATATGTTCTAGCAAGGAATACTGTCTCTACTTTGTCCCTTCCACAAGTATTGCTGCTTTTTTGTTCAACTTCCTGCAGCTACTGATTGACTGTCTGAGTGTTATTAAAATGATAAAGTATTTAAAGTAAACTCACTTGCCTTCTGAATTTTATTATAGCATTGTGACTTTGTGACAACAATGGACATTGCTGATCATCATGTTGAAAGTGGTGTGATGTGATATGGAACCAATAAATACCAGCTAATTATAATTTCATAGTTTCATAGTAATAGAAGCAGGACTAGGCCATTTGACCCTGTTCTACCATTCATTAAGATCATGGCTGATCTATCCATCATCACTGCTCCTCCTACTTGCAATATCCCCATAACCTTTAATTCCCCTACCATGCAAAAACTCAGCCAACTGTGTCTTGAATATATTTAATGAAACTACCTCTACTGCTTCCTTGGGTAGACAATTACATGGAACTCTCTGTCTTAAACCTACTTCCCCTAATCTTGAGGCCATGTCCTCTAGTCCTAGTATCACTCACGAGCAGAGACAACTTGCCTGCTTCTATTTTATCTATCCCTTTCATAATTTTATGTTTCTATAAGATGCCCTCTCATTCTTTTAGATTCTAGCAAGTACAGTTCCAGGCGTCTCAACCTTTTCTCATAGGGTAAACCCCTCATCTCTGGAATCAACCTGGTGAACCTCCTCCACATTGCCTCCAAAGCCAGTATATCCTTCCTCAAGTAAGGAGACCAGAACTGTGCACAATACTCCAGGTGCGGCTTCACCAAAACCTTGTACAATTAAGAACCTCCTTGCTCTTAAATTCAATCCCTCGAGCAATGAAAGCCAATATTCCGTTTGCTTTCCTGATTACCTGTTGCATCTGCAAATCAATTTTTAATGATTCATGTACAAGCACGCCAAAGTCTCTCTGCACAAGAGCATGTTGCAATGTTTTACTCTGACCTACTATTTTTACTTCCAAAGTGGATAACCTCACATTTACCAACATTGTACTGTATCTGCCAGACCCTTGTCCACTGACTTAACCTATCTAAATCACTCTGCAGACCCTCCACATTCTCTGCACCGTTTGCCTTTTCACTTATTTTAGTGTCATCAGCAAACTTGGATACATTACACTCGGTCTCCTCTTTCAAATTATTTATATATATCATGAACAGTTGCGGACCCATCACCGACCCCTGCAGCACCCCGCTCACCACTGATATCCAACCAGCCAAACACCCATTTATCCCAACTCTCTGCTATCTATTGGTTAACCAGTCTTCTATCCATGCTAGCACATACCTCAAAACTGTTATGGATGAGTCTTTTATGTGGTACCTTATTGAACACCTTCTGGAAATCCAAGTATATAATGTCCACATGTTCCCTTCCACCCATCACACTCGTTACTTCCTCAAAGAACTCCAGTAAGTTTGTCAAACATGACATTCCCTTCCTAAATCCACGCTGCATCTGCCTAAAGGAACCCTTTCCATCCAGATGCCTTATTATCTCTTCTTTAATGATAGCCTCTAGCATTCCCCAACTCCAGATACTAAGCTAACTGACCTATAAATACCTGCCTTTTGTCTACACCCTTTTTTAAACAGCACATGACATTCACTGTCTTCCAGTCTGCTGGGACCGACCCAGAGTCCAGTGAATTTTGGTAAATTACCATTAACACATCTACTCTAACTTCCACCATTTCTTTCAGCACCCTGGGATGCATTCCACCAGGACCAGGGGACTTATCCACCATCAGACCCTCAAGTTTACTCAACACTACTGCAATTGAGTTGAGGTCCATTGTACCTCCCATTGTATCCATAACATCATTCTTTGGCATGTTAGACACATTTTCCACTGTGAAGATGGACACAAAATAGTTATTCAAGGCCTTAGCCGTTTCAGCATTACCCAATATTAATTCCCCTTTCTCATCCTGCAAGGGACTTAAGTCCATTTTAGCAATCCTTTTCCATTTTATATATTTATAAAAACTTTTCCTACCTGTTTATATATTCTGTGCTAGTTTGCATTCACAATGTATCTTTCTTTATTTCCTGCTTCATGGTTCTTTGTTGCTTTTTGAAGTTTTCCCAATCTTCCTCTATCCTAAAACTCTAGGCTACTTTGTAAGCCTGATAGTTGGGGAGATGCTGCCACTAATTCTCCATTCTTGATAACATAATCAATCTGTTCAGGAATGTCATGACACACCTAAGGAGCAGATTGAACTTGAACATGGATCTCCTGGCTCAAAGATAGGGACCCTACACCTGCACCACAAGTGCATTTTACCTTATCTTCCTTTCTGTATTGAGTGTAAGGGCCCACTTGGTTAATAATAGTAGAAGAAAGCCTCTTCACAAGACGCACTTAGCTTAACAAGATAAAGTTTCTTGCATCATAGCAATAGGTCAAGTCACATCTGCCATTTAGATATAACAACAAAGGTTATCAGAGACACTGATGGTAACATCTGTTTCCATCGGAATCTTAGCTAGATTCCTCTTTTCGCCACCCAGCACTGTATTACATCATCAGATTGGGTGGAGCCATATGCTAACTCCTTCATTAACCCGCTCAGAATCATGATTTTATACAGCACACATTTACAGTTCTGTATATATGCACACACATGCAAGTGCACAGTGAAAAACTAGTGCACTAGTCTTATTAATTTGGTTTCTGAAGATTAAATATTTTCAAAGTTTACTCCTCTGAGTGCTGTGAAGATACTTAATCTTTGTAGAAAGTGAAGGTTAAATGTTGTTGAAATTCTGACTTCTCCTTGCCATGTGAGGAAGATCAGAACTTGTCAGATTCAAATTTGTGTGCATCCAGCACTGAAAACTTATATTTGGTCACTCGTTAATTCTAATGTTAGTAGTGCACTACAGATATCACCTGACTTACTTTTAATAAGTAAACAACATTTTGTAAAGATTATTTGCACAAGTGTGTAATCTGCATCAGAATGCAGAGAACATTTACACAATGAGATACTTATATTCATTCAGTCTAACCACACAGCAGCATCAAAGGGATAACTCCACAAAACCTCATTTTACAAAAAAAACCAATAATTTCAAAATATTCCCCTTGTTGGTCGTAGAACTGTTTATCAGCATACAACATCAGCAGCAAAATACACAGTAAAATCACTTGGCTTTTATACAACACACTGAACATCTGAATCAGATTGTCAATTTCACCCAATGCAGAGGTTCCTGGGTCTGATGGCAGTTCTAACAGTAATGAACACTATGCCTTGATACTCAGGATTTTCATATGCTTTTTTAAAAAAATCTGGCATTATTCTGGTTTGTACAATGCTCTAGAGAGAAATTGAAAGATTTTTTTTGAAATCAGCAAGCTCTCAAGTTGCAGCTGGCAACCAGCTACATATTTAACCTGCTTTTCCAAGCTTTCATCTCAACCCATTCTAGCCGTCAAGCTTGTTGTGTTTAAATGAACACACATGACTGACTTACAGTATTCTGTATGGAATAATCCACTTAGGAAGGTTAGCTTCGTATCCCCTCAAGATAGCTGGAAATGCAAGATCCCAAACGCATCCTCAGCTGCCTGTCAAATCCAGAAGCCCAACCTACTGGTGATCTCATCAGAATTTTCAGCAAGCGTGTCAGCATGCAGGAGCTCTCAGTCTCCAGTTGAGCTCTTGCAGTGGGTACTAGCTGGCTTGTCTGAGACATCTATGGAGCTTTGAGACTCAACCTGTTTTTATTTTGCTTGCTGTGTGATCGACTAGTGGCTTTGTACTTTGCTCATGCTGTCTGACTTCAGGAGGGGTGTCTTATACTCATTCTTTCTCTCTTTTCCCCCTCACTTACTGGAATATCTCTTACATTTTATGGGTGCTTGATCTGAATAACAGTGCCTAAAGATGAGTAAACCTTGAACAGGTAAGCAGGCACTTACATGTTTTACTTAATTGGAGTATTTTTTGCTACTTTATGAATTACAGCAAATTCTTATATAACCTGATATATACTGACATTATTAAATGCAGAGCACTCAATTTGAATGAATGGCCTCTATCTCGAATAGCAACAAAGTTTTCTATACATGTTAACAGATTCAGTCAGCGCTGGCAATCTGTAATCTAAGTAACTGCAGAGCTTTACTTAACCCCATGAGAGCTGAAGGATCCGAACTACTCTCAAAACAGGAAATTTTCCCTGCGCACCTACATATCAAATTTGACGATGAATTTTAATATATTGAAAAGTGATTGTGATAAAGTCAAATTTAAAGGAGATGCAAAAAGAGGCAGAGATTAATTTGTAATACTTATGAAACAGTTTATACAAATTGATATTAATCTTATTTCTAATCTGCAGACCATCAAACGTTATTCATTTCTCACTTGATACAAAAACATCAAAATCACCACTCCTCTCATCTAGTACATTTACTAGACAGTGCTTCATGTGGCAACTAACTTGTGGCTGCTGATGGAAAGTCAGGCTCTGCTTTTGCTTGTATTTTTAAGATCATCTAATTTTAAACAAACCAAGCTCACGTGTACAGTTCAGCTCCCTCAAATTGTCGATGTTCTTTGAACACTTGGGGAAAAAAAGGCAAAGGATGGAGTCAAGCAACTGCAAAGTTCTTTTGCCTTCAGGTAGAGGCAGAGTACTGTGCATTTATATTACCTCTTTAATTCAATTTTGCTCTATTTTTAACTACAAATACATAAAATCAGCAATTCGGCTAATAAATTGTAAGCAATATTAATGATTTTCATTTTATATGGGGGAGGGGAAGTAATTGAAACTGAACAGAAGAAATATATTGTTAATGTATTGTGACAGAAGACAAATTTCTCAAGCTTATTCTGATGTTGTTATCTCAGAAACAGACAATCGTATTTGTACTTCTTGTGTCTTTATAAAGTGATAAACCACACGAAAAAGAACCCTTATAAACTTGGAAAAGAAAAATGCATTCAGACATATTTAGTATGTAGCCATCAACGAGGTGAACTCCAAGGAGAAGTAGCTGGAAATAACTATAAACCAAACGTTATCTGACAAATGTTCTGCTTGTTTAGCTTATGACAATGAAGGAGCCTGTTCTATCTGCAAACCCATTGCAATTGCCAAATCAAGCTGCCTGAGTATATAGCTCAAGTGCTCCCTTCCTTCTCTCCACTTTCACATTTTTGAAATCTTGTTTTCATGCACTACAGAGCAATGTCCTTTTGCAGTAAATTACCAGGCATTTCATTCTCACCTTTAGTCAGAGCCATCTGCTTGTCAAAAACACCAGATCATAAGCATTTCTGTTTAGAGGCTCATTTCTGGCACGCTGACTAGTTTATCTTCAGTAATCAGTATATCAATTAATGTTATTGGGAAATAAATGTGTTTTGCTTGCATCTGAGAAAATTGCTCCAAACTGTTTTTACCAGTTGGATGATTTGTACATTCCGGTTTTTATAGTGAAAAGCTGAGATTTTAGTGGAAAGGTGTGGAATAAAAGCCACCACACTGCAAGATTAGTAGCTGTTACAATACTGATCTTCACTTTTCTTTCTCCTTTTGTATTTATGTGCTGAATTTAGATCATTTTTATTGCTTTACTGAGTAGTCTGGTGGAGAAATTAGCCGTGCTTTTTATTACGCCATGCACCGAATGTTAATAGATTTGTGCAAAATGCTTTATGTCTCAAACAACAGACGCTGTTGGGGGGAAAATGACAAATGCATGAGATACATTTAAAAAAACAAAATAATATCAAAAGGCCTGACTCAACACTGGGTGACCAGTTTCAAACCTGTTCACACAAAAAGGCTGTTCAGCCTTGACTTATTGTGTGAGCCACGTTGTTTTTAAAAAAAGCCAAGTTGTCACAGTTTTCAAATGAAACAGTTCCATGAAACAGCACAGATGCCAGCAGCCAAGTTTGCAAACTGCGTAACATTTTTCTAAACAGAAGAGCTAAAACTTCAATTTTCAGAAGCTCTGGTACGAGGACATGTATTGAATTAAATAGAGAAAATCCTAAGAACAAAAGAGATGTTACAGTGAGAATAAGCAGCATATATAGCCAGTGGAGCCTTTCAGCAACTTTACTGAACGGCAAGGAGGATTAAGTCAAATTGTGCTAAAAGCCTAACCTTTAGCCTGAATTTATCTCCCCCACCACCACCCTTCCATTTCAAGAAAAAATGGAATGTTCCTAAGCATACACTGTTTGCCAGTGCTAACAGAAACACTCTCAGTATTATGCATTTAATGTGCATTCAATAACAAAGAAATTGAGTCTCTAAATGCCCAATATTTGGCTGTGTGGAATAGAATTTGGCTAATCCCTCTATTATCTAGCTTTGGGCACTTGCCACACAACATAAATAGTACAGAGTGTTTACAAAGATCAAGAACTGCTCAAGAAGCAGTCCAGATGCAGTGATATTTTCACCGTTCAGAAGTAGAATAGACCCTCTTCTCAGACCTACATTTAGTAAGTTACCCTTCACTGTTCATAAAATTACAACTTTGTTTTTCATCTGTCAATTACAGAGGATTCCATTCAATGACAAGTACATGATACAACCCAACATAGAAATGTTGCATTTGAACTGAACACAAATATAAACAGGACTGATTATATCATTAACGATTATAAAGAAAGTCTAAGCAGAGTTGCCTTGCAGCAGATGGGCTTGCTAGAATGAACTTTGCAAGCAGCAACATGGGAACTTAGTTTATATAACTATGATGGTGCTGCTGATTTTCATTTTTGCCTGTGAACTTTGAAAGTTCCACAGGAGCTTTCTGCTCTCCCGATTTTCACTGCTCGCCTGGATTTCAATTTCTTTTGCTCCCCCATCCCTAACCAGTTCTTTTTGAAAGCTGCCATTGTAAATTGAACTTCAATAGCAATTTAGTCCCTAAAGCTGAGAATTTACTTGGTTTTGTTATTTCCCCTTGCAATAACATAGTCATAAAAGACATATCTGTAAAAGGACTGCTTATATTTAGCCACATCTATGAATGTGACTGTAATAAATCTTGTAATTACGAACAGAGCTTCTGCAGCAGCACAGTAAGCTTTTCACACAAGAAATCTGCTCATTCGTTTGAGACACTCCCAGCTCTATACTGAATTTCAGTCCAGACTGAATACTTTGGGGATTAATTACAATGTCACAGCAATTGCAGCAGATCTGTTCAGAGGTTAATCTAAAGCAGTCTGATGGTGCAATGTTCTGGTGTACTATGCATTACTCCCAAGAAGCCATGACATGGTTTATCCATTCTCCTTCCCCCATACAAACCATTGCCCACATGTCGAGTCCCCAGGTTCTAACTGGGACCATCTGTGAATGATACTGATCAGAGAGTGAGCTTTTCTTTAACCCCATGGAGAAGAGAAGGAAAATATATCCATGAGGGACAATTAAACTGGGATGACATTTATACATTTCCAACTGCACAGTTACATGGAGGATTGTATCGGCAGAGGGCTTGAAGCAATTCACTCAGAAAATGACTTGTGCGTGCAATAACCATTGTACGTATAAAAACTTTTTTTTTAAATGATAGAATAAAAAATAAATTCAGTGTCTACAAATGTTCCATTATGCTTATCTCACTGGGAAAATACTGAATGAGGAAAGTATTCCACTTATTTTCAAAATATAATATTAAAATATTAATTTTACTTAATGAATGACTGCAGCAGCACTTGTATATGAAGACAATTGGCATTATGTTTAGTTCCTTAATTATATCTAATAGCAACCATCAGAATTCACACAGAGGAATTAGAATGAATATTAGAGGTTCCAATCCAAATCTTTGCGTTTAGTGCTGATAGCTATTTCCTTTTCTATGGAAATGCAGCCTGTGTTAAACTGAGATTCTATTACAAGGTCACAGGACTAACACTCTATTTTATACAGAAGCAAGGATGCCTCAATTTTACCATGGGTCAATGCACAGGCTTAATCTTATACAGTATTGGGTTACTGTGCTTAAGCTGAAAAAGTTATATTGCATCACTAAAACAACAAATCTCATGTTATATAGCATTCCTGGTAGGAATACTAATAGTGTTATCTCTACAAGGAAACGTAACTCTTCATTGGGGATGCTAACTAAAGTAGCTTGAATTTTCCACATCAGAGTGAACAGTTTCATTGATGAAAATTGTCCACATTTTCTGCATCCAGAATCAATGCATTCTCATATAGGTTAGGTGCAAAGTACCCAATCCCTCTGTGTGCTAACAGTCAGCTAACACCTACCCTATGAAGAATGCCTTCCCTTGGACACCCTGTACAGAACAATAACAACTAACCTCACCAGTCGTTCCCTATTTTTGATCTCACCTTGTTAAGTCCCTAATATTTGGTTAGGGCACAATGCCACAGGAACTTGCTGCCTTCACCAAGAGAGCCATCACTCCTTGGGTCAGAATTGGCAGTGAACTTGAGCAGATGACTCAACTATGGAATGGACGAGCACACAGGGCTGAACACAATCCTTCAAACACATACAAATAAAGAAACTGAATTGTTACCATGTTATTACAAAGCCTGTTTTTATTCCTACCAGTAAAAAAGAAGGAATAATAATAATTTGAGTGGCTGCGTTCTTGTTTGCAGTTTGTGAAATGGAAATGCACATTTCAGAATCAGCCCCAGAGTTATAACCTTACCTTGTGCCTTCTGATCCTGTCTCACATGGCTCTAAGGGGGAAAGAGAGCTTCACATAATGACTCCTGTTAACTCACAACTCAACATATTTTCAGTGCTAGATTGCTTCCCATTAATGGAATTGTCCCATGGAATTCATTAATCTGCAAACCAAATTAAGATGTTGCTTCATATAAAGTAAATTTGATTGAATTTTCCACATCCAGGTGAACTCAAATGTTATGTTCTTGAAATAGCTCCACAGAGGACAGTATCCTGTCACCAAGTCACCCTTTATTTACATGTGGTGAGACTTGACACTGATACAACTCCCTCAGAGCCAGCTCTGAGCAGAACGTCTGACACTCCTGTCAGCCAGGGCTCCCTGATTGGAAAAGTTTAACACCCCCAATCAGGAAACTCACATGCTATGAAGTCCTCCTAGGTGACCTCGTTATAATCAGTACAGTTCTGTTAGGGGAAATAAACGCTGCTGGAATAGCTTTGTAGCTGACCTGTTGCATAGGTCAGAAAGTCCCAGTTTTGCTTCCTGGTACATGCTCAGTGAACTAATCTAAACGGTTCTTTCAATATCAGAAAAGCAAGTTAGAAAAGGAGTCTGAACTCCAAATTAAAAGTGAGATTTGATGAAAAAAATACAGAAACGAGTTTCTAGAAAGCTGCTACTAACTTGTAATTCAGGATTTGTAGCATAACAAGTAACCAATTACTCAGAAATCAGTGTCAGAGACGCTCGATAAGTTAGAAGATCCAAAGGCTAAACAATTTCATGAGATGGATGCATTATTTCCTAAGCTAATGAGAGAGACTCAGGAAGAGAAAACTGTGAAGCATGCAATATAATCACAGAAGAATCATTGCTGTCTGGGGATTTGGAACTTGCAGATTAGCAGTCCCACTGGGTGGATGCATCACACAATGTCCTAATGTGCTCTTCGGGAAACCCCAAATTTGATCTTCAGTCAATGATGGATTATTTGATCTTCAGTCAATGATGGATTATTTGATCTAAGACACGATAGCTTCATGGGTACATTAACAGTGTTCGGAAGGGTAAGAGATAGCCAGAATTTCCACTCCTGACAACACAATGACTCATGCTGGAAAATCTATACATGAAAACAGACTCAAACTTAAATTTTGTATCATTCAGAGCCAAATCAGCTGCTGACACTCACTGCCAAAGTTCACCCATTTAAGAACAGCCACTAAATGAGTTACCAGAGTTAATTTTGCCACACCACATGACAGCAGAAGGAGGAGATAAAATTGAAAGAAAATATATATAAAAAAGTATCTGATATATCACAAGACCACAATATTGGCCCCCTTATCTCAGGAAAGATATTGTTGTGTGAAGATACAATGGCTTTAAGAGGTGCATTTTGTCCTGGCTTTTTTATGAAGGTGTCAAGTGATCTACTCAAAGCCAATAAAGTAAACAGTTTGTGAGGCATTGAGGTGTTATTTTTTAAGGTTGTAACAATAGATGCAGCTTGAATGGGTGAGGTCAAACTCTAACAGAACTGGGTTATTTAGTTTTAGCTTTCAGCAGTTGCTGGGATCTTGAAGCTGGATGCAGAAGTTCTCATTCCTCTCTCTGTTACAGCTAAAAGCAGGAGCTTTCTTCCTGCTGCTAGAACTGTATGTGAGACAATCTATTTTACTGAATTTACTTTTGCCAAGATGTGTTTATGAGATGTTATAGAGTCATAGAAATGTACAGCACAGAAACAGACTTTTTGGTCCAACTCATCCATGCCGACCAGATATCCTAAATTAATCTAGTCCCATTTGCCCCATATCTCTCTAAGCCCTTCCTATTCATAGACCCATGCAGATGCCTTTTGCACGTTGTAATTGTATCGTCCTCCACCACTTTTAGATATTTCAAAAGGAATAGAGAGGGAGGTAAAAGAGGTGGGGGAGCGGCATAGCTAATCAGGCATAGTATACCAGCTGCAGAAAGGGAGGTCATCGAGGAGGGTTTGTCTACGGAGTCATTACGGGTGGAAGTCAGAAACAGGAAAGGAGCACTTTATTGGGAATTTTCTACAGACGTCCCAATAGCAACAGAGGCAAGGAGGAGCAGATTGGGAGGCAGGTTCTGGAAAGATGCAGAAGTAACAGGGTTATTGTCACGGGTGACTTCAACTTCCCTAATATTGAATGGAACCTCCTTAGTGCAAATTATTTGGATGGAGCAGACTTTGTCAGATGTGTCCAGAAAAGATTCCTGATGCAATATGTAGATAGGCCAACCAGAGGGGTGGCCATATTGGATTTGGTGCTTGGCAACAAATCAGGTCAGGTGTCAGATCTCTCTGTGGGAGAGCATTTCAGTGATAGTGATCACAACTCACTGACCTTTACTATAGTCATAAAGAGCAGACAGTATAGGAAAGTATTTAATTGGGGAAGGGGGGAATTATAATGCATAAATTGGGAACAAATATTTTCAGGGAAGTGCATGACAGAAATGTGGAGGTTGTTTAGGGAGCACTTGCTGCAAGTGCTGGATAGGTTTGTCCCACTGAGGCAAGGAAGGGATGGGAGGGTGAAGGAACCTTGGATGACAAGAGACATGGAACATCTAGTCAAGAGGAAGAAGGAAGCTTACTTAAGGTTCAGGAAGCAATGACCAACAGGGCTCTAGAGGATTACAAGGTGGCCAGTAAGGAACTGAAGAATGAACTTAGAAGAGCCAGAAGAGGTATGAAAATGTCTTGGCGGGTAGGATTAAGGAAAACCCCAAGGCATTCTACACTTATGTGAGGAACAAGAGGATGGTCAAAGGAAAGTTATGGCCAATCAGGGATAGTGGAGGGAACTTGTGCCTGCAGTCGGAGGAGGCAGGAGAGGTCCTAAATGAATACTTTGCTTCAGTATTCACTAGTGAGAGAGACTCTGACCTGTGTGAGGAAGTGTGAAACAGGCTGGTATGCTCAAACAGGTTGATGTTAAGAAGGAAAATGTGCTGAAAATTTTGAAAAACATGAGGATAGGTAGGTCCCCTGGGCCAGATGGAATATCCCCAAACGTTATACAGGAAGCGAGAGAAGAGATTGCTGTGCCTTTGCGCTGACATTTGCATCTTCACTGTCCACTGGAGTAGCACCAGATGATTGGAGGATGGTTTCTTTAAGAAAGGGAATAGGCATAACCCTGGGAATTACAGACCAGTCAGTCTTATGCCAGTCGTGGGAAAATTATTGGAGAGGATTCTGAGACACAGGATTTAGGATTATTTGAAAAAGCATAGCTTAATTAGAAATAGTCAGCATGGTTTTGTGAGGGGCAGGTCATGCCTCACAAGCGTTATTTAATTCTTTCAGGATGGACAAAACATGTTGTTGAAGAGAGAGCAGTGGATGTGATGTACATGAATTTTAGTAAGGTGTTTGATAAGCTTCCCCATGGTAGGCTCATTCAGAAAGTAAGGAGGTATGGGATACAGAGAAATTTGGCTGTCTGAATTCAGAATTGGCTGGCCCATAGAAGACAATGGGTGGTAGTCAAGGGAAAGCATTCAGCCTGGAGCTCGGTAACCAGTGGTGTTCCACAGAGATCTGATTTGGGACCTCAGCTCTTTGTGATTTTTATAAATGACTTGGATGAGGAAGTGGAAGGGTGGGTTAGTAAGTTTGCCGAAGACATGGAGGTTGATGGAATTATGGATAGTGTGGGGGACTGTTGTAGATTGCAACGGGACATTGACAGGATGCAGAGCTGGGCTGGTAAGTGGCATATGGAGCTTAACATGGAAAAGTGTGAAGTGATTCCTTTTGGAAGGTTGAATTTCAAAGCAGATTACAGGGTTAAAGGAAGGATATCTGGCAGTGTGCGGGAATGGAGGGATCAGTCCATGTCCATAGATCCCTGAAAGTTTCCACCCAAGTTGATAGGATTGTTCAGAAGGCGTATGTTGTGTTGGCTTTCATTAATAGAGGGATTGAGTTTAAGAATCGTGAAGCTATGTTGAAGCCCTATTCATAAAGCCCTAGTTAGACCACACTTAGAATATAGTATTCAGCTTTGGTCACCTCATTCTAGGAAAGATGTGGAAGCTTCAGAGAGGATTCAGAGGAGATTTACCAGGATGGTGCCTGGACTGGAGGGCATGTCTTATGAAGAAAGGTTGAAGAAGCTAGGGATTTTCTCATTGGAGAAAAGAAGGATGAGAGGTGGCTTGAGAGAGGTGTACAAGATGACGAGTGGCATAAATAGAATGGATAGCCAGAGACTTTTTCCCATTGCAGAATTGGCTATTATGAGGGGGCATAATTTTAAAGCAATTGGTGAGAGGTTTAGGGGAGATGTCAGAGGTAGGTTCTTTATGCAGAGAGTGGTGGGTATGTGGAAAGCACTGCCAGCAGAGGTAGTCAAGTCAGAGAGATTAGGGACATTTAAGCAAATCTTGGATAGGCACATGGATCATAGTGAAATGTAGGGTGTGTAGATTAGGGTGATCCTAGAATAGGATGAAAGGTTGGCACAACACAAGGACCGAAGGCCCTGTTACTGTGCTGTACTGTTCTATGTTCTATGTTCACCTCCTCTGGCAGCTCATTCCATACACACACCACCCTCTGCATGAAAAAGTTGCCCCTTAGGTCCCTTTTAAATCTTTTCTCTCTCACCCTAAACCTATGCCCTCTAGTTTTGGACTCACCCACCCAGGGAAAAGACCTTGTCTATTTATGTTATCCATGCCTCTCATGATTGTATGAACTTTTATAAGGTCACCCTCAGCCTCTGATGCTCCAGGGAAAACAGCCCCAGCCTATTCAACCTCTCCCTATAGCTCAATGCTCCCACCCTGGCAACATCCTTGTAAATCTTTTCTGAACCCTTTCAAGTTTCACAACATCCTTCTGATGGGAAAGAGACCAGAATTGCACACAGTATTTCAAAAGTAGCCTTATTATATTAAAACAGTTAATTAGTAGTTTGTATGTATATATCGTTTTATTAAGCCTTTTGACAGAGTTACAGTTTCGCCAATTCTTTTTTTTCTTTTAATTTTGTATTTTAACAGTAGTGTCAAAGTAAACTGCGTTTGTTTGAAATCAAGTTGTTCGACCAATTGAATTTGTCTGGAACGCAACACCATATCTTTACCTTTAAAATTACATTAAAATTAGGATCTAGGCTATCTTCCTCATATATTTTGAGGCAGGGAGGTTTGTCTGGTCTATAACAATTGCCAAACAGGAAGTGCAACAAAGGTTCACCAGACCTATTCCCGGGATGGCAGACTGTCCTACAAAGAGCGATTGAGCCTGTATTCTTTGCGCTTTCAAAGAATGAGAGGTGCTCTCATTGAAATTTACAAAACACTAACTGGAAGGACAGGGGAGATGTAGGTAAGTTGTTTCTCTTGGTTGGTGAGTCTAGAAATAAAGAGCACAATTCCAAATTAAAGTAAATGCCATTTAGGACTGAGATAAAGAGAAATTTTTTTACTCAGAGGGCTTTGAATCTTTGGAATATTCTACTCAGGGAACTATGAAAGCTCAATCTTTGAGTAAATTTAAAATAGAGACTGATAAATTTCCGATTATCAATGGCATGAGAATTATGGGGAAAGTGCAAGAAAACGCATTGAGGTGTTCAATCGGCCACAATCTTACTAAATGGTGAGGCAGGTTCAATGAGCTAAATTGCCGATGCCAGTTCCTATGCTCAACACAATTCTAAACTATGCTAAAATTTAGAATTTGCAAATACGCACACACATAATTTAACACATTCACATGAAATTCCTTTGTTCTGCATTTTCCAACAGCATTGTTACCATTTATTTACACAGTAAAATTTCAATTAGAACTGAAGTGAAATGTTGTCTCCTGGCTAAATTACCAGCAAGTGTTGCAGTTAAGTTTAAGATGCAATTTAATCTCAGGCCATGCTACGATTTAGAATACTTCTGAGTTTCAGAACTGTTTAATAAATTAATACTAGAAAATCATTGTAAGCCAATTTGACTCACCCAACCCACAACGTTAAGAAAAGGGAAAGTGTAAAAAATATGTAAGTACACTTTAAATGTTCATCTTGACATCTTTAATAGAATCATTTTGTACTTATTTATTGCTGCCATTTTACATCATTACGAGGTCCAAGGAATTAATTTAGCAACATGATAATGGTATTTATCACAAGGAAGCAATCATGGAACTTTTTTTTGCAAAGTGCAAAAATAATACGGCCAATTAGTTGCTCTTGATTATTTTTCGATAGAAGTAAATTTTATATTTATATAGTACAAATTATATCCTTATGTTAGCCCAAAGTGTTTTGTAAAAGTGCTATTGGTGTTGCTGTTATTATGAAGGCAAACCTGCAAGCTAACTTCCCACAGACAGCAAATAAAATAAATAAGTATTAATCTGTTTCGGATGGTGTTGTCTGAGGGAAGAATGTTGGTCAGGACCCCAAGGAGCACCCCCTCCCTTCTCCCCACCATTCCTTCACTGAAAAGTACTCAAATAGGCAGACTAGGACAAGTGGCGTCCCGGAGTGATCTGTGTTTGGGCCTCAGTTATTCATGGTATTCATTAACGACTTGCATAGCATTAGAAGTCAAATATCTGAACTTGCTGGTGACAAAAATATTCAGCAACATCGTAGACAGTGTTGACAACAGCATAAAATTACTATAAGATATTGATAGATTAGGTGAAAGGGCAAAGCAGTGGCAGATGGATTTTAATCTAAGCAAGTGTGAGATTATCCATTTCAAACCGAATAAAGATAGACCGGGGTTTTTTTCAGAAGGCAAGAAGTTAAATACAGAGGATATCCAGCAAGATTTGGGGGTTCAGATGCATAGCTCTTTAAAATGGCACAGACAGATTCTGAAAATAATCAAGAAGGCTAATGGAATGCTGGTCAGCAAATATAAAGGGTCAGAATACAGGAATGGAGATGTTATGCTGCAGTTATATAAATTATACAAAATTCTAGTTAGATCCCACAGTGAGCAGAACTCAGCACCACACCTTAGGAATGATGTTTTGGCCCTAGGGGGAGCTCAGCGCAAGTTTACAAGGATGATACCTGTACTTATATTATAGGGAGAGTTTAGACAAATTAGTCCTTTATCCTGTGGAATTTAGAAGGTTATGAGGTGATAGAGAATTAGAATTCGATTTTATTGTTATGTACTTAAGTGCAGGGATACATGAGTACACTGTAAAGTGTACAAAGTCACTATTTCCAGCCATGATTTGGAGATGCCGGTGTTGGACTGGGGTGTTCAAAGTTAAAAGTCACACAACGCCAGGTTATAGTCCAACAGGTTTAATTGGAAGCACTAGCTTTCAGAGCGCTGCTCCTTCAGATTGTTGTGGAGTACACAATTGTAAGACACAGAATTTATAGTAAAAGTTTACAGTGTGATGTAACTGAAATTATACATTGAAAAATTCCTTGATTGTTTGTTAAGTCTCTCATCTGTTAGAATGATCATGTTAGCTTCACTTCTTTCATATGTAAATCACAAAACGTTTTTTTAAAAGTTACATTCTCAGGTTAACTTTACCAATTGGTGTCTGCCCAGATAATGTGTTTAAGGTGTTAGCTCTCTGTGTGCTGCTGTCTGTGCCATAATATTTGTGACATCTTTGGTACAAAATCTTACATATAAATTAGAAAAGTTCTAAGTTCAGCATTACACTCTTTCTAAAGCAGAGAAAGAGATGAGAAAAACAGGCAGAGCAGACAAGTCCACGCATGGTTTCAACCCAGGTCTGCGCTGGCTTCACCTTGAAGCCGGGAATCCTTGAGTCTGCGCTGGGCTTCACCTCGAGGCCGGAATCCCCAATCCGCACTGGGTTTCACCTCGAGACTGGAATACCCGATCCACACTGGGCTTCACCTCGAGGCTGGGTGCCCTCAGGACCGCACTGGGCTTCATCTCAAGGCCAGAATCCCTGATCCAAACTGGGTTTCACCTTGAGGCTGGTTGCCCTCAGGACCACACTGGGCTTCACCTTGAGGCTAGGTGCCCTCAGGACCGCACTGGGCTTCACCTCGAGGCTGGGTGCCCTCAGGACCGCACCGGGCTTCACCTTGAGGCTAGGTGCCCTCAGGACCGCACCAGGCTTCACCTCGAGGCTGGGTGCCCTCAGGACCGCACCGGGCTTCACCTCGAGGCTGGGTGCCCTCAGGACCGCACCGGGCTTCACCTCGAGGCTGGGAGCCATCAGGACCACACTGGGCTTCACCTCGAGGCCAGGAATCCCCGAGTCCGCACTGGGCTTCACCTCGAGGCTGGGAGCCCTCAGGTCTGCACTGGGCTTCACCTCGAGGCTGGGAGCCCTCAGGACCGCACTGGGCTTCACCTCGAGGCTGGGAGCCCTCAGGTCCACTCTGGGCTTCACCTCGAGGCTGGGTGCCCTCAGGACCGCACCGGGCTTCACCTCGAGGCTGGGTGCCCTCAGGACCGCACCGGGCTTCACCTTGAGGCTAGGTGCCCTCAGGACCGCACCAGCCTTCACCTCGAGGCTGGGTGCCCTCAGGACCGCACCGGGCTTCACCTCGAGGCTGGGTGCCCTCAGGACCGCACCGGGCTTCACCTCGAGGCTGGGAGCCATCAGGACCACACTGGGCTTCACCTCGAGGCCAGGAATCCCCGAGTCCGCACTGGGCTTCACCTCGAGGCTGGGAGCCCTCAGGTCTGCACTGGGCTTCACCTCGAGGCTGGGAGCCCTCAGGACCGCACTGGGCTTCACCTCGAGGCTGGGAGCCCTCAGGTCCACTCTGGGCTTCACCTCGAGGCTGGGTGCCCTCAGGACCGCACTGGGCTTCACCTCGAGGCTGGGTGCCCTCAGGACCGCACCGGGCTTCACCTCGAGGCTGGGAGCCATCAGGACCACACTGGGCTTCACCTCGAGGCCAGGAATCCCCGAGTCCGCACTGGGCTTCACCTCGAGGCTGGGAGCCCTCAGGTCTGCACTGGGCTTCACCTCGAGGCTGGGAGCCCTCAGGTCCACTCTGGGCTTCACCTCGAGGCTGGGAGCCCTCGGGTCGGCACTGGGCTTCACCTCGAGGCTGGGAGCCCTCGGGTCGGCACTGGGCTTCACCTCGAGGCTGGGAGCCCTCGGGTCGGCACTGGGCTTCACCTCGAGGATGGGAGCCCTCGGGTCCGCACTGGGCTTCACCTCGAGGCTGGGAGCCCTCGGGTCGGCACTGGGCTTCACCTCGAGGCTGGGAGCCCTCGGGTCGGCACTGGGCTTCACCTTGAGGCTGGGTGCCCTCAGGACCGCACTGGGCTTCACCTCAAGGCTGGGAGCCATCAGGACCACACTGGGCTTCACCTCGAGGCCAGGAATCCCCGAGTCCGCACTGGGCTTCACCTCGAGGCTGGGAGCCCTCAGGTCTGCACTGGGCTTCACCTCGAGGCTGGGAGCCCTCAGGTCCACTCTGGGCTTCACCTCGAGGCTGGGAGCCCTCGGGTCGGCACTGGGCTTCACCTCGAGGCTGGGAGCCCTCGGGTCGGCACTGGGCTTCACCTCAAGGCTGGGAGCCATCAGGACCACACTGGGCTTCACCTTGAGGCCAGGAATCCCCGAGTCTGCACTGGGCTTCACCTCGAGGCTGGGAGCCCTCAGGTCTGCACTGGGCTTCACCTCGAGGCTGGTAGCCCTCAGGTCCACTCTGGGCTTCACCTCGAGGCTGGGAGCCCTCGGGTCGGCACTGGGCTTCACCTCGAGGCTGGGAGCCCTCAGGACTGCACTGGGCTTCACCTCGAGGTTGGGAATCTCCGGGTCCACGCTGGGCTTCACCTCGAGGCTGGGAATCCTGGAGTCTACGCTGGGCTTCACCTCACGGCTGGGAATCTCCGGGTCCATGCTGGGCTTCACCTCAAGGCTGGGAATCTCCAAGTCCATGCTGGGCTTCACTTCGAGGCTGGGAATCTCCGAGTCCACACTGGGCTTCACCTCGAGGCTGGGAATCTCCGGAGTCCACGCTGGGCTTCACCTCGCAGTCAGGAGATCCTATCAAGGTCTCAAGATTTTAGCAGGGGTAATACAACATAAATAAAGATAAATCAATTCCACTGGTTGAAGATTCTAGAACCAGGGGGCATTGTTTATGAATTAGGACCAGGCCATTCAGGAGTGATGTTAGAAAGCACTGCTATGTAGAAAGAGTAGTGGAAGTTTGGAACTCTCTTGTTCAAATAGTGGTTGCTACTTATTTAATTGCTAAATTTAAATCTAAATAGACAAATATTTATTAAGCAAGGGATATGGTCCCAAGGCACACATATGGAGTTAGGCCACAGATGAACCATGACCTTACTGAAAAGTGAAGTAGGCTCGAGGGGCTGATTGGCCTCCTCCTGTTCCTATATTCCTAAAAGTCTCACAGCTTCTATTTCGTTCATCTTAACAGTCTGATGAAGTCATATTTTAAGGTCTCATCCAAAAACAGCACCACTGATAATGATAAGCCTTAGTTCTACAAAGATGTGTCAGTCCAGATGGTGAATTCAAGTAAGCTCTTTAATGTGGTTTGACTGCATAACTCAGAGTCAGAGTGCTTCAACTGCTAACTGCGGTTTTAGCATGTTAGTTTAATTGTTAACTGCAGTTTTAGCACATTAATTAATTGCTAACTGCAGTTTTAGCATGTTCGTTAACTGCTAACTGCAGTTTTAGCATTTTAGTTACCTGCTAACTGTAGTTTTAGTGTGTGAATTAACTGCCAACTTTAGCTTTAACATCTTTAAAACCCAAAAGAACTGCATATGCTGTAAATCAGAAACACAAACAGAAATTGTTGGAAAAGCTCAGCAAGTCTGGCAGCATCTGTGAAGGGAAATCAGAGTTAATACTTTGGATTTGGTGACTCTTCCTCAGAACTGGAGAGATCTGCAGTTCAGCAGTTCTGAGGAAGGGTCACCGGACCTGAAACATTAACTTGGATTTCTCTTCACAGATGCTGCCAGGTAAAAACAATGACTGCAGATGCTGAAAATCAAATACTGGATTAGTGGTGCTGGAAGAGCACAGCAGTTCAGGCAGCATCTCGTTGGATGCTGCCTGAACTGCTGTGCTCTTCCAGCACCACAGCTGCTGCCAGACCTGCTGAGCTTCTCCAGCAATTTCTGTTTGTGTTAAGTAACTGCTAATTGCAGTTTTAGCATTTTAATTCACTGCTGACTGTAATTTTAGTATATTTGTTAATGGGGAACTCTCATTTCAGCATGTTAATTAACTGTCAGTTAACTAGTAAAGAGTCATGTTTAATCGGTCATTGCTACGACGTCATAAAATTAAATGTTCACATCAGGACTAATCACCTGACATTGTTTTTAAGGTAGGAGATTCCCCAACTGTTTTTATTAAACTTACCTCGCAGGTTTATCTGGAAAAATGCTTGCTTCCAACTTTACCATTCAATGGACTAGGTTTGTCTATATTGTCACAGCCTTTTCAAAGTTAAAACGTGATTTTATTTCTGCACTTGAGCATCTTCTCAGGACTTTGTCTTGCATCTACAAGGTTGAGAGGTTGCAGTCTAGATATTGTTACAACCGGGATATGTGTAAAAATTTATATAGAGCAACATTTAAACATAATTACTTATAATAAGTGAAAGATGCACTTGAGAAAATGAATACATTTTTCAAAGAATACCATCAACTGCAACCCAGCAATCAGAGTTGCTATAGAGACAGTATACTTCCAGGTCGAGTGTACATATTTGAAGCCTCTCTTTGCTCATTAGCAGTGCTTTGATATTGCAAAAGGGACTCCTGATTGCTAAAGAGAAATTGTGTGCTTTTTGAAGTACTTGAGTGAAATCAGTGACAGTGCCCACTCATGCTATCACTGGACAAAAACATAGAACATAAAACATTACAGCACAGTACAGGCCCTTTTGTCCTCGATGTTGCGCCAACCTGTGAAACCAATCTGAAGCCCATCTAAACTACACTATTCTATTTTCATCCATATAGGCAAAAGTGAGGACTGCTGGAAACCAGAGTTTAGATCAGAGTGGTGCTGGAAAAGCACAGCAGGTCAGGCAGCATCTGAGGATCAGGAAAATCGACGTTTCGGGCAAAAGCCCTTCATCCATATGCCTAGCCAATGACCATTTAAATGCCCTGAAAGTTCACGCCCCTACTACTCACTGAGTAAAGAAACTACCACTAATATTCTGTTCTGTATCTACCACCCCTCCATTTAAAGCTATGCCCTTTCATGTTAGCCATCACCATCTGAGGAAAAAGGCTCTCACTGTCCTCCTTATCTAACCCACTGATTATCTTATATGTTTCAATTAAGTCACCTCTCAACCTCCTTCTAATGAAAACAGTCTCAAGTCCCTTAACCTTTCCTTGCAAGACCCACCATACCAGGCAACATCCTAGTAAATCTCCTCCGAACCCTTTCCAAAGCTTCCACATCCTTCCTATAATGCAGTGACCAGAACTGTATACAATACACCAAGCGCGGCCGCTCCAAAGTTTTGAACAGCTGCAACATGACCTCATGGTTCCAAAATTCAATCCCTCTACCAACAAAAGCTAACACACCGTAAGCCTTCTTAACAACCCTACCAATCTGGGTGGCAACTTTCAAAGATCTATGTACCTGAACACCAAGATCCCTCTGCTGATCTACACTACCGACAATCTTACCATTAGCCCAGTACTCTGTATTCCTGTTACTCCTTCCAAAGTGAATCACCTCACACTTTTCCACATTGAACTCAGTTTGCCACCTCTCAGCCCAGCTGTGCAGCTTATCTACATCCCTGTGTAACAACATCCTTCGGCACTATCCACAACTTTACCAACCTCTATGTGTCATCTGCAAATTTACTAGCCATCCTCCTCTGCCCTCATCCAGGTCATTTATAAAAATGACAAACAGCAGTGGACCCAAAACAGATCCTTGTGGTACACCACTAGTAACTGAACTCCAGGATGAATATTTCCCATAAACCACCACACTCTGTCTTCTTTCAGCTAGCCAATTTCTGATCCAAACCACTAAATAATCCTCAATCCCATGCCTCCGTATTTTGTGTGCAGTAGCCTACCATGAGGAACCTTATCAATTGCCTTACTGAAATTCATATACTACATCAACCGCTTTACCCTCATCTACCTTCTCAAAGAACTCTAAGGTTTTTGAGGCATGACCTACCGTTCACAAAACCGTGTTGACTATCCCTAATCAACTTATTCCTTTCTAGATGATTATAAATCCTATCTCTTATAACCTTTTCCAACACTTTACCTATAACCAAAATAAGGCTGACTGATCTAAAATTACCAGGGTTATCTCTACTCTCCTTCTTGAACAAGGGAACATTTGCTATCCTCCAGTCTTCTGGCACTATTCCTGTAGACAATGGTAACACCAAGATCAAACCCAAAGGCTCAGCAATCTCCTCCCTGGCTTCTCAGAGAATCCTAGGATAAATCCTATCTGGCCGAAGGGACTTATCTACTTTTACACTTTGCAGAATTGCTAACACCTCGTCCTTGTGAACCTCAATCCCATCGCCTCTAGTAGCCTGTATTTCAGTATTCTCCTCGACCACATTGTCTTTTTCTACTGTGAATACTGATGAAAAGTATTCATCTTGCACTTCCCCTATCTCCTCTGACTCCATGCACAACTTCCCACTACTATCCTTGATTGGCTCTAATCATTCTTTAATTCCTGATATAGTTATAGAAAGCCTTAGGGTTTTCCTTTATTCTATCCACCAACGACTTCTCATATCCCCTCCTGGTTCTTCGTGGCTCTCTCTCTAGATCTTTCCTAGCTAACTTGTAACTCTCAAGCGCCCTAACTGAGCCTTCACATCTCATCCTGACATAAGCCTTCTTCTTCCTCTAGAGAAGAGATTCAACTTCCTGAGTAAACCACGGCTCCCGCGCACGACAACTTCCTCCCTGCCTGATGGGTACATACTTATCAAGGAGTAGCTGTTCCTTGAACAGGCTCCACATTTCAATTGTGCCCATCCCCTGCAGTTTCCTTCCCCATCCTATGCACCCTAAATCCCACTAAATCGCATCATAATTGCCTTTTCCCCCAGCTATATCTCTTGCCCTGCACAATATACTTAGCCCTTTCCATCACTAAATAGACATAACCAAATTGTGGTCACTATCACCAAAGTGCTCACTTACCTCCAAATCTAACACTGGCCAGGTTCATTACCCAGTACCAAATCTAATGTGGCCTCACCCAATATTGGCCTGTCTATATACTGTGTCAGGAAATCCTCCTTCACACACTGGACAAAAAGTGACCCATCTAAAGTACTTGAACTATAGTAAACCCAGTCAATATTTGGGAAGTTAAAGTCGTCTATATCAACTACCCTGTTACTCTTGCTCCTATCGAGGATTATCTTTGATATCCTATCCTCTACATCTTTGGAACTACTCAGAGGCCTATAAAAAAACTCCCTACAGGGTGACCTCTCCTTTCCTGTTTCTAATCTCAGCCCAAAATGCCTCAGTTGATGAGTCCTCAAACATCCTTTCTGCAACCGTAATACTGTCCTTGACTGACATTGCAACCACCCGCTTTTTTTTAACCATTTTCTCTGTTCTTACTGAAACATCTAAATCCCAGAACCTGCAATAACTATTCCTGTCCCTGCTCTACCCATGTCTCCAAAATGGCCACAACATCAAAATTCCAGGTACCAACCCATTCTGCAAGTTCACCCACTTTTTTCTGGATGCTCCTAGCATTGAAGTGGACACACCTCAAACCAACTTCTTGCTTGCCGGTGCCTTCTTGCAACCTTGAAACCTCATTTCTGACCTCTCAACCTCCTATACACTCAAACTACAATTTGGGTTCCCATCCCCCTGCTAAATTAGTTTAAACAACAAGTCACTATGAGATAAATTGGTGGAGTAGCAGATAGTGAAGGGGACTTTCAGAGAGCACAGCAGAATATAAAGAGATTTGAGAGTTGGGCAGAGAAATGGCAGATGGAGTTCAATCCAGGCAAATGAGAGGTGATATATTTTGGAAGATCCAATTCAAGAGTGAACTATACAGTAAATGGAAAAGCCCTGATGATATTTGATGTACAGAGAGATCTGGGTGTTCAGGTTCATTGCATCCTAAAGGTGGCAACGCAGGCTCAATAGAGTTGTCAAGAAGGCATACGGCATGCTTTCCTTCGTCGGATGAGGTATTGATTACAAGAGTTGGCAAGTCATGTTACAGTTGCATTAGACTTTGGTTTGGCCACATTTGGAATACTGCGTACAGTTCTGGTTGACACATTACCAAATGGACGCTTTATAGAGGGTGCAGAGGAGGTTCACCAGAGGAGGGTGCTAGCTATGACGAGAGGTTGAGTAGATAGGGATTATTTTCATTAACAAGATGGAGGGGACCTGATTGAGGTTTACAAAGTCATGAGAGGTACACATAGGGTGGATAGCAAGAAGCTTTTGCTTAGAGTGTGGGACTCAATTACTAGAGATCACGAGTTCAAAGTGAGAGGAGAAAAGTTGAAGGGAGATATTCGTGGAGAGTTCTTTCCACAGAGGGTGGTGGATGCCTGGAACATGTTGCTAATGGAGATGGTAGAGGCAGGCATGATAGTGTCATTTAAGGTGTATCTAGACAGATAAATGAATGGGCAGAGAAGACAGGGATACAGATCCTTAGAAAATAGGCGACATCTTTAAATAGAGAATCTGGATCGGCATAGGCTAGGAGAGCCGAAGGGCCTGTTCCTGTACTATAATTTTTGTTGTTCTTTGTTCTAAATCCTACTTAAAATATCTGTTTGCAAAGAACATTCAGGGACTGATAGAATATAAGAATGAGTTAATTTTAAGAAGCTTTGCTTGATTATCTTTGGAGATTAGGAAGCATCAATGCAAAGTTTTCCCTCTGGAATTTAGGTTGCTGAGATGGAGTTTACTGTGGTTAGTTTAAACGTTGTTTACAAAGTCACAGCTTTTGTTGAACTGGATGGCTTTTGCTTTCTTACTGTCTTGTGAATGATAAACTGTAACAGAAAAATTCCCACAGGTCTTCTCCCACTCGATCACCCTAAGACTCGTGAAAGTAAGACAGCAACCTTATAGATGAACATAAGTGTGAATTCTGCCAAACCTGCACTGGTGAAGTGAAAGAAGCTGAGGGAGCTTCCTAGTGTAGGTGCACAGATAACGTTCACTTTATGAAATTGAATGTCTTGTATGAATTCAAATGAATGCACAGCAACTCCTTTTAAAACAATAAAAATTGACAGCAAGAGTCATACAGTCATATAGCAGGGAAACGTGCACATGCTGACAAGGTTTCCTAACTGAATAAGTCCAATTTGCCTACATTTGGCCCGTATCCCTCAAAACCTTTCCAATTTATATCCCGTCCAAATATTTTTAAAATGTTATAATTTGTACCCACCTCTATCACTTCCTATGGCAGTTCATTCCACAGACACGTCACTCTGTGTGAAAAAGGTACTCCCTAAGGTCCCCCTTAAATCTTTCCCTCACTTCTTAAACCTATGCCTTCTAGTTTTGGGTCCTCTACCCTGAAGAAAAGACCTTGTCTATTCACCTTATCTATACCCCTCATGATTTGAGGAATATAAAAGGTCACCACTTAACCTCCTATGTTCCAGGAAAAAAAGACCCAGCCTAACTAGCCTCTCTCTATAACTCAAACTCTCCAGTCCCGGCAACATCCTTGTAAATTTTCACTGTACTCTTTCCAGTTTAATAATAACTGTCTGATAGCAGGGTAATCAGAATTGTATGCAGTACTCCAAAAGTGACATCACCAATGTCATATACAACTGTAACATGTCGTCCCAACTCCTGTACTCAATGCTCTGATCAATGAAATTAAATGTGCCAAACGCCATCTTCACCACCCTGTACTACCTGTGACACCACTTTCAAGGAACTATGTACTTGCACCCCTTGATCAGCGCTTAGGCTTGCGTGGAAGCAAGCAGTGGAATTGATATATATTAACATGTAGCCCCCTTTTTTGGAGGCAGAAGGAACATACATTGTATCTGTTCCAACTCAGTAAAACAGATGACAGCTATTCTCTGGATCATTTCTGAGGAACAATGCCTTAACCAGAGTCAATTTCCTGATTTCAAGAAAACTTGGAGGCAGTCAGTCATTATCCAACCTGTGCACTCACCATAACAATATTCATTCACCAGCAAATCAGCATTTTCTTTCTCATATGATATAAATGTTGTTTCAATATTCCTTGCAAATTATCCAGATGAGATTCAAGACGAAAAGCTTTGATGAAATGCATCTTCTTACAGCAATACTCCAAGTAATGGAATTGTTGATTAATCATTAAAACAAATCTCAAACTATTCATCTAAAATAGTTCCAGCCATCAAATAAGGAAAGCCCCAGTGATTGAGAGCTGTGGCAAGCATAGCACCAAAGTCTCTCGTTTCATCCCAGCAAGCTGCACTCACTGTATGCATTTCTGCTATGGGTATAATCAAAGACTTGGCTGAAAGTTGCACTTCAGCTCGAACTAGTTTTCACAACTTATATTTTTACTCTATAATCTGCTGAAACACCCCAGGAGAAAGTGGCACACTGGTAATTTCACTAGATTATTAATCCAGATACCCACCATGAGAACTGGTAAAACTTGAATTCAATTCAACAATTCAACAAAACTGAAAGGTAGTCTAAAAATGGTGATGATGGAACTATCATTATTGTTGAAAAGACCTATCTGCTTCACTGAAATGAGAATGTAAATCCTTTGTTCTTTCTTGGTCTGACCTCCATGTGACTCCAGATTCACTCTGCCCTCTGAAATGGCCCTAAGAAGCCAATCAGTTGATGGTAAATTAGGGACAAGTGGTACTTTGCCCATGACACCCTCATCCCATGAAAGAGTCAATTTAGAAAATGTAAAATAAGCCTTTCAGCACAATAATTGTGCAAAGTGTTAAATGTGAATTTTTAAAAATGATTTTGTACTAAAAGACATTATTTGATTTGTTTCAGATTGATGTAGTTTTATTAAAATGTAACAAAATTGAGTTATCACAAAAAATGAGCAATTTTTAATCACAGTGGTCTTCAACCTGAGTAATCTGATTCTAAACAACTGAACATCACTGTTAAACTAAACAGAATTGTCTACTAGTTGCTTGGTGTAAAGTACTTATTAAAGTTAATACACACAAAACATCTTTTAGAAGTAAGCATCCTAATGTTAAGAGTCCCTTCAAAAAGCTACACTTGGACACAGTTCTCAGAAATATACCATTGTTATTAATTGAAACTGGGGAGGATACCCATCTCTGAACTGGGCTGACTTCTAACACAATATTTATTAAACCAACCCAAAAAAATCACAGAAGCTGAACTAATGCTGGATGTACATTGTGCTTGAAATTCTTTGATAGCTTCCACTGGTTCTACTGACTTTTGGAGACTATTACCTATACTTACAGAAACTCTGGGGTATGATGTCTCAATAGGATAATATTAGTACTGACAACTTCCTACTGAAATGGCACTTGCCCAGGTGACCTTTCCTAAAGTACAATCCTGGTCAATGTGTGACAATGGACTATTGGACTGTGGAGGACCTCAAAGGCAGGGCTAAAGTCTTATCCAATGTCCAAAAACATGCCTCCCATCAGGAGTTGCTGCACTCTCCTCCCATCAGGAGAGTGCTCAGGAGCAGGATGAAAAAAAAAGTCTTCAACATGACCTAGATAGTCCAGCAAAATGAACAGAAAACTGAAATCTAATATAGAGAAGAAAAGGATGTTGCATTTTGGCAGAAAGGATAAGGAGAGGCAATATATAATTAATGGCACTGTTTTAAAGAAAGTGCAGAGAAACAGAGACCTGAATATCTATGTGAAAAAATCTTTGAAGATAGCAGTGTACTGTATATTGTGCATGCATTAGCAAAGTATATGGGATTCTGGCTATCATAATTAGAGGCATTGAGTACAAAGTAGGAATATTATGCTGACTCGCTATAACACTCTAGTTAGTTCACATCTAGATTCCTGTTGTAAAATAGAGAGAAGGAAGGAAACACATGGTGAGGACAGTGCAGGAGAAAGAGAGAGAGAGAGAGAACCTACACAGTTACTGCCTCTGCTGTTTGAATTCGTGTATGGCTGGACATCGGAGTGCATCTGGGAAAATTAACAAACAGTGAAATTCACAACTAATCTTGGAGGAACTGTTGGGCGAAGTTCACAGCACAGAATCAAATAAGTTAATTGTTGTTTTAAGTCTGTCCAAGAGAAAGGCTGCAGTAGTAAGTATAGTGGATTCTTTCTTGATTATATGTTTTTGGAGATAAGTCTCTTGATTAAACTTAAAATATAAGCCATAGCTATTAATTTAACCTGTAGCAGTGTTTGTAGAGGAAATAGATGGTGTTATTTTCTGGGTCTGTAGATTGTGAAGGAGCAAAAATGGCCTTTGCAGTGATATGTACTTGTTGTCAGATGTGGGAGTTTAAAGAGAGTTTAAGGGTTACTGCGGATTATATCTGCCATAAATGCTGTTGGATGTGAATCTTATCAGATCGAGTAGATCGGTTGGAGAGACAGATAGAAGTAATGAGGAATTTGCAACAGCAACAGTATGTGATGGATGGCAGTTATAGGAAAGGGGGAAAGTCTCAGGTACAGTCACAGAGATGGGTTAACTCCAGGAAGGGTAAGAGAGGTAGGCAGCTAGAACAGGAGTCTTTTGTGGATGTACCCATTTCAAACAGGTATGCTGTTTTGGAAAATGTAGGGGGTGATGGATTCTCAGGGGAACGTAGCACGAACAGCCAAGTTTCTGGTATTGAGACTGGCTCTAAGGCAACGAGGGTTAGGTCGGCTTCCAAGAGATCAATTGTGTTTGGGGATTCTGTAGTCATAGGTACAGACAGACGTTTCTGTGCCAGCAGAGAAAAAGCAGAATGGTGTGTTGTTTCCCTGGTGCCAGGATCAAGGATGTCTCAGAGAGGGTGCAGAATGTTCTCATGGGGGAGAGAGGCCAGTAGGAGGTCATTGTCCACATTGGAACCAACGACATTGAAAGGGAAAAGGTTGAGATTCTGAAGGGAGGTTACAGAGTGTTCGGCAGAAATTTAAAAAGGAGGTCCTCAAGGGTAGTAATATCTGGATTACTCCCAGTGCTAAGAGCTAGTGAGGGCAGGAATAGGAGGATAGAGCAGATGAATGCATGGCTGAGGAGCTGGTGTATGGGAGAAGGATTCACATTTTTGGATCATTGGAATCTCTTTTGGGGTATAAGTGACCTGTACCAGAAGGACGGATTGCACCTAAATTGGAAGGGGACTAATACACTGGCAGGGAAATTTGCAAGAACTGCTTGGGAGGATTTAAACTAGTAAGGTGGGGGAGTGGGACCCAGGGAGATAGTGAGGAAAGAGATCGATCTGAGACGGGTACAGCTGAGAACAGAAGTGAGTCAAACAGTCAGGGCAGGCAGGGACAAGGTAGGACTAATAAATAAAACTGCATTTATTTCAATGCAAGGGGCCTAACAGGGAAGGCAGATGAACTCAGGGCATGGTTAGGAACATGGGACTGGGATATCATAGCAATTACAGAAACATGGCTCAGGGATGGGCAGAACTGGCAGCTTAATGTTCCAGGATACAAATGTGACGGGAAGGATAGAAAGGGAGGCAAGAGAGGAGGGGGAGTGGCATTTTTGATAAGGGATAGCATTACAGCCTTGTTGAGGGAGGATATTCCCGGAAATACTTCCAGGGAAGTTATTTGGGTGGAACTGAGAAACAAGAAAGGGATGATCACCTTATTGGGATTGTATTATAGACCCCCCCAATAGTCAGAGGGAAATTGAGAAACAAACTTGTAAGGAGATCTCAGCTATCTGTAAGAATGATAGGGTGATCATGGTCGGGGATTTTAACTTTCCAAACATCGACTGGGACTGCCATAGTGTTAAAGGTTTAGATAGAGAGGAATTTCTTAAGTGTGTACAAGAAACTTTTCTGATTCAGTATGTGGATATACCTACTAGAGAAGGTGCAAAACTTGACCTACTCTTGGGAAATAAGGCAGGGCAGGTGACTGAGGTGTCAGTGGGGGAGCATTTTAAGGCCAGCAACCATAATTCTATTTGTTTAAAATAGTGATGGAAAAGGATAGACCAGATCTAAAAGTTACATTGGAGAAAGGCCAATTTTGATAGTATCAGGCAAGAACTTTTGAAAGCTAATTGGAGGCAGATGTTCGCATGTAAAGGGGCGGCTGGAAAATGGGAAGCCTTCAGAAATGAGATAACAAGAATCCAGCTCGCGGGCACCTCCTCCTACTGCCCTCTTGACCATGACCCCACCTCCCACCACCAAACCATCATCTCCCAGACCATCCATAACCTCATCACCTCAGGGGATCTCCCATCCATTGCCTCCAACCCCACAAAACCCACAACCCCGCACCGCCCGTTTCTACCTCCTGCCCAAAATCCAAAAAACTGATTGCCCCGGCCGACCCATTGTCTCAGCCTGCTCCTGCCCAACGGACTCATCTCTGCCTATCTCGACACGTTCCTGTCCCCCTTAGTCCAAGAACTCCTCACCTACATTTGGGAAATCACCCACGCCCTCCACCTTCTCCATGATTTTCACTTCCCCGGTCCCCAACGCCTTATCTTCACCATGTACATCCAGTCCCTGTACACCTCCATCCCCCAACACGAAGGACTCAAAGCCCTCCGCTTCTTCCTTTCCCGCCGTACCAACCAGTACCCTTCCACCGACACCCTCCTTCGACTGACTGAACTGGTCCTCACCCTGAACAACTTCTCTTTCCAATCCTCCCACTGCCTCCAAACCAAAGGAGTAGCCATGGGCACCCGCATGGGCCCCAGCTATGCCTGCCTCTTCGTAGGATATGTGGAACAGTCCATCTTCCGCAGCTACACTGGCACCAACCCCCACCTTTTCCTCCGCTACATTGATGACTGTATCGGCGCTGCTTCATGCTCCCACGAGGAGGTTGAACAGTTCATCCACTTTACCAACACCTTCCATCCCGACCTCAAATTCACCTGGACCATCTCAGACTCCTCCCTCCCCTTCCTAGACCTTTCCATTTCTATCTCGGGCAAAGGAATCAACACGGACATTTACTATAAACCGACCGACTCCCACAGCTACCTAGACTACACCTCCTCCCACCCTGCCGCCTGTGAAAACGCCATCCCATATTCCCAATTCCTTCGTCTCTGCCGCATTTGCTCCCAGGAGGACCAGTTCCAATACCGAACAACCCAGAAGGCCTCCTTCTTCAAAGACCGCAATTTCCCCCAGACTTGGTCGAAGATGCCCTTCACCGCATCTTCTCCACATCCCGCTCCTCCGCCCTTGAGCCCCGCCACCAGGACAGAACCCCACTGGTCTGCACCTACCACCCCACCAACCTCCATATACAGCATATCATCCGCCGTCATTTCCGCCACTTCCAAACGGACCCCACCACCAGGGATATATTTCCCTTCCCTCCCCTATCAGCATTCCGAAAAGACCACTCTCTCCGTGACTCCCTCGTCAGGTCCACACCCCCCACCAACCCAACCCCACTCCCGGCACCTTCCCCTGCAACCGCAAGAAATGCAAAACTTGCGCCCACACCTCCCCCCTTACTTCCCTCCAAGGCCCCAAGGGATACTTTCAAATCCGCCACAAATTCATCTGCACCTCCACACACATCATTTATTCCATCCACTGCACCCGATGTGGCCTCCTCTATATTGGGGAGACAGGCTGCCTACTTGCGGAACGTTTCAGAGAACACCTCTGGGACACCTGGACCAACCAACCCAACCACCCCGTGGCTCAACACTTCAACTCCCCTTCCCACTCCACCAAGGACATGCAGGTCCTTGGACTCCTTCATCGCCAGACCATAGCAACACGACGGTTGGAGGAAGAGCGCCTCATCTTCCGCCTAGGAACCCTCCAACCACAAGGGATGAACTCAGATTTCTCCAGTTTCCTCATTTCCCCTTCCCCCCATCTTGTCTCAGTCAAATCCCTCGAACTCAGCACCGCCTTCCTAACCTGCAATCTTCTTCCTGACCTCTCCGCCCCCATCCCACTCCAGCCTATCACCCTCACCTTGACCTCCTTTCTACCTATCGCATTTCCAACGCCCCTCCCCCAAGTCCCTCCTCCCTACCTTTGATCTTAGCCTGCTGGACACACTTTCCCCATTCCTGTACTTGGAAAGGCAAGGACTGATTCGGGATAGTCAATATGGCTTTGTGCATGGGAAATCATGTCTCACAAACTTGATTGAGTTTTTTGAAGAAGTAACAAAGAAGATTGACGAGGGCAGAGCAGTAGATGTGATCTATATGGACTTCAGTAAGGTATTCGACAAGGTTCCCCATGGGAGACTGATTAGCAAGGTTAGATCTCATGGAATACAGGGAGAACTAGCCATTTGGATACAGAACTGGCTCAAAGGTAGAAGACAGAGGGTGGTGGTGGAAGGTTGTTTTTCAGACTGGAGGCCTGTGACCAGTGGAGTGCCACAAGGATCGGTGCTGGGTCTCTACTTTTTGTCATTTACATAAATGATTTGGAAGCGAGCAGAAGAGATACAGTTAGTAAGTTTGCAGATGACACCAAAATTGGAGGTGTAGTGGACAGCGAAGAGGGTTATCTCAGATTACATCAGGATCTGTACCAGATGGGCCAATGAGCTGAGAAGTGGCAGATGGAGTTTAATTCAGATAAATGCGAGGTGCTGCGTTTTGGGAAAGCAAATCTTAGCAGGACTTATACACTTAATGGTAAGGTCCAAGGGAGTGTTGCTGAACAAAGAGACCTTGGAATGCAGGTTCATAGCTCCTTGAAAGTGAAGTCACAGGTAGATAGGATAGTGAAGAAGGCGTTTGGTATGCTTTCCTTTATTGGTCAGAGTATTGAGTACAGGAGTTGAGAGGTCATGTTGCGGCTGTACAGGACATTGGTTAGGCCACTGTTGGAATATTGCGTGCAATTCTGGTCTCCTTCCTATCGGAAAGATGTTGTGAAACTTGAAAGGGTTCAGAAAAGATTTACCAGGATGTTGCCAGGGTTGGTGAATCTGAGCTACAGGGAGAGGCTGAACAGGCTGGGGCTGTTTTCCCTGGAGCGTCGGAGGCTGAGGGGTGACCTTATAGAGGTTTAAAAAATTATGAGGGGCATGGATCGGATAAATAGACAAAGTCTTTTCCCTGGGGTCAGGGAATACAGAACTAGAGGGCATAGGTTTAGGGTGAGAGGGGAAAGATATAAAAGACACATAAGGGGCAACTTTTTCACGCAGAGGGTGGTATGTGTATGGAATGAGCTGCCAGAGGATGTGGTGGAGGCTGGTACAATTGCAACATTTAAGAGGCATTTGGATGGGTATATGAATAGGAAGGGTTTGGAGGGATATGGGCCGGGTGCTGGCAGGTGGGACTAGATTGGGTTGGGATGTTTGGTCGGCATGGACAGGTTGGACCGAAGGGTCTGTTTCCATGCTGAATATCTCTATGACTCTATGACTCTATTTGAGTGTTGTTGAGAGGGTGTGGGAGGATATAACAGAAAGGTTCCAGAGATGAGGGATTATCGTGTCAAGGTTTGGTTTGGAGAAGCTGGGATAGGTTTCCTCAGAATAAAGGAGATTGAAAGGAGATTTGGTATGCTGTGCAAGAGTATGATTACATTTAAATAAGGTAGACAAAGTAAACCACTTCCCATTAGCTGATGATAGAACTAGGGTTAACAGATTTGAGATCTTGTGCAAGAAATTAAGGGATATGAGATGAAGAAATATAAAGACTGGTAATGATTTGGAGCATTGGTGTATACTAGGTTGGTGGAAGCATAGATGGTGTTTAGTTTATTCATGGGACAGGGGCATTTCTGGTGGACCAGCATTTATTGGCCATCCCTAATTGCCCTTGAGAAGGTGGTGGTGGGCTACCTTTTTGAACCATTGTAGTCCATACACCCACAATGCCGTGAGGAAGGGTATTTCAGGATTTTGATCCAGTAACAGAGAAGGAACATTGAGACAGTCAGCAGCACATAATACAGTGGGAGAAAGGAGGGCCTGAAAACAGTTACCAGGTATGTGGGAGGCAATGGTCTTCATTGCCCAGCACTTAAAGACAGGATATGCGAGGGATTAGAGACAGTCACCCAAATAAATCAATGAATAAATGAATGAATGAGAGAGAAAGAGGAGACTGTCACCAGCACCTGAATGAATGAATGAATGAAGGAATGAATGAGTGCAAGTAAAAGGACACTGTCTGCAGTGCCTAAATGAGCAGGAGAAAGGAGAATCCAGGGACAATCACCCACACCTAAAAGATCAGGGGAGATATAGAGTGTGGATATCAGATAAGATAACTTGCAAACCAGCAAAAAAAAATCTATTGGTGTATCACAGCAAAGTACGAAGGATAAGTCGGGCCTAGTTGTCGCAGAACGCTCAAGTAGTTGGACCATCCCATATCAAACGTCAGATGGGCTAGGCCTGTAGTCTTTTGAGTTTAGAAGCGTCAGAGGCAACTTAATTAAAACACTTAAGATCCTGAGGGAACTTGACCAAATAGATGTTGAAAGGATATTTCCTCTTCTGCAAGAACCTAAAACTAGGGGTCATAGGCATGCTAGTTTAAACAAGTTTTCTGTCAGATGCCCTTCTTCAAATGGCAGTGGATGCAGAATCTATAAGTATTTTTGAGGAAGAAGTAGATAGATTTTCTGTTCCCAAGGGAATGAAAGATTCTCGGGCATATGCAGGAATGTAGAGTTGAGGTTAAAATCAGATCAGCCATGATCTTATCCAATAGCAGAGGAGGCTCAAAGGGTCAAGCGGCCTACTCTTGTTCCTTGTTTATATGTTTGTACGAACACGCTTATACAGTATATTGGTTTGTACAGCAGCATTGCAAAACCTACCCAGGCACAGAGAGTCATAGAGATGTACAGCACGGAAACAGATCTTTCAGTTCCAATTCGTTCATGCCAACTAGATATCCTAACCTAATCTAGTCCCATTTGCCAGAACTTGGCTCACATCTTTCTAAACCCTTCCTATTCATATACCCATCCAGATGCCTTTTAAATGTTGTAATTGTATCAGCCGCCACCACTTCCTCGAGCAGCTCATTCCATACATGCACCACTCTCTATATGAAAAAAATTGCCCCTTAGGTCTCTTTTAAATCTTTCCGCTCTCACCTTAAACCTATACCCCTCTAGTTCTGGACGCCCCACCCTGGGGAAAAGACCTTGTCTATTTATCCTATCCATGTCCCTCATGATTTGGTAAACCTCTATAAGGTCATCCCTCAGCCTCCAACCCTCCAGGGAAAACAGCCCCAGTCTATTCAGCCTCTCCCTATAGCTCAATTCCTCCAACCCTGGCAACATCCTTGTAAATCTTTTCAGAACCCTTTCAAGTTTCACAACATTCTTCCGTTAGGAGTGAGACCAGAATTGCACACAGTATTCCAAAAGTGGTCTAACCAATGTCCTGTACAGCCACAAAATGACCTCCCAATTTCTATACTCAATGCTCTAGCAGGTTGTTTTCGATCCAATAATGTGGAATGACATAGATGTATGAATAGTAATGAGGCCAGCCAACTGGACCTCATAGAAATTAAATTCTCTGATTGAGGCTGTTAACCTGGTCCAATCAAGAACCCCTTGCTGACAGATAAAAAGACGAAATTCTGGCTTTCTGATAGCCAACACTGAAGAGGCAGTATTAAGGTGAAGGACTCTTCAAGTGTAAATAAAGGCTGACTTGGTGACCAGCTAATGTGGAGTTAGTTTAGTGGTGTTGAGAATGAAGCACATTCCTGAAGAAACTCACTTGCAACAGTCATCTGAATTGGGGTAAGCACTTCCTACAGCATAATTTGGTGATGCCGGTGTTGGACTGGGGTGTACAAAGTTGCAAATCACACAATACCAGGTTACAGTCCAACAGGTTTATTTGGAAGCACTAGCTTTCGGAGCCCTCTCCTTCATCAGGTGGTTGTGGAGTATAAGATCGAAAGCCACAGCATTTATAGCAAAAGTTTACAGTGTGATGTAATTATATATTGAAAAATATCTGAATTGTTTGTTACATCTCTCTTTTTTTCGAATGACCATGTTGGCTTCACTTCTTTCACATGTAAATCCCAGAACCTTTTTTAAAGTTACATTCTCAAGTGAACTTTAACAATAAGTGCCACGTCAGCTCAGATAATGCATTGAAGGGGTGAGGTGCACTGTTTGAGGCTGTCTGTGCCCCAATGTCTTACATCATGCTTTTGACTGGGAAGCTTGACTCAATCGACATTGCCATTGAGGACTGGACCCACTATGTAGAAAGAATGTTATTTTTTAAGGCAAATGTCATTATGGCAGAGGAAAAGCAACAAATAATTCTCCTAATAGCCCGTGAAGCCGCAGCTTTTTCTGTTATTAGGAACCTAACTTTCCCTGAGGCACCAGATATTACTAAAATCTTTCAAGAATTGACAGACATAGTTAAGGAAGATTATGACCCCAAGCTTCCTCTAATTCTGAGACGCTATCATTTTTCCTCAGCATTCCAAAAATATGGGGAACCTGTACTGAGATTTTTCATTAGGTTAAGATAGGCAGAAGCAAGAGACTTTGATTTAACTCTTAATGAGATGCTGAGAAACCGGTTGATGTGCGGGATTAATGATGTAACTTTGCAAAAGCACCTAATAGCTGAAGCCTAACTGGACTTCAAACAGATGCTACAACTAGCTTTATCATTGGAAAATGTGGCAAGTGGAGCATATGAGTTGCAGAGTATCACAATGGAAGTAGACACCCTTGCCAGTCTGACTGAGCTTGGGGAACCCCACTTAGTGCAAGCAATTGCATAGCTCAGTCAGGACACATCCCAATCAGAGAAATTCTAGGTTGGCCTACAGCAAAATTCCAAAACAAAGCCAAGGCTTGGCCAAATGGTTAAAATTGACTTCAGGATCCTGGCCGGCTAGCCATTGTAGTTGCTGCCAGAATGCGGACTCAAGACAGCTAAAGATTCTTACTGGACCTAGACTGAGTAAGATGACTCATTGTTTTGCAGTTCTGTAATGTTTGAACAGAGTCCCAAAACACTTCAAGCCAATTACAAAATTTCATTTAGATGAAATTACAACTCACAAAGACATTTGTGGCTTGTTTCTGAGCTGTAATTTCATCTAAATGAAATTACAGCTCAGAAACAAGCCACAAATGTCTTTGTTTTCCACCTGAACCCCACAGTTTACTTTCTCCCATAATTCAAGCCTGGATTTGCACTCCTCCTTTTGAAAATTCCAAATCCATAAACCCCATAGAGAAAAAATGTCCCACAAAGTTAATTTGTTTGATCCAAGGGTGGGGAAGTAGGGATGAGTCTTAGCTGGAGTTGGGCCCACTGACCCCAAAAAGCTGCAAAGACAGTAAGAGGGACTGCCTGTTGTAAGTTGGACTGCCTCAGAGAAGCATTATACCAGCTGGAAAATAAGAGAGGGCAAAAAACAACCCTAAACTTCAGTACCTATACAATCCCAGGCTCCATTCTAACGGGCTTATGCCTGCCATCGACCTCCTCATGACCTTTCATACTAACTATGCTAATCGATGCATCTCTACTCACTTCCATGATCTCTCATATGCTCCATGCCAATCTACACCACTGTACCCAAACCCCCATGGAGCCTCAATGCCTATCTACGTCCCCCTTTCCTTTACACCTTCCATGACAATTCACCTAGAATCTATCATAGCCATGCTGAGATCAAATGAAATAAAGTTATAAGTCTCTACTGATGACATCACTATTTAAAAACACAACATGCTCATTTATTTTAAAAATACACATTTAAATTCTATCAACTAATTAATCCCTTGTGAATACAAGCATTATAAATACCGTATTTTGTTGTCCCTCATCAAAGATTTGTTCAACCACTTGGAGCTTTAAATCAAACTGTGAATTGAAAGGCATCTCACTGTGATAACCACATGCTTTAAAATCAGCCATGCAGCTCAGATCCTGCAATGGTAGCTCTCAGGCTTGTGTCAACATTCAGTTAAGTAGCAAGCATTGATGTTTTTTTGAAAAAGCAGACTTCTTTTAACTTGAAAGTCAGAAATTTTAAATGCCTTGAGAGTTTGACTACTCAAAGAGAATTTAGATGCCTTGGTAGATTGATAATTCCATTGAGAATATCCCTTTTTATGCACATTCATGCCTAAGTTGAACAAACCCAGGAGACATCTTTCCCAAACAGGTCCCCGAACTTATTAAAAAATAATACTGTACCTCACCAAAAATCTCTGCTATGTTTGGATATTCTCCTGAAAAATGGAAAGCATACAAGTCGTGTTTTAGACATCCTAGTCACAAGAATTGGATTTGTTTGAAGACAGCTGCACTTTAATATGTTAAAATGCCTCCATGAATCATAATAGTGCAAAAAATACCAGCCTCCAAAAATGGTGGATGCTAGATTTAGGATTGGAACTTCTGGAATTGTGGCTCTTATGCTATTTTGGCTAAGCCAGAGATTCTTTCCATCTCCACAAAAATTCAGACCTACAAGTGAAGAAAGGATTAAAAAGACAAAGTTTAGGGAAAATAATTGCTGACAAAGTGGATGATTAAAATGCAAGTACTCTATCTTAAACAGCTGTTGGGAAGGGTCCATGAATTTTCGGTCAGGAGATCAGACAGTACTTTTAAAAGACGTATGTGAAAGAGTATAAGGAGAGGCCTGGAGTGTAGCTGGCTCACATAAAGATGAACATCATTGCAGAGTTAGTGGGTCCAAAGTTCTTCACTGTGTTGTAAAATTCTACAATTCTCACTGCTGTCTTCAATCTAAACTGCAGCAGAGATTAAACCTTTCCCATCATGGGTCAGCCTCACATCAGGGGGAATTGCCAGTATTTCTCTGAAGCTGTTTTTACCATTCACAGATGAAGCGATGGATACATCACATGGTTAGTTTATTTAACAGCATGTGAGGAAGCACTGAGTTGTAGGTGAAGACAATCTAGTGAGCTGTGTTTTACCAAGGTAAAAAATAATTTAAAATTTAGAAATATGAAATAAACAATATGTAGGAAATGCTAGACATTCACAGTAGTATATTGGGTATGAAAAGACTATAATACTTCAGTGCATCAAGTGTGACCCTTTGTTACTTCAGAAATACTTCACCTAGCTCACCATTACACACTGATAAAATATTGATTTAAATGTTTATATTTTACAAAATGGTTGTAAAACTGTAGCCTCTTTGTGGAAGATGAATCTTCAAAAGTTATTTGCTATATCAGTGTGCATTATGGTAAAGGATGTTTGATGAGCTTTCTCTGTTGAAATCCAAATGTTACATCAGACAGTGTTATCCTGTTACTTGGTTGAGAGAGATAAAGAATGTATTTTATGAGAGTGATGATGTTATTGAACAGGAACATGACTCAATGATTTTGTCAAAACTGAATCTCATGATGGGGTAGCTTTAGCACAGGTATTGCATCAAGATTTGACAGAACGAAACAAAAATAAATTGCATAAAATAATGCAGAGAAATGAAAGTCAAAGCTTAAAGATGACTTTGTATATTTTATGTATCTTTCATACTCAAATAACCTGGTAATTTAAATAAATTATACAATTTACAAAACCAAATGCGGGAATCACCATTGCCCTGTTTCCCTGACAACATCTTAATGATTATTACTAGAATCCTCTCTCTTTTTCTTCTCTTCTCTTCTGAACGCACTGAATTATGCTGAGGTTCAGAACTCTGCTCTTTGGTCATTCTTCATAACCAGAGGTAAAGAATTGAATTATCCTTAATCTACATCCATGGTGCTCAAGGATTCATAGGCTTCAGCGGTCAGATTCTCAGACTTACAGCTCCCAAATAGGTTAGGAAGAGGCAGAGGAACCCCAAACATTCACATCCACAGCTGTGGCCAAGAAAGCTACAAGATGGAGGTGCAGTGGGAGGTAGAGGTGGCAATGATGGAGCCTTGCTCCCTCAAAAAGGTAGATTTAGGTAAGAAAAGATGGGAGAGTCAAGTATAAACACTGACATGGACAGGTTGGGTTGATGTGGGTGCATTCAGCACTGCTGGTGGAATCATGACTATCAATGGACAAAGCAATGCCCAATTAAGCTTTCTAATATGGAAAGCAGTTGAAGGTAGGCTGCATTGCAACATAGATTACACAGTAAGGTTAAACTATTTAACTAATCATATATCAGTAAGCAAGAGTGGAATTCAACTTTAATTTATAATGTTTATTTAACATAGCAAAATGTTAAAAGGCACTTAATAGGAGTGCCATCAAACAAAATTGACAATGAATTCACATCAAGAGAAACTGAAGTAAAATGGGTAAATATCAGCAGATTTTAAGGCACAGCTTGAGTCAGAAAACAGGTAGAGTGGTGAGGTGGTTTAGGAGTGAATTCTGGAGCATAGTGCTTTGGCACAGCTAACAAAGAAAAGGTGATTCAAATTAAGGAGACTTGAAAAGCTGAAATTGGAGAATCCAAAGATCTTGAAGGGCTCTAACAGGCTGGAGTGGGGTTACAGAGATAGGGAGGGGGTGTAAGGGCTGTAAGGGGGTTACAGAGATGGGGGGTGTAGGGGCTGGAGGAGCTTACAGAGATGGGGGCGTGTAGGGGATGGAGGGGGTTACAGAGAAAGGGAGGGGTGTGAGGGCTGGAGGGGGTTAGAGATAAGGAGGGGTGTCAGAGCTGGAGGAAGTTACAGAAATAGGGAGGAGTGTAGAAGGTTGGAGGAGTTACAGACATAGGAAGGGTTGTAGGTGCTGGTAGAGTTTATAGAGAAAGGGAGGGGTATCATTGTTGGAGAAGGTTACAGAGATAGGGAGGGGTGTCAGGGCTGGGAAAGTTATAAAGGTGGGGAAAAGTTTGAGGCCTTGGAGGAATTTGAAAACAAGTAGGTTTTTTAAAATGGAGACATTCCTCAACAAAGGAGAAATAACTGCATTATTAAAAGAACTACAGCAGAACTTTACTTTTTAATGAGCACTAATTACCTGCCGTCTGTAGACTCTGACTGTTGCCTTGATATGTTTCCAAGGGCACCAGATGTCTTCACAACTGCACCCAAGAGTCATAGAGTCATACAGCATGGAAATAGACCCTTCAGTCCAGCCAGTCCATGCCAGCCATAATCCCAAACTAAACCAGTCCTACCTGCCTGCATTTGGCCCATATCCCTCTGAACCACTTCTTATTCATGTACTTAGAACAGAATTCCTACAGAGTGGAAACAGGCCTTTCAGCCCAGCAAGTCCACACTGACTCTCTGAACACTATCCCCCTCAGACCCATTCCCCTATATTTATCCCTGACCAATGTACCTAACCTGCACATCCCTGAACGCTATGGGCAATTTAGAATGGCCAACTCACCGCACAACTTTGGATTGTGGGAGGAAACCAGAGCAAACCCACGCAGATGCAGGAGAATGTGCAAACTCCACACAGACAGTCGCCCGAGGCTGGAATCGAAATGTCTTATGTGAATGTCTTTAAACATTGCAACTGTACCTGCAACCATCACTTCCTCTGGAAGATCATTCCACTTATGAACCACTCTCTGTGTAAATAAAATTGCCCCCGTTTCTTTTTAAAATCTGTCTCCTGTTACCTTAAAAATATGCCCTCTAGTCTTAAAATCCCCAAGATAATTATTTTCATGAGAGACCACTCAGTGCAACCAAGGACAATAAATTAAACTCAATCCTTTGCCTAACGTGCAATTCCAAACAGGAACCCCAGGTGATTTTCCAAGGTAGTCCAATGTGAATTGTAAAGTCCTGACCACAATCCTGGTGAAGAGCAGCCAGCTCAGCGCAGCACAGCGCAGCACAGCACAGCGCAGATCAGGGAGGATATCTAGAACGTTCTCATGTCACCAAGTAGTCAAGTTAAGCTGTTATTACACAGTCACAGAGTCACAGAGATGTGAAGCACGGATACAGACCCTTCAGTCCAATCTGTCCATGCCGACCAAATATCCCAACCCAATCTCGTCCCACCTGCCAGCACCTGGCCCATATCCTTCCAAACTTTTCCTATTCATATACCCATCCAAATGCCTCTTAAATGTTGCAATTATACCAGCCTCCACCACATCCTATGGCAGCTCATTCCATACATGTACCACCCTCTGCGTGAAAAAGTTGCCCCTTAGGTCTCTTTTATATCTTTTCCCTCTCACCCTAAACCTATGCCCTCTAGTCCTGTATTCCCTGACCCCAGGGAAAAGACTTTGTCTATTTATCCTATCCATGCTCCTCATAATTTTGTAAACCTCTATAAGGTCACCCCTCAGCCTCCGACGCTCCAGGGAAAACAGCCCCAGCCTGTTCAGCCTCTCCCTATAGCTCAAATCCTCCAACCCTGGCAACATCCTTGTAAATCTTTTCTGAACCCTTTCAAGTTTCACAACATCTTTCCGATAGGAAGGAGACCAGAATTGCACGCAATATTCCAACAGTGGCCTAACCAATGTCCTGTACAGCCGCAACATGACCTCCCAACTCCTGTACTCAATACTCTGATCAATAAAGGAAAGCATACCAAACGCCTTCTTCACTATCCTATCTACCTGCGACTCTACTTTCAAGGAGCTTATGAACCTGCACTCCAAGGTCTCTTTGTTCAGCAACACTCCCTTGGACCTTACCATTAAGTGTTTAAGTCCTGCTAAGATTTGCTTTCCCAAAACGCAGCACCTCGCATTTATCTGAATTAAACTCCATCTGCCACTTCTCAGCCAATTGGGCCATCCTGATGTAATCTGAGGTAGCCCTCTTCGCTGTCCACTACACCTCCAATTTTGGTGTCATCTGCAAACATACTAACTGTACCTCTTATGCTCGCATCCAAATCATTTATGTAAATGACAAAAAGTAGAGGCCCAGCACCGATCCTTGTGGCACTCCACTGGTCACAAGCCTCTAGTCTGAAAAACAACCTTCCACCACCACCCTCGGTTTTCTACCTTTGAGCCAGTTCTGTATCCAAATGGCTAGTTCTCCCTGTATTCCATGAGACCTAATCTTGCTAATCAGTCTCCCATGGGGAACCTTGTCGAATACCTTACTGAAGTCCATATAGATCACATCTACTGCTCTGCCCTCGTCAATCTTCTTTGTTACTTCTTCAAAAAACTCAATCAAGTTTGTGAGACATGATTTCCCACACACAAAGTCATATTGACTATCCTGAATCAGTCCTTGCCTTTCCAAGTACATGTACACCCTGTCCCTCAGGATTCCCTCCAACAACTTGCCCACCACCGAGGTCAGGCTCACCGGTCTATAGTTCCCTGGCTTGTCTTTACCGCCCTTCTTAAACAGTGGCACCACGTTTGCCAACCTCCACTCTTCTGGCACCTCACCTGTGACTATCGATGATACAAATATCTCAGTAAGAGGCCCAGCAATCACCTCTCTAGCTTCCTACAGAGTTCTCAGGTACACCTGATCAGGTTCTGGGGATTTATCCACCTTTAACCGTTTTAAGACATCCAGCACTTCCTCCTCTGTAATCTGGACATTTTGCAAGATTCTGGGAGACTGCTCTTAAGATCTACAGTTTCATGGATCTACAGTTCTGCCCCTGGGATAAAGGAGATAGATGTAATAAAGTGAAGGCAGGGAACCAGCACATGGATATCAGTCTCCTGCAATCCAAACTAAATGAGTCTGAGTGTAATAGCAGTTTCAGTCAGCTGTCATAAAAAAGAGCTGTGTATGGAAGCTGCAGTCCTGCTAATTGTATATTTCCCTACTCTGATTCTTAACCTACTTCAAAAAACAAATATTCATATAGCTTTCCATTATGAAAGCATTTGACTTGATAAAGGCTGGTTAGTTTGCTCAAGGCAATGAGCTCAGTTATTTTCCATGGTTTTTAACCTCTGTATTATCAGCAGATGAAGCAGGCAAAGCACAAAAGGCCAGTAACAAGCAAATATATATTTAATAAAAACCTATATTCAAATAATAAATAAATATTCTAGTTAAAAGTTCACTCAGAACAAACCCCAAAACATTCAAGCATGGCTGGATAAAGAACAATTCCTGTGTTTTTTGCTACATCTACAATGCAGAGTACTCATAGCAAGTTTGTGGCCGTGAAATGTCAAATTCACATATAATTCTTGGACTTTATGGAATATTTTGAAGCACACTTTAAACATTAAAGTTTGTTTTTGTGCAACAATGATTTCCATTAGAGGAATGGCTGCAAAATTCAGCAAATGATTTAAGCATTGGTCAGCTCTTAAACTAAAACTGCAAAGGAACAAGATGGCATGAACAGGAGAGGAGAGAGAACTGCAGCCACAAGTTATTCTGAGGTTTGATACACTTCATCAACGGTTTTGCCATTCTTTTGAAACAACTATTATTGCAATTTTCATTCTCTGTCCCTTCCCAAAGCATTGACACAACCTGGAACAACACTCCACTAGCACTAGCCATCCTAGATTACTTAGTCCAACCTGGAACACCACCCCATCAGTACTGGCTATTCAAGATTACTTTGTCCACCCTGACACCATCCCACCAGCACTGTCCATTCTAGATTATTTTCTCCAATTCAGCGTAGCTTAGAAATTTACAGAATAGAAATTTATTGTCACGTGTACTTTTACGTGAAAAGTTTTCTAAGTCAGCGCATTGCAGCGCCTACATCAATGACAGAAGTCATACAGCATTAAAAAAAGTCAAACTAAGACAGAGCTCATCACAGTTCAGTTGACGGCCCCTGGGCTAGGGGAAACAATGGAGTACCATGAAGATGCAGTCAGGGCGAGACCGCCACGCAGGGCCAGTAGATACTAGGCCAAAAGCCTCTGCCAAAGAAGACTGCCATGCGGAGTCAAGATCGCCTCTCCTGCATGAGACCGCTTGCTGGGCCGCTGGAACACTTGGATACCAAAGATGAAGGAGACCTCCACATGGAGCAGGACCTCCTCAGGGGAATGAGACCGCCCTTCTCCTCCTTCATGCACCGGGCCTAGCTGTGGAGCTGGAGCTTCAGCCTATCCTGTGAGTCCAGGCTGGGGGTGTCAGCTTGGGATCTGTTCCACACTTGCTGGGAGACCCTGGGCTAGGGTAGAACAGTGTCCAGCTCTTTGCCAGAGGCCAGAAGACAAGAAAAAAAGAATAAACGAACAAACCAAGGAGAAACAGTGAGTATCAATAAGTCATTGATATTGCAGCAAGGAATTAAAGTCAAATCCACTTTGTTCTTACGTAATATCCACAAACCCCTACTTATAATCAGTGCTCACTGCATAATGATCAGGAACGGAAAACTGGACAGAACCTTTCTTCCCAAGTCTAGGCAAGTACTCACTGAGTAGTGCATGTATATCAAAAGAAGCACCACCTAAAATTTCAAAGCTGGAAAGTTTGATTGTAACTTAATATGAGACTTGGGCACTTTTCACTATATCCTCATAAATGATTATCACAATATCATCAACAATCCACATTTTTATATAGTTCCTCAAGAAATTTCACTGTGTGTTTTACAGAACAGAGGCAGATGTTGAGCAGCAATGTTAAAGTTTAGGAGGCAGGAGGCACAGAAGATAGGATAGGAAGTCAAGGAGTGGTTATTTAAGCCTGGATCTCCAGAAGATAAGTGTATAATGTCTTATGAATTAGACTCCAATGACAGAGTTGGATGAAGTGGAATGGAATTGAGAGACAAGTCATGATCCAGAGTCAAAGGATGTGGATTTGGATTTGCGATGCATGGCTGGATATTTCCCAGAGAAGGTAGTTAATGGAGGAGAAGATGATTTTGAGATTGTCCTTGCCTTCCAGGATCATTCAACATTGAAAAGACAGATTTACTCTTTAAGATTAGCTATTCTGTTTGAGGTGATCAAAAAGGATTAGCAGTGAACAGCCAGTTGGGTGAAATCCAGTGTTAGCTGAAAATGTGTTGCTGGAAAAGTACAGCAGGTCAGGCAGCATCCAAGGACCAGGAGAATCGACGTTTCGGGCATAAGCCCTTCTTCAGGAATGAGGAAAGTGTGTCCAGCAGGCTAAGATCAAAGGGAGGGAGGAGGGACTTGGGGGAGGAGCGTTGGAAATGCAATAGATGGAAGGAGATCAAGGTGAGTGTGATAGGCCGGAGTGGGGTGGGGGTGGAGAGGTCAGGAAGAAGATTGCAGGTTAGGAAGGCGGTGCTGTGTTCGAGGGATTTGACTGAGACAAGGTGGGGGGAGGGGAAATGAGGAAACTGGAGAAATCTGAGTTCATCCCTTGTGGTTGGAGGGTTCCTAGGTGGAAGATGAGACGCTCTTCCTCCAACCGTCGTGTTGCTATGGTCTGGCGATGGAGGAGTCCAAGGACCTGCATGTCCTTGGTGGAGTGGGAGGGGGAGTTGAAGTGTTGAGCCACGGGGTGGTTGGGTTGGTTGGTCCGGGTGTCCCAGAGGTGTTCTCTGAAACGTTCCGCAAGTAGGCGACCTGTCTCCCAATATAGAGGAGGCCACATCGGGTGCAGCGGATGCAATAGATGATGTGTGTGGAGGTGCAGGTGAATTTGTGGCAGATATGGAAGTATCGCCTTGGGGCCTTGGAGGGAAGTAAGGGGGGAGGTGTGGGCACAAGTTTTGCATTTCTTGCGGTTGCAAAACGAAGGAGTCACGGAGGGAGTGGTCTTTTCGGAACGCTGATAGGGGAGGGAAGGGAAATATATCCCTGGTGGTGGGGTCCGTTTGGAGGTGGCGGAAATGACGGTGGATGATATGCTGTACATAGAGGTTGGTGGGGTGGTAGGTGAGGACCAGTGGGGTTCTGTCCTGGTGGCGATTGGAGGGGCGGGGCTCAAGGGCGGAGGAGCGGGAAGTGGAAGAGATGCAGTGGAGGGCATCGTCGACCACGTCTGGGTGGAAATTGCGGTCCTTGAAGAATGAGGCCATCTGGGTTGTACGGTTTTGGAACTGGTCCTCCTGGGAGCAGATGTGGCAGAGACGAAGGAATTGGGAATATGGGATGGCGTTTTTACAGGGAGCAGGGTGGGAGGAGGTGTAGTCTAGGTAGCTGTGGGAGTCGGTCGGTTTATAGTAAATGTCTGCGTTGATTCGGTTGCCTGAGATAGAAATGGAAAGGTCTCGGAAGGGGAGGGAGGAGCCTGAGACGGTCCAGGTGAATTTGAGGTCAGGGTGGAAGGTGTTGGTAAAGTGGATGAACTGTTCAACCTCCTCATGGGAGCACCAGGCAGCGCCGATACAGTCATCGATGTAGCGGAGGAAAAGGTGGGGGGTGGTGCCAGTGTAGCTGCGGAAGATGGACTGTTCCACATATCCTACGAAGAGCCACGCATAGCTGGGGCCCATGCAGGTGTCCACATATCCTCCGCTGTTATTTCCGCCACCTCCAAACGGACCCCACCACCAGGGATATATTTCCCTTCCCTCCCCTATCAGCATTCTGAAAAGACCACTCCCTCCGTGACTCCCTCGCCAGGTCCATTCCCCCCACCAACCCAACCTCCACTCCCGGCACCTTCCCCTGCAACCGCGAGAAATGCAAAACTTGTGCCCACACCTCCCCCCTTACTTCCCTCCAAGGCCCCAAGGGATACTTCCATATCCGCCACAAATTCACCTGCACCTCCACACACATCATTTATTGCATCCGCTGCACCCGATGTGGCCTCCTCTATATTGGGGAGACAGGCCGCCTACTTGCGGAACATTTCAGAGAACACCTCTGGGACACCCGGACCAACCACCCTGTTGCTCAACACTTCAACTCCCCCTCCCACTCCACCAAGGACATGCAGGTCCTTGGACTCCTCCATCGCCAGACCATAGCAACATGACGGTTGGAGGAAGAGCACCTCATCTTCCGCCAAGGAACCCTCCAACCACAAGGGATGAACTCAGATTTCTCCAGTTTCCTCATTTCCCCTCCCCCCACCTTGTCTCAGTCAAATCCCTCGAGCTCAGCACTGCCTTCCTAACCTGCAATCTTCTTCCTGACCTCTCCGCCCCCACCCCACTCCGGCCTATCACCCTCACCTTGACCTCCTTCCACCTATCGCATTTCCAACGCCCCTCCCCAAAGTCCCTCCTCCCTATCTTTTATCTTAGCTTGCTGGAAACTTTCCTCATTCCTGAAGAAGGGCTTATGCCCAAAACGTCGATTCTCCTCCTTGGATGCTGCCTGACCTGCTGCGCTTTTCCAGCAACACATTTTCAGCTCTGACCTCCAGCATCTGCAGTCCTCACTTTCTCCTTGAAATCTAGTGTTAAACCTGTAAACTTGAGAAGACATTTGTGACTTATTTTCCTCATGGGAAAGTAGGAAGGGAAACCATCTAGAAAGGAGGTAGGGATGACAGCATCCAGTATGGAAACAATAGAGTTTATGAGCAGGAGCAAGGTGCCGAGCAGGTCAGGGCTGTTGACAAGTCTGACACATTCTAGGAAGGCAGCAAGCTGTCAGTTCAGAGGGGAAGTCATGTAGATATGGTTAAGAATCTACAGGTGCATGATGCATTGAGTTAGGAAGACGGGAATGGGATATTATTAACAGATTGACTACACATTCAGTACAGTAGGAATAAAACAAATGACAGTGTGACATTGCACAAACGTGTGCATCCTGATGCGGCAAATCAATGTTGGAACACCACCACAGTCCTCAGAAGGTTAAATTAGCTACAGAATAAATACAATTAGACTCTAGATCTCAAAAGGTTAAAAAAACGCCATAATAAACCACGCAAAGTTCTTTAGGTATATAATTGATCTAAAATGATTTAATATCATATTTAACAGTGCAATGCATTTAGCCATAACTAAACTGAGAAATACAGATTAGTACGTTCCCTTTGGTGACCCTGAGTCTCCACTGTTAGTTATTTCATCAAAACACCTCAGTACCTCAAGACTGGAGAGGGGAGGAAAAAACAGCAATGATTCCCAACCTTCATCAACATGCAGTGATTCCTGCTGAAAAGCACTGATATGGAACAGGATCAGTCTCAGCTGTGATGCTCCTCACAAAGAATTGCCAGCTGTCTCTCCAAGCTCATACCAGAAGAATGGTCACTTGGGAAAAGCACTGAAGGATATCTGCACCTGTGCTATTCACGTCCAAGCATGTCTTCAGAATGGAAGAAATCAAAATGTGGGAATGGGAGTGTATAGTTTTCTTGAATATCAATGACAATCTATAAATACTATAGTTACAACGACCTAAACTCTGAACACCTGTAATAACTCATTTACACTTCACAAGTGTAGATTTTTGCTAAAAGTCAAATTCGAAGTGATTCTCATCTGCAAATCATAAATAAGATATCACATGCTTGCTATTACACACCATCATTATAGAAGAGGATGTAGCAAAGAGTTTATTCATTCCAAATACTTCAACTTTGTTTTCATACTTTAAAACATTCAAACCCCCAGTTGAGTTTTATGATTTTTCTTGAGTGCTGAGCAACTAACACAGATATTATGTGGCTGGGAGCATCGAGGCAATGAAATGTAACAGAATCACAAAATGATTACAGCATAGAAAGGAAGTCATTCTGCCCATCTGGTTCTCAGAAGGAATAATTTAACTAGTCCTATATCCCTGTCTTCTCCCTGTACATGATCCAATTCCTTTTAACTGAATTTGTCTCCTTCACACTCTCAGATACAGTGCATTCCAGATCCTATTAAAGCTTTTTCCTCATACTGCCATAGCTTTTACTCCCAATAATCTTAAATCCGAGTCCTCTGGTTTTCGATTAATCCAAAACAGCAACAGTTTCTCCACATCAGCTCTGTCCAGACTTCTCCTGCTTTTGAGTACCACTATCAGATCTCCTCTCAATCTTGCTTCTCCAAGGAAAATAGTCCCAAATTCTGAACTCTCTACATAACTGAAGTTCCTCATCCCCAGAAATGTTCTCAAGAATCTTTTCTGCATCCTCACTATTGCCTTCACCTTGTTCCAAAAGTGTGGCATTCAGACACAATACTAGCATTGACGCTGTGTCAGTGTGTTATAAAAGCTTAACATAACTGTCTTGCTATTTTAGTTATTGTCCCTATTAATAAATCCTATTATATCACATGCATTAATAACCATTTTCTCAACCTATTCTGCTACCATAAAAACTTTAAGCACATAAACATCCAGATGCCTCTGTTTATATATCCTGTTTTAAAACTGTATTGTTGCATTACATTATCACTCTGCATTCTTTTTACTAAGTCACTTAATCTGCCAATTGTCCATCCATTTCCCCCAACCTATCTATGTCATTTGGAAATTCTACATGACTCTTCTCACAATGCCTCCAATTCCCTTTGTCATTTTAGAATTGTGCTCTGTACAACAAAGGTTTAGGTGATTTAGAAAAAGGTAGGGTTCTAAGACTGATCCTGGAGAACTACACTATAACCTTCCTTCTGTCTGAAACAGATCCATTATCCATTGTTCTGTTTTCCGTCACTCAGCCGATTTTGCATCCATGCCGCTAATGTTGCTTTTATTCAATGAGTTCTAACTTTGTTCACAAATCTTTTGTGTGAAACTTTATTAAATGTATTTTGGACATTCATATACTTGATAATAACTGCATAACCTGCATCAACCCTGTTATCCCATTAAAAAATGCAGCATGTTGTTAATGCCACACTATTCACATTATATGCCATCTGTCATGTTCTAGCCCATTCACTGAACCCGCCCACATTGTCTTGAAGTCTCTTTAAATCCTTCTCATACAGGGGAAGTGGTGGATACAGGTACAGTTACAATATACAAAAGACATTTGGACAGGTACATGAATAGGAAAGATTTAGAGGGATATAGCCAAACACAGGCAAGTGGAACTAGTTTAGATTGGGAAACTTGGTCAGCACCGTCAAATTCGACCAAAAAATCTGTTTCCATAATGCATGACTCTGACTCTAACTTACATTCCCACCAATTTAATGTCATCAGAAAATTTAGAAACATTAGAATTAGTCCCCATAGCCAAATCATTTTGCAGATTGTGAACAATTCTGCACTGATCCTTGTGGCATCCCTCTAGTAACAGGGATGCCCCATTTATTCTAACTCTGAAAAGTAACTGTCCTGTTTCCCTGACAGTTCCTTGGTCTCACTGTATGCTCTCCTGTCCCTACATGTAGTAGTTCACATTTATCTTTGCATATCCTTTTCCTTTCATATATCAATACATAGGGTTTAGCTCAGTTGGCTGGATTGTTGGCTTACAGAGTAGTGTGGTGTCAACAGCGTGGGTTCAATTCCCATCACCAGTTTGAGGTTACCCTGAAGGACTCTCATTCTCAACCTCCTCCTTTGCTTGAGTTTGGTTGCCCTCAAGTTAAATCACCACTAGTTGCCTCTCTCTAATGAGAGCAGCCCTATGGTCTGGTAAGACTATAGTGAATTAATACAATGCAATATCAGTCCTCCTTTATGCTCCTCAATGACTTGGCTTCATATTCTCTTTTTTCTTTCCTTGGCAGTTACTGCATCTTTCTTTACTGGGTCCTATATTGCTCCCAACCCATGGGCTTACACTTTTTCTTGCTTTCTCATAAACTACTTCCTTTGATTTAATACAATTTCTGACACATTTCGTTAACCATGGTGGATTCACCTTTTGGTTGTTTGCACCTTACAGGAATGTACTTGAATGTACATTTTCGTTATGATCCCAGCTGATGTTATTACTGGACTATTAAGATCCCAGACTGAAATCTGGCTTGATAGATCATATTTTGTCTTTCTTAGTTTTAACAAAGTGGTTTTTCCAAACAAACACAAGCCTACAATGCTGCAGATCTGGGTTTAACAATTTAACAGAAGTTCTCTTATATAAATGAAATTAAAATAAAATAGAATTAACCAAACTATGGACAGATAGCCCAAATTTAAAACTTTAAAAAACAAAAGGTAATAAACAATCCTATTAATCTCAAAAGCACTCCTTCACATTACTCACTTCAGAGAGGATTCCCTTTTATTTAACATCAAGTTGGCATAATTTGACTGTGGTTTCAATGCTTCAACTAGAGAATCTGATAGCCTCCTCCAGGAGTCTTTCTACAACTGAGCTTAGACTTTGTCAGCTTCAAATAACCCCTTACACTGAGGTAACCTCTTTTAGCAGTCCTAAACCATTCCCTTTCTTGGCAGCAACTATTTTCACACATCTAGCTTCAGTCAAGATTTTTACAAACCTGAACCAAATGAAACAAAAATTATTCTGTCCCAAGCTACAGGCATTTACCATAAGCACCCTAAATGATGCCAGAATCTTCTATCTGAAATGCTAATGCATACTGTTTACATTATTCACTTGTAAACGCTTCCAATGTAAACAAATCCCCATTACCTTTCAGGGAATTCTCTCTAATACCATGTTTGAAAAGAAATCATCATGACTCCAGAAATATTTACAAGTTAATCATCATACCCTTGGCAGAAAGCTCATGTGCCACCACTTCAAAATTCAAAACTACAAGATATTACAGCACGTTTAATTCACACACTTTGCATCACACATTGTAATATTTCTTTAAATGCTAGTCATTGCCATCAAATGTACCTTCAAATCTTACAGCATACTTTACCAATCCACTATAGCTAACTTGCCTTTCGTACTCTCACCATTTCCCTCATGGAAAATGAAAATCTTAGTTTAAGATTAAGTAGGTCATATTCAACCCTTATGCAAAATTCAATCATATTGTGATCACAGAGAAGCACCCTCTCTCCAACTTCAAAGTTAAAGTTTAAAAAATACCCATAGCAGCCAAGCCACCACTCACTTCTCCGCAGAGAATCCAGGTTGGCAAAGTGGCCCTCAAAATCTGCCTGGTTGCCAGCCTCTTGATCTTGCTGCTGACAGGCCTTCTCCAAAGCATATGCTGTTTCGCAACACCTCCAGAGACCACCAATTCCACTCTGTCAATTTTAAAATGCTTTTAAAGAACCTTAATTGGTGAACCACCATTCAAACAGCCTTTGCCCAATTCTGCCTCAGGAGGAACACACCAGGACAGTGCAGCCAGGAAACCAGCATGCTGGCCAGTCACATGACATTCCCTACCACCTGCTTCCATGCAGCCCTTAGCAGGGCGGAAAAGATTCAGCCTAACATTGATCTTCTTCAACTAGTAATGTTAACTGCTGTTTCTCCCTCCACAGATTCTGCTGCCCTGCTGTGTATTTCCAGCTTATTTTTTATTTTTATTTCTTCATCTGTAGAATTTTCTTTATGTACAGTGGTAAAAGTCCAATTACATTTTCTCAAACAATGTGCAACTTCTTCTAAGGGTTTTAGATAGGGAGAAATAGCATAAAAGGGCAAGTTCTCATCAGTTCAGTGATTTCTAATTGATTGTGGTTTGTGGTGGAGTTGTGGGGGTGGAGGGATACCTTCTACAGCTCAGTTTATAGTGAATCATAGAATCTCTAGCAGCAACCTCTGAATATTGTGGCTAACTGCACATGTACAGACTCCTCAAGTTGCTATCCGTTCCAAAAGACTAATGATGACGACCACTGACACTTCCACCGTCATTACATTGCAAAATCTAGACTATTTCATCTATTTCATGAAGATACATGTTTATTTTTAAGATGCCCTGGAGCGATTTCAAAGCAATAATCTCATCTGGTGTTCAGGTGATCATTTCAATCAGATTAGTGCCATGTAATCATTCTCAGCTATCCATTATTGTCTATTTAAAGCACACCACGACAGAACTTTGGACAAAACCTGACTGCATGTTCAGTGTGAAAGCTTCATTGAACATGGCACTAGAAATCACTTTACAAAGCCCTAAGGGGAAAACTTGGCTTACTGTTCAAAACTTGGAATAGCTGAAGCTTCACTCTGTAGCTTAGGATAATAAATAGCTGAACTACAGATAACTTTAATTTTTTGTCATGACATGCTTTTCCAGGTAGCTGCATTAGAAGATTAGCAAAGATTCTGTCTCTACTTGTTTTACCAATGCTTAAAAAGATGTATGAATGCGTTTTATCTGATTTCTTTTATTTCCAAGCAACAATAACTATGGTAGTGTTGAAGCAGGAAAAAGCATCAAAACAACTGGATAGGCTAATTTTGTGCATGCTGAATTTATCTCAAGGTCTAGCTGTTTGATATTGCAAGTGGGAATGAAAGGAGAAAGACATGCTTCATGTAATGCCTTTTCATAACTCAGAAACATTTCAAGGCACTTCACAAATACAGCAGCCATTATATACATACCACAATCCTGTTAGCAGCAATGAGTGATTTAGTTGATCATTCATTCATACGGTTGCTTATAATATATTAGTATTTGGCAGAATGGAAAAAAACACTAATTTTATATTTAGACCATTGGCAGTTTTCTGTTTTTTCACGACTAACAACAGAGAATTGTTTAGCAACAATCTTCAGAGGAGACAAGGAGAATATATTTTAAGTATCTCTCCAAAAACAGTTGAAATTAATTGTAAACCCCATGCTTTGCAATCTACTAAAACCAAATTAGCATGAACATAATTGCAACTGCAAGATGAAGGTCAGCCTCATTCACCACAGGCTTACTTTATTATTCAGTACCTACATTACTAGCAAATCAACGGACGAGATTAAATTATCTGCAAAGGCAACACACATCATCAAATTAGTAACTGCACTAAAACATGCTACCTCAAAAGCTACTTTAACTAGACTTGCTGGCCACCAAAGTAGTTTTGAGGTGATTTGGCAGATTTTATGCTGGGAAACTATTGTTACGATCTGTGAATCAATTTATACTCCACTGAGACCTGAGTTGCTTCCTTCACTACTAATAGTACTTTTTTTTAAACCAGTAGCATTGTTGACAATGAACATAAGGCTCTTCAGTTGTACTTGCTAACAGGAATTCCAGCCAACACTGAGAACATATGTACTCTGCACTCACCAAGCTCAATAGATGTGAAATCCTATTGTTAACAGGTTTCCCCTGAGCTGACTACCTTAGCATAACCAATTAGCACAACTTGCCCAAGTTAATCTTCACGACTTGACAGTTATCAGGTAATTGCTAAAATCTCTTAATTAGCAGGGTCAAGCTCCAATTTCCTCCATCTTTACCCTCTCATCTCATCCAAACTCCATTTCCAATTAATATTGGCAAGAAGCATCTTCATGTCTTAGCCTCAGAACGCTGAACAGCAATCACAGCTGAATCCAGGTAAGATAATTGCTGTGAGATATTGGCCATAGATATGGTTAATTTAGTTACATAACACAGGACAGGAACTGGAAGAGTAACTTGGATGGAATTCAGTCCTTCCCATAAAGAGGATTTGTAGCCAGTCATGAAAAATAATACTTTTAATTTTTAAAAAAGTAGCAAATATTTAGGGACAAAGCATGTTGAGCAAGTTACTGGAAAGTCAGCATAGGCTAGCATCCTTAAGAGAGAAAGAAAAACTGGTTGAAATAAGATTACCTTTTAAAAAATTAATAACTAAATGTAACAGTTCTAATGGAAGATCATCAACCTGAACATTAGCCACTTGTGCTCCTTGAAATGGCAGGTTTGGAGGTGGGAAGGCACTTAGGCAGGGTAACAGCACACCAAACCTTCACTACCTTCCGCTCTCCTGGGGAATTAAGTTCAGGTTGAGAAAGCCAATTATGGACCTAGCCTCACACCGTTCGGAGTATCCCAACTGCAAGCTATGTGACCATGTGATGTACATAACAGGTCAGCCTGTACAGGCAGCTTGTCAGCTGGGAACAAATTCAATCAAAGCAACTAAATGCCTGATTGAGGAACGGAACATTAGAGCAGAGGTATATCCAATGAGAGCCACCCTACTGATCTTGAATCTAGATCCCCTGCCACCAATCCCCCCACAGCTCACAACTCCAGAGATCCCACTCCATGCACCAATCACTTACCTCATTCTACGGTTGTCTGCAATCCTGGATGAGTTTCCAGTAGCAGTTATGCTCTCCTCCATGGCACTGCAAGCTTCTGTTTGGCTGGTAGCTCTCTCTGGGCAGGATTTCTGCAGCTGGCATTTTAATTCCAGGTGAAGGCCCACTGATGTCTTGCCTATTCCTGACTGGCATTAGATTCAGCAGGCCTTCCCAGCAAGAGACAGCATATGCTTCTCTAGCCAGCCAGCAAAGCCCCCATCATTTCAACAAGATTCTGCCCATTGACACTGTTTTTCCCCACAGATGATGCCTGACCTGCATTTTTCCAACATTTTCTATTCTTATTTCAGATTTTCAGCATCATGGTGTTTCATTTTTCTGTTGAATCGTTTTGACTTTGAATTTTAAAAATTCTTTGGAAGTTGAAATATGCTCCACTCCCTGAATGAAAACCATGTGGCAAACTTATACAACAGAATAGGTAGAAGTAATTGTTACAACCAACAGCCCTGCAATGGATACTGTAGTACATTCATTAATGGCTCCTGTATCACCCATCTCAGTAAAATGCAGTCAACCTAAGGAGGAGCTGAAATCAATGTACACAATGTAGAATCAACAGTCATGCCATCATTAACACAGGTTGATAGAGAAATCACTTTTGATTGGAAAGTTTTGTGCATAATTTTGTGTAAAATGGAACGTGTTACTTTCAGAGTAAATACTGGCAGCTCCCTACCAGATTTGAATGGACATTTCCCTGGAGGCTACATTATGTAATCTCTCATCATTTTGTTTCACTCTGTCAAATAGCTTTTTAATCCTCTATCACTAACATTCTTTTTTATATAAATAAACAAAAATGATAAAAGGCAAAAAATGGAAGACATTGTTTATAAATACACCAATGACTTTCCTCTTGAGTTATAATGTGCAGGTGATTAATCTTCAGTTGAAAACTCTAGAGCAAACCTTATCTGTGACTGCCAAAGCTGCAGCACTGACGCAAGAAACTAATATCTTTCCGTAAACCACAAATGCTATCACACCACTTGTACCTTGCTGAAAAGTTAATAATGGAATAATATATAAACTACAAGAACCAACTATCCTTAACAGGCCTCAGCTGGTGGCTCCTGATGGGCGAATTAATCATATTTACAGCCAGGTGAACATGCAAGCAACAGCAAAAACCTGACCTCTTGCTGGTAATCAGGTAACCTTACAGTATGTACCACCCCCAAGTGGGCAAAACCTAAAGAGAGTAGCTGCAGAAATTCCTCCGCTTTCAAAACCTTTTAAGTGTTCAAGAGTAAATTCAGTGAGGGGACTACAGTTTCACCTGAAGGGCACTGTCAATCTTTGCAATGTTCTGTTGCTTGTTTTTCTTTAAAAGAACACAACTTAAAAATAAAGACATAAAATTATCCTTTTACTTCTGCACCTATAGGCACCAAACCTGACCTTCAACATTGCCATTTCACCCGATACATCACCACAGGCATCTGTCCTCCTACTATCTGAAACACTGTGACATGAATACATTTCTGTCTCCATGCATGTAGTACTTCTCCCCCATCTGGACATTTTGAATTGAAGAACAAATGGATCATTTTGAAATCAATACAACTGAGGGAATTCAGCGACTACTTCTGAACCATCACAAAGTCAAACTGAGTGAACACAAAACATTTCAAACAGATGTTGTAAAGAATGCACTGCCACTCTGTCAAACACGTTTTTTTTTAGTTTTAATGATTAATGCCGACTGAATTATTCACATAGAACATTTTTTTACAATTCTCTTTGATCTTTATTCTGGTTAAGGTGAGCAGGTGTTAAAAAATATTTTTCAATCCTAGTTGGCTGAGTATTGAGCAGATTTGATATAAAATCCATGAGCAGTATCTTATAAGGCTCTGAGCAATTTCAGTCACAGCAAGATGTGTGGCAGAACTGGATAAGAGTCAGGCGAAGCCAATGTTGACACGGGAGCACCTTGCTTTTATGCTTTTCACAGGCAGCATGGTGGGTTTCTCACCAGGCAGCAGCAAAAGAGGATTATTGCTTGTTAAACACCTTTTTGATGGCCCAACTTATCTCATTAATATTCCATTCTCTATTTTACCAAACTTGCCAAACAAGCTAGACGTTAGGAAAATTCCAACAGGAAAATGAGCATGTATCTGGTGGATTCAGCTTGCCACTTTCTCCGAACAACCTCCATGTTGGACACCGAGCACTGACATTACAGAGCACATTCCACTGGCACCAGCCACATGCACCTCGTGCCCATGGACATTGATATCTGATAGTTAGTTCTTCTATAACGCAATGGTTTCGCACCCCGTGTTATAGAAAATCATGCGTTAGAAACAGAACTTAAAGTGTTGTTGCTGTCATCATGTTACAGCCAAAAAAACGTTTTAAAAGTTCACGCTGCAGAAACAGCATCCCAGTTCATTAATCACGTTACAGCGAATTCACATTGATAAAATGTGCATTACAACAGAACGACCTGTATGTGCCAGCTTCTAAGAACTCTCATGGCACATCTCCAATCCACTTACAGGATGCTTCTGTATTCATTTCTGCAGTTCAGGCTACACCAGCATTTTCAACAATAGCTGCAGCAAAGAGACATTTCACTTCGAAACACACACCCAGCTCATTGACTGGACCAGGCTGTACCTCCGAGTTCTTTACTCACTGTCAAAGTGCTCACTTACTCTGAATAAAATTGGATGCTCATAGCATTTCTGCCTTGTATTGCCTAGCCTTGCCTTTTCGCATTCTGCCCCCTCAGTCAGAGATACAGGGCTCATATTAGTTCTACCTTGCCTTACTGTTTAGCACAGACACAAAACCAGGATGTTTATCACGGTGGTATGTCAGCACGCCTAGTCAAGCCAAGGGGAATATCCTTTGTTCAGGGGATCCTGGCACAGTAAGTCCAGAGCTGCATCCAATACCAATCAGGGCCTATTCAGGGCAATTGAGATCCTCGCCACAGAAGAGATGAGAAGTGAAAAGTTAGGAAGCCAACCACCCTTCTTGAAACTTCCCGCTCTACAGTGGGCTGAACTCTTCCTGCAATGAGAGACAGGTATTGCAGGAGATGAAAGTGGGTGGCACAGCTGCTATGTTTGTTTCAGGTGGGAAGGTGTCCCAAGAAAATGAGTAGATAGCACAGTGGGCATGGTGCTATTGGTGTCAGGGGCTGGGATGGGTGACAGCCAGTGCAGGAAGATGATGAAGGCAATATTGAGAATGGTACAGCATTAGAGTTGACGAGAGGTGGGTGAGGTAGCAGAGATAGAGGGAATATGAAATATAGGACACAAACGCTGATACTTATGCTGATGTAGTGGAGAAGGGCATAACCTACTTCCTAGAGGGCTATGATTCCTCCTGACAGCTGAGACTGCTTCAAACTGGGTGGTGACCTTAGAGCAAGTTGGCACAGTTTAGTGTTGTGGCCTCCACTGCTGGTCCTGGAAGAACAGGAAATCCCACCTTGTGCATCTCTCCATCCGAAAGGATTTCCAGGACCCTACTTGCAAAGCGAGGCACTTATTTCCCAATTTGCCATGTCCAAGGCAATTGTCAGGAACTGTATAGGACAGCTCTGAACTGACAGTGCTTGTCAGGATACAGAAAAGACTTTCAAGGATATTGCAGAGGCAAGGAATGCTAGTGAATTCCAGGATATTAGGTGAGTGGCGATGGGATGTGGCTGGAATCAAATGTGGGGACTCCATAGTGATGGGTTAGGAACTTAATGGAGCAAGTTCGGTACAACACCATGAGAAAACTTACTAGGCCTAACAGCACAAAACTCTACAAAACACTCAACACAACTTGGGCTTAGCCAAAACAAATGTAAGATTCAGCCCAATCTCTTTCCCTGACAACTACATCGCATCCCCACCAACCCAACAATGTATCTCAGCCCAGAGTTGTCAAAGTTTTAAAAAACCCAGAGGATTATCCCATTTTTATTCTAAGTGTGGGGGTATGAGCATATTAGGTGTCGACTGACACATTGTCCCCACCACTAGGATAACGCATCTCATCAATCACCAAACAGCCCATTAATAGCTGAGAGGCAAGTAAAGGCAATCTATCACAGTTCACAGCGCTGGTCATCTGGGTTGTCTGAAGCTTCCAGCCAACCAGTCCAGCAGTTGGATCCTAAAGCTTGCTAGTGAAAGGCTATTCCTCTGGGGAACCAGCAGTAAGGAAGTATTTCTTTCTTTCCTTTGTCTCACAGGGTGTTGGTCCCAGCAAGAGGAAAGGTGGTTAAGGGAGGGGGTGGGAATGAATCCGAAGCAAGGGCAGGGTGGTGATTTTCAGTAGCGATCTCCTTGCTCACCATGCCTCCAACTGCTCCCATTTTGGGGCAAATGAAGCTCCTTTCCAACCCAGTAGGGCAGATTATCATGGTTTTTCATTCAGAAAACTAGCTACTTTTCTCACCTGCTGGGAAAGCAAATGATCAGCAAATTGGTGTGTTAAAGTCCTTAACTGGCCAATAATTGATCACTTCAAGACTTCAGTTGCTGGTAAGTCAAGAAGGCTGCCTATGGACTTCTTGTGCAAAGCTTCATTATTGAAGTTCTGAGAAGATGTGAGTTTCTCTCCAGCACTAACCATTACAATTATTTCCCCCTGTCACCACCTCCTCACCACCTACAGGAAATGAAAAATCATGTTCTTAGGCTAAGAATTGTAATCAAAGAGTGAGTCAATTTCAAACCCATTTAAATACATGGAGCTGAGGGAGTTCTGAAGAAGGATCACTGGAGTCAAAATGTTAATTCTGTTTTCTCTTTTCACAGATACTGCCAAACCTACTGAGTTTCTCCAGCAATGTGTTTTGCATTTCAGATCTCCAGCATCTGCAATTTTTGTTTTATTAAACAAATGCACCAATGATTATTTGATCAGATGGTATATTTAAATAAAAATAATGAAGTCAAATACCAAACATTGAACCCACTTCTGTTTCAGTTTCTCCTTCATCTTCCCCCATGTCTTTGCTAGTCTTACCTCATCAAAGCAACTCCTAAATCCTTGACCTTATTCCCAGTGAATTGCTGACCACCTAACTTTCTTTCCTGGTTCTCTTGCTAGCTGGAGTTGTAAATGATTCCATCATAATTATGATAGCGTATTTGTTTTTTTACTGAACTAGCAGTCCAGATACCTGGCTGAAAGAGCAGGTCTCACAAAATCCCACAACAGCAACTGTGGCACTCAAATTCAGTAGATAAATAAATCTAGAATGAAAAGTTAGCATCAGTAACGATAACTTGGAACACTGAGTTGTCATTTTTTTAAAAATCTGATTCACTAATGTCCTTTAGGGGTCAAAATCTGCCACCCTTATTTAGTCTGGCCAAGCAATGAATTTGATTCTTAATTGCCCTCTGAAATGGCCAAGTGAGGTACACAATTGTACCAAACCATGCAGAAAAGTCTATTCAATTTGTTATTCATTCAAGAGAGGTGGACAGCACTGGCTTGACCAGCATTAATTGTCCATTCCTAATTGCCCTGGAGGAGGTGGTCATGAGCTGCTTCCTGAATCACTGCAATCCTTTGGATGTATATACATCCACAGTTTGGGAGGGAGTTTCAGAATTTTGACCTGTTGGCAGCAAAATATATTTCTAAATCAGGATGCTGTGTGGCTCGGAGAAGGTTTTACAGGGGGATTGTGTTTCCATGCATCTTCTGCCCTTGTCGCAGTGGTAGAGGATGTAGGTTTGGAAGGCACCAAAGGGAACTCACCAGCTCATTGCAATCAGGGTGCAATTCTATCTCATGAATGACAGAGGTTCGAGAAAGTAGGTGACTATCATCTTCGCAAGGAATGGGCTATAAATGTTAGCTTTCCTTGCCATACTCGTATTCTGTGGACTGGTGTTCACCAATAAGATGCACTGCAGCCAACTCATGGAAGCTTCTTCAACAGGATTTTGCCAACCCTTGCACTTCCATACCTCATGTCCTTGCACTCCCTTTTAACACACCTCTAACCAAGAGTTTGGTTAACATTCCTAATATCTCTGCCTCTGGCTCAATATTTTGGCTATTTGCTATGCATCTTGGGACACTCTTCATAAAAGTGCTTTACGAATGCAAAATTGAGGTCAAAATGTAAGGCACTAAAAAGGCACAGTAGGTCAGGCAGCGTCCGAGGAGCAAGAGAGTCAACATTTTGGGCATTATCCCTTCATCAGGAATGTGGGGGACAGGGGGAAGGGGGCTGAGGGGTAAGCAGGAGGGTCGGGGTGGAGGTGGGGGGGGACAAGGTAGCTGGCAAGGTTATAGGTAGATGCAGATGAGGATGATAGTGATAGGTCAGAGGAACGGTAAAGCAGATATGTGGGAAGGAAGATGGACAGGTAGGGTTCAAGAGGGCAGTGTGGGGGAGGGGTCAAGCCTGATGAAGGGCTTATGCCCAAAATGTTAACTCTCCTGCTCCTCGGATGCTGCCTGACCTGCTGTGCTTTTCCAGCACCACACTTTTCAACTCTGATTCTCCAGCACCTGCAGTCCTCACTTTCTCTCAGTCGCTATAAATGCAAAATGTTGAGAGTGATATATGATAAGACTGCTTAATCACAAATTCTGAACCATGATTGACAGTCCTGTTTGTCACTCTACCCATCCTTATGATTTGTGTAAGTGAGGTATTCTAAGGATGATATCCAGTGAGATAGGGAAAACTTTAATTTCCCTATCCCCCTACAGTAAAAAGCAAAAGCTCAAAAGGGAAACATTCTTTGTATAAAGATAAAAGAAAATTGACAACTATATTGTGACATTCATCATTCCAATTTTTAACAATCATTACTGTTCCTTAAAGATAATATTCTTCACATTAGCTTCAGGAATGAATGAAGCAATCAGGGCTTGGAAACTTTTGTTTTTAAGTCCTTTCCAATTGTTCACTTGCACTTACGATTTGTTTCCCTCTAAAACAGCAGCAGGATACACTGGCAGCATGCTGCCAGTTTAATTCTGACAATCAAAAACCAGAGAGTAGCATACTGCTGGTTGACTAATATCGATCGGAGTCCTGGCAGTGCAGACTCAACTTAATAATTGCTTAATCATATACCTATGTATTCCTCAGGCTATTAAATGTGTTTTAATTAAACTGCTTAGTCATATTGAAAATATGAGCCTGGATTCATTTGTGAACTATCACCTATTTGGGGGAATATGTTCTTAAAGACTAGGGCCATAGGGCCTTGACACTGTTCTGATATTGAATAGATCGTGGTTGATAAGCAATCTAACTCCTTACATCCATCTTTGCCCCATGTGCTCTAATTGCTATCAATTCCACATAAAATGAATTAATCTAGCCATTTGCAAACCTTGTTCCAAAATCCTTCAACCATTCATGTGCAGAAGTGTTTTCTAATGTCATTCCAGGAGGGTATGGCTCAAAGTTTCAACTTTCAATCTTCCATGCATCATGTCCACTCAACAGCTCTCACCCATCTTATCCTTCCACTACTAATGATCCTTCCATCTGTGCTAAGATGCAATGCAAGCCAGAGAACCTGCAACATGTAACTGAGCACTAAATATCCTGTATGCTAAGAAAGTAATTTAAGCCATACAGAGGCTGTCAACTGTAAGACAGGACTGAAGCTGTGTGTGTGTGCTAAGAAAGCAATGTGAAGTTTAACAGAGTCGTGGCCACCAAGTAAGTACTGAGTGAGTGAGCATGAAAGAAACAAGCTAAGAACCCTGAGACGGATCCTGTATAGGTGCATGAAGTAAGTGTGTGTTCCTGCACGCAGTGCAGCCTGGCAGAAGCTTGCAAATCATAGTTGTCCCTGAGACCCAAAGTTGAGTGTCAAAGGGTTGAAGTGGTTCCATATTGGTCTAAGACCAGGCATGATGGTGTGGTGAGGCTGATTGAAGGGTTGAGTAGAATGATGGTCATGGAGCATGCAAGAACAATGTTATGAGCATTTACATGATGGCTGAGATAAGCATTCCGCAAGCTCCAGCCGCGAGGTAACCACTTTGATTTACATGCTGGGAATTTGCACCATTTCGTTCCTCAGGAAAAAAACAGGAGCACTGGAAGTGGTTTACAAATAAGGTGAGTTGCAGCTTGAATAAAATGCAAATGCAATGGAAGTAGCATGCTGAATTATGAGATTATGAAATCACTTTTTAAGAGTTGGAGGGAAAGCCACCAAAGTCTATTTTAACATCAAAATTCTGATCTTTTCATTATCTTCATATTTTTCACCTTTTGAGTCAGAGAGAGAAACATCATGTCCATAGTAACATTATTTTCTCAATTTGTGTTGGTGTCAGGTATTTGGACGCACACAGATGCAGAATTAGCAGAACTCATCAATAGCCTCAATAATTATAAAACATCCATTAAATATGAAGCCAAAACATACAAGGAAAGCATTAAGTTTCTGGCTATCAAAGTATTTAAACTGGCACAGACAATAGGTGTAAGTTAGGAACAAGAAGCTTTTTTCAAAATAATCACCACCTTAAATATACCGATCAGATTGGTGTGGTCATGGCTAATGTCATAGCTAATCACATATTCACAGAGCTGGAATTTTTTTAACCAAGTAGTTATTACCCTTTTTGTCAAATCTCAAATATGAATCAAAGATTTAAATTTAACCTATGACAAACAGCATTGATAACAATAATGTCCACTATGTTATTCCCATTGAGTAGCTTCTGAACGTTTGCAGCCTTAAGATGGAGATTCAACATTTATTTACAAGTATTTCATTGCCTCAGTGATATCAGGCTTTACCAAGTAATAGTTAGCTCAATGTTTATTTGTTCACAGGTTTTGAACTGTTCTCTCTTCTTTGAAGCCTCCTTCTCACCTTCTGCCGTTTTCTCTCTCCCTCTCATTCTCATCACCCTTGCAGTCTCATTCTTTCTCCCCCACTGGTTGTGGCTGCTCTCTCTCACAAATCCCTTGCAGCCTCCTACTCTCTCCCTCTACCATGCAGCTCCCTCTCTCTTCTGTATCATGATCATATCCTGAAAAACTATGATCATTTTTAATTTGTAATTTCAAAATGTGTTTTTTAAATGAGGATCGATGCAGCCAAAAGTGGCTGCGGAGGTTAATTAAGTAGCTGTCAGGAGAGAATGACCCATGAATGTCAGACCTAAAGATGCTAAGGAAACTTCAAACAACAAACCTTAAAGGGGGGAGATTTATGTCAAAACAAACTGAACTGTGATCTCTTGTGATGACAAAAGTAACAAGTGTCTGATAACATCCTTCTGCAACAGTAAGGTACCTCATGCAGAGTATGTCCCAAAATACAGAAATATTTTGTGTTTCTCGCTTTGAAAAATACATAAGGGCAGGTATTAAAAAGCCAATTTCAACTCGACTGAAGTGTGCTATTGGAACTGAACATTCTCATGTTCCAGCAGGCTAAGATAATCATCTATATTGTCCTGTGCTGTGAAGGTCACAGTCAACAATTATTCCCAAATCATCCCTGTGTAGCTTATTTCTTATTTCCATTCTGTATGTATGTCTGTTGTATTATAAATCTTATGATTAGCAATTAATAAACGGACTCTTTGGTAGATCAAGAAAACCTAGCTGAATTGGCTGTTTTTAAAATTTAAGCTCATTTGGGTCTGGGAAAAAGGTATCCACAAGTGAAGGAATCTGCTTTTAAATCAATCTAGCTGCAACCAAAGGGGCGGGTGAATAAAGAATGGAAGGCAGCTCATTCCTCCTCAACCAGGAACTTAACAATTTGAGGTATTCCTGCTGACATCATAACAAATTAGGAACCTCAGCTGGAATCTGGACAGAAATCCTGCCAACATCTTGCAGTTCCCCGTTTCTCTAACTCTTTGCAGTCTCCCCGTCTCCCCCACCCTTCTTGCAGTGCTTTACTTCTCCTCAAGCTTCCCCCTCTTGGGAGACTGCCGGCTTCCCCTCCCAGCTTGACAAGGAAGCCCCTGATTCCCAGCCCTCAGCTCCCAGCCCCTGCTGCGCTTGGCACTCCACCTCCTGGCCCCCAAAGGATGCTCCTCTAGCAATTCACTCTCTGCCAGGACTTCATTTCCTTACTGTTCATTACTCCACCTAGGATCCCTACAGTGTGGGAATAGGCCATTTGGCCCAACAGGTCCACACCAACCCTCTGAAAAGTATCCCACCCAGGCCCATTCCCCAACCCTATTATTCTACATTTCCCCTGACTGATGCAGCTAACCTACACATCCCTGATCACTGTGGACAATGTTGCATGGCCAATTGACCTAACCTGTATATCTTAGGACTGCAGGAGGAAACCAGAGCTCCCGGATGATACTCACGCAGACATGGTGAGAATGTGCAAATTTCACACAGATAGTCACCTGAAGCTGGAATTGTACCCAGGTCCCTAGCGCTGTGAGGCAGCAGTGCTAACCACTGAGCCACCGTGCTTTCCCTGTCTTGTTTATTTGTCTGTAATTTTTACTGTGGACTGAAATGGGAAAAAAATGGTTTTAAAACAGTTTTGGAGCGGCACAGTGGCTCAGTGGTTAGCACTGCTGCCTCACAGCACAAGTAACCCAGGCTCGATTCCTCCCTCAGCTCACTGCGTGAGTTTCCACTGGGTGTTCCAGTTTCTTCCCACAGTCCAATTATGTGCAGATTAGGTGGATTGGCAATGCTACTTTATCCGTAATGACCAGGGATTTGCAGGTTGGGTAGGAGGCTGGGTTTGGGTGGCATGCTCTTCTGAGGGTCAGTACAAACTCAATGATGCTACCTGACCTGCTGTGCTTTTCCAGCAACACACTCAACAAAGATCTCAGTGAGTCCCTCTCTCACTGTACTCCCAAAGCCCTACTCTGAATGACCTCTTCCCACACTGTCTGGATTCTATTATTCTAAAAAACAAGGGTTATTGAAGGATTACTGCATTTTTAAAAATGAAAATAACCTGGCACTCTTGTCAATGCTGATTACACTGCTCTTTGCTCAGGTTCATGCTGGGGTGGTGGGGTTGGAGGGAGATTGTATTGCATACAAGCTGCAAAGAAATGTGTACAAATGAGCTTTGTCCAGCAACAAATGGCTGATTAGTCTAAGTTCTACTGACCAGTTATCAATAATAACAGCCTTCTGTTCGCCAACAATTATGTGATTGGCCTCCAAGTAAATAAAGGTAAGGTAAGCCCTCCAGGCTTAGAGGTATGAATGTTTGAGAGAAGCTACTGGATCTCCACAAAGGCAGGAACTGCCTCTTAATCACCTCCAGTCTGAAGAAAGTCAGTTTATTTATTCCTCAGCAGTTGCTGTAAACTGTGGCTCTTAACCACTAAGCCAGACTTTGTAAATGTCAACCAATTACCAGTACATTCTACAAGCAAGAGAAAGTGTCTGGAGAAGAAGAATCAAGGAGCAGCAAGAGTTAACAAGCCAAAAGGATCATCTCAGTGTACACTGTGAAGCTCTCAGTCTTTCGTGCTGCCAACCACACCTATATTTCTTTTCCTGTCTGTATGTATGTGTAGGTAGAGTCTATAAAAGGGTTAGCGTTTTGACGAAAGGCATTATATGTCAACGATATATAAATTATTTACCTGTAGCTAGAAACAATTTTATAGTCATTCTTGTTAAGTACAGAAACCTGGTTCATGCTTTATTGTTCTATAAGACAAGTAAGGAATTTTGCGTATGTTTATAAAATCTTTCATGTTTGTGACAACTCTGGGAATAGCAGGGCTTGATTTCCAGCACATTACCCAGTGAGGCCTAACATCATTTTAAAAAATGTTCAGCCTTTCATCTAAAACCACCTTTCATCATAAACCATGCTCTGACTGGGAGCACAGAAGATCTGTTCCAAATCCATCAGAAAGGACACTCTTATTGCAGGGAACAGATGAGGGACAATTTAACAGATTATTTTGACTCATTACTGGTATGGCAATGTCTGGCCTCCTCCAAAAAGTGACTATGAATGAAGAGAAAATCTGGCCCATGAGTCAACTTCCCACATTGAGAAATGATATATCCCAACTCAGTCATGAGACTGCCAACTTTATAAGGGCAAAATTCCTATTCAGCAAAAGATAAATCGTCCTTTCACAAATTATCTCTGTAGAAAAGTTCTCTGGCAATCAAACTGAGTGTAGCTTTGGGAAGAAAAATACAAAATAAGAGATATCATGAACAGATGACAAATTGAGACGACAACAAAATCAAAACAACCTATTACTACAATGATTTGATATGCCATCAGATCATGCATTATCATATATATTCTAGGTATCAAAATCAGAATTCAGTGACTACCACATCCTATGAATGAATAAAAATGTTATTCTAGGATATCGGTTTTCAGAGTGAGCAGAATTCAGTTTGTCGCTGAGTTTATTCAGCGTGTTGGTACAAAATGTCATCACAACACATTTCATAAGACCTTTAACTTAGGAGTTCAAACGGTTCCTGTCACCACAGACAGTTTCGGTTGAGAACTTAGCCATCGCCCCTTGACATTCAATGGTATTACCATTGTTTGTTCCCCATTACCAACATTTGACTGGAAATGGTTTCACAGAAACCCAAACAAGCACCAAGGTCTGTGCAGCTCCCCAAAAATCAGAGCTTACAAAGCATGTTAAAGAAATAAAGATAAAGATTAAGATAAAGAAGAAAAAGTGCATTTATGACAAATGTCAGGTAGAAAATTAAATTGAAAAACAAGAGGAATATCAAAGGTTCAGAGAGGAAATGGAAAAGCAAGTAAATGGGGCATTTTCAGGATGGCAACCTGTAACTAGTACCACATGGATCAGTGCTGGAGCCACAGTTATTTACAATAAACAGCAAACCTTTTATTAACCGACACCTATGGGATCAGGAATGTGCTGGTTGATGAAATATTCCAGTTGATCAAGAGGTCCACAGAATCAATGTAAAAACACAAATTAACATAACACGGGGGTACACACATCATTGTTATTCTTTATTTACAGCATAAATCACTTAAATAATATTACAACTTTTGCTTAAATAAGAGTTAATGCAAGACAGCTTTCCCATGCATACCCTCAGTTGACTACTTGGACATCGTGGAGGTCACGATAATACAGAAGACCCATAGCATTTCAGGTATATTATTTTTGCTGGTTTATCAAGAGTGCTGATTTATCAAGAGTGCTGGTTCATTAGATGCAGGTTAAAACAAAGTTTGCTGTATATTAACGAGAATTATCGGATCAAGCTATTTTTCCTGACACGTCAGAGGCTGAGGGTTGACAGTATAGAGGTTTGTAAAATCATGAGGTGCTTGGATAGGGTAAATAGGCAAGGTCTTTTTGCAGGGGTGGGGGAGTCCAAATCCTAGAGGGTGTAAGCTTTAGGTGAGAGGGGAAAGATATAGAAGGGACGTAAGGGGCAACTTTCTCACACACAGTGTTGTGCATGCATGGAATGAATTGCCAGAAGAAGTGGTGGAGGCTGGTACAATTACGACATTTAAACAGCATCTGGCTAGGTATATGAATAGGAAGGGTTTTTAGAGATATGGGCCAAATGCTGACAAATGGGACTAGATTTATATAGGAAATATGGTCGGCATGGACAAGTTAGACTGAAGAGTCTGTTTCTATGCTGTACATCTCTATGACTCCAACTTTATAAATATTGTGGCTACAACAGCAGTCAGAGGCTGGGAATTCTGCAGCAAGAACTTCAACTCTTGACTCCCTGAAGCTTGTCCATCAGCTAAAATCACAAGTCAGGAGTGTGATGGAATACTCCCTACTTGCCTAGATAAGTGCAGCTCCAACAACACTCAAAAAGCCATTCAGAATAAATCAACCCAATTGATTGGCACCACATCCACAAACACCCATTTCCTCCACTATCAACGCTCAGAAGTATCAGTGCGTACTATCTACAAGATGCTCTGCAGAAATTCACCTTCCAATCTATGACCATTTCCTTCCAAATCCATGACCACTTCCATCTAGAAGGACCAGAGTAACAGACAGATGAGAACATCACGTCTACAAACTCCTTGAAAAAAAAGCTTGGTTTGAAAATGCATCACTGCTCTTTCAGTGTCACTGAGTCAAATTTCCTGAAACTCTCTCCCAAACAGCATTGGAGTTCGACCTACTCCAATCATGTTGCAGCCATTCAAGAATGCACATCAATACCACCTTCGCAAAGGCAATGAGGAATAATAATAAATGGTGCCTTCGCCAGCAACATGAATTTTTTTTTAAAAAACTTCCACAACATCTGTACTTCAATATTATAGAGTTCAAATACACTTATCAAACTAAGTTCTCAAGTTTGGAAGGAGGTAACCAATAAACTTTGAGCTGAATACACAATGCAAACAAAGGAAAACCAGCCATCAATAAACCATCAAGATTATGGCTTCCTTATTAAAGAACCTGTTTCTCCAGTCATTACTTTGACAATTCTTTGTTGCATTACTGTATTTTCATCACCCCACGACTGCAACTGTAAAACATTAGAAACATAATGGTTCATTTATTGCAATAGCAGTCATTATTTTCATGACTGCTTATTTTGCACGACAGTGAATAACCTAGTCATACTCCACAAGAAGTCTCTTTTCCGCAGATATGGGTCATTCACGTGACATTGTATCATGTCGACTGTATTTATTTCTCAACCTACTTCATAACTGATAAAACCCAAAACTCAGCTTTCCAAAAACTGCATACTTAAATCAGGAGTTTATAGTTAGCAGATTAAAATGAAGTTAACTTGCCCAAATTTAACAAGGAGCAGAAAGTAAGGACTGCAGATGCTGGAGATCAGAGTCAAAGAGTGTGGTGCTGGAAAAGCACAGCTGGTCAGGCAGCATCCCAAGGAGCAGGAGAATCGTCATTTTATGCAAAGCCCTTCATCAGGAATGAGACTTGTGGGCCAAGGAGGCTGAGACATAATGGGATGGGGGTAGAGCTGGGGGAAAGGTAGCTGGGAATGCAATAGGTAAATGAAGGTGGGGTGCAAGTGATAGGTCGGAGAGGAGGGTGGAGCAGATAGTTGGGAAGGAAGATGGACAGACAGAACCATTCAAGAGGGCAATGCTGGGTTGGAAGGTTGGGACTGGGATAAGGTGGGGGGAGGGGAAATAAGAAAATTGGTGAAATCGACATTGATCTCATGTGGTTGGAGGGTCCCAAGGTGACAGATGAGGCATTCTTCCTCCAGGTGTCAGGTGGTTAGGGTTTGGTAATGGAGGACGCCCAGGACCAGCATGTCCTTGATGGAGTGGGAGGGGACAAGGACATGTAGGTCCTGGGCCTCCTCCATCGCCAAACCCTAACCACCTGAGGCCTGGAGGAAGAGGACCTCATCTTCCGCCTTGGGACCCTCCAACCAAATGGAATCAACGTGGATTTAATCAGTTTCCCCATCTCCCCTACCCCCCACCTTATCCTAGTCCAAACCTTCCAAGCCGGCACCGCCCTCTTGAACAGTCCTACCTGCCCATCTTCCTTCCCAGCTATCTGCTCCACCCTCCTCTCCAACCTATCATTTTCACCCCCACCTTCATCTACCTATTGCATTCCCAGCTACCTTTCCCCCAGCCCCACCCCCCTCCCATTTATCCCTCAGCCCCCTTGGCCCACAAGCCGCATTCCAGATGAAGGGCTTATGCCCAAAACATTGATTTTCCTGCTCCTGACTCTTAAACAAGTTTAACATAGCGCCAATTTCAAGTCATTCATTTAGCAATTCATTCTGAACAAAGCATTCAAATATACAACTGAGGAGAAGGCGAAGGCCATGGCCCCTTCAACCTGCTCCACCATTCAATAAGATCATGGGCGGCAGAGTGGCATAGTGGTTAGCACTGCTGCTTCACAGCGCCAGAGACCCGGGTTCAATTCCCGCCTCAGGCAACTGTCTGTGTGGAGTTCGCACATTCTCCCTGTGTCTGTGCGGGTTTGCTCCGGTTTCCTCCCACAGTCCAAAAAGTGTGCAGGTTAGGTAAATTGGCCATGCTAAATTGCCCATAGTGTTAAGTGTAGGGGAATGGATGTTGGTGGGTTGCTCTTCAGAGGGTCGGTGTGGACTTGTTGAGTCGAAGGGCCTGTTTCCACAATGTAAGTAATCTAATCATGGCTGAGCTGATTTGTCCATTTTCCTAACCCCAATAACATTTCACTGTTGCTTAGCAAGAATCTATCTACTTGACCGTTGAAACTATTCATGAATTCTGCCACTTTGATTTTTTGAGGAACAGAGTCCATGATGATCTGTGAGAAAAACCGCTTCTGCTCATGTAAATGGGTAAACCCTTTATTAAACAATGAACACTACTTCTCGGTTCTCTCACAATCGTGAGAGACTCAGTGATTAGCACTGCTGCCTCACAGTGCCAGGGACCTGGGCTCAATTCTTTGGGTGACTATCTGGGTAGAGTTTGCACATTCTCCCAGTGTCTGCGTGGGTTTCCTATGGTTTTCTACCATAGTCCAAAAATGTGCAAGTTGGGTGGATTGGACATGTTAAATTATTCAATGTCCAGGGATGTGCAGGTTAGCTGGATTAGCCATGAGAAATGCAGGGTTATGGGGATAGGGTAGAGGGGTAGGTCTGGGTGGGATGCACTAATAAGAACTCGATGTTCTGAATAGCCAGCTTCCACACTGTAGGGAGTCTATGAAATGCACCCTGTCAAGATGTCTCTAACTCTTCTAAATTTCAGCAGCTACAAGCCTAGCCTGTGCAACATTTCTCAAAAGACAAACCACCCACTGCAGACACTAATCTAGTAAGCCATCTCTGAAGTGCTTTCAATGCATTTACAACCTTCCTTAAATAAGGAGACCAGTATTGTACACAGTATTCCATATGCGTTTAAATTACGCTTTATATGACTGAAGCATAACCTCCATACGTTTACATTCAATTCCCCATGCAAGAAAGAAAAACATTCTATGAACTTTCCCAGTTGCTTGCTGTACCTGAAAACTAACCTTTTGTGATTCATGCACTAAGACATGCCTCTGTATTTCAGAGTTCTACAGTTTCTCACTATCTGGATTATAGATTCATGGAGTCACATGGATCTTTATTATTCTTTCTGCCAAAATGGATAATTTCACACATTCACAAATTCTAATCAATTTGTCAGATCTTTAAGTTCATTTGACCTATATCCCTTTGTAGGATCATTATGTTCTTCCTTCATAATCTACTTTGTTACAAGTCTTTGTGTCATTGAGGAATTTAGCAGCCATATCTTCAGTCTTTTCATCCAAGTCATTATATAAATTGTAAATAGTTGAGGTCCCAGTGAAAAGCCTGTGGTACATCTCTCATCAAATTTTGCCACCAGAACATTACCTTTTTAACTGTTTCCTGTTAGCTAGCCAATCTTCTTTCCATGCTAATAGAGCATTTACTACACTAAGAGCTTTTGTTTTCTCCAACAACTTTTGATGTAGCACCTTATAAAAAGTCTTCTGAAAATCTCAGTACAGAAAATCCACAAGTTTTCCTTTATCCACCACACATATTACTACATGAAAGAACTTTAATAAATTGGTTAAATATTGACATTCCTTCTGCAAAATCATGTTGACTCCTGATTGCCTCCTGGAATAAAGTGTCCAGGTAACTTGACCTCTCCCTGATATGATGCAGTACGAGTATATTCATAAGCTGCAATATATGTTTGTACATGTGTTTCTTCTGAAGCTTGGCGGAAAGCCTACATAATGCAATTAAAGCACATCAAAGCAAAGGAGATAAAAGGAATTTTGTACAAAACATCTTATTTCTAAAATGTATTTTGCTGACTATAAAAATACAGCATGTTTACATCATGAAACCAAATAGCATTTTCAACAAGTTAGAAAATGTGAGATTTGTGCATCAATAGTAACCTGGCATGGAAATTCTGTGCCATTGATTCTGAATTCCAAAATGGAACCATTGACAGATCTTTTCCGTCCAATGTAAAGGCAGTATTGTTTCAAGTGGAAACATTTTGGACAAAGACAATGACTCATCTTAATCTTCTATCCATTATGAGTTGTCATGTGCAACCTCTATACTTCTGACCCTACAGCATAGATACTAAATCCCTTACCAATCATCAAATATTCTGCTTGCTTAATGAACACAGTTGCCTTGCTAATTGTAATCATACAAGCATCAGCAAATTTAATGGTTCATTTGTTGCAGCTCAATTATTTTAATGTTTACTTCACAATATATTGTTATGGATTCTCCAAGGAGCATGATGTCTACCAAGCATTGTATTATACTTCTTCAGTTCATGAAGTTGTTATAGATCCTAATCCATGCTTATTTATCATTATTTTGAATTGATTCTTTAACTTAATTTTAATTCCCTGAATGGTTTTCTTTAGATGCATTCAAGGTATAAGCCAAATTTAGCACCTGTTACCAGCAACAACATAGGCCATAGATTGATTGAAGATTGTTCTACATTTAAAAACACAAGAGCAAAAATCATTCTGTTGCCAGAACACCTCCTTTGACCAAAATGTATCACTCAAACAAGATCACAAAAACAGGTAAACTGAAGTTAGTGGGAATTTGCCATGCACTAACTAGCCACAGTGCTGTGTTTCCCAACTGCAGTAGTGACAGCACTTCAGAAACATTTTATTGGCTGTAAAATGCTCTGGGAAGTTCTAAGGTTATGAAGATATTAGGAAAATGTTTTTTTTGCTCTTCTGTGCATTACTTTCCAGCCTCCCAGACTATACCTGACACTGGTTCTGGTCCAAAATTTCATTGCCTGAATACTTCACCACAATAAATGTTGTCTTCTCATTCATACGTTTCACACTAACTTCCCGTCCTACACACTGAATGCAAAATATTTGTCCTTAATTACAAACCTCTTCATTTTGACTATGCAGTGACCTCTAGCCCCATATTGCAGCCATTAAGTCTCTTAAATCTGGGGCTCTTCTCTCTGCCCCCTACGCTGGTATCAGAATCATCTGACATTATAGTTATCTTCTCTGGAACACTCTCCCTACTTCTTACTGGTGTTTTAAAGCTTCACATTTTGCTTTTCAACGCCTCCTCAAAATCTATCATGTTTTAATCATGCTTGCTTTCATCACCCTTAACTCACTGCTTACTCCTCCATGTCTTCTCCCTCTTTCACAAAGCACCTTGAGAGGTTTATGATACAAAAAGAGATACAGAACAGCAACTGGTTATAGCACCCAAAATTATCTTATATTATCTTCCAAGTCTCAAGTATGGCTGTTTGGAACCACACACTCATTGCCATATTGACAGCTCATAACAAATTAAAATCTCTCTCTGTATTCACAAATAGGGAACCTAAAAAACAATGTTGTCAAGGAGAATACTGAGAAACAGGCTACGAGACTAGATGGGATTGATGCTGAGCCTTTGGCTTTGATCATTATGTCGTCATTGTCAGCAGGAATACTGCCAGAAGACTGGCAAGAAGGGGAGTAGAGACAACTCTGGTAATTATAGACCAGTGAGCCTTACTTCGGGTGTGGGCAAAGTGTTGGAAAGGGTTATCAGAGATAGGATTTAAAATCATCTCGATAGGAATAAGTTGATTAGGGGTAGTCAGCACGGATTTTCTGAAATGTAGGTCGTGCCTCACAAACCTTATTGAGTTCTTTGAGAGGGTGACCAAACAGCTGGGTTTGGTAAAGCTGTTGATGTGGTGTATATGGATTTCAATAAGGCATTTGATAAGGTTCCCCATGGTAGGCTACTGCACAAAATACGGAGGCATGCGATTGAGGGCGATTTGGATCAGAAATTGGCTAGCTGAAAGACAGAGAGTGGTGGTTGATGGAAAATGTTCATCCTGGGAGTTCAGTTACTAGTGGTGTACTGCAAGGATCTGTTTTGGGTCCACTGCTGTTTGTCATTTTTATAAGTGACCTGGATGAGGGCGCAGAAGGATGGGTTAGTAAATTGCAGACGACATTAAGATCAGTACAGTTGTGAGCAGTGCTGAAGGATGTTGTGGGTTACGGAGGGACATAAATAAGCTGCAGAGCTGGGGAGTGAGGTGGCAAATGGAGTTTAATGCAGAAAAATGTGAGGTGAATCACTTTGGAAGGAGCAACAGGAATGCAGAGTGCTGGGCGAATGATAAGATTCTTGGTAGTGCAGATAAGCAGAGGGATCTCGGTGTCCCTATACATAGATATCTGAAAGTTACCACCCAGGTTGACAGAGCTGTTAAAAAGGTATACGGTGTGTTAGCTTTTATTAGTAGAGAGATCAAATTTTGGAACCTTGAAGTCATGCTGCAGCTGTACAAAACTCTGGTGCAGCTGCACTTGGGAGTATTGTGTGCAGTTCTGGTCACTGCATTATAGGAAGGATGTGGAAGCTTTGGTAATAGTTCAGAGGAGATTTACTAGGATGTTGCCTGGTATAAAAGGGAAAATCTTATGAGGAAAGGTTGAGGGATTTGAGGCTGTTTTTGTTAGAGAGTAGCTTGAGAGATTACTTAATTGAGACATACAAGATAATCAGAGGGTTAGATCGGGTGGACAGTGAGAGCCTTTTTCCTAGGATGATGATGGCTAGCACAACAAGGCATAGCTTCAAATTGAGGAGTGATAAATATAGGACAGATGTCAGAGGTAGTTTCTTTACTCAGAGAATAGTAGGGGTGTGGGACGCACTGTCTGCAACAGTAGTAGACTCGCCAACCTTACAGACATTTAAGTGGTCATTGGATAGGCATATGGACAATAATGGAATAGTGTAGGTTAGATGGGCATCAGATTGGTTTCACAGGGCGGTGCAACATCGAGGGCCAAAGGGCCTGTACTGTGCTGTAATGTTCTATGTTCTATAATTATCTGTTGAGGCCTTGCACTGCAAGATTTGCTTGTCAATTTAAGAAAATATTTTTAAAATGGGTGCCTAACAGCCGCAACAAACTGGTTTTTAAAATAGAAATGGAACCACGAGTTGCGGGAATGCAGGTCCAACACACCTCTTTCTAAGAAAAACTGACTTCTGCCAGACATATTTGGCAGCACCAGTCCACTCAGCCATCCTGATCTCTGACATGCACCTCTCCTTTCTTCTCACAACAGGTCTCTTTTGCCTAGAGAAAATGGTGACAAGTTTAATCTCTACAGTTTCCAGAACATATGCATATTTTGCAAGGAGCTATATCTCACCTTCGTACCTATGCCAGCTAGGTCAAAATGCATTACTTACTAATAAACCAGAGTGATGTCAATATGACACTTTCCAAGAACAATGTACAGTATACTGACACACAGATCGAAGTTACTGGCAATTACCAGTGCTAACTACCAAGCATTGACCTTGTTTAGGGGTATGATTTGATTATCAGTGACACATTAGTTCTTGCATTTTAGATCAGATCCATAAGTAGAGAAATCATTCTTTGAGTTTCAAATTGCAGTAACAATACCTGTTCTTGTTAATTTAAAGTTAAATCATACAGTCAAAAACAAAAAAAAGTTCTGTTTTTATCATATTTCAATTTCCTGTTCAACAGTTTGGTGAGGGTGAAAAATGGATAGAATAGAATTTGTTAACAAAATCTCTACAGCATGGAAGTAGGCCACTTGGCCCAATCAGTCCACACCGTCCCTCTCAACAACATCCCACCCAGGCCGAACCCCCCTACCTTATCCCAGTGACCCTGCATTTCCCATGGCTAATCTACCTAGCCTGCACATCCCTGGACAATTTAGCTTGGCCAATCCACCTAACCTGGACATCTTTGGACTGTGGGAGAAAACCAGAGCACCCACAGGAAACCCAGAGATCAACAGTTAGTTTTGTGTTTGACCATTCTTCAAAAGTACTTTATTGACTGTGAAGCATATTGAAACAGTGATTGTGAAAAGCACTATAGAAACACAAGTCTTTCTTTCTTTAAAAGTGGAATAGTACATTTAAAATAGAGTCATAGAGTCATAGAGATGTACAGCATGGAAACAGATCCTTCGGTCCAACCCATCCATGCCAATCAGATATCCCATGTAATCTAAAAAGAATTCACACACAATTACAATTACAGATATCCTGCAGAAAATTTCTTTCCCACTAATCCAACAGCAATATTTTGAAAGGACATTGGATGGGCTACAAGGTTTGAGTGATGGAGTGGGACCAAATGGATTGGTTTTCAATGGACTGAATGGGGTGAATGGCCTCCTCCTGTGTCATAAACAGCTTGATAATTCCCATAAATTGGTTTTGACCCATATAACCAGTTTACCTTAGTTCATATGGGTATACATATTGAAAGTTACAACACAAGAACAGGCTATTAGACCCTCTGTATAAGCAAATTATTCCAACCATCCTGATTCAAATCCTGTCAACCTGCTATTTCTTCATCCACATTTCCAAACCAATCTTAAAATCTGACATAGTGAATTCCACATTCTCACAACTCTCTGTGTGAAATAGATTCCTCTGCCTTCCACTCTGCATCTTGTATTTGTGGCCCTTTGCCCTCAACTATCATCCACGTCTGAATCACTTCATCATGTTTTTAAACACTACCGCTGTATCTGCATGGAATATGCAGTTTTCCAATAAATTGTTCAATTCTTTCTCCATTATTTCCATTTCCTAAAACCAATCAGTAAACTTGTGAATCTGTGTTGTACTCTTTCTAAAATTTCAATTTGTTCTTTTATGGAACCTAATATTGCACACAGACCTAAACAGGATTAAACATTGTTTATAAAGAGAGATCATGCAGTGTTTGTATGGATAATGGTACTCTTTCTTCCCACAGTGTTTGTTTAAATATAGTGCCCTCTCTTCCTGAAGTGTTTGTATAATAATATCTATTTCATACTTGATCAATGCTAATCAGTCCCATAATTTACTAATTTGAACCTGTGTATCCCCCACCTTCTCCTCTCAATTTAGGTTCAAGTAATATTTCAGATTTATCTCTTCTATTCCTGTAACTATCTTATATGCAGCTATATATTCATCCCTCTGATGCCTTCCTTCCAAGTTGGAAATTCCAAAGTTACTCCAATGTTTATTCTTCACACAAATCCACACTTGGTACACACCTCTTCTCTGCACTGCCTTTAGCCTTTCAATGCCTCAGAAGTGGATACTGTATTCAAGCTTCAATCTGAACAAAGAACTGCATACTTTGCTATGTCATCCATGATCTACTCTACTCACAAAGTCATTCATTATTTCATTAACTTTGTTGACTGCTACTCTGAGTTGAAGATTTCATATTCAGACCCACTTAACACAAAGCCAGTCCTTTTCCTAAAAGCTGGACCTTCTTCTCAAGAATACTATGTCCTTGATATTTTTCAGAGGGGTCGTTAACTGTCCAAGCTCTGAATTGGCTAGTTTGGTACAGAGACAAAAAGGATATTGGGAGGCCTTTTTGTTTATACATAAACAGATGAGGCTTTAGGCCACATCTTCATGTTTTAGAAGTAACCTGTAAAATGAAAGGGGAGTGCTCAGTCCTAAAAGCTGAAGTCTTGTTTGAATCAGTTCAGCAATGGGCTGTGTGGAAACAGGCTGCTAGATTCTCTCTCCTTCTGCCCTTCTAACTTCAACCTGTAAGCCTCTGTTTCAGTTTTACTCTATGTTTAAGGGGTTTGTTTATTGGGACTGTTGTGTATATTTGGAACAGCAAAATTAAGTCTAATTTGGATAGCCTGAGTTCTGTGGGTACTCTTAATTATGTTCTTTGTGTTTCATTTCATAATTTTATGAATACATTTTTGTCTGTTTTAATACCTGGTAGTCAACCTAGCTAACTTACTCCGAGCAATTTTCACTGTATACCTACCGAAACAAAAATTGTAAAGTTACGGTCTGGGCTGCCTGCTTGAGAGTGTTTTAAGTGGTCTGGCCTGGTCCATAACACACTCTAGAGACTGGGAAACATAATCTTGTTTGAAACCTGCAGAGGCAATGCTGAGAGAGTGCTGCACTGCCAGAGGTGCTAGTTTTCAGATGAGATCTGAACACCCATCTGCCTTTTCAGGTCAAGATGAAAAAGAGTCTTGTAATGCAATAGTTATATTCCCACCTCTGGACCACAAGGTCGAGGCTCAAGTCCCACCCGTTGCAGAGTACATCAGTCATGTCTGATGAAGTTGATTAAAAAATGCCTTTTTGTACAGATCCTATGGCACTCCTGGCAGCACAGTGGGGAATTCTACCAAGTATCCAATGCAATAGTTAATCTTCAGCCAAAATCATTAAAACTGTTCAATAGCTTAATTGTTAACTGCTGTTTGTGTCACTTTCCTTTACACAAAACAGCTGAAGATATAAAAATGCTTTTTCTTCCCCAAATTGCAGACTTTGGGGAATAAAAAGTTTCTTGTGTTTAATTTTATTTTACACTTCTCATTCAAAGGAAATAACACATTAAATTGTATCAAAGTATGATGAGGAGTTAAGCTTATTTGTAGGTGAGACAAATAAATTGAGCACATTCACAATCAAAATTGTTTAATGATTTTTACACCTTACTGCTATGGATTAACACATTGTATGTTAGTTTTTGTAGCTGTTTTTATAAAATATTTGAAAAATAACCTGGTAACTGCTTCTTTTTCTTCCCCCCCCCCCCCCTTCAAAATAGCTTTCAACGAACCAGAATGTTTTTCAGATCCTACCCAGAAATGTTTTTTTATTGATCTGAAGACATTCCCCAAATTGCTAATGTGAACTTTAGTTTAAGAGAATATTTGCCCAAGCCAATACTATGCATGTAATAAAATCCAATACAGAACAAAGATTGAAAATATTTGATCAATACAATTCCTAAAATAACATGTCTTCAATTGTTAGTGTGTTTGATCAACAAGGAATTCAAGTGTTATAGGGGTGGGTAGGAATGTTGAGGCAAAGCCACAATCAGATCAGCTCGGATTTTCTTAACATGATCGGGCTCAATGGGCTGAATGGCCTTCACCTGTTGCTGTATATGATCTTATGAAAAGCAGTCAATTAACTGAAAGATCACCAGTTCACAAAAACACTACTCCTTGTACTTGTGAATTTCATCAAACACTTAAATGAGGAAGTCTTCACCAGAGAATGACACAGGCTGGATCATTGAGTTTCATTTAAGATTGAAGTACATAGATTTTTAACTAACAAGGAACTCAAAGTTTATCAAGCATATGTAAGATGAAGGGTTGAGGCTATGATCTTATTGAATGATGGAGCAGGCTGAGGGCCAATTGGTCTATTCCTGCTTCTGACACGTGTGTTCCCAGGTAGCCTCTGGAACCAAAGCTAAATTGTCACAACCAATCAAATATGCTTTTCCATTGTCAGAATGGTGCCTCCTAAAAATTATAAAGAGTTTTCAAGAAAAATGAGAAAGTACTAGAGTACAAAACATCAGTCTTAGGGAAACAGAAAAAAATTGAGGTATGGGAAGAGCTGGCTTTAGCTCAGGCGATAATACAAATTTACATCTGCATAGCACCTTTAGCATGGCAAACATTCCAACACCACTGCACTTTACAGAGACATAAGAGGAAATGGGAAAACAAGCAAATAGGAGTAGGAATTAAGCTGGACGCACGTTAGATAAAGAGATGGCTTTGAGGAAGGAGAGGGAAATGGAAACTCAGTAATTAGGAAATTTTCTATTGAGTATGCTTGGCAAAACTTAAAATGGCAGCAAAATTGAGAAAATTATAACATTCAAAGTGTAGTTAAGGAGAGAGAAATGAAAACAAAAATATGAATAGCAAGGGCAACAGTGCTGTGAAATGGTCTATTTAATAAAATGAACCATAACACATGATAAACAAGAAACTATTTTTCCATCAATTCATGCGGTTGTTAACACACATTGTTTAATGGGTTACAAGAAAAATAAACAATAAGGCTTTCACATTAAAACTGGAAGTGACATTTGCTTAGTAGATGGCCCATTGAAAAGGGAGGCTGAGTAGACATGTATTGCTGAAAATGGGGTTCCATATGGAATGCAGTCACACTAATACAATGGTTTAAAGGGGTAATATTTTTCCACACAGTATTTGAAATGAAATACTGTCCAGCAGTAAATGTGACAACATCAGACATTTTTCACAATGAATTTTTTTGGCAAGCGAGTCTGCCTGAAAACTCCCAAAGTGGCTCCCCTTGTAGGTAAATCCATTTTCCCTGTACAGTATATAAAAGGAGTACAGAGTTCTTTTATGCTTCACAGTACAACACAATAAGTATTCTGCATCATGACACAGATGTTAAGAAACATTTGAGATCTGTCAATAAAAAGTGTACACACACGCACAGCAGAGTAATTGCATGAAACCCACAGCATACAAAGAGTGACTACACACCGCCCTTTTGTGCTTTGTACCAGAATAACATGTTCATTCACAATGCATTTAAAACATTAAATAACCATACCACAACCAGCAACCGCCAGAGCAACACTTAAATGTTCAATAATGAAAACCCACACTGTCTCAGCACACAACCAGTCTGCATTGTGCTCCTCTTTGAACAGTTCACTTCTGGTATGTTTAGCATTAGCGGTGCTGAGAGCACCTCATTAAAACTATCTCAAGGGAATTTCTAGTTTCCAATAATAAGACTGCTTGTGTCACAGGTCAGCTCACCAGATTAGGCACAAAGATTTTCTTCAAATAAGGTTGTGGGGGGTGTGGAGGTTGGGGAAATGCAAAACAATATGAGGAAATTTTCTGCAACCTTACAAAAAAGTAGCATTGCAAAAACTGTGCTGCTCACTTTAATTAATAAGATATGTTTCTCCCGATTTACCAAGTGCAAGAAAATGTTCTGAGGACATACGTCCAAATTTCAACACTGCAAATAGTAGAATTTAAATGTGATTAATAAATCTGGAATTGAAAGCTAGTGTCAGTAATGGTGATCATGACCACTGTCCTTATCCAGTCCGGCCTACATGTGACTCCAGATACGCCTTTTTTAACTGCCTGCTGAAATGGCTGAGCGAGACACTCAGCTCAAGAGGCAATTTGGAATTGAGAACAAATGTTGGCCCTGCAAACAACACCACATTCCCTGAGAGAATAAATAAAAACTACAGAAAAGGTATGTTCATAATGTTTCTGCTTGGTGTCATCAACTGTCAGAGTTTTTGCAAAAGAAGTGACTTCCAGCACTTCGTAATTTATGTATTGGTTATGCTGACCTCCCATCATCCCTCCATCCCTGCCTTGCTCCTATGAATCACCTAAACAAAATCTGTCTGAGGTGCCATGTCAATTATTCAGTTCTGAAACACACGGCCTACACTTTTTGCAGACCATTTGTACACTTTTAACCTGGAAGTCAAACAACAAAGTAGGTGCTCCTTTAAAATTTCACTTTTTTTTCCCCTGTTCATTCATTTCTCAGTGAGATTTGCAATGAATCTTCATTCAGCAAACAACTCGGTGCTCCTACCCAATAGAATTTCAAAAGGCAGCAGCCTTGGCAGGATTCGGATGGGGCAAGGAGAGAGAACCAACTAACTGCTTTCAAAATGCTGCCAAACCTGCACAGTTTTATTCCAACTTACAAATGATTTTCAACATCATGTTGCAAGTTTCTTATCAAAGGAATCGGTTAACAGGAAGACCATTATTGTAAATAGTGTAAAAAATTCCAAGGACCAGTTAAATGCTTTTCAGAGAGAAAAGGCAGAGATATGGCTGAGATGATCTCACAGAGATTTCTAAAAACGTGGCAATTTCTAGAATCTGCTATTCAAAATGTTCATGCTTTGGTATATTGTGGAGAATATGCTAGAGGTGTATGAAAAATGTAATAAAACACAGTGACATGAAAATACATTTTAATCTGTTTCAGGGAAATTTGAGCCAGGTTTTTAAAAAAAAATATTAATTCACAGGATGTAGGCACTGCTGGCTATGCCAGTATTTAATTCCCATCCCTAACTGCCCTCGAGATGGTGTAGTGAGCTGCATTCATGAACAGCTGACATCCATGAGGGTTAGGTACGCTCACACTCTTAGATAACATATATGCAATATATGTTTTACATTATGCACTATATGGAAGATTTCAATATTTTTGGATTCATCTGCTGATAAATTGCTCATTAATAATCGATGGAAATATAGTCTGGAGCATGCCCACAATGGTATATACCCTTGGTTGTACTTTGTACCTTAGGACCCCGCCACTGACCACGACAAAGTATGGTGGGAGCAGTGCTGTTACTCTCAGGTTTACATCCTATAGTTCTTTGATGGCAAAATATTTCTATGTCACTTTGTGAAATAAACAATGGGCAAATTCACAGAAAAATTAATTTCGGAGCAGGCAACATTGTCGCTCTGATTTTGTCCATGTATGACAAACTTCACTGTTTTTGTTTTTATTTTGACAGTTTTTCTTTAAAAACAAGCACTGAAATTTGTGTTAGAGTGTGAGAGTGAATGCATGATGGATGGGCATATAACAAAAAGGCAGAGAAACAAAAAGACCAGAGATGGATGGAAGATAACGTCAGCTGCAGGTGGTTACTTCTGTGAAACTTCAATCAATTAGCCAAACCTACATAACTGCAAGACAGTTTTTTTTAAGTGGGATGTGCAATTACAGTTTCCATGGGAAGTGGGAAAAATCAGCAAGGCCACTATTAATTGTCTAATCACAATCTGTCCTGAGAAGGTGTTGGTGAGCTGCCTTCTTGAACCTCTGTAATTCACATGGCTTAGATTCACCCACTGTGCTGTTCAGGGAGGACATTCAAAGATTTTATCTGAATGACAGTGTATCATGGTATGTGATTTTGAGGGGAACTTGTAAGTATTGATTTCCCAAAGCTTCTGCTTTGGAAAAACCCCTGTCTTTCTAAGTGTAAAGCTTGCTGGTTTGGAGGATTTGGGCTAGTTACTGCAGTGCACCTTGTAAGTAGTGCATATTGCTGCCACTGTGTGCCAAAGGTGGAGGGTGTGGGTGCTTAAGGTGCCCATAAAGTGCTACTCTAATAATCATAATTTACATTAAAATATTCTTTGAGTAGAATGGAGTTTGCAAACTTAAATCAGTCGCCATTTTTAGGTCATACATGTTGTCCTTCTTTTGCCTTTCCATTGTAAATTCTTAAGTGTGTATTTTTTATGTAAATAGGCTGCAATTATTCCGTGCTGTCAATGCTGGTCCTGCTCTCCCTCCTCTAGAAGTAGGTACAATTGAAGCAGGATAAGTTTACCTGTGCATTGCCGTTATAAATGTAGGCGTAAATTTTAGAAATGAAAATAAGTTATCAGGAGCTGCACAGAGATGTAATATTACAGGTTTAACTGGACGCTATTCTTTCACTTTCTTTTAGATCCCTACGGTATTTCTACTTTATGCTGCTAGTCACTCCTACACATAGCTACTACCTTAGGGAACCGTAAATTAGTCAAGTCAGAGCTTTAGCTGGAACAAGTAAATAAAAAGGAGAGAAGTGCAAGTTTGCAGTGTTCAACAACTAAAGTTAAAAGGCGTTGGAAGTCCTAAGATTTACAGCACCATTGCAGCACCACTTAATGCATCTTCATGAATGCAGTACTTAAACTGCCCACCTCCAATCTGTTGCTGTATTGCTGTAATCTTTTTTGTTTTGTTAAAATGGATGGTGTGCTGCTTCACAGAGTTATGAATTGCTGAGCTGACACAGCTGCAATCTACCCATGTGAAACTGCTGATCAATTGAGAGAAAGAGAGATAAGACCAGAATTAATAAACTAAGGCCAACCTTTATTGGTCAGAGTATTGAGTACAGCAGTTGGAAGGTCATGTTGCAGCTGTACAGGACATTGATGAGGCCACTTTTGGAATATTGTGTGCAATTCTGATCTCCTTCCTATCGGAATGATGTTGTGAAATTTGAAAGAGTTCAGACAAGATTTACAAGAATGTTGCCATGGTTGGAGGATTTCAGCTATAGGAAGAGGTTGAATAGGCTCAGGTTTTTTACCCTGGAGCGTCGGAGGCTGAGAAGTGACCTGATAGACATTTATAAAATCATGAGGGGCATGTATAGGGTATATAGACAAGGTCTTTTTCCAGGGGTGGGGGAGTCCAGAACTAGAGGACATATGTTTAGGGTCAGAGGGGAAAAATTTAAAAGGGACCTGAGGGGTATCCTTTTCACACAGAGGGTTGTGCATGAATGGAATGAGCTGCCAGAGGAAGTAGTGGAGACTGGTACAATTACAACATTTAAAAGGCATCTGGATGGGGACATGAATAGGAAGGGTTTAAAAGGATATGGGCCAAGTGCTGGCAAATGGGACTAGATTAGGTTAGGATATGTGGTCAGCATGGACGAGTTGGACTGAAGGATCTGTTTCTGTGCTGTATATCTCTATGACTCTGTGGGTCTATAACTGGATTACAGATCTGTATATTCAAAGCCAAATGAGGAGGGTCTTTGTTACTTCCTTAAAATGATCAATAGTTACTGAGAACAGAATGAAAATACTTCAAAATTTTTATAAGTTGAGACTTGTCTAACATACTTTTCAAAATGGAATCGCTGCCATCTAAGATGATTGGAAAAATCAAAGCGGCATCTAAAGGTAGCCAGACTGGTTAGCCTGCAAGAGAAGTCCTCTGCCTACATGGGGGCTACTTCTCTTTTTTATACATTTGTGGATATCATTGCTTAAACCAGAATTCATTATCAATCCCTCATTGTTCTGCCTTTTTGAACTGCTACAATCCATTTGATGTAGGAACACCCCAATGCTGTCAGGAAGAGAGTTCCAGGATTTTGACCAAGCGACACTGAAGGAACGGCGATGTATTTTCAAATCAGGATAGTGTGTGGCTCAGAGGGGAACCTGCAGGTGATGGTGCTCCCATGTATCTGCTGCCTTTGTACTTCTGGATGGTAGATTTCACAAGTTTAGAAAGTGCTGTCAAAGGTGGCTTAATGAGTTGCTGCACTGCATTTTGTGGGTGGTACTCACTGCTGCCACAGTACACCAGTCGTGAAGTGAATGAATATTTAAATTGGTGCCAATCATGTGAGTTGGCAAGTGAAGAACTTCCTTAGTGTTGTTGGAGCTGCATCCATCCAGACAAATATGAGCATTCTAAAACACTCCTGGCTTATGCCTTGTAGATGATGCACTGGCTTTGAAGCATCAGAAGGTGAATCACTGCAACAGCATCTGATCTGCTCATCACATTGCTTTGACGATGCATGATTGATGCATGCAGGGGCTTCAACTTTAAAAATAGTTTGCCGTATTAGTCCTGAGACACATATTTATGTAAATGCCTGACCAAATCCAATTTAATATGCCACATTTGACATGCTACTGCATGAGAAGGTCAAGCCAGTGTGAACTACAGCCTGTAAAACATTCCTGGTTATACCTGCCAATATGACACCAGTTTATCGTGCTACATCTATTTGGCTAACGCTATGGGGAACAGTCTTCAAAAGTGCAATAGAATTTAGCTGTCTCCATGTTTGATTCAGTGATGCCACAATACAATCAACAAGATAAGGCTATCGGTCCAGTGCTGGTAAATGGGATTAGAATAATCAGGTGAATGTTTTTGCCTGGTTTGGACAAGATGGACCAAAGAGCCTTTCTCTGTACTGGAGATCTCTATGACTATGATATTTGCTGCATACATTCCACATCAGCAAAAAGGCCCGAGTTTCCTGCCCCTCTGTACACTATGGTTGAAACACCTTAGACAGCAACTTTTCCTCATTGTAGCTCTTACAGCGAGCTTTAATGCATTCATGCAGTCCTAGATCTTGGAATGTGCCAGACAGCAGCACTCAGGCATGAAAAGCTCAGTGGAAGACCTGCAAGTCTCAGGAAGACTAAAGAGGGTATTTCACCAAGCACTGGTCTTCCAACCTCAGTTGATGCTTATCTCAGAAATAAAAACAAACAGAAATAGCTGGAAAAGCTCATCAAGTCTGGCAGCATCTGTGGAGAGAAATCAGAGTTAATGTTTTGGGTCAAGTGACCCTTCCCAGAGCTCACTAAGATGTTTATTTTAGTGTGCCTTGCTGGGAACAACCTGTAGGACAAAGAGCCTTTAGTCACGAAGCCACTGCTCTGGATGTACTTGACCAAAACCACGTTTCCAAACTTTTTTTTTACAAAGGTACATTCCAGAAGGAGATGGACATTCACAGTCTCATCCTTCCTCATCACAGCCATTTCAAGGGCAACATATGAAAATATTGAGACACCTGTTGCACTAATTTACATTCTGCACCTAGCTACATCTGCCTATGAGTCTATGACTAATTATGCAATTGGACAGAATGCACTTAATAGTACTTCAGCATTATGGAGGGATCTGCATGTTTTAAATTGTTTGGATCTCATTTACACCAGGATGTGAAAATTAGGTCCACAGTTTAAGATTAAGGATGTCGTGGAAAATATGGTTGAATGGCATTGTTTACTCTGAACAAGATTCCAATATTAAGCAGCTTTTCTCACTGACATTTTGCGGAGGCTAATGGTCTCAACCAATGCTTTAGTCCAGTCATTCTCAAGAATGATGAGATACACTGTACTGTGAAATGATTGAGCAGGTCTGAGTTCCTGATTTCATTCACGGTTTCTTTGTAAGTAACAATTTCCAACAGGACGGAAAATAAAACATTACAGACCAATTATTCTAGCCAGTGAGGATATTTGTGTTACTGGGTCTCAGAGCCATATTATAGATAATAAGGAGCAAATGACCTTATGGGAGATTTAGCAATACTGTTACAAACTAGTGTAAATTTCTTACTCCTTCTACTGTATCACACAAAGCAGAGACTAACAGTACAAATATTTTAGTTTTCACTACAAATTTATATGCAATAGAAGAGTCACATCTTCAGCCTATTAATGCAGTGATATTTAATACGTTGGGGTATCATTCCTGAAGAAGGGCTTATGCCCGAAACGTCGATTCTCCTGTTCCTTGGATGCTGCCTGACCTGCTGCGCTTTTCCAGCAACACATTTTCAGCTCTGATCTCCATCATCTGCAGTCCTCACTTTCTCCTCGTATTTTTTAATCACCACTGTTCTCAACAATCTACAATAGATTTTGATTGTACTGCTGAAGCAATCTAGTTTGACAGTGAAGGAATGCTGCATTATCAGTACAGTCATCTTTCAGATTAGGCAAGAGACTGCACAATTTAAAGTTAGTCCAAGTATTATCTCAGCCAACATTCTTCCCTCAAACTGACCATCATTTTTTTCTTAAAAAAAGGTGTGTGCATTCCAAAAAGATAATTCATCACTGTAAAGCAACTAGCATGCCTCAAAGACATGGTAAAATGCTATATCAATCAAACTTCTTTATTTCCTTCAAAATGATTTGACAAAAGCTTAGAAATGAATGCTGGTGACATTAATTCATGAATGCTTAGCGTGTTTAGATCTAATTTCCCTTCTTATTATTTTAACACAAGAATTAATTTCACATAGGAACCTTCATTAAAATCATCCTCATTTCTCAGCTTGCTTCTGTGCAATGCTGTCCCCCTGACTGGTAAGGTTAACTAACATCAGCTTTAACTATCAAGAGAATAACTATCAAGAGAAATCCTTATGACACTGCTCACCCAAAACCTTTTCACATGACATTATTTTGGTAAACATATTTAGGTAGATAAAGGATTTGGCAATATTCTGAGAAAATTGTGTTACCACAATCAGTTCTGAATCTCTTTAATAACTGATGTATGCATAAAACCAAAAGGAAACTGAACTACTCAGACTTCTGACACTTACTACTGTCTTTGGTCTTTAATATCTTTCACAGTGTTATCACCAGGAATGTTTAGCCTATCTAGAACACAAGAATTACTGTGGTTTGCCTTCTACTGTCCTAGATAATATAATGATAATGGAGATGTTGGCTGATCTCAATAATCAGTTCCTACCAATTAGTCTACAAAAGAAGTGAAGTGAAGAAAAACCGCAGGAGCAGAGAATTTTGTGGACGCTAAGTCCTATCAGTTCTTTCCCATTAAGCCACACTCACCAAAACACATTAGAAAATAAAACACACTTTAACCAAAGTTCTCATCTAAAGTAGAGTAGTGTATTTTATACGATATTCTCCTTTCAGACTTAGAGATATAGAAGCCAAAATGATCTAACCAGATACATTCCCAATATTTGCTACAATAAAACACATGCAGTCAAAACAGCATGACAAATTGACTTGGCCACAATCACAATGTTCTGCACTTCTGGGGGACCAGAGGTACCATGTAACTGAAATCTTTAATACATTCAATTAGCACATTGGCTAAGATTTTCCCGTTTTTGTTAAAATGTGGGGTTGTGTGTGGTAGGCAGCAACTAACACAATGCCCCTGACCAATGAAATAATGCAGTATATCACATGTCTATCAGCTCATTAAGAGCTAATCAGGCAGCACATGGGCAAGTCTCCTGCCCAATTAGGTGCCTCAACACTGGTATGTTAGGTGGCCAGAAGCTGCTGGCCAATCAGAGACTGGTAAATCTGAGTGCTGAAGTCCACCTTTCAGAGATCACCTCAATATTTGCCATCCATAGTTCCAACTGCAAAGAGCTTAGGGCAATTGGAGGACTCCCTCAAAGTTGGCAGGCATGTTTTCTCGCTGTGAAGGTAGATCATCAGGCGGTGAAGAGTTTAGGCTCATAAGTGGCCACTAATTGACTATTAAAGGCCGTATATGCTAGTGAGTTGAGAAAGTCGTTGAAGGACTTTCTCACGTACAATTTATTTGCCAAGATGACAAGGAGAGAATGGGTTTCTCACCCAATTATTTTCCCTCCTTGCAACCCCTTTCATTAATTGAGGGAGCAGAACATTCCACCACTGTTTTAAAATCCTGGTGAGATACTGTTGGCTTCCAACACATATCTCTGGTTCAAGGCTAGACAGCATATGTAAGGCATAATGAATATCTGAAGCTTAATTTTCTGAAATGTTCAAATTCAACTCATTCTCTGGTTTCAACAGTTAATACGGATTGTTTAAAACAAAACTTCACAAAAAAAGCTATTGGTTTAATGGCCATATTTCCAACAAATTTTCCAATACACCCATCATTCTGGAAATTGGCAGTTAAAACACCAAACTAGTCAACAGCAGGTTTCTTGCCTACTGAATCAAAGTAAGAGGGCAGAGTATAATATGTGCAGAAGCACTCTGCTCCACATTTGAATTCCTCTGCATTAACCTGTATAACACCCATTGTCTAGAGTACGCATCTTATAAACGTACTCCCTCTCTAAATCCTAAACCAGGGCACTTCTTCACAATAAAAACAGAAAGTGTTGGAGAAACTCAGCAGATCTGGCAGCATTTGTGTAGCGAGAAACCGCAGGAACATTTTCAGTCCAATATGACTCTTCTTCAGAACCTGCTGAACATATCCAACACTTTCTGTTTTATTTCAGATTTCCAGCATATGCAACATTTTGCTTTCAGACTCAACAGCAAAACCCAGCTTAGAATGGTGATTAGTAAGCTCACAGATATCAAAGATATAACTTCTAGTAATTGAAAGCAAAATTACAGAACTCTAACTATTATCGAACTGTTGAGATTTTGTTCCTGGCCATAATGTACTTTTGAAGGGCAGTTGACCATAGTTTTACTTGGCTACAGGGCTGTTCATTCATTAGGGAGAGAGATGACAGTGATGGTTTAACCTGAGGGTCTCCAAACCTCAGGCAAAGGAAAATTTCAGGAGTGTCCTCATAGTCACCTCAGCCAGTCTGGAAATTGAACCCATTGTGTTGGCATTACTCTGCACTACAAGCCAGCTAACACACCAACTGAGCTAACTGACTTCCTACTACTTAAAGAATGATACAGCACAGCAGACCATTCCATCCATCAGATTGTGTTAGCTCTTTGACTGAAAATTAGCCCCAGCCCCCCTTTGCTCATCCAACAAAGCAATGCCCCATGTTTTACCTTTAAGGTATATACCCAGTTCCCGTTTTGAAAGTTACTACTGAATCTTCTCCCTTGCAAGCAGCGCATAAATACTTGCAGTGGAAAAGAATTCCCCTCATCTGCCTTTGGGTTCTTTATCCAACTAAAGACAGTAAAATTCAGATTCTTTGGCTGTGGAACTCTACAACCAGTATACACTATCAAGTATGATAAAGACACAGCAGTCCAGACCACAAATATTATCTTTTCCACGAATCAGACAGTACTTCGTTCCCTACAGGAGGCTCATCTGTCCAGTTACACTGACATTTTTTTTAATAAAGCAATAATGATCTTCTTTTCCTTTTAATTAGTGCTCCATCAAGCAGATAAATGCTCAAGATGAATACCAACAGGTTCAATGTCTAGACAGGCTTGGTGTGCAGGCAGCCACCAGATTCCCAAAGGTTCAAAGAGTTACCAATTCATTTCTCAGTTCCTTGACTGAGATTTATTGATCGGAAAGCACAATGAATGAATAGTCTCACCTCACAAAATAAGCATCTTTGCATGATAATTCAGAGTTGAAACAGCTCAAAATTGCTTCTTTTTGATTCCATTATTTTCTCTTGGTTTCAAAAGACTCAGGCTCAATAGGCTGTACATCCTAATCCTATTTTTTCACTTCCTATTTGTCCTTAAGACAAAAAGACATAATACCATTCATTGGTGGCATGGTGGCTCAGTGGTTAGCACTGCTGCCTCACAGCGCCAGAGACCCGGGTTCAATTCCAGCTTTGGGTGACTAACTGTGTGGTGTTTGCACATTCTCCCAGTGTCTGTGTGGGTTTCCTCCGGGTGCTCCAGTTTCCTCCCACAGTCCAAAGCTGTGCAGGTCAGGTGAATTGGCCATGCTAAATTGCCCCTAGTGTTAGGTGAAGGGGTAAATGTAGGGATATGGGTGGGTTGCGCTTTGGCAGGTCGGTGTGGACTTGTTGGGCTGAAGGGCCTGTTTCCACACTGTAAGTAATGCAATGTATCTAATGTAAATCAACAAAGGTTGCTTTATTAAAAATGAATATTGAACTGTGTCAGGTGTGGTGGTGGAGTAGTGATAATTTCACTGGACCAGTAATCCAGAGAACCAATCTAATGGTTTGAAGACATAGATTCAAATCCCATGGTAAAGTTTGAGTGAAGTTAGTAAACCTGAAATTAATAGCTAGTCTAATGGTAACCATATAGCCATTGTTGATTGTAAAAAGCCATTTGGTTCACTAATATCCTCACTTGATTGGACCTACGTGTGACTCCAGATCCACAGAAATATCTTAACTGTTCTCTGAAATGGCCTTGCAAGCCGTTTACTTGTATTTAACTGCTACATAATCTAAAGAAAGGAGCAAAACAAGATGGACTACCCAGCATTGACCAAAGAACAGGAAATGACCAAGGCACGCACAACTCTGACAATCCTGCAAAGATCTCCTTACTGACATCTGGGGGCTAATGCAAAATTGTGAGATCTCACCACAGACTAGTCAAGCAACTGCCTGACAGCATATTTATGGAAACACTTGAATAATATCTTATGGACAATGTCTAGACACCACCATCACCATCTCTGGCTACGTCTTGTCCCACTGCCAGGACAGGCATGCAGAGGTACAAGCACATTGGAAATGGGTTACCCTGGGAGTCCTCAACATTGATTCTGGAGGATCATGATGTCTCGTGGCATCAGGTCAAACATGGTATGGAAATTTACTGCTGATTACCACGTAGAGTCTCCCCTCTCCTCTCTCCTGATAAATCAAAGGTTCTCTGTGTTTAACACGAATTGGAAGAAGCAGCAAGAGTGGCAAGAACACACATGTACTTAGGTGGAAGATTTCAGTGGCTCAGTGGCACCAATACTGACCAAGCTGACCAGTCCTAAAGGACATTGTTGTTAAACCAAGTCTGCAACAAGAAGTACACAAACTAACCAGAGGGAAAATGTATGTGACCTCATGAATACCTGTTGCAGATGCATTTTCCATGACAGTGCTGGGAGGAGTGACTTGTAAGAGTCCTTGTGTAGACAAAGTCCTGATTTCCCATTGAGGATACCCTCCATCGTGTGATGTGGTACTACCATTGTGCTAAATAGGATAGATTTCAAACAGATCTAGCAATTTAAAACTAATCATTCACGAGGCACTGTGGACCATCAGCAGCAACACAATTTTATTTAGCAGCAGAATTATATTCAACCACATTCTGTAACCTCAATGCCTGCATTTTCTCCACTACCATTACCATCAAGGTGAGGATAAATTTTGGTTCAATAAAGAATGCAGGAGGGCATTCCACAAGCCACTAAAAATGAGTCATTAACCTGGTGAAACCACAACCCACTTGCACGTCAAACAACAAAAGAGGGATGCAATGGGTGATTCCATTACCAATGGATTGAATATAAGCTTTGCAATCCTGCCATATCCAGTTGTAAATGTGGTGAGCAATCAAACAACAGAGGAAGAAGCTCCACAGATATACCCATCCTCCAAAGTGGATGAGGCCAGCATATCAGTTCAAAGAACAAGGCTGAAGTATTTGCGCCCAACTTCAGTCACAAGTGCTGAGCAGATGATCTTTCTCAGTCTCCTGCTGAGGTAACAAACATCATAAACACTAGTCTCCAATTCAATTGCTATCAAGAAAAAGCTGAAGAGACTGGAAACTGCAAAGGCCAAGGTCCTGGCAACATTCCTGAAATAGTACTAAAAACCAGAGTGCTAGTTTTAGTTCTTGCCAAGCTACAGTGACAACACTGGTATCTAGTCAGGAATGTGGAAAATTGTGCAGGTATCTCCAGTACATGAAAAGTAGGATATATCCAACCCAGAAGTTATTGCCCCATCAATTGATTCACAATCACAAAGTGATGGAAGGGGTTGTTGAAAGTACTATCAAATGGCAATTGCTCAGGATTGACCTCCTTACTGTCACTCAGTTTGGGTTCTGCCAGGGCCATTTACCTCCTGACCTCATCCAAATCTTAGTCCAAATATGGACAAAGAAGTTGAACTCCAAAGCTGAGGTGACAATGATTATTTATGGCCATCAAGGCAACATTTGACCAAATACAGCATCCTGGAGCCCAAGCAAAATTAGAGCTAATGGGAATCAGAGGAAAATTATCTGCTGGTTGGAGCCAAAGGAACACGACTGGGTTTTTTGCAGGTCAGTCATCTCAGTTTCAGGACATCATTTCAAGTGTTCAACAGGATAGTGTCCTGGGGTCAACCAGCATCAGATATTTCATCAGTGACTTTGCCTCCATTATAAAGTCAGAAGTGAAAATTACTGATGATTGCATAATGTTCAGCACCATTTGCCACTCCTCAGAAACTTGAATAGTCCATGTCCAGGTTCAGCAAGGCATGGAAAACATCCAGGTTTAAACTTTAGTTCGAAGCAATGATCATTTCCAATAAGTGAGAATCTAAAAATCTCCCTTGATGTTGAATGGCATTACCATCACCACAATCTCTTCTATTATCAACATACGCCAGTGAAGAAAACTAAGAAATCACAACCTCTTAATATACTTTTAGGTGCCTCCCAACCAATAATAACATTTTCAGACAACAGCTGGCAAGCAGCCAATTTGGAAATCTTGGGGAAAAAACACAGAAATTGTAAGTCATTTATGTCTGTCTTCAAAAATCTGATTGCCTTCAGATGACATCAGATTACTCCCAATTAAACATAAAAATCAGAGATAGTTGCTTGATCTGATCTACTTCTCAATGTTTCGTGACCTTTGCCCAGCAACAAGAAAAAAATAAACATATCTGCATTTGTCTTGAACAATATGTTTAGAAATATGTCATTGCAACGTTAATCAAAACTGAAACATTTATTTATTCTAAATCCTTCCAAAGGGTGCACCATTTCCCTCTTCTACTTCACTTGTTTAAAAAGCTAGGCACATATATACTTCGTCGATGCACATAGAGTATTAAATAATACAAAGTAAACCAATAGCATTATTTCTTTCAAAGGATGCCAAGACAAAGCTGCATAGACTGCAAGTGGAGAAAAGGTATATCCTAAGTTATCAGGAGAAACACTGTCATGCAACAAGTGACAAATACTTCAATGATTTTCTCGATGGGATGGTGGAGGCAAAGAAATCTGACATTAATTCGAAATCCATTAGAGGGTGATGTGATTTGGACCAAAATGACATTTTGCTTTGGATAGATGAGTTAAGAGGGACTGAATAGCCTCCTTCAATATATTTATTTGCAATCACAAGTACCATCTATCCACCCACTGATGGATTCACCAGACAGTATGCTTAATCAAAGTGTAGAGAGATACTCCCCCTAAAGTTATTTTACCTACGCTACCTGCTGACCCAATTCAAAACTGAAAGGACAAAGAAAATCATGGTGTAAGGAATCTCAAATGTCAGCATTGCTCAAATTCAGGTCACCCACTCAGGAATACTTCAATGTTAGGCATCTAACTAGTCATCTAATCAATGTATGTCATTCATTTCTATTCAATTTCTTTGCCTGGTCATTTTACGTATCCCACATGCAAAGTACCTCACTACGAATGCAATAAAAGGCAATTTGAGTGACAATCTATTGCAATGGAACTACTGATATTGTGAAATCCATGCTTTAAAAAGATTAAAATACCTAAACCTCAACTGAAACCTACTCGAAGGCAAATTCTTCTGTAGCTCAAATACACCCAAATCTATAAAATGGGGAAAACTTGCAAAAGATTGTGTGCTCTCAGAAAAATTCACACGCAGAACCTGTCAAACAGAGTTGCAAAGCTCAAAGCCAATACATCTCTGCACAAAACCAACAATTATAAACAATTACCTAAACAAAAAAAAACAAATTCTATGTATAATTATTTTCTGATTACCCCTCAGAAGCACTATAGTAAACAGCTCTGATAATTGTTTGCTTTACATGGCTAGCTTTGAGTCCATGGAATGATGAAAGTATTGATGAGTATGGATTCAGCATAAAATGTGACCCATTCATAGTGCTTTAATAAATTAGTTCAAAGGATTCTCAAATCACATACTGTAATTACTAACCATCCAAGTAATTTGGTATGTTAGATATTGACTTTCCTGTTAGTCTGCCCTTTTGAAATAAGCTTTTTTTTTGTGTGGAAAGGATTAAATGTGGTGGATATAATACCCAATAGTACACATGGGATGCAATTTTTCATTGTTTTTGGACAAAGTGTGGGGTGAGCATGCCAGTGATAATGAACACACTGTCCTCACCTATGGTACAACTCACCTAATCACACACCAATCAGCTCACTGAGAATTGGGAGGCAAGTGAGGCCTCTGAATTGGCAACCTAGGTCAGCTGATCAGAAGGGGGCAGCTTCTGGATTCCATTATCCACTGGTTTAGGCCTACTCCTTGGAGGATCCTTTGTTAATAAGGCCTGTTTCTCCTTTTTCTTCTCGTTAATTAGCCATTTTAAAAGTCTTAATTGCTAGCTAGTCAAGAAAAAGACTCATGGACCTTCTCATCAGCACTTAATTGCAGAGTGGCAAGAAGAGGATAAATGTTTCTCCAGGCCAAATTTGCCAATTGTTTCCCTGCCTTGTCATCTACAGGGAGAGGACAATTCAGCTCATGGTCATTCCAATCCTCACTAAAGCTCCTGCCTTTCACCTAAATGTTATGCCCCCCTTGTACCTTCTTCCTCACTGTCAACTACTTGACCAATTTTCATGTCATCTGCAAACTTACTTACCATCCCCCTAAATTTTCTTCTATTTAGTTTCCATATATCACAAATAATTTCAGGACTCAGCACTGCCCCTTATGATGGCCCTCAAGTTACATCAGCACCAGTTGTCTCTCTCTAATGAGAGAGCAGCCCTACTGTCTCTGAGTGGCACGGTGGCTCAGTGGTTAGCACTGCTGCCTCACAGCACCAGGGTCCCAGGTTTGATTCCAGCCTCGGATGACTGTCTGTGTGGAGTTTGCACATTCTTCCTGTGTCTGTGTGGGCTTCCTCCCACAGTCCAAAGATGTGTGGACCAGGTGAATTGGCCACGCTAAATTGCCCATAGTGCTAGGTGCATTAGTCAGAGGGAAATGAGTCTGGGTCGGTTACTCTTCGGAGGATCAGTGTGGACTGGTTGGGCCGAAGGGCCTGTTTCCACCCTGTAGGGAATCTAATCTAATCTTTAAAAACTAACTAAATTTAACACTCTTACTCTTGTCTGTACATTTTTTGTCTATTTTAGCTTGGTCATAAACGTCAATGAAAATGCGAGAAGGGAAGGGGAGACTGACTTGGAGAAGCAGACTTAATATGAATAGTACGTTGAATTAACAAGGCCAGATCTTAACCTGGGTGTTTTGTATGTCTTACTGATCTACAATTAGCTTCTCAGTAACTGCTCTATAGGTCATGATCACACTGTGTACTGAATAACATCAAATGACTAACAGAGGTAGACAAAAGGAGAAAATATTAGGAACCTCATTTTTCTGTTTTCGCAAATCAAAATCATTCAGATCACCTAACATGCTTACTCCAGATTCTAATCCAAAAATCGCAACTCTCTTCTTAACCTCAAGTGAATCAATTAAAAACTCCCTCTCTTTCTTGTGAGACATTGATCTAAGCCTATGGGATTGTTACAATCCTCTAATTCTGGCCTTTTGAACATTCCCAATAATTTTTTAAATCATTCCACCATTGACAGCCACACCTTTAAACCAAGGTTGTATACTCTGGGGTTTCTTCCCAAAATCTCAACTCCTCTCTTCTCTTTACGACACTCTGAATAAGCTGCTTCTTTGACCGAGCCTCTGGTCATCCGACCATATCTCCTTAAGCAGTTCTGCATGAAGCTTGGTTTGATAATAAGAAGTGTCTTCTCAAGTGTCTTGGGAAGGTGCTATGTATTTATCAAAATATCAAATTATCTTTCCAGACAGTCAATTCCACACATCCAGTATATTGCAGTGAAATATCTTCTAATCTTGCTTAAGGTTTGTGACTGGTGTAATTAACTCTTGTACATTAATTATATTTCTTTTCAGATGCCTAAAATTTTAGAATTCCTCTGATAGTGAGAATGGTGTTAAATATTTTGTTCCTCCTTCTATTTGAAATGCATGCTCCTTCTCACAACCCCATTTTGAGTTCAGCAACTTGCTGAGTAGGGGAAAGAGCTGGTACCAATAGCATATGTTCAGAATAGTGCAGCAAGTTTGTGCATTAAACTGTAGTGACAACCTCTTACTTCATCTAACAGGCAGTCATATTTCTGACCATAAAATATGAAAACACATAACTCAATAAATGTAGGTTGAGCTTTAGAAAGCATCAACGGGCAGAGCTAAAGAGGTGGACAGTCCCCATTTCACACCTTGCAAACAATAACTTCAGTCAGTTATTTTCAATGGGTGGTACAGAGGCTCAGTGGTTAGCACTGCTGCCTCACAGCACCAGGGACCTGGATTCAATTCCATCCTCAGGTGACGGTCGTTGTGGAGTTTGCAGATTCTCCCCATGTCTGCATGGGTTTGTTCCAGTTTCCTCTCACAGTCCAAAGATGTGTAGGTTAGGTGGATTGCCAATGCTAAATTGCCCACAGTGACCAGGGATGTGCAGGATTAGCCATGGGAAATGCAGGGTTAGGGTTTGGGTAGGATTTAGGTGGGATGCTCTTCAGAGGGTTGATGTAGACTTGATTGGCCGAATGGCCTGCTTCTACACTGTAGAGATTCTGTAATTCAATGGTCTCTGGGTCTCTGGACAGTCGGTGCAGGATTTCAGACAGTAATTTCCTAGAAGCAGGCTAAGATATAATCATTCAATAATATAAATGTCCAAAGATAGAGGAAAGCTTAAAAGGTATTAAACAATTAAAATACCGTCAAGAACTTTTTTCTCTAAAACAGAAATAGAATTTTGGTAGTTTGGCCAGTAACTTTAAGATTAGTTTTAAGATTCTATTGGAATAAGCCTCCCAAACTCAGATCCTACCTCCAGCATTCTCTGATAACCAATAGTGCCATCATCAGTTCCTTTCACTGGTATTTTGTGTTGGGTACACTATTGCAGTGGTTATGGTTATGCACAGAGTTAAGAATGTAAATTTCTTTTTAGATACCCATAATTAAAATGTTGAACACAGGAAATGCTACAAAGCCTTCATAATGTCATCAAAACACCAACTGATTCAGCCCTGTCTTTTACCGAATACGCTTACCCAATCTGAACCTAAGTGTAATTCCAGTTCCACACCAGCACAGCTGAATCTGAACTGCTCCCTGACGTGGCCAAGCAAACCACTCAGCTGTACCAAACTACAAAAGAATAAATACCTTTGATGGCTCAAAATAGCAATGAGGGATAAGAAATAAAAGCCATCCCAGCCCATGATATTCACATCCTGAGAATGAAATTTTAAAATTGGTATGGCTTCCCAACTCTCGTCTGATCTTCTGTACCCATATTATAGACCCAAAGCCCCTTTCACGTGTCATATCTATTTGAAATTTTCCTGAAACACTTTTTCTCAGATCACAGAAGAACTGAATTTCTTGCTGCACCTTTGATTTTACATCCCTCAGGTTAATGGCCTGTTGTAATCGTACTCCCAACCTCCCTACAGGGCCATAGATGGTGTTTTATACAACAAAGGGGAAGGAAGAAGAAAGTGGGTTATTTTTCTGTAAAATAAATATGTGCTCATTGTTATTTCTACTGCTCCCAAGAGTTAGAGCTTTAAGCTTTATGACAAGATTTGAATCAGTAATAAAGACTTGGGCATGTTTGACTTTTGTGTTCGATTTGGAGCTCGGCATTCACAGCAGCTCTTTCTTTAACTCATGAAATGCTGAAAAATCTATTTCACTTTCAAAGATTGTTATTCTTTTCCCTCTGTTAATATCTGTTACTAATTTTTAAGGACGAAATCAGTAATAAGCATTAAAAAGTAGAATTGGAAAAATGTATCATAAAACAGAAAATTGATGAGTCTACAAACCAAAGGGGTGTTGAAGGCGACACTCCAATAACATTTTTAACTAGTCCAGCATACACCGATGTTAAGAAAATCCTATTCACTCTTAAATAGTTGACCTTGTAAAAGCTGAAATCAGTCTCATCAACTTCAGTCCATCTGCACATAAAACTAATCATACATTGGCACTAAGCCATCAGCACTGCTTAAAGAGGCCAGAACAGTTAATTAAATTGACACACTGGTATATATAACATGCCCACCACGAGCTGGGGCTGAGGTTCCGTACTGGACTAATCTAAAGGAACACAGTAACCAATCCATGTTGGAATTAATTGAACTGGAAATCCATGATACTGTTCAAAACAATGTTCTGCTTTCCAAAACAGATGCTATTCTACCTAGATGCACAAGCATTAGACAAAGTTTTAATATTTGCCAGCAAAACATTGATTGATTTTGAAATATCTGTTAGAGTAAAAACATGCAAAATAAAAGAAATAGGTTATTTAGCCTATCAAGCCTGCTCTGTTATGCTTGACTTCAATACCAATCCACCCCAACCTCCATGCCGCATAATTTCGTCAGAATGCAAACATCCAACAATCCCTGTCTTCAACTTCCTCTGTGATTATGAAAGTTCAGGATTCACCTTTTCTATAAATTGAATCCATGCAAATCTGTATCTAATTGTGCACAGCAATATAGCTGGCAATCTTAACTTCCCTTTAAAATGGCCCAGCCAGACATGCTGGTCAAGGGTCATTGCTATATTGTTTATCAAATCAGTCAGATCACTTTTTCTTTTAAATGACATCCAGAGGATAATATACACAGGGGGTCTTAGATTTACAAACATCTGACTTACAAACACTCACATTTATGAATGCAATCCTGTATGGGGTGAATTTTAAAGATCAGACATACAAACATTTTCTCTATTTACAAATGGCTACTTTATAATGTCATGCATTGTGTTTGGACTTGCAAATGGTTGGCAGCAAGGGCAACTTTGAATTTGATAATTATCGTGAAGTTTAACAGAGGAAGTGGTAGATGTAGGTACAATTACAACATTTAAAAGACATTTGGATAGGTACATACATAGGAAAAGTTTTGAGGGATATGGGCCAAATCCAGGCAAATGGGACTAGTTTAGTTTGGGAAACCTAAGTTGGACCTAAGGTTCTGTTTCTGTGCTGTATGACACCATAACATAGAAAATGGTTGAGTTTCCACAGCTCTGTGGGGCTGAGAATTCCAAACATCCACATACAACATTTTGATTGAAGGGATTTCCCACCTCCATCCTGAATGATCAATTTCTGATCCAGAGACTCTGACCCTTCGTTCTAGGATCCCCAGCCAGAAGAAATATCCTGCCATCATCAACCCTATTCAACTCCTAAACAGTTTTGTGTGTTTCAATGAGCTTGCCTGTCATTCCTCTAAACGCTTGGGAATATTGGCCTAATCTACTCAATCTCCCTTCTTGACGCAACCCCTCATCCAATGTTGACAGCCAATGCAACTGAGAGTCAGAAAAAGGATATCTTGTTAACACACTTCAACTGATAATTCGGTAGTGTTTGCATTTCTGAGTAACATTTTATACTTTACTGGTGACAAGTGTCTCTGCAACAACAGTGGTTTATGGACAACAAATACAGAAGTTATTCAGGCAGCTGCCTTCAATCAAGTGGAAAATATTATCATTTGAAGCAGACAATTGTAGAATTATTGGGTGAATCAAGGGTGGAAAATGTCACATCAATGTTGACCAATTATTGAATTTGAGGTCACAATCTATTAGGGAGGGAGTGGGCAAGGTATTGCACATCAAAATATTCTTCGCAAAAATTAATTGATGATTCCCCCATTGTAAGTTGCATTTTCTGATTCTTTGTTTGTAATCTTCTGCTATGATATGATGTGAATACAATCACAATGTTTTTGGAAATATGAAATATATTTACTGTATAATACTTTTCAGATGACAAAGAAAAATAAAATTACATACTTCACAGTAAGTTGCTTGCACACTATAATTTCTAGCTTACTTCAAGGAAACTGCATTTTGAGCTACCATTCCTTTTAGTTAAACAGAAATCTTTGTACTGAAAGCAGAATTGACTGTAATGGTACCCTCTATAGTGAATTTTCAAAACAATTTTTTGTTTTTAAAAAAATCATCAAATAGCAGGCAGATTTTATTTATTCCTCCATAAAACAGATGATCTCCTCATAACCTCATTAGCTGTTTCTGGGAGTTTACTGCATGCAAATTAGCTGCTGCATTTCCTACATTATGGGAACATGATGCATTTGGTAATGTCATTGGACTAGCAATGTAGAGATCCAGGATAATACTTTGGAGACATGAGTTCAATTCCCATCATGGTAGATGGTAAACTTTCAATTCAATTAATTAATGTATCTGGATTTTTTTAATATAGTCTAATGGCAACCAAGAAGTCATTGTCCTGGGGGGAAATAAAATCTGCCATCCTCACCTGGTCTGGTTTGTATGTGATTTCAAGTCATTGTGAAGGATTCTTAACTGTCCTCTGAAATTACCTAAGCAAACAATTCAGCTCAAGGACAATTAGGGGTGAATATCAACACTGAGCTTGCCTGCAACACCACATCGCATAAAAGAATAAAGAAATAACAGTGGCTATATTTCTAAAATGCTTCAGTGGCTGTAAAGCACTTTGGAATTATCCTGAGACTGAGAACGTTACTGTACTGTATATGTTCCTTCTTTCTTTTCACTTGAAGAGAATATTTATTGTCTTGCTTACCTCACCACCAACTGATACTGAAACCCAACAGAACAGGGCTCCATCTGCCCATACTTAAATGTTACCAATTCAGTCCATTGTGCCTCTGGCTGGCTCTTTAAAAGAGCAGTCGTGCTTGGTCCCACATTCTTCTTATTCCTGACTCCATCTCTGGTTTCATGATATATAAACAAAAAATGCTGGAGGTACTTACCTCCATGGGGACAGAAACAAAGTTTGCATTTCAAGTCAATGACCTCTTGTCAGAACTCTTTGGATTCATAACCTACCATTTCTTCAGCAAAAAGCAAGTTAGTAAAGCTGTTCCCAAGAAAGTGCCATCTAGATGGTGAATAACAATCAGGCACGTTTTATCCTGCCAAGTAGGGAAGAACCTAATCTTCCCCTGAATGCCTTAACTTTTCCTTGTATGCTTATTGGGATGTATCACATAGAGAGGATAATGCATACAGGGATCAAGCTGCCAGAGGAAGTAATAGAGACAGGTACAATTACAACATTTAAAAGATATTTGGACAGGTACATGGATAGGAAAGGTTTACAGGGATATGGGCCAAAAGCAGGTAAATGCGACTAGTTCAGTTTTGGAAACCTGGTCATCATGGACAAGTTGGGCCGAAAGGTCTGTTTCTGTGCTGGACAATTCTAGACTCTCTGAGAAACTGTGCACTTGATACCTAAAACCAGTCACCTGATTAGATTTATGATTAGTTATTTACTATTGGTCGACATTTTTATAGATTAACCATCTAAGTTACCAGCAGGGGCACATGCCAGTGTTTCTGTTACACACAAGCCTCCTCCCCTCCCCCCTTCATCTCACCCATCGTGTACTCTATTTCCTTTCTCCCTAATGTGTCCATTCAGATTTCCCTTGAAATGCATCTATTCTATTTGCCTCAATAACTTCCTTTGGTAGGGAGACACAAATTTGAAGAAACAGTTTTCCCTCATTTCAAAAATGAATCATCCTCTTTTCGCTTGAGCCCATACTTAAATATTACCAATTAGGAGTGATAGTGATAGAATCGAGTTTCTGACTATTATGATGAACTAAGTGTCGTGAACACTGGATCAGCTTACAAGTGTTTCAGTTTTAATTTAATGCATTACCACTGCTGAGGTCAAGACTGCTTCCCAGTGTAATGTCATACCTTATGTTTCCCAGAAATCTTCTTATAGCAGATCTCACATAGCTTCCCGACAGTCACCAGACAATCCTGTACCAATTCATCAGTAAGCACAAGCAAATCACACATCTGTAGAGCCAAAGCTTTCAATGTCAGTTTCTGATTTCTCTTTTAAAAAGTTCCAACAGTTATATTTACATTTTGTTAGTTTTATATAAGTACTGATATAGTTAGATGACAGGAGACAAGAGTTATAAACCAATCTCAGCTGTAAAAATGTGGTTCAGTATCAGAGTCATGTTAGTATCCCAAAGCTGCACAGGACATTGGTTAAGCCACTACTAGAATACTGTGTGCAATTTTGGTCTCCTTGCTTTAGGAAGAATGTTGTGAAATCAAGCATCTGCAGTTCCCATTGTCTCCTATGTTGGGAAACTTGAAAGAGTTCAGAAAAGATTTACAAGGATGTGACTGGGGCTAGAGGTTTTACGCTACAGGGAGAGGCCGAATAGACTGGGGCTATTTTCCCTGGAGTGTCGGAGAGTGTGGGGTGACTTATAGACATTTATAAAATCATGAGGGACATGGATAGGGTAAATAACCAAGGTCTTTTCCACAGGGTGGGTGAGTCCAAAACTAAAGGGCATAGGTTTAAGGTGACAGGGGAAAGATTTAAAAGGGACCTGAGGGGAAACATTTTCGCATAAAGGGTGGTGCATGTATGGAATAAGCTGCCAGAGGAAGTAGTGGAGACTGATGCAATTACAACATTTAAAAGATATCTGGATATGAAGAGGAAGGGTTTAGAGGGAGATGGGCCAGAGTCAAAGAGTGAGGTGGTGGAAAAGCACAACCAGACAGGCAGCAGCCAAGCAGCAGGAGAATTGACATTTTGGGCATAAGCCCTTCATCAGGAATGAGACTTGTGAGCCAAGGGGGTAGAGAGATAAATGGGAGGGAGGTGGGGTTGGGGGGAAGACAGCTGGGAATGCGATAGGTAGATGAAGATGGGGGTGAAAGTGATAGGTCAGAGAGGAGGGTGGAGCAGATAGGAAGGAAGATGAACAGGTTCCTACCTGAAATGGGGAAATTGGTGAAATCTCCCCTCCCCCCATCTTACCCAGTCCCAACCTTCCAACCCAGCATCGCCCTCTTGAACAGTCCAACTTGTCCATCTTCCTTCCCACCGATCTGCTCCACCCTCATCTCTGACCTATGATTTTCACCCCCACTTTCATCTACCTATCGCATTCCCAGCTGCCTTCCCCCTAGTGCCACCCCCTCCCATTTATCTCTCTACCCCCTTGACTCACAAGCCTCATTCCTGATGAAGGGCTAATGCCCGAAATGTAGATTCTCCTGCTCCATAGATGCTGCTTTTCCAGCACCACACCCTTCGACTCTGATCTCCAGCATCTCCCTGCAGTCCTCACTTTCTCCTGGATATGGGCCAAGTGCTGGCAAATGGGACTAGATTAATTTAGGATTTCTGGTCGGCATGGGTGAGTTGGACCGAACAGTCTGTTTTTGTGCTGTATATCTCTATGACTAAGTGAAATAGTAACAATGCACTAGTAGTTGAATGCAGTGGACAGAGAGAGAGATGCTCTCATTCTGTTTGTTGCACATCATAGTGTAAATAAATTTTAGCTTCTCCCAAGCCACATTCAGAGTGAGGCTCATGCATCTGTTCCCTGTGGAGCTCCATGAAAAAGCTGAATGAAGAATGCCTTTGGGAATTAGTTCCCAGTGAAATGTAAAAAGGCAGGGGAATACCATACAGACTTTACTATCCAAAAACTAAATAAAGTTACAGACTAATATCGAATTCTATATAGAAATATAGCATTACCGAAGGACTGTCAAGTTGAGTTGTTCACTGTGCTGTACATCAAAAGCTTTTTTTTTAAAAAAGCTGAAAGATGTAAAGAAACAGTAAAACATTTTTGGCAGGTTCAGCGCCGAGATAATCCTATATGGGTCATCTGTGCTGCTGTGAGCTCAGTCAACCAGTACCACGTAACTCTCACTGACATAGAGCATAGAACATTACAGTGCAGTACAGGCCCTTCGGCCCTCGATGTTGCGCCGATCTGTGAAACCAGTTTGTAGCCCATCTAACCTACACTGTTCCTTATCATCCATATATTTATCCAATGACTATTTAAATACCCTTAAAGTTGGCAAGTCTACTAATGTTGCAGGCAGGGTGTTTCACACCCTTATTACTCTGATTCAAGAACCTACCTTTGATATCTGGCATATATCTATCACCTCTCAATTTAAAGCTATGTCCCCACATGCTAGCCATCACTATTCAAGGAAAAAGGCTCTCAGGGTCCACCCTACTAATCCTCTGATCGTCCTGTAGATATCTATTAAGTCACCACTCAACCTTCTTCTCTCTAACAAAAACAGCCTCAAGTCCCTCAGCCTTTCCTCATAAGACCTTCCCTCCATACCAGGCGACATCCTGGTAAATCTCCTCTGCACCCTTTCCAATGCTTCCACATGCTTCCTACAATGCTGCAACCAGAACTGTATGCAATATTCCTAGTGCAGCTGCACCAGAGTTTTGTACAGCTGCAACATGATCTCATAGATCCAAAACTTAATCCCTCTACCAATCAAAGCTAACACACCGTACACCTTCTTAACAACCATATCAACCTGGGTAGCAACTTTCAGGGATCTATGCACATGGACACCGAGATCCCTCTGCTCATCCACATTACCAAGAATCTTATCAGCTGTAGTTTATTTCGACTGAATTTCCAATCCTCATTAAGTACAATATACATTTTTGGTGCAAAAGGAGATCATTTACCCCACCATGTCCATGCTAGTCAGAAGAAGAGCTATCTGATTTAATTCATCCTTCCAGCTCTTTCTCAGAACCCAGCATTTTATAGTATCACATTAGCATAGACAAGTGTTTTTTTAATTCAGCAAGGGTTTCTGCCTCTGCACCCTTTCAGGAAGCGAGTTGCCAATCCTATCACCATCTCAGTTAAAAGAATATTCCTTAACTTCTCTTTAGTCCTCCTAACAACGATTTTAAATCACATTATTATTGACTACTGCACGAAAAGTAGTCTCTTTCTAATCTCTCCATCTAGTCCCTTCTTAATCTTACACATTTCAATTAAATACTGTTCTGTAAAAACAAATCCTGTTATCTAACATTTACACACAGCTGGAATGCACCATTCTCTGGAAATCTCCTCTCTACCATTTTAACTGCAATCAGGTAATACAGTGAGCAGAACTGTTTGCAGTATTCTAGTTGTTCTCTAACTGGAGTCTTATAAAATTGTAATATAAGTTTGCTGCTCTTACTCTTTACCTCTATTAATTAAAGGAGCATCTGAGATGCCTTCATAACCACTTTAATTACCTGCCCTGCTACTTTTATGGATCTGTGGACAGGTACTCCAAGATCCCAATGATCCTCCTGACTTCTCAGCTAACCTACTGTTCATTATGCATTCCCTTACATTGTTTTTCCTCCCCAAAGGCATTAAAACTTGCACTTGCAGATACACTTATATTTCAGAAATACTGGGCCAGACTTCATTCCTGCAGGTCCTGCAGTAATACTCAGGGCCAACCACGTCTGGTAATGATGTTCAACTCCTTTCAAGATAGAAGTGCTAATTATGGCAAATTTAAATAACTTTCATCAACCAGTAACGCCATGATCAAGATCAGAATGATTATGGTATCACTGGGATGTAGTCGAGTCGTCCAAGTTACTAGGCAGCCAAAGTGAGCCGTCATTGTTCAAGATGCTTTTATTTCTGTACCTGGCATGTTGGATAATCTACCTCAAAGAAAATAATTTCAGTAATCATGCGTCCTAGTGTGTCATACGAATCAATCTTACTTCAGAATCTCAAGCAGAAAAAGAATTCTGTCCAAAGTGTCTGCTCCTGCTTTTTACATTACCATAACTTTCCATTCAGGATTAAATCTAAATGAGCCTTTGCTGTATCGTCTCATAGTATCTTGTGGCATTGCCTCATTTGAGTGCAGAACTGTATTTAATTTCCCCATCTGAGGATTTTCTTGCGGATCAGTTAGTTGCTAGCATTTACAGTGTGTTTCTAGGGTTTCCTTTCCCCTACCATTGGCTTTTTCGCAGAGAAATTGGAGGGTATTTGTGGAGATTCATTCACTTATTATTTCAGACTTAAACTTCCTTTTTACTGATTTCTAACAGCATAATAAATATACCATCGAAGTGAAAACTGAATCTTAAATTAGGCCAAACACATGGTAACATAAATGTTTAAAGCATAGTTGCTAACAAAACTACAAGCTGGAATTCTCACTCTTTCACTCCCTCATCCAGTTTTAGGGACGGCTGTTACGTTTCATCTCTGCCCTTCAGGTGAGGACATCAGCGGGTTCATCTCTGCCCTTCAGGCGAGGACAGCATCAGTAATGCCCAATGCAGTCAAACAGCCTCAAAAAATTGGACAAGATGCTAGGGGTCACCTGTTACCCTCTGAACCAGAAATCGGCTGAAGTCATTACCTTCAGGAAAATTGGAAAAAGATTCCCACAAAGTAATTGCCTACAAAAGATGTACAAAACAGGCTGAGAAAGTATTCTATTCCCAGCACTTGGCATTGTCACCTTTCTAACCTCAGATCCATGTAGATAGCCACAAATAGCCTGAATCACATCTTGGAATTTAATTGACATCTATTATAACAAGGGAAATAAAAGGTAAAGGCCTGCGATGTTTTAAGGGATTTGTTATCCTGTGTCACCACATTTCCCCACATTTTCCGTCATTTTAATGCAATATTAGGGATCAACCAACTGTGATAGAAAAATGTTACACATTTAGTTTTCTACTCAGGTTAACAGTACTTGTGATTTTTTTTTGCTGGACAGTTTATTCCATTATGCCTTAAAAAATTAAATTGCTTTAGAAATGTAATTACAATTAATGTTGGAAGTGCTAGACTGGGAAAGGCAAACAATGTGACTGTCAGTCAGAACACTCCCCTTCTCAGATCTGCAGTTCAGTTGGAGGGTCAATGCTGAGGGAGCGCCCCACTGTCAGAAGGTCATTGCTAAGGGAGCACCACATTGTGAGAAGGTCAGTGCTGAGGGAACACTACATTGTCAGAGGATCAGTGCTGAGGGAGCGCCACACTGTCAGAGGGTCAGTTCTGAGGGAGCATTACATTGTCAGCAGGTCAGTGTTGAAGGAGCACCACACTGTCAGAGGGTCAGTGTTGAAGGAGCACCACACTGTCAGAGAGTCAGTGCTGAGAAGTACCGCACTGTCAGAGGGTCAGCACTGAGGAAGTGCTGCATTCTCAGAGCGTCAGCGCTGACCAAGTGCCCCACTTGTTAGAGGATCAGTGCCAAGGATGTGCTGCACTGTCAGAGAATCACTGCAGAGACAGCACTGCACTGTCGGACAGTCAGTGCCGAGGGAGTACCCCATTTGTTGGGGGATCAGTGATGAGGGTGCACCCCACTGTCAGAGGGTCAGTTCTGAGCGGTGTGCTGCACTGTCAGAGGGTCAGTACTGAGGGAGCATCACACTTTCGGAGGTTCAGCACTGAAGGAGTGCCATACTGTTGGAGGGTCAATATCAAGACAGTCATACACAGTTGAAGGGTCAATTCTGAGAACTGTCTGAGGATCAGTCCTGAACAAGTGCAGGTTTGTCAGTGATGCATTCTTTCTGATGAGATGGTAAACTGTGACTCTTGAAGATGGACATAAATAGCATTATTGTGAAAAAACATGGAGGGGTGTGAGCCACTCTAACTCTGTCAATATTTATTCTTTCATCAACACCTCAAAAAAAGATTTTGTGAACATTATCATATTGCTATTTATGTGCATTTACTGCATGCAAATTAGCTACCATGTTTCCTGCATTACAGTGTAACTACGCTGCAAATAAAATAAAACATCAGTTAGCTAGATAGCAGGTTTGCAATGCAGAGTAACACGAACAGTATGGGTTCAATTCCTGGCTGAAGTTACCATGAAGGACTCTCCTTCTCAACCTCTCCACGTGAGGCATGGTGACACTAAGGTTAAACCACCACTAGCCACCTCTCTCTTAAGAGAGAGCAGCCCTATGATCCATTATGAGTATGGTGACATAAAAATGCTCAGTAAGATTTTTTGAGCCATACAGGCAATGAAAAGCAGTGTTGAAATGCATTTTCTTTTATCTGATTCTTGATGAAATAACTGCACAGAGGCTGGTTTCCTGTCACCAAGTCACCCTTTATTTACATGTGGAGAATCTTGGCATTGGTCCAACTCCCTCAAAGTGAACAGAACCTCTGATATTCCTGTTTGGATCTGTCAGCAGGGCTCCCTGATTGGGCCAGGTTGACAGTCCCAATCAGGGAAGTCCACCTGGTTGACCTCATTCCAAGCACTACAGTTGAAACACAAGTTCTTTCTTTTTCTGTTTCTGGCATTGCTCTTCCAAGCCAAAGGGGGAAATTGAAAGCAGTGAAGAGGTTTTTGTTTGAAAAGTATTGCATCATGTTTCCTTTGCCCAATTTGTACTGGCAACTTGTGAAACTTGCAGGTGACACTGGGAATAACTGGATTCTCATTATGAAAGGCAAATTTGTTTTTATAGACAGGGAAACCTGGATCCTAAGATTAGAATGTCACTGTTTAGAATGACTTTGAGCCAATGATGCCATGCAAATTAACAGAACTTTACTAAATTAGTGGACCATCAGCTTGTTGGGGGATCAGTGATGAGGGTGCACTCCACTGTCAGAAGGTCAATACTGAGCGGTGTGCCGCACTGTCAGAGGGTCAATACTGAGTGGTGTGCCGCACTGTCAGAGGGTCAATACTGAGCGGTGTGCTGCACTGTCAGAGGGTCAATACTGAGGGAGTGCCACACTGTCAGAGGGTCAATACTGAGGGAGTGCCGCACTGTCAGAGGGTCAGTACTAAGCGGTATGCCACACTGTCAGAGGGTCAGTACTAAGCGGTGTGCCGCACTGTCAGAGGGTCAATACTGAGCGGTGTGCCGCACTGTCAGAGGGTCAGTACTGAGCGGTGTGCCACACTGTCAGAGGGTCAGTACTGAGCGGTGTGCCACACTGTCAGAGGGTCAGTACTGAGCAATGTGCCACACTGTCAGAGTGTCAGTACTGAGGGATGCTGCACTGTCAGAGGGTCAGTACTGAGTGGTGTGCCGCACTGTCAGAGGGTCAGTACTGAGCGGTGTGCCGCACTGTCAGAGTGTCAGTACTGAGGGATGCTGCACTGTCAGAGGGTCAGTACTGAGCGGTGTGCCACACTGTCAGAGGATCAGTACTGAGCAGTGTGCCACACTGTCAGAGGGTCAGTACTAAGCGGTGTGCCGCACTGTCAGAGGGTCAGTACTAAGCGATGTGCCACACTGTCAGAGGGTCAGCACTGAGGGAGCATTGCACTTTTGGAGGTTCAGCACTGAAGGAGTGCCATACTGTTGGAGGGTCAATACCAAGACAGTCATATACAGTTGAAGGGTCAGTTCTGAGAACTGTCAGAGGATTAGTACTGAACAATGGTAGATTTACCAGTGGTTTGTTAAATCCAGCTGCTGCTCACAAGGTCCATAAGAAAGTGCAACATTACTGCTGCCAAAACAAGACAGGTTGACGATTTTTGTTGATAAGTACAGCCCACACCAAAAGAAGTGTGTGTTTGCCACGAGCTTCACTCTTGCAAATACCCTCTCTCTATCTCTGGTGGATTGAAATGAACATGGGCACAAGTCCACCATACTAAACTGCATAACATTTGACACTGATAAACCTCAAGGATGGAAGGATGCTGTGGGAAGTAAATAATCCTGCTGCTTCATTGCGGCCTAATATATTGCCGCAGTGGTATCAGATCTGCAACAGGCAAGGCTGAAGCACATCGTCAGATTCACGATAACTAGTGGCCACAAAAACCAAACTGGTGTTGTTACTCTACTGTTGCTATTAGTTTTGCGTGACCTGTGTGTCACCAGCTGCTCGCACTATTAGCACAGCTCTGTAATATAAAATATAATGTAAAAACTATTCTAAAAATGAGCATAGTTAGGCGAAAGTTAATAAATCACCACTGACTATCTGTCTCAATCCAAACAGCAATGCTTAATGTGAGTCCTGACAGCAAGTCAACAGGTTGAAAAATGGTTCATTTAAGCTCCTTACCTTGACAAACACAAAATCTTACCAAATAAAAACTGGAAATAATTGAAACCTGCATAGTGCTAATAATTTCATTATATCAAACTACCTGGAGAGTGAAACACTTTCATAAGGATGTCTCCAGCAAGCTGCTGATGAAATTAAAATGTGATTTGAAAGTAGGATTTGAATCAAAGTCCTCTGGAGGACTAATGTGGAAATGTCCAGTGATCTGAAACTTGAGTGCCTGGCTTTCTAATAGAAAGCCTAAATGCAAAGCTGTAATCCTACAGTATTGAACTACACTGATCTTTTCATGTTATGAGTAAAAAATACATTCTTGACTGAACCCTTGAGATTATTTGCCTTTATACTAGAATTAAGACTGCAACGTTAAACAGACAAGAAAGCAGTAAATTTCTTATTACCTTTCAGTGATCTGATATCCTAATTCCTAATGATCGACATATCATTTAAATGGAAATGGTGCCCATCAAGCATGAACAGCGACTCCAGAATACTGCAGTACAATCAGTTTAAGAATGGTATGGAAGAGAAAAGAAAGAGCAGCAAAAAAAAGAGTTCTCAGGACCACATTATTTATGTTTTTTTTTCTATTGTACTTTGTTCCTTGTCACATTACAGGAACAGAACAAAACCAATCTGATTAAAATAAGATACATTTTGAACACCTATCATTCAGTTCATGGAATTTCAAAAGATGTGTCAATTTCAGGGTCCTGTCACATGATATGTACCACACTTGTATAACGCCACACTCATGCTATCGATGCTCACCAGCAGTGGAATTACTGAACATTGCCGGACCTTTGGGAATTTCTGCCACTGGTGCCAAATTTAAAGCCTAGCTGTGCACCATCTCAAATTGCTGCCAGCCACAAATAGTCCTTCACAGACCATGTCATTAAAGGCAAATGAAAATGAACGGCTTCTGAGAGCACATAGGAAGCATAGGTGTCACCCCATTGGAAACATATGCTGACATTTGTAAAAGTATTGGTACATTACATCATCACTCAACTAATCCACTGTAATACTGGATTAGTGGTGCTGGAAGAGCACAGCAGTTCAGGCAGCATCCAAGGAGCAGTTTCCATAATCCACTGTAAGTCTCACGTCTGTCGTCTGCAAGGTGTTAGAAAGAATTCTGAGGGATAGGATTTATGGCCATCTGGAAGAGCATGGCTTAATTAAACGCAGTCAACATGGCTTTGTGAGGGGCAGGTCATGCCTCACAAACCTTATCGAGTTCTTTGAGGATGTGACTAGAAAAGTTGATGAAGGTCAAGCTGTGGTTGTGGTGTATATGGAATTCAGCAAGACATTTGATAAGGTTCCCCATGGTAGGCTCATTCAGAAGGTCAGGAGGAATAGGATACAGGGGAACTTAGGTGTCTGGATACAGAATTGGCTGGCCAACAGAAGACAGCGAGTGGTAGTAGAAGGAAAATATTCTGCCTGGAAGTCAGTGGTGAGTGGTGTTCCACAGGGCTCTGTCCTTGGGCCTCTACTGTTTGTAATTTTTATTAATGACTTGGATGAGGGGATTGAAGGATGGGTCAGCATGTTTGCAGATGACAAAGGTTGGAGGTGTCGTTGACAGTATAGAGAGCTGTTGTAGGCTGCAGCGGGACATTGACAGGATGCAGAGATGGGCTGAGAGGTGGCAGATGGCGTTCAACCTGGATAAATGCGAGATGATGCATTTTGGAAGGTTGAATTTGAAAGCTGAGTACAGGATTAAGGATAGGATTCTTGGCAGTGTGGAGGAACAGAGGGATCTTTGTGTGCAGGTACATTGATCCCTTAAAATGGCCACCCAAGTGGACAAGATTGTTAAGAAAACATATGGTGTTTTGGCTTTCATTAACAGGGGGATTGAGTTTAAGAGTCGTGAGATCTTGTTGCAGCTCTATAAAACTTTGGTTAGACCACACTTGGAACACTGCGTCCAGTTCTGGTCGCCCTATTATAGGAAAGATGTGGATGCTTTGGAGAGGGTTCAGAGGAGGTTTACCAGGATGCTGCCTGGACTGGAGGGCTTATCTTATGAAGAGAGGTTGACTGAGCTCAGACTTTTTTCATTGGAGAAAAGGAGGAGGAGAGGGGACCTAATTGAGATATACAAGATAATGAGAGGCATAGACAGAGTCGATAGCCAGAGACTATTTCCCAGGGCAGAAATGACTAACACGAGGGGTCATAGTTTTAAGCTGGTTGGAGGAAAGTATAGAGGGGATGTCAGAGGCGGGTTCTTTACACAGAGAGTTGTGAGAGCATGGAATGCATTGCCAGCAGCAGTTGTGGAAGCAAGGTCATTGGGGACATTTAAGAGCCTGCTGGACATGCATATGGTCACAGAAATTTGAGGGTGCATACATGAGGATCAGTGGTCGGCACAACAGGCTGAAGGGCCTGTTCTGTGCTGTACTGTTCTATGTTCTATGTAACTGCAACAATAAAAATGAAGCTACACAGGCTACCTGACCTTAGTGCCATACCATGTTGAAATTCTGTCCGAAGAAGTGCTACACATTCTCTAATGCCCAGCAGAGCAATAACATCTTGTCATTACGCAATGTGTAAGTATCACATGTTGGAAAGCCTTCAATCAGATGAATACATTAACTTTTCACAGAAAACAGCAAAAGTGAAGAAAATCAAACAAGAAAAGCTGTACTTATTTCTCGGAATAAACAGGTACTATTTACCTTTCGAGTAACAACAAACGTACAGTCATTGAATGGTCACCTCACCCAAACCATTCTATTGGATGTGGGTGTCAATTAAGTCCTGCCTGGCACGTTGTGCCTGACACTGCACTGTTCTAACATGGTGAAGGTGATGTCCCTCCTGATAAATGTCCTCATCTTCCTCCCCAAAAGGCTACTGCCCTTCTCCCAGTACTTCAGCATCCATAATATTCCCATTTTGCCTGTTCGAGTTGTTCCAGAACATGACACACAGCACACTGTGTCTGGACTATATACTACAAGGCCACCCTCTCCTCACTCTGACCAATTTAAGCACTGAATCCCCATCTTCAGGAGGCTCATCGTCTGCTTCGACATGAGCCTGGTGAAAGAATATGCTGCATTGTACCTGAGCTTGACCTCTGTCAAAAGGGTGTGTAACTGATTTTTTAGTTGTGGTTGCAGATGGGAACTCTTGTCTCCCAGTAAACAACCTTGCAAGACATCCTGCCTTTGAAATGAAGCAGGAATATGAGAGTTCTCAAGGAAATAGGCATCATGGTAGTTTCCAATGATTTGTACATTGATAAAATAGAACTCTTTAATGTTAATAAGTCAATTGTGTTATGACATGGCATTCTCAACACAATGCACGGGGGAAGCCAACTATATTGGCAATGCACACTGCCCGGGCTCCAGCTGTAGCTGCGGCATGGGGAAATGAACTGAGGAGATGTGATCTGGCACAAATTGCATCAGTATGTTTGTGGGTTAAAGGTTGCGAATATGTCTCAGTGGATTCTGGGAAGCAACTCGTTGCATTAAAAATTCAGCACAGCTGACACCTGGTTGGCCACTGGGATTAGACTAGCTACCCACCCATTCAGGTCACTAATTTTGAAAAACAAAGCTAGACAGGTACTCAGAGTGGCAGTGTAACAGCATTTTAGCAATAGCGATCACAAAATCACATGTTTTAAGTTTGTTATGGAAAGGGAAAATGATGGTTAGCAAAAAAGTGTTTTGACTTGGGAAAGGCAGATTTTATTAGCCAAAGTTGACTGGAAGATGATATTTCTGGGCAAATCTTCTGCAGATCAAGGTGGAGGGGCATTCAAAAATGGAACTGGCGACAGCAGAGGCGCAATATGCTCCTTTCAGGGTGAAATGTAGGAACAACAAGCCCAGAGAACCTTGGATGTCCAGGAATATTCAGAACTGGATAACGAAAACAGAGGTTTTTAACAGATATGAAGGGAACAAATCAACAGAGGCCCTGGTGGAATATAGAAAGTGCTGGGGTGAGCAATTAGGAAAGCAAACAGTGGGCATACAAAAACACTGAAAGATAATGTTAAGGAGTATCCCAAGATATTCTATAAGCATCTCAAGGGGAAGGTGATACCTGCGGGACAGGGCAACACAGTGGTCAGCATTGCTGCCTCACAACACTGGGGACCCGGGTTCAATTCCACCCTGGGAAGAATATCTGTGTGGAATTTGTATGTTCTCCCCGAGGCTGTGTGGGTTTCCTCTAGGTGCTTCAGTTTCCTTCCACAGTCCAAGGATGTGCAGGTGAGGTGGATTGGCCATGCTAAATTGTTCATAGTGTCCATGTTAGGTGGGTTAGCCAAGAGAAATGCAGGGATCGGGTAGGAGAGTCACTGTGAATTTAATGTGCCAAATGGCCTGCTTCCACAATGTAGGGATTCTAAGTGGGCAATCTGTGCATGGAGCTGGAGAAGGAGAACACTGGTAGGGTGTCAAACGAGTACTTCACATCTGTCTTCACTTTAGAGAAGAAGCGTGTACATACAGAACCTGGGAACTGTGACGTTCTTGAGCAGTTTGGTATTGTAGGCTTTGGCAAGCTTCAAAGTTGACAAACTCCTCCCCAGGTCTGAATGGGTTGTATCCAATGCTGCTCTGGGAGCCAAGGGAGGAAATTATAGGGGCTTTGAACCAATTTTTTAATTCCTCTCTGGTCACAGGGGTGATGCCAGAAGGCTGTGGGACAGCAAATGTGGTTCCAATTTTCAGGAAGGATCATAGATATAAACAAGGGAATTACAGAACAATAACTCTTCCACCAGTGGTAGAGAAACTATTGGAGAAGATTCTGATGGAAAGAAATAACTTCCACTTGGTGGGACAAAATTTGATCAGGGATAGTCAAAAGGAAATTGTGCCTAAGAAATTTAATTGTATTTTTCAAGGAGGTGACCAGATGCGTAGGTGAGGGTCATGCACTTGATGTAATTTATATGGATTTCAGTGAAGTCTTTGACAAGGTCCCTCATGGGACACTGATAAAGAAGGTAAATTCACAGAGAATCCAGGGTAACTTGGCAAGTTGAATCCAAAACTGGCTTAGTGGTAGGTCAAGTCAAGTCAAGTTGCTATAGTCTTAAAGATTAGATTAGATTCCCTACAATTTTGAAACATGCCCTTTGGCCCAACAGGTCCACACTGACCCTCCAAAGAGTAACCCACCCATACCCATTCCCCTATCCTATGTTTACCCCTGATTAATGCACCTAACATGACAGGCAATTGAGCATGGCCAATTCATCTTTTGGATTGTGGGAGGAAACCAGAGCACCGGGAGGAAACCCATGCAGACATGGGGAGAACATGCCAACTCCACACAGACAGTCGCCCGAGGCTGGAATTAAATCCGGGTCCCTGGCACTGTGAGGCAGCAGTGCTACCAATGAGCCACCGTGCCACCCGCAGACTGTTGGGCTGCTCTCTCATTAGAGAGAGACAACTGGTGGTGATGTAACTTGAGGGCCACCATAAGGGGCAGTGCTGAGTCCTGAAATTATTTGTGATATATGGAAACTAAATAGAAGAAAATTTAGAGGGATGGTAAGTAAGTTTGCAGATGACATGAAAATTGGCCAAGTAGTTGACAGTGAGGAAGAAGGTACAAGGGGGGCATAATTTTTAGGTGAAAGGCAGGAGCTTTAGAGAGGATTTGAGGAAAGGTGTTTGTCAACATTTGCCTGGTATCTTGCAGGAAATTAATGATGCCCTCATGTGTTGAGAAAGAGAGAGACTGTATGTGTGTGTGTGTGTGTGTGTGTGTGTGTGTGTCAGCATCCCCATCATCTAAAAAATGAGTTATGGATAATGACAAAATCGTACCTAAAAACACAGTCTCTGAAATTCAAAAAGTAACTATAGGAACCTAGAACCAGAAAAGTCTACAGCACGGAAAGAGGCCATTTAGCTTACCATGTCTGCACCAGTCAGAAAATAAAAATAGCACCTATTCTCACCTCACCTTTCAGCACCTGGACCATAGCAATTAAGAAAATCTCAAGAGAAGCCTTCAAAAAAGAAAATTTATTTTGATCCTTGTTCAACATTCATCAGAGAGAGCAGATGGGGCCTCGTTTGAATGTCTCTTCCAAAAACAGTATGCAAGGCACTGAGTGCTCCCTAACTACTACATTTCTAGTATCAACCTTGATTTTTGCGCACAATTCTAGAGTGGAACTTGAACCTACAATCTCATATTACTCAAGGCTATCAACTGAGCTGCAGCTGACATGCTCACTGGAAGTACTGGCATTTAGGAGTTCCTGAAAGAGACCATTCAAAGCAAATGAATTATCAATAGAGAGAGAGAGAGACCCATAATTACAATTCATATTAGCTTCACAATGCTTAAGTTTCACTGCTGTTCATTCTGTCCACTCATACAAAGAAGCTCAACAACATTATGGAGGTTAGTTCTCGTGATCTCATTAAATTTGTTTAAATAAAAACATTCCAAACTCATATACTTCCAGAAAAGGATAAATATACAAACTGTGAGTTCCTGATAAATATTCCTTTCACATTCAATGTCTATTTTCAAAGGGAAGTTATATTGCAGTCTTTATATAGTGTGGTAGATTGCAAAGTAATCATTACAAAAATGAACAACTTGTGATTGAAGTCTTAACCGCTAGTGGCTGGGTAGGCGCAGGGCTACAGAAACACCTTTGCAAGTGGTCAAATGTTCAGACTAGTCACAACCAAAATAAATGCCAACCAGTGCCCCATCAGAAAGCAGTATTTACATTGCAGTTCTGGAAACATCATAGAATCCCTACAGTGTGGAAACAGGCCATTTGACCTAACAAGTCCACATCGACCGTCTGAAGAGTAACGCATCCAGACCCATTCCCCTACCCTATTACCCATAACTATTGCAACCAACCTACACATCCCTGGACACTATGGCTAATTCACCTAACCTGCACATCTTTGGACTGTGGGAGGAAACCCACGCAGATATGGGGAGAACATGCAAACTCCACACAGACAGTCGTCCAAGGTTGGAATCAAATCCAGGTCGCTGGTGCTGTGAGGCAGCAGTGCTAACCACTGAGCCACCGTGCTGCCCATAATGGGACACTACGTTTACAGGGACATTTCAATGCCATCAAAAGAAAGCTTTCAACTTACAACCTTGTTGTCAAAGCCAGTACAAGAAACTGCAATGCAAGGTAATAATGCCGTTATATAGACAACATCCTCCTCTTCCAAATTCATGAAGTCACCCGCTTATTCTTGACCTAATTCAATAAAAAAGATTCTTTCAAATCTACAGTTAATGCTCCTTGAGTAAGGTGAATATTCTTGCTGAAACTTTCAATAAATAAAAATGTTTTGAATATGGGAGTGGATGATTCTGTTCACCAGAGATCCAAAATTAAACTAGATTCTGCCTTTGGTTGAGTTGAGAAACAAACTAATTCAACAATTTGCAAGTTAATGTCAATGTGTAACGTCCAATGAATGCATTTATAACCTTTGGTAAAGGAAAACTCAGACTCAAAAACTCAGTCATGTCAGACTCAAAATATTCACGCTGTTTCTCTCTCCCTAGATGCTGTCAGATTTGCAGAGTTTCTCTAGCATTTCTGTGTTTGTTTAAGGAAATACTCCTCAACGTTTTGTCCTTTCATTTTCCCTCTAATTTATTTCCCTGGTGTATAGCAGTTTTTACACTGCACAAAGCCAAGGTTCAAAGGCAATACTTTCCAAAATACAGAGTCAATTAATACAGCCTCAGTTCAGGCTGAACTTAAAATTCTCTAGTCTGTATTCCTTTCTCCACGCTGCCTTTATCAAGTGAAGCATAGGGGAATTACTATTTTCAAAATTAAGTTTCTGCAGACAGGGTACCAGTCACGATGTGACACCTTGGGGTCCTTCTCTATGTTAGAAACACAAGTTGTTGGGTAGTATTCCTTTTATGAATGTAAATGACTCTGCAAGTTACGACTTTAATAGATATCAGGAGTAAGACACACAACAAAAAGAGGCAATAAGAAATTAGTCAATAAGCATAAAAACACTAGAACCAAGTGAGGGCCAAGAATTGAGAAAATGGCACAGCTTTGCTTCCTATAGAAAATGACAGTAGAGGTCAACCTGAAAACTGAGTAATTCTGTTTTCTTTACAGCAATGTTAATTTTGTAGTATAGTGCATTTGTTCCTTAGCTGCATTCTCAGATTCTGGCAACATGCAATGGGGAACAAATACAAGAAAAACACAATCAGAAAAACAAGGGTAAAAAGCAGTCACAGGACTGCTAATCTTCAAAACAGCTGAGACTATTCTCAAAAGGTTTGTCTTTTTTTTTGCAGTCGTGTCTTAGGACACTGTGAAACAGACAGCCTTTTAATGCACAGTCAATTGATGAGTTTGAGAGATACAAGATACTTTTGTGAACTTATATCATATCAGCCAGTGGAAGGAATATGAAAGGCCAACTGGCACTTTTACATTGATGTCGAAATTGACAGTATAGTATATTGATAGTCAAGGGGAGAGTGCTGACCACCCAGTGCTGCTAGCCCTCTTTATCAGGATGGCAGCAGTACAGGAAGGTAAATGGTGAAGGAGTCTGTTTTTTTGCTGCTTCCTGTTCGTAGGGATGTGCAAAAGTCTGTCCCTGAGCATAAAAAGCATAGATTTTGATTTCTTTTCTCTTTATAAGGTGCTGGTGACTATGGCAGCACTGCATATCTGAACCTGACAGCATTCTGTCAGTATAGAATACCTCATGGCACAAGGCTAGCTCTGTATTCATTTTATTAACTGCAGTTTGGTGTGTGAACACTCCCACACTCTGCCAGAGGTGCAGGAAATTACAAAGATATAGCAATGGCTCAGCAAATAAATCAATTGAGCAAAGTAGTACCAAATAAAGCAAAAGAGAAAGTGAGGACTGCAATGCTGGAGATCAGAATCGAAAAGTCTGGTGCTGGAAAAGCACAGCCGGTCACGCAACATCCAAGAAGCAAGACAGTCGAAACAAAGTAGAGGAGTCCCAGTTTTAATTTTAACATGAGGTGAGCAAGCTTTCATCCTTCACCAGGATGGAAGCAGGATGGCATTGTCAGTGGGATTAGCAGCGGTAGCCTCTCACAATCGAACAACTTGCCAACAATTACTGTATGGTTTCACACATAGGAAAAAAAGACTTTGTGGATGAAATACCAGGACACCACTAATGTCTGTGGAACCACATACCTGTTTGAGTTGTGACGGTACCCCAACTGTTCAAAAAATGTATACTTAATTTTAACTTTCCCAGAAAATAAATGGGTGGCATGGTGGCTCAGTGGTTAGCACTGCAGCCTCACAGCACCAGGATCCCAGGTTCGATTCCAGCCTTGGGTGACTGTCTGTGTGGAGTTTGCACATTCTCCCTGTGTCTGAGTGGGTTTCCTCCCACAGTCCAAAAATGTGCAGGCCAGGTGAATTGGCCATGCTAAATTGCCCATAGTGTTAGGTGCATTAGTCAGAGGGAAATGGGTCTGGGCGAGTTACTCTTCAGAGGGTCGGTGTGGACTGGTTGGGCTGAAGGGCCTGTTTCCACCCTGTAGGGAATCTAATCTAAACTACCAGAATGCAAGTGCCACAACAAGTCCTTTAGACTTAAAAAATATTTCACATTTTTAAATCTATTCTTGAAATTCTGGCTGTAACATCAAAACATGCAACCCCAGTCAAACTAAAGGTTAAAGCTGTTTGAACCTAAAGATCATTTCTGGAGACCATAAAAAATGACTTGACTGGCAATTTAAAACGTCTAGGTGATGGATTGGAGACCAAGTTTAACCATTACATCCTTAGAGGAAAGCATACATCAACATTTTATTTCCAACCTTTACATAGTAAGTTGAGCACACTGTGGATGAATGAAAAAGTCTACACAAATGATATAATTGCATCCGCAGAGAAAGCCACACCAGCCATACAGTGCTACACCAGCTCAGCTCATTTACAGCTCATCTCATTCATCATTGTGTGTTGACTTCTAAGTTACCACTGACCAGTTCAAAATAAGATTAATTTCCAAATTATATGGTCAGACCCTTCTTTCATCATCTATTCCAATGTTCACTAACATCCTGAGAGTCTAATTCGCTGTAATGGAAGATTGGGAATAATAGGAATTGAGAACTATCCAATTTAACCCTATCCAAGTGAGCAACTAATTCATAACATGCTCTTCAATTTCATTAATTCTCAGTTAACAAGCTCAGTGAATCTTTAAAGAATGAAATCTCACAGTGTTACCATTGAAAGATTACAGAAAACCAAAATACAAGTCTACAGTAAAGCTGGATGACTGCTATCTTGTTCTTCCCTCGTTTCTCTTCTCATTTTCCTGAAGATGATGATTGTTGCTGAAGCTCATAGAAGCCAGCAAAACTCAGGTATATACGGAGGTCATTCATACCTAATCCTACCTTGTGAGTTTCAGTAGATTCCTCCAGAGGTATTCATGACTGAGCATAATGTACTTTCCTTATAGCATACTCTGCCAGCAACTCATTGCTAGGGATGAAAATCCAGCATGATCTATCAATGCACTAGCCTAGAGACACCAATACCTACCACCCGGGCTCAGAACAGCTGAAGAAGCAGAGCTTGGGGACTTAAGCTGTACCTGGCGCATGTAGCCTATTATCATGGCCCACCAGGTCACCAACAGAGCTGGTAATTGTGACCCTATGTACAAATCCTACTACAGTTACACTCTCAGTTGAAGAAATGAGGATTATCTGCAAATATTTCCTTAAACCATAAAGAAGCAGGAAATGAACATTTATTCCCTAAACAATACCCTACAACTTTTACTCAACTGAACTTTTGCTTGTCATCCTTTGCCAATGTATAAAGAATTATAGTAGTTTGCTTACTATTTCATCACCTTTCTCCAGCACTCTCATTCTCCCAAGCAGAAAAGGGTGCCTCGTGTCCACTTCAGGATAATGCCTGATACTGGTTTGAAGTGTAAAGTGCAACAACAGAAGCATATCGCTGTCACTCAGTGGGTGCATGGCCAACAGTTTCTCTTCAAGTAGTCCCTCAGCTAAAATAACTTAATAGAAAATCAGTTAACTTCTCACAAATAATAGATCCCTTGTTAACATTCTAATACCGCAATGCTTAAAAGCCTGAATATACTCCTTTCAATGTTAGCAACAGATTTATGTTGTTTATAGAATTGATGTCATGGATTCAATAACTGGAGGTCAACTACAATTTTAGCTATGTGAATTAAATTATAATCATATTATTTTGCAGGGTTTGGTATACTTGCAGTTTTCAAGAAGCTTATGTTATACAAATGATTCAATCGGCGACATTATAATGAATCCCACAAATCAGACTTAAAAGTAAACAAGTGTCAACCATTGGGTTAGCTAATGGCTGAGGAAAGGTCAATCCCTAGGGTCATGCAATGTCCCTTTCATCTCCTCCAAGTGTGAGGTCACTTAGTTTTATATATTTTATGATTGAAATTTGTCTTGGGTTGATCTAACGACTTTCTATCATAAGTGAAAGATTTACAGCTCCTGGATCAATAAATGCTGAAATGTGTGCAGGAGATCCAGGCATATAATTCTTCCCTAGGCCCATTCGTTATGCCATTACTGCTGCAAAAAGCTGCACTGTTATTGCAGTGGTACTATTTATTTATCCAACAGAAGCCGATGATAATTTTACTGCTAGGTGGTTTAATTCCATAATTCACAACAGGACCGGTGAAAACTAGATACAAAATAATGGATCCCTGGGCATGATTACAAGCTAGTCATCTATTGAAATAGTTCAGATGACATCATGATCATAAAACGGAAAGGTTTTTTTTGAAGGCTTTGTACTGTGTTTTGTTTTATTCATCAATTTTCTGCTTTTCGGTTTGAGAGGTGTGACTTACATGGGGGCTCCTGTTCATCAGCTGTCCTCTGGCACCTCACACAAGTAGCCATCCTATAAGAGGAAATTAGCTCAGCAGTCAACACACCTTATTCTCACTTCACTATTACAATTCCCACTCGCTATGCACAGGTCTCAACTCCTGCATTTAAATAACAAGTCCACTTCAGAAATGAGGGCTGTTAGAATGCAGAACGATCAGCACTTTAATAGAGAGAGAATAAACCAAAAGGAGATAAGTAGTGGGTTTCTTTAAATGGTTTAGATTTATAGACTGGTTAGACTCCTTAGATATTACATTGAATATATGATATATGGAACGCATAGCTGTTTTTCTTGAAATCTCAGGTGCGTTTCCAAGGTCATAGACTAAATGCAGGAAGAAATTGGCAATTTAAAGCAAAGAGACCATGTCAATGTTTAATAGATTAGATGAGGAGGTTGCAGAAATAAAATATCAGGATTAGGAGTGGACAGATGATAAACATTAATACAGACATGGATAGGCTAAGTAGGCTGTTTCTTGTCTTGTAATTTGTATGTAATTCTATGGCATCAATGTCTGAATTCTAATAAAGGTTTGGTTCTCTCGTTCAACATTCCAATGGCCTTGTCGTTTGCTACTCTGTACCTGATTGGGTATGTTGAGACTGCTGTGACTCCTTAGTCCATTTCAACACTATCCATATTGCCCTCATTCTTTTCTGTGTGCAATTCTTTATACTTGTCCACATTAACTTTAATTTGACATTTGATTTTGCTCTGCTTCCTCATTATCCTTCAATTTACTCATTTTGCAAGTTCTCTGTCACACCTCCCCAAATTTGGTATTTGAAAACAAACCAGGAAAAATTGGAAACCAAGATTCAGACTCCAAGACGCAGCATCAATTAAAAACGGCAATAGTCCCAATGCTTAGCCCTGGACACTCCACTCAATACTTCATTCTTCCTAACCCCTCTGGTTGGTTCACTTCTGGCAGTTTCTTATCCAAACCTAAGTTTCAGCCTGAATCACCACAGCTTTGAGCTCTATCAGTAATTTCTCTGATGGAATTTTATCAAGATTCTTTCAGAGCTCCCAGTTCACTTCCTCAAAGAAGGCAACAAACTTGCAGGTGGGATCTTCGCTGTCTGAGGTTGATTCTATTCATCAGGCTGTTTTTGTCACAGAGCTGATTCGCTAGTTTACTCCTTTATAATTAGTTTTATTACTTTCCATGAGTTGAAATAAGTCTCCTCATGCAGCTGCCTGTCATCCATTTGAACACATGCACTATGTTTAGCTTGTTTCTAATCTACTGGTATCAGCACCAAACATTTTGAACAAACGCCTTGCCCAGTATGACCAGATGAAACCTAACCTGAAGATCATACAAGCCTAAACTGCAGATAATACAGGGCTGGCGGGGGAAGGGAGGAAGGAGGTGGGGAAACAGAATAACACAGAACCAGAAACCTCAACTCTCTTTAGTAAGGGTCTATGATAGGTAGGTTGAACCCCAACACCCCTCCAAAACATTTTACTCTACACACTGTGCTTTAGAATATCAACAAAACCCAACAGTTTCACCCACCATACAGACTTTCAGACTGTCACGAGTTGCAAGGCAACAAGGGACGATAAGAATAGGATAAAGAATCTCCCCTTTCTTTACACATTGTATGGATTTCCAGTTTGTGTTTGGAGTTGATTTGAATTGCTATAAAAGCAGAGTAGCACAATTGACCTCAGTACTTGCTGCCTGGAAAAGGGACAAAATGAAATCAGTCACACTTCAAAAATGTACAATCACAATAGCAGAAGGGCCACTTTAGATAAAGTACTGAGGGCACTACCATGGATCCATACCTTAGCAACAGTCACACTGGCCAAAGCCAGGGGGAAAGTATGGCTTATTAAATTCTTATTGCAAATATCAACATAGTAAGTGAATAATTAAAAATCTGTACATAAAATGTGTTACTGCCTTTACTCAACTTGCAGCAGTTATGAGTTATGAACCCTTCATGTTTGCAAAATAAAATTCTGCAATCCCACCTCTATCAGTGCAATATATTAGGATTTATAATTAAACGTGTGAGATTTGCTCATTTGTGTCCATTTCATGAGGAAAACATTTGCTTCTTGCAAGGATTTAATAACAAGTTTATAGACTATACAACCTGTGCAACAGGCAGGGATTTAAATCAGTATCTGTCCACTGAGCTAGTTAATTTAATGTTCATCAATTCTAATTTATTATGCAGTTATGATACCATGTCATACAAGGTGGACATTGCAAAACATGCTGAAATTTTATGTCCTTACTGGAGAAAAACATTGCCAGAGTGACATGGTGTGCTCGTGAAAACTAATTTTAAGCTGCTTAGTTTTAAAATTGTTTTGGGGATCAAAACTCAAAAGAATGTAGTTCTTTGAAAATTTGAAGTCATTAGTTTTGGAGGAGTTGCATCACTCATTTCCAGGACATATCCTGCAGACTTGGTTGTAACATGATAGTGGACCGCATCACTTTGAGCAGAAATGATGAAAAGCAACGTTTTATAATAATACACTAAAAGTAGATTGCTATGGCAAATGATGATGAGAGAATCGTACCATTAGGGCACAAAACATAATGTTTCACCAGATTACATAAAACAAATGGTTTTTTTTCTCATTGTGCATGCTTTTCAGACAGAACAGAAATCATTAGAGCTTGCACAAGCTGGGGAGTAACTAGGCTATATAGTAGCATATACTGTAAATATGTAGCATTTACAGTACACAATTAAGTGATTGGGCACAAGTAGTCCATGTCAGTGTTTAGGCTGCACATGAGCCTGTTCCCAGCATACCACCTCATTCTAAAAGTATATTCCTTTCTCCCTCATGGGTTTATAACTTACTTCCTCGATGATTTGCCCTGACCACTCTCTGTGGGGGCAAATTCCACATCACTCTGAGTGAATGAAGAGGTTCCTCCTCAATTTCCTACTGGCTTAATTAGTGACTATGAGCAGAATCTTCATGGGTGAAATGGGTGTTGTGCTGACTAGTTGGAGAGCCCAGCAATGTCAGGCTGTCACTTCTAATACAGACTCACCAAATTTTCTGCCAAGCGAACCTTCCGTCCAAAATTAGGTCCTAAGGGTCAACTTTGCTTCCTACTAGGAGCTGTTGCTGGTGTCACAGGGAGATTGTGCAGGCTGTCAGAAGGGCAAGCCCAAAGTCCAGGGAGAGAGAAGCAAAGTAAGTGATTTTCTTTGGGGGCGGGGCGGGGGTTCCTGGGCAGCGTGGTCAGTTCAGAGGGGCAGGGTTAGCTCCCAGTGGGCACTACCCTGCCTGATGTCCATACCCTTGACTAAGCCCTGACTGGCTTTGATCAAAAGCAACGCCCAGCCCTGAACAAAACAGCTAGCACTCTTTATGTCAACAGGTTTATTGGCTGCAGGGTTCACTGCTGTAGAAGCAGGAATGAGGACATCCAGTGATTCTTAATCGCTACTTAAGGGCCTCAATTGGCAACAAGGCAGGAAGGTTGACCCCTGACCTTAACAACCTCTACATAATTCTGGTGGAAGCAGGATGGTGGCAGGGACATGGTATGTCTCCTCCTTTGCCAATTAATTGTCTTGCTTGCCTTGACACCACAAGACTCTGCCCAATTTTAATGTTACCAACAAGACCCTTCTCCTTCCCCACAAGTAAAAATGTCTTCACTGTGTCTACCATATCAAACCACTTCCTAATTGTTTTACATTGTAACAGTGACCATAGCACTTCAAAACAGAAGTGACGCACTTTGGGCAATTGCTTCTATGGTGGAGAATTCACACCTTCTTAGTAAGAAAGATTCTCACCTCTTTGGACCCAAGTGGCATCCCTTTTTTTAAAATTGTCCCCCTGGTTTTGATTCCCCACCCAAGGGAACCACCTTACCTGCATCCACCCTGTCCATCCCTTTTGTAATTTATAAGTTTAGATGAGATCACCTCTCAGACTTCAAAAGAGTGTATAGGTCCTGATGGCCAATCTCTCTTCATAAGACAGTCCCATCATCCCAGAAACAAGTCTGACAAACCTTCAGGTGTATTCCCTCTGTGGCAATAATATCTTTCCTGAGATAAAGAGACCAAAACTGAACACAAAACTGAATTAAGCAAGACTTAATTCCTCCAATATTCAAACCGTCTTGCAATAGAAGCTAAAGGATTCCAATGGCACAGTGGCGATGTCCCTAGTTCTAGGCCAGAAGGCCTGACTTCAAGGCCCATTTGCCACAGATGTGTATCATAACACATCTGTACAGGTTGATTAAATATATCTACAACATACATTAGCCTTTCTAATAGTTGCTGCACCAGACGTGACTTATCGACAAGAACACAGAGGTTCTTTTGTACTTTTGTACACTTGCCAATCTCTTACAATTTAAGGAATATTCTGCTATCTGTTTTTCTTACTGGAGTCAGTTAGCTCAATTTTAGCTTTGCACCATCTGCAAGTTTGGAAATATTACATTTGGTCCCCACTACTAAACCACTGATAAATATTGTGAACAGCTGGGGCCCAAGTACTGAGCCTTGTGTACCTCACTAATCACAGCTTGCCTGTCTGTTAGCTTATCATTCAGTACATTTCCTATCCCCTGCATTTTAATTCTTTAATCAGCCTCCTGCGGAGGACTTTATCAAAAGCCTTCTGAAAACCTAAGTATATTACATCCATTCATTCTCCCTTGTCATTTTGTTAGTAACATTCTCAAAAAACTCCAAAAAGTTTGTCAAACATAATTTCGCATTCACAAATCCATGGTGACTATGTCCAATCAGATCATTATCAACCAGTTCAGGGACAACATTAGAATGGTGCTGGAAAACACAGCAGGTCAGGCAGCATCCAAGGAGCAGGAAAGAAGGGCTCCTGCCCGAAATGTCAATATTCCTGCTCCTCGGATGCTGCCTGACCTGCTGTGTTTTCCAGCACCATTCTAATCTCGTCCCTGATCTCCAGCATCTGCAGTTCTCACTCTCACCATTATCCCATACTTTATAATAGATTCTGCATCTTTGCTACTCCTGATGGATGACAGACAGATCTGAGTTCTCTGTTTTACCACATAGACACATACACGCACACATACTCACACAAACATAAAGACCCACATGCACACAAATACATATATTTGTGGGGTAAACTTGTACTTGCAGAGTTACATTGTATTTTGCTCAAAAATGTCATGAATTCATGTAAAACTCTGTTATCTCACTTTTTAGATTAGAATCGGTCTAAACATTATGGCACAGACAGAGAACACAGGGGGCTAACACCTTCAACATATTGTCTAGCTAACACTAATTGTTACAGTTAACCTGAGAATGCAACTTTTTAAAAAAGTTTTGTGATTTACACATGAAAGAAGTGAAACTATCATGGTATTCGAACAGATGAAAGACTCAACAGACAATCAAGGTATTTTTCAATGTATAATTTTTGTTACATCACACTGTAAATTTTTACTATAAATTCTGTGGCTTACAATTGTGTCCTCCACAACCACCTGATGGAGCAGCACTCCAAAAGCTACTGTGCTTCGAATTAAACCTGTTGGAGTATAACCTGGTGATGTGTGATTTTTAACTTTGTACACCCCAGTCCAACACCGGCATCTCCAATTCATGACTTCCATTTCAGATACTTATTGAAGCTCTTGCAGTCCACTTTTAAGCTACATTGCATTCATCGTCTGTTCTCCCTCCTTATCAATTTCTTGCTCCTCCTTTGCTGTAATTCAATAACTTCACCATCCTCAGAATTACTCCTATTTCTGGCAACTTTATAAAAGTCTTTTCTTTTAATTTCATACAATCCTGAACTTCCTTTGTTAATCACGGTTGACTGGTCTTTTTGAGTTTTTGCATGTTGTGGGAATGTATAGTTGCTGTTAATCATTTAATGGTTCTTTACTGACTATTGCCTATTGTAAAGTTATGCCTTTTCATGTATTTTCCCAATCCACCTCAATCAATCAATCTGTGCCTCGTGCCTTATTCAAATGTAAATACTTTTGCTTCTGAGTAGACTACCTCACTTTGAACATAGAACAGTACAGCACAGTATAAGCCCTTCTGCCCTTGATGTTGTGCCAGCCTTTTATACTACTAAGAAAATTCTAACAGATTTAAACAAACCCAAACAGATTCCATGAAATTCTATCATAGTGTGGTCTTTGGACCCTAAAGGCTTTTTTACAAGTTGTTAATTAGCCTTTTTTCACTACATAATACCAGTTCTAAAACAGCATGTCTTCATGCTCCTCAACATACTGCTCTAGAAAGCCATTCTAAGACAATTCATTCTCCATTGCTTTAGTGCTCAATTGTTTAAACAAATATTTGTGTAGATTGAACTGATCCATGATAACCATGATGCTCATACTATATGCTTCTTTCATTTCCTGATTAATACCATGCCCCACATACCACTACTGCTTTGTGCCCTTCAAATAACTCCAACCAATACCCATTGCCCCTTATTGTTTTATAGCTCCACCCAAACAGATTCCATACATTGTTCTTCAACTCCCATATTATCAAGCAACTCCAGTTCATTTTCTTTCTTGATTGTCTTTTCTAAACATCAAATATCCTTCAACATTCAGTTGCTAGTCCTGATCATGCTGATCACCATGCAGCCATCTTTCTGTAAGTATAATTAGATCATATCCATTTATCTCTTTTTCCTATAGATCATTTATCTTGTTGCAAATGCTGCGTGCATTCAGGTAAAACAAACTTAACTTGGTCTTTTTGACGTCATTCTGCATTTGAAGTACACTCAATGTTCGACTTTATTTGTCCTGTCTCTGTGGCATCTTTTTGACTTCATGTTACTAACTTTACTTCCTTCCATTTTGAGTTACATCTCATGTTCCTGACAAGCTAGTTTAAACCCAGCCCCAACCACACTAGCAAAATTCCCTGTGAAGATATCAGTCCTAACCCCATTAAAGTGCAACCTGACTAGTTTGTATAGGTCCCACCTGCCCCAGAACTGATGCCATTATTAATCGCATATCAGTTCTCTAGTCACATATTCAATCATTTAGTCCAACCTCCCGTTATTATGCTCATGACTGTACGGCACTGGGAGTAATTCTGAAGTTATTGCATTTGAGGTCTTTGTTTGAATTTCTTTCCTAACTTCCTTCAAGATCATCCTTCTTATCTATGTCATTGGTTACAATGTGAACAATGACTTCAAATTGATACCCTTCTCCCAGAAGGATGTTCTGCAACTGCTCCGTGAGTTCCTTCACCCTGGCATCAGTGAGGCAAGACATCGTCCTGGAGTCATGTTTACTGCCACAGAAGCAGTTGTCTGATCCACAGACTATGGAGTCTCCTGAAACTAGTGCTCTTCCATTCTACCATTTCCTCCCCTGTACAACTGAGTGCCATGGGTTTATCTCTGGTTCAACTCCCCTGAGAAACCACTACCTTCAGCAGTTTCAAAATTAAGTACTGATTAGTAGGTATGATAGACTCAGGACTCCTGTACTAACTGTCTGGTTACCTGCTCCTCAGATGCTGCCTGACCTGCTGTACTTTCAACTGTCACTCATTTCTTCTCTGCCTGTACATTTCCAGTCTACGTTGTGCCCACTTCCCTATACATGCTATCCACACAGTCCCCTGTCTCATGGCTGCACACTAACTCCAGCTGCTGCTCAGGTTCAGAAACCCAGAGCTCATGCTTATGCAGTTGGTAACATTTCCCATATATGTGGTAAAAACAATGACTGCAGATGCTGGAAACCAGATTCTGAATTAGTGGTGCTGGAAGAGCACAGCAGTTCAGGCAGCATCCAAGGAGCTTTGAAATCGACGTTTCGGGCAAAAGCCCTTCATCATTTGCTCTGAGACACGTGGTATGTCCATGTCTTCACACATACTGCAGGATGTATGCTCCACTTGGTCCTTTTGATCTGTCATTTCATAATTGTATAAATTATTTGCTACTACTATCGTCACTAACAAATCCAGTTGGGAATTTGGGATTCAGAAGGAACCTTTTTCCAGCATCTGCAAGTTTTTTGCTTCTTATTTTGATAGTTGGAGGGTTGCTTTCTTTCGTAGTGTGCTAAAAAGTGGCAGTGTTAATGCATGAAGTAGACAAAATGAAAAGAGCAGCCAGATGGTTCAGTCTATGGGTTGGAAGCAGTTCTTGAAGTAACGTATATGTGTATTATCATTGTAGCTCACAGTCTTCTTCTCAGCAGTTAACTTGTGACAGGTACTTAAAGAATTAGTTACATTTATTAACTATGCATATAATCTATTTCTTAATGCTCCTGGTTTAGCCTGAAGTTTAGTTTAGGAGAGAACTACTTACTTAATAGCAAGAATATTGCTTCTTCTCAAAACACTACTAGCCTGACTATCATTGCCAAATATGTTAAGTATTCAAATCTGATAGAGTCAGCAATATTTTAAAAACCGAGGAGTCTATAGTGCAGCGCCAAGCATGACATGCAACTATAAGGTCCAATGTCACAAATGCCATCCTCATCCAATTTCTACATCAGTGTTGTAATGGCAATGGAAACACTAAGCACCACAAGAGGCCAAAACAAATCCTTAAAAAAAAATCATAATTTGCATATTTGCTTTAAAACATGAACAAATTGTACTTTGTAATATAAAAACAATCTCTCAACCACGGGTCAGACAACAGTGTTCTGATAGAAGGTATTCAACAAAAAAAATTATTTAATTGTTAAAATTAGTTATCTACCAGATAGGTTACTGTGAGATAGAAGGTAGTCCACCAAAGAATTGGGAAACATGAAGGAAATTGCAATTTTAAGAAACAGTCACAAGACTGTTACTCAGCTTTAAATAAAAAGTAGTGATGTGAAGAGAGAGCAAATATTTTACTACATTGAGAAACACTTAATAGGAAAAAAAATTACAAATTCAATATAGAAGAACAAAACAAGAACATTAACAAAATCCTGGATCACATTTTCTACGACGAACTGATTTATTCTCTGTCTAAGGCTACTGAGTTAAAATTGAATATCTGAGCCAATACCACAACCAGGGCTTTGAATCTGTGTTCTGTTTCTATGCATAAATATTTTTACCCACTTTATATATTATCATAACCACGCCCCCATTGTAAATGAGACATTTGTTAATCAATTTAACATTGATGAGAACATAGCAAGAATTTAGTTCATTGTTAAAACATGTGCATCTCTGGCTAGGCCAGTATTGTTGCCCATCCATTATTGCTCCAATAGCAGTGAACCATATTGGTGTGGTCTGAAATCACATATTGGCCAGACCAGGCCAGATTTTCCTCCCCGAATGACATTAGTGCTAGCTGCAGCTAATTAAAGCACCCATCATGGCTCAGTTGCTGAATGCACATTTACACAGTATACAGCCATGTTTTCAGTCTCAATTGGCAATGTCTACTGAATTATTGAGTTGGAATAATACAATAGCCTTCTTCCCTGAGGCTTGTGAGAGAGAAGATAAAACAGCGAAAGTTCTTCTTTCTAATGGTATCTTTTGGAGATGTTGAGTGAGGAAACTGTGCTCTGGTTTTACTCACTGCCAACAGCCCCACCTACCCAGGACCCCTCGCTCTCATCCTTCCCCTAACTCAATCCTTCCTCCACAGTTCTAGCTGAAGAGCCAGATGAAATTCACAACCTGCATGTGCAAATGTAACAGCCCAGCAAGAATCTGTGCCTACATGTCTGGGTTAGAAGCAGCAGACAGGGAAAAAAAGGACAATCATGAATTTGATTAAAGAACATTAACGTAGCCATGTTCCACCAAGGATATATATCATTCCAGAAGATTGATCAAAGCAATACCAAAAGGTAGACCCGGAGATACTGTAGCATGTCATCAGAATAAATCTACAAAGGCGACCTTCACTAAGTTTCCAGAAAGGCTATGCGGTGTCCCTCTATAAACAGTTGTTCAAATAGAAGTATGAACATACCTAAATATATATGTTGTACATCAGCAAGATACAATAGTTTGCTACTGCAACAGCAGAATATTTGTTCTGTTAATACACAAAGCTCCAATTAAAAAATTACAATACAACATGGGACTTTTCTATTCCACTGAAAATAGGTAATACTTAGCATTCAGTGCAGGCTTAAGTTAAATAAGCAGCTCACCATGGTACATGTCAAAATATGAAGAGAAAATTACTGAAGTCATTGAATCTGCACTTTCATTATTTTATGCTCGTCACATAATTGTACATCACCAAATCAGAAACCATTTGCAGCATCAATACTGCCGTTTAAGATTTCAGTGCCAGGCGTAACTAAATATTCATTACTTTCCACTTTGGTCCATTAGCAGGATAAATCTGAATACACAGTTGCCCATCTTAATGGTGGAGGCTGTGCAATCTATCATTGAGAAAGATGTGCTGATGTTATTGAAGTGGTCATACCATTTTCCTTTATGCTTAATGGTGTTTGAGCAAATATTGGGCACATTACAAAGCCAATAGATTTAGACCCTAGTAAAATTGAGGTTGGTTGAGAGCCTTAAGTAAAAAAAAGTCCACTCTGACTTGTCATAGAGCTGTTTAAGATAAAATGTCTGCTTTCCACAATCTTAATCATGCCAAAAACGCAATAATGAGGGTCTGAAGAGTGTCAAATTTCTTTCAGGTTACATTACGAGGCTACATTTTCCTGCTAGCTTAAATGAAACAAGGTTCACATTTAAATTATTTCTTTTAATCAGGTACTAATCCCTGTAATAGAGTCAAACAGAATGGGAACTGACCCATTGATCCAACCAGTCCATGACAACCATGTTCCCAATCTTAAGTAGTCCCACTTGCCTGCGTTTTGCCCATACCCCTCCAAACCTTTCCTATTCATGTACATCTCTAAAATGTCTTTTAAAATGTTTTATTTGCACCTGCATCCACCACTTCCTCTGGCAGTTCATTCCACATACGTACCACTCTCTGTGTAAAAAACGTTGCTCCGCATGTCCTTTTTAAAACTTTACCCTCTCACCTTAAAAATATGCACCTCCCCTCCAGTTTTGAACTCCCCCACCCTAGGGAAAAGACGCTTCAGCTTATCTATGCACCTCATAATTTTATAAACCTCTAAAAGGTCACCCCTCAACTACATATGCTCCAGTGAAAAAAATCCCCAGCCTCTCCTTATAACTCAAACGCTCGATTCCCAGCAACATCCTGATAAATCATCGGCTCTTTTGCTCCTCGAATACTGCCTGAGCTTCTCCAGTGCCACACTTTTCAACTCTGATATCCAGCACCTGCAGTTCTCACTTTCTCCAAATTTTTCCTGAACCTTCTGTTGCGTCATGATATCATTCCTACAGCAGACGAACAGAAGTGCATCCTGTACAACCTCAACATGATGTCCCAATTTCTATATTCAAACTTCTGAGCAATGAAGGCAAGCCTGCTAAATGCCTTCTTAACCACTCTGTCTACCTGTGATTCAGATTTCCAAGAATTATGTGCCTGAACCCCTCAGTTTCTTTGTTCTCTAAGGCCCTACTATTAATTGTTTAAGTCCTACCCTTGTTTGTTTTACCAAAATGCATCACCTCACATTTATCCAAATTAAACTGCATCTGCCACTTCTCAGTCCATTGGTCCAGCTGATCAAGATCTCTTTGTAATCTTAGATAGCCTTCTTCACTGTCGTTTTGGTGTCATCCAAATCATTTGTATAGATGACAAACAAAAATGGACTCAGTACCAATTCCTGTGGAACACCACAAGTCACAGGCCTCCAGTCCAAAATACAATCCTCCACCACCAACCTCTGTCTCCTACTGCCAAGCCAATTTTGTATCCAATTGGCAATCTCTCCCTGAATTCCATGTGATCTTACTTTACTAATTAGTCTAACGTGGAACCGTGTCAAAGGTTTTACTAAAGTACACATAAACAATGTCTACTGCTTTGCTCCCATCAATCTTTTTGGTTTCTTCCTCAAAAAACTCAAACAAGTTTGTGACACATGTTTTCTCATGTACAAAACCATGCTGCCTATCCCTGATCAGTCCTTGCCTTTCCAAATGCATGTAAATCATATCTCTCAAATCATTTCCAACAACTTACCCACCATCAATGTATGGCTCACAGGTCTACAGTTCCCAGGCTTTTCCTTACAGCCTTTCTTAAATAAAGGTATAACATTATCCAGCCTCCAGTCCTCCGGCACCTCACCCGTGGTTATAGATTATCTAAATATTTCTGCTGGGTGCCCTGCAATTTCTTCCCTAACTTCCCACATTGTCTTTGGATACACTAGATCAGGTTCTGGAGATTTATCCACCTTTACGTTTTTTAAGACCTCCAGCACTTCTCCTGTAATGTGAACTGTTTTCAAAATATCAATATTTATTTCCCCAAGCTCTCTAACCTCCATTTCTTCCTCCACCGTAAAAACTGACATGAAGTATTCATTTAGTATGTCTCCCATCTCCTGAAGTTCAACACATAAATAACTTTGTTGACCTTTAAGGGGCCCTGTTTTCTCTCTCTAGTTGCTTTTTTGCTCTTAATGTACTTGTAGAATCTTCAATTAAACCTGTTGGACTATAACCTGGTGTTGTGTGATTTTTAACCTTGTAGAATCTCTTTGGGTTATCCTTAACCTTATCTGCCAATGCTATCTCATATCCCCTTTTCGTCCTGATTTCCCTCATAAGAACGCCCTCACATGCTGTGTACTCTTCAAGAGATGCATTTGATCCTAGTTGTCTATATCTAAAATAAGATTTTTTTCTTATTCTTAATTAGAACCTCAATATCTTTATTCTTCCATTGTTCCCTACTTTTACCAACCCTACCCTATACTCAAACAGGAACATAATGCTTCTGAACACCCGTTATCACAAGTCTGAAAGCCTTCCATTTGTCAGTCATCCCTTAACCTGCGAACAGACTACTCCAACCAACTTTTGAAAATTCTTGTCTCATGCTATTGAAATTTACCTTACTCCAATTAAGAACTTTAACTTTCATGGAAGGCTTATCCTTTTCCATAACTATTTTAAAACTAATAGAATCATGATCACTCGTCCTAAAGTATTCCCCTACTAACACTTCTGTCACTTGCCCTGCCTTATTTCCCAGGCTCCTTCTCCAGTAAGTGCATTTAGATATTGATAAAGAAAATTTTTGTGAACACATTTAACAAATTCCTCTTATTCTAAGCCTTTAACACTAAGGCAGTCCTAGTCAATGTTTGGAAAATTAAAGCCACCTATTATTACCACCTTATTATTCTTACATATATCTGAGATCTCTCTACATATTTGTTCCTCAATTTCCCTCTGACTTTTTTGGGGGAAAGGAGCTATAGTACAAAGTGTGGTGCTGGAAAAGCATAGCAGGCCAGGCAGCATCTGAGGAGCAGGAGAGTTGGCATTTCAAGGATAAGCTTTTCACATCCGAGGAGCAGGAACGTCAACATTTCGAGCGTAAGCTCTTTGGATATGAACAGCTTATGCTCAAAATGTAAACAGCTGTCCTTAGTGTCTCTTCACACAGATGGCAAGGTCCACAAATTCAACTGGGACAACACAACAATAATAGGACAGGCCAAACAGGAGACAGCCAGATCCTAGAAGCTTGGTATTCATCCACGGACTCCATCAATAAACACATTGACCTAGAGCTAATATACCGATCACTGCAACAAACAACTGCAACTGGCAACCAAAGCAGCAGGAACAAAACCACAGAAATTCCAACTGAAACAGTATAGCAGTGCTTCACTGGAGGCTCCATGACACTGAGGATGTCACCTAGAAGGGGGACAAAATATCTGCAAACCAAATTCCCAGCTCGGCAAACATACCACAGCAACTGCAACTGGGACCCGAGCTACAAATCTTTACACAATCCTGGAATCTTTCCTTCTAGTCTACCTGCATTTTGTTCACTTTCTATTAAATCAAATGAACTGTAATGCTTTGACTAATTGTGATCTTTCTTGAAGACAATATAAAAATTAATAACTGCAAGAATAATGCTAATTATAGATGCTCCCATAACTAATGAATTGGGTTTGGAAGTTGAAAATATATATCCATGAATGTTTTAAACTGGGAGCAACTGTTTTGTTATGATGTACTCTTGAATTAACCATTTTTGTGCCACAGAATCACAACTGACATACTAATAATATTCACAGATTATAGCAGCCCAATACATGCTTGTGATTTTCCAATCAGTGGGTTTGTGATCTTAGTCAAGATGTCAATCTCAAGTGTCCAGAGGTAGCTCAATGTTGGAAAGAAAGCTTGACAATAAAGTTACACCATAATGATATGTACTTCCTATACGTGATCAGGTAATATCACAGAGGAATCCAGAAATCTGCAAGCAGAGAATGTTGCTCAAGTCAACATGATGTCAGGAACAGAGGGGAAGATGGTATCAAAGGATAGCAATGGGAAAGAGAAAGCAAAATTCCAACATATTTGCTCTGATGTTTTTATTAGCAATGGCTTGCATTCCAGCAGCCACATTAATGTCCTTGACAAATGTTCCGTCAACATGTCACTGTTACCCTTAAGCAGGTTTAGAGCTTAAATCAGCACTCACTTGGCCCTATTTATTATGTATAAATTATGCTGAATTAACATGGTGAAGAGATAAAGCAGTCACATTAATGTAGAAAAAATGCAGAGCAGAGCCTTGGATCAGTAAATTGAAAGTGAAATGCTAACAGTAGGCATATTCAAAATAACAGATGTCTTCACAATAATTGCAGAATTTACCGATTCAGACACTCTAGTGTGTTTCAGCTGATGTGGGGAATACAATTCTTCAAAGGTACTGAAAAATACCCTCTGTCAATCACTTATGATCTACTATTAGCAATGGTCATTCCTTGGGGACAGAGGCAAGTTGGGGTTGCAAATAGGGGTGAAATTAATGTATTAATAAAAAAATTAATCGGCTTTACAAATCATCACTACATATAAAGGATGGTAAGAGAAGACAATCACTCTTTACGTACCACACTTATTCATTATTTGCAGAATAGCAATATTGTTGACCCTTTATTCCATAACCCCAAAAATGCACACCCCATTATGGAGTGTCTTTTGAAATAGCTGTCTCAACCTCTGGGTGCACATCCAGAGTCAAACTCAAAAATATAACGTGAGCTATTTTTAAAAAGTAAGCAAACAGTAGGGGGAAGAAAGGAAAGAGTAAATAACAATAAAATGATACAGCACAGAAAGGGATCATTCAGTCCATCTTGTCCATGACAAAGACACCCAGATGCCCTACCTAATCCCAGCTTCCTGCACACAGTCCACAGCCCTACAGCCTACAGGCTCGCTTTAAAAGAATTGAGGGACTCTGACTCCAACACAAATGGAGGCAGTAAATTCCAGATATCCACCACACTCTGTGTAAAAAAGGTTTTCTTCATGTCCCCTCTCATCTTTCTGTCACTCAGTTTGAATCTATGACCCCTGGTTTTTGAAATTTCTGCCAAGAGAAACAGGTCCCTCCTGTCTACTCTATTTCTACCCCTCACAATTTTGAATACCCCAATCATGTCACCCCTCAGCCTTCTCTGTTCCAAAGAAAGCAACCACAATCGCTCCTCTGAGCTACAATTCTCCAACCCTGACGACATTCTAGTCAATCCTTCTTACACACTCTCCAGAGCAAATTCATTTTTCATTAAAGTGTGACCAGAACTGTACACAATACTCCCATTGTAGTCTCACCAGTATCTTATACAGTTTCATCATTATATCCCTACTTCTGTATTCTTTACCTCTGTCAATGAAGAGGGGCATTCCATATGACTTCTTTACAACTTTATCTGCCTGTCATGCTAACTTTAGGGACCTGTGCACTTGTATGCCAAGATCTCTAACTTCATCTACTCTCCTCAGTATATTCCCATTTACTGAAAATTCCTTTTTATTGTTTCACTTCCCTAATGCATTACCTCACACTTATCAGAATTGAATTCCATCTGCCACTTTCATAGCCATTCCACCAACCCATCTATATCATTTTGGAGCTTACAGCTATACTCTACACGATCTACTATATGGCCAGTTTCTGTGTCGTCTGCAAACTTCCCAATTGTGCCCTCCATATTTGAGTCCAAATCATTAATGTATAAAACAAACAGCAATGGTACTAACACCAAGCCCTGCAGAACACCACCTGAAACAGCTTTCCATTTGCAAGGCAGCAATTGACCATTACCATTTGTTTCCTGTTACTAAAGAGTTGATAAAGCATGGCACTGGAAAGGGCACTAAAGGTCAGGCAGTATCTGAGGAGCAAAGGAGTCGATGTTTTGGGCATAACCCTTCTTTCATCCTGAAGAAGGTTTATCCTGATACATCAACTCCCTTGCTCATGAACCATCAACTCTGATTCTCCAGCATCTGGAGAATGCAGATCGCTGCATTCAGCAACGATCCTAGTTCCTGTTACAAAAGCAATTTTGGATTCTTTCTAAAACATTAACCTGTATTCTATCGGCTTTTACTTCTTTGATCGGTCAGCCATATGGGACCACGTCAAATACCTTACAAAAATCCATGTTGACAACATCCACTGCACTACCCTCATCAATCCTCATAGTCACTTCCTTAGTTTGTACTGAATGTTCATGTTCCTACCAATAGCTTCTTAAGAAAGTATCTGCAAATTTCTCAAAGTGAATTAGTTAGTGAGTGGTAGTTAACTTTTATGTTATTTCTATACTTCACATGATTGCAACAACAGCCCTGAATTTGTTAAAGAAAATGAATTTCTATTCATAATCTCATCAGTGGGAAATTCCAAAGTGCTTCACAGGCACTGAAAAAACAAACAACAAAGACTAACTAATCCATTTTAATAGTGTTGATTAATGGATGAATATTGATCAGAACATCTCATCCTGCTATTTTTCAAACAGCACCACAACTACTTTTTAATAGTAGATGATTTGGCCTCAATGTAATGTCTCATCTGGATCAAATGACCTGCAGCAAATCAGCACTCATCCAGTACTTACTGCGGATCCAGCCTGAATTATATGTAATGAGACTTGAACCTTTCACCTTCTGACTCTATTTTAGGGACAATACTGCGAATTTTATAGTGATAAAGTTTCCCCTGAACAACTCACCCAAACTTACAAACGCAATCAGCAATTGAAATATCACCTGATCACGTTAAATAGTTTGTTAAGAAAAAAGAGAATATCACCTACTCATTAACGTTTATCATTTGAAAACAACTATCTGTTGATCCAATGTTTTCCTGTGATTCAGCTACTGGATTAATCAGGATTACCTGTTCATGTTGACACTTCTAAACCTATGTAAAGTTTGTCAACATTGCTGTTCCAAGATGGTGGTGGACCACATGTTTTATGCATATAATTAAAGTTTTACTTAAAAATAAAACTAAGAATGGTAAAATTCTAATACTTATTTTTATTTGGAGAACAGCCCATAATCAACCACCCTTCTATCAGCAAAGATTTTAAAGCCAGAATGTCTGTACAAGTTATAGAAAGGTAAAATCACCATGGTCCAACTGGAGCACAGGGCTGCTCTCTCAGAGTGACAACTGGTTGTGGTTTAAGTTGAGGGTCATCACACCACATGCAAGAAAAAAAGGTTGAGAAGGAGAGTCCTTCATGGTAACTCAGCCAATGCAAAAATTGAACTCACACTGTTGGCATTATTCTGCATTGCAAACTCCCAGTCATCAAGGTCAACGGGGGAGGCATTAGAGAATTCTTGGACATCATCAGAAATATACACATAGACAAGGAAGAAACTATGGTCTCATTCGATGTTACGGCACTGTTCACCTCTATCAACAAAACCCTAGCCAGAGAAACAATAGCCAACCTGCTGGACAGATATAACAGACAACAGGACGTTGAACCTATCAACAAAGACGGCATACTTAAACTACTGGACTTGTGCCTCACAACACACTTCACATTCAACAACCAGATATACGAACAAATCAACGGAACACCCATGGGCTCACCCATCTCTGGATTCATAGCAGAAGCAGTAATGCAAAGGTTAGAACAAACAGTCTTACCGCAAATTCAACCCAAACTCTGGGTCAGATATGTGGATGACACCTTTGTAATCATTAAAAACACAGAAATAGAGAACACACACCAGATCATCAATGCCGCACTCACAGGAATCCGATTCACTAGAGAGGAAGAAAAGGACAACCAACTCCCATTCCTAGACGTGATGGTACAGAGAATACCGAACGGAGAATTCACCACAAAGGTTTACAGGAAAGCCACACACACAGACCAAGTCCTAAACTATGAAAGCAACCACCCCAACACACACAAATGAAGTTGCATCAAGACACTATTCAAAAGGGCCACAACACACTGCAGCACACCAGAACTACAAAAAGAGGAAGAGGAACACCTATACAAGGTATTCGCCAAAAACGGATACCCTCGCAATTTCATCAACAGATGCCTAAGGGAAAGACAACGGAACGAGGACATGCCACAACCCAAAGGACTAGCCACACTACCATACATCAGGAGCATTTCCGAACTGACAGCCAGACTACTGCGACCAATAGGACTCATAACAGCACACAAACCAACAGCCACTCTCAGACAACAACTCACGAGAACGAAGGACCCGATACCCAGCATGAGCAAAACCAATGTAGTGTACAAAATCCCATGCAAGGACTGCACAAAACACTACATAGGACAAACAGGAAGACATGTAACGATCCATATCCATGAACACCAACTAGCCACGATTCGACACGACCAGCTATCCTTCGAAGCCACACACACAGATGACAAGCAACATGAATTCAACTGGGACAACACTACCATTATAGGGCAAGCCAAACAGAGAACAGCCAGGGAATTCCTAGAAGCATGGCAATCATCCACAGACTCTATCAACAAACACATCGACCTGGACCCAATATACCGGCCACTACAGTGGACAGCTGGAACTGACAACCGGAAGCGGCAGAGACAGGCCACTATAAATGCCGGAGGAAACAGCACAGAAGCGCTTCACAGGAGGCTCCCAAGCACTGAGGATGTCACCTAGACAGGGGACGAAACGTTTGCAAGACAAATTCCCAGCTCGGCAAACAGAACCACAACAACGAGCACCCGAGCTACAAATCTTCTCCCAAACTTTGAGGCATTAGAGAACACTGACCATTTTCAGTATCTTGGCAGTGTCCTGTCGACCAAAGTAGCTACTGAAGAAGAGATCCAGCATCGCCTTCAGTGTGCTAGCACAGCCTTCGGCCACCTGAGATAAAGGATCTTCGAGAACAACAACATCAGATCCGACACCAAGCTCATGATATGCAAAACTGTGGTGATTACTGCCCTCCTTTATGGTTCTGAGACATGGACTGATCACAGCAGACACCTCAAGGCACTGGAGCAGTACCAATACTGCCTGCACAAGATCTTGCCAATCTGCTGGGAAGAAAGATGCACCAACATCAGGTCCCTCGCATCATGTCACTGACCCCTCATGATTGGCTGGGCACAATGTCCACATGACCGATATGAGACTCTCCAAGCAGGAGCTCTACTCCCAGCTCTGAAACGGCAGGTGAGCACCAAGTGGACAGAGGAAATGCTTCAAAGATACCCTCAAGGCCTCACTGATGAAGTGCAGCATTCCCACAGACATAGAACATAGAACACAGAAGAATACAGCGCAGTACAGGCCCTTCGGCCCTCGATGTTGCGCCGATCAAAGCCCACCTAACCTACACTAACCCACTATCCTCCATATACCTATCCAATGCCCGCTTAAATACCCATAAAGAGGGAGAGTCCACCACTGGTACTGGCAGGGCATTCCATGAACTTACGACTCGCTGAGTGAAGAACCTACCCCTAACATCAGTCCTATATCTACCCCCCCTTAATTTAAAGCTATGCCCCTGGGAATAACTGACCCAAGACCATCCAAAGTGGACCATCCATCCCGGAAGGCATCAAGCATCTCAAGACTTGCCATCAGGAAAAATAAATGGAAACCATGCGAAAACAGCAAAAGAAGTGCGCTGCCACATCCACACCCACCCACTCCTTCCTGTGACCACCACTTACCCCTAGTATAAAGGAGTCAGCAGTAGCTGCACCTGTCTGCACAGCCACCTACAGACTCACCCTGAGTGTGGAAGAGAATCATCCTCGTCTGTGAGGGACCGCTGATGGTGATGCATTGCAAAGCAACCAACTGAGCTAATGAGTAAAACACAGAAAGAATCACCTGTAAGCTTTAAAAATAGAGTTCAATAACAGTTACCTAATTTCTGATGATTATTCCTTCTTGATTTGTTTTATTATTGGTCACATGCCTAGGTACAATGAAAGGTTTGTTTTGCATGCAGTACAGACAGATCATTCTATACAAAGTGCATAGGATAACAGAACGCAGCCTTGCAGCACACCGGTGTTCAGGATTATGATGGAGGAGGTGTTGTCGCCTATTCTTACTGATTGCAGTCTCTAGGTCAGAAAGTCGAGGTTCCAGTTACAGAAGGGGGAGCTGACACCTCGATCTCGGATTTGTTTGAAATTATGGTGTTGAAGGTGGAACTGTAGTCAATAAGCAGATGCCTATGCTGCAAGTCTGGAAAACTGACCCAATAATTCAAATGCTTCTTCATTTTGTTTTGAGACATAAACACTGCAGATGCTGGAATCAAAAGTAGATAGGAAGAGACTGGAAGAATACAGCAAGCCGGTTCTGGCAGCCGATTAAAAATAATCTAAATAGCAATGAATCTAACTTAGTAAAGACTTCAACACTGGTAACATGTGAACTTTCTTCTTCTGCCTGCATCTCACCTTCTTCAGCTGCCTCCTCAGGAATTGCTGTTTTTGTAATTGCATTATCATCAGCAGAAACTGCAGCAGTCAAAAATGTTTCTTTTTCTAATCCTTAGTTTGAGAAGTGTATATCATTAGTTTAAACAAAATTGCAAATATGAAGCAATTCTGGATTGTTTCCAGCTTTACGATATTTCTTTTGGGCGCTTGAAGCAACACAACATTGAAGTTTCCACCAAATTCCAAGCATGTAATTTATCTTATGGAAAACATCGTACATTATACTATGGTTCATTGGCTCAGTAACTGAAGTTGAATTGTGTAGAATAAAAAAACATATGGCTTTTAGTCCTTAGGATACATTGAGAAATTATCCATGAGTAACAGGATCATGCTTTTCTTGCGATCAAGTTGTTGATTTCACCCAGGACTTTTGGTTTGCTTCATAGCTGACTGGTGAGTGGTTGACCTTGGCGCTTTTGAACGTGCTGATAAATAATAAGCCATGCTTTTATCATGGTTCATGCTTTTTTGATTCTGGACAAGCATGGAGAAACAAGAAGTGACACCCGATCTTTGGTTGCTTGCCACCAACTGCAGCTTTGTCCTTAGCATGTTAAGTTTCATCTGGTGTGCATTTATAGGAAAGGGCAGTTTTGCCTGTATTAAAACTACCTATGCGATTATATCCTTGAATAAGTTCCTAAACACACAAGTGTTCAGATTTGAAGTGCCAGCAGATGAACCGACACTATTAAGCAACACAAGGCTATGTCACAATTCCAACCACAAAAACCCGATATTGTTAGAGCTAAAGCCATCAACATCCATTTTCTTTAAAAAGCTATCAGCTTTCTCCACAAAAGTTTCTTTGGTTAATGCTTCTGTAAAATGCCAAAGGTATCAAAATATAGGATTGTTTCAAATAGAAGACATTGCAGAGCTTGTTGACTCACCATGTTATCCCTCTGTCAAAATTGAAATTGCGGGTACAAATTGCAAAGACCAAGAAAAAAAAGGCAGGATGCAGACTGGGGTCAAAATAAACCAGCAGTACTGTATTAGTAATTAAGGGTGTTATTAAACTGGAACAGGTGCAGAAGAAATTTACGAGGATGTTGCCTGGAATAAATGGTCTGAGTTATAGGGAGAGGTGGACAAGCTTGGTCATTTTTCTTCATATTGTAGGAGACGGAGGGGGGGACCTTATAGAGGTGTATAAGATGGTTAGAGGCATGGATGGGGTGACTGCACTTAGTCTTTTTCCCAGGGTTGGGGAATCGAGGACAAGTGGCCACCAGTTTAAGGTTAGATGTGAAATAATAAAAGGGAACCTGAGGAGCAACCTTTTTACGCAGAGAGTAGTACACATATGGAATGAGCTGCCAGTGGAAGTGGTTGAGGTGGGCACATTTACAACATTTAAAAGGCATTTGGACAAATGCATGGACAGAAAAGGATTAGAAGGATATGGGTCAAGTTCAGGGAAATGGGGTTAGTGTGGACAAACGTTTTGACTGACATGGACCAGTTTGGGTCAAAGGACCTGTGTCCGTGCTCTATGAGTTGATGTCTCTACAAGATCTTCAATGAATATTCATCTGCAAAATTCACATTCTGATCTTTTCATGTGTTTCATGTATGATTCCCCCTGTTCAATTTTGGACTTGGTAAAAGAATTCAAATGCGACCGAAATATCTTCCACAGGTCAAAGTGGTTGGCAGCAGAAACATGGGTTGACACAGGTATATTGCAAAGTGTTTTCAGATAAATTGGTGGATATGTGAGGATGTTGCAAGACAGAAAACTCTGGTGTACCCTGATAGCAGATCTCCTAGTAGGAGTTGCCACAAACAGCACCAGCAAAAGGCGATAAAGGAATGATAATTGTCGACCTTTTGCAGAATTCAACTCCTCACGGTTCACCCAAAATTTCTAAATTTTCATACACCTTGCGTATAAATTGAGTCCTAGCTTTCTGCCAAAAGTCCAAGTTAGGAAGGATGAGGCAGCTTTGGAAAAAGTTCAGAGGACATTTACTAGGATGTTGCCTGGTATTGAGGGAAGGTCTTACAAGGAAAGGCTGAGGGACTTGAGGCCGTTTTCGTTAGAGAGAAGGCTGAGAGGTGACTTAATTGAGACATATAAAGATAATCAGACGGTTAGATGGGTGGACAGTGAGAGCCTTGGTCCTCAGATGGCGATGGCTAGCACAAGGGGACATAGCACTAAATTGAGCAGTGATAGATTATACGACAGATGTCGGGGTAGTTTCTTTACTCAGAGTAGTAGGGGCAAGGAATGCACTGTCTGCACCAGTAGGAGACTCACCAACATTAAAGGCATTTAAATGGTCATTGGTAGGCATATGGACGAGAATGGAATAGTGTAGGTTAGATGGGCTTCAGCAACATCGAGGGCCGAAGGGCCTGTACTGTGCTGTAGTCTTCTATGTTCTATCACCAACTGGCTGTTGAAGTCAAACTTGTGTTGCAGAAGCATGGAATGGCACATTATTGAAAGCATCTGTTCAGCTTCTCATGGCTGTCAAGGTTACCACCTCACTGGCATGTGCTGAGTTCCTACCTGTCCCACTACAGGACTGAGTTATTTTTCTCGAATTTTGTGCTGGTACAACAAGTACGATCTTTAATTATATCTTTGTTTGAAGCCATGTGAGAAAATGGCATCAAGAGGGAACGGTAGTTATACAGCCCAGATCAGATTTAAAGTCTTGAGACTGCAGATCTGATATTGTACAGCAGTTAAAGATTTGAAGACACCAAAGGAAGACCCAGAGATTATAGGTAGCTTGCTACACAACTTAGGGAGATATCTAAGAATAACTATGCAAATAGAGGAAAACCTAGCATGTGACTACAGGGGAAAACAACTTTTCAAAATACGTCAATGAAAATATCAGAATTGTCCAACCTGGCATTGCTTAAATCAATGGTGATATTGAAGACAAAAACATCCCAAACAGCAGTTCCCAAAAGGAGTAGTATTCCTCGTTTACAACAAATGATGGATGGATCAAGGGGGCTTGAAAATATGACTTAGGAAAGTTTCTGGTTTCCAGCCTGAAATATCAAATAATAAGTATTAATAACTTATTAAATAATAAGTATTTTTCCATACGAAACATGCTCAGATCATATCAGTTCCTGAAGCTAGATTACAAAACAGCGATATTGAAGTGATTCCTGGTAGTCTAATCACACAACACCAGGCTATAGTCCAACAGGTTTATTTGGAAGTACTAGCTTTTGGAGTACTGCTCCTTCAGCATGTAGCTCTCCTTCAAGGATAACATGAGAGAGAAGTGGAATAACTGGAACAACAGAGGAGAAAGACATTCACCAAAGAAGGTAGCATATGTGATCTAATGCTAGCAATCCTGTGTGGGTTGTAGGAGCCTGGGGTGAAATCAGAACGGTGACTGTCATAACATCATTCAAGACTTCGAGTCATAGAGTCATAGAGATGTAGAGATAAAGTCATAGCATGGAAACAGACCCTTTGGTCCAACTCATCCATGCTGACCAGATATCCCAACCCAATCTAGTCCCACCTGTCAGCACCCGGCCCATATCCCTCCAAACCCTTCCTATTCATATACCCATCCAAATGCCTCTTCAATGTTGCAATTGTACCAGCCTCCACCACTTCCTCTGGCAGCTCATTCCATCCACGTACTACCCTCTGCGTGGAAAAGTTGCCCCTTATGTCTCTTTTATATCTTTCCCCTCTCACCTTAAACCTATGCCCTCTAGTTCTGGACTCCCCCACCCCAGGGAAAAGACTTTGTCTATTTATCCTATCCATGCCCCTCATAAATTTTGTAAACCTCTATAAGGTCACCCCTCAGCCTCCGACGCTCCAGGGAAAACAGCCCCAGCCTGTTCACCCTCTCCCTGTAGCTCAGAACCTCTAACCCTGGCAACATCTTTGTAAATCTTTTCTGAACCCTTTCAAGTTTCACAACATCTTTCCAATAGGAAGGAGACTAAAATTGCACGCAATATTCTAACAGTGGCCTAACCAATGTCCTGTACAGCCGCAACATGACCTCCCAACTCCTGTACTCAATACCCTGACCAATAAAGGAAAGCATACCAAACGCCTTCTTCACTATCCTATCTACCTGCGACTCCACTTTCAAGGACAGGACAGCTAACGTATCTGATGAGACATTTTTTGGAATTGTATAGCCAGTGATGACAGGATTGTATATGGCTTTTGCTTTTGATGAATTTGATAATTTGAATTTAATACAAATTTAATACAAACAAATTAATTTGTGTCTGGGAGTTATTATTTTACAAATTAAAATTAAATAATAAAAATACTTTTTGATTCCTTTCACATAGTTTTGACAGTGGGTTGTCAAGAATGGTCCTTATTCTTGCAAATTTTCAACCTGCGGAGGAGCCATTGTGTAGTGTTAGATGTAGAGATGATGTGAAAAGGTGGACGTTAATCCCTCAAGCATATGGCTCATGTACAACTAATTTCCTTACTTTTTGGCTAATGGTTTGGCCTCAGAAACTCAACTCTTACACGTATATCATTAGTATTTCAACTGGCAGCATCTGCATAACGTTTCTCCTGCTTCTGTGCAAAGACAAGTGATTGTTATTAAAGCATTCAGCATAGTCAGCCTTTACCAAGCAATGAAATCCATTCAAAAAGTCAAAAGAAAATTGCATCACACCAGATGCTGCATCTCAACAGAAATACAGATTTTTTTCAATTGGCTCATCGCATCTGCAGACTGACTGAAACAGCTTTTGTGTAAAATGACATTTTTTCTTCAAGCTGATACTGTGGCAAGATACTTTGTAGCAAAATTGTAGGACTGGTTTACATCCACAATTCCTGTTCTTCAAGTTGAGTTCAGGTGGCTGGTTGGCTGGTCTGTGATGCAGAGTGATACCAAAAGTGTGTGTGTGTTCAATTTCTGCACTGGCTGAAGATGCCATGGAAGATTTACCTTTTCAATCCTTCCTCTTGCCTGAGGCACGGTGAGCCTCACGTTAAACTACAATCAGCTGATTTTATCTAATGAGAGAGAGCAGTCTTATGGTCTGATATGACTACAACAACTTTACCTTTACTTTTACAGTGTCTAGCATAGAATGAGCAAACATTTTACTAAGTGAAAATGCAGGAAAACAGGGCATGTCAATTTTCATTCAATTTTCAGTCTGTTGTGAGGAAAGCTATTCTCATCGATCATCATCGATGTGTTTATCTCGTCTCCAGCAAACTAGCAGCAGAGCTACTGATAAGGCATTTTACACAGCTGCTGTTTGGATAATAATCACAATTAAAGAAACCAAATGCTGAAATAATGGTGACAATCATCAACTGAAGAAAATGGAAGACAGCATCTCTCACATTATTTAGCGTTGTAAAGGCAAACAAAAGCAGATCAAAAGCAGGAATCACATCAACCAGCTTTACAAAAATGACAGCAGTGAAATTTCTGTAGTCACCAATTTCATCAAGAGACTGGACAATGTTAAAAGTTGTAAAATACTTATTTAAGCTGTCTCAAGGCATTAGTTTTGCTATTTTATGCTCTTTTAATGTTACAGATCCATTTCCAATGCTATAAGTGACCGAGACCTTTCCCAAAACTAGACTTTGCCAAGTGACATTGCTAGTTTGAGAGCTCAACCACTGAGCCACAGCCAAGATAGCAGATAGAATAGAACACAATAGAATAAAATAAGATTTATTGTCACGGGTACTCAAGTTACAAAAGAACAGGATTACAATGAAAAGTGTACAATGTCACCAACACACGGCGCCATCTTAGGTACAAAGTACCGATGTATAAATCATAGGTGCAAATATATAGAGAAAATTAAAAAAAAGAAGTTGCACTACATTACAAATATACACAATATAAGTTCAGAAAATAAGAAATAAAGCCAAAACGATAGACAGTACAGAGTTTCTCTAAGGGCTTCCATGTGGTCTGACTGGGCTCCACCGGACCCCAACAATTAACCACCTTTGGTCTGGGGCCCGTCAGCCACCATCCCTGCTCTGCTCAGTGCAGCTGGCCATCTCCACTCTGCTCTGCTCTGCTGGCTGGCCCCACTTCACTCTGGCCCACTGGTCATCCCACTCTGCTCCAGACCCAATGACCATCCCCACTCTGCTTCACTCTGCTGACCAACCCAGCTTTACTCTGTGCCCACTGGCTGTCCCACTCTGCTCCAGGCCTGCTAGCTGTCCCCGCTTCACTCCGGGCCCGCTGGCCATTCCCACTCTGCTCCAGGCCTGCTAGCTGTCCCCGCTTCACTCCGGGCCCGCTGGCCATTCCCACTCTGCTCCAGGCCTGCTTGCTGTCCCTGTTCTGCTCCAGACCTGCAGGCCATCCCCGCTCTGTTCCGGGCCTGCTGGCCGTCCCCCCTCTGCTCCAAGCCTGCTGGCCGTCCCCCCTCTGCTCCAAGCCTGCTGGCTGTCCCCGCTCTGCTCCAGGCCTGCTGGCTGTCCCCGCTCTGTTCCAGGCCTGCTGGCCGTCCCCCCTCTGCTCCAAGCCTGCTGGCTGTCCCCGCTCTGCTCCAGGCCTGCTGGATTAGAGGTGCTGGCAAAGCACAGCAGTTTAGGCAGCATCTAAGAAGCAGTAAAATCAACATTTTGGGCAAAAGCCCCTGGCTGGCTGACTTGCTCTGGACCAGGCTCGCTAGCCATCCCCACTTCACTCCAGGCCCGTTGCCGTCCCCGCTCTGGTCCAGGCCCGCTGGCAGTCCCCGCTCTGCTCCAGGCCTGATGGCTGTCACCGCTCTTCTGCAGGCCTGATGGCCAGGAGCAGAGTGGGGACGACCAAGTGGCCACCCCTGCTCTACTCCAGGCCTGCAGGCCATCCCCACTCACTCCAGGTCCACCGGCCATTCCAGCTCTGCTCCAGGCTCACTGTCCGTCCCTACTATGCTCCAGGCGCGTTGGCCGCTCCACAGTGTTTTGGGCTGCTGGCAGCCCCCCCACTCCGCTGACCACATTCCATGCTCCATTCCAAGTCACTGGCTGCTCCCACCTTGCTTTGGGCTACTAGCTGTCCCTGCTGGTTTCTGGGGCACTGACCACCATCTCCACTCCATTCTGGGCCACTGACCACTGTCCCTGTTCCATTCCAGGCTGCTGGCTGCCCCCCCTCTGTTCCAGGCCACTGACTGCTGTCCCTGCTCTGGGCTGCTGGCTGCACCCATTTCAGGCCACTGGCCGTCCCTGCTCTGTTCCAGGCCTCTGGTTGCCCCTGTTCCATTCTGAACCATTGACCGCTCTCTCCATTCCGCTTTAGGCTGCTGGCCACGCCCCGCTTCAGGCCGCTGGCTGTCCCCACACTGTTCTGGGCCACTGACCATTATCCCTGCTCCATTCCAGGCCGCTGACTGCAGTCCCCACTCCATTCCTAGCTGCTGGCAGAAGAGAAAAAAGAGGAAACAAAACACGAGATTTAAAAAAAGAAAAAGAAGGGAAAGGTTTGAGCAGACGAGCTCTAACTGCAGCATCCCATTTCACTGCCATCTTGGATTCCAGGCACATTAGCCATTGGCAACAGCTATCAAATATCTGCACTTCGAGGAGAGCACCAGTAACACCAAACATCACTAAGATTCTTACAGGCTCCTCTCTGAAAAGTTCCTACATTCTGTCCTAGTTTAGAGATTTTCTGTTCCTAAAGCATGGTGCTTTCGAACTGGCTACTGGGACAGTATTGATCACAGCTCAGATAAACATAGTTTCAGGAGAGAAGTGCTGACCGTACCTTCTAAATTTCTACCTCACAACAACCCAACTGGGAGTAAGACCCATTATTTGTCTGACTGTATTTACAATGACCATTCTATCAACCTGAGTCACACTGTATCCTTTTAGAACAAAGAGAACAAAGATCAGTACAGCACAGGAACAGGCCCTTCAGCTCACCAAGCCTACACCAACACATGATGCCTTTTTAAACTTAAAAATCTTTCGCATTCACACAGTCTTTATTCCTTTTATTCCCTGCTAATTCATGTATCAGTCAAGATGCCTCTTCAACATTGCTATTGTATCTGCTTCTACCATCTCCTCTAGCAGCGCATCCCAGGCACTTAGCACCATCGATGTAAAAAAAACTGCCTCTCATATCTCCTTTAAACTTTCTCCCTTTTACCTTAAACCTATGTTTTCTAGGAATTGACATTTCTACCCTGGGGAAAAAAAACTCCATTCTATCTATCCTTCTCATACTTTTGTAAACAACATAGGTCACCCTTCAGCCTCTGATGTTCAAGTGAAAACAAACTTGAGTTTGTCCAATCTCTCCTCATAGCTAATACCCTCCAAACCAGCAAAATTCTGGCAAACCTTTTCTGTATCCTCTCCAAAGTTTCCACATCCTTCTGATAGTTTGGCAACCAGAACCATACACAATATTCCAAATCCAGCCTAATAAAAGTTCTGTACAACTATAACATGACTTGCCAATTTTTAAACTCTATGCCCCAACCAATGAAGGCAAGCATGACACATACCTTCTTACGATCTTACCCACTTGCGTCGTCGCTTTTAGGGAACTGTGGACCTGTATCCATCTATATGTTGATGCTCCTAAGAGTTGTCATTTACTGTATACTCCTCTCCCGTATGAAAGTCAAGAGGGGTACAGCATGAAAACAGGCCCTTTGGCCCAAATTGCCCATGCCGCCCATTTTTTTTTACAATTAAATTAGTCCCATTTGCCAGTATTTGGTCCATATCCCTCCATACCTATCCCATCCATGAACCTGTCTAAATGTTACTTAAAGGACAAAATTGTACTCGCTTCCATCACTACCTCTGGCAGCCTGTTCCAGACACTCACCACCTTCTGTGTGAAAAACTTGCCCTTCTGGACACCTTTGTATCTCTCCCCTCTCACCTTCAACTATCCCCTCTAATTTTGGACTCCCCTTTGGACTATGAGAAAAACTGTCTGCATTCTACATTATCTATGCCTCTCATGATTTTATATACCTCTATAAACACACCCCTTTCTCCTACGCTCCAGGGAAAAAAAGTCCCAGCATATCCAACCTCTCCTTATAACAAAAACCTTCCTGTCCAGGTAGCATACCAGTGAGCTTTTTCTGCACTCTTTCTAGTTTAATAATATCCTTTCTATAGTAGGGCAACCAGAACTGCGTCAGATTAAATTCAGATTAAATTCCATCTGCCAATTCTCTACCCAAGTCTCCAGCCTAAATAGTCCATAATAAAATATCATACACTCTATTCAAAATAATCCTTTCTACTACAGTGCTCCAAATAGTCTCTTGCACATAACAGCATATCTCAAATAGGGCAAACATTTCAAGCATTATCATGTAAATATCCTGGCATCAATATCCCAAACCTTTAATACTTCAGTGAAAATCAAGCATTAAAATTGGAAGAAAAAAGAATTGCACTAATATTGCATCTTACACAATATGAGCATTGTAGTTTAGGAAAATATAATCATTAACCTAACTTAGGAAATGTGGCAGCCAATTTGCATACAGCACTATCCCAACAACTGGAGACTGAACACAATCTGATTACTGTAGACGAGTATTGGATTCAACAAATTTGTTTTTCTCCCTCTGCAAACGCAGCCAGACCTGCTCACTTTCTCCAGCAGTTTCTATTTTCAACTGCCTTGATTGAGGGATGAAGGTTGGCCAAGACACCAAGGTGAACTCTTCTTTGAAATAATGATTGTGAAATCTCTTACCTCCACCTGCAAGGGAAGATAGGGCCTCTGCTAATTGTCCCGGATACAAAAACAGCAGTGATGCACTCCCTCAGTACAGCATAAAAGTGACAAAGTGTCAGCCAAGATTTTATTTTTTTTTTAAACTGTAAAGTAAGAATTCTATCACTGAATAGCAAGTGATACTACTTATAAATATAGCCTTTTACTGATAGAAATATGACAACTCAAATGAAATATTACCAAATACTGAAGCCTTTTTTATTTCACAAACTTAACAAAGATCAAGTTCAAGGTCCGAAACTAATTTCCAAGTGAACAAAACAGTCAGAAACCAATAAAGCTCTTCTTCATTCTGGTACAAACCCTGCAGCACCCCCTTAACCTCCAACCACTACCTTCCACAACTCTTCAAGCAGAACTCTAACTCACTTCCAAGGTTTAATCACACTGAATGTGCCAAAAGTAATAAAAAGTGATATTTAAAAAATCAGACTGCTATAACCAGACTGTAAAATGTAACAGGGATATTACAACTAAAGGTTTTTTACAAAGCTGTTTCCTGAAGGAATTCTGCAGTACCTTAGTTTCCTGTTTCTACAGAACCTTCTGTATTTTAAGTGCTGGACAGATTTCATTGCATCAGAACAAAAGAAAGCCAATGCATACATACATGGGTTTACAGTTCAATGAAGCACCTGACTTTGTTTCAGGTCAATATGTAAGTAAAGTTCATGTAGATCTAGTCATGCAGAAACTTCAGGGTTAACTTGAGATGTTGGGGTTAGTCCTCAGCTCACCTGTGACCTCAGATTTTGGAGTGTTTACATTTATCACGGGAAGCAGTGCTGCCTTCAAAAGGTGCCAGAGCTGACCACCCTTTTACACAGAAGTGAACCACTCAGTAATTGTGGTGTTGTCTTGTTTACTTTGCAGCCAAAACTGCCAAAATCATGGCCACTGAGAATGCGGAACACCAGAGATCTTGCTCATGAGAAAAGTATGTAACAAAGATGATTTTCTATTCGGAGCCCAATAATATGATGGGCTTGTAAGAGTGGCAATAATACACTGTACATCAGAAGTGGAAATATGAATACTGGTGTAACAGCAACCTTGATAAGGAGGGTTGGGTGCAATAAGTTAAAGCTGAAAATGTGTTGCTGGAAAAGCACAGCAGGTCAGGCAGCATCCAAGGAGCAGGAGAATCTTCAGGAAGGCTCATGCCCAAAACATCAATTCTCCTGCCCCTTGGATGCTGCCTGACCTGCTGTGCTTTTCCAGCAACACATTTTCAGCTCTGATCTCCAGCAACTGCAGTCCTCACTTTCTCCTGCAATAAGTTAAACTTTTCATTTTGTGTTCTTCAGAAGCTCTGTTCCACTAAGAAATAAGAGAAAATTCATCAGTTATGTTGGGTTCAGTTTTTACATGACTACTTTCTCTATTTCAAACAATTACTCCACTGTCAACATTAATGGACTTTTCCATAAAAGACAGTCAGTGGTGAACAGGAAACGCACTCGCTCTTAAATGTGTTCCCAGTGTGCAGTCTCATTTTCCCACAACCATTTGCAGATAAACCTGATTTTTCAATAAAGGAAAATTTCACCCTGACAGTAAATGCCATAGAGGGGAGAGAAAACAAAAAACATTATTCTATATATATATTACACTAAAAGTTGATTTGAAAAAAAAAGTACTTTAATTTCTCAAGTGCTTTTCACAACCTAAGAATGCTCCAAATATTTTATGCTGAATTAGGTACTTGAACTGTACAAACTGGCAATGCAGGAAACACAGCATCCAATTTATTCATGGCAAATTCCTGCTACAAAAGTGTGAAAACAAGCCATATTTCTGTTTCAGTAATAGTAATTGAGGGATTAAAATTATTCATGACGCCAGGCTAACTCAGTGTGAGGCTAGAGTGAGCATCATTTTAAAGGTTTATCCAAAAACAGTGCATCACTTCCCCAGTACTAACCCTCCAGTATTGCATCACTTCCTTAGTACTAACCATCTGACAATGCAGCACTCCTTCAGTACTGACCCTCCAACAGCGCAGCACCCTTTCAGTACTGACCCTCTAACAATGTGGCACTCCTTCATTACTGACCGTATGACAGTGCGGCATTCCCTCATTAGTGAACCTCCAACAGTGCAGTACTCCTTTAGAAATGACCCTCTAAAACTGTAGTACTTCCTCATTAGTAACCCTCCAATAGTGCGGTGCTCCATCAGGACCAAGCCTCTGACAGTGCAGCAGTCCCTCTGTAATGTCCCTCCTACAGTGTAATGCTACCTTAGTAATGACTGTCAGACAGTGCAGCGCTCACTCAGCATTGACTCTTGACAATGCAACACTCACTCGGCTATTGCCTGTCCAACAGTTCTGTGCTCCTTCAGTAATGACCCTCCAATAGGTAGCATCATCTCAGTACTGACCATCTAATAATGCAGTATTTCTTTGGAACTAGTTATCGAATATGCAGTGTTCACTTGGTACTGACCCTCTGACAGTGAGGCAGTCTGATACTTCCAACATTGCAGGACTCACTCATGCAATAGTAGTGGATTGTCAGCCCAGATTCTTGTGTTCAAATCTTGAAGGGGGACTTTTATGTATAACTTTCAGACTGGGAGGCAAGTGCACTTCTCAATGAGCCTAGGGCTTGTAAAGAGATGGTCACTAATGATAAAACCTATGGTACTACAACTGTAGTATGGGCCCTGGAGTCATGCTACAGCATTTTCTGTGTACTCCCAGATCCCCAAAAGGTGAATCCAAAATAACAACCAGTCCAGCATTGTTTCCCAGCTATACCAGTTGGTAAAGGTGGAATGTTTGAATCACATAGATCAGGACAAAATCAGTGGTCACTCATTTCAGCTCGGCTGGAAAATCACCGATACATCAAAATCAGGGCCAAGAAGGAAAGGAAATCAGAGTCCCTGCTGCTCAGCTGTCTCCAATGACTCCCTCCCTGCTGAGTTGACATTACGAATGTAAGAGCTCAATCTATGCTGTCAAGACTCCCTGTTTAGGTTAACGCAAAAGGAATATAAAGAACCTTCGTGCCCATGCACTCATGTAAACTGAAGAAAAAAAAGAGAAATGAAAGCAAAAATAAGTAATTTTTTCAAACCTACGGGAATAAAGCAAGTGAATAATCGAAAGGGTGTGGCTAATTTTCTTTTACTGTTTGTAGGGAAATCTTGGTTGTTTTTTTAAAAAAGGACAAACAAGGCTACAGGAATAACATCTGCCTTGTTAGAAAAAGGGCAACCGACAGAGCAGCTCTGTGTCATTTCAACTGCTAACGTGTCCACAAGAAGTATTACAAACAACAAGAAGTGCTGGATTCTCTGGTTATACAAGTGAACACCACTATTCAATATGTGCACTGGGGACGGGGGTGGGGGGGGTTCCTTAAGAGTTGTCACAGCTATGAATTGCAAGTCAAGTGATTGAACAGATAAAGGCTTGCGTTTTAACTCCACAGCTATGTAATATTACACCAGGACTCCCACCTACTTTATTCTGGAGATTGCACTTCCCAGTAGCAGAAATACAAACTGCAGCTTTTTCCTTGCTTCCTGCTGAAGAATCTAGTTTGGAAGTAATCTGCAAGAAACTGGTTTGGACTGAGACAAAAAAAAAGACTTATCCAGCTTTTAAAAAAGACAAATATATCCAAGAAGTTGAAATCTTTTCAGTACCTTTTCTTGACTAGAAGTACGATCTCACTCAGAGCCTGGAATGTGTACATTGGAATGTGTGGGGGATTTGCCTGTGTAAGTGGGATAACGAGAAACTACTGATGTGTGCCTGAGACGAAACACTGAATAACCCAAAAGGAGGACCTTACCAGCAACGAGCCGGTGCATGCCACTCCAGCTAATTCTGGGCAATTCAGAAGCTCCATGAACTAAAAACACAGCAAAGGAGGTAAGATTCAAGACAGTCTCAATGTTCTCACTGGGATTTCAGTAAACTGCAAGTGGGTGAGGGAATGCTACATTAAATTTCCAAATGAGATTCACTTAAAAGATGGACAGAACACTAAGTTATAGATTTCACCCTCCTGAACTCAGGTTACATTGAAGGAAGCAATCTGAGTTACATACGAGCCAGACTGAAACACTGGCATTACAAGTCTGTCATAATATTAGTTGCAAGAACAATTTGAGGTGATGAGCCAAAATAATCACAATATTAAGGTATAATTAATTTCTCCAAGGTGGCATATTGATTAGAACAATGCTAAATTAGTCCTTTGACAGGATATTAATTTTTCTTATTTCTGATCAGTTCACACTTTGAGATAGGTAACACTTTTAGATTTGCTTTTTCCAGTAGGTTTTAAGGTTGAAATTGGAAATAAAATAGTGTTGAGGGCTAGCATTTGTCAGAATAAGAATGAATAATAAAGGTGCTTTTACACTGGTTCTTTGCTCTTGCTGTTTAATGACAGAGAGGCTTCTGTGCATTGCTCTCCACTGTGATTTGTCAGTCAGATGCAAGTTGCACTGGCCCCCACTATTAATGTGAAGGTGCAACTGTAATTAGATTGTCAAGGGACTGGTTCACCACGTTTATTATACAGTAACCAACAGATTTCATCAAAAAGCAATTTCGTAATCACACATTTTTAGGATGTTACAATCGTATTGTTCTATTAAAATTGAAGCTAATGGTTCAGTACAGCTGATAACTGTATTTGGCGAACATCTGCAATGAAAAAGTGATCTATTGAGTAATATTTAATCATTCCAAAATTATTGCTGAAGACACTTGAAATACGCTGCAATAAAATTTTTGCACAGTTAGTTCTGAATCATATCTTTAAACAAGTAAATATTCAATAGTCCTTCTTTTCAACATAAATAAAATGTTTCCATTTTTCATTTCAAACAAAATAACGTTGTCTTTCCAAATACAATGATGTCAAACTAGGAAAATCTCTTCATATTTTTCAGAAGTGTATGATTTTTCTGAGTTTTCAGTTTTGCTGAAACAGAACATATTCTGAGGTAAAGACAGGTATGGGAGTTCCTGCATCAAGTTTACATGCTCTGGATGCTGCAAGCTTGTGCAGCACAGTTAAGGTGGAGAATGGCCAATATTTTGCGCTGTAGAACGGTGATATAAAGGCTGATTGTAAATATAACCCTCCCTTGCTTGATTAGTGATCTCGAAAAAAGCTAAGAAATGTAATCGGGTGGAGCAGTATACTGGAGCTCCAGTGTACTATGTAAATAGAATACTTGAAGCTTTTCAGAACAATATACTGGGTTACACTCTTTATCTTATTCATAATATCTTTAGCCTGAGGCAAAAAAAGGCGCCAAATCATAATTGCACTTTCTAAACAGTAAATGGCTCTGATATTTTTGCTGTACTTCAGCATTGTCAAATTCTCAATTTAATTAAAAATGTATTGATTTTACACTATTGTCTCAATGCACAGAAATTGGAGGGTTTTCAATAGGGAAGCAACTTCAAGATTGAACTTTTTTTAACAAATTATTTATTTAAGTCATTTTTAAAAAAATAGTTACCAAATAAATGAAAACAGAAGATATCCTGGAGCACACATTTTATATAAAGTTACAGCAATGTCATCGTACAGGATCCTAAAATCAGCCTGAAACTTGCTGGAACTTTTAATAAAATGTTCCACAGAATTCTAGAACCCAAATTTGTAAAGATACCTCATACAAGTGAACTCCCAATCTCATCAAAGTCATTTTAGTAGAAAGTTACAAGTTGTCTCGGGGAAGGGAGGAAAGATCAGAGGGAAAATCATCCCAGAATTGTCCAGTTATACTTCCCAACAACTGATTCAAAGATATTTTAACAGAAGACTGGGAAGAAATCAGCTGCTCAACCTAGGAAAAGTTGGTTTAAGGAAACTAAGTGAATTAAGAGTGTGAAATGGAATGACAAATGAAAGAATAATTTTCTGTCAAAAAAAGGGTTAAAGTGAAATTCTGCTAATTAGTATCAAAGGTGATTTTACATCTGAAGTATTGCGTGAAATCATTTTAAATGCTGTAATTTTATTTGTGTGATTAGATACGCAATACTCCATTATCCAGTCTAAACTATTTCAAAAATTTTTAAACATTTGTGATAGTTTTAAATCTTCGCTATAGTTAATGTTCTTTGAAGCTTTTACTGATTGACATTTTGGGAGCCAAAGAAAGGTCTTACTGCATTTTCCATCATAATATTTAATTGACTGTGGCACCAAAATCCCTTTTCTACTTTAAGACCCGAAGGGTGAAACATTAGCTGGGTGTTCAAACTAAATGTCACATTCTCCTGATAAAGGTTACACAGATCTAAATTTTGTCAGTAAGGCTTTTTTCAGGCAATAATTTTGGCATTATTTAGGGTTCTGGCAGTCTTTGGACTGCCTGTATAATTTTCAATATAATAGTTTATCTAATTGGAATACACTATGGTTTTGATGGGATTCCATCAAGCCATTGCAAATGAAGTTCAATATTTCAAAACCAGTAGATTATGGCTGGAATTTTGAACAACAACCACTTTTATTTAAATACCTTTAATGTAATGAAACTTCCCAAGATGCTTTACAGGAACATTTTTAAATTAAGTTTGACTCAGAGCCACATAGGGAGATATTAGAATCAATGATCAAACATTTGGTCATAGAGGTGGGTTTTCAGGATTGCCTTAAAGAAGGAAGGTGAGGTACATGGCCACTAATAGCAGAACAATTAATTGGGAAAGCATAAGAGGTCAGTAGTAGAGGAGCACAGACATCTCAGAGTTGTAGGTTGTAGATTATAGAGATATGGGTGAAACCATAAAGGCAATTGAAAATAGAGATGAGAATCTTAAAATAAAGATATTGCTTGACTGGGAGCCAGAGAAAGTTAGTGAGCAAAGTGATGGCAGGGATGTGGCACTTGATGAGAGTTAACAGTCATCAAATTTTTGACTAACCTCAGGTTTAAAGAGGTTATATGTGAGAGACCAGGCAGGAATGAGTTGGGATAGTCAAGTCAAAAGGTAACAAAGGCTGGGTAAGGATTTTAGCAGGAGTTGACCTCATTCAGGGGTAAAGTCAGGGCAATGCTAGAGAGATAGAATTGAACAGTATTAATGATGGCAGAGACATGAGGTTGAAGGTACATCTTGAAATCAATTATGACACTAAGATTGCAAACAGACTACCTTGAACTCAGACTGTTGGCAGGGTAAAGGATTGAGTTGGTAACTAAGGAACAGAATTTGAAGCTGGAATCAAAAACAATGAGAAAATTTCTGCTCAGGCAGTGTTGAATGTTGGAGAAGCATCAAGTTAAACAAATTCTTAGTTAAACTTATTAGGATAAAACACAGAGGTGGCCTAGTGGCATTATCGCTGGACTGTTAATCTAGAAACCCAGGTAATGATCTGGGAGCCTAGGTTCAAATCCCACCATGGCAGGTGGTGGAATTTGAATCAATAAAAATCTGGAATTAAGAGTCTAATAATGACAATGAATCCATTGTTGTTAAAAGCTCATCTAGTTCAGTAATATCCTTTAGGGAGGGAAACTTACCTGGTCTGGCCTACATGTGACTCCAGATCCACAGTAATTTGGTTAAGCTCAGTGATTGGCACTGCTGCCTCACAGCACCAGGGACCCAGGTTCAATTCCAGCCTTGGGTGGCTGTCTGTGTGGAGTTTGCACATTCTCCCAGTGTCTGCGTGGGTTTCCTCCAGGTGCTCCGGTTTCCTCCCACAGTCCAAAGATGTGCCAGTCAGGTGAATTGGCCATGCTAAATTGCCCGTAGGTGCATTAGTTAGAGGGAAATAGGTCTGGGTGGGTTACTCTTCGGAGGGTCGGTGTGGACTTGTTGGGCCAAAGGGCCTGTTTCCACACTGTAGGGAATCTAATCTAATCAACCACAGCAATGTACTGATAACTGCCCTTGGGCAATTAGAGATGGACAATAAATGCTGGTCAGCCAGCGATTCTTTCATCACATGGATAAATAAGAAGCAATTTACAGTTTTGCTATTAATCTGTTCCCTACAAGTGAACTCCCATTTCCATCTCAAACTGTTCTTCACAGCAAATTGATTACTTCTTGAAATGCAGCACGTAATTGTTATGTTTGCACACTTTGCAGCCAATTTGAACACAGCACAATCCCAGAAACAACAAGCTGACTAACCAGTTAATCTGTTCTGTTGTTGTCAATTGCACAATGAATATTATCCAGAGTGTCTTCAAAAAGATTTCCTGCTCTTCTTTCACACCCATTTAAGCAGATAGATAGGGGTCTTATCTACTTTCTCATCTGTTAAAAATTTGGCCCACAGTACATACACAAACTTAAGTGAGAATTTAATCTACAATTTTCAGGGTGAGACTACAACCACCAGAAGCAAGCTGCCATGAGAAGGGGAAAGACTGAGAAAGAGGAAGATTGCAAATTTAGTTGCTGACTAGATTCATAGCTATCAGCAAATAATCTTTAGATACACACACATTTTCATTTGTGGAAATTTTTCCCGTTAGTTAAATATCCTGTTGCAGAATGTTTAGATTGATCTTCATTTTGTGGAAGATAATGAATTACATCACTCAAAATCATTGTGTTCGGTCAGTCCTGAAGTGTTTTATATGACATTTTATAATTTTGAGTTACAAGATAACATGAGTAGATATCTGTATTAAAAGAATGCACATTTGGATGGAACTTTAAATGGCTTTAACATTACCTGAACCTTTCGGTGGATACTACCTTGTAATCCACTCCTACTTATCCAACGTCCACTTCATTCTTACACACTGCAGCATCAAATCACCAGTTTCAATTTTAAATAAACACAACTGTAGATACGCCATTATCAAGGCTTGAGGGGCTTCAGATACTGCCATAACTTCAATTAGACTTTAAAAGGGAATGGGAGTTCCCCAGTCATGCTGACCAGTAAGTCTGCCAGAAAAGAGACAGTCAGCCTTATTCAGCTGGTCATTCAGTTGGAGTTCAACAGCCACCTTAATCTTCAAAATAATTAGAAAACTACAAACTGTTTAAACTTCTGACAGTTTTTTTTGCCTTTCAATAAAATTTCCCAAAACCTACTAACCCAATTGCATACTGCTGTAAAGTTGTCCAACACGTTCATCTGATATTCCTCCCTTTTCTAATTTAGCAAAAATGTCATTATTAGGCCAAAGCCTGCACTGAAATAATGAGGAGAATGATTTCAACAAGACATAAAGCATTTATGCATTGACATAATTTCAGTACCACTAGAGTTAACGATCAAATTACACGAGTAAAATCTGCTTTTTATTAATGTAAATGTAGAGAATGCAAAGGAAGATTCAAGAAGCCTAAGAAATGTCTCACAGTTTGTACTATTTCAGTTCTTATGGTTTGGGGGAGGAGGAACGTTTTATTTTACAATATTTAACTTAGCCACAAACTGTGTTATTTATGTGACAGAAAATGCACTATTAAATTATAAAAGAAACCCCATTCACAGAGTACCAGTATGACTAAGTGAGAACATATGCACTTTTGTTTGACTAAGTTAGCAGGCAGCCAGTCTAGCAGTGCCTGCCACAACAAAAACCTGATACTCTGAAACAACTGTAATAACAACTTACGATGGCAGGGGTCCAGATCTGATGAGAGTCAATCATGTAGCCCTCTCAGCACTTGCATATTATTCAGTTTGTCGGGATTCTCTCTCTTCCTACATCCGCACCACCCACACCATCAGCCGCCACTCCCAACCTTTCCAATGCACATCCCTAACATTAGAAGTTACAAACGAAAAGCAGTGACACGGAGAACAGATAAATTTTGCGGCGTGTGCCTGTTCCCAAATGTATCTCAGGAAATATAAGTTGCAAATTATTAATTTTGATGCATGTTTGCAAGGACTGAAGATGAGAAACAGCATATGCTTTTTGTTTTAAGTAGCACCGTATCATCGAACACATGAGGAAAAAAGAAGTTCTTCGGAAGAAGTGTTAAAAACCCTCACAGTGAAATAAGGTTAGCTGGCACTTTAGTCTCAAGAACAGACCATTCAGTATTATATCAGACAACAGTGATATAGTTCTGGATGAAAGGAGTTTCGGGAAGACCGGGTTTTTGTTCATATATTTATTAAGAAAACGAAAAGCCCAAAATTCTTCAGTTTTCTCAAAAATTGCCTCCCCAACTGAAATGAAGAAAGCTCAGGTCTAGTCTGTGAATATTGGCTGTCGAAACAATTTTACTGCAGAAAAATCAAGGTTGGGCACAGAAGTTACAATGAAAAGCAAGAAATAATTCTCAGAGGATTTTTCTTTCATTGGAACCTATCTGTCTTGAAGAGGTATATACGTTTCCTAACTATCAGTACTGAGAGTTTGATGTTTGCAGATTAAACAAATTACAAACAGAACTCAATGAATCACAAGTTATAGGACACAAGGATTATATAGATCATCTAAACAGAATTATATTAATTTATAAATGCGTCCCATGAGTAAACAACCAGCTTAGCATAACTTTTCATGTTGCTGACAGGAACACCAGCAGACGTATATTGTAATGACATAATATGTCCAGAATAATATATATACAAAACAAAATGTATGAAATAAAATAACATAACTCATGCTGACACTCCAAAGTAGCATTGAGGGATGTTGCACAGTCAGGGATATTATTCTTACAGTCTGCCTTTTCTAGCACATGTTAAACACCCTGAAGAAGATCAGGGAGTATCCCCTTTCCCTTTGTTCTAACCCACAGTTTTATTTCAATCAACAACACAAAAAGCAGAGGATCCTTCTATTTTGGGGACCCTGCACATTTAGAATGTCATTATATTCACCTACAGTGAGAAAAACAGTAATGGCACCCACAAAAAGGGGGTATTTGCATGTGAAGCTTGGGATGGTTCGCAGATTTGTGGCAAATCTATGTACATAAATATAAGGTCTTCCTTTATTTGTTATCTTATATTTATGATGGCAGATCTCCAAGGGCATCGCTCATCAATCTAAATCAGAGAAAATTTAGCAAATGCAAAACACGTACAGTCCCTCACCGACTGAAGCTAGAAATATACACGTTTATATGTCTTGCACCTTAATACTTGTCAAAGCATTTCACAAATTAATTACTATTTAAATGTTAATTTTAGCTATGTTGTCGTGGCACAGCAAGAAAGATCTAAAATGTGGTTGGTCCTTGCAATATGACAACTCTGAGGGTGGGGCTTGTAACACCTATTTGATTCCCATTATTTGATAGTTCTCCATAGTGTCAGCTGCAACTCAGTAGGTTGAACTATCACCTGAATCAGTAGGCCATGGATTCAAGTCTGGAGGGCACATAATGGAAACTCATACATCATTGCAATACTGAAGGAGTTCTGCACAATTGGATGTGCTGTCTTTCAGGCAAGGCATTAAAACAAGGCACCTTCTGCTTTTCCAGGTGGAAGTAAAATCTTCCCACGGCTACTGTTTAAAAATGAATCGGGGAGACATAGCTTATCCTTCAACCAAATCAAAATCAAAATATGATCATTACTCTATGGCTGCTCATGGGGTCTTGCTCTGTGAAAAGTGGTTGCCACATTTCCTACATAACAGTGGTGATGACTTTTTAAACATAACTTCATTGGCTGTAAAGCACTTTGCAACTTACTCAAGTCATGAAGGTTACTAAAAGACAGGAGGTCTACAGCACAGAAAAAGGCTCTTCAGCCCATTTAGCCTGCTCCGGTCAAAAACAAGCACATAACGATTCTAAACTCATTTTCTTGCAGCTGACCCACAGCCTTGTACGCCTTGCCATCACAAGTGTGTATCGAAATACTTCTTAAATGTTATGAGGGTTTCTGTCCCTACTACCTTTGAATGAAATGATTTTTCCTTACATCTCCTCCTCGTCATTGATCACTCAACCAAGTTTCTTTCCAGCTACCCTATCCATGCCCCTCATAATTTTACATACCTCAATAATGCCCCCTCATTCAGCTACTTCTGCTTTAAGGAAAATAACCCTAGTGTAAACAATTTTCCTTTATAACTAAAACTCTCCACCATGGGCAACATCCTGGTAAATCTCTTCTGCACCCTGTCCAGTGCAAATACATCTCTCCTACAATGTAGGTTCTAGAAATGCACACAATACTCTACCTGGTACCTAAACAATGTTTTATACAGCTCCAGCATCACCACCCTGCTTTTAAACTCTACATCTCATCTAATAAAGGCAAGTATTTGATATGCCTTCTTAACTACTTTGTCTACCCACTGTGTCACTACCTTAAGGGACCAGTGACATACATTCCAAGGTCCTTCTGAACCTCAGTGCTTCCTCCTGTTTGTCTTGTATTCTCTTGCCTTGCTTGTCCTGTCCAAGTCTTTAATTTTTTTACAAACATATGTACTCGTTTGTTTAAATCATCTTATTTATGAAGACTTGGATGTAAAGATGATTTTGATGCAGAAAAAACAATTAAAACTTTAAATACAAATGAAATTGGTTGAATGGAGATTAAAAGTAATTGAGTTTCCTAACATGACTGTCAGAACTGTCAGCATCTGGTCACATGATAATAAATGATTATAAATTATATCAGGAAAACTTATTTTAACATCATTGAGAAGTTAGATGTGCTTAACAAATACTATTCAACACAATTGATAAGTCAAACACCTTAACTGAAACAGAGATAAAAGTAACACAGTAAATCACATTACATGCTGAATTTTACTGGAAGTAGACTAAGAATCTATTTTGGTGAAGTTCATGGAGAGTTTCTCTCTACGAGGCCTAGAAAGATTCCTCACACTATTCTCCCTAACTCACTGCGGTAGCTATGCACCACACCTCAATGGTACTCCAATTATCATATCATCCTATTTACCACAACCAGATTGGATGTTTTCTATGGTGTATCTATAAAAATTGGTAAGAGTCCTGTGGACATGCCAAATTTCCTTAGCCTCCTGAGGAAGCAGAGACATTGTTGTGCTTTCTTGACTGTCGCATTGACATGGATGGACCATGGATGATTGCTCGTATCATAACTCCCAGGAACTTGATGCTCTCAACCATCTCCACCTCAGAATTATTGATACAGACTGCGTCGTGCCCTCCACTCTGCTTCTTGATGTCAATGGCCGGCTCCTTCGTTTTGCTGACGTTGATGGAGAGATTATTGTCTTTACACCATGCTGCTAAACACTTAATTTCTTTCATGTATTGTCTTGTTGCTATTTGAGATTCAACCTACAGTGGTGGTGTTGTCAGCAAACTTAGAAATGGAGTTGGGGTGGAATTTGGCAACACAGTTGTGAGTGGATAAGGAATATAGTAGGGGGCTTAGTACACAGCCTTGCAGCACACCGGTGTTGAGGATTATCGAGGAGGAGATGTTATCACCTATTCTTCCTGATTGTGGTCTATGGGTCAGGAAGTCAAGGACCCAGTTACAGAGGGGGGAGCCAAGAACTAAGTCTCAGAATTTAAAGATAAATTTATTTGGAATTATGGTGTTGAAGGTAAAACTGTATTCAGTAAGTAAGAGCTTGACCTTGTTATCCAGATGTTCTATGGATGTGTGTAGGGTCAGGGAGATGGTGTCTGCTGTGGGCCTGTTGCAGTAGGTGAATTGCAAAGGATCAGGGCAATTTCGTAAGCTGGAGTCCACGTGAGCCATAACACAAGAGATAACAGTTGGCCTCTAATTGAACATTTGATTTAAGCTGAACCTGAGTAAAATCTGTTTAAAACAAATCATCCTCTCTAAAGCATTAACTGAAACAAAACATCTCTATACAGCAGTACTCAGGAGCGAAAATTGAGTTACAAACAAAAAAAAAGGGCACACAACCTGCACTGAAAAGAGAAATTGAATTGAAAGGGTGAAATGAAAAACTGGAAATAGGCTGATTCTTGACACATGAACAAAACCTGGGAGCCCAGAGCAACGTGAAAAGCAAATCAATTAATTAAAGTATATTTTAAATCGCTTACTAAATTTAGAGGGAAAAAGTGCTGCTTTCAACAAGAAGCCTGCCAGAACCAACTTGGTATTTAAGAGCCAGCTGCTGAGCTGAGAGACTTGAGAACACTGAGCTGCCAATTAGAGGTGCTGGCCACCTCTGATTCCCATCAAGTAAATGTAGGAATCAGTCACAGACTTCTTAATGGGCCAATCCAAACATCAGTGAGTACTTAATTAGAACAAGGTCGGGATCAAGCACAATATGATCACCCACAAAAATTGGGATGTGGTTAGATCCTGAACATGCATGTGATTTTGCGAAAGGAAATTCAAAAGGTTTTCAATAAGGGAAAGAAGGAAAGATTGAACAGACACATATTTGAGTGGTGGTGGTGGAGTGATCCTTGATTTCAGATTTGGTTTTTTTTCTCACAATTTCCAATTTTCTGGCTGTGAGAGTACTTTGTGGAAACCCTCCACACAACATGCAAGAATGCCTCCAATCTTAATGTGTTTGACATTCAATACACCTTTTTGCTCCCATGCCTATACTTCCATTCTAGGTCGAACTGCAATGTTCAGTAAAGCCCAGCACAAGCTGGAAGAACAGCACTTAATTTTCCATTTAGACAGTTAACAGCTTCAGTATTCTATATTGAATTTAACAATTTCAAACCATGAGAACTGAGCTCCATTTTGATTATCTTCACTCCCTTCTTCACCCATACCCAGTGTCTTGTTTGCATGGATTTGCTGTCACTACATCTGACCTATTTTCTGTTATTAACACCTACTCTTCATCCATATCTCTTTCCTGCTTCCGTTAGCACTGTTATTGCCTTTTGCTTTGGGGCATTTTTATCCATGTTCCATGTCCTCCTCCTTCCCACTTTTTCTTCAATGTAATTCCTAATAACTTCCAATCCCTTTAATTCCCAAGAAGAGTCATATTGGACTCAAAATGTTAACTTGTCGTCTTTACACCATGCTGCTCAGCATTCAATCTCTTTCTTGAATTGTCTTGTTGTTATTTAAGATTCAACTTACGATGGTGGTGTTGTCAGCAAACTTGTAAATAGAGTTGGGGTGGAATTTAGCAACAGTCATGAATGTATAAGGAGTATTCTGGGGGCTAAGTACGCACCTTGCAGCACACCAGTGTTGAGGATTATCGTGGAGGTGGTGCTATCAGCCTACTGAGTTTCTTTGGAATTTTCTTTCTACTTCAGATCTCTAGCATCTGCAGTACTTTTTCTTTATCCATTTTTCTATCATGGTCCTTGAACAGATTATAACACAAAGATATAACCCGAAGATAAATCATAACTCACCCCTCTCTCCTGTGATGGTAGGCTGGAGTGCTCTTGAGCTAAACAAAGTTGTTTTTATTTAAAAGTGTCAGGTGCCTGATATGATTGGTATATCTGCTAGAAACTAAATACATGCAATTTTCAGATAAAGTCTCTCAGAGCTGAAGAGGCTATCAGTGATCTAGGCTCTAACCTGAAGAGCGGGACTAAGGTAAAGTACTGAGAAGCTGCTGGTGCCAGTGAAAACATGTCCAAGAACACTTAACACTTTCTGGAGTAAAGGGGAAATATTACTCAAGGGAAGAAATACAATATCTCCATTGGGACCACTGGTGTGATTCAACCACCAAAATGGGAAGCAAGTTAATTAACCGCATAAGTATAAAGCTTTCAAAACTGCGAATGGGTTTTGCATAATAGCATGTAATAATATAATTGCTAAACTTGGAGGATTTTTGTTTCTTGTTTCTGTATAATTTTTCAAAATTTTATTATGGCAGAACTGAAAAAATAATCAGATGATATCACTAGGACAGCTGCTGGCCAGTAAAAATGGAAACATAAAACACCATGCCAGTTACGATTTGAAGCAAGGCTCTTACTCAGTCAGTGATTTGCAAAAATGTCACCATAACAAGAACATTTGATAGGATGATCAAAGAGAGCATGTGTGAGTGTCTCAAGGCATAAATTCAACAATAACAACTTCGTATAAAGTAATAAAACATGCCAAGGCACTCCACTGGCCTGTTATTAAATTAAGTGACATTGAGTCACAGGTGGCCAAAGGCTTAGTCAATAGAAATAATCTTTAGGGACCATCTTGAGGGAAGAAAGAGAGGTAGAATGGAATATAGGTTTGGGAGGGAAATTACAGAACTTGGGGCCCCATTATAGCTGAAGGCATGGCCGCTAATGGTAGAGCAGTGGAAATCAGGGGATACTCAAGAAGCTCAAATAGGAGGAACACAGACATCTTGGAGGGCTAAGATGGCAGATACAAAATACTTATTCAAAGTTTCTGGAATTTTCTTGTCTGTTATTATTTCCAATCTCACTCTCCAAATGGCATTCTCATCATTGTCTGGGTAAAGACGTTCCTCATGAATTCCCTAAAAAACACCAACTAAAGACTTGAGGAGCCAAGTTGCCTGCTTCTGCTTCTAAGTAATTTGTTTGTATGTTTCTGCCCTGTTTAGTCCAAATTTGTCCAAGAAGTAAGTTCTTAAATCCTCACAACCTTAAAAGTACTTTTACTGGCTTTGATAGCTAGGTATATTTTAAAACTGGTCCAAGGCAAAGAGCAAAAATGTTTTCTTTAATATCTGATTTGATTCCTGGAACTACACTATTCATACACATGATATTTTTCACATTTTGAGAAAGTCTCTGAGTATCAGAATATCAGTGGCTCATTACACGCATCAAGCAAATAAAGAACAATTAAATAATGCTGCAAGATTGTATACAAAACTAGTTCCTTAATGAAAACAAGTATGCTTGTAATATCTTATGTTAATTCTAACAGACCCAGTTAGAATTCCTTTTTATAACCGTCTCCAACATGAAGCTAAATCATTCAAACAAGTTCTAAACCAAAAACAGAAGTTGCTGGAAAAGCCCAGCATGTCTGGCATTGTTTGTGAAGAGAAATCAGAGTTAACATTTCGAGTCCGGTGACCCTTCCTCAGAACTGGCATTTCCTTGTTACCAATTATCATTCATTCTCACTCCCCAAGTGACATTCTCATCATTCTTGCAAGTTCTGAACCAATTCTGATACAAATAGTCCTGTATTTAATTAACTAAGCGATGACAATATTTTCAAGTAATTGATTGATGCATTTAGAAGGAACTGTTTTATCTACAGAACTAAACCAATCACACAACAGCTTATATTTAGATTACATGGCATGAGGGTTCTCTAAAGACTATGGCCTTGGAAACAGCTGACAGAAATCTTTGCAACATTAAACTTGAGAATAGTGAATAAAAGTGATTTTGATCAGAAAAACTTATACTTGCACAGCAAAATTTACAGCATCTGCACCTAAAATTCAATATATGCCAAGGTAACCCCCAATTCCGATGTTTGTTTCCCTCCATGTTTAAGTCCTCCCTCAGTTATGGCATCATTCTCAATCTAACAAGAGATTCATAATCAGCAATCTTGTACTGAAATTGTTTATTGGACCGATTCATGTGGAGGAATTCTGGGTGCCCATGCTCTTCAATTTTCCTCCTGTCCTCTGGAACAATGTCTTGTTGCCTCTTCTCCTTCAGTACAGACAATCTGGCTCAAGGTCAGGAACTCGTTGTCTGCGTAAATCACTAGGGGAAATACCTCATAATTCTGCCATTCCACAGCACAACTTCAATTGCTGCATCACTCAGTAATTTCAGTTACAATAGCAATGGGATGGTAAAATACGATTGATCTCAGAGAAAATAGAAGGATTTGGTGTTATCATGAAAAGAAAAAAAAAATTACAGAAGGTAATTATCCCTTCTTTGGATTTGCAAGTTGTTACATGACAAAGATTTAATGCATTGAGTTTCAGTAAGACAAGGAATCCAAAACAGACCGTATCATTTCACAAGGCACATGGCTGTAATATAACTCTCTTGTCACCTTCATCTCCTTAGAACACCTGTTTGTCTTCTAATAGTGCAAGCATTGAGGTTTTATTATGCTCTTACAACTATTCACATCTATTTTAAATGTACTGCATCTCAAGGAGGAATTGACTTCAGAAACTGAACATACTAACTTGGATTGTCAGTGCCATAACAGATTCCAAACAGCCCTTAAACCATATAAGAACATGTATAGAATTTTAACAATCAGAAAAAGGCTTGCATAGCTTCAGAACTTTTAGCTTTTTTCTTTATCTTTGTACTTAAGATTTGTAACACGTACTTTGTACCTCAGGTGGCACCGTGTATGGCAACAGTGTATATTTTTCATTGTACTTCTGTATTTTTGTACTTGAGTACATGTGACAATAAAACCTAATTCTAATTCTAAGATGAGCCAAACACACACAAGCCTGTCCTCGCTATCCCCAAGCATGGATTTGTTATTGATGATGTGGCCCTTGCTTTCACCTGCAGAACTACTGTCATTCCCTGAGGGTGCTGGAATCTATGCAAACTGAAATTGCTTAAGTATGATAAACAATACAAAGAATGGGGGCCTTTCCACAGAGTTGTGATGGAACTGGAGTAGCTCCAAAATGTCGTCTCCACTGTGCAGTATAATCAAGAAGGTTGTGTTGTGATCTGGGCAAAAACTGAACAAAGCGATCAACACTGAGCATCTGCCTGTAGTGTAACTGCAAGATAGTTCTGGCTCCAAACTGCGTGTCTTGAAATACATTGTGCAGTGCAGCATCTAATATATTTTTCTGAGATATATTTTGAGGAAAAATTACGTGATAAATATTTAAACTTTCTCTTTGAAATACTAAAGACATAACAGAAAAAGAGAAAATAATTTGGTAGGTGCAAGCTACAAGCCTGTAATCAAATTGTTTTCAATGCCACAATGAACAATACAAGTGAACTCCAAATAGCATCTAAATCCCCACACAAGGTAGGGAGCAATCTTTCCAATCCTTGGTCAATTAAATTTTCCAACTGAAATTGCAGTGTGATTTGTTTATACGTTAAGCTCATCAGAGCTGTAACCCAGAAAGGATTACCGCATGGCGACTATTCCAAATACTGTCAAATTTAAAAGATACCAGGACAGAAATCTGAGGTGAATTTTTCACTTAGATTCTTTCTTCTACATCCCCTAAACAGTTCCCAGTCAAGAAAGGTATGTGGAGGACCTATTCTCAAAACATTTAGACGTTAAAGCAGGGGATATTGACAACTTCAAAACGTGGGGGGAACATAAATACCTCATCTCCTGTTCCTTCGGACTTGAAGTTCTCCGTGTAAACCTAATGCTAAGGGATACAAGTATTAGAATATGTATGATGAATAAAAAATCAGTTTGAGTTAAAGTATGAACAGAATTACTCAGCGAATCAACCTTGTGAACATTGCTTTGATGTAGGGGTGTAAGTTCCATTTTAATCTTTTAAAATAATGCTACACAAGGTGGTATAGGCTTTTTTAAAATCAGTTTCCCAGTTCCAAATGGGTGCCTTAAAATTGCTTTTTAATCTTATCATTTCTTTGCACTTTCCTTGTAGCTAAACAACAACAAAAGCAGCACCAAGAAGCAACTTTTAAATAATTTCCAACTTGTGGCACTTCCTTATTTCATATCCTTTAACAACAGAACATAGTTCCCTGTATATAAATATTTGTAACAGCATGGAAAACCAAATGCCAATAGGATAATCATAGCCTTTCTGATTTTACCAGAGAATGATAAATACTGTAGCACTTAAGCAAGTGAGCAAAATAGGTGATGAAAACATAATGCATGAAAAGGTTCTGATGTTTCTACACATGATTGCTCCCATTTTCCTGTGCACATTAGAATATCATGTAATAATTGGCCAGCTGGTTGTTAAACAATACTTGCTAAATTTATCAATCTGAATGATGTTATTTCAGACTGAATGTAGGTTTGCTTGCTGAGCAGGAAGGTTCATTTCCAGACGTTTCGTCACCCTACTAGCTAACATCTTCAGTGGGCCTGGAAAATGTCTGGAAGTGAACCTTCCAGCTCAGCGAGCAAACCTACATCCAGAACCTCATCCGGAGCTACAAATCTTCTCAAAATTCATTATTTCAGACGTATGGTAGCACTTTAATCTTTTGACAATGATCAACATTCATAGTCTCACCATCCCTTTAGACAGTAAGTTGAATTCCCACAATTCTTTCATGACCAAATCTGCCTTCAAAAAGCTTTTTGCCTTGTTCCTAACAAAGATTCCCTCATCAGTCTCAATCTAAGCAAATCCCAAGCGTTCTTACATCAACCATCATAAATGTCTGCTCAGGATTCACAAACTAACTTACTAAATGTTGAACATCACCCCAATGTTTTAAACTCTTCTACTTCACCATCTTTCTGTCAATATTATGCCCATATGTTTGACATTTTCCCCCCACTGTCCTCCCCAAGCTCTAAATATGACTTCTATCAATGGTTTTTTGCAACATGTAGAATTACAATTTAGTTGATCTTTGTATTTATTCAAGCATAGAGCAAAAATATGAGACACTTGGCTAAAAAAGAATTTCTGGCGTAGCATCACTAAAATGTTTACTCTTTTAGCTTAACTGGTTCAAAATCATAATTCACAAGCATCAGTATGCAATTTGAGAATTCTAAAACACTTCAGGTTATGCGTTCTAAAGCAAGATTGAAGAGCAGGGTGAAACAATTCTCTCTCTGACTGCTATCTTAAAATGCTGCAACATTATGAGTGGAATCACATATAAGTCTAAGCAATGTGGGCAATGGCGTCTTGTGGCAGAACTGAACAAGATGTCCAGTGTGCAAGAGAATTGAGGTTCAAGCAAAAGCCCTTCATCGGGAAAGGCTTTTGCCCGAAACATCGATTCGCCGGCTCACTAGACATCTCATTCAGTTCTGCCATAAGACATGCCGTTGCTGATGAGGGGCTTTTGCCCGAAATGTCGATTCTCCTGCTCCTCGGATGCTGCCTGACCTGCTGTGCTTTTCCAGCACCACACTCTCAACTCTAATCTCCAGCATCTGCAGTCTTCACTTATGTCAATATGTCCAGTGAGACCTAACTCAATGTCAGAAGCATCTTGCTGCAACCCTTATGCTTTTGCCAAGTGGCATGGCAATTTTCTCAATTGGCAGCAGCAGGTTGGCAATTAAGGAGGGTTTCAGCTTGCTAAACACCTTATTAACTTAAAGAGGAGGATAAATTAGGTGGCACAGCTGTTAGCGTTGGGGCAGGTAGGAGAAAGGTGATGAGGTGTTCCTAGGGAGTGAGGAGGAAGCGCAGAGCCCATGCAGGGTTAGTGGTGTGGAGGGGAGGGGTGTAAAAGCAGGTGAGGAAAGATGTTGCATGTAATAGTGAAAATGATAAATCATGAGCTTAGGTGGGATGTGGGTGTAGTGGCAGAGGTAAAGTGAGTCTGAGGTAGCAGAGACAAGAGTGTGGCATTTGTTCCTCTGGATCATGGAGAATGGCACTGACTCAGGTAGCAACCTTAGACCAGGTTGTCAGAGACTGGTGGTGTGACCTCCTCTGCCAACCTTGTGGAAGTATGACAACTCTTCTTTGCAACACCCCTTTGACAAGGACACCCAGATCCCTGTCAGAGAATCATGGTGCCATCTTCCCATTCTTGCCATCTTCTGACTTTGTCCTTGACCCAGCAGGGCAGTTGTAGAACTTTAGTGCTTGTCCTGGTGCACAGCAGCATTTTAAGTATGATGCAGGCACCAGGAGTGGGCGACACGGTGGCACAGTGGTTAGCACTGCTGCCTCACAACACCAGAGACCTGGGTTCAATTCCCACCTTAGGCGACTGTCTGTGTGGAGTTTGCACATTCGCCCTGTGTTTGCATGGGTTTCCTCCAGGTACTCCGGTTTCCTCCCACAGTCCAAAAGATGTGCAGGTTAGGTGAATTGGCCATGCTAAGTTGCCTGTAGTATTAGGTGTAAGGGAATGGGTCTGGGTGGGTTGCTCTTCGGAGGGTCGGTGTGGACTTGTTGGACCGAAGGGCCTGTTTCCACACTGTAAATAATCAAATTTAAGAATCTAATCTAATTTAAGATGGATGGGAGTCTTTTAGTGGATATCTGATGAATGGTGAGTTGTTCTGGAAATGGTGCACTGTGAAATGGACATAGATGGATGTAAGGACACATAGGAATGACATAGCTGTTAACGAGGTGAGTTTGGTAAGATATGAAGCATTCTGATAAAGGGTCACTGGACTCCAAACATTGACTCTGCTTTCTCTCCACAGATGCTGCCAGACCTGCTGAATTTCTCTAGCAGTTTCTGGTTTTGTTTCAGATTTCCAGCATCAACAATTCTTGGTTTCATCTAACTGTGAAGGAAAATATTGCTGTGCCTTGTGGCAAGAATCCCTCCAAAAATCTCACGCAACCCTTTCTTAGCCAAATAAACATAACCCTCAACTCTAAAAGACAACTTTATGGAATTATTTTAAGGAAAGTAGAAGTTATAATAGCATTGCTAAATTTCATTGTATGTCGTTTCCGTTAAAATAAGTGGAAGTACAGAGTTCAAACACAACATTTATTTCCAGGTGAAAATGAGAATACCAGAAAGTTGAAGTAAAAATGAACTGGTATTTAACAAAGACATGTATTTTTTTTTAAAAGAAAGAAGTAAAACTGGTGTGTGGGAACAAAAATGTCCAACAGCTGTAAGGTCATGGCTCTCAAAATAAATCTTGACCTTGTCAGATGGATTTAAGGTAGGGAGGGAGGATCACAGTAAAATGCTACATAAATTACCTACCGTAAAGGCCATATTCAGCTGAAAACTTGTAATAAAAATGCATTAGGTACACTCCTCTTTTAAGATTATAGTGCTTGTGTAAAATACACCCCTATGTGGAGCTATCCTTTAAGTCTCAAAATGTGCTGGAACAGACATTTCTCCTCAAAGAAATAATTTAGGAAGGTACTAGATCCTGACTTCATTAGGGCAAATTTCAAATTCAATGCTTTGTACAAAGAAAAAAAAAGAAAACGCTAAATATGTGCTGCAGCTCAGTCAGGACCAGAAAGAAATGAACAGGTTAATGTCTTACAGAGTTTCATCAGAAAATGCAGATAATGGAACCTGGCTTTATGCCCAAATTATGGCCTGTTTCAAATTTCAGAGGCTCAAATACTGAATGCCTACAAGGCAGTGCCAACCTGCCCCAGCACACATCTAATGAGACCCACTCCAGGGCAGTGCAATCTTAAAGCTGTCTCCAAAAATAGATACATTTTTTAATTCATTCAGGACATGTGGACTTCACTGACTAAACTAGCCCATCCCAAATTGCCCTGGAGAAGGTAGTGATGTGTTGCCTTCTTGAACTGTTGCAATCCATGTAATATAGGGATACTTAGACTGCTACTGGGGAGGAAGCTCCAGCTACAGTGACAATGAAGGAACAGCAATATATTGTTCAAGTTATTATGATCAGAGGCTTGGAGGGGAACTTGCAGGCAATGGTGTTCCCATGGATCTACCCTTATCTTTCTTCATCAGAGTAGCAGGGGATTTGAAAGTTCCTGTCTAAGCAGCATTGGTGAATTAGTCCAGTGAACCCTATACATGCTACACATTGTTGTTAATGAGATTCAGTAGTGGAGCAAATGAATGTTGAGGATGGTGGATGTGGTTACCAATCAAGCTTTGTCCTGGATAGTGTTAAGCTTCTTGAGTATTGTTGGAGCTGCATTCATACAGGTAAGAAGGAGGTATTCAATCACACGCCTGATTCATACCTTTCCATGGTGGAAAAGCTTTAAGGAATCAGGAGGTAAGCTTCCCCGCCACAGATTTCCCAGTCTTTGATCTGCTCTCATAACCACAGCATTGATATAGCTCGTCTAGTTCAGTTTCTGGTCAGTGGCAATCCCCAGGTTAGTGGGAGATTCATTGATGGCATAATTATTTAACGCCAAGGGACAATGGTCACATTCTATTTTGTTTTAGATGGTCATTGTCTGGCATTTGTGTGGTGTGAATGTTACTTGCCACTTATCAGCATTGAACTGGATAATATCCAGATCTTGCAGCATTTGGATAATATTTGAGAAGTTACAAATGGTGCTGAATATTGTGCAATCATCAGTGAACACCCCCACTTCTGACCTTACGATGGAGAGAAGATCATTGAAGAAGCAGCCAAAGTTGACTGGCTTAGAGCATTACCCTAAGGAACTCCTGCAGAGATGTTCCTACCTCCAACAAACACAACCATCATATTTCATGCTAGATACTAGTTAAAACAGCAGAATCTCCCCCTTGACTCACAGTGATTCAGTTTTGCAAGGGCTACTTAATGCCACACCTGGTCAAATGAGGTCTTGATATCAAGGGCAGTACTCTCACCTCATCACTGGAATTCAGTTCTTTTTTTCATGATTGTACCAAGACTGTAATGAGTTCAGGGGCTGAGTGGCCCTGAAAACTGAGAGTCAGTGAACAGGTTATTGCTCAGCATGTGCTATTTGATAGCATTGTTGATAAGCCATTCCATCACTTTACTGATAATCAAGTTTATTAAAAGGGCAATAATTGAGCTGGGTGAATTGCCCTACTTCTTCAAGACATAACTGGTAAAGTTCATAGCCACTGTCATAGCTGTACTGGAACAACTTGGCTGGGGATGCAGCAAGTCTGCAGCATAGGTTTTCAGTCCTATTGCTGGAATATTGTCAGGACCAAAAGCCTTTTCAGTATCCAGTGCCTTCAGCCATGTTTTGATATCATGTGGAGTGAATCAAATTGGTTGAAGACTAGCATTTGTGATTCTGGGAATCTCCAGAGGAAGCCAAATGAATCATCCACTTGGCACTTCTGCCTGAAGACTGTTGCAAATGCCTCCACAATTGTTACCAAATTCAAAACTGTCCTCACTCCAATAAATCCAGATATCAGTAAAATATCTAGAAATTATTACGGTGTATAAGCAGTTTGTGAACGAGTTCCATTCTGGACTTTGTTCATAAGTCAGAACACAATGCAGGACATTATAAAGTTGCCATTCGTAAATACAGGAAACGTTCATATGTCAGATCTTTAAAATAACACCCCTGTATAGGATTGTGTTCATGAATATAAGTGTTTGTAAGGCAGACAATCTTAAATCCAAAACCCCTGTGTACATTAGCCTCCATATCCTATATTATTATGAAGGGAAGAGGAGATCTGACTAACTTGATGAATGAGTATGGTCATGGTTATTTGCTTAAAGTATCATTAGTTTTAGCTTTGCTCACAGCCTTAAAATAGATATAATCGGAACAAGAAAGACTTTATTCGAGGTCTTGTACATTTTTTTTTATTTTTAAAGAAATGCAGGTGATGTTGGCAAAACCAGCAATTTATTGGCTATCAATAAATGTCCCTTGGTCAGAATGTCTGGCTAAGCCATTTCAAAGGCCAGTTAAGATTGCCAGCCACATTGCTGGGCACAATTAGGTGCAGATTTGCACAGATTCAAGTTATAGAAAAACTGAATCCTGAGCTCCCATAACCAGAGGGAGTTGATGGCACAAAGGAAGAGCAAACTTTATCTCTATTAGCACAATGGTTCGACAAGTTAAATTCATGAAGATTTTTTCATTCTGCAGAATAGGTACCCTGATACAGTAATCAGCAGTTACTTCATAATGCAGTGGCAGTGGAAGGGAGAGCTTCCCCAGAAGTAGATATTACATAGCAGACACTCCACTCAGAGTACTTTATTCCAAGGTTGAATCACAAGAGAAGAATCAAACCAACATATAACACAGGGCAGAATTCATTCTGAAACAATGTAACCTACTTTCTTTGTTTTTGAACAAGTTAACCATTTCCAAAAGAAAATTCCAATTCACAACATCCTCCTGAATAAATGCTTATTAGTTAGAATAAAATGGTATAATGTACATGTGAATTCTGATATGGGAATTTAGATACTTCATAGACTGCCATTTGACTTAATATTCCAAAGAGCAATTACAAACTTGCAAGTTAATCATATGGCTTTGATGAAATTTTACTGACTCCTCTTCCAGTAATCCCCCCCATAATCACACACAAATTCAAGAACGGTAAAATTATAATACTTTAATATTCACAAGAAAGTTTCAGAACCTTTCACTTCACTCCCTAAATTGGACACAAACAGGTATTTCTAACTTATCTCACTCATGACCTCAGCCAAGAAAATCCAATCAGGTCCGATCCAATGCAGTTGAAATGGTTTCAAACATATACAGGAAATGACAAAAACACAGTCTATATAACAGGTCATCCATTGTGCTTTAAAGCAGAAATCCAGGCCATTGTTTTTGATAAATTTGATAGGAATAAATGTTTCACAAGCTGGTTGCTCTACAGTGATCAAATTTGGATGAGATTATATTTGAACTCAGCCTAGGGCAGACTGTGACAACAGCACTGAAACCAAGATAAAGCATGTCCCTCTTAATTTTCCACAGCAAGAGGTTATTTACTTACCTCCAGCATGATCTGAGTAAATATGGGTCTGTGAAGGTTTGCCTTTGACCTGTGCAACCTCTGTCTGAACAAAGACTGACAAGCTATTGTAGTAGCACAAACACACCCTCCTACCACCCAGCGGGATTGCCCATGACCTCCAAAGGTTCAAAGTCCAATCTAAGTTTTGTGGAATTTGCCCATTTCCTGTGCCATGAACACAATCACATCTCCAAACATTTTAAATAAGGCCACAAGGTCTTGGAAACAGCTATAAAGAATAGACAATCAAAAATCTCTGAGAAGCACATCACCTCAAGGAACAGAATTAGAAATTGCTGGAACAATTTATAAGGTGCAGGTTCTGAGGAAGGGTCACTCGATCTGAAACGTTAAGTTTGATTTCTTTCCACAGATGCTGCCAGACCTATTGAGCTTTTCTGGCAATTTTTAATTTTATTTACAACTTACAGTAATCAGCAGTTCTTTTGGTTTTTATCACCTCAAGGACTTCAGCCCTCCTCAGAAGAATAATTGCAGTCTTATCACCAATGTCAAAATCTCAGGAAGAATTTTGCTTTAAATCCTCAAGTGACTCAAGAGATTGCAAGTTATTCAATAAGTAAGTCAATGTATATATTATCAAAAAAATGAAGGAGGCCTATTAGCTCAATTGGTTGACTGGAGAGCATGTGATTCCGAAATATCAGAAACAATATGTAATTCATTACCATTACAGCTGAGGAAATCATAGGACCTCTCAATTCACCCTTTCCATGAGAGTGGAAGGCAGTGGCAAATACTGGCAAGAAAAAAGCTCAGAATAAAGCAGGACAATGAGGCAAGTATCACCTTCAGACACAGTACACACAAACAAATGAACTAAACGTCCAGATATATTCTGACCATAGACTTCTGGTTCAGGTTTACTCAGTAAAGCTTTGCTATGGATGGAATCTTCCCAGGCCTTAAACAATATGGGCTACAATGAGAAACTTGGGAGAATTGCATGCAATATCCAGTGAAGCCTTTTTTGATATGGAGTTCAACAAGTCGCATTTTCCTCTCAAATCTCAACATCGACAAGAGATTCTAATTCATGGCCAGCAAGAGACACTTTAAGAAGTTTTATCACCATCATCACCACCTTATCTATGTCATTGATATACAGGCTTCCATTCTCCCACATACAGGATAGAAATTAGATGCCACAAATTCCCAACATGCAAGTCTGAGTAGGTACCTTGTCACTCCAGCTCTGGCTTGCTCCTGTCATGTCTCAAGGTCTAAGCAGAGTAGTCCTCAGTCAAGTTCTGGGAGACACACTTCAGCCAGGAGGCCCCACCACAGTAATCAAGGGTAAACTCCAATATCAGTCCAGGGGTTTAGGCTTGGGCATGGTCAGGTGTCTGGTCAGGGCTGTTAGGGGTTGGATGCAGGGGGAATCTGTACCTCTACAGTCCTCAGAGTAGGCTACAGTCAGCAAATGGAACTAGTACAGAAAGTCACGAGAACATAGTTGAAAAGCCATACAGCCAGGGATCTAGCTGTTCATCATTCGATGCTGTCCAGCGTTCAATGGGCTGACCACAGTCAGTCCATCTAAAAATCAATGGGCATTATTAGGAGCCACTGCTGCATGAGAGAGGCTGGGGAACTCAGTTGTGGACAATGGAATTGGAATGTTGAGATGCAGTGGGGGTTACAATACTAAGGGGGTGGAAATAATACAGCATGGGAGGGAAAGGGCTCATGCAGGAGTGGGGTCATTGACTGTAAGCAGCATCCTGCCTTCCATGTGGGACCAGTGCACCACCAGGCTGGGATGAAAAGTGAGTAGATGAAGATTTAGATAGATGGGTTGAGTGGGGATGAGGGAGTGTGCAAAGCATAGGGGGTTGACGAGTTTGGCTACCAGGGAGGGGATGTTTATGCATGGGGGTTCACCAAGACAGAGAGAGTCTGAGCCTGAAATTCCTGTCCAAGGAACAACCGCTGTTGCATTCCAGCGTGAAGTAAATAACAAGCACACTATGGCAATGTAAAATGCTGCCACTAAACCCTGAGTGGATGTGATAAGTCCTTCATCCTGTGACGGAAGGGCATTGATTTCAGAGAAGTGTGAGGATTGTCAACAAGCAACAACATTACACAGACACCCTCACAGTGAAGCTAAAACACACCAGCCAGTTTCATATGCTTTGCTGACCATAGCCTACTTTGTGCAATCTAATTCCTTGCCTCAAGCACTCTTAACCATATCATGCAAGATAATGGATGAATCGCATGAGTGCCTCTGATGTTTTACTTACATTTATTGACCTAGAAACATAGAGCATAGCTGCTAAAGTAGCATTTAGCTGCCTTTTATCCACTGCCTGTGCATTGTGCTGAAGCTGTTCACTTAACACTTTGGATTATCATTGTATAGCTAAGGATGGGTGGGCTCTATACCTTCAACGTTGGAGCTGTGAAAAGTAATACAGAAGTGTCCATATCCAGCAGATCCAAAGACTGTTGGACCTGGCCCTCATCAACCTGCTCATGGAAGCAACAGGGTCAAAACTGCATTGTTGAAGTCTTACAACTTTTGTGTTAGCTCATCCAGTGCTGCAGATAAACCTGCCTGCTGTTCCTGTACATATGCATAAAGTCCCTAATCACCAAAACTATAGGGTCCACCTCTGCCTCGGGCAAAGTAAATGCTTGGTCTCTGGCATGCTCGAGTTCCAGAGATTTGGGGTATTTCTTCTTCAACCAGCTGTAGAGATGTGGCATTGATCTGGTCATCCTAAGGTGCACCCAACTCTAATTTAGATAAAATACCCACCAGAGGTGTCAGCATCAGAGATGCCAGCAGCCTTGCCAATCCCTCCTCTGAGGCACCCATGCTGTCTTCTTCAGAGATGAAGGACAGCATGTCTTGTGGGCAACCCTCTTAAGCATAGCCACTATGGACATCCCGCTGTTGCCTGCACAAGACAAACAAGAGGTTGTGTGATCAAGGAGTAGACTTTGTGGCAATTTAACAATAGATTCACAGTGGGGATACTGGAAAAGGAGTACAACAATAAACAATGCTTCTTATTTGATTGCCATGATTTGGAGGTTTTGGCTCTTCACAAGCTCAGTTTTGGTCTTTGCCCATCAGAACCAAGATCATCTACTTGCATGGTGTGGAGATGAATATTTGGCAGCCCACCACCTGTCCGGGCTCTTTTGGCACTACTACTGAGTGAGGTGAAAGAAGCTGGCACAGTGTTGGTGTTGACGCTGATACTGATGCTGGTGCAGATGGGAGAAAGGTGGTGGGTGCACTGATTAAGTGAGTAGAGAGCACAGAGGGCATGCATGCTTAATAGTGCAAGGGGTTGGGAAGGGTGATGGAGAGGGAGGAGAGATATTACATGCAACAGTGTGAATGATACAGCATCAGCTTTGATGGGAGGTGGGTGTCGATTTTATTTCTTTTTATCATTCACTCATGGAACGTGTGAGTAGCTGCCTGGCCAGCCTTTATTACTTGTCCATAGTTACCCTTGAGATGGAGGGAGTGTGAGCTTGTAGAGAATAGATGGGGACACATATCCTGGCTGAGTGGAGGAGATAAAAACAATGACTGCAGATGCTGGAAACCAGATTCTGGATTAGTGGTGCTGGAAGAGCACAGCAGTTCAGGCAGCATCCAAGTAGCTTCGAAATCGACGTTTCGGGCAAAAGCCCTTCATCAGGAATAAAGGCAGTGAGCCTGAAGCGTGGAGAGATAAGCTAGGGGAGGGTGGGGGTGGGGAGAGTGGAGGAGATCACTGGCTTTCTTTTTGCACACTGGACGTTTCACCAGACTCTAGATTAGAGTGTTGCTGGAAAAGCACAGCAGGTCAGGAAGCATCCAAGGAGCAGGAAAATCGATGTTTCGGGCAAAAGCCCTTCATCAGGCATTCCTGATGAACTTCAGTTCCAAATCTTGAATACTGTGTGCAGTTTGAAGTTAAAAATCACAAAACACCGGGTTATAGTGCAATAGGTTTAATTGGAAGCACTAGCTTTCGGAGGGCCACTCTTTCATTAGCTGGTTGTGGAGGACACAATTGTAAGACACAGAATTTATAGCAAAAGTTTACAGTGGGATGTCACTGAAATTATACATTGAAAAATACCTTGATTGTTTGTTGAGTCTCTCATCTGTTCAAATACCATGATAGTTTCATTTCTTTCGTATGTAAATCACAAAACCTTTTTTCAAAAGTTACATTTTCAGGTTGACTGTAATAATTGGTGTTAGCCAGACAATATGTTGAAGGTGTTAGCCCCCTGTGTTCTCTGTCTGCGCCATAATGTTTAGACTGATTCTAATCTAAAAAGTGAGATAACAGAGTCTTACATGAATTCATGAAGTTTTTGAGCAAAGTACAATGTAATTCTGCAAGTACAAATTCACCCCACAAACATATATGTATATGTGTGCATGTGGGTCTTTGTGAGTATGTGTGTGTGTCTGGGGTGGGGGTTGTGAGTGTGAGAGTGTGTGCGTGTGCGTGTATCTGGGTGGGGAGCTGAGAGTGTGTGTGAGTGTGTGTGGGTGTGAGTGTGAGTGTGTGTGGGGGGAGGTTGTGAGTGTCAGTGAGAGAGAGTGTATATGTGACCTTTGGGTGACCATTCTCCAAGGCGGACTTCAGGACAGGCAGCAGCGAAAAGTGGCCAAGCAGAGGCTGATAGCTAAGTTCCATACCCATAGGGAGGGCCTCAACTGGGACCTTGGGTTCATGTCATACTACAGGTGACCACCATTGCACCATACACACACACGGACACACACGGACACACATATACACAGACATGCACACAAACACTCACACACACCATTACAGACATACACACTCCCACACACATCCTCTCAGACACTCACAAGCCCCCACCCCAGAGAGACAGACAGACAGACACACACACACACACACACACACACACACACACACACACACACACACACACACTCCCACAGGCACCCTCTCACAGACGTAGACACTCTAACTCACGTACACATACATATACATGCTCTCTCACACTCACAACCCTCCATCCCAGACAGACAGACACATATACACACACACAAAGACCCACATGCACACATATACATATACGTTTGTGGGGTGAATTTGTACTTGCAGAGTTACATTGTCCTTTGCTCAAAAACTGCATGAATTCATGTAAGACTCTGTTATCTCACTTTTTAGATTAGAATTAGATTATGGCACAGACAGAGAATACAAGGGGCTAACACCTTCAACATATTGTCTGGCTAACACCAATTGTTACAGTTAACCTGAGAATCTAACTTTTTTTTAAAAAGTTTTGTGATTTACATACGAAAGATGTGAAACTCTCATGGTATTTGAACAGATGACAGACTGAACAAAGAATCAAGGTATTTTTCAATGTATAATTTCAGTGACATCACACTGTAAACGTTTGCTATAAATTCTGTCTCTTACAATTGTGTCCTCCACAACCACCTAAAGAAGGAGCAGCACTCCGAACGCTAGTGCTTCCAATTAAACCTATTGGACTATAACCTGATGTTGTGTGATTTTTAACTTTGTACGCCCCAGTCCAACACCGGCATCTCCAAATCGCATGTGTAGTTTGGTCTTCTTAAGATAGAATGTAAATGTGTTGTAGTAAACCTCCTCTGAACTGTCTAAGTTGATAAAAAAAAAGAACTGCAGATGCTGTAAATCAGAAACAAAAACCCAGAAATTGCTGCAAAACCTTAACAGACCTGGCAGCATCTGTGGAGAGAAATCAGGGTTAACGTTTTGGATCAAGTGATCCTTCCTCAAAACTGGTGCCAAGCAAGAGGACTGCTTTGTCCTGGATGCTGTTGAGCTTCTTCAATGTTGCTGGAACTGCTCATCTAGGCAAGTGGAAAGTACGCCTTGAAAATGTTGGTCAGGCTCTAGAGAATCACACCCAAATTCTCAGCCTCTAATCTGCTCTTGTAATCATAGTATTCGTGAAGTTGGTCCAGTAAATTACCTGCACTACCACATGTCATTTACTGTATATGTTGCTCCCAGTGCGGTCTCCTCTCCATTGGGGAGACAGGATGCCTACTTGCAGAGGGCTTCAGAGAACGTCTCTGGGGCACCCGCACCAACCAACCCCACCGCCCCATGGCCGAACACTTCAACTCCATCAAGGACATGCAAGTCCTGGGCCTCCTCTATAGGCACTCCCTCACCACCGGACACCTGGAGGAAGAACGTCTCATTTTCCGCTTTGGGACCCTCCAACCACACGGCATCAATGTGGATTTCACCAGTTTCCTCATATCCCCTCCCCCCGCACCTTATCCCAGTTCCAACCTTCCAACTTGGCACCGCCCTCATGACCTGTCCTAACTGTCCATCATCCTTCCCACCTATCCTCTCCACCCTCCTCTCTGACCTATCACCATTACCCCCACCTCCATCTACCTATTGCACTCTCAGCTACCCACACCCCCCTCTCAGCCTCACAAGCTTCATTCCTAATAAAGGGGTCTTGCCCGAAATGTCGACTGCCTGCTCCTCGGATACTGCCTGACCTGCTTTGCTTTTCCAGCACCCCATTCTTGACTCTGTCTCCAGCATCTGCAGTCCTCACTTTCTCCCCATTAAATTTCTGGTAAATGATATCTTCCAGGATGGTGAGAGATTCAGCAATGGTAATGTTTGAATATCAAGGGAATGTAGTTAAGACTCTAGCTTGCATGAGATGACCATTGCTAGGTATTGGTGAGACACAAATGTTACTTCCAATTCATAATATAAATGGTCCATTTTATAATCATAAATGACATTTGGTCTTTTTTTTCATCTTTGCCTAACAATATTTCAAACGTTCCTATTTCTTAGAATGAGTCCGCCAAGGAACGCTCAGAAATTCTAATAAACTTTCAGCTTTCTTTTAATTGCATGTCATATTTTATAGTTAAGCTATTGCCAGATAAAATTAGTTTTATCATTACTCTTTTTGGCATATTAGTTTTTGGATGTGAATTCATGAGATGTATCATTTTTAATATTACTTTTATAACATTTTCATGTTACGACTCAAGCTCCAGAAGAATAATACCAAACAGGCATTGTTCCTTCTGGTTTACACTGCCAGTTGTGCTGCTCCATCAACTAATATGAAGCAATAAATAGTTCGAAATATCACAGGGAAAGAGAGGAATTTGTTGATACTAATTGATCTTTTTACAATTTCAAGGGCCTCTGATGTCGGGGGAAACTGCAAGTGTGTAGTTGGCTGCCTTTTTAAGAAGGTAAAAACAATGACTGCAGATGCTGGAAAGCAAATACTGGATTAGTGGTGCTGGAAGAGCACAGCAGTTCAGGCAGCATCCAACGAGCAGCGAAATCAACATTTCGGGCAAAATCCCTTCATCTTGCCCGAAACGTCGATTTCGCTGCTCGTTGGATGCTGCCTGAACTGCTGTGCTCTTCCAGCACCACTAATCCAGTATTTGCTTTCCAGCATCTGCAGTCATTGTTTTTACCTCATTGATTTTAACCCGACTGCGAATCCTCTTGCAAGGATGCCTTTTTAAGAAGGCCTTCTGAGATAGTTGGTTGACATAGGCAAGGTCATTTGGTGCTCAGGTGATAAAATGGCCACCATGCCCCCAGTTGCTGGAAGTGGCCATTGAAATGACCAATCTGCTGTCTTGTTTGGAGCCTGTTGTATGGGACAGGAAGAAATGGGGAGGGGAGGCAAGAAAAGATACATTTCTAATGTATACTTGTACTTTCTCCCCATGACAGGTCACACTAAGTGGAGGAAAAGATAAACAACAAATAATATTACCTCCAAATGTCGCTACAAACAATGGGTATCAAAGAAAGTTTGTTGCTCTGGGTCATCATGCCAGCACTTTTGATGCCACGTGTCATGTCTACTTGTCCTGCTCTGTGTCGATGTGACAATGGTTTTGTCTACTGTAACGACAGAGGTTTGACATCCATTCCTGCCAAAATACCGGAAGATTCTACAACTCTTTTCTTACAAAATAATCAGATTAATAATGCTGGGATCCCCAGTCAATTGAAGTATCTGTTGAATATAAAAGTGATTTACCTTTACGAAAATGCTTTGGATGAGTTCCCTATAAACCTTCCCCGATCTCTGAAAGAGCTGCATCTTCAGGACAATAACATTAGGGCCATCACACATGATGCACTTTCAAGGATTCCTTTGTTGGAGAAGTTACATTTGGATGATAACTCAGTGTCAACAGTCAGCATTGAGGAACATGCTTTTGCTAATAGTAAGCATCTCAAACTGCTCTTTTTGTCCAGGAACCATCTAAGCAGCATTCCCACTGGCCTTCCTAAAACACTGGAGGAACTGAGGCTCGATGACAACCGGATTGCAACCATCCCACACTATGCTTTCAAAGGTTTGGTCAGCTTAAGACGCCTAGTGCTGGATGGTAATCTTTTAGCTAATCAAAGAATCGCAGATGAGACTTTCAGCAGACTTCAAAACCTGACTGAACTTTCATTGATCAGAAATTCTCTAATTTTTCCACCACGAAATCTGCCTGTTTCAAACTTACAAAAGCTGTACCTTCAGGATAACCTCATTAGTTACATTCCAGCCAATGCTTTTTCGAAAATGAGACAGATACAGCGGCTGGATATATCCAACAACAACTTAACAACTTTGCCAAAAGGAGTCTTTGATGACCTAGCAAACTTGAGTCAGCTACTCTTGCGTAACAACCCCTGGTATTGTGGCTGCAAAATGATGTGGCTCAGAGACTGGTTACAAACAACCGCATTTCACATCAATGTGCGAGGGCTAATGTGCCAAGGGCCTGATAAAGTTCGAGGAATGGCAGTCAAAGATATCAAGTCAGAAATGGATGAGTGCTTTGAGAACAGCTTGCATGGTGGCAACACAGCTCTGAAAACAACTCCAATTGTTCATACAGCTACTGTCACTCAAGGACTGCAATTCACTTACAAACCGAGGCGACCAAATCTGAAGCCACCAGATTCAGCTGTGGATTATCCTTTGTCAAGAGGGTCAGAAACAAAACCAATAATCATTAATGTGATGCCTTTAACTGCGGACAGTATTCGCATCACATGGAGGGCAATGTTACCAGTCACATCCTTCAGACTCAGTTGGCTCAGACTCGACCATAATCCATCAGTGGGTTCCATCACTGAAACCTTGGTACAAGGAGACAAGACTGAATATCTTCTCACGGCCCTTGAACCCAAGTCAACCTACATCATATGCATGGTTACAATGGAAGCTAACAACTTCTATGTGAGAGATGAAACACCAGTATGTGCTAAAGCAGAAACTGCAGACTTATACAGTCCCACCACAACATTAAACAGGGAACAAGGGGAATCGGACCAAGTAGGTCTTCCTTTAGCTGGTATTATTGGAGGTGCAACAGCCTTAGTGTTCATTGTTGTTGTCCTTGCTGCAATATGCTGCTACATTAATAACAACAGGAATGTTTTTTCACATGATCAGGTGTACAATAGAGGTTGCAGAAAAAAAGACGATTATGCAGAAGCAGGGACAAAGAAAGATAATTCCATTTTAGAAATCAGAGGGAGTGGCTTTCAAATGATTCCACTCAATAATCAACAGCGGCCAAAGGAGGAATATGTGATTCACACCATATTTCCATCCAATGGGACAAGTCTTTACAAGAACACTCATAGTACAGCCCTCAGCAGTAACCGAGGTTACAGAGACGGTGGGATACCAGATGCTGAATATTCTTACACGTGATTGCAGTGTTGCCTCATCATGTGATCATCTCCATGCACTGCAAACGAAAGATATTATAAAGATAAAAAATGTTAGGGGTAAAACACACAATGTTCAGCAGAAAATGTCCGGCACATATTTTGTACATTTGTCACATAATTTATATTTAATATGCTTAAGTGATTTAAAAAAAAAGCTGGACACTTAGAGAGAAAACACAGCTACCTAATTGTGTACAAGCCAGTTTTTCTTTTCGCATTTTGGTTATAAGTGGGATAAAGAATGAACAACATACTTTGGAAGTGCAGTCCTAAGGCAGCCTAAAGATAAAATCCTTTACATTATGTCACAGGGAAACATCTTGGAGAAGTATTCCTAAGCAATGATGTTTACCCACACCCCCCACCTTGTAGATTTATACTGTACAGTCAAAAGAAGTCTCAGCACACACACATTCACTCATGTGTTCTGTGTGTACACATAGTGCTGTTTTCTTGTACAAGAGTTAAGCCTTTACTCCTCTACTTCTATCAGAACTATCTGTTGATGTTTGTTTATTTTTTTATTCTTCTACAATATTTTCAAAAAGAGAAAAATAGTTTTAAATATTTAGTTCTTTAATGGTGTTGGTTTTGGACTTTATCTTAATTGGAAGAAGAGATGAACTTTCATAGTTATTTTTTAAGATAACTTTCTGAAAAGTTTTTTTTTAAAGTATTGAGCTAGACTTTTGCCTCTGGTTAAAAACAGTGTGTATCTAAATAACAAATTTCTTGTCCTTAAATGCCAGGCCAAAAATGGATGTCTTGTAGTTATCTGGCCAGTAACACTGTTAATTTTTTTCCTTCTTTTAACACTTTGAGGATGACAAATTTTATTCAAACAACACTGTGAATCTCAGTTGTTCTTGGTTTTCATATTTTCCCTTTACTCAAAATGTTTTTAAAAATCTACGTGCTGTTGAATTTCATGTGGTCAAGATAGAGCTAAAAATGCATTGGTTATGAGTGGAGTGCCCTGCTTTCAATTTTATAATACATTGTGCAAAAAAAATTGCAGTTTATTTCTTCTGAAGGAACAACATAATTTCAAAAATGACAACGAAAATTAAGTGCTCAAAGATTAATAAATAAGAAGTTACACTGAACACTGTGAAAAAGGCTCCCTTAAAACGGGATGGGTGCGAAAGGGTTATACGTTCAATGAAAAAAAGCTCTCAAATTACTGAGGGTAACAGTGTTCCAACCTAAGATCTGAAGACCCGTGATCTTCATTTTAAGGGCAGACTTTAGATTTCCTTGCATAGGATGAGAGGTGACACTGAAGACGATCTAAAAATGGAGTTCTTCCTTACTGAAATTTCCTTCTGAGACATTTGCACAGACTACATTGACAGTTCCCTATCCTGCCTTCCAATAGGCTTTCACTTGATTGTTGAATATTATTGATAGCCTTTTCTGTATATTTGATTGAAGAATATCAAACCCTTCGTCATTCTACCTGACACATCTGTAACCTGGTTGGACAGTAACCAAGAAATCAGCTCATGGCTTTCCTGTAAATATTCTTTAAAATTGTGTTTATAAGGTTACAAATGATCTTTTAAATAAATCAGTCTTAAGATATGAAATGTTCTAATGCTTGTATGACCCCTAAATATTGGAAATGAGAAATAATATTTCCATACTTATGATTGTATTATTGTAATGATCTAACCTTATACTATCATTTGCCAACCTTCATTTACTTTAAATAACTATGAAGAATATTGATTTATTTTGATATCAAAACATTTTGAAAATAATGGCAGCTTCCCTGCACTGCCTTTCTCCCAATCCCACCCCATTACTTTTAAATTCCCTTCAAAATTAGAATTAATAAGGCAGACTGTAATGTAGCACCAGATTGCTGAGAATGCGTCAAGATGCAATATCCATTTATTTATGTAAATTGAATGTTGTGCAGTTAACTGTTTGGACAATGATATACATGATAGATTTACACTCTTCTGTCTAAACCACTGTATTGCCATTTGGTCTAGACAAAAGAACCTCCCAAGTTACAAGAATATTACACTGATATTAACATATACAGGGAGAAAGTGAGGACTGCAGATGCTGGAGATCAGAAGAAGGGCTGATGCTCGAAATGTCGATTCTCCTGTTCCTTGGATGCTGCCTGACCTGCTGCGCTTTTCCGGCAACACATTTTCAGCTATTAACATATACAGACCTGTTTTATTTGAGTATCCAAGAATAGGGAAAAGGATAATAAAACCTTAAATGAAAACACTTTTAAAGCGCATTTTGCAAAAAGACTATTAAGTGAATATTTAACCTATTTGTCTCAATACCTAACATCACCAATAGTACATGAAATAAAATCCTGATTTTGATTCTCAGCACCAATATTTGAGAAGGATGTGAACTTACAACTTTAAACTGGTAGTGCACCTAGTGATAAAATACATTTTTAAAAATGGTACAAACAAGAGCAAGAATCTTTACAACATCACCTGACCAATCAGAAAACCCAACAGATGCTTCCAGTGGTCTAATTTACAAACAACACCGAACAGCCAAGTGCAAACAATAACCTGCACCAATATTACTAGCGTTGATGAGCACACAGCAACCTAGACCTTATGTATGCAGTAACAGTTTCCATAAAGACAATCTCTTAAAATACAGCTCACTACAAATATATTACAAAGATACTTTCTTTATAATTCTTTAGTACTAATACAAGAAAATTGAAGGATCATAAATAGCATCTACCATTATAATCTCACCCACCTTTCAGTTCATTCTGTCACTTAGTAATTGTGATAATCTCAACATCTAATGCCACAGTAGTTAAATAGATGGAAAATAAATGTTACACCTCAATGCCCTATGTTTATACTTGAGTTTAATAGACTGTGGAAATTAATGTATTCCCACGCTGGTTCTATTACAGAAAAAGTATGTACTGACCATGTGCCTCAGATTGCCACTTCTGTCCAGTTTGGGACATGGAACACCTGGAGCAGTTAACTGAAGGTACCTGGTGCAGCCAAAACAGCACCTGGCTCAGCAAAAACCACTCCAATTAAATATTTTATTGAATTTCTGTTAACATGAGGAATTTGAACTTAAAAACTACAGATCTCAAAGCAGGTGGAACTAAACTCACTTGCATATGTACTTGATTTGGTTGACTTGACAGTTACCCCTCTTTAATTCCTCCAATGCAATACAGAATTTTGCACTCTCAAGTTCAATAGATAATTTATTTCTCAGCACGTCCTCAAACCAGGCATGTGCTGCACAGTATGATTCTCGATTCCAATCTTCCTTTCCTAACAGGGTGATACACACCATCTAGCTAGCAGCGAACTGGGCAGCACAACCAAGCCAGGAATGCAAGGTATGTTGAAACACTCTGCAACACAGTACATTTGAGCTTTGACATGTCAATTGAACATCTACCTGTTTTTCTTATTATTTCATAGCATCCGAGTATCATTTGTTCCTCATCCATAACTGGCCTTGAGGAGTAGCCATACCCAGCAATCTGACTACTACACCTTGTCCAAAATACATTCCCTTCAATTTTCTTATATTATCAATAAAGCATTACAATATGAAGGAATCACAAACATTTATCTACTTGTGATATATTTTGCTCAAACCACAATGGTAATTCTGTCATTCTCAGAAGTGTCCCCTTCTCTTCCAATGATAAGGAAAAGACCGTTCATCCTCATCTGACTACTTGCCTCTTAAGGCCATTTCTTGATCTGAAAGCATCGCCTTTTCCTTTGTTTCTTCATTGTGTTCCGAAAGCACTTGAAAGGCTGAAGGTTAAGAGCAATCTTACTCTCTAAACACTGGTGATGACAACAGACCTGTGCATTTTGAAATAGTGTAGCTATGCTGACCTCCAAACAGGAATGTATAAGTTTTTTCCCACAAGATATAGTAAATCCCGTCTCCTCAGCCATGAAAGTACAGTTGAGGAAAACAATAAGAATCAGGAATCACATTCCCCTCTACATCAGTTATATTACCATCGAGGAGGTCACCTACTAACAATAACGTTGTCTTGGATTCAATTGCTTGAAAATGAATAACACTAACTTCACATGAACTCTAGACTATCAAACCTGAAGTGACATAAAACAAATAGATAATTCACACATAAAAACGACAAGCTTTATATTTGGAATTAAAAATCGCTTGGTGCTCACCAACATTTATTTGTTTCCCCAACATGAAAAGTATTCTTTACTCTAACATTTCCTTAATTACAGTGAAAATAATATTTTCCTCTCAATCCTAAACTAAGCAATTACTTCAGAACCTTAAAGTAACCATTTAAATTAGATCAAAAACATGAATATGGTACTCTCTGTCATGTGAAAAATGCATTCAACTACCTGCTCATCAAATTAAACATACTCTCCATTGGTGTCAGGTGCTATACAGCCTAATATGCCTCTGGTGTAAAAGCTGTGAATGATGGAGAAACTCAGCAGCTCTGGCAGCATCTATGGAGCGAAACTCAGAGTTAATGTTGAGTCCAATCACTTTTACCTCTGATGTAGAAGGCAGCACAGTTGAATGAGAATCTAAAGAAGCCATGACCACTGCCTGAAAAGCATAGGTGATTGAGGAAACAATAAAGGCCCAGATTTTGCACTCCATGGCAAAGCAACAGAATTTAATCCTGACCAACAATCTCTATATCCTCGATTTCCTCTTTCCATAGGACTACTTTGAATCCAGCATCAATTCAAGAGAATTTTCAACTCTCAGCAAAGAAGACATTCAGCAGATTAATCAACCAATCACATTGCAGAATTCTCACAGACAATAAACCAGAAAAATTTTAAAAACCTGATTATCCTTCATTTTAAAATCATTTTACAGAAAACCAAATAAAATTGGGGTATACATATGGGATTAATATAGCAACTGAAATATCAAACACATTTTTTTTTTCTAAAAACCTGTAGGAGTTATTACGTTAGACAAATCTCACCTTCCACAAATATAAAATGAGTGTTTCAGAGCCAGAGACGTTGTTCAGAAGTAAATATGAACTTAGTCCGTTGTTAAAATCAAAATTGCAAGACATTCAGAAAAGCATAACATTTTTAAAGATTTTTACAATGTGTCTAATAACATAAGTTACTCACATCAACAAAAGTGGAAGCTCACATCAGACCAAGTGCTTCAGAAGGCTCTTACAAATGGAAATCCTAAATGTTGGAAATTTTCAATTTCCACATTCTGGTATGGCAGGAAATCACTGACCACAACCTCTGCATTTTCAAGTTCAACAACATGTGTGGAAGCCAGAAGTTATTATCAGTTACAAAGCAATATTGACAGTAAACGCTGATGGTTTCACGATTGTTACATCCACAAAATCTGGGCCATATCACTGCAGGGTGCTATTTACGACACTTTGGATGTTCTGGCCATCTTGCCAGAGAATTGACAAGGGAATTTCTTTCTAAAATTAGATAAAAGATGCTGTACGCTAAATATCACAGTTGCCCAAAAGTCAGAAAACATATGACCGATCTCCATTACTGCAAATGGTCTGTTCAAATTGAGAGTGGAGTCTGAGAGACAAAGTGAACACATATAAAATTAACTTCATAGAACATGGCGCCAAACACTGGGTATGCAGGAATAGAAACGTTTTAATCAGAAAACACTCACTTCCTATGAAAAGCCAGCTTTCAGAGGTGAATTATTAGTATCAGCTCTGACATCTGTTGCATAACGTGAATGATTGCGTTTTACACACACAATGAATCAAGGGGACTGGGTTAATTAGTTAAGTTCCAATAGCCACTATATAAAAAAAAGATAGTCACTCTTTTTTCTTTAATTTTGTATATGTTGTTTTGTTTTGGATTGGCTTGCTGTGTTTTTAATCACAAGATTTACTCCACAGAAACAAGATTTTCAGAAAATAAAACCAAAGTGCATTGTGAAGCCCTTTGGCCTCTTTGTGTAGGTGCCTTGAAATTTCAATGTTAAGTGTATATTCAGATTGAAAGGCTGACTTTTTCTTGTACATTAAATGTGAAAATTCCTTGTTCTCTTCAAAATAAAATTTAAAAATTAAAGACTCAATGATGACTGCTATCAATAACTTACATTTTTCTCCAAAAGTTTACCCAATCTTCCTTTGACCAGGATAGTTTGGATTTGCTCCCAAGCTCTATCTATAAAGGCAACATTTATGACATGTCAAAGAGTAAAATGTGGTATCTTATCCACCACTTGGAGTAACATTAAAGGTGCTTTTTAAATGCAACGGTCTTCCTACAACTGCATTTCGACTAACATATCTGCTATAATTAATCCTCCCCTTCAAATATCACACCATAAGTGACACGGCAGCTCAGTGGTTAGCGCTGCTGCCTCATAGTATCAGGGGCTCGGGTTCAATTACAGCCTCTTGCTACTGTCTATGTGGAGCTTGCATATACTCCCTGTGTCAGCATGGGTGTCCTCCCACATTTGCAGGTTAGGTGAATTGGCCATGCTAAATTGCTGATAGTGTACTAGGATGTGCAGGCTCGGCATATTGTGGGATCGTGTCCGTGGAAAATGCAGGGTTACAGGGGGTTGGGTCTGGTTGGGATGCTCTCCAGAGAATCAGTGTGATTCAATGGGCCAAATGTCAGGATTCTATGAACTGCTACAGACTTCTGTCTTTGCAGTCTACCACCTTTGCAGTCTACCACCTTTCCCTGTCTGAATCTTGAAATATGTAATTGCTTGCCAAATCTGTACCCATCTCTCTCACAACCCTTTGCTTAAAAATTTCCAATCAAATTTCTACACTACCATGTATTGAAATGGGCCTCAAAGTCTAGAATGACATCTTCTGTGACTTCGAGTGTGGTGCATTATTCCTCCTTATTCAGCGCAACATCGAGGGCCGAAGGGCCTGTACTGCGCTATAATGTTCTATGTTCCTCTCAATCTGACTGGAGGTTTTGACACAATTGACAGCACCATCTTCCTCTACTATAATCCAACAGCCCTTTCCTGGCTCTGGAGAATATAGAACAAAGAACAGTACAGCACAAGAACAGGCTCCTCTGTCCAGCACCATTGCCCTAGTACCCTTAAAGATCAACCTGTTCACTCATCACACCTATGTTTGGTCTAGGCTCAGACTCAAAATTAAAATTCATAACTTTGTGAAGAAATTGCACTGCGGTTTAGCCAACCCTCAGCTCTGTGACATCTAACAACCTTACAATCCTCCAAAATCTATGGTCCTTCAATTCTGCTTGCTAACTCATCCCTGGTAACCTTATTCCAGACTCCAAAACTCTTCACCTCTCTCCTTCTTAAAACATATCTTTGACCAGGTTGTCCTCATATCTTCTACATGGCTCCATATCAATTTCTGTCTGATCAATGATGCTGGCTAAACTCAGGCTTTTCCTTTTGAGCAAAGAAGGCTGAGAGGTGACCTGATGGAGGTGTATGGAGATTATGAGGGGAATGTAAAAGGTGGATTAAAGCAGCTGTTCCTCTTAAACAAAGGGTCAATGACAAGGTGACATCATTTTAAGGTGGAAAGTAGGAGATTTAGAAAGGATTTGAGAAAATCTTTTTATCCAGGTGGGAATCTGGAATTGCACTACCTGAAAGGGCTGCTAAGGTAGGAAACTTCATAACCTTTAAAAAGTACTGGATGTGAAATGTCATAATATTCAAGGCTATGGGCAAAGTGCTGGAAAGTGGGACTAATGTAGATTTTGAGTAGTTCTTATAAAGTGCAGACTCAAGGGCCAAAGGACCTCTTCTGCATGAATCAATAAACCTCTATTGAAATGCCCTGGGATGGTTTTTGACATTAAAAGCACTATATACATGCAAGTTAGTATTGCATTGCTAAAAATAATTACCTTTTCACAAAAGCCTACTGCCTGTCACTGTGGGTGCTGCACACTGGAGCATGAATATAGTCTGCTACATAGTTGTATGGTTGATATTATCAACTGTTTTTGTCTCCTCTTTTCCCACATAGGATTCTGTGCCTCACCACACAAGATGTCAAATACCAGTTTAAAACTAGAAGAATTAGGTGATCTACACTTCAAGGTCGTCAGCAATGCCAGAACCAATCACTTAGACATGTGGTTCATCACTCCTGAAGGTGGGTGGGTGGGAGTGGAATTCAACCTCTTGCTGCATTACTGATCTGGAGATTCTGGTAGAGTATCAACATCTATTAACAGTACATTAGTTTAGATTACTTACAGCATGGAAACAGGCCCTTTGGCCCAACAAGTCCACACTGACCCTCCGAAGAGCAACCCACCCAGACCCATTCCCCTACACCTAACACTACGGGCAATTTAGCATGGCCAATTCACCTGACCTACACATCTTTGGACTGTGGGAGGAAACTGGAGCACCCAGAGGAAACCCGCACAGACACAGGGAGAATGTGCAAACTCCACACAGACAGTTGCCCGACAGAGGGATTGAACCCGGATCTCTGGCGCTGTGAGGCAGCAGTGCTAACCACCGTGCCACCCATCATCTCATTCAATCCTCCATGTATCCATGCATTCATTTTCACAAAAAGTCACCAAATACTATTCAAGAGCCAGAGCATGATGCACTATTATTAATGGATAGACAGACTAATTGTAGTGTTTTAACTCAGGTGCTGATAGCTAACTCAGCACAGGCTACAGGTAGAGAGTAGAGAGTAGAGGAGAGTTGCCATAACATTTGTCATTACTACCATATACAACTGATACAGTAAAAAGACAGCATTCCTCTGGGACCTAGGGTGCTACATAGACAACACAAACTAGATAATCGTACACAGCATAAAGTGAATAAGAAGTGCAAAACAAGCACGTTACAGTGTAATAGAAGAATGATAAATAATAGACATTTTTCTAGCAGCAATTCAAAGTTGTGCAAGAAACTTCAGATGGGAAAAAGTCCGATCATACTGTGTTAAGGAGCCTGATGGCTTGGAGGAAGAAACTGTTGCACAGTCTGGCAGTGAGAGACCGAATGCTCCGGTATCTTCTGCCAGATGGCAGGAGGGAGAAGCGTTTGAGTGAGGGGTGTGTGGGGTCTTCCATAATACTCTTAGCCTTTCAGATGCAGCGTGTGGTGTAAATGTCTGTAATGGAGGGAAGAGGGATCCCAATGATCTTCTCAGCTGTCTTCACTTTTGGTGTTGTAGAGTATTATGATCTGAGATGGTGCAATTCCCGAACCAGGCAGTGATGCAGCAGCTCAGTACTCTCAATGAACCCTCTGTAGAGCATGGTGTGGATGGGGGTGGGGGGAGGGGAGGGGGTTGGGAGATGGTCTTTCCTCAGCCTGCTCAGAAAGTAGAGACACTGCTGGGCCTTCTTGGCTATGGATCTGGCATGGAGGGTCTAGGTGAGATTCTCCGCCAGGTGTATGCCAAGAAATTTGGTGCTCTTCATGATCTCACCAGGGGAGCAGTCAATTTCCAGCGAAGAGTGGTCACTCCATGCCCTCCTGAAGTCAACAACCATCTCTTTGTCTTGTCAACATTCAGAGACAGGTTGTTGACTCTGCACAAGTATGTTAGCTGCTGCACCTCCTCTCTATATGCTAACTTGTTGCTCATGCTGATGAGACCCACTACAGTCGTATCATCAGTGAACTTGATGATGTGTTTCGACCTCTGCATCGCCACACAGTCGTGTGTCAGCAAGGTGAGCAGCAATGGACTGAGTACACAGCCCTGGGGGGTCCCTGTACTCTGTGTGATGGTGTTGGAGATGCTGTCCCCAATCCGGACCGACTGAGGTCTCCCAGTCAGGACCTGTAGGTCTGACTGTGGCCCAGTTCCAATGGGACCAAACAGTCAAATAACTGCATCCAAGCCTCTGGACTGATATTGAATGATGCCCTTGCCTTACTCTGCCAGTGCACCCCCAGTTACAACAATCTCCTTTGACTTGACGGAGGACTACTCCCGGCATTGCGACATGGCCATTGGTTGAAGCTTGCCACATTACCTGGTGACAGGCAGGAAGCTGGAAGAACACAGAAAGCCAGGCAGCATCAGGAGGTAGAGAAGTCGACGTTTTGGATGTAACCCTTCTTCAGGACTGGGGATGTGTGTAAGAGGAACTACAGATAAAGGGGGTGGTGGGGGCAGGGTGGTAAAGTGGGGATAGGTGAAGACAGGTAGAGGGTAAGACCTGGTTGGTCAATGGGAGGTCTGAATCCTCACTTCACCACCCTGCCCCTGCCACCCCCTTTACCTGCAGATTCCCCTACACCCACTCCCAGTCCTGAGGAACGGTTACACCCAAAATGTCAACTTCTTCACCTCCTGATGCTGCCTAGCTTCCAGCCTCCTGCCTGTCCACTTTGGATACCAGCATCTGCATCTAACATAAATTGGCAACACATGCCACAGGTGTGACATTGATGCAGCCGAATGATGTACAACAACATGTTCACACCTTGACCGATCATTGCTGGCAAACATGGCAAGCTGCACGTCTTTGAGTCTAAGCTAAAAAGCAAGGCAAAAGTACTGTGAGAATGCAAGTTCTGAGTAAGGTGGCAATGCGCAAAAAGGCAAGGCAAAGCAAGGCAATGCAGAGATGCTGTGAACATCACAGCAGACACAAAGTGACTGAGCACGAAGAAACCAATTAAAAGCCTGAAATGCACCCTGGCCTGATGCATGAAATGAGTGCCAGAACTTGTGTACAAAGCAGCCTGACAACAGCATTACAATACAAGGTGTTAGTGTGCTTCATAGTACAGTAATGAAGTGGATAACGGTATTGAAATGAATCAGATATGCACCACAATGATATGGTAAGGCTAGCATGTGTTCAATGTCAATTTCCGTGGATGAAGGATGTAGGTGGTTGCTGCCCACGAAGAATGCCTTGACATTTGAGGGAATGTTGCCCAAGGAGAAGGCCCACAGGAGCAAGTGGCAAGCTGGAGCCGTCAGGTGCCTGCTCAGATTTTCATAAAGTGTCATCATCTAGCTTCTCTCTGCTTTTGTGGAGAATAGCAAATTGCATATAAATAAGGTGAGAATAGGCAACAATGAGATGTAAATACAGGCAAGTAGGTCTCTTGCTTCTCACTAGCAAGATTCTCATCTTGTTATTGAAACCTCAGGTGGCAAAATGTACCTTTTCCTCCAAGACATCAAGAAGCTCACTTTCTCCAATCCTTACTATATTTTACCAGCTGTCATGTCACCATTGTCCATTTGTTCAGTGGATAAAAAGATTCTGCCCTAGGGGCCAGGGTCTTACTGGTGTACAGCCTGCCCTCTTACTAAACACAGCGACATCCCCAGGTTGCAATTTCAACCAGAACCCATCTCTGTAGCGGTTGCATATTAGGAAATCAAACAACACTTTATAACACCTGCAGAAAAAGCAAGCATCTGCTCCTGCCCAAAAAGCTGGACTTTGAAATGCAGCACAATCACAAGTGGACCACTATACCATTGGCTGCTGTTTTATAATGTGAAAGTAGTTGGCAATGTTTCAGAAGTGAACATATTATAAATCATAACAGCATGCAATTTACAACAGAGGGCTCTATTCGTGTTAATTTTGCAACTCTCAAGTTAAGTAACATGGTCTTAACATACAATTTCTTTGTACTCAGCTGCTAATAATTTCTCCATAAATTTGCTATAATTATGTCATAGATAACTTTTAAAGTACAATTTTATTAACTGCACAGCCTTCAGCTTGCCATTTAATGCAAAAATCATTAAGAGTACAGTATATCAAAAACTACAGCATAGCCAAAAAAACCTGGAGTGAATAATTCAGACTGTGTTGATAAGACTTTATCGCCATGATGACGAGAGGCAGAGGGAGAGGGGTGGCCTGCAGGAAAAGGCTGATTGGTCAATGTTTTTGATTGGTCCACAGAGTTAAGTTCGTTTACCTTTGATCCTATATCTAGACAAATATTAAAGAATTAAAGAATTTTCGGTTCTGAGCAAGGATCACTGGACCTGAGACATTAACTCTGTTTCTCTTTGCAGATGCTGCCTGACATGCTGAGCTTTTCCAGCATTTCCTGTTTGTGTTAAAGAATTTTCAGTGTTCATTCAAGGTTTTAAACGGCTCTCAGTGGAATCGATTCACGACCCAGAAGGCTTGCAGAAACATGACCTGCTCCTAGTAATTCCAAGGTAAAAACAATGACTGCAGATGCTGAAAATCAAATACTGGATTAGTGGTGCTGGAAGAGCACAGCAGTTCAGGCAGCATCCAACGAGCAGCGAAATCAACGTTTCGGGCAAAAGCCCTTCATCAGGAATAAAGGCAGTGAGCCTGAAGCATGGAGAGATAAGCTAGAGGAGAGTGGGGGTGGGGAGAGAGTAGCATAGAGTACACCTCTCTCCCCACCCCCACCCTCCTCTAGCTTATCTCTCCATGCTTCAGGCTCACTGCCTTTATTCCTGATGAAGGGCTTTTGCCCGAAACGTTGATTTCGCTGCTCGTTGGATGCTGCCTGAACTGCTGTGCTCTTCCAGCACCACTAACCTAGTAATTCCAGTCCAGTCACAGGCTTGAGAATGACAAATTAAAATCCACAAGTGATGATAAAATGCCTGAAATAAAGGCAGGATCTTCTGAAAATGCATGGGTCACTCAGTGTCTGAAAGTTTCACGTTCCAGTAGGTGGGATCAGAAAACAAGAAATGGAAAAGGGTCTCATCCGAAATATTATTCTGCCTCCTCCTCTTCAAACACTGAGTGTATTGCCATTGTATTTAACACTTACATCACAAGAATGATCAAGTTAACAATTTTTGCGGGTTTTTTTTTACTCCTTTCTTATGGAGAAAGTAACTGCTAAGCACCGCTTTGGGTTAGTTTCATCCTGGCAATGCCCAACACTATAAAACCTGCAGTCAGGCCAACTAATTACAAAAATATTTAGGGCACATTTTAAGTAATAAAGAACAGATTATAAATGCAGAAAACGCAAAACTCTCTGAATGATACATGACCTCATCAGACAGAAAATAGGGATGGGGCTGTTGCGCGACCCCAATTCTGCTGCAAATTCATAAGGCACTATACCAGCAGTGAAGCTTCATAATTTCTTCCCAAACATGGAAAATCAAAAAAAAATCTGCTTCTTTACTGCATCAGAGCTCAAGTTCATCATTTAACTCAAACTCGATCCCTTAGCACCACTACTGTTACTTGTAGAAATGAAGAAAGATTCAGTCAGAGTTCCAATTCTTCTGGGATGAGTTGGTGCAACTCTCACTTCTAAGAAATACCTAAAAAAAGGGACACTTCAATTAGACTGTTGCTGAAGTTTCCATGTTATCTAATGGATTAGTCATGGAATTAAAATGAAATCAGTTGTTTCATTTTAAGCCTGCATTACCAACAAAGAGCTTTTAGGCTTGCACATCAGCTACTGGTTCTAACTATGCACAGCAAGACTCACAAGTGATATTAACAGGCAATAGGGACAAGCTTCTTGAACTGCACACAGTTTAAAATTGAATGAACATACGGAAGGTCTTCTGAGGAACCATTAAACATAAAGTGGTCTGCAAAGCTTGGCAAGGACATTTTCTTACCTGTGCAAAGATGAACATTATAATTCAAAATCTTATAAAAGGCACGTCCACACAATTAACTATGGAGCAACAGTACCATGCAAGATGTCAAAACGTTCCTTGAGGGATCATTTCACTCTAGGTGAGGTTATTTCACTCTAAATGGAGCCAAAGGTAAACAAAAGGTAAATTGATGTCTGTGGTGGCATGAGCTACTGAATCAATCTTTTTGCTCTGATCCTGGAAAGGTGAGATGTTTGACATGCTATTCTGAACAGAACAACTTCCAAAATTGTGGCCATAACAATTAACAAGTTATAAAAATGATTTGATGAATGTTGCAGTAGTTGCAGCAATATTACAGATTCAGCCTCATATAATAGAGATGGCGAAATTGTAACCTCGATCGCTCAAATGCTGACCGTCTAGAAAGACGCTCCATATGGTCAACATCTAGAAGTAGAAGACAAGGCATTTTGTACAGCACTGAGCAGTCACAGGCACATAGTGTGGTTTTCTTAGTTTCAGGAAGGCAACTAATAAAAGAAAAACCCAAAAATCTATGCTCAATATTCTTCTCTCTTGCAGTATCTGTGAATGTTGGTCCATCAGTTGGCTAATCTCAAGCTTGACTGATACCCTTTCTACTGTAATGTAAAGACATGAAAATGTTCAGGCACCTTCACAAGTAGTTAGTGTGTTAAAGGTGATTCATAGACATTTCTAGAGCACTAGGATCAGGTTTGGAGGAAGAGAATCAATTATCATTCTTGCTATTGCTGAGATTTCCGAGTGATGAATTCTACAGTCTGGTAGCAATAGAGAAGAGGTCTGGAGTCCGCCCTACAACCTGGGAATGGGATTGTGTGGCTCAAAGAGACAGTCTGTGGATTAGAGAAGGATTGGGGAAAGGAATTGGCAGCAATGTTTTAAATTTGAAATCCACCAGCTTAATATTTAATATCAGACAGGCTGAAAGACAGATTATACACGTTTAAAAACTTGTTGGGTTTATGTCTGACTCTTTCCACTCAGTAGTAGTACTTACATGGAACAATCAAGTGGCAGAAGAACTGAATAGGTACTTTGCATCAAATCTTCACAGAAGAAGACACTAGTACCATATCAGAACTCCAAGGGAGTTTGGGGGCACAGGTGAATTTAGTGGTCATCACTAAGAAGTTGCTGAGGAAGCTGAAAGGTCTGAAGGTCTCTAATTCCAGACCAGTTGGACTGATATCCAGGCTTTTGAAGGAGATAGCTGAGGAGATTTGTGGAGGAATTGACGGTGATATTTAAGGAATCACTGGAGTCAGGGAGGGTCTGATGGCTGATATAATACCCCTGTTTAAGAAGGGAGGAGACAGAAGACAGGAAATTATATGCAGTTAGCTTGACATTGGTCAGATTTTCAAGCCAGTTATTAAGGATGAGATTGCAGAGTACTTGTAAGTGCATGATAAAATATAGCTAAGTCACCACAGCTTTGTCAAGGGAATTTCATGTCTGACAAATCTGTTTAAATCCTTTGAGGAGATAAAAAGAAAGTTAGACAGAGGACAGCCAGTGCACATGATCCATTTGGGTTTCCAGAAGGCTTTTCACAAGGTGCCACGCTAAATACAATAAAAGCCCATAGTGTTAGGGGCAAGTTAATGGCAAGTTAAGAGAGGATTCGCTGACTGTCAGAAGGCAGAGAGAGGCGATGAAAGGGTCTTTTTCTGGACGGCAGCCTGTGACTACTGGAGTTCCACAGGAGTCAGTGTTGGGACCACAACTATTCATGTTACACATTAACGATTTGGACGCTGGAATGGAGGGCACCGTTGCTTGGTTTGCAGATGACACAAAGATAGATGCGGTGTTGAGAAGGCAAGAAAGGGCTCGCAACGAAACTTCAAGCACACTGGACAAACGAAATGGCAATGAAAAGAGGGATGGTTAATACAGGACTGAAGGTGTTATATCTGAATGCACGCCGTATAAGGAATAAGGTAATGAGCTGGTGGCACAGATCGAAATTGGCATGTTCAAATGGTGGCCAAGACAGAGATGTGGATGCAAGGGGATCAGGATTGGGAACTGAATATTCAAGTATAAACATCATATCAAAAAGATAGGTAGATGGGCAGAGGGGGTAGGGTTGCCTTATTAGTAAGAGATAAAATTAAATCAAGAGTAAGAAACAAAGTAGGTCAGATGGTGTAGAATTTGTGTGGGTTGAATTGAGGAACTGCAAAATGTGAAAAAAACTATAGTTGGAGTTATGTACAGACCTCCAAACAATAGTCAGGAGCTGTGGTGCAAAATACCAGGAGATAGAAAACATGTGTAGGAAAGGCAAAGTTACAGTGATCTTGGGAGATTTCAATATGCAGGTGGACTGGGAAAATCAGCTTGGTAGTAGATTGCAAGAAAAGGAAATTTTGGAATGTCTATGAGATGGCTTTTTGGAGCAACTTCAGCTAGAGGGAACAGGCAATTCTGGATTTAGTGTTGTGCCATGAGGCAGACTTGATAAGGGAGCTTAAGGTGAAGGAACCCTTAGGAGGCAGTGATCATACGATGATTGAATTTACTCTGCATTTTGACAAGAAGAAGATAGAATCAGAGGTAACAACATTACAGCTGAATAAAGGCATTTGGGAGGAGCTGGGTAGAATTGATTGGGAGAGGGATTCAGCAGGAAAGACAGTAGAACAGCAATGGTAGGAATTTCTGGGACACAACAGAGATTCACCCCAAGGAAAAAGAAGCATGGTACAGGGAGGATGAGGCAACCATGGCTGACAAAGGAAGTCAGGGATAGCATAAAAGCAAAAGAGAAAGCAATTAATGTGGTGAAGGAAAGTGGGAATCCAGAGGAATGGAAAGCTTTTAAAGACCAGCAGAGGGCAACAGAAAAAGAAATAAGGAGGGAAAAGATTAAATATGAGGGTAAGCAAGCCTGTAAGATAAAGGAAGATTGTAAGAATTTGTTTAGATATATAAAGGGAAAAAAGAGAGGCAGAAGTGGATATGGGCAGCTTGAAAATGACACTGGAGAGATAGTAGAGGGGAACAAGGAAATGGCTGAGGAACTGAACAATTACTTTGTGTCAGTCTTCAGAGTGGAAGACACAAGTAATATTCCAAAAATTCAGGAGAGTGAGTTGGCAGAGCTGAGTATGGTGGCCATCACCAAGGAAGAGGTGCTAGAAAAATGGAATGGCCTGAAGGTGGATAAATCATCTGGACCAGATGTTCTACACCCCAGAGTGCAAAGGGAGATAGCTGAAGAGATAGTGCAGGCTTTAGAGGTGATCTTTCAGGAATCGCTAGAATCAGGGAGGATTCCAGAGGACCGGAAAATTGCTAAAATGACATCCCTGTTTAAAAAGGGAGTAGGGCAAAAGTGGAAAATTACAGACCAATTAGCCTAACCTCAGTCATGGATAAGCTCCTGGAATCCATTGTGAAGGATGAGATTTCTGAATACGTGGAAGTATATGGTAAAATAGGTGAAAGTCAGCATTGTTTCATCAAGGAAAGGTCATGCCTGACAAATCCGCTAGAATTCTTTGAGGAAGTAATGAGCATGTGAGACCAAGGACAGCCAATAAGACATAGGAGCAGAAATCAGGCCATTCAGCTCATTAAGTCTGCTCCACCATTCAAACATGGCTGCAAAGTTTCTCAACCCCATTTTCCCGCTTTCTCCCCATAACCCTTGATCCTGAAGAACCTATCTTAGTCTTAAGTATACTCAATGACCTGGCCTCCACAGCCTTCTGTGGCAATGAATTCCATTAATTTCCCTCTCTCTGGCTGAAGAAGTTTCTCCTTATCTCCATTCTGTTTTAGAGCTCTACTCTAAGGCTGTGTTCTCAGGCCCTAGTCTCTCCTAGTATCTTCCCAACATCCACTCTGTTCAGACCATTCAGTATTCTGTACATTTCAATTAGACTCCCCCCTCATCCTTCGAAACTCCATCAAGTCTAGACCCAGAGTCTTTAAATGTTCCTCACATATTAAGCTTTTCATTCCTGAGATCAGTCTCATGAACCTCCTCTGAACATACTCCAGAGCCAGTACATCCTTCCTGAGATATGTGGCCCAAATCTCCTCACAATATTTCAGATGTCGTTTGACCAGAGTTTTAGAGAGCATCAGAAGTACATCCCTGCTTTTATATTCAAGTCCTCCCAAATAAATGCCATCATTGCATTCCTAACCACTAACTCAGCCTGCAAGTTTACCTTCCGAGAATCCTGGACTAGAACTCCCAAGTCTCTTTGTACTTCAGACTTCTGAATTTCCTCCCCAATTAGAAAATAGTCCATGCCTTTCTTCTTCCTACCAAAGTATATGACCTCACACTTTCCTATGTTGTACTTGTTACAGACTAGGCCAGACCACCCAAAACATTCTTAAACAGGCAGCTCAGAGTATAACTTTGCAATTTGTTTCAGTAAGTGCACAGTGAAAGTTACCCAGAGTAAGTAAGCTAGGTTGACTACCAAAACAGACAAAAATGTATTCACAAAATTACCCAAAGAAATACAAATAACAGAATAAAAGAACCCCTGCAGAACTCAGTCTATCCAAACTAGACTTCATTATGTTGTTCTGAATATCCACAACAATCTCCAAAAGCAAACCCCTTAAACACAGTAAAAATGAAACAAAGGCTTACAGGTCAAAGTTCGAAAGGCAGAAGGAGGAAGAGTCTAGCAGCCTGTTTCCACATACCCTACTGCTGCACTGTCTTAACTAGCTTTGGACTGAACTGCTCAGTTAGACAGCTGGCCATGCCCCCTTGACTTATACAGGTTACTTCTAAAAACATAAAAGCTTTGGCCTAAAGACTCACCTGTTTACGTATCAACAAAAAGGCCTTTCATCTCGGAACTAAACCCAACCGTTTCAGAGCCCAGCCTGTTTACAGCTTTGCTGAAAAAACCCAAGGGCACAGCATCCTTGAGAAAAAGAACAGCTTTTAGAAAAAAAGACCAGCTTTGTGACATACTCCATTTACAAGGATGTTGCCAGGGTTGGAGGGTTTGTGCTAAAAGGGAGAGGCTGAATAGGTTGAGGCTGTTTTCCCTGGAGGGTCAGAGGCTGAGGAGTAACCTTATCGAAGTTTATAACATCATGAGGGGCATGGATAGGATAAATAGACAAGGTCTTTTCCCTGGGGTTGGGGAGTTCAGAACTAGAGGGCATAGGTTGAGGGTGAGAGTGGAAAAATTTAAAAGGGACCCAAGGGGCAACTTTCACATAGAGGGTAGTGCGTGTATGGAATTAGCTGCCAGAGATAGTGGTGAAGACCTGGACTTCAAGAAGGACTTTGACAAGGTGCTGCACAGGAAGCTACTGAATAAGATAAAGGCCCACAGTGTTAGAGGCAAGGTGCTCGCATGGATAGAAGCCTGGCTGTCTGGCAGAAAGCAGAGAGTGGAGATAAAAGGGTCCTTCTCAGGATGGCAGGTGGTGTTGCACAAGGCTCAATGTTGGGACCACAACTTTTCACTTTACACATTAACAATCTAGATGAAGGAACTGAGGGCATTCTGGCTAAGTTTGAGGACCACACAAAGATACATAGAGAGACACGTAGCATTGAGGAGGTAGGGAGGCTGGAGAAGGATTTGGACAGGTTCACAGAGTGGGCAAACAAGTGGCAGCTGGAATACAGTGTAGGAAAGTGTGAGGTCATGCACTTCATGCACTGAATAGAGGCAGGGACTATTTTCCAAATGCGGAGAAAATTCAAAATTCTGTGTGCAAAGAGACGGAGATAAGGAAAAACTTCTTCAGCCAGAAAGTGGTGAATCTTTGGAGCTCATTGCCACAGAAGGCTGTGGAGGCCAGGTCATTGACTATACTTAAGATAGAGATAGATAGATTCTTGAGTATTAAGGGGATCAAGGATTACGGGGAGAAAGAGGAGAATGGCATTGAGAAACTTATCAGCCCTGATTGAATGGCACAGCAGACTCGATGGACTGAATGGCCTAATTTCTGCTCCTACATCTATGGTCTTATGGTCTAAAAAGGCTGCAGAAGTATTTGGACAGGCTAGGACAGTGGGCAAAGAAGTGGCAGATAGAAAACAATGTGGGAAAGTGTGAGGTTATGCACTTTGCAGAAAGAATAAGGTGTAAACAATTTTCTAAATGGGGAAAGGCTTCAGAAATCTTTAGCAGACAGGGATTAGGAGTCCTAGGTCTGGATTCACTTAAGATTAACATGCAGATTCAGTTGGCAATTAGTAAAGCAAATACAATGCTAGCATTCATTTCGAGAGGGCTGGAATACAAGAACAAAGGTGCACTGTTGAGGCTGGATCAGGCCCTGATCAAACCATATCTGGAATACTGAGAGTAGTTTGAGCCCCATATCCAAGAAAGGACTTACTCATCTTGGAGCGGATCCAGAGGAGGTTCAAAAGAACTACTTCATAATAACTATCCTCGGAATATAGGCTTTGCCATATGAGAAACTGTTGAGGACTCTGAGTCTGTACTCAATAGAGTTTAGAAGGATGAAGGGAGACCTGATTGAATACTGTGAGATTCGGATAAAGTGGACGTGAACAAGATGTTTCCATTAGTAGGAGAAACTATGACCTGAGGGCACACCCTCAGAGTAAAGGGATGATGCTTTAGAACTGAGAGGAGGGGGAATTTCATCAGCCAGAGGGTGAGAGTCTGTAGTATTCATTGCCGCAGATGATTGTGGGCACCAAGTCATCGAGTGTCCTTAAGATAGTGATAGGCAGGTTTGTGATTAGTAAAGGGATCAAGGATTATGGGGAGAAGTCAGGAGAATGTGTTTGAGAAACATATCAGCCATGCTCAAATGTTGGAACAGACTCATTAGGCCAAATATCCAAATTCTGCTCCTGTAGCGTATGGGCTTATAGACAGAGCAGCACTCCCTCAGCACTTACCCTCTGACAGTATGGCACATCCTCAGTGAAATGGCCTAATTCTGCAACTATGTCTGATCGTCTTACAGGTAACCATTTTGCTGACATGGCCTCACACAGTTTCTATCATTCTCTCTAACTATGCCTATACATGGCTTGCTCCGTTTTGACCATGAATGTGTGAATATGTTCAATAGTGACTTCCTGTTTCAATAGTTGGCAATATCTAAAGCATGACTTGGTATAAGGGGGCCGCCTAAGAACACAGATATCGAAAACTATTTGTTGTGTCTCATTCTATAGTCTTGGGCTGAGATGACTTTGAATTATTTCATCCCCCTTATTGTTAACATTTAATTTCAAAATCAACCAAAAAAACCTTTCAAAAAAGAAAAACTATCTGGATGAATAGAAATAATTGCTCCTTTCATTATCTCTCTACCATACTAATATCTCTATATGATGGAACAGTAAGACTTATTCTCTGTGCTAAACAATTTAGTTCATGCCAGCCCACTTGCCTCCATTAGACATTTCAAGAATATCTTGCCACTGTTGGAAACAATTTTAACTACAATACAAGTCAATTAATTTCTTGTCTTAAAATACAATGGGATCTTGATCAGCTCGGGTAATGGGCTGATGAGTGTCAAATAGAGTTTAACTTAGATAAATGCGAAGTGCTGCATTTTGGTAAGACAAACAAGGGCAGGACTCATATAGTTAATGGTAGGGCCCTGGAGAGTGTTGTCGAACAGAGAGACTTGGGGATTCAGATACATAGTTCATGGAAAAATGGCATTATAGGTCAACAGTGTGGTGAAGGAGGCATTTGGCAGGCTTGCATTTATTGATTAGGGCACTGGGTATAGGAGTTGGGACATTATGTTGCATTGTACAGGACATCGGTGAGGTCATTTTCGGAATAGTGTGTACACTTCTGGTTGCCCTGTTATAGAAAGGATATTATTAAATTGGAAAGGGTGCAGAAAAGATTTACAAGGATGTTACTGGGTCTGGAAGGTTTGAGTTATAAGGCGAGGCTGGATAAACTGAGATTTCTTTTCCTGGAGCATAGGAGATTGAGGGGTGAGTTTATAGAGATTTATAAAAACATGGCAGGCACAGAAATGGTGAATGGCATATTCTTTTCCCTAGGGTAAAGGAGTTCAAAACTAGAGGGCAAGTGGGAGAGGAGAGGGAAACAGTTAAAAGGGTCTTAAAAGGCAACTTTTTCAAACAGAGGGTAGTGCCTATATGGAATGAATTGCCAGAGGAAGCCAAACATAGGCAAATGGAACTAGTTTAGTTTGGGAAACCTGGTCAGCACGGATGAGTTGGAACGAAGGCGCAGTTTCCATGCTGCATGACTTTATGAGTCACACAGATTGACAAGGGAACTTGAAATGAACTAGGGTATTATTTACTGGAATTTAGAAAATTAAGGTGTGATTTGATTCAAACTTCAGATATTTAGGAAAGCAGATAGAAAGGAAGTATTTCCACTAGTTGGGGAGTCAAATGAGTATAGTTTAAAAATTGGAGAAAGAGCTTTCAGGAGTGAAATTAACAAATACTGTACACAGATGATGGTAAAAGTTTGGAACTCTTTTCTATAAGTGGCAATTGATGCTTCAATTTTAATTTAAATCTAACTTTGATAGATGTTTATTAAGGTAGGGCAAAAGTTAAGGACATAGGGTTAACTTACAGAGCAGTCATGATTTCACAGGCTGAATGGCCTCGTGTGTTCGTTTTTTTTCTTATATTTTAATATTTGTTTTTCAGATATCACCACAACACTTAAACAGAATCTCTCCTTACCAAGTAAAGTTTTTTTTATAATAATGAACAACAGACATCAAATAAATTTTCACATCAGATTTTCTGAAAATTAGTAAAAACATTCATACATTTTTCACTTTTTCAAAAAACATGTCTCTTCTCATTTCCAATCCAAAGAAAAATGTACGTAAGGTTCTTACGATAACTAAAAAGTTCAGTTTTATAGGAAAGTGTAGCTACCCAGAGAAGAAAAATCATTTTCTAAATAGATGCTAATCAGCAAAACAGTGACTTTGTCTTCTTACAAAGGCCTTCTCATCTAAGTACAGATATATGCCTGTTAATGTCAGCCACACACATTGTTAAAGAGTAGGGAATCCAATAAATCCTGAGTGACACCGGAAGAGGGAACTTTGTTGTTGTGTATTGAAGCTGAACACACCCTCAGTTCACAATGCTTAACCCACTGTAACTCTCTTTTTATTAATTAAAAAGGCTTTAAATGCAGTGACGTCTGTACTTCGTCTTTCTGGCTTCTCAATAGCCATCACATCGTTAACCATCTGTGCAGCATTAGCCCTGTCATGCCTATTATCTTGCTACAACCCTTTTTCTCAAATTCAACCAATTGAATCCAGCTCATAGAACCATAGGTCCAAGGCCAGCTGAACTTTTAATCCCTCACCATTTGGGTCAGCAATTTTTTTTTAAACATGCCCTGCTCAGCAACTATTTTTTATTTGCTCAGGATCTGTTGTTTTCCATGCCTTCGAAGAAGAAACTATTTATTATTAGCCTGCCACGGTACTGGCATGAGATTTGTAGCCTGTTTGAACGGTTTTAGTCAATTCCCATTGAAATTTTCAGAGCAGGAACGGTCTAAAGAACTGGAACTGCAGAAGAATTAGTTCATTCCTCAATAATTTTCCTCCGCATAGAAATGACAGTTTTAGTTAAAATGTTAAAAATCACACAACACCAGGTTATAGTCCAACAGGTTTAATTGGAAGCACACTAGCTTTTGGAGCGTCGCTCCTTCATCAGGTGTTAGTTAAAATAAACTAGGAATTGTACATTCTGCTCTATTCCAGTTCATTAATACCTTCTTTACACTTCAGACAAAGGCACTACGCTGCCTTGGAAATCAGAGACAGGAAAACAGGATTTGGGAACTAATGAAGTGTGACAAACAGAGATTAAATCTCAAATTTCAATGTGGATTAAACATATTCAATGCATCATCTACATAACATGCTCTGTGATCTTTTAAGTGCCTTGATGATTCATTCGAATAAATAAACTTTGAAGCTGATGATTAAGCATATATTTATTGAAAGATATATCAGAAAGATAATCATAACTGAGTGCATTCCTGTTTTTAAAACAAACAGCAGACTGATGTATTGATTTCGGCAATCACTGTCTTTAATTTGAACCAATTCTCAATTTCAGCCAAAACACTAGAAAAATCAAGCATTGCTCCTCAAAATGGAAGATAAAACAAAATATAAGGAACAGATCAACCCACATCATCTCTTTTGCATTTCTACTGAAACAAGGAGGAAATAACAGACACATGAATAAAAGCCTGCTTGCCTCTCTGCTAAACAATTTTGTTTCTACTTCTTTTTCACTCTAGTCCCAAGTATTTTCTCTCTCTCTCTCTCTCTCTCTCTCTCTCCTCCATCTGAGGGGAACAAACTAGGAACATAATAAGTTGATTACATGTGAGTAGGAAAAACACAGCAGGCCAGGCAGTATCCGAGGAGCAGGAGAATCGACGTTTCGGGCATAAGCCCTCAATGAAGAAGGGCTTATGCCCGAAACGTCGATTCTCCTGCTCCTCGGATGCTGCTTGGCCTGCTGTGTTTTTCCAGCATCACATTTTTGAACTCTGGTCTCCAGCATCTGCAGTCCTCACTTTCTCCTACATGTGAGTAGGGTCTTTTGGACCATCTTAATTCATCCAGCTAGAAATATCCAATATTGCCTAATTACAACATCTAAGTATTTCCTGAAGCACTCTATTTCATGGTCCATTCCTTGTGTAAAGTCTGCCACACATTTACCCTTTACTAACTTAAACTGATGTTACTTTGTCCTGTGAGGCAGGTTAGTTCAGTTGGCCAAATGGTTAGTGTATGATTAGACTTTGGGTTGTCTCCTCTCACCCTAGCCCTGAGTGGAAAGCAATGAGAAAAACTGCCAAGAAACTTGATTCAGGATTAAGCATCAGTACAGAAAGAGACAAGGAGCTGCCTTTAAGTAGCACCCATGCTTATTCCCCTCCCCTATCCCAATCGCACTACAAAGTTAATTTAATATTCCAGATTTTCTTTATCCACACAATTAATCTTACAAGCTAGAAACATGTGGTGAATTTCCTGCGCTGGAATGGTGAGACTCGACACCTCCCAACAATTCATGTGGTTCAAATGAAGGCAAGATCAGTTCGCTGCCAACATTGTGGCATCCTTCGGGCTAGTGGGACCAGAGATCGCCAACCATACACCTAACCTAATAAAAACTAAATATGGCAGATGATGCAAATCTGAAATAAAAACCGTGTTGAAGAAACTAGCAGGTCTGGCAGCTTGTGAGGAGAAACAGAGGTATCATTTCAAGTCCAACATGACATTCAATGACATATCTAACCCATTTGGGAATGCTGATCGCAGGCTCTGACTCAACCACTGTAATTCCATAGCATTAACTGCTCCTTTGTATATTTTTTAAAAACTTGCCTCATACGTAGGCTCCTCAATTGCTGAAAACACCTTATCAATTTCTATCTGCTCTGTTCCATGTGGATTCATCTCCACCAAATAATATTCCTCAATCTAAAAGAAACAGCCCCAGTTTATGCATATTTGTATTTCCCTAATTCAGGTTGCATGTGAGTGAGTCTGCACTATATCATGTTTAACATTCTTCATTTTTTTTCAGTTGCCCCATTTTGCTTGGGGTCACCACAAGCATTGATCTTCTTCCTGATCATCACACATCATGTCCTCTTTCTTTCTGGAAATCATCTCTTCTACAAACCATTGCAAAATGCATAAAATCTTAATGAGACCATTAACTGACCTGACCAAGCCTGTGACTACTATTCAGAACAACAGGTTTCAATATTAACAAAAAGTAAGTATATTTATTATAACACACTTTAGCAAATAGCAAAGAAAGGAATCCTAATCTACAGTCCTTCAAAAACCCCAAATACATGGACACACTTAAGGCAGACAAAGACAGGTAGCTTGACACAGATGTTATAGGCAGAAAAAAAGGTAAAGAAAATTCTGACGATCAGAAGTCCAGATTCAGAAAGGGTGTGTTAAGTTGTCCCATACAACTCCTTTTGATTTTAGCAATGATGTTGTCTTTCATTGTTTTTCACTGCAATAATTGATCTCATAGACAAAGACCTTTTTCTTGTTAGAATCCTCTCTTTTAAGCTTTCATGGGTTTTTTTTCTGTTTTTATCCACATGGAGAGAGAAAGGTGCTTTCAGTTTGCAGGCACTGGATGTCTCAAACTGCTCTACACCTGCTGATTTGCAGCAAACTGCAGCTCCAGTAATCCAGGGGCTATTTATTATCAAGCAGTCTTTCCTTAATTCAAAGACCCTTGGTCCCACTCAGTCTCAAAGTAATAGTCTTAATGCTTCAAAAAGTAATACAGTTGCAAAATTCTCCGAGTATTTTAGTATTGTAGCAGTCCAACATCCACTTCAATTTATAGCCCAGAAAGGAAAAATATATAACCCCTTACACCTCCCACATCAATATCTTCTACAGAGTCAGATATGATGTGTACTGCAGGATGAAGGATGACTCTGGGTGTAAGACGGGTTATGTTTTGAGGTTGTGGAAAGGAATGCTTTAAAAATAAGAGTCAGCGCAATAGATATTGATATTATAGCTGAACAGAAAAGCAAAATCAGTGGAGGCTAGAAATCTAGATTATAAACAAAATTCCTGGTAATTCTCAGCAGATCAATCAGCATTTGTGGAGTAAAATACTTAAAGCCTCTTTTGTTCATTGCTTTTCTGTTTCCCATCTCAAGTTGATGTGTTTGTTAGAACTAAAACTAATGTGGGTAAACATACAGCCAGCCCCTAATGCTTTGAAATTTGGTATTGCTTGTCAACTGGTTTCTACATCACATTGGAAGTGTTATGCCATGGCGTAAACCCTTCTGCTAATTAAACCAAACACACAGAAAAGCTCATCTCGCTTCATAATCTGTTAAAGTATGAGTGACAGAGAACTACCCCAAATTTCACTATTTAAAGAAAAGAATAACAATTTTATTCTTTAAGTCCAAAAGTGAACATTAAACAACAATTATTCACAACCCAAATCATCCTTTCTCTTAAAAGGTTTGTTATCTACCTCCCATTCTGTGACAGCATAATGATCCAATAAAGCCCCAATTAAATTTACAGCAAATCAATTTTCAAAACCAACCAGCTGTGTTGATCCTCCTCTGTAGACCTCCCTAAGTCATCTTTGGTCTTCTGCTGCGCAAAATTTTCATATGAAAAAAGGTACCTTTTAGACAGAGTGTTTTGAATAGCAGTCGTTTGATGGCAGAAGGTGCTCTTTTTCTGGCTGATTGTCCAAAATGTTTTTATATCCCAAAACATCAGATTGTCTCATTGCTTCGATGTTGTCAAAACAGTAAAATTCAAATTTGGTTGGATTTTAGTACCTTGGGGCATAACTTAAACTGATTGGCTAAATTTGAATCGTTGTGAAAACAAATCAGTATCTGAATTACAGCACAAATGTCACATCTTCAGATTGTCCAGTACACTTTGTACCTGCTGTCAGTCACATGACAGGTGCTTGCCAGCTTTTCAACTTTCACTGTCTTAAAGGTACAGTACACGCCTTCAACTTAATAAAGGAAGATTCACCTCAACTATAAAGTATACAGGAAAACACAGGAAAATAAATAATAGATGGCTGTCAGTTATCTTCAGTTCAAAATAACATTTACAGCCAACAGCAGGAAAAAAACAAAGGTACTTGTTATCTGGGCAGCACATACAAGTTGATCTAAGATAGAAATCTACAGCTCTCTGCAGCATTTAAAACAGTAATCGTGTTTGAACAGCAGCATCTACAAAAGATTATTATTCTCCTGTTAATCGTACCTATTTTAATTAAGAATAGTTTATTGTTAAAGGTCCTACAGAAATATTATTTCAATGTCTTAACTGATTGACATATTTAAATGTCAATGATTTAATATACTGGATATCATGCAAGTCTAAGGAGGTCATAGAGATGGGGAGATACAGGAACATGAGCAGATTTATACACAAAATTGAGAGAGTATGGGCAACAGAATTTGGGCTTAAGTGAGGTGTACAGCATGGAGGATGGGAATGCATTAAGGAGAGAAGTGGAACTATGAAGACTGTATTCTCTAACACTCAGAAGAATGAAAGGCAATCTTACTGGATTTGACAGGGTAAATGCAAAAAAAAAGTTTCCACTGGAGGAGCAGGGGAGAGGGTCTAACCAGAGGACACCAAAATAACAGATAACCCATTTACAACGAATAAAAGGAGGAATTCCTTTATTCATGATGTGGAATCTTTAAAAACATGTTAATGGAACAAACTTCTATCACTTGTGTGTTCAGGACAGCTTTAGTCAGAGACAGTTTTCAACTGTCTTTTCAATCAGGATCAGTTGTTCTGGACTCAGGAGTCAGCATTGTAATAATGACTTCCTTGATTGATTGATTGATTAGTAGGCAGGTGGTCACAGCTTAGGTGAGAACAATACAGGAGAAACATCCAGCCTGCAAAGAGAAAGCATCCATCTCTCTCTCCTGTCTGTGTAGAGAAATAAAAGAAAATCCATAGTAGATAGCTACTCTTCCTCGCTGTTCTCTGTAAATCCACTGTTCAAAGGAAAAGGGGAAAAAACCACCTGAAGAGGCAGCGAAAGTATGGATCATAACCAGCGAATGAAAGACTGAAAGTTAGTGTATTCATAACTTTGTATCATCAGCAAAGAGTCTGAAGAAATCAAAAGAAATGAAAAAGAAACTCAAAAGTCTGTGAGATTGGCATCATACTGTGCTTCTGTGACATTTGTTTTCCTTTTTGACTTGTAATATTTGTGATCTGTGTCTTTGTGAGTCCATGTGCATGTTTGTGGGAATTTTGAGAATGAGGTAGAGTTTACGTGATATTGCTTAGCAACTCAATTTGTCTATTTTTTGCTTTTGGTTAAAATACAGCTGATTGCAATAAATAGCTATTCTCTCGTTTATGAAAAAGTCTAGTGTGCATATTCTTTTAACATGAATTACACAGTCCGGTAAAATTGCGCATGTGATGGTTTAAGCTTTCTTGTGATTCAAGAAATACAGGAGTTTGTGTTCCGGTGCACTACTGCAATGAGTCATGACATTACAAACATCAGAAAAGGAGCCTAAAACATTATACCTTTTATTCAAGCAATATCCCTCAAAATACCTGAATCCAGTGAAGTGTTCCACTATCTCCACTTCTTGTTCAGATTATTACAGCTGCAAGCGGTTTCCTTTCAAACAATTCCTGAGCAGCACACCGAACTAATGCTTAAGCATGAGTGACCTAAACTCAGCTCCGAACAGCTTTTGCTAGGTTTCTTACTAGTGAGCCTCCACTCTCTAGCATACTTACACACAAGACTGACTGTCTTTCTGGACTGTTCTTTCCTCGTATCCCTGAACCTCTAACACAATGCAATAGAAAAACATTTTTCTCTTCTTTATTTTTTTTTGTTAATGGCCAATGCTTGTAGGGCAGGGTAGGGGGGTGGTTTTGGTTAGTTCAAGTGGCTGGATGACCAGTTTGTGATGCAGAGTGATATCAATAGCATAGGTTCCTGCACTGGCTGATATCACCATGAAGGACTCTCCTTCTCAATCTCCCCCTTTGCCTGAGGCGTGGTGACCCTCAGGTTAAATCACCACCAGTCGTCTCTATCATGAGAGAGAAGCCCTATGATCCAGTGGCCACTTCCAACCCTCTCAATTCCTCATGCATCACATGTGACATCACTTCTGCCCCTCACATCATCGCTGATGCCACATGCTCAGTGACTTCTGCCACTCCTACTGCCGTGGTCACCACCACTTCCGCCCCCAACACCGCCACTCACCTGCATTCTGCTGACACGCCCCCCACATATCCCACTGTCACCATTCGCAGCCCCCAGAATCCTGAGGGGAGCACCACCCCTCATGACTCCACCCCCATTCCCCCCACCACCACACCCACTCCAGTTACAGGTTCCGCCCCCACTTCCCAGCTCCATACCCACACCAGATCCCAGCTCCCAGCCCTGCCGAGTTTTCACCATGCCCCAGACCTTCCCCTCACTGAGGACGAACAATCAGTCCTCAGCAAAGGACTCACCTTCATCCCCCTCTGTCCATGCATCAATGAATTTAATACACGCAGTGATGTCGAACAACTCTTCCGTCACCTCCGCCTCCGAGCTTACTTTCACAATCAGGACTCCCACCCACCTTCCGAGGACCCCTTCACCCACCTCCAACACACTGCATCCACCTGGACACCCCTCGCTGGCCTATTACCTGCCCTCGACCTCTTCATTTCCAACTGCCGCCGGGACATTAACTGCCTCAACCTGTCTACCCCCCTCCCCCACTCCAACCTCTCACCCTCGCAATGCGCAGCTCTCCAATCCCTCTGGTCCAAATCCAACCTCACCATCAAGCCAGCGGATAAAGGGGGCACAGTGGTAGTCTGGCGCACTGACCTCTACACCGCTGAAGCCAAACGCCAACTCGAGGATACCTCTTCCTACTGCCCCCTCGACCATGATCCCACCCCCCCCCCATCACCAAACCATCATCTCCCAGACCATACAGAACCTCATCACCTCAGGAGATCTCCCACCCACAGCTTCCAATCTCATAGTCCGGGAACCCCGCACTGCCCGGTTCTACCTCCTTCCCAAGATCCACAAGCCTGACCACCCTGGCCGACCCATTGTCTCCGCATGCTCCTGCCCCACTGAACTCATCTCTACCTACCTCGACACTGTCCTATCCCCCCAGTCCAGGAACTCCCCACATATGTTCGAGATACCACCCACACCCTCCACCTCCTCCAAGACTTCCGTTTCCCCGGCCCCCAACGCCTCATCTTCACCATGGATATCCAATCCCTCTACACCTCCATCCGCCATGACCAGGGCCTCCAGTCCCTCCGTTTTTTCCTCTCCAGACGTCCCCAACAGTACCCTTCCACCGACACTCTCATTCGTTTGGCCTAACTGGTCCTCACCCTTAACAATTTCTCCTTTGAATGCTCCCACTTCCTCCAGACCAAAGGGATAGCCATGGGCACACGTATGAGCCCCAGCTATGCCTGTCTCTTTGTTGGCTACATAGAGCAGTTGATCTTCCGTAATTACACCGGCACCACTCCCCACCTCTTCCTCCGCTACATTGATGACTGCATTGGCGCCACCTCGTGCTCCCGCGAGGAGGTTGAGCAATTCATCAACTTCACCAACACATTCCACCCTGACCTTAAATTTACGTGGACCATCTCTGACACCTCCCTCCCCTTCCTGGACCTCTCCACCTCCATTAATGACGACCGACTTAACACTGACATTTTTTACAAACCCACCGACTCCCACAGCTACCTGGATTACACCTCTTCCCACCCTACCTCTTACAAGAATGCCATCCCGTATTCCCAATTCGTCCGCCTCCGCCGTATCTGTTCCCAGGAGGATCAGTTCCACCACAGAACACACCAGATGGCCTCCTTCTTTAAAGACCGCAATTTCCCTTCCCACGTGGTTAAAGTTGCCCTCCAACGCATCTCATCCACATCCCGTACCTCCGCCCTCAGACCCCACCCTTCTAACCGTAACAAGGACCGAACGCCCCTGGTGCTCACCTTCCACCCTACCAACCTTCGCATAAACCAAATCATCCACCAACATTTCCGCCACCTCCAAACAGACCCCACAACCAGGGATATATTTCCCTCCCCACCCCTTTCCGCCTTCCGCAAAGACCGTTCCCTCCGTGAGTACCTGGTCAGGTCCACACCCCCCTTCAACCCATCCTCCCATCCTAGCACTTTCCCCTGCCACCGCAGGAACTGTAAAACCTGCGCCCACACCTCCTCCCTCACCTCTATCCAAGGCCCTAAAGGAGCCTTCCACATCCATCAAAGTTTTACTTGCACATCCACTAATATCATTTATTGTATCCGTTGCTCCCGATGCGGTCTCCTCTACATTGGGGAGACTGGGCGCCTCCTAGCAGAGCGCTTTAGGCAACATCTCTGGGACACCCGCACCAATCAACCACACCGCCCCGTGGCCCAACATTTCAACTCCCCCTCCCACTCTGCCGAGGACATGGAGGTCCTGGGCCTCCTTCACCGCCGCTCCCTCACCACCAGACCCCTGGAGGAAGAACGCCTCATCTTCCGCCTTGAAACACTTCAATCTCAGGGCATCAATGTGGACTTCAACAGTTTCCTCATTTCCCCTTCCCCCACCTCACCCTCGTTCCAAACTTCCAGCTCAGCACTGTCCCCATGACTTGTCCGGACTTGTCCTACCTGCCTATCTCCTTTTCCACCTATCCACTCCACCCTCTCCTCCCTGACCTATCAGCTTCATCCCCTCCCCCACTCACCCATTGTACTCTATGCTACTTTCTCCCCACCCCCACCCTCCTCTAGCTTATCTCTCCACGCTTCAGGCTCACTACCTTTATTCCTGATGAAGGGCTTTTGCCCGAAACGTCGATTTCGAAGCTACTTGATGCTGCCTGAACTGCTGTGCTCTTCCAGCACCACTAATCCAGAATCTGGTTTCCAGCATCTGCAGTCATTGTTTTTACCTCTATGATCTGGTAGGACTATGGCAACTTCACCTTTAATTTTTAATGCTTAAGGGTTCAAAACCACACCAAAATACATGTAAGCAAGCAAACTTTCACATTTTACAGCACCACTAACAGAACAACTCTACAAATGAAACTAAAAGCAAAGTCTCTCTGCTTTTTAACCCCAAAACGTAAATTAAACTTAAAGTAATACATCGTTCTCAACACAATTTTTGGCCCAACTCCAGAAAAAAAACTGCAGGGTGGGGAGACATGCTACTGTTGAAAATGCATCATCTATGACAGAGAAGAAAATGATTTCTAAATGAATATGTTTCTCTTTTTATGATAATGTTCTAAGAATTGTGTTAGCAATTTGTGGGTGTACTAAAAGGATACCTATTAAAATTGACAACCCTTTTGTTTGCCTTTTGCTGCAAGATGCTGCTACATCAGTGTGCTGCGTGTTATTATTTTTCAATTTTAATTATATGTTGCCTGGAGGTTGATAGCCTCTTCTGTGTTATTTTTCTGCCACTCTTCACTATTACAATTTCTTTAAGATATAAATGTGCAGACTGTACTGCAATGGTCCTCAGAAATTGGATCAACCCATGACAGAATCTGTGCTCTTTCTCTGTCGAACTTGGCTGAGCTGTCACAGAAACTGGCCTTGAGATACCACGGCATTTCAACAGAGCCTGATAATGAATAAGCTACAGTTTTTTTAAATTCTCCTCCTGTCAATTTTCACCCTCTTTTCTGGGTTAGGGCTCCTTGGAGTGAAGTGATCCAGTTTCTGGTGCCTTACCCAAGCAATTTTTCACACATAAATTTAAACAATATGCATCAGCAGGAACAGGTCTCACTTGGCTTCCAGCACACACTGAAGGACAACAGAGCAGAAGCAGGGAACAGAGATAAATTTCTCACTTGCCCAGCATTGCAAAAGGCAATTGCAATGTGTTTGATATTGCCCCAATTGAGATCAGCCAGTCCGTTTATCATATCTGGGCCATTTCTGGTCTGGATAATGTAACCACACTCAACCTTTAAAAAGCTGAGCCATCAGGGGAACTTGACACATACATCTGGCACACTGTAACCTTAATACAAATGTCAAATCCTATTTACAGACATATTGTGTAGAGGAGAATTGTGTCACAGGGATTTAGAGAAAACACTTAACTGATCAAATGGAAAAATATATGTCAATAGGTATAGAAACAGCTCCAAAGCAGACACACAAATATATATTAGCATAAAGTTTAGTGCCACAGGCAATTCAAGCCAGTTCAGAGAAAGCAAGCAGGAACTTTGGTTCCAGATTATTCTCTTCAAGGTAAACATCTGTAGTCAAGAAAGAAGATCGAAAATCATAAAAGTACACAAGATATCTGAAGACTGACTTTATAGTTCAATACTGATCAAGGGAAAGATGAGTAGAAATATTTTTAAACAGCGAGTTGTTCCAATTTGCAAAGCAATGTCTGAAAGGATGAGTGGAAGCAGATTCATTTGATTCAAAGGAACATGCGAGTAAGGCTAGAGTCATAGAGATGTCCAGTACAGAAACAGACCTTTTGGTCCAATCAATCCATCCATGCCAACCAGATATGGGCGGCACGGTGGCACAGTGGTTAGCACTGCTGCCTCACAGCGCCGGAGACCCGGGTTCAATTCCCGCCTCAGGCGACTGACTGTGTGGAGTTTGCACGTTCTCCCCGTGTCTGCGTGGGGTTTCCTCCGGGTGCTCCGGTTTCCTCCCACAGTCCAAAGATGTGCAGGTCAGGTGAATTGGCCATGCTAAATTGCCCGTAGTGTTAGGTAAGGGGTTGATGTTGATGTAGATGTAGGGGTATGGGTGGGTACGCTTCGGCGGGGCGGTGTGGACTTGTTGGGCCGAAGGGCCTGTTTCCACACTAAGTAATCTAATCTAATATCCTAACCTAATCTAGTCCCATTTGCAGCACTTGGCCCATATCCCTCTCACCCCTTCCTATTCAAGTACCCATCCAGATACCTTTTATATGTTGCAATTATACCAGCTTCGTCTGGCATTCCATACATGCATCACCCTCTGTGTGAAAAAGTTGCCCCTGAGGTCCCTTTTATATCTTTTATACAAGGACTAGCTTAGGTTAGGATATCTGATCAGCATAGACGGGATGGACGAAAGGGTCTGTTTCTGTGCTGTACACCTCTATCATTCTATGACTCTAATTGGGCCAAATGGCTTTCTTCTAATGTAGAATTCAATGACACTATATTTCTGTGAATTTCAAGATCTCTCTATTTGGCTTCAGATTTTCAATATTAAGATCCTTCAATTTGTTCAGTCGAAAATACATTAAAAACATTTGAACATGAACTGAAATAATGTAAACCATTACAGGAGCATCGGCATGAAGTGGCAGAAAGAAATCAGCTACCTATCGTAGAAAAGTAAGGCACGGAAACAGCCTCTTCGGTCCAACTCATCCGTGCCAATCAGCTATCCTAAACTAATCTAGCCCCATTTGCCAGCACTTGGCTCATATCCCTCTAAACCCTTCCTATTCAAGTGCCCTTCCAGACACCTTTTAAATGTTGTAATTGTACCAGTCTCCACCACTTCATCGAATTCCAACCAAAAATCCACATTTGAAAGATGTTGCTAAAATTGTAATTCTCCTGTAACTTTAAAGCAACATGTGATGGTGATGGTGATTGGGTTGAGGGGAGGGGAATGTTAAATAAAATACTAAAAGAAGAGACATTACTAAAATCCACATAGTCAAAGCTGAAGAATTCAGACCACAAGGCCATAAGACATAGGAGCAGAAATATGACCATTCAGCCCATTGAGTCTGCTCTGCCATTCGATCATGGCTGATCAGTTTCTCAACCCCATTCTCCTGTTTTCTCCCAGAACCCTCGATCTCCTTGATACTCAAGAACCTATCTATCTCAGTCTTAAATATACTCAATGACCTGGCCTCCACAGCCTTCTGTGGTAATTAATTCCATAGATTCAGCACTTTCTGACTGAAGAGGTTTCTCCTTATCTCCGTTCCAAAAGGTCTTCCCTTTACTCAAAGGCTGTGCCCTCAGGCCCTAGTCTCTCCTACCAATGGAAACGTCGTCCAAACATCCACTCTGTCCAGGCCGTTCAGTATTCTGTATGTTTCTCCCCCATCCTTCCAAACTCCATCAAGTATAAACCCAGAGTCCTCAAATGTTCCTCACATATTAAACTTTTCATTCCTGGGACCAGTCTTACGAACCTCCTCTGAACACACTCCAGGGCCAGTACATCCTTCCTGAGATTTTGGGGCCCAAAGCACCACACAATATTCCAAATGTTGTCTGACCGGAGCTTTAGGAAACCTCAGAAGTACATCCTTGCTTTATTATTCAAGTCTCCTCAAAATAAATGCCATCATTGCATTTGCCTTCTTAACTATTGACTCAACGTGCAAGTTTACCTTGACAGAATCCTGGGCTAGAACTCCCAAGTCTCTTTGCACTTCAGACTTCTGAATTTTCTCCCCATTTAGAAAATAGTCCATGCCTCTATTCGACCAAAGTGCATGACCTCACACTTTCCCACATTGTACTCCATCTGCAACTTCTTTGTCCATTCTCCAAACCTGTCCAAATCCTTCTGCAGCCTCCCCGCTTCTCAATGCTACCTGTTCCTCTATATATCTTTGTATCATTAACCAGAATGTCCTCAGTTCCTTCATCTAGATCGTTAATGCATAAAGTGAAAAGTTGTGGTCCCAAAACTGAGCCTTGCAGAACACCTCTTGCACCACCTGCCACCCTGAGAAGGATCCTTTTATCTCCACTCTCTTGCTTTCTGCCACGCAGCCAAGCTTCTATCCATGCGAGCACCTTGCCTCTGACACCATGGGTCCTTAGCTTACTCAGTAGCCTCCTGTGCGGCAGCTTGTCAAAGGCCTTCTTGAAATCCAGGTAGATAACATCCATTGACTCTCCTTGGTCTAACCTGCTCATTACTTCCTCAAAGAATTCTAGCAGATTTGTCAAGCATGACCTCCCTTTGATGAAACTATGCTGACTTTGCCTTATTTTACCATATACTTCCAAGTACTCAGAAATCTCATTCTTCACAATGGATTCCAGGAGCTTACCCACAACCGAAGTTAGGCTAATCAGTCTGTAATTTTCTGCCTTTTGCCTGACTTTTTTTAAACAGGGGTGTCACGTTAGTGATTTTCCAGTTCTCTGGGATCCTCCCTGATTCTAGCAATTCCTGAAAGATCACTAATAACACATCCACTATCTCGTCAGCTATCTCCCTTCAAACTCTGGTGTAGTCCATCTGGTGATTTATCCACCATTCAGTCTTTCTGGCACCTTTTCCTTGCTGATGGGCACCATATTCAGCTCTGCCCCTTCACCCTCTTAAATCTTTGGGATATTACTTGCGTCTTCCATCATGAAGGTTAGCTGAAAGACTCAGCAAACAATTCAAATGTGGTGAGTCATAAAGACAGACTAAAGCATCTTTCATGACTTTGGGATATGCCAAATCACTTTAAACCCATTTACATACCTTTTGAAGGGCAGTCGCTGTTATAAAGCAGGATATACCAATTTGTATTCAGCAAATTCCCACACATAACAATGTGAGAATGACCCAAAAAACAATAGCATCAACAGACAATTACGACAGCCCTCGGAATGTCAGCCTAGATTTTATGCTCAAGTGTCTGGAATGGAATTTGAACTCAGAACCTTTTGATTCAGAGGTCAGAGCATTACCAACTAAGACTCAGCTGACACCTTCATACAAACATATGACAGAATCATGGTTGATCTGACTGTTGCCTCAATTCTACATCCCCACCTAAACCCTACCCCCATCCCATCTCGATAACTTCTGATTCTTGCTAGCCAAGGATCAATCTACTTCTGCCTTAATGCATTCTGTCTCCACCACCTGTAGGGAAGGGTGTTTCATAAACTCAACCCTCAGACAGAAAACATCTCTTAAACAGATGACCCATACTTCTCGTCTTGCCAAAAAAGGAACATCCTCTCAGTAGCCACCCTATCAAATCCCAACAAAATTCTTTTATCACTACACTCCACACCCAAATATACTGAATTAAACATTTCTTCCTTCTCCACTGCTATCAGAAATGTCTTCAGCAAAATGTGCGCACACACACATATGTGAGTGTGTGCCTGCTTCTGTGTATGTCACTGTATGTATGTTTATGTCCAAGCGTGTGTATGTATTTGTCTGCTTGGGGATATGTGGTTGTGGTGTGTGTCTGTGGTATGTGAGAGAGAAAGTGTGTGCATGTTATGTTTACCGTATGACCAGAATATTGCTCATCCCATGTGCATGCAGTCTGCACAGGGTCTAGGACAATTCTGTTCTTTCTGTGCATTCCTGGTTCGTTGTTTACAGAATAACTGATGTAGGCCACTGTATAAAAAATTTCTTAAATGATATTAAGAGAAATAAAATATTCATGAAAGAATCCATTCCTTCAATCCAGCATTTGATTTACCACAACAGTGAGAGAGACTTTGGAGATCAAGTACTGTGCAGTCACCTCACTTTACATGTGTACTGCTGATGATTTAAAGCAGATTTCAATACATTCTTTGTCTTGACATTTTGCGTTTCTAAAAATCACTGAAAATAAGATCATGGTTTGGAGAACAAGATGGTTTACAATTTGGAGCAAAAAATATTGAGCTAGCCAAGCTCAATAGCGCCACCAGCAGATATTTGGTAGTATTTCAACTATTTGTAATATTAATAATCGAAACTTTCCAAAATTAATGCACTCAAATTTAAAGGAGTAAAAGATTTATGACAGAAGCAAAGTGGGTTATTTAACTGAAGTAAAATGACACCTTACATAGTAATAGACAGAAGAGGAAGCAATAAAATATTGAGCAACCAGATAAGAAAGATTAAGTCATTGTCAAATATGTATAGTTACGATTAAATGCTTGTGGAGAAAGTGCGTGACACATAGAAACTAATGTAACAATTTCTTTTGAAAATTATGAAAGTATGGTAACATTTAGAGCTACAATGAAGAAGCAACAACATATTGAGAGGGTTGCAAAGGATAAAGGGGGCCAAAGGCTAAAAAGCCTGAAAATGAGAGAGGCACAAAAGAAGGTCATTTCACTCTTCAAGCTCAGTCCAACATGCGAACAGAATGGTCTTACTCTAACTCTCCATACCTTTCTTTGTTTCATCTATGTACTTTGGGAGAAGTTTCCAATTTTCTGAGGCCTTTGTTGGTGAAAAACTACTTCCTGATTTCTTTGGAGAAAAGTAGAAGGCAAGATGAAAAATGTGCAAAGAATGCTGAGCAGAACAAAATTATGGAGTAATCCATAAATACTGAAAATCTTAGAGAAAAACTACAGAAGTTGGAAATGGAAAACAGCTTCATCCAGTTATTATTTGTTTTTTACAGTGAGGTAAGTTTTAAAATTAGCATTTTTAAGCTTTATTTCAAATGAATGGTTTGGCAACTGTGGTTTGTGCTGAGTCTTGAGCACTACAGATTCTTTGAAGTGCCCAGTGATTTCGTTAGTGTTTCCTGTAAAACTCAGGATACGATCATCCCAAATGTTCCTTCTGTGGTCCTCTATATGACCAGTCTTCAAGCATTGCCAAGAGTCTCGATCAGCCCCTTGTACATACAGCTCAGAGAAAAATAAAAGCCACCCTCATCATTAAAAAGGGACACTAATACAACTGACAGCCATCCCACTCAGAAAATCTCCTAATTCGTCATGTAGTAATTACTTGGTACAGCCATAGACCAGTGAGACCAAAGATCTGACAAATGGTATTGGGTTGAGAAGAATAGTGCTGAATGTTGCGGGTGATAGTAAAATTAATGAAATACTGTCATTTGTATTCATTACTGTTCCCAATTTCTCTTTTCAGTGACAGTAATTGCACAGTCATAATTGCAATTATGATATTATTTCTGGTCAGGTGAGCAGAATGCCACAGAAATATTCATGAACTCAAAATCTACTTATCAGTTTCAATCATATTCGACAAAAGGTGTTGTAAATGAATAAGTCAATCCACAGCCTGAATCACAAAAAGAGAGACAGAAAGATCAATGTTCAAATGGAAGATAGTTTCAGACAGATTGAAATGCTTTCTGTTTTCATCTTACGCTGTTCCAGGACAGGTTTTTCTGAATTTATGGTTTTATGACTGGTCCAAACTTTAAATGGCTCAACATCATCTTTCACTGTAAATGTAATGTGACCACCAAGGTATGTGTACAGCAGCAAGTTCTGGAAGTGAAAGTGATACATCGGCACACCAATAAAGGTGCATAGAGCTTCCCAGTGACTGACAGCCACACAGCATGCATTCACCATTTCTCCTCTCCTCTGACTGCAATGTCACACTTGTTACAGCATGTTTGCTATGTCCCATATGCAGCTCATTCTAGGGTCTATTACTATGTTTACTCACACCCCACCCATTATGTCCCTTATCCAGTTCATGCACTTGTTGCGTTTATAATGAAAGTATGCAGCATATTATTTGGACACTTACAGCTAACTTCCACCAGAAATCGGCTAGGTATCAAATTTGGCTATCATAATGGGGAGTTTCTCTCGATGAGGCCTAGTCAGATTTCTCATGCTATCATCCAAAGCTCACCTCATTACCTATGCACCATACCCCTATGATGCCCTCCTCGTCCTATCATCTTTCTGGCCACATGCAGAAGTAATCACCATCGCCCCCAGATCTCCCAGGATTGCTGGCAGAGTTGCCCTTTATAAAGCTGGGCTGTGCATCCCGTTAAGTCACCATGCACATATTGGGGCCTAAAAACAAATGCATACAGACAGCACAGCTGATATTTCACTTCTAAACCAGATGGCTCTTGCTGCAGTAACCCACATCTTCCAATACACAATGGTCTCTCCCACTTACATGTTGAGTTTCACTCCTTGACGATTATTGTCCCTCTATCCCAATATATTATCTCTAATTCGCAGAACTGATCTCCCCTACTTTCCTACCACAGCAGTAGCCCTAATATCCACCCTTGACCTTAAGCGAACCAATCTACGGCTGACCGTGACCCGCCCTCTTCTCCCTTTCCCAAACCATTGGTCAGACAGCCCTAACTTACGACTGACCAGACTCCTGACTGATCACCGTGCAACTCCCCATCAGACTTACCCATGACTCTCCAACACAACAGCACTATATCTGCAGGGTTGACCATGATCCACTGCCCAGACTGTAGTAATACTGATCTTCTGACCCTTACTGCCCCCGACTGGCTGTGTGTAGGCCTTTGGATTGTTAGCATATTCTATCCTTAACTTATTGTGCTGGGACCACCTGAGTGAAGGTCGTCTTCCTTGTTATGACTGAGAATTGCTTCCCTTAGACTTCAAAGAATGGTTGATCCACATGCAGTATGTTTGCCATTCACATTGCTGGCATTTGGTGCAGATGTAAGATTGGTGTAGAACAGTGACATACAGAGACATGTCTGCCTTCACTGATAACTGCTGACAACCAGCTAGTGTTGTGACCGTTAAAGGGCAAGGCAAGATATAACCACTGAGAGTCTTGAAGTTCTGGCTAAAGAGGTAAAGTACAAAAAGGCAAATAAGCACTGAAGTATGTGCAGAGTGAGGAGTAAGTGCTAAGAGGGCAAGCAACAAGCCTTGATATGAACCTGGTCCAATTCATGAGTTAGGTGTCTGTTCCTGCATGTAAAGTGACCTAGCAGTATCACTGCAAAGCAAGGTCCAGCTACAAACTGCAGCAATGAAATGCAGAACTGTCCAGTATGTCAATCAGAAATGCACCATGAAGATGTGGTGAGGTGGTTATGTATCCGGTATGATTGTCCATGGACCAGGAATGCATGTAGTCACTGTACATGGCGTGTGTCCTGGGATCTTGGACACTGCTGTCCAAGATCAAAAACTGGAAAAGCAAGCAGTAACCACTCTGGCTTTCAGGTCAGGAATTGTCACCATCTAGTTTCTAGCTTGCAGGTGGGAAATGGGATACTCATATTAATGAGAGGAGATTAGTAACAATGAGATGTTAATGCATAATAATGGATGCAAATATGCCTCTTGTTGCTCACTAGCAGGATTCTCATCTTGCTGTTCAACACCTGGTTGGAGAATGGATAATTTTGCTCTCAACTTTGAGAATCTCATTACTGCTGATCTCATTGCATTTTCCCATCTTTCTCATCAGTACTCATGTCATTCAGGGACCGGGAAGATTGTAGCCACTGGTTCTAAGGTGAAGAAAAAATGGATTTTAGTTTTTAAAAATGGGAAGAAAGTAATCTTGAACAATAAGTAAAGACAGCATTTCCAAGAAATCAAGTGATTTTTAGATCAAGGCACAGCAAGTCACCTGGGGAGTCAAGTGCTAGGGTGACTACTGAGTTGAGAATTTGACAACCCAGAGAAAGGAGCCCACTAGCAAGCTCATTTAAACAGAAACAAATGATTCAGACAGAAAAAGTCTTAGCAGCAGAGTTACTGTAAACTGCAGTCTTCAAAATCAAACAGGAATGAGAAACAGTCCTAAATTGCTTAAGAATACCCCAGAAGCATAAGATTTCAGACGTCAGAACAAAAGACATCCTATAGAGTTGTTGGAAGGATACGTTTAAGGAACACATGCTAAATAACAAGTGATCTGAGATATCAGCTTGTTTAAGAGTCTCAGGAAGAGATATTCACTAAAGAAACGGGTACTAAACAATTGTAGAAATTGCCATGAAGAAACTAATGAAAGTTGCACCACACGAAGAAGGAGTTTTAGTGTACAGACAGAGGGTGACACTTCACTGAGGTTTATGTATCTGTAAGATAGTTGTTGGGATAAAGGGGGTAAATCTTCCTTTGTCTAGGGAGCTATGCACTATTTTGATATCACTTAAGAAAATGCAAATGATGTATATGTGTCATCAAAGAACCAGGACGTAAAGCAGCATGTAACCAAAAAGCTGTGTGGCTGCAGTTTGAGTTACAGCTTTTGTTATAAATGCTGCTAGTTGCTATTGAACTATACTGTAATATGTGTAGTCTTCAGATAAACTGAACCGACTTTTATGTTGCCAAACCCCAGTGTGTAAATGGTGAGTCTGCATAAAGAATCCAGAAACACAATATGCACCAGCAGGTAAAAGGATAGAAAATGATGACCAAACTGAAAAAAAAAGTATCTTATTAACTTTGAAGGGCAACATATTCCATGAACTGAAAATTTTCTATTAACAAATTCTGGAAAGCTTTAAACCTGATGGATAAGGTTCAAGATGTTAGGATTATTACTTAAGCAATAAAAGCCATAAATTATTTCAAGAAATTCACTGTAGTCAACAAGTTTCACAGCTTAGATTTTTGTTTAACTCTGAACATCTTCTAAATAAAGTGTACTTTTTCAGAGGATCGAAGCTGAACTTTAAAAAAATCAAGTCAAAAGATGTGCAGATTCATGGATTGGCCATGCTCAATTGCCATGTAGTGGCTCAAAGGGCTGAATGGCTCTTTCCACACAGTAGGGCTTTTGTGATTCTGTGATTCTATGATTCTAAGTGGTCACGATCTTCCTTATCTGCTTTATCTTTCAGTGTTAATCACTCAGTGAATTAATAACTGGGAGCTTGTGATATTTCTCCAAAAATCCTTGGAGTAACAACCAACAAGGGTTGGCTCATAATTGGAAGATTATAACCCTTCACTTAATTCAAAAACATCTTCCTGAATATAAATTGAAATTTTCATTAATCTAAAAACAAATTCAGAATTAAAAATGATCCAGCCCTCAAAAACTGAAACTAAATATATATAGTTTCTTAATATAATTTGAAAGGTTGCTCTAAATAATATGAAAAGTATTATTTTATGGTGATTTTGCATTAAAATTAATAACTTTTTAAATTAATTAATTTGAAATTTTGCTTCCTAACATTACCTGCTAACTCTTGGTTATTAAATTGCTGTTCCAGGATTAAGAAGTCATACATTTACCTTGTAAGTATTACATGGGATGAGTTGTGGAAGTATGAGGTAAACATTAGGAATTTGTGCAGAAGCAAAAAGAAAGGCTTCAGTTTTTCACAACCACCAGATATCATAAAACACTCTACAGCCAATTAACTACCTCTACAGTATTGTGATGAAATGTAGCAGCAGCCAAGTCACACACACAAACTCTCGCTAACGACAATATGATAATGATCAAATCATCTACTTTAGTGATACTGATTGAGGGATAAATATTGGCCCCAGGTCTGCTGGGAAGTACTTTCCTGATCCTCTCTGAAACAATATCATCAGATCGGCCCAAGCAGACGGAGCCTCAGTTCTAATGTCCTATCCAAAACATGGCCTCTCCCAAAGGTACAGCACTCCCTCAGTAATGCTCTGGGGTTTGATTTTTGAACTCCGAGCCTGCAGTGTTACATGAACCTGAAGTCCTGTGATTCAAAGTTGCATGCTAACAGAAGCAGATAGGGGAGATGGTGGTGTAGTGGTACTACCATGGGGCTAGCAATGTCGAGGCCCAGGCTAATGCTCTGGTGACATCGGTTCAAATTCCACCACTGCAGCTGGTGGAATTTAAGTTTAATTAGTAAACCTGGAAACAAAAAGCTAGTCGCAGTGATGATGGCTACGACAACTATATTGACTTGTAAAAATCCATCCGGTTCACTGATGTTATTACCTGGTCCGAACTACATGCGACCCCAGACTTAATGTGGTTGACCCTTACTGCACTCTGAGTGGTCTAGAAAAATAATTCAGTTCAAGGATAATGAGCAATGGGCAACAAGTATTAGCTTTACCCACATTACCGACATGCCATCAAAGGAAAACAAAACGATCTGGAACTTTTTTAAGAAACTTTAGCATAAAATGTAGTTGAGTTAATTATGTGATCAAGGTGATAAGAGAGCAAGATTGCTCACCATCTAAAGAAACTATATAGGGCAAGAAGCATTATGCAAAGCAGTGAGAACCTCTGCTCACACCATATGCACATCATACCTCCTCACCTACCCACTCCCCCATGGTACCAAAATCTCAAGAGTAGGAATCAACACATTACAGCTAACATGGAGGGGGTCAGCAGCAGTTAGGCTTTCTTGCCATATATATGTATTTCAGATTTATCAGCCATTCAAAATTATTTCAAGTATATTTTCTTTGCCATTATTCAGAACTCACTGAAAAGCATAATCACAAATGCTCGCCTACATATAGAGAGAATGGAAAATATATATTTATTCTAAAGGTTGGATTTTAAACATCATCAGAAAAATCCTTGCCTGCCACAAAACTGCATGGCTGCAAACCCCTATCATCATTGCCATCCCAAAAGTTAAACTATCTTTCAGGTATTTCAATGTACAAGTCAGGCAATACAAATAACAAGCTTTCAAGCTAATGTGAATGGATTGTTATTACCATGCTAAATTTGATTGGAGCTGTCCGTGGTACCAGACAGTGTTTGCTTTACAATTAAAATCCAGCTGAGAGGAAATGTGATTGAATTTTTACAAATGAAGAGGGGATTGGATACACCCGAGTTAGATAGGTTTAGATTATTTGAAATCATTAGGGATGGTAAGAGTAGCAGTTATGTGTGTGAAAAATAATTAGGTTGGCTGTTTTCCTTGGAGTTTTGGAGGCTGAGGGGTGACCTTATAGTGGTTTATAAAACCATGAGGGACATGTATACGGTAAATAGACGAGGTCTTTTCCCTGGAGTGAGGGAATCCAAAACTAGACAGCATAGGTTTAGGGTGACTGGGGAAAATTTTAACATGAACCTAAAAGGCAACTTTTTCACAGAGCGCAGTGTGTGTATGGAATGAGCTGTGAGCAAGTGGTGGAGGCTGGTACAATTACAACATTTAAAAGGCATTTTGATGGGTATATGAATAGGAAGGGTCAGGGAGAATATAGAGTAAGTGCTGGCGAATGGGACTAGATTAGGTTAGGATATCTGGTCGGCAGGGTGAATTGGACTGAAGGGTCTGTTTCTGTGCTGTACATCTCTATGACTCTGTAACTCTAGCTACCAAACGTTGCCATTTGAAATTAAGTGCCAACAGTAGATGAATATGAAGTTCCTTCAAGTTTTTAAAAGCAACACTGATAAGTACATGAGAAGACAATTCCAGTTACACAGAATCACAGAGATTTTGCAACATTGTGCAGTTGGTTCTTATTCTCCAAAACAGTAGTTTTAATCCACTGTGCCCTCTGATCTTCCAAATCTGATTTACTTCAAACACCTCTCTCTATAATCTACTTTGAACAGTTGACATAGTTCCTGGCTCAGTTACTAACTCTAACACTGCAGTCCATAGCCTCACACCACCCTCCATAGAAAGACTGCTCCTGTCTCCTATTCAAAAGGACTAACATTGAGTCTTATACCCACATTCCACTTTGTAGACTTCCGTCTTAGGGAACAACTTCTAGCCCATTTGACCCATTGCTTCATCATTTTAAAAAACTTAAGTAAAGTCACCCAACAATTCTTCAATCAGAATCAGCCCCAATTTTTCAAAGTCTTCCTGCTCATATTTCCTTATGGGGTATACCAGGCAGCATTCTTATATGATGTCTCAACTTCTTTCCTGCATGTAAACAGTATTTGCAAGATCTAAACTGCAAATTCTTCATCTGAATAAGTTTTGACATAAATACACCATGAGATTTTATTTTTCTTTTCCATGTATATATTCTATATATCTCACCTTAAACCCAGAATACCTTCATCATTTTTTGGCCTTATCCACTTGTACTGTTGCTTTTTAAGGTCTTGTAAATATGAAAACTCAAATCCCCCCACTGTTCCACATTACCCAACATTTCCCCATAGTATAATCACCTCACAGTTACTAACAATAAATTCCGCCAGTCATTTCTTTATCCATTTGACTCTTAGCTCCATTTTGTCCTCAGGATCATTTGCCATGCACCCTGTTTTACTATTACATGAATTTGTGCAGCATTCCCTCTAGCCCTATACAACATTCAACAAAGGCAATCATATGGCTGCCCGTAGAAGACTGCTGCTCATTTCGAACCACTCTGGGAACTATTGTTAACTTCTACTCTTTATTTCTAAACCAAGTTGATATCCTCCACATTTTTCCAACCCTTTAATCTTCTCCAATAGTCTTGTGAGTGGCATCACAGGCTTTCTGAAAGTCCAGGTACACTATATCCACCACATCTGTCACCTCTGCCAAGAAAGTGTTCATTCAACAGTTCAGGTTTCACGCACAGTATCCCTTTCTGAAATCTGTCTTGATTCTGATGATTTCCTCTTCACCTGCAAGGGTAAGTTGCTTGCTTGCATAGATTGTCATGAATCAGCAGTATCCACATTCTTCTGGAGATTGCTTGGTTATTTTCAGCTGGGGAAGCCTCCCTCTTTGCACACCAGATAGATTCATATCATTGATATTTAGTGGGCATGTATAAAGTTGGAATCCATAATCCCACTAATGTGACATACGACTTAAATTGATGGTGCCGATAGGACTTGATGTGATGATTTATAAAACATTGTAATCTAACAACAAAACAACAGTATTAAAAAGGTCCCTATCCACAAAATTAAGAATGTGATGCAAACAACAAGAGTTAACTTAAGTGAAAATTATCTCAACTTTGAGGTCTAGACTGCCAGAGATAGAACATAGAACAATACAGCACAGAACAGGCCCTTCGGCCCACGATGTTGTGCTGAACTTCTATCCTAGATTAAGCACCCATCCATGTACCTATCCAAATGCCGCTTAAAGGTCGCCAATGAATCTGACTCTACCACTCCCTCAGGCAGCGCATTCCATGCCCCCACCACTCTCTGGGTAAAGAACCCACCCCTGACATCTCCCCTATACCTTCCACCCTTCACCTTAAATTTATGTCCCCTTGTAACACTCTGTTGTACCCGGGGAAAAAGTTTCTGACTGTCTACTCTATCTATTCCTCTGATCATCTTATAAACCTCGATCAAGTCACCCCTCATCCTTCGCCGTTCCAACGAGAAAAGGCCGAGAACTCTCAACCTATCCTCGTACGACCTACTCTCCATTCCAGGCAACATCCTGGTAAATCTTCTCTGCACCCTCTCCAAAGCTTCCACATCTTTCCTAAAGTGAGGCGACCAGAACTGCACACAGTACTCCAAATGTGGCCTAACCAAAGTCCTGTACAGCTGCAACATCGCCTCACGACTCTTGAATTCAATCCCTCTGCTAATGAACGATAATACTCCATAGGCCTTCTTACAAACTCTATCCACCTGAGTGGCAACCTTCAAAGATCTATGTACATAGACCCCAAGATCCCTCTGTTCCTCCACCTGACCAAGAACCCTACCATTAACCCTGTATTCCGCATTCTTATTTGTTCTTCCAAAATGGACAACCTCACACTTGGCAGGGTTGAACTCCATCTGCCACTCCTCAGCCCAGCTCTGCATCATATCTAAGTCCCTCTGCAGCCAACAACAGCCCTCCTCACTGTCCACAACTCCACCTATCTTTGTATCATCTGCAAATTTACTGACCCACCCTTCGACTCCCTCCTCTAAGTCATTAATAAAAATTACAAACAGCAGAGGACCCAGAACTGATCCCTGCGGAACTCCACTTGTAACTGGACTCCATGCTGAATATTTACCATCTACCACCACTCTCTGACTTCGACCGGTTAGCCGGTTTTCTATCCAATTGGCCAAATTTCCCTCTATCCCATGCCTCCTGACTTTCCGCATAAGCCTACCATGGGGAACCTTATCAAATGCCTTACTAAAATCCATGTACACTACATCCACTGCTCTACCCTCATCCACATGCTTGGTCACCTCCTCGAAGAATTCAATAAGACTTGTAAGGCAAGACCTACCCTTCACAAATCCGTGCTGGCTGTCCCTAATCAAGCAGTGTCTTTCCAGATACTCGTAAATCCTATCCCTCAGTACCCTTTCCATTACTTTGCCTACCACAGAAGTAAGACTAACTGGCCTGTAATTCCCGGGGTTATCCCTATTCCCTTTTTTGAACAGGGGCACAACATTCGCTACTCTCCAGTCCCCTGGTACCACCCCAGTTGCCAGTGAAGACGAGAAGATCATTGCCAACGGTACTGCAATTTCCTCTCTTGCTTCCCACATAATCCTAGGATATATCCCGTCAGGCCCGGGGGACTTGTCTATCCTCAAGTTGTTCAAAATGTCCAACACATCTTCCTTCCTAACAGGTATCTCTTCTAGCTTATCAGTCCGTTTCACACTCTCCTCTTCAACAATACGGTCCCTCTCGTTCGTAAATACTGAAGAGAAGTACTTGTTCAAGACCTCTCCTATCTCTTCCGACTCAATACACAGTCTCCCACCACTGTCCTTGATCGGACCTGTGGGTGAAGTCAGGAATGTTAGCAAGTTCCCAGAATCTTGCAGAAATTGTGAATTTTGTTTTACCTACTTCCTTTTTTGCCTTTATTTAAGTGATTAATTCTTTAGATTTACACCATTGAGTGATGGCAGGATTGAATCCAGTCAATGGTGCGGTCATTGTATCATTCCACTTGTAAGTCTGCAGGTCACAAAGCTGTCAAAGTACCAACCTGCATTGACGATTGTATTAATTTCCAGCTTGGTGATGTCCCCCTGCAAGATTGAAAGCTTTTGATTCATAACGTCGTCCTGCCCATAGTGCGAAAATGGTTGTGTAAACACTTCTTCTGCCAAAACAAAATATAGACAAAATTAAATAATTACATTACAGAGCCAGCATTACAAAATTTAACCAGGCGTATTCAACTGCTTTTTGAGTAAAAGAGTCTAGGTGCAAACAGTAACTGGGGACACGGTTTCCAATAAAACAATTTAATAGAAAATTAGCAAACTTCTAACAACATAATCAGATGGTGCCAGTGAAAATGAACCTATCTTCTGAGTTGTAAGAGAATCCTGTTCTTGTCTGGTTCTTTTCATGTTTTCAGTGCTTCCCAAAACATTACAAAGTCAACTTTCATACAGCAAGCTCGGAAAAGCAGCAATGATGCCAGATAGTGACATCAGCCATAGTCATATCAGATTAGATTAGATTAGATTCCCTATTGTATGGAAACGAGCCCTTTAGCCCAACAAGTCCACACCCACCCTCTGAACCGTACCCACCCAGACTCATTTCCCTACATTTACCCCTGACTAGTGAAAATAACACTTTGGGCAATTTAGCATGGCCAATTCACCTGACCTGCACATCTTTGGAGTGTGGGAGGAAACCGGAACGCCCAGAGGAAACCCACACAGACACAGGGAGTATGTGCAAACTCCACACAGTCACCCAAGGAATGAATCAAACTCAGCTCCATGGTGCTGTGAGGTAGCAGTGCTAACCACTGAGCCACTGTGCCACCTCGTATTGAATGGTGCAGCAGACTCAGAAAGCTGAATGGCCTCCTCCTGCACCTATTTTTCGATGTTTGTTTCCAGTTGATAGGATCATGTTGCACCAGTCTTACTGGCTTATAAGAAATCAACATATCAGATATTGTGCCCATACTTATTCCTCTGTTGGCCACTAGGACACAAACCTGAAAGACAGTTTGGCTTATTTTTTTTTCTTTTTTTTTAAATGATTCAGCCAGTTCAGGAATCAGGTTTCCCCCACACCAACAGTAACATACTGACTGTAGCACCAGCCAGCACAGAGTCAGTCCCCTAAACTGAAGAGACTCTGAATCTCCTGTTTATTTTTTTTTTCTCCTGGGTGTCGGTGGACACCGCGTGCTCCTTCTCCAAGGACACCCGGGGAACAGTTTGGCTTATATCGATCAGCAAAGGGTCCCTGATTGGACCAGGTAAACAGCCCCAATCAAGGAGGGGCTATTCTACGAGGTCCACCCAGCTGGTCTCATTACAATCACTATAACACCCTTTGCAAAATTTAACTTTTCATGTGCACAGCAGTCCGTTTCTTAAGGCATTTGGTAGTTAAACCTGGGAATCTTAACAGACCTGCTGAGTCTGCCACTGGAAAGTTCCATTTCAATTGCTTTCCTTACCTTATCAAATTCAGGGATTACTACTGCCCCAAAGTTCTCTTCACTCTCAAATGAATCCCCTTTCAAAACCCTTTCTGATGACAGCACTACCTTCTAGGACTTCAGAGGTAGTTAGCAGTGAAAGTGAGGCCAGGGACAAATTTTCTTTGGTCATCCAACAGCTTAATTAGATGTGCACTGCATTGGATCCAATTTCTGAACTGATGTGTTTTAGTGACTTTGAATAAGGAAAAGACATTAGCTAGGTCATCTCAAGAATATCCCTGCTCAGATAGTGATGGGGGTCCTTGACCACCCCTCCCAATGCAACAAGGACAAAACCCCCCCTGGTCCTCACCTTCCACCCCACCAACCTCTGCATACATTGCATCACCCTCCGCCACTTCCGCCACTTCCAAACAGACCCGACCACCAAAGATATATTTCCCTCCCTACACCTATCAGCGTTCCAGAGAGACCCTTCCCTCTGCGACTCCCTCGTCAGGTCCACGCACCCCGCCCCTACCAACCCACACCATTCCCCTCACCTCCATCCAAGGCCCTAAAGGATCTTTCCACATCCGTCAGAAATGTACCTGTACCTCTACCAATGTCATTTACTGCATCCGTTGCACCCGATGTGGTCTCCTCTACATCAGGGAGACAGGACGCCTTCTTGTGGATTGTTTCAGAGAACATCTCTGTGACACCTACACCCAGCAACCCCACTACCCTGCAGCTAAACACTTCAAATCCTCCTCCCACTCCATCAAGGACATGCAGGTCCTGGGCCTCCTCCACCGCCTAACCATTACCACCCAACACCTGGAGGAGGAACGCCTCATATTCTGCCTTGCATCCTGCAACCACACGGGATAAATGGGGATTTCAACAGCTTCCTCATTTCCCCTCCACCCACATTATCCCAGGCCCAACCTCCAACTCGGCACCACACTCCTGACCAGTCCATCACTCCCCCCTCTGACCTATCACCTTCTCCTTCACCTTCATCCACTTATTGCTTTCTCAGATACCTTCCTCCCCCAACCCCATCCCCTCCCTTTTATCTCTCAGCCCCCAGTCCACAAGCCTGATGAAGGGCTTATGCCCAAAACATCAATTCTTCTGCTCCTCAGATGCTGACCTGCTGTGTTTTCCCAGCAACACACTCTCAACTCTTTGACCAAAGGTCAGATGTGGCTTCTGTAAGGTGTGCTCTGGTCTCTGGTATTGAGTTTGAACCCACAACCACTGCCAGCTTAAAACTAACTTTGAAAAAACAAGTTTCACCCAAAGGTAGGATCCAATTTGCCAAACCATTCAGTAATTTACAGTTGCCACACTGAAGCCCTGCTAGATTCATGAAAAATGTGTTTGTTCACAGCACAAGATGATGACATCTGGTGGTGTATCATAGAACTGCACATACATATTTTGAAACATGCCCCACTGTCAATTATGGTAACACAGAAAGATTAAAAGAAGGAGCAGCATTGGCCAACCAAATGATACACTCTGATTCTACCATCTCATTCTACAATTTTGTATGACTCTGAAGTCTCACTGCATGTGGTCAGTGTTGGGAATCTAAATCTATGGCCACTGAAACAGCTATGCACTCACCACTGTCCCAACCAAAATAAGCTAATCGCATCAACTAGCAACTACACTTGGATCTGTCCTTATCTGCGTGGTTCAAATATTCATAGCTTTAACAAGCTGTGCCAGCAGGGAGACTTATCAAAATATATTATCGCATTTTCTAAACTGGCAATCTCTGATCAACATTTAGTTATGCTGTCATTGCATTGTCAAAAATTTGCAATCATTATGAAAATCTTTTTAAGAGCTTAATTGGCCAGATAACTTACAAGTGAACATGTTACAAGTAAGTTTACAGTGCAGAGATTAATGCAAGTAACCTCTGATCAGGGCATGGATTAGTGGTGCTGGAAGAGCACAGCAGTTCAGGCAGCATCCAACGAGCAGCGAAATCAACGTTTTGGGCAAAAGCCCTTCATCAGGAATAAAGGCAGTGAGCCTGAAGCGTGGAGAGATAAGCTAGAGGAGGGTGGGGGTGGGGAGAAAGTAGCATAGAGTACAATGGGTTTACCTCTGATCAGGGCATCCCCTACCACTTACAATTTACATGTTGCACCTAAATCTGATATTGAAACAAATTCTATTCTAACATTAAAAGAGAGTGCAATGGTAGAGTCCCTACCTCTGGATTAGAAGGCCCAGAGTCAAGTCTTGAGTGTAATAACATCTCTGAACAGGTAGATCAGAAAATATCTACTCTGACATTAAACAAGTATCAAGTCATGAAAGAAACTGTTCTGGGACTAAAATAATTTTCCACTTGGAGCCTTGGTGCACCAGTATAACAACATACCCATATAAGAGCACTGTTCCCCAAAATTCAAAGTGCTGACATTTCCAAATGAAACTATTCATGTGTTTCGGTATTTGCTGTAGCAGACAGGACAGCCGATATTTCTGTCAGGAAGAACAAAGTTATTTTATTTGAAGCACAGAAGGCTGAGAAGGGACTTCATAGAGGCATATAAAATTAAGAGGAGCTGAGACAGGGTGAATAGAAAATATCCCTTCCCCTTAATTGAAGGGTCCGTAACAATAGGGCATAATCTTAAAGTGAAATACAGGAGGTTTAGAGAGGATTTGAGGGAAACGTTTTATATCCGAAGATTGGTGGGAGAATGCACTGCATGGGAGGGCAGTTGAGGCCGGTAACCTCATAAGCTTTAAAGAGCACTTGAAATGTCATAATATTCAAGGCTATGGGCATAGTTTGGTAAAGTGGGAACTGTGTAGGTAGCAATGTATTTTTGGCGATATAGACTTAATGGGCCAAAGGGCCTCTTCTGGATGATTCTATGATTTTGTAAAAGAGTTTTAATTGCTGAAGAAGCATTTAATTTCTCATTAAAAGAGAAAAAAAAACTCCTGAACTGTGAAACCCCCAATAATGAGACAGTGAAATAAAACTTCACAACAGAATAGCTTCAGTTAAGCCTTCGATAAGCAATTGACCAAATGAATAATGTTTTCACACTTATGTAACATTTCCTAAACTGTGGAAACCTCTCGATTATATTACCAAGTGACATCAATGTGTCCATAAGTGGTAAAGATGGGGTCAATTCTGCATTTCATTAATTCGTTTAATAAAGTTTAAAATATCTTGACAAGCATTTTTACGAAATCCTTCCTTTCTTATTAGTAAAATGAAAATTGTATGAATGGTAATGCTGGTGACCATCTGAGTTTAATCATGAATAGTTTAAGAAATTATATTAATTCTTTAATGTCCAGCTCATTAAATTTTATTCTGATCTGATCTAACTTGAAACAGCATTTGCCTTACATGTTGAACTTACTTTCTCCTTCATGGTCTGAAGCAAAAGTGTTACCAGGCGACGGAGTAATGAAGCTAATCTCAATCTAAAGGCAGTTATTAACAATCACACAATTTATACAATTCCCATAACAAACAGTGTTTAAAAAATGACAAAATGATTGGAAAAAAAGTTGAAAATTTGAACCAGTGGAATTAGAACCAATGTAAACAATGTGTTATCATATTGACAATGCATATTCTCAGCACATCTATGCTCCTTGACAGCACTGATGAGTGCACTCCAGTGCTGATCAATTTGAAGTGTTGAGATGATTTTTAATAGCCACTTCACAAATAAATGATACTTGCTGAGAACATTATAGTTCAACAAAAGCTATCAAATAAAATGTTCCATTCTCTCAGATATGATTTCTCGTTACCTTGTTAAGTAGACATTTAATACACAATAGATAACTATATTAATTGCTATTGATGTGTTCCAATGAATTGGTCCATTCAGAAGGGTAGACAGTACCAGTTCTAGAGGACCAAGCTAGGAGGGCAGTGAGTAGTGAAAGGAGAAGAGTCCCTATCAGGTATATTGGCTTAGCTGAAACGTAAGCTAGAGCCAGGAAAGAAAGAAAAAGACCAGGAGAATTGTTTGTTAAGAAGAGCAAAATAGGGTCATACAGCACGGAAACAGACCCTTCAGTCCAACCAGTCCATGCTGACCCTAATCCCAAACTAAATTAGTCCCACCTACCTGGTCTTGGTTCATATCCCTCTAAACCCTTCCTTTTAATGCACTTAAATATAGAGTCATAGAGTCACACAGATGAACAACATGGAACAGACCCTTCGGTCCAACCTGTCCACGCCAACCAGATATCTCAACCCAATCTAGTCCCACCTGCCAGCACCCGGCCCATATCCCTCCAAACTCTTCCTATTCTTATACCCATCCAAATGCCTCTTAAATGTTGCAATTGTACCAGCCTCCACCACATCCTCTGGCAGCTCATTCCATACACATACCACCCTCTGCGTGAAAGAGTTGCCCCTTAGGTCTCTTTTAAATCTTTCCCCTCTCACCCTAAATCTATGCCCTTTAGTTCTGGACTCCCTGATCCCAAGGAAAAGACTTTGCCTATTTACCCGATCCATGTCCCTCATGATTTTGTAAACCTCTATAAGGTCACCCCTCAGCGTCCTACACTCCAGGGAAAACAACCCCAGCCTGTTCAGCCTCTCCCTATAGCTCAAACCCTCCAACCCTGGCAACATCCTTGTAAATCTTTTCCGAACCCTTTCATGTTTCACAACACCTTTCCGATAGGAAGGAGACCAGAATTGCATGCAATATTCCAATAGTGGCCTAACCAATGTCCTGTACAGCTGCAACATGATCTCTCAACTCCTGTACTCAATACTCTGACCAATAAAGGAAAGCATACCAAACACCTTCTTCACTATCCATTCTACCTGCAACTCCATTTTCAAGGAGCTATGAACCTGCACTCCAAGGTTTCTTTGTTCAGCAACACTCCCTTGGACCTTACCATTAAGTGTATAAGTCCTGCTAAGATTTGCTTTCCGAAAATGCAGCACCTCGCATTTATCTTAATTAAACTCCATCTGCCATTTCTTAGCCCATTGGCCCATCTGGTCCAGATCCTGTTGTAATCTGAGGTAACCCTCTTCGCTGTCCACTACACCTCCAATTTTGGTGTCATATGCAAACTTACCAACTGTACCTCTTATGCTCGCATCTAAATCATTTATGTAAATGACAAAAAGTAGAGGACCCAGCACCGATCCTTGTGGAACAAAAAAATGCTGGAAATGCTGAGCAGGTCAGACAGCATCTCTGGAGAGAAAAAGAATGAATATTTCAGATTGAGATTATCTTTAATTTCACTGTCATGTTGACCTAAAACCTAACTCTTTATCACTTCAGATACTACCTGACCTGCTGAGCATTTCCAGCAAACTTTGTATTTTACGACCTTGTTTTGGCCCACATACTCTCCAGTTCCCCACTCAGTGAGTGACTCACTGTCTTCATGATGACTACAGATATCTTGTATTTATCACCAATGACCCAAGAAAGAAGCATTTTAATTATCTATACTAACAATCAATTTAATACATACTCCCAAATAAATCCCCAGCTGATGTTCAGCTGGCACAATTCATCTTTCCTTTCAGAAAACACGCATTCAAAAATGCTGCTGTGCTATTATAAACTTGAACTAAAAATTCAATGCTTAAAATTCAATGCTCAAAGATATATGCTTCCAAAAGATGTTTTCACAAAGACTAAGTGAAGAGTCATACTAACTGGATTAGACATTCTGAATTGATGCAAATATTTTTCTAAATGTGAATGCTGAAAATCTAAAGTTTAAATAATATGCTAGACATTGACACTTGCAGACCCTGCTGTACCAGTAAATCTATTCTAACCTTTGCTTTACCTAGGAAAACAGTGGAAGGCGATTTCTCATGTTGACTTCTGATCGTTATTTTTTGAGACAAAGTGTGAGATGGCCCAGGTTTTCCCTTGCACTTACATTATTCTCAGCTCATTAAATATGCATGTCTAAAGAAAATAGCAGAAGTTCTGGACAACACTGGGCTCCAACATCCAAGCATTGTATTTAAAAGGCACCTTTTTTGTTATTATTCACATGTGGGATGTGGGTCTTGTTTGCTGGCCGTCTCGTCCCTAATTGCCCCTTGAGGAGGTGGTGGTGAGCTGCCTTCTTGAACCGCTGCAGTCCATGTGCTGTAGGTAGACCCACAATGCCCTCAGGGAAGAAATTCCAAGAATTTGACCCAGCGACAGTGAAGCTATATTTCCAAATCAGAATGGTAAGTGATTTGGAAGGGAATTTGGTGGTGTTCCCAAGTATCTGCTACCCTTGTCCTGCAAGATGGAAGTGATCATGGATTTGGAAGTTGCTTTTTAAGGATCATTGGTAAATTTCTCCAGTGCACCTTGTAAGTAGTACTGAAGTTACTGAATGTCAGTGGTGAAGGGAGTGGATGTTTGCGGATGAGGTGCCAATCAAGCAGGCTGCATAATACTGGATGGTGTCATTCCTCTTCACTGTTGTTGAAGCTGCATCCATCCAAGCAACTGGGGGGTATTCCATCATTCTCCTGACTTGTGCCTTCTAGATAGTGGACTGCCTTTAGAAAGTGTGACCTTGATGTCAAGGGCTGTCACTCTCACCTCTAGAATTCAATGCTTTTGTTCATGCCTGAACCAAAGCTGTAATGAGATTAAGAACTGAGTGGCCTTTGCAGAACCCAAACTGGATGTCAGTGAGCAGGTGATTGTTAAGCAGGTGATTCAACATCCTGGAGACATTCCAATCATGCTCAACCCTGCAAGCCAGAGGTCTTCGCAACTGGAACTGCAAAATTGCTCAGTGGCAGCAGCTTGCAGACATGAACTACTCAAATTTTATACATCCCTGGTCCTGGCCCAATACAGGCATGCCTCTTGTCCATATAGAGGCCATTTCCATGATTTTTAAATCAAATTTCGTCTTCTTATCATACCAACTCTCTCTTGCTTGGCAAAGTCTTGGGACCTACATTGGAGTTCCTGATATTGTTAGACCCTCTCCCCCAAGTCCAGGAGGATCAGACTTAGCCTGGGCATGGAGTCTTCTACCCACTAGCTTTCCCTGAAGCTGCATGTGGGGTGGCCCTATAATCAAACAAAACAATGCTAGCTTGTAATCTAACAAGGTTGTATGCTGTTTCTTCAATCAGCCTTCCAAGTTTGGAACACTTTCTGCCAGACCATTGGATGATGAGTGGTATGGAGCTGTCCTTATGTCATAGAGTCATACAGCACAGAAATAGACCCTTCAATCCAATCAGTCCATGCCGACCAGGTTTCCCAAGCTAAACTAGTCCCATTTGTCTCCGTTTGGCCCATATCTGTACAAATCTTTCCTATTTATGCTCCTGTCCAAATGTCTTTTAAGTGATATAACTGTAGCTGCATCTATCATTTCCTCTGTCATTTCATTCCACATATGCATAACCCTGTGCATGAAAAAGTTCGTGCACTCAAGTCCCTTTTAACCCCTCTCACCTTTAGCCTATGCCTTCTAGTTTCGGCCTCCCCTACCCTAGGGAAAAGACCTTTGCTATTCACCTTATCTATGCCTCTCATAATTTTATAGCCTGCTAAATGACCATCCCTTAATCTCACACACTCCAGGGAAAAAAGCCCCAGTCTATTCAGCTTCTCCCGATAAGTCAAACCCTCTGGTCCCAGTAATATCCTCGTAAATCTTTTCTGTATCCTTAATTATATCCTTTCTATAGCAAGGCAACCAGAATGTACGCAGTACTCCAAATGTGGCCTGACCGATGTCCTGTATAGCTGCCATATAACATCCCAAATCCTATACTCAATGCTCTGACCAATGAAGGCAAGTACACCCAATGCATTCTTCACCACCTTGTTTACCTGTGTTGCCACTTTCCTGTATCTGAACCTCTACGTTTCTCTGTTCTGCAACACTGCCCAGGTTCCTACCATTAAGCATTTAAATCCTGGCCAGTTTGTCTTACCAAAGTGCAACATCTTGCATTTACCTAAATGAAACTCTAATCACCAAACCCTTACCACCCAACAGCTGAAAGAAGAACACCTCATATTCCACCTTGGGACCCTGCAATTATAAGGGATTAATATGGATTTCATCAGTTTCCTCATTTCCCCTCCCCCATTATCCCAGTCCCAAGCCTCCAACGCAGCATGTCCTCATGACCTGTCCATCACCTTTCCCATCTATCTGCGCCACCCTCCTCTCCATCTTATCACCTTCACCTATCTGTTGCATTGTCAGCTACCTTCCCCCCCCGACTCCACACCCTCCCATTTATCTCTCAGTCCCAGTCACCCCCAGCCCACAAAGTCTCATTCCTGATGAAGGGCTTATGCTTGAAACATTGACTCCCCTGCTCCTCAGATGCTGCCTGACCTGCTGTGCTTTTCCAGCAAGTCACTCTCAACGCAGTCCTTGACCATAGTACTGCCTCATACAGAGCAAGGCATCAAAGTGTCTGTATCTCTGACACACACCCTTTTTCCTCTGAATCAGTCCCCTGACTGAGAAGATCCCGTTTATATATGTGGTTACCCCCCCCCCCCCCCCCCCCCCAGTACTGCTACACAGCAGTAGCACTTATTTTCCCCCACTGCACCCATACGTGTATAAGTACAGGGACTCAGTGAAGACACCATTGTGCAAACAGTTTTATTCAATATTTCCACCACCATGAAAAACATCCATGCCGCCCAGGAACCAATAACAAGCAGGGCTTATGTGAAAAAGGTGAAGGGAAGATGGTGGGGATTAAATCAAAACAAAGTTGGAGGGGAAACTAAAACACTCCATTCCTAAAAACATCAAAAGCATTATTGGACACCTCACGCTCCCAGTCAGCCGAAACGACCTCCACCACAGCCTACTGCCTGGACCCTTTTATTGCCAATCTGGCCCAGGAGCAGACCCACAAGGAGATCCTCCAACCTACCCTCACCTTTTTTTTTGTCTGACACCACGCTTTTCTTTATTTTTAAGTGATAGTGCTTATTTTTCCCTCATCACCCATGTTGTGTGTGTGCAGGTGTGAGACACAGTGAAAAACAACAAGTACATAAATCTTTATTCATTTTCCACCACCCGTAAGGAAGGAAATACCTTAGTAGCTAGTGACAAGCAGTGCCCTTCTATCACTTATTCTTTCCTACACTACAGTGACCAGCAGGAAGAAAGGAAACACCCAAATGGCCAGTGACAAGCAAATGCCTTCTCTCACTTACCTTTTCTTTTTCACATTTTACATTAATGATTTAGATGAAGGAACGTAGAATACCACCACAGAGGCTGCTATCCCATCACTAAGTCCCCTTTTATTTACCCACGGATAGTCCTTGACACTGATCCAGCTTTCTCAGGGCCAGCTCTGAGTGAACAGAACCCGTGACATGCCTTTTTTTTCCTTTTCCTGTTATTTTTCTTCTTTTTTACCCCCACACTACCACCTAACGGAGTGTTTATTTTTCCCCAGCACCCATGCAGTGTGTGTGCAGGTGTGCGACACAGTGAAAGACACAGGGTGTACAAATCTTTATTCAATTTCCACCACCAGGAAGAAAGGCCAGTGACACTTACCCTTTTTTCCTCCCATGTTTATTTTTTTCCTGTTTATAATATTTTACAAAACAGTAACATTAGCAGCTGTATACAGAGAAACAGCCATTTTACAAGGGAGAGGAGCAGCAAAGCCAGGCCCCAAACCCTACCATTCAACCAGTTTTCAGGGAAATGAGGAACCTCAAATCCCAATTTCAATCATTACAAGACAGTAACAATGACATTTGTACATTACAAGACAGTCCAATTACACAAAAAACAGTGCATACAATACAGACCCCCAGAAACCCAGCAAGCCCCCCACACTTAACCTTTTTAAATGTTAACCAGATTAACAGCCTCAAATCAGGGAACTCTTATTTTAGTCAGATGTACAGCACAGAAACAGACCCTCCGTCCAAGCCGACCAGATATCCCAACCCAATCTAGTCCCACCCGCCACCACCCGGCCCATATCCCTCCAAACCCTTCCTATTCATATACCCATTCAAATGCCTTGTAAATGTTGCAATTGTACCAGCCTCCACCACATCCTCTGGCAGCTCATCCCATACACGTACCACTGTATGAAAAAGATGCCCCGTAGGTCTCTTTTATATCTTTCCCCCCTCACCCTAAATCTATGCTCTTTAGTTCTGGACACGCCGACCCCAGGGAAAAGACTTTGTCTATTTACCCTATCCATGTCCCTCATAATTTTATAAACCTTGATAAGGTCACCCCATAGCTTTAATGTGAAAAAATGTTTTTGAAAGAGAAATGAAAAAAGTAAAAGCACGAATATTTGAAAATCAAGTTGAAAAGCCAATCTATTCCCCCCTCATTAAATACATGGATAAACACAGGCCTTGTACTAGCTTGTATGGAGCAGGCATATTCCATATATGCCGGGATAGCAGTTCGAGAATGACATTTGTCCTTAGTACACTGGAAGTGGACTCAATCAGCCGGGGTACTTTCAATCTCCACCAGAAGCCATTCCGATGAAGTTTAAAATTACGTTTGACGATAGCCAGATCATTAAATATCTATTAGGAACTCACTATCGGGACCACTTGGTTGTAATGCAGCGCTCCGAAAGCTAATGCTTCCAAATAAACCTGCTGGACTATAACCTACTGTGATGTGATTTTTAAACTTTGTCCACCCTAGTCCAACACCGATAGCTCCAGATCCATATTTCTCTCGAAGTGTTGCTAAACAACTTGGGCGGCATTGCAAAACAGACGCCTGGATTGGTTTAGAAAAACGTCAATCAAACAACAATCCAGCTTCCTGTCATGTGAAACTTGGGTACACAAAGAGGAAGTGCGGAATACAGTTATTCCACTGCTTGGAGCAGGTAATCAAACAGAAATCTGCCCATTGTTGTATGTCCGCTGTTTGAATATGCGGAGTGAAGCTTTTCTGAAGCAATAGCCATCTGTAAAATAGCAGTTTTTCATTTTGAGTGATCATCTGGTTTTAATTTCAGTTGAAGTCCAGCAGTGGAGTGAGAAGGCGCAGCCAGGGAAAAATCAATGGAGGACGAATTGAACCCCACATCAGCATTTGAGAAAGACCCGTTCAAACTCACAGCTGAAGACGTCTACGATATGTCTTATGTCATTGGCCGCGATTTATTCAAACTCAGTAGCTCAGAAGACAGCCGTACAGTCTCCGAACTGCAATATAAGGTAATCAGAGTTCTAGAAATATTCGAGTTGCTGGTGGACAGGCAGAACCTAACAGTCGAGAAACTGAAAATTGAACGGGACAATTTGAGGAAGGAAACGGAAAGGCTTCACAGTGAACTCCAAAAGGCAACAAGCGATTCAGAGAAGCCGCAGAAGAATGGAACAGACAAACTGGTGATCGATGTCAATGACCCAAATCGGCCTCGTTTCACACTTCAGGAACTGACGGATGTGTTGCAAGAACGCAATAAACTTAAAGCGCAGTTACTCGTTGCTCAAGAAGAACTGGAGTGTTATAAAAGCGGATTAATCCCTACAAAAGAACCACAAAGTCTGGAAAAGGTGTCTGGCGCAAATCGTGAAAGTGAACAAACTACAGTTAAGAAACTGTTTTCTCTTAAACATCGAAAAAATCATTAAGCATGTTGGACACAAGGATCTTCAAAAAGGTTTTCTAAGCACTGATTATTTTCATACTCATAACTCATTATTTTCTTAAACAGAATGGCAGCACTCTGAAAACAGTATATTGGTGCAGGAATTTCCAAAGTTTAATTTTCTAAAGAATTTGAAAAATAGGTCTTGCTATGTGTAATAATAAAATGCTGTGTTTTTCTATGTAGCGCAAGAATGCAAAAAGAAATTAAAGTAGATTTAATTTCAAAGTAGCCAATTTTACTTAATTTTAGGGCGCAGCAGCAATGTGCTTATTTAACTCAACTCATAATCCAGAAGCCTAGGCTAACGGTTTGGCGAAAGTGAGGACTGCAGATGCTGGAGACCAGAGTCAAAAATTGTGGTGCTGCAAGAGCACAGCAGGTCAAGCAGCATCCAGGGGCAGGAGAATCAACGTTTCAGGCATAAGCCCTTGATTAGAGCAGTGCTGGAAAAGCGCAGCAAGTCAGACAGCATTCAAGGAACAGGAAATGAATCCTGACGAAGGACTTTTGCCCCGAAATGTCAATTTACGTGCTCCTCGGAAGCTGCCTATACTGTGCTTTTCCAGCACCACTCTAATGATTTAGAGAATTGAGTTCAATTTACCATAGCCTTGGAGAGGGAAAGAAGCAGTTACCAAGGGAAGATATTTATTTGGGGAAAAGGAAAATTATGACGCTATCAGACAGGAGTTGGGAAGTACAGACTGGGAGCAATTGTTCCACAGAAAGGGCACAGCAGACATGTGGAGACCGTTTAAGGAGCTATTGTTGCGAGTGATGCACGAAATGGTTCCTCTGAGACAGGTAAGAAGGGGTAAGATTAAGGAACCTTGGATTAAGAGAACAGAGGAGCTTCTCGTCAAAAGGAAGAAGGTCGTTTATGTGGGGTGGAGGAAGCATGGATCTAGCTTTACAGGATTACAGGCTTGCTAGAAAGGAGCTCAGAAATAGACTGAGGAGAACCAGGAGGGGGCATGACAAAGGCTTGGCAAGAAGGATTAGGGAGAATCTAAAGGCATTTTATTCATACGTGAGGAATAATAGAATGATCAAGTAGAAGGTAGGGCCAATCAGGGATAGTGTAGGGAACTTGTGCGTGGAGTCTAAGCAGATAGGGGAAGCCCCAAAAGAGTTTTTTGTCTCAGTTTTCACTAAGGAAAGGGAGTTCGTTGTGAATGAGAACTTTGATGAACTGGGATACAGGCCTGACCTGATCAAGATTGAAAAAGTTGATGTGCTGGAAATTTTGGCAAACGTTAAAATTGGTAAGTCCCCACGGCCAAACCAAATTTATCCTAGGCTGCTCCAGGAAGCGAGAAAGGAGGTTGCTAAGCTGCTGGCGAAGATCTTTGCTTCCTCATTCTCCATGGGAGTCGTACCAGAGGAATGGAAGGAGGCGAATGTTGTTCCTTTTTACAAGAAGGGTAATAGGGAAGTCCCTGACAATTACAGACCAGTCAGTCTTACATCTGTGGTCAGCAAAGTTTTGGAAAGAATTCTGAGGGATAGGATTTATGACTATTTGGAAAAGAATAGCGTGATTAAAGGCAGTCAGCATGGCTTTATGAGGGGCAGGTTATGCCTCAAATCTTATTGAGTCTTTTGAGGAGATCAACGGTCGAGCAGTGGATGTGGTGTATATGGACTTCAGCAAGGCATTTGATAAGGTTCCCCATGGTAGGCTCATTCATAAAGTCAGGAAGTATGGAATACAGGGAGATTTGGCTATCTGGATTCAGAATTGGTTGGCTGACAGAAGGCAGAGTGTGGTTGTACATGGAAAGTATTCTGCCTGGAGGTCAGCGTTGAGTGGAGTCCCGCAGAGCTCTGTTCTAGGGCCTCTGCTGTTTGTAGTTTTTATAAATGTCTTGGATGAGGAGGTTGAGGGGTGGGTTAGTAAATTTGCAGATGACACCAAAGGTTGGAGGTGCCGCTGATGGTATCGAGAGCTATCGCAGGCTGCAACCTGACAGACAGGATGCAGAGCGGGCTGAGAAATGGCAGATGGAGATCAAGCTGGATAAATGTAAAGTGATGCATTTTGGAAGGTCGAACCTGAATGCTGAATTTAGGATTAAAGACAGGATTCTTGGCAGTTTGGAGGAACAGAGGGATCTTGGTGTTCAAGTACATAGATCCCTCAAAGTTGCCAACCAAGTGGATAGGGTTGTTAAGAAAGCATATGGTGTTTTGGCTTTCATTAACAGGGGGATCGAGTTTAAGAGCCGTGAGGTTTCACTACAGCTCCACAAGTCCTTGGTGAGACTACACTTGGAATGTTGTGTCCAGTTCTGGTCGCCCTACTATAGGAAAGATACAGAGTCTTTGGAGAGGGTGCAAAGAAGGTTTACTAGGATGCTGCCTGGACTGGAGCACTTGCCTTATGAAGAGAGGTTGTCTAAGCTCAGACTTTTCTCTCTGGAGAGAAGGAGGAAGAGAGGTGACCTGATCGAGGTATACAAGATAATGAGAGGCATGGATAGAGTCAGTAGTCAGAGGCTTTTCGCCAAGGCAGGATTGACTGGCATGAGGGGTTGTAGTTTTAAGATATTAGGAGAAAGGTATAGAGGGGATGTCAGAGAAAGGTTCTTTACGCAGAGAGTTGTGAATGCATAGAATGCGCTGGCAGCAGTGGTGGTGGAAGCAGAGTCATTAGGGACATTTAAGTGACTGCTGGACATGCACATAGATAGCAGTGAATTGAGGGGTGTGTAGTTTAAAGTTATTTTATTTTACATTAGGATTAATCCTCAGCACAACACCATGGGCCAAAGGACATGTGTGCTGTACTTTTCTATGTTCTATGTTCAATGACAGCTGGGAAATGTAAAAAAATCTGGAATCTACTATCAGTGAAGATCCAAAGGAGGTCATGTTGCGGCTGTATAGGACATTGGTTAGGCCACTTATGAAATATTGTAAGCAATTCTGATATCCCCCCTATAGGAAGGATGTTGTGAAACTTGAAAAGATTCAGAAAAGATTTTCAAGGGTGTTGCCAGGGTTGGAGGGTTTGAGCTATAGGGAGAACAGGCTGGGGCTGTTTTTCCCCTGGAGCATCGGACGCTGAGGGGTGACCTTATAAAATCATGAGGGGCATGGATAGGGTAAATAGACAAGGTCTTTTCCCTGAGGGGGGGTGGGGGTGGAGGAGTCCAGAGTAGAGGGCATAGATTTAGAGTGAGAGGGGAAGCATTTAAAAGGGACCAAAGGGGCAACCTTGTATGGAATGAGCTGCCAGAGGAAGTAGTGGAGGCTGGTACAATGACAGCATTTAAAAGGCATCGGGATGGGTATATGAATAGGAAGGGTTTAAGAGGGATATGGGCCAAGTGCTGGAAAATGAGACAAGATTAATTTAGAATATCTTGTTGGTACAGAAAAGTTGGTCAAAAGGATCTGTTTCTGTGCTGTACATCTCCGTGACTCTATGGTCACTTGGGAAAAGAAATCTGTCAACCTTACCCAACCTGGCCGACATGTGGTTGACTCTTAACCATCCCTCTCCATTTGTATAATAAGATGGTTCTGCACTAACAATTCATGGGCAATAAATGCAGGCCTTGCCAGCAACTCTGAAATCATATGATTAAGTGTTATAAAAATTCTGATAAATCATTGCTATTCTTGAAAATATTGCGATACACCAAATCCTGGTAATCTGCAGTGGATGGGACACAGACTGTATGTGGATAACAGAAATTGTGCACACAGCTACCATGTAACTCTCCCGTCGACCATAATGGACCACGCTATTGGACTGGATGGATCTGAGGAAAAGCTGGGGTCTTGGACCGACCTTGCAAGTACATTGATCCCTGGGCAGTAAATCCAGAGATAATGAGAAGTAAGTGAATCTCGTTGTAAATAACACACATCTGTGCTACAGGTTCTGTGTAGTTTGTCCCAGGCAGTCCAATTTGAAGTTTATCTGCACCCTGAGCTCAGGTAAAAGATAATTCTATGATACAGCTTAGCTCCTGAAGTTGGACTTAAAATTAACATCTCCCAGAATGCGATGATCAGACTTAACTATGTGACTAACTGCTGCAACTTCTTACAAGTACCAGTTTGAGACAGGTTCTTGCTCCTACAGTGATGAAATGGCAAAGCAATCTTTCAGTGGAATGAAATACAATCATCCAGACAACACATTTCCTTTTTGTGTACCCAGGTGTTGCACGACAAGGACCCAGACAATTGTTTGAATAAAAGTTTTCTAAACCAATCCAAGATTTGTTTTGCAATTCAACACCTCAACCTCAAGGCAGCATCCAACGAGCAGATGCTGCCTGAACTGCAGTGCTCTTCCAGCACCACTAATCCAGTATTTCATTTTCAGCATCTGCAGTCATTGTTTTTACCTCAACCTCAAGACCCACCCCAAGTAGAATTTGTGGCTTTTTTAAAATTCCTTTTCCAAAAGAAGTTTTCTATCAATTGTAGTTATACTGCAGGTGGTATGAAACCAAAAACAGGAAAGAAAGATTTTTTGCGGAATGCTTTTCACAAACATCAGATTTCCAGCAATGAAGTACTTCTTGAACTGTATTGTCTGCTGACACCCAACATCCATATCAACTGCGCATATGCAAACCTCTGACACTGCACATGCATCTGCTATGCATACTCCATGGTGCCAGAAAACGCAGCCTTTTGAAATGGGGTCACTATCAGGCAGCTAACTTACATACAATTAACACACTCACATTGTCGCATTACTATGAGCTGGATAATCTAGTTTTTGTGATTTTGATCAGGGGGTATATATTGTCCAGGACACTGGAGAAAACTCCTTTGAAAGAGTGCAGTGGGATCTTCAACAACCTTGTGACTCAAGAGATGAGAGCTGTACAAACTAAGTCATGACTGATGCATCAACTGGGGCACTCCTATCTCCAGTGAAGGACTGTGTTATCAAACTGCACAGGTTCATCAGAAAATAAAACAAAGTGCAACGTTTTCCTGGAAGTAGGTTCACATCACTTTCTCAAAACCGCTTCAAGTGACTTCACATCATAATGATAACCTGAAACAGCTGAAAATCAATGCAAGGCATGTAGTTTGATAAGCCTATGGCAGTGAATGTGTATCAAGGACTGGTAGTTAATTTCCAACAGCATCTATCTTTTCATTGCATTCCCATATGCTAGAAAATTCAATCTTTACAAAGTGCCTCTGGCTAATGGATAAGTAATATAAATTATACAGGTTTTTTATATATAGATGGGTCAGGTTTTTGAAAAATGTATGAATCCTAGATTTTTTAAATCAGTTACGGGTTCTATAGATTTCATGCCCCCTGTTGGCATAGTATCAATGTAAAATATTTATGCTGTCTTTGGTAGAGATTATTATTCATTTATTATTCAGTCGTCTCTTGTGTGCCTATAACATGTATTTAAGGGACTAATTTCCTACTAAGCTGTCAGAACTGGATAAGATATTGCTTTGAAATCGTTCAGTCACATTTATATATTTTCCCAAACAGATATTTTGAGAGACTTCAATGAACCTTGAATCATGAAGTTAATTGATTATATGATTACAGTTTCATTCTGTCTACCCTGCTAAATTTCTTGCATTTGCCATGAGGCTTTAAGAAAAAAGTTTTCAGTGGCTCAGTGGAACATTAACTCTTCTTCTATGTGCTGAGAAAATAAATCCTCTGCCTGTGTAAAGGGTGTTACAGCCACATTCAAACTTTTAACACATGTTGACATCCATCAGAAACCTTGGCTGATTGTTCACCAACCACCTGTCTAACACCACTCTGACCCATTCCAACACACACACACAATTAAATCTTGAACTTTTTTTCCCCCAAAAAAGATCTGAAACATTAACAATATTGCTCTCACTTTGTAACCTATTGAATATTTCTAGCATTTTCCAAATAGAGTTACAAAGTCCTACAGCACAGAGACGGATCAGTCTGGGCCAAAAGATCTAGGTCAACCAAAATGTCCATCTATGCTAACCCCATTTCCCTGCACTTCGAATCATAGAATCCCTATAGTGTGGAAACAGGCCATTTAGCCCAGCAAGTTCACACCAACCCACCAAACCCATTCCACATTACTCTACATTTACCCATGACTACTGCACCTAACCTACACATCCCTGAACACTATGGGCAATTCAGCATGGCCAATTAACCAACCTGCACATCTTTGGACTGTGGGAGGAAACCCACACAGACACAGGGAGAATGTGCAAACTCCACACAGACAGTTGCCCGCAGTTTGAATCAAATTCGGGTCCCTGGCGCTATGAGGCGGCAGTGCTAATCATTGAGCTACTGTGCCACCCAAATCCTTCTAAACCTGTCCAAATGCCTTTTAAATATTATTAATGTACATGTCTCAATCACTTCCACTGGCTGCTCATTCATATGCATACCACCCTCTGTATAAAAAATTTCTGTATAAAAAAATTGTCCCTCAGGTTCCCTTTTATTCTTTCCCTCTAACCTTAAACTGATGCCCTCTAGTCCTCAATTCCCCAACCATGGGAAAAAGACTGAATGCGTTCACGCTATCTATGCCTCTCATGATTTTAGACACTTTTATAAGATCTATCCCTCAGACTCTACACTCTAAAAAGAAGTCCTAGCTTTGGACAATAGAATCCCAACAATGTGGAAACAGGCCATTCAGCCCAGCAAGTTCACACTGACCCTCCAATGAGTAACCCACCCAGACCCATTCCCCTACCCTATTACTCTACATTTACCCCTGAATACCACACCTAACCTACACATCCCTGAACAATATGGGCAATTTAGCATGGCCAATTCATCTAATCTGCGCATCTTTGCATTGTGAGGGGAAATAGGAGCATCCAGAGGAAACCCACGCAGACATGGAGTTTGCACAAACTCCACACAGACAGTAGCCCGAGGCTGGGATTGAACCTGGGCCCCTGGCACTGTGAGGCAACGGTGCTAATCACTGAGCCACCATGCCACCCCAACCTTGTCCAACCTCTCCCTACAACTCAACCCTTGAGTCCTGGTAACATTCTTGTACAGTTCTTCTGCACTCTTTCCAGATTAACAACCATCCTTCCTAGAGCAAGGTGACCAAAACTGAACACAATACTCCAAGTGCAGCCTCACCAACATCCTGTCCAACCGCAACATAACTTCCCAGTTTCAATACTCAATGCCCTGACTGATGAAGGTCAGTGTCAAAAGCCTTCTTCACTGCCCTGTCTACCTGTGACTCCACTTTCAGAGAACTGTGCGCCTGAACTCCAAGGTCCCTCTCATAGAATCTCTACATTGTGGAAATGGGCCATTTGGCCCAACAAGTCCACATTGACCTTCCAAAAAGTAACCCACTCAGACTCATTACCCTACCCTGTTACTCTACATTTCCACCTGACTCAACCACCTAGTCTGCACATTCTTGAACACTATGGGTAATTCACCTAAACTGCGCAGCTTTGAATAGTGGGACGAATCTGGACCACCTGGAAGAAACCCATGCAAACACAGGGAGAATGTGCAAACTCCACACACACAGTTGCCCGCAGTTTGAATCGAATTCAGGTCCCTGGCGCTATGAGGCAGTAGTGCTAACCACTGAGCCACCGTGCTGTCCTCTGTTCCACTACACTCCTTAAGGCCCTACCATTCACCGTGGAACTCCTGCCTTGATTTGACTTCTCAAAATGCAATTCTATTTGCCAATTCTCGACCCACTTCCCCAGCTGATCAAGGTCCTAGTGTGATTTATGATAACCTTCTTCACAGTCCACAATACCACCTATTTTAGTGTCATCAGCAGACTTACTAATCATGTTTTATACATTCTCATCCAAATCAAAGAGATTGATATAGATAACAATAGAAGTAGGCCCAGCGCCAAACCCTGAGGCATTCCACTAGTCACAGGCTTCCAATCCAACAAGCATCCTTCCAATATTTCCTTCTGCTTCCTGCCATCAAGCCAACTGTGTACCCAACTTGCCAGCTCCCTATGGTTTCCACGCAATCTAACCTTCCAGAGCAGCCTACCACGTGGAACCTTATCAAAGGCCTTGCTGAAATCCATACTGACCACATCTACTGCCGTGCCTTCGTCATCCTTCATGGTCACTTCGTCAAAGAACTCTTAAATTTGTGAAGCATGGTCTCCCTTGTTTAAAGCCATGCTGACTATTCCAAATGTATTTGATTGTTTGCTGATTCAGGAACACTAAAAAGGAATTGTAAAGGGTCACACAGGATATACAGAATCGTGAAATATGGTTCAGCGTTTCTGTGCCAGTGTTTATGTCCAACTCGAGCACCTCCCAACTTTTCTCATCTAAACATATCATAACCCTCTATTCCCTTCTCCCTGATGCAAATGTCTAGCTTCCCCTTAAATATATCTGTGTTGTTTATTTCAACTACTCCCCAAGCTGGAAGTCCCATATTCTCAACATTCACTGGGTAAACAGGTTGCTTTGATCTTTCTAGCTGAATTTGTTGATGACAGAGACCCATTAGTTATCCTCTTCTCCACAAGAGGAAAGACACTCTCTGGATCCATTCCATTAAAACATTTAGCATTTTAAACCCCATTGTTGGGTCACCATAGGTTTTTTTTTATGATTATGTCTACCCACATATTTCTGGTATTAATTTGTAATTTATTTGCTCTTGGGATGTGAGTGCCACTAGCTAGGCAAGAATTTATTGCTTGTGCCTAACAACCCTAGAGAAAGTGGCAAGCTGGGCAGCACGGTGGCACAGTGGTTAGCACTGCTGCCTCACAGCACCAGAGACCTGGGTTCAATTCCTGCCTCAGGCGAGTGACTGTGTGGAGTTTGCACGTTCTCCCCGTGTCTGCGTGGGTTTCCTCCGGGTGCTCCGGTTTCCTCCCACAGTCCAAAGATGTGCAGGTTAGGTGAATTGGCCATGCTAAATTGCCCGTAGTGTTAGGTAAGGGGTAAATGTAGGGGTATGGGTGGGTTGGTTGGACTTGTTGGGCTGAAGGGCCTGTTTCCACACTGTAAGTGATCTAATCTAATCTGTCTTCTTGAAACACTGCAGTCATTGAGCATGGGTATATTGTCACAACTCACTGGGAAATAAATTCGGAACTCTCGGAATCATAACACTCGTGAAAAGGTTTAATGAAAATCTCTAATTTTCCTGACTGATGAACCCAGGTTAAAAGAAAACACTTATCAGCATTCTGAACTTGACAAGAAAACAGCTATTGATTTAAAAGATTATTTTCAGCTCGTTTAAAAACAAAGACAAACTATTAATTTAAAACTTCCTAAAATTTAAATTCTAATCCTGTTTTAAAAAAATTTTCCAATACACGTACAAATAAACTTATAAACATTAGGGAAGACACAAATGTCACAGCTGGGAAGGAACAAAGCTACGACTCAGTGAAGCACAGTTCTGGCGCCAGTCCTGATTACAGGTGCCAATGACCTGTTTTCCTTTTGACTCTTTGGTCAAGATATGAGCTTGTGGTTACGCCAATTCCCACTTTTTCATTCATTGGTTTTGCCTTTTCAATGTCTTGACAGTGGTTTCTCCCTGCTTCCTTCCAAGTAGGGAATATGCAGAGAGAAGGCTGCTTGGTGTTTTATTTCTCCAGTCGCATAAAGGAATGAAAGAGAACAATACAGTCCCTTTCACAGGCTGAATGTTTCTGCTGTATAGGCCAAACATCAAGCTGTAGCCAGGAGCCAAGGAACTAATCAGGAAGTTGTTACTATGCTGAGTATTCCTGAACATGCAACCAGCTCTGGTTGAAAAACCAATCAAGTCCTGTCACTGAGCAAAACTGCCCTGGACAGACACCAAACGAGATAAGATGTCTACCCTTCTCCAGTTCTTGAATAAAGGAACTTGATGGATACAACACATAATGAGTCCCACTAAAACATTTTTTTCAAAAACTACATCTTATTCTGGTCTTTTGGTATGAAGCAGTATATTTTCCCAATTTTTAATCCAGAGTACAAAAAAAATCTTTTCAACACCCATAGTGCTGTTAGAGATGGAGTTCAGTATAATTGCAGATCCCCTCTTTCCCAACTGAACACTTAACATCTTACCATTCTTTTGTCACTAAAGGGAAACATCAGGAACATTTCAAACTCAGAGTACAAGCTTCTTGACCTACCTTCTCCTCCAAGCTTATTTTGTTTGAATTATGAAAAATATATGACTCACCTTCAGCAAGTTCCTTCCAGGTTTTAATCTCATCAAGGACAACAAAGTTTTCAGTTTTGTAGTAACTTCGTCTCTTGGCGAGATCAATTTTCTCGAGGTACTCTTTAGAAGAGACAAGAAGGTTCTGTATTTTTGGCTCTGATTTTCTGTATTATGTTACTTGTCCTACTCCCCTCCCAACAATAAACAGCCTTTTCTTTGGCTTTACCAGTCTTTGACAGTACCTCCTCAAGCACAGATCTCCTTCCCGAAAGCACACTAATGAAGCAGATAGATTTTCTCAACAATCTGATAGTTTAAGTGCTATTATTAACAATACAGTATAAGCCTTTATTCCTGAAATTTATTCTAGGACTGAATTTAAATTTCCTCTAGCTCAATGCTGGAAATTTGAGCTCATGTCCACAGGTTATGGGTCCTGCCCCTGATTTACTAATCCAGTAACATAGTCACTGTGCCACTATATTCCTCAGTACTCATGTTAAGGCATTCCGATCAGACACTTGAGCTAATTCTGTCTAATCTTGCAGTCATTTAAAGGCATGTGCTCTCAATAATCAGTATCTGGGATCCCACATGATCTTTTTCCTGAACCCTCAACACTACGGTCTCTTGCAGCCATCACCACCCCAACCATATCTTACAGTTAATTCAGTACGATAAATGGCATATTTCACATCACACTTTATTTGAACACTTTCATTCAAGTTTTCACTTTGAAACATTTTCTAACTACCTGTGATGAGACTTATACTTTTCACCATACAGCACGGAGACAGACTCTTCAGTCCAACCAGTCCAGGCCAAACATAATCCCAAATTAAATTAGTCCCACCTGCTTGTTTCTAGCCAGTATCCCTCCAAACCTTTCCTATTTGTGTACTTCTCCAAATCTCTTTTAAACTGTGCCCATATCTACTACTTCCTCAGGAAGTTCATTCCACATGTGAAACACTCTCTGGAAAAGACTTGCTCCCATGTCTTTTTTAAAATCTCTCTCACTTGAAAAATATGTCCACAAGTCTTGGAATCCTCCATCCTAGAGAAAAGACACCTACCAGAGGAACCCCGATTATCTGAAGGAGATGGGCGGGCACTATTTCATTCAGATAATTGATTATTTGGCTAATCAATTGAATGCCTTTCCTCTGGGGCTCGCAGTTTTGTTAAATTCACTCCTCGTTCAGGAGGTGCACAGCACACCGCGTGTGAGCCTTGCCCACTCCCCAACCTAGTCCAACCCCACCCCCAGACTCGTCCAACACTGTCCCCAACCCCACCCGCGTTTCCCCCCCCCCCCCCCCCGTCCAACACCATACCCTCTCCCAACATCCCCCCCACCCTCATCCAACACAGTCCCACACCGCATCCCCCTGCCCACCCCCGCATGCCCCCCCCAATCCTGTCCAACACCACCCCCACCCACCCCCAACACCGTCCAACACTGCCCCCCTGTGTGCCCACCCCCGTTCAATCCCACTCCTGTCCCCTCTCTGGTGCAGCTGGAGTGCCACCAACAAGACTGCTGCTTGCTGCCTTTTGGGGGAGGGGTGAGTCTCCAAACAGCACACTCAACTTTTGACAAGCTCCCCCTTTGCACTGTACAGGAATGTTGGAGAGATTATCTGTGGAATGGGGGTTTAGGGTATTCCCTAAAGTTCTATTCAGGGGTATGTGTGAGGGGAGAGAGGGGGGGTGGAAGGTCAGTCATTTGGAGACAGTGCCTGGGCTCCCATCAGTCCAGGACTGTTCTTGGAAGCATTTCAGGAAGCAGAGTTCACTTTTAATCACTGTAAACAAAAGAAGCAATCCCTGTTGGAAATACGTCTTTGATGTAATATTTCTATTGGGACCTCGAGATCTCCTCTGGATAATTGATTTTGGGATAATCGAAGTTCCTCTGTACACTCCTCATTATTTTATAAACCTTTATAAGGTCTATAAACCTCTCAACCTCCTACTCTCCAGTGAGAAAAGTCCCAGCCTATCCAGCCTTTCTTTATAACTCAAACTTCCATACCCAGAAACATCCTGGTGAATCTCTTCTGAATCCTCTCCTGCTTAATAATATCCTTCCTATAACAGGGCAACCAGAACGAGACCCCCCATTTGTTGTACCAAAATCCAATACCTCGCATTTATCTAAATTGAACTCCATTGTGACCTTAGAATGTTTTGAAAGCTGTAATCTGAAAATGTAAATATAAATTCTTAGAATGCCATAGAGTCATACAGCACGGAAACAGCCCCTTCAGTCAACTCATCCATGCCAACCAGGTATCCTAAACTGAACTACTCCCATTTGCCTGTGTTTAGCCAATATCCCTGTAAACCCTTCCCTTTTTATGTTCTTCAAGTTTTTTTTAATGTTGTAATTTTAACACCTCTACCACTTCCTCTGGCAGCTCATTCCATACATGCACCACTATCTGTGTCAAAAGGTTGACCTTCAGGTCCCTTTTAAATCTTTCCTCTCTTGCCTTAAACCTGTGCCCTCCAGTTTTGGACTCCCCTACCCTTGGAAAAAGACCTTGGTCATTAATCTTATCTATGTCCCTCATGATTTTGTAAAGCGTTCTAAGGTCACTCCTCAGATTCCAATGCTCCAGGGAAAGAAAATCCAGCATATACAGCCTCTCCTTATAATTCAAATCCTCCAGTCCCGGCAACATCCTTGCAAATTTTTTCTGTACACTTTCTAGTTTAACAACATCCTTCCTATAGCAGGGCAACCAGAATTGCATGTGGTATTCTAGACAATTATGGTGGTGGAAGTGTTTTCTATGCTTCTAGCTATAGATATTACAGGAGATCGATCTCCCTGCCAAGCTCATCCTCATGTTGAACAACTTTTCCTTCAACTCCTCTCACTTTTTTCAGGTTAAAGGTATTGTCATGGGTAATTGCATGAGCTTCAGCTATGTGGAGTATGTGGAACATTCCTTGTTCCAATCGTACTTGGACCCCTTCCCACAACTCTTTCTCCAGTATATCAATGACATTGTTGGTGCTGCTTACCTCTCATGTTCTGAACTGGAAAAATTTATCAATTTCATTTCCAATTTCCAACCTGCTCTCACCTTCACCCGGTCCAGCTCCAACTTCTCCCTTCCCTTCCTCAACATCTCTATTTCAATTTCCGGGGATACGTGGATGACTAATATCCATTACAAATCAACCAACTCCCACAGTTACCTTGACACTCCCTGCTTCCTGTAAGGACTTCATCCCATTCTCTAAGTTTCTACATCTCCAGCATACCTGTTGCCACCTTCCTCGAGGGGCCTCAGAAATGTCCACCTTTATTATCAACCAGGGATTCCCGACTCAGTGGTCATCAACAAGCCCTTTAGCATTTCCCACACTTCTGCCCTCACCCATCTCTTCCCTCCCACATCAATGTTAGGGTACCCCAGTCCTCACTCATCAGTTCGCCAACCTCTACATCCAAAGGACTGTAAGCTACCTTTTCTATGCCAAAAAGATGGCAGACATATATTCCCCTCCACTCCTCTGTCAACATTCTGTAGGGACTGGTCTCTCCTGAGCTTCGTAAGTCCACTCCTCCTCCATTCCCAAGACCTCCACATATCTCCACAGTACCTTACCATGCAATCACAGGTGTAACTCTGCCCATTTACCTCCTCCCTCCTCACTATCCAAGATCCTGGACAGATGTGCAGCAATTTTTTTGTACTTCATTCAATCTCATCTACTGTATTCGCTGCTCATAGTATGGTCTCCTCTACATTGGGGAGATGAAATACAGACTGGATGACGGTTTTGAAAAACACCTACATTCTCTCTGTAAAAATGACCCAGAGCTTCCAGTCACCTGCAACTTCAACACACCACCATGTTCCCACGCCAACATTTCTGCTGCAGTATTCCAGCAAGCTTCAGCGTAAGCTTGAAGAAAAGCATCTTATTTTCCATTTCGGGAGCCTGAAGCCTCAGGGACTCAACATCGAGGCTCAGTAACGTTAGAGGCAGATTCTATCCTTCTATATTTTTTGCCCACCCCACATCCAGTTCTGTTATGACATGGGATGTTTTTTAGCACAATCGATTTTCACCTACTCTCAGGTAAATTATCACATTACAGAGAGTCATACAGCACGGAAACAGACCCTTCGTCCCAACTTATCCATGTAGACCAGGCATCCTTAACTGAATTAATAGTTTGCATTCATCACAGACTTCCCATTTTCTCCTACCCTCAGTTTTCATTATCACGTTTCAGCTTCTTTACTGTCCTGGTCTGCCCTCCATGGAGCTCTCTTTCAGGGCACCATCTCCACCTATCCAGTCACGCCTCCCCTCCTCCATCTTTTTTTGCTATCAATTCTAATGAAAAGTCACCGGAGTCCAAATGTTAATTCTGCTTTCTTCTCATAGATGCTGCCAGACCTGCTGAGTTTCGCCAGCAATTTCTGTTTTTGTTTCAGATTGTCCAGTGATATTTTATTCCAACATTTTGAAGCAAATAATACAGTTAAAGATGTTTGTACAGATGAAATTTATAGTTTCTTCTTAATCTGAAATACAATACTTTCCTGTATGCCCCAAATACCTTGACAACAATGACTCTAACTAACTAAAGATCTAATAGTTGGAAACTAGAGGTCTTTGAAATGTGAAGACTAAGAAGTATGTTAAAAATTCAATACATAGACCAAAGAACAAATTAAGATGTATTTGAAATTGCAAGTGCCAAAAGGAGTCCAAACCTGACATCAGAAAATGTCAGTACTTGATAACTTGATCAGAACAGAACAGCAACGGAGATCTCTTTTAGAGGGCAAAAGGTTAGGTTAGGGAATGCAGAAAGACGGTTGACCGAGGGACAATTGGATGATTGATGTCAGTGAGCATTTGCAAATGAGCTACAGGAGGTGAGTGAGCATGGTGCATTTCAGACACACATGACACATCTTGACTGCAGCTACAAGCAGCAACTATTATGTGAGGAAAAATAACAGGAATTGACTCAGAGCAAGTGTTCTGCTCATATGACTGCTGTACATAATATTTTTGATTTCCATAAACTATAAAATTGTCTGAGAGCAATTGGGAGGAGGTTAACAAGTGGGGAATGTACGTTCATTTTAAAGCTTTTCTTTTTGAAGGCAGTAAACTTAATCATTTGTTGGATTTTGACATTTTAAAGAAATAAATTATATTGCCCTTGCTTGTTAATGAACACAAGTTGTTGTAGATATACAAGAAGACAATAAGAGTCTTCAGAGATTTATTCCACATAGCTTAAAGCATAGTCAAACAATGATAATCTTCATTGTAAAAATGAATGGCAAATGATAAAAAACCATGACCAATAACTGTGAACCTCTTGCACTGAAGACAATGCCTTAACCTTGCTTGAATGTGTCTAATTCCCTCCATATATCTCTTTCATCATTTAAGACATTCTGTAAAAACTCCCTCTTAAACCCAGACATTTGGCCATCTGTATTCTATGTGACTCAGTGATATATGGTTTTAAAAAGTACACTGGATGTTTGAAGAAGACTAACCTGAAGGGTTACAGGAATTAAAATTTCAGGGTGTGAGACAATATTAATCAGATCTTTTCCAGAGTTAGCACCAGTAAGATGGATCAAACAGTCAGCATCTGTACTGCAGAATTCCAATACTACTCCAAATTGCACAGGTGGAATTTCAAACTTTGCCTCCTAGTGTTGTCTTCTCAGAAACCCATCTTCAAATTACTTCTGAGAACAACAGTATGTAATAAAGATCTATGGCTTTATTGATATTTGGATATGGTGATTAAGAGGAGTGTTTTTATAGGGTTAAGGGTGCAATACGAATGCATGTGTTACAAAATTTAAGTAATAGTTGTTGGGAGTACGGCAATGAATGTTGGATAAACTTTAAAAAAAAGGTGTTCTTTTTAAACTTCCAAACTGTTCAAAATGATTGACAGGAATTATCATTATTGGAACCAGCGGGGCCTCATTGAATATGAAGTCCTTGTTTGGGGTTATTAACCTAGGCCAATCAGGGAAACTGACCAATATTGATAGGGGATTTAGAACCTCTTCAGTTCGGGGGACTGACTTGGAGCTGGCTGCAGCTAGTGTACAAGTAAATAAAGGTTGACTTGGTGACACAATACCGGCCTCTGTGCAGTTATTTCAATGGCAATCGGAGAAAACAGTATGTGTCTGAAGGATGCTCACTTGCAGCAGTCATCTTGGAGTAATCATTTCTGGCATTGTGCTTTTATTTGGGAAGCTTGACTCATTTGCTCCTGCCATCAAAGACTGGGCCCAGCATGTAGAAAGAATGCAATTTTTTTTCCCAGGCTAATTATATTGGGGCAGATGAAAAACAATGACTAATCCTTCTGACTACTTGCAGACCTACAGCATTTTTGGTTATAAGGGGATTAACTTTCCCAGAGGCTCCAGAAAATAAAATCTTCCAGGAATTGACGGAGTTGGTTAACAAATATTATGACCCCAAATCTCCACTAATCCTGAGATGTTGTTAATTTTATTTGGCTGTTAGAGAACCAGGGAAATCCATAATTGGATTTCTGATGAGGTTAAGATAACTAGCAGAGGTATGTGATTTTGGATTAACCATGAATGAGATGCTAAGAGACTGTTTGGTATGTGGGATTAATGACATAACCATACAGAAGCATCTATTAGATGAAGCCCAACAGGACTTCAAGCATGCACTGCAACTGGCTTTGTCATTAGAAAATGTGGCAAGTAGAGCATGGGAACTACAGTGCATCCCAATGGAAGTGGACAGCTTCACTTGGCCAACTGAGCTTGGGGAGCACCACTTGACTGTAGGCATTCACACAGGGCATATCCTGAGCAGAGGGACTCTCACACAGCCCACAGCAAAACCTCACAACAAAGCTGAGCTTCTGCCAACCGGTTAAAATGTTCTTCAGGATCTGGGCCAGCAAGCCATTGTAGTTTCCACCAGTATGCAGACTCAAGAGAGTAAAGAAGTCCTACAAGAACGTGAGTAAGAAAACTCACGGGCCGATACCCAGGAGAGTGCAGAGCCTAGAAGGTCCCCCTACATGTGGGTTGAAACAATTAAATTGCTTAGTGACATCCAAAACGGAACTGATTAAATTAATGTTTCAATAAATGGTCACCCAGTTCCCATTACCGGTCAATACCGGAGCAGCTGTACCTGTGGTTGCAGAATCCGTTTTTAACAAGATTCACTTGGGTCTCCAATCCTTAAGTCTGTGCAAGACCTCAGACGGAGAACATACACTGGCGAACCATTGCAAATTAAGGGTATGACTTCAGTCCCAGTCTCCTATCTGAAGCGGTTAGCTCAGTTACCACTGATGGTAGTAACAGGCTAGGATCCAAATCTATTGAGGCAAAATTAGTTGAGAAAGGTTCACCTAGATTGGCTCAACATTTTTTGATTAGAAAATGGCTGCTTCAGTGACGTCCTAGTGAAATACCCAGATATTTTTCAGAAAGGAGTTGCAACTATCAAAGAGACAAAACTATCTTACTTATTGACCAGGAGGCAATTCCTCGATTTTGTAAGGCCTACTCAGTGCCATTTGCCTTGTGGGCAAAAGTAGAGGCAGAAATCAGGAGGCTTAGAGCAAAGGAATCATCAAACCAGTGCAGTTTGCGGAATTGACCGCACCAGTTGTACCAATTGTGAAGCCTGACTTCTCAGTTTGCTTTTATAGAACATAGAAAAATACAGCGCAGTACAGGCCCTTCGGTTTTTGATGTTGTGCCGACCGAAGCCTACCTAACCTACACTAGCCCAATAACCTCCATATGCTTATCCAATGCCCGCTTGAATGACCATAAAGAGGGAGAGTCCACCACTGATACTGGCAGGACATTCCATGAACTTTGTGGGGATTTTAAGCAACAGTAAACAGCTTCTCAAAGCTGGATTAATATCCACTCCCTCACATAGAGGACATGTATGCAAAGTTGGCTGGGACAGTGGGGGAGTGGGTGGAGCTGTCCTTTACTATGCTGGAAAACATAGTTTCCTCTCTTTCTGGTGGTGGAATATAAGTAAAAGTTTACGCACTTGCTGTTCTTCACTGTATCTCAAACCTGCACACATACATCATGGGTGCTGGGGAAAATATAAGAACTACCACTGTTAGGTGCAAGTGTGGGAGAAAATATTTTTTAAAATTAACAGGGATTTAGAATCTCCTCAGTACACTACATCCAATGTGTACTGCTGCTGGTTTCTGTTATTTTTGGGGGAACCGGATTCCTAAACTGTTTGTTAACTGGTATTCCTTTTTTATTGAGGCTGATTTCTAAACTGTCTGATCTTCACAGTCAATGTGTTTCAGGTGTAACTCAGTTAAGACCATAAGACTATCAGACATAGGAGTGGAAGTAAGGCCATTTGGCCCATCGAGTCCACTCCACCATGGCTGATGGGTATTTCAATGCCATTTACCCACACTCTCCCCATATCCCTTCATTGCTTGTGTGATTAAGAATTTATCAATCCCTGCCTTGAAGACATGTAACATCCCTGCCTCCACTGCACTCCATGGCAATGAATTCCACAGGCCCACCACTGTCTGGCTGAAGGAATGTCTCCTCATTTCCGTTTTAAATTGATCCCCTCTAATTCTAAGGCTATGCCCACAGGTCCTTGAATCCCCACCTAATGGAAACAAATTCCCAGCATCCACCCTTTCTATGCCATGCATAATCTTGTAAGTTTCTATCAGATCTCCCCTCAACCTTCTAAACTCTCATGAATACCATCCCAGGATCCTTAGCCGTTCATCATATGTTAGGCCTGCCATTCCAGGGATCATCCGTGTGAATCTCCACTGGACACGCTCCAGTGCCAGTATGTACTTCCTGAGGTGAGGGGCCCAAAACTGGACACAGTATTCTAAATGGGCCCTAACCAGAGCTTTATAAAGTCTCAGTAGCACATCGCTGCTTTTACAATACAACCCTCTTGAGATACATTTGCTTTCTTAACCAGGGACTCAACCTGCAAGTCAACCTTCAAAGAATCCTAGAATAGTACTCTCAGATCCCTCTGTACTTTGGCTTTGTGAATGTTCTCACCGGGAATTACAGGTCAGTTAGTCTTACTTCGGTGGTAGACAAAGCAATGGAAAGAGTACTGAGGGATAGGATTTAAGAGTATCTGGAAAGACACTGCTTGATTAGGGACGGCCAGCACGGATTTGTGAAGGGTAGGTCTTGCCTTACAAGTCTTATTGAATTCTTTGAGGAGGTGACCAAGCATGTGGATGAGGGTAGAGCAGTAGATGTAGTGTACATGGATTTTAGTAAGGCATTTGATAAGGTTCCCCATGGTAGGCTTATGCGGAAAGTCAGGAGGCATAGGATAGAGGGAAATTTGGACAGTTGGATAGAAAACTGGCTAACCAGTCGTAGTCAGAGAGTGGTGGCAGATGTAAATATTCAGCCTGGAGCCCAGTTACAAGTGGAGTTCCGCAGGGATCAGTTCTGGGTCCTCTGCTGTTTGTAATTTTTATTAATGACTTGGAAGAGGGAGTCGAAGGGTGGGTCAGTAAATTTGCAGATGATACGAAGATTGGTGAAGTTGTGGATAGTGAGGAGGGCTGTTGTCGGCTGCAAAGAGACTTAGATATGATGCAGAGCTGGGCTGAGGAGTGGCAGATGGAGTTCAACCCTGTCAAGTGTGAGGTTGTCCATTTTGGAAGGACAAATAAGAATGCGGAATACAGGGTTAACGGTAGGGTTCTTAGTAAGGTGGAGGAGCAGAGGGATCTTGGGGTCTATGTTCATAGATCTTTGAAAGTTGCCACTCAGGTGGATGGAGCTTGTAAGAAGGCCTATGGTGTATTAGCGTTCGTTAGCAGAAGGATTGAATTCAAGAGTCGTGAAGTGATGTTGCAGCTGTACAGGACCTTGGTTAGGCCACATTTGGAGTACTGTGTGCAGTTCTGATCGCCCCACTTTAGGAAAGATGTGGAAGTTTTGGAGAGGGTGCAGAGAAGATTTACCAGGATGTTGCCTGCAATGGAGGATAGGTCGTACGAGGATAGGTTGAGAGTGCTAGGCCTTTTCTCATTGGAACGGCGAAGAATGAGGGGTGACTTGATAGAGATTTATAAGATGATCAGGGGAATAGATAGTCAGAAACATTTTCCCCAGGTACAACAGAGTGTTACAAGGGGACATAAATTTAAGGTGAAGGGTGGAAGGTATAGGGGGGATGTCAGGGGTAGGTTATTTACCCAGAGAGTGGTGGGGGCATGGAATGCGCTGCCTGTGGGAGTGGCAGAGTCAGAATCATTGGCGACCTTTTAAGTGGCAATTGGATAGGTACATGGATGGGTGCTCAAGCTAGGACAAATGTTCGGCACAACATCGTGGGCCGAAGGGCCTGTTCTGTGCTGTATTGTTCTATGTTCTATGTTTAGAAAATAGTCCATCCTTGTATTCATTTTTCCAAAGTGCAAGTCCTCACATTTGCTCACATTGAATTTCATCAGCCATTTCTTGGACCACTCTCCTAAACTGTCTAAATCTTTCTGCAGCCTCCCCACCTCCTCAGAACTACCTGCCTGTCTGCCTAACTTTGTATCATTAGTGAACTTCCCCTGAATGCCCCCAGTCCCTTCATCCAGGTCATTAATATATAAAGTGAATAGCTGCAGTCCCAACACTGAACCCTGCGGGACACCATTTGTCACCAGCTGCCATTCTGAAAAAGAACCTTTTGTCCCAACTCTCTACCTTCTGTCAGACAGTCAATCCTCAATCCATGCCAGTAGCTCACCTTGAACGCCAGGGGCCCTCAACTTACTCAGCAGCCTCCCATGAGGTACCTTATCAAAGGCCTTTTGGAAGTTCTCATGAGGGAACTATTGTTTCACTGGCTGGTTACAGCTGTGTGTTTCTCTTTTCTCTATTACTTTGAGAAAAGGACAATGTCAATTTTGTCTAGATTAGAGTGATGCTGGAAAAGCATAGCAGGTCAGACAGCATCCGAGGAGCAGGAAAATCGATGTTTCGGGCAAAAGCCCTTCATCAGGAATGAAGGCAGGGAGCCTCCAGGGTGGAGAGATAAATGGGATGGGGGGGTGGGGCTGGGGAGAAGGTAGCCAAGAGCACAATAGATGAATAGAAGTGGGGATGAAGGTGATAGGGCAGAGAGGAGGGTGGAGCGGCGAGGTGGGAAGGAAGATTGGCAGTTAGGACAGGTCATGCATCCGCATCTTTCCAGATGAGCTGTTCCTGTATGTGTAGGCCTGGCACTTTGTCGGTGACTCGGCCTCTATAAAGATTGAACACCTGTGTGTGTGCTGGGAAGTGAGCAATTGCTGCATCCTGGAGTTCGAGAGTGGACCAAACCCCTCTGAGATAACTGCACCTTTACACTGTACTGTCTTCCTGTGAGTGGGCCTGGTTCTCTATGGATGGGCCACACCTCTATGGAGGTGAGCATTTGCTGCATCCTGGCCTTCGGGTGTGGACTCTGGCTTCGTACTGGAAACTGTATTGTGAGGATTTTGAATTCTGTTACAGCAGGCGAGTTTTGAATTAATTGGTTTTGAGTGCAGGCCAGAGTGGGCTAGCCAGTACGTGCGAGCAGGAGAATCAATGGCCGGCCATGTGGGAAAGCGGGCTGGGGGTGCCTATTAGAATGCAGGATCGCTAGGGACCAGGCAGCTGGAAGTATTCCCATAGGAAAGCTAGTCAGGGGAGGGGCAGCCAGTACACAGGCTGGCTGGGGGTGGGAGGGTCAATGACCAGACTGGAGGAAAGTAGGTCAGGAGGAGCTTAGCAGTATGCAGGGCAGGCAGGGCCAGGCAACTGATAGCGTCCCCCCAGGAAAGCCGGTATAGGGCAAGCTAGTCAGTACATAAGGAGGCTGAGCCAGGCAACCAACGGCAGCCTGTAGGAAGACCGACTGATGGAGGACAGATCAATATACGGGGAGGCTGGAGCTGGACAGCCAATGGCTGGTCCGAGGAAAGCTGGTCAGCAGAAAGGGTCAATACAAGAGGGAGCAGGGAGCTGGAAAGCAAACAGCCTGACTGTAGGAAAGCAGCAAGTGGCCAACAACCAGAGGAAAGCATGCTGGGGAGTGTCAGTCAGTAGACAGGGCGGCCAGAGACCTGAAGGCTGACAGCCAGCTCTTAGGAAAGCGGCCCAGTGTAGTCCAATCAGTATATGGCGCGACTGGGAGCCGGGTGGTTGACGACCAGCCTGGAGGAAAGTGGGTCTGAGGAGGGTTGGTCAATACGCAGGGTGGTACCAGAAGGTCAATGACTGTCTTGCAGTAAGGCTAGCCAAGGACAGTCGGATCAGTATGTGGTGTGGACGGGTGTCAGGTGTCCTTTTTTATAGCTATTTGGGTCTGTGTTGTATGCACAGTTTCTCATTTAAGTGCACTGTCTTGTCTGTTGGTTAATGTTATCTTTGTGATAAATGAAAGTGGGATTTGAGGTTTGTCCTCATCCCCCTGAAAACTGGCTGAACGGTGGGCTTTGGAGTTTGGCTTTGCTGCCCTTTTCCCCCTGTAAATAGTGTTTTTTTTTGTGAATCACTGTTTTCAGTTTATTGTTAACTGTATTTTGTGCTGTTTAATAAAAAAGCCAGGATTTTTAAAAAAATTAACAGGGGATTTAGAATCTCCTCAGTTCAGGGGACTGAATCTGAGCTGGCTGCCCACATCCAGTGTGTACTGCTGCTCGTTTCTGTTTTGTTGGGGAACCTGATTTCTAAACTGGCTGAATTATGGATGGAGGTTTGCTCGCTGAACTGGAAGGTTCGTTTTCAGACGTTTCGTCACAATACTAGGTAATATCATCAGTGAGTCTCCGGATGAAGCACTAGTGGTATAGCTCGTTTTCTACTAATGTGTTTAGGTTTCCTTGAGTTGGTGATGTCATTTCCTGTTCTTTTTCTCAGGGGGTGGTAAATTAGGTCCAAGTCAATGTGTTGTTGACAGAGTTCCAGTTGGAATGCCATGCTTCTAGGCATTCTTGTGTCTCTCTGTTTGGCTTATCCTAGGATGCAATGTGTTGTCCCCGTCAAAGTGGTGTCCTTCCTCATCTGTATGTAAAGGATACTAGTGAGAGTGGGTCATTTTTTTTTTGTGGCTAGTTGATGTTCATGTATCCTGGTGACTAATTTTCTGCCTGTTTGTCCAATGTAGTGTTTGTTACAGTTCTTGCAAGGTATTTTGTAAATTATATTAGTTTTGCTTGTTGTCTGTACAGAGTCTTGCAAGTTCATAAGCTGCTGTTTTAGTGTGTTGGTAGGTTTGTGGCCTACTATGATGCCAAGAGGTCTGAATAGTCTGGCAGTCATTTCCAAGCTGTCTTTTGATGTACGGGAGAGTGGCAAGGGTTTCTGGGCGGGGTTTGTTGCTGAGAAATCGGCAGCCTATGTTCATTGGGAACCTGTTTTTTTTTAATACACAGTATAGGTGATTTTCCTCTGTTCTTCATAGTTCCTCTGTTTTGCAATGTGTGGTGGCTCATTGAAATCATGTTGTAATGTAGCTTCATTTGTGGATATTGAGATGATTACTTCCATAGTTCAGTATTGGGTTGGATGGGTGGAAGAGCTATTTGTTCAGGTCTCTGCATTACTGCCTCTGCTAAGAACCCTGATATCGGAGATCCCATGGGTGTTCCATTGGTTTGTCTGTCGGTTTTGTTGTTTAATGTGAAGTGTGGTAAGGCATAGGTCCACTAGCTTGACGATATTGTTAGAACATAGAAAATAGAACATAGAACAGTACAGCACAGAACAGGCCCTTCGGCCCACGATGTTGTGCCGAACTTCTAACCTAGATTAAGCACCCATCCATGTACCTATCCAAATGCCGCTTAAAGGTCGCCAATGATTCTGACTCTACCACTCCCACGGGCAGCGCATTCCATGCCCCCACCACTCTCTGGGTAAAGAACCCACCCCTGACATCTCCCCTACACCTTCCACCCTTCACCTTAAATTTATGTCCCCTTGTAACACTCTGTTGTACCCGGGGAAAAAGTTTCTGACTGTCTACTCTATCTATTCCTCTGATCATCTTATAAACCTCTATCAAGTCACCCCTCATCCTTCGCCGTTCCAATGAGAAAAGGTCGAGAACTCTCAACCTATCCTCGTACGACATACTCTCCATTCCAGGCAACATCCTGGTAAATCTTCTCTGCACCCTCTCCAAAGCTTCCACATCTTTCCTAAAGTGAGGCGACCAGAACTGCACACAGTACTCCAACTGTGGCCTAACCAAAGTCCTGTACAGCTGCAACATCACTTCACGACTCTTGAATTCAATCCCTCTGCTAATGAACGATAATACTCCATAGGCCTTCTTACAAACTCTATCCACCTGAGTGGCAACCTTCAAAGATCTATGTACATAGACCCCAAGATCCCTCTGTTCCTCCACCTGACTAAGAACCCTACCATTAACCCTGTATTCCGCATTCTTATTTGTTCTTCCAAAATGGAAGAACAAATTGTTCTTGCAGATGAAGTTGGTGGTGTTTGGTATCTGCGTCTTTGATTCTTCTAATAGTGTAATCAGTGTTTCCTTGGCCAGATTGATGTTGATGGATGTGAGCAGGGCTGTTACATCAAAGGAGACCATTATTTAATCCTCTTCTATCTTGGTGTCTTTGATGGTCTTCAGGAATTCTTGGGTGGAGTGGGAGGAGTGGTTTGAGTCTTCTACTAAACGTTTTAGTCTTTGGTGTTGCTCCATGGCCAATCTGTAAGTTGGCGTTCCAGGTAGCAAGACAATGGTTGTGAGACAAAGCTGCATCAGAACATTACTTCAGCGAGCCACCACACACTGCAGCACAGAGAAACTACAAACAGCAGAGGAAAATCACCTATACATAGTGTATTCAAAAAGAATAAGTACCCAATGAACACAGGCTGCTGATTTCTCAACAACAAACCCCAACAAACAGATAAAACACATCCAGAAACCCTCGCCACTCTCCCCCACATCAGTAGACAGCCAGACTACTCAGACCTCTTGGCATCATGGTAGCCCACAAACCAACAACACACTAAAACAGCAGCAAATGAACTTGAAAGACCCTATACAGACAATAAGCAAAACTAATATCTTTTACAAAATACCTTGCAAGAACTGTAACAAACACTACATTGGACAAACAGGCAGAAAACTAGCCACCAGGATACATGAACATCAACTAGCCACAAAGAGACATGACCCACTCTCACTAGTATCCTTACATACAGATGAGGAAGGATGCCACTTTGACTGGGACAACACATCCATCCTAAGACAAGCCAAACAGAGACACACACTAGAACTCTCAGAAGCATGGCATTCCAACCATAACTTTATCAACAACACATTGACTTGGATCCCATTTACCACCCGCTGAGTAAAAGGACAGGAAATGACATAATCATAGGAAACCATGTCACCACAGGAAATGACATCACCAACCCAAGGAAACCTAAACACATAAGTAGAAAGCAGGACATACCATCAGTGTTTTATTTGGAGGCTCACTGATGAAATTACCTAGTATGGTGACAAAACATCTGAAAACAAACTTTCCAGCTCAGCGAGCAAACCTACATCCAGAACCTCAACCTGAGCTACAAATCTTTCTCAAAACTCATTGGCTGAATTATATAGGCAGTTTGGTAACTGGTATTCCTTTTTATTGAGGACCGATTTAAAAAAAACAAAAAAAATGTGAACCAGGAAATTTAGGATCTCCTCAGTTCAGGGGACTGACTTTGAGCTGGCTGGCCACAGCCAGCATGTATTGCTGTTGGTTTTTGTTTTTGGGGTACCAGATTTCTGAGCAGACTGATCTTCACAGTCAATGTATAACTGCTGTATATCAGTTTTCACTAGGGAACTGTTGCAGCCTGTGTGCTACTCCTTTTTTATTGGTTTATTTTGAGGAGGACTACACTGATTTTGTGGCAGGGCTTATCATGTTTTTTTTTGCACGTGTTTTCACTTTTTGGTGGTTGGACTGAGCCTTTGTCAGTCAATTGCACTTTATCAGGTGAACCGTTCTTCTGTGAGTAGGCCTAGCCCTCTGTGGGTGGACCAGGCCTCTGTAAAGACTGAACATCTGTGCATATGCTGGAGTGGACTCTGCCGTCAGATATGGACTCTGCTGTGAGGTGTGCACTCTGCCATCAGGCTGTTTGATTTTATCACCGGCACTGTCTCATGTGTCCCTAGGTCTGGCAGGCCTTAGCGTGAGCTGGGAGGCTCATGGGTCCTCCTGAAAACTGTCTCCCTGAGAGATTGGGCTGGCCGTCCCATGTACAGGAAGGTGAGTAGGCCAGCCTGATGCTGGTATCCCTGAAAACCAGAGGGTGGGTAGGCTGCCCTGAGCATCATTGCCCCAAGGAAGGGGCAGGCTGGGCTTGCCTAGAGATGACCAGGTGTGTTAGGACAGACTGAGAGCCAGAAGGTGCAGAGGGCCATGTCAAGGACCAAAAGATGTGTGGGCTGCCTGAGTGCCGTTGTCCCAGGGAGGTATAGGGATGGGCTGTCGTAGAGGTGGCCAGAAGGTGCATCGAGGCACTCCATAGTCTGGGTGGTGCATTGGTATGGACTGCCTTGTGGCTGAAAGGTGGGAGGAACAGGTGATTTGTCAGGTTGCCAGGGGTGGGTGTGATGTATACACTGTTTTACTGTTCAGTTTATTGGACTGTTTTGTATGTGTTTGCATTTACTATTTCCTTTTTTGAGGTTCGTCCTCACTTCCCTGCGCACTAATTGTACAGTGTAAATCGCTGTTACTTGTAAACTGCTGTTTATTATGTATTGTTAACTGTTTGTATTTTGTACCATTTGATAAAAGTTTCATAAAATTAACAGGGATTTAGAATCTCCTCAGTTCAGGGGACTGACTCCAAGCTGACTGGCCACAGCCCGAGTACTGTGCACAAGTAAATAAAAGAGCACTTGGTGACAGGATACTGCCTTCTCTGCAGTTATAAATAAAATAAAATAAAATAAATCAATAAAAAAATTTTAAAAATCAAATAAAAAAAATCAAACTGTGCATTCACCTGAGGCAGGTTTTGTCAATTGTAACTGAGAATGCTATCGTGATAAAGTTCTCAAAAACAAAACTAGAAGCTGTGCCTGTTGACAGCCAGGAGCATGCACACTCACAGCATGTCATCTCTCAGAGTGAGAAAAAGCTAAACAAACTATTAACATGAAAAGAACTGAGTGAATGAGTATTTTGTTTAAGGAAAACTAGGGAAACATGGTGAGTCAGTGATTCGGACAACTGCCTTACAGCGTCAGGGACCCGGAGTTCAATTCCACCCTCACGGGAGTGGGAGTGTGTGTGCGTGTGGAGTTTGCACATTCTCCCCATGCCCGTGTGGGTTTCCATCGGGTGCTCCAGCTTCCTCCCAAAGTAACAGATGTGCAAGTTAGGTGGATTGGCCATGATAAGTTGCCGAAGGTGTTCAGGAGCACGTTTGGAGTGTTAGCCATGGAAAATGCAAGATTGTACATAGGTTTGCTCACTGAGCTTCATCCGGACGCTCACTGAAGATGTTACCTAGTATGATGACAAAACGTCTGAAAATAAACCTTCCAGCTCAGCAAGCAAACCTACATCCAGAACCTCAACCGGAGCTACAAAATGTTCTCAAAACTTGCTAAAACACAAGATTATAAGGGTTGGATTGAGCCTGGGTGGCACGCTCTTCGGAAGATCGGTGTGGTCTTGTTGGGCCAATTGGACTGTTCCCACACTGTAGGGATTCTGTGGAAAGTGAGCAAAGTGCACTCTTTAACTTATCATTGCAACAGGTTGCTCTCTACGAACTCCAATTACATTTTTTTCAAACAACCATCTATTTTGAAATAAAATCCAGGGGTGAGCACGCAAGTTAAAATGATCATCCGATCGTTATTGGAAAAGATTTTCAGAAATGACTGTAGTGAGACAGTGAAAGATATTCTATTCTAATGGGACAGCAATTGTTGTACAATCCCAAATGCGCTGTCAACCAAGATTGCTCTTCCAGCTTTCATGTACTCACATCCTTCGCCTGTGGACAAAAAAGGACCAGTTCAGGAGTCACACCTTACCCCGACAAAGTGAAACTGTGGGAGGACAGTAGTTTTTTGATGCAAAAACAGAAATTGCGGCAGAAACTCTCAGGTGAGGCTGTGGAGGGAGAAAGTGCCAACCGTTCAAGTCCGGTGACCCTTCTTCTGAACTTGGTGCACTGTTTGTAACCGGCCACTTATCAAATCAATCATAGTGCCTGCTTTTGTTTCCACTGCTCTAGTGTAAATTGTTGTTCCCTCTCGAATTTGGCAAGATTTGAATGTGCCCTCCTGAGGTGAGGAACCTCTCTCCTTATGGTCAGCAGGTGCGATGGCGAAATGCACTATTTGGCTCGGAAGCTTGGTGGTTAAAAAGAATGGGGGGTGTGGGGGGCGGTGGGTACTTACTTTTCGCCACTTTCCAGTCGGTGGTGGGCCGGGAGGGGTTAAACTCCTCTCGGGACATCCCTGAAAGGCGGGCGGACGACAGCGGGTGTGAGCAGGGGAGCCGGCGGCCGGCGCGCAGCAGCCACTGCGCAGGCGCGGGGCCGCCGCCGCCGACCAGCGACCGTTGGGGCCGTTGGGTTTGAAAAACGTTCGAAACGGGCAGCGCGCGAAACGGCCCCCAACTCCAAGGAAAGCGGCCCCGCCTCAACCCGGTGAACACCTTCTCCATCGCTTCGCCTCCCCCTCCACTCAACCTTTACCGCTTCTCCGCACTCGCAGGTTGACGGCACTGTCGAGGTCGCTGCAATGATTTTTGGGTTTTTTTTTGGGACGGGGTGGGATTTTATTTTGGGTGACTCACGAAAAGCGAGCTCTTCCAGGTCACGTGACCACTTGGGCGAATCGGAGGGCGGCGGTCGGGAGCTGCGCCCTCTGGGATTTGTAGTTCCTCTGCCAGCCCCGACCAATCAATTGAGGAAGAACTCGACGTGGTGCATCACCCTCTGGGATTTGTAGTTCCCTGTCTGCCCGAGCCAATCGGAAAGCAGAATCGCGGCATACGGCATCATGTAGCATTGCCCTCTGGGATTTGTAGTTACCTGCTTTTGGTTCTGTTTATGAACTATGTTTCAATGCGTGCCACTGTCCCATAGACACAAGAGTATCATGGGACCCAATGTTCAGGAGAACTGCTATAATCATAGCTTGCAATTAAGAGTACAGATATAGGATCAGAATAGTCAATTTGGCCTCTTGAACCTGCTCTGCTATTCATTAGATTAGATTAGATTAGATTACTTACAGTGTGGAAACAGGCCCTTCGGCCCAACAAGTCCACACCGCCCCGCCGAAGCGTAACCCACCCATACCCCTACATCTACATCTACATCTACATCTACCCCTTACCTAACACTACGGGCATTTTAGCATGGCCAATTCACCTGGCCTGCACATCTTTGGAGTGTGGGAGGAAACCGGAGCACCCGGAGGAAACCCACGCAGACACGGGGAGAACGTGCAAACTCCACACAGTCAGTCGCCTGAGGTGGGAATTGAACCCGGGTCTCTGGCGCTGTGAGGCAGCAGTGCTAACCACTGTGCCACCATGCCGCCCATTCAATAGGATTGTGGCTGATCCAACCTTCTTCACATCCATTTTGCTGACCTTTCCCCCTCACCCTTGATTTCCCCAATGATCTAGAATCTATCTATCTCAGTACTAAATATGCACAAGGACTCTGCCCATACAGCTCTCTGTGGCAATCCTCCTAAATGAAGTCTTAAATTGGTGTCCTGTTATTCTAAAACTATGCCGTCTGGTCCTAGACTCTTCCATGAGGGGAAACATCCCCTCCACATTTACACTGTCAAGCCCCTTAAGAATGACCTATGTTTCAAATAAGGTCACCGCTCATTCTTCCAAACCCCAGTCCCAAACTGATTAGATTAGATTAGATTACATACAGTGTGGAAACAGGCCCTTTGGCCCAACAAGTCCACACCAATCCACCGAAGCACAACCCACCCAGACCCAAGTCTTTGGTCATAAGACAATCTCTCCCCATACCAGGAATCATGCTTAGTGAGCCTTCTGTGAACTGCCTCCAATGAATAATACCAGAGACCAAAATGTGATCTTGCCAAGCAACTTGTACTGTAACAGTAAAACTTCCCTACTCTTGTACTATGGGACAGTATTCCATTAGCTTTCCAGATTACCTGCTGCCCCTGTGTGCTAGTTTTTTGTGTTTCATGCACGAGTACACCTAAGTCTCTTTAGATTGCTGCTTTCTGTAATTTTTCTCCATTTAAACAATACTGTCCTTTTGTTCTGCCTTCCAAACTGAACAACTTCACATTTTCCCACATAATACTCCATTTGCCTTTTTTTTGCCCATTTATTTAATCTATCAATGTTCCTCTGAAAATGTTTGTATCCCTCTTGCAACTTGTCTTACACTTATTTTGTGTCACAGTTTAGTTAACACACAGGAGACAATTTGCCACATCATTTCTGCACAGGCTTACAAAAGAACAATTTGCAAAAGAACACTTGGCTTCTTCTGCCATAACCCTGCACATTCTTCATTTTCAGATGAAAGTCCACCTGCCTGCACCACAACTTTACATTCATTGAGCATCCCTAAATATTGTAAAATATTCCCTGAAGTGATTCACAGGAGCCTAGAAGACAATTTAAGAACTTTACTGTGAGCCAGCTCAGGAGTCAGTCAGTCTCCTCAATAGGGATTATTTTCAGGACTTTGAATTCTAAAAATAAAATTGAGGCAAGAAGAAAGGAGAAGCAGGTAATAGGCAGTGGAGGAAGTTTTTACACATGTCGGAGAATCTAAAACTATGAATAAATCCAAAGGGGAAATCAGGGAAAATTTTATACTCAGTGTGGCGAGCATGTGGAACTCTCTCCCACAAGACATGTTGATGGTTTCAAAATAAAATGAACTGTGAATATACTTTAGGAAGGATTTGAAGACGGTATGAACAGCAACCTTGAGCTTAATTAAAGCCCAACAGGGTCAACGGTCTGAAACAAAAACAGAAATTGCTGGAGAAACTCAGCAGATCTGGCAGCACCTATGGCGAGAAAGCAGAGTTAACAATCAGTCCAGTGATCCTTTATCAGAATGAGTAATAAATTTGATAACCTTCTCCAACCCTGACACCCTTCTCTACCTTTTCTGTCCTATTCCAGTCTTTTGATCATTTTCGCCCATGCCTTCAAATGCTGGGGGGCCTAAGATCCGACATGGAATGTGTGTGTGAATGTTACGATGGTTACAATCATATCAATTGGATATGTCCTGCAAAGGACATTTGCATATTCTGCAATTTTCAAATCCAATTAGGTGTCATGGTAGCTTAGTGGTTAACATTACTGTCTCACAGCACGAAGGACCAGGATTTGATTCCAGCCTCGGGCAATTGTCTGTGTGGAGTTTGCACGTTCTCCCCATGTCTGCGTGTGTTTCCTCCAGGTACTCCAGTTTCTTCCCACAGTCCAAAGTGGTGCAGGTTAGGTGGATTGGTTATGCTAAATAATTCATAGTGTCCAGGGATGAAATTAACCATGGAAAATTCAGGGTTACAGGGTATGGGGTGGGGGTCCTGGTGGGGTCAGTATGGGCTGAATAGCCTGCTTCCATACTGTAGGGATCCAATGAATCAAAGTTCTGATTTGCTTTGTAAGCATTTTAAAATTTGCACATCCTGTCAAGTACAGAATTAGAAATTAGTTGTGAGGGTGTTAGTATTATTTATTTCCAGAAATATCCTGTATTCATTTTTAAAAATAAACACCATACAAAAAACTGAGTTAAAACATTAATTACATAATTTACAATACACAGGGCATGTTCCACCTAATATGCTTCTCAACATCTTAATAGTCACATAACACATTCCATTTCAATCCTGTTAGCAAATTGTTTATGAAGAACCTCAAAGTAAACTGTCTGGTACAGCTGTGCTCTAGAATGTTCCCTTGGTCTTTTTAAAGTCAGGTCGACCCGTGGACTCGAGTGAGTCGGATTAGGGCAGGGCCGTTCTTCCAATTGGCCATGTCGTCCTGATTGACAGTGCTACTGCCTATATTCGGCCAATGAACGAGCGGGAGCACGGGCATGGGCGGGAATGTCTAGTAATTGACGGGAGGTTGACCAATCGGAATGGGATATCTATTGGGCGGTCCAATGGTATGCGAAGGTTTGGAGGCGGGATGGACTTCGGTTGATGGATTGGTCTGTGAGCCAATTGAATATGAAAATTGTGACGGTCGTGACCCCGAAGGCGGGGACGGATCGACCCCCGGATGATAGACGGTCAATTGGACTAATGGAAAGTGAAGCCTTGACGAATAAGAATTGGAGGCGGGAACCATTCCGACGATGGACCACAGGGTGGACTAATCAGAAAGGAGGAAGCGGATGGTCCGGGCGAATGCGAAGTGTAGGGGCGGGACGCCATCCGCGGATGGACCGACGATTGCACCAATCGAAAGGGAGAGCGTCCAGGACAGCAGCCACTGAGAGCGTACAGGAGGTGGGGGCGGGATTTCCGGCGCGAGTTCTGGTAAGTTCGAGAAGGCGCATGGTGAGCTGGTCGAACTGCTGATGGATCAGGCAAAGGTAAGGGAGATGAAGGGACCTAAAATATAGCCCTAAAAGATTATGCAATCAAGCTATATGTCTTAAGCTGAGGACAGTAGTAGGACGACGTGTGGTTGCTGTGATTTATAATTGCACTGGCTGTGCTGGGGTGGAGCTTCATAGTTAGGCTTTACAGAGTGTATATGGGGTTGGATAGAAGATTAACAAATAGAAACCTCAAAGGTAATGACCTCTGGTTTACTCTCGGTTCTAAGCTCAAATGAGGGGAGGAATAAAAGGACAGAAGATAGATCAATGGCTAAAGATGTGGTGTAAGTGCAGGGATTCAGGTCCTTTGATCACTGGGATCTCTTCTGGGACAGAAAGGCTCTACCTGAACTGGAAAAAGACTAATATCCTACCGAGTAAAGTTGCTGGTTCTGTTAAGGGAGACTAAGCTATGTGGAGGGGGTGGGGGTGTTGGAGCAACCCTAGGTAGCAGAGTTAATAGAAAGACAGATGAAGACTGTCCTCAATCTGAAAAGAACAAGTCAAGAGAATTAACTAACACTGACGAATTGAATGGCATTTATTTAACTGCAAGAGTCCTCAACAGGTAGGGCAGATGAAGTCAGGGTATGTTTGTGAACATGGGATTGGGATATCACAGCTCTGACAGAAATGTGTCTGAGGAATGGACAGGACTGGCTGTTCAATGTACTGAGTTTCAGATATTAGAAACGGAGGGTGTGGGAGAGGGGGAGTAGAGTGTTTGATTAAGGAGAACATTACTAGTGTAACTAGAGAAGACATTTCTGAAAAATTGTCAAGTGAAAATATATAGATTGAAATTAGAGAGGAATTATCATGTTGAAGGATTTGTATTGTTGGTCCTTCCCTCCCCTGCCTCCTGCAGAAAAAAAGTTAAAGGGAAATTAAAGAAATGTGTAGAGAGATCTTGGATATATATAAGATTAATAAGGTTGTAAAATGTGATTTTAACTTTCCAAACATTGACTGGGAGTACCATAGTGTTAGAGGTTTGGATGTGAAGAATTTAATTGTTCAAGAAAATTTTCTTTCATCAACATGTAAATCCCTCTATTATGGAAGAAGCAAAATAAGGCAGGAGAATCAATGTTTCAGACAAGAGCCCAGGGCTCTTGCCCAAAACATCAATTCTCCTGCTTCTTGGATGCTGCCTGATTTCTGCTTTTCCAGCACCCCAATCTCAACTCTGATCTCCAGTATCTGCATTCCTCATTTTCTCCAAAATAAGGCAGGGCAAGTGACTGAAGTGACAGGATGCTTTGAGTCCAGTGATCATTATTCTGTCAGTGTTAAAATAGTTATGGAAAAGGAATCCCCTTCCATGAAAGCTAAAATTTTCAGTTGAAGTAAGGCAAATTTTAATGCTATGAGACCTTTCAAAAGTTGATTGGTGTGGACTGTTCCTGGGTAAAGAGACGTCTGATAAGTGGGAGGCCTTCAAAAACGTGATAACAAGAGTTCAGAGGCAGTATGTTCCTGTTAGAAAGTTAAAAATCACACACCAGGTTATAGTCCAACAGGGTAATTGAAGGAGCGTCGCTCCAAAAGCTAGTATGCTTCCAATTAAACCTGTTGGACTATAACCTGGTGTTGTGTGATTTTTAACTTTGTACACCCCAATCCAACACCAGCAACTCCAAATCATGCTTGTTAGAAAGGTAAGACTGATAGGATTAGGAAACAATGGATGGATAAAGGTATTGAGGTTCTAGTCAAGAGTAAAAAAGAATCTCACATTAGATACAAACAACTGGGTTCAAATGAATCTCTCAAACAGTATAAAGAGTTTAGTGGCATTCTTAAGAGGGAGATCAGGAGGGCAAAGAGGGGGGATATGAAAGCCTTGACAGACATGGTGAAGGATAATCCAAAGACATTCTACAAGTATGCTAAGAGCAGGAGACCAACTAGAGAGAAAGCAGGGCCCCCTAACGATTAAAGAGGTTGTCTTTGTGTCGAACCTCAGGAGATGGGAGATATATTAAATGAATATTTCACATCTGTTTACACTGTGGAGAAACAAATGGAGGCCAGAGAACTCAAAACTATTGTTGTTTTGAAACTGTTCACACTACAGTAGTAGCAGTGCTGGAAGTCTTACAAAATGTTAAGGTGGATAAATGTCTGGTACCAGATGTAGTGTGTCCCATGACTTTGTGGGAAGTTAGGGAGGTAATTGCAGGGAGAAAATTTGCCTGCATTTTCTCTAACCTGGTTTAGTGTATCCATTGCTCCTGATGTGGTGTCCTCTGCATTGGAGAGACCGGGTGCAAACTCGGGGACTGATTCAGGGAGCATCTGTGATCTGTACGCTCCAATCAGTTCCACCTTCCATTTGCCAGTCATTTCAACTCCCCCAACGACATATCCATCCTGGGCTGCCTCCACCATCAAAAGACCATATGCACACTGGAGAAAGAGTACCTTGTCTTCTGCCTGAGGAGCTTGCAACCACATGGTCTTGACACAGAGCTCACTAATTTTCAAACCCCAGTCCCAGTCCCAGGTCCAGTCCTCTCTCTCCACCCTGTCCCTGGATCTGACCGAACCAGTTCATCTTCCTTCCCATCTATCCACCCTTCCCACTGACCAATCACAATCACCTCATGCCTCCATCCACCTACTATCAACCCACCTACCTTTACCCCAGCCTCAGACCCTCCATCTGTATATTTCTTAGCCCCCTAACCCCTCCCCAGTCCTGATGAAAGGTTCCGACCTGAAACATAGACTCCCCTGCTGCTCTAATGCTGCTTGACCTGCTGTGTTTTTTTTCCAGCTCCACACTTGGTGGCTCTGCGGTCCTCACTGTCTCCAGGAAAATGTGGGGCACCTTGCAGAAGTATTTGACATCTATAACTAGGGATGAGATGCCAGATGACTTAAGAGTGGCTCTTATTGTGTCTTGCTTTAAGAAGAAATGTAAGGAAAAGCCTTTTTTAAAAAAAGTTGTTAATGAGTGGAATGAACTTCCACAGGAAGTGGTGGATACAGGTGCAGTTGCAACATTTAAAATACATTTGCATAAGTGCATGAGTAAGAAATGTTTGGAGGGATATGTGCCAAGCACAGGAAGGTGTGAATAGTTTAGTTGGGATCATGGTCAGCATGGGCTGGTTGGACTGAAAAGTCTGTTTCTGTGCTGCACAACTATGTTTGTAAGCTGTTTGGCTAGTCTCCTTCACCTCATGTTCAAGGTCTTTCAGTACAATTTATTTGCTTAAGTAGCATCTTTTTAGCAACTCGTTTCGTCAGTCGTGTTTCATGATCACTTTGTGCTGTTCTGTAAACTTTTTTTTAGTACTCATGCTACATGAAAGCATTTGAGTAGAAAATTGTCTTGGAGTTTGGGGGAGGTGTGCTATGACAAATGGTTAATACTTGATTGGTCAGTGCCAGGCACACCCCTGATATTCAGCTGTATTGACCTCACTAGGTCTGAATATCAAATACTGTGGAGAATCCACTTTTGCCTTTTGTTCGCTACCACTTAAGACGCATTTTTACCTGGGTATCCAAGGTCCTGCTCATTCTGCTATTGTCAAAATGGAAATTACAGGAATTAGTTTAAGTTTCAAGGGATCCAAGGAAAAGTAGGCATATTTGCGGGCAGGCTTCTGTCTCTTATTTCATTTCTGATTAATGGCTAGCTCCAAGTGTCTGGTATCTCTGCTTTTCACATCTTCCGTCATCCTTGAAAGTGGGATGTGTGGGTACTGTAATAGTTTCCTGTCCTTCATTCTCAAGCTGCCAACTGAAAATATGGCAGCTGTTATGGGATCTTTACTTGCATGTTATTAGGGGAGGTGGTGGGTATGGCTACCATGTGTTGATATCCTGATGACAGCCTCTGCATAGGAGCTGAAATAGTGTGCTGTCTCAAAAGCCTGCAACATCTGAAACCCCTTTGGAAATTGAGCCATCAGATTCATCTTGCATATACATTTGGGTTTGGTTGCTGTATCCTTCCTGGGTGCATTTTTTTTTCTGACTTCCCTGATTTATCTGGGATGAACCATTGTTTCTGAGTTATCAGTTGTATTTTCCTGGAAACTTCCTGAACTGTTCTCCAGTTTGGGGATTGTGTAAATGAAGCAATAAATTCTAATTGCGGGCTCAGTACACGTGAACACTGAGGATTTCAAAACAGAGCAGATATTGTTTCCTTTCCGATTGGATTTTTATTGGGTAGCGTGGTACTGCACAGAATTCATTTTTGCTGTATGATTAACAGTTGTCCTTTTCCAAAAGGCTTCCATTGTTAGCTGCCTGTACTCAGTATTAAACTGTGCCAAAGAAACAGAAATCAGCTCAAATAAAATGAGGCCCGATCTTAAATCTGGATCAGTTTTGGGTAGGTGTATCTGAAGCATAGCTGGTTTTCTAGAACTCAGTATTTTAAAATTTCAGACTGGATTTAAGTTCTGCTGACAGATCTCCCACCTGTTCCAAGAAGAAAACAGCAAAAAAGTCTTGTTAGTCAGAAGTCATTTGTTAACTGGTCTTTTTCTCTTTAACAAGATAAAATGCTTGACCCTGTGGTTTGAAATTTACTTGCTGTTCTTCACCTGGTGAGAAATCCACTGCACATTCCTGCTCAGTCTGCTGTATTTAAAAATTCACTCTCTACATTAGAACCACTAAGTATTTTGTGTTTTTCTAAAGGGTCTTATTTTGAGCAATCAGCATGGGTGTCTGCCCTGTTGAGCCAATTAAAATTGGAAGCCTTCTTCAGCTCAGATGGTTTCAGAGCACAAGTAAGTGACAAACCCCGCCAAATTATTTGGGTTGGATTACAATCCCTTAATTTAAAATATCTCTCTGCAAACAATATGCTGTCACAGTTTGATGTTCTAACAATGGTGTTCAAACTGTTGCTTGACATTAGAATATTCAGAGGAAAGTGCTGAATGACCTTGAAATTAAGTAAGTTGTTTGTGGAGAGTAGAGGGAACATTATTATTGAGTCCGTACCAGCTGCTACTGGTAACAGAAACACCCTTTACGGGTTTTGGCCATCTTGACTTTGCTAAATGGTGAATTGGATAAGTATGTTGGTGTACAACTGTGCTTCTGGGTTTTGTTTACTGATCAGTGTCCCATACCTTCCCCCCACAGCTTCCAAAAGCGATAATGTAAACATGAGCCACAATGGGTTTCAGTAACTTGCTTTTTTAAAGTGCAGCAATTTCTTCCTCAGTCCTTTGTTATAAAACAGTTATTTTCCCAAATCAGTCTACTATCAAAAGTACAGGGGGAAAAAAAGACAAGACGTGACCTTTCTCAGTGCACTGAGATGGTTCTGGAGCAAAAACAGAAATTGCTGGCAAAAGTCAGATCTGGCAACATCTGTGGAGAGAAATCTAAGTTAGTCTTTCGTGTCCAATGAACCTTCAGAATTGTACAATGCACGCTGCTCCTGCAGAATATTTCCTTGTCCATGTTTAACCTGATGCCACAAAACTTGGAGGTCTAAAATCAAATTGAGCGACTCCTGTTCAGTGCACATCACTACAAGTGGGCCAATACAAAGTGTTTGTACACTAGGATTCCCCAAAGCTTTTCTGATGGAAAGTTTCCAATGTGTGCTCTGAATAGTCTAAAAGCGCATATTCCCCAGCCCTTCACCTCACTTTAGCTGTTTGTTTCTGAATGTGTATTGCCCAAAACTGACTGTCTACGTTTTCAGAACGATGGTCGCATAATCTGGTCCAGGGATTCCACTTGCTGTCGAGCATCATTGGGATATTAAACTGACTTTGTAAATCTATAAAGTCATGTAGCTATGTCACTATGGTACTCACTGATACCATGTTGTGTCATCTGGTGTGATAATGAAGAGTCAAGTTGGAGTGTATATACTTGTAGCTGAAGAGGCTCTTGTAGAATTATGGTAGTGTCCCTACCTCAGAGATGACATCCAGGTTTGAGTCCCACCTGTTCCAATGGTGTGTAATAATATTTTCAAACAGGCTGATTAGTAGAATATCTTAGATATTTTCAGTGCCTGCTGTGCATTGTGGCAGATATATAGTTGTGGCAGGGTTCTGTATTCACCTACAACTTGCTCCAGTTAAAAATCGGTTATTAGTTGAGATCAGAGCTTGAGAAATGCTTCCGCTTTCAGTGATACCCTTCCAATCCTGCGATATGGTGTGACCTTGTGGCACTGAGTACTGAATAGCATTATAGCTATCATACAGTAGTGTCTGCACTCGATAACCTGATGAATTTAATTGGAGGCTAGAAAAATAGTTACTACTTTGGAGAGCTGTTGCAAAACACCTCCAAAAATCTGAACCTCGTGCAGAGAGAAGGTATTCTTAATATCTCTAATAGTCAGTTGAAGGCACGACACAGCAAATTGGAAGTGTCAGGAAAAGTGCTATATTTATAAACTATGGTGCAAAGGTTTTTCAGCTCATCTGTTAACCGATTGACTTGCTTACATGAGATATATTTAGAACTGTTTACAGGAAGATTCTACCTCCTGAACATCCACAAGAAAAGGTCCACTCTAATGCCTATTCTATCAGTCAATTTGAATATATTTACTGGGTTCAAGATTTGTCCTGCTTAAGCCAGGAATAAATCCAAATTTTAGACTTGAATAGAAAAGCAGGGCAGTCCTTTCGTGAATTAAGTTGAATATAGTAAATGCTGCCCCTTGAAAATTTTGCTTTTGTTATCATAAAATCGAGACTACATTTTAACTGCCAGCTTTAAATCTCCCTTTCATTGGTGTCAGTGCAGTTGCTAAGTGAAGTTTGTTGTCTGGGGGATTTTTGAGAAGTTGCTGCAGTGTAGTTTAGCATGGGTTCAGATTCCTGCACTCCCTTGGTGTTTAGTTGCAGGTCACTGATGTAACGTGTGGTTCCCAGAGCCAGGTTTTACTAAGCTGCATTGGTGTTTTCAGAACTGTTTATTAATAAAAATGGATATAAATTATCCCTAATGAAAGGGAAAAAATGAGTACAGAAAGATTATAGCAGCTGTGTAGGTTCAAGACGACAGCTATCAATGTCTGAAGAATTCTTCAGGATATGGTTGAATAATATTAGATTATCGACTGGTGCAGCTGCACAAGATGAGACAAGGATCACTTAGTACACTAACTTTTTTTTTACATCTTCCCTTTTCCCCCAATAGATCAATGAACTTAAAGAGAAGGGCAATCAAGCCCTGAGTGCTGGGAAGATAGATGATGCCATCATATGTTACAGTGAAGCCATTAAGCTGGACCCCAAGAACCATGTACTTTACAGCAACCGATCTGCTGCCTATGCAAAAAAGGGAGAGTATCAAAAAGCCTATGAAGATGGAAGCAAAACTGTTGAGATTAAACCAGATTGGGGCAAGGTAGGTAAACGGTCATTCTGGAAAAACAGTCAAACCATGTGCAAAACTGTATCACAGTCAGTCAGTGCATCTTGAAACTAGTTTGTTGATCTTGTAGCATGTTGCAGGATGTTTGAAAGATGTGATCAGATGATGTATAATTACAAATTGATGTGTTTTTATGCCTTCCGATAACTAAGGATAGATTACCAACTCAACACTAAAGCTCCCTCTTCCTTATTTCGATAATGCAGTTGAATCTTTGATATTTCCCTGGCCAACCAGGGTCACCTGTCTGAAAAATTATGTTTGACAATGTGCTTGTAACCAGCTGCTTCATTGGTGGGTTAAACTTCATTCTGAGCTCTGATCTAAAGTTGGATGCTTGGACCCAGCTTTGTAATTCCCAATGAGAGTACTGCTAACTAAGCATGGCTATCCTTAATGATTCTGCTGCATTAAAATGTCGGCTTGGAGTGACACCATTTGAGCTCAAGTAGCTACTCAACTAGATATCTGCTTGGGTTATCAAAGGAGCATTGTTGGAGATGAAATGCTGTCTCTAGGCCCTACCTGCTTGTTCAGTTGGATGTGGAAGATAGTGACACACATTTTATGGAAGGAACTCAGAAATTTTTCCTCTTGCCCTGGCAAACCTTAATTCATCAGCTAATAATGGCTGAAACAATTTCTTTTTAATAATTGGGCCACACGTAGGGTTACTCGAGGAAGGCTGCAGCCTTGGAATTCCTTAATCGCTTTGAAGAAGCAAAGAAAACCTATGAGGAGGGTCTGAAACACGAACCAGGAAACACACAGCTGAAAGATGGATTGCAAAAAGTGGATGCCAAACTAGCAGGTGAGAAACTAACTGCAGTACTTACCATCTAGTTCATGTTGGGTGGAAATGGCAGTCTCTCTGTTTAATTCCTTTACGTTCAGAGGGGTACAATATTGTAGTATTGTCGCAATCTTGCTGTCATAAAGTTGGAGTGAAAAGCTGAATCAAGGTAAGAGAGGGTAAGGTTTATATGTCCAATTTCTGAGATGTCAGTCTTGATTTGGTGCACCACCTGGTGAGCAGGGAGAAAAGGCAATGCTGAGCAACAGTCACTTCTTTTCTGTTACAAAAAAAATCCAAATTGGTCTCAAATGCTTCAGAACAGATCATGTGCCTAAAGAATTTGAAGCAGATGGGGCATTGAAATGGACTGGAATAATTCATTATATAAACTACTTCTGAGATGTTTTGACATAATCAATTCTTTGGTGTTTGGGTAGTAACCTTGCAGAGGAGACACTTGCAGCACCTGTCTTTTTATCCCTTATAAATGGAATGAATACCAGGCAGATAAACCCTTCCACGTTGCTGCCCAGGCAATGAAGATAACAGTTTGGTACATTGCTATTTACAAATCCAACCTTGACCATTCAAATTCCTTGGGTAGAACTGGCTGATAATTCAAAATTTACTTTTGCTGTTCAGAAGCCATTGTCTGCTGTTTAGCTTATTTTTTCCAAACTATTGAATCATATTTTCAACATATCACAAAGACAGAATGGTTCTTTTGGTTAGACACAAATATTTTCTTTTACAGAAAAGAAGTTCATGAATCCATTTGCTTCTCCAAATCTGTACCAGAAGCTGGAGAATGACCCTAGGACAAGGGTGTTGCTAAGTGACCCTAGCTACAGGGAAATGATTGAGCAGCTGAAAAACAAACCTTCTGATTTAGCCACGTACGTATAGTCCCTTCCTCTTCAGAGTATCCCCAATAGTTTGGGAGAACTTAATGTTAGCTACAGAATTTATTTGAAGTAACTTGGGATGCTAGTTAACATCTGACTTTACACGTGTTTAGTGCTGTTCTGGCTTAATTTCAACTCCATGACTTTGTAATGTGGAGTTAAGATCTGTTGAAGTGAGTACTATGCGGTGGATGTTGAATGAAGTCATACCAGCTTATGTCCTCCCTTCAACAAATGGCAAGTTTTGGTGCCCTTATCACACTTTCTCCCATTCTGAAGATGCACAAAGGATGTTCCTAATAGTGGGGAGTCCAGAACCAAGGGTCATATTGTAAGGATAAATGATAAACCTTTTTAGGACTGGGGTGAGGAGAAATCGCTTCACCCACAGAGTAATCAACCTATAGAATTCATTAGCTCAAAGTGGTTGAACTTAACACATTTGTTTTCAAGAAGGAGGTAGATATAGATCTTGTGGTTAATGGGATCAAGGGGTATGGGGGGCAGGGGTGGGGGGTAAACGATTAGGATTTTGAGCTCTGTGATCAACCATAGTCATATTGAACGGTGGAACAAGCTTGAGGGGTCAAATGGCCTACTGCTGCTGTCTGTGTTTCTATGCTGACCTTCAGCAATACAGTTCCATGTGTTTCAAGGAATAACAAGGAAATTATGTTGGCAGGCAAGTAATTGCCTATTAATGTAGAATTTAAACATTGCTAAAAAGTGACATGAAGTTTTTAGACTTTGACTTACACTCACTCCTCAAAATTGATACACAGGAAATTAGATTTGAAAGGGATCAATAATTTGAGGCATGAAGGTACTGCTGATTGATTGATATGGGGAAGTAGCAGGATCTCTTAATTGTCAACCTTAGTTAGCTAACTGAACTAAGATCAGGTAGGCCGACTGGTCAAGACATTGCCATGAGGAATGCAGCAGGGATTGGAAGTCTCCATAACACACTCTTCAATGAAGATGGTGCAGTGTATTTTTATAATGCACTAGAAATCGAGCCATGCTACTCCCAGAGTCATCACCAAAGTTAAAGGTTCGATTAAAATACATAGAATGCCTCAATCTTCCTGACTTTTTGATCCAGGTTAAGAGGAAGCATAGACCATGTTTCTGCATTCGACAATGATTGCTACAGATTATTTATTCCACATAGATTCTAGCTACAGGTGAACAATCACGAACCATTGACCATAACGAAGTTAAAAGCTTAACCCCCTTTATAAAATTCCTCCTACACTCATGTAGACAGACACAAAAGCTTGAAGGCAGTTCAAGTGTCCCTGTCCATAGGGTTTGTTGAGATAATCAGTTTTTGTTTTTTGGCTTGACAGACTTGCCGTGCCTTGATCCTCCTCCTCCAGGTACTTTCTCTTGTTTGTAGGAGGCACAGAGCAACTGGTTGACAGTTGTAACATTATTTTATATACTGGTCAAAAGCCAAGTTTAAAGTAATTAATGAGGTGAGGGATAAACTGGCTTTTTACAGGCTTGGGTGTTTTGGTTGCAGAAAAAAGGGCAGTTTCTTTTTTGGATGATTTGGGGTACCAGTGTTGGACTGGGGTGTACAAAGTTAAAAATCTCACAACACCAGGTTATAGTCCAACAGGTTTATTTGGAAGCACTGGCTTTCGGAGTGCTGCTCCTTCATCAGGTGGTTGTGTACAGTCCCACCTCCACCTGATGAAGGAGCAGTGCTTCCAAATAAACCTGTTGGACTATAACCTGGTGTTGTGATTTTTTTTTAAACTTTCTTTTGGAGATCTGGTGGTTTCTGACCAATGACCTCCACAAGCTGTTCAGCCATCTGGTAGCCATTCGCTGTTGTTGGTAAGCAAAAGGTCTTCAGTCATTGACAATTCTACAGATTTATTAACTTCTTGTTGCTGGCCAAATCATTGTTCATACCCTGGATCCAGCTTGTCTGTAGTAACTTCCCCCACTACTTTACCAAATAGCAGAGTAAACAGTACTTGCAATGAATGTCAGCAGGTAACTTTCTTTTTTAAATCCTTCCACAGTCCTTAGTTTTTATCACAGTCCTTTTCCCATTTCAGTTCGAAGTATGGACAAGTTATTTTTGCCAACACAGGTAGTATCCTTTGTTTGTATATGTAGCCTCTAGTACATAAGAGAGAACATTTATTTGCAAGCCCAATGGATTAAGTTTTGTTTTAGTATAATTCTTAGCACAGTCTGGATTTGTTTTGTAAGTGTTGTTGAATAATCAAATTACATCCTAGTGCTGGTTGTTAACCCTGACTTGTTTATGTAAATCTGATAAAAGGACAGTAGTAGTCATACTCAACATGTGCAGTTAATATAGTTTTTAATACCTCTATTGACACCAAAATAAATGGTGATGCCTTAGAATCCCGTCTAGGCATAACTGTTGCCAACTTGTTAACTTGGAGCAAATCAGAACTGTCCTGCGTGATAATGTCAATCCTGATTTAAATCATCACTTGCTGTATATCATGCAGTCTCATGTATCTGTGACCACCATGTTTGATCTCTCTGGTGCCCAGTCCACCTCCCTCCTGGAATGAGGTGGTTTCTCAAAGATTTGAGCAACAGCTGATGCTAGCCATTAAAATACACAAGTAGTATGCTGCCATCGAGCCAAAAAGATATTCTGTGTACCATGCAAATAAGTAATGCGATGAGTTTCGCTGCCAAAGTGTGCAACAATTGGTGGAATATGTCAAATAATACATTCCTTTGGCTGTCCTTGGTACAGCGTGTTTTAACAGTACATGAGCAGTCCATGCTTACAAATTTCAGAACACAGTAGCCAGAACCAGGTGTGATTCTGCTATTCAACAACCTTTACTTAACAATCTGACTGTACTAAGAATTGCACTGGAAACTAATTTTGGAATCGTTCGATCTCCGTACATTTTATCTGTATGCACGAGAGGCTACATTCTCACAACCATTTTCTGTGTGGGAAAAGGGTTTCGTGTATATGTTTGTAGCTTTTTAAATCTATGAAAGGAATATGAAGACTGCCAATCCATGCAGTGTCCTGACCAGTTGATCTATGTACCTGATCTGAATTTAATCAGGTAGCTAGGATTGACAGGTAACAAATCCTGCTGCATCCCTATGCTAGCCATCGCACAACCAATTAGTGTCCTCTTCTCATGCTATGTAAATTACTGATCCCTATTGAAATTTGGTTCTTTCATCTCAGTCCTGACAAGTGAAAGTTGAAAAGTTTAGATTGTCTCTTTTTAGTGATGTTGGCAAATAAGCCATTAATTTTCAGTCTACTACATAAAAGGGTTTTACTTCACGGCGTAGTTGAGATCTCCATGCTGTGTGGGGTGGGGGAAGGTTCAGTCAGTGTTCGAATTGTAATTAGACTGCAGGGCTGCTATGAGAAGGTTGGAGAATGATACGCAGTGAACTAATTCAGAGAGTTGATGTAGACTTGATGCGCCAAATGGTCGTCTCTTGTGCCATGGCCGAATGGGATCCTGAGAATCCAGTTTGACCTATTAACAATGTTGTGCCTAACTAGCCTTAAAAAAAAAATTCAGACTCTGCAGTATTTAAGAAAAGTACAAAGACAAAAGACTTCCAGCTGTTTCTTCCAGTTGGGAGCAAAGTGTAGGAATAAATGAATGCCATATAAGCAGCTGGTGTCTTTTACTTTCTCAGGAGACTGCAAGATCCTAGAATTATGACAACTTTAAGTGTTCTGCTTGGAATTGATCTTCAAGGAGCAGAGGAGGAAGAGGAAGAGACTCCTGCTCCACCTCCACCGAAGAAGGAAACCAAACCCGAGCCAATGGAGGAGGAACTCCCTGAAAATAAAAAAAAGGCATTAAAAAAAGGGCACCTGGAATTCAGTCAAGTTTTTTTTTTCCCCTCTCATTCAGGCTGGTGCTGTTCTAAATATGTTCCTTTAATCTTTAGGCATTGAAAGAGAAGGAATTGGGCAACAATGCCTATAAGAAGAAAGACTTTGAAACAGCGTTAAAGCATTACGAGCAGGCTGCTGAGCTTGACCCTACGAGTATGACCTATTTAACCAACAAAGCAGGTGAGGGATACAGTGAATTGTATTTGGCTTTGTTTTCCTTTTGAAGGTGCTTGATCCACAGCAATCTGGTGGGTTATAAATTTTAAGCAGTGCTTTTATTTCCTTCTCCTTGAAGCACTGGTTTGATTCACTTACATTTCGCCTTTTTATTTTTCTATTTTAAGTAAATAATTCCCAAGTCGCCACTATAGTGAAATTTATTCAAGTTAGGAGTTGAATCCAATTCTGCAGGTAATGCATTCTTGCCTTCTGGCTCATCGGAAAGCCTAGTTAAAGATTTTGACAAACTGGTAGCATCCTGTATTGTGTTTCAGGAGAACATCACTGGCCTGCTTCCTTGGGTATTGTTTGATGTTTTTAAAACAAAAGGAAAGATGTCCAACCGGTTATTTAGCTGTTTATACACTGTGTGATAGAATAAGATGCGTAATCCTTTGTACACTGAATTTTTTTGCTCCTCTTTCCCTTTCTTGAACCTCATTTTCCTTGTGTTTTAAGTGAAAGTCGGACATTCACTTAGGAGTTGAGGGGAGAGAGAGAGGTGGAAGTTTTCTTTAAGCTATTCCCGTCTAATTAACTTTTCCCATGTTTTGAGATAGCAATACTGGATACCTGTTTGTCCAATCCCTCTAAGTCAGTGCACTGTATGAAAAGGTCGAAACACAGGAGAGGAAATTATTTGCTTCCTGTTTTTTTTTCTTTGAACGGGTGCATGCCTTGGAACATAGGACTCCTTTTGGTTCATCATGTCTGTGCTGCTTTGTGCTATCACCAACACATCTTTCCCCCCAACAGCTCTGCAACTTCTTTCAACTAATGATCTGATTCTCTATTGAAAGCCAAGAATCAATCTGCCTCCACTGCATGCAGTCAGGCAGTGCATTCAAGTCCTAACTGCTTGGTATTTTTAACGAGCTTTTTCCGAGGAATATCTCCTGAAATATTCTATCCTTGCAGCTGTGTACTTTGAACAAAATGAATTTGAGAAATGCCGCGAAATCTGTGAAAAAGCCATTGAAGTAGGACGGGAAAATCGTGAAGATTACAGGCAAATTGCAAAGTAAGTAATCCATGTGTCTAGTTGACATCATTTGTCTAATAAGGTATATTACAAACTCGTGCCAAACTCAATATAAGAGTGCATATCACTGTAAAATTCTGAAGCTTTACCAACCAGTCGTTGATTTTTATGTCTTGAATCAATATCGCCTTTTAGACCTAGTTTATCATTTTCAGCAACGTTTGAAATGAATGCCACCACTAAGTGGAGCACTACACATACAGAATGAGAGCACTGCATGGCTGTGTAACACCACAGTGACAAAGTTACAACACCCTAAGCAGACAACGCCTGGTGGTTGTGAGGCTAACACTGTCCTGGAGCAGTTAGATTTTGTCAATATTTTGACCCATGCACAGATGGCTTCCAGGGCGCTCCTTAACAATTGATACAAAAACTGCCTGTAACCCTTAGAATCCAGAACAAAGTCCAAAAGCGGGGGAAGTTCTGTTCAGGAAGATTGACTTTACAGAACTTAATTTACTGAAACTATTTGTGTGCACAATTTTTCTTTAGCTTTGGCAAATAGGACAAAGCAGAATCCACAGAGTCTACAAGTAAATGAAGGGCAAAAGAGTAACTAGGGAGGGAATAAGGCCCCTTAAAGATCAATGAGGCCATCCATGTGTGGAACCAAAGGTAATGGGTGAGATCCTAAACATATTTCATAGAATCCCTACAGTATGAAAGCAGGCCTTTCAACCTATCAAGTCCACACCAACCCTCTGAAGAGCATCCCATCCAGACCCAAAGGGCCAAGGAACTGCGGATGGTCCTTAAATTAGAAAAATGAAAAATCGTGCATTTCAGTAAGGCAGACCAGGATAGGACTTGCACAGTTAATGTAGGGCCCTGGTGAGTATTGTTGAACAGAGACACAGAGGTACAGGTATGTAATTCCTTCAAAGTGGTGTCACAGGTAAGCAGGGTAGTGAAGAAGGCATTTTGGCATGTTTCTCTTCATTAGTTAGAGCATTGAGTAGAGAAGTCAGGACATATTATCTTACAGCTGTAAAAGACATTGGTGAGGCCATATTTGGAGTCCTGTATACAATTCTGGTCTCCCTGCTGTAGGAAAGATGTTATTACACTGTAAAGATGTAAAAAAGATTTACAAGGATGTTATGGAGACTGGAAGGCTTGAGTTATAATAGAAGAGGCTGGATAGGCTGGGATATCTTTCCCAGGAGCAGAGGATGCTGAAGGGTGACCTGTTAAGAGTTTTATAAAATCCTGATGGCCTTAGATAAGGTGACTAGCCAAGGTCATCTTCTCAGATGGGGGAATCCAAAACTAGAGGACATAAGTTTAAGGTGAGAAGGAAAGATTTAAAAAGGACCTGAGGGGGCAACTTTCCACAGAGGGTGGTACGTGTATGGACCAGGCAGCCAGAGGAAGTGATACAATCATAACATTTTAAAAACATTTGGACAGGTACATGATTAGGAAAGGTTTAAATGGATATGGGCCCACTACAGGCACATAGAACTAGTTCCATTTAGGAAACTGGTTCAGTGGATGAGTTGAGCTGAAGGCCCTGTTTCCATGCTGCATGACTCTGACACTATCCTCCAAATGGGCATAAACTGTGACTTGATTGAGGCTGTTTTGACGATGGATAGATACCTGATTGAAGTTCAAACACATCTCAAAATCTCTGATGTGCCGAGGCAATCTAGGGAAGAATCAATAAGTAACAGACGTTTCCTGAGGAGAGGTATGTCTTTCAGATCACTGTTAGCATGGGCTCCATGAGAGGAAACTGAACAGACTACAGTTGAAGGTCAAGAGAGAAGAACATAATTGTTTTGCTTTTAAAACTAATTGTTCCTGTTTAACCTTGAGTCAGAGGTATTGGTAATCCATAGTATCCTATTGGGTTGTGGTGATTAAGTTTCATGGTCTTCATCCTGGTTTGCATAAACAATTTTGTGATTGTGGTTTAATTGCACCTTGGGCAAAGGGAGCAAAATGTGCAAATGATGCCAACTTCTCAGTATTGCCCACGTAACTGCATTTTGTTGACAACATCCTTTCAGGGCATACGCACGAATTGGAAACTCCCACTTCAAGGAAGAAAAGTACAAAGATGCTGTTCACTTCTACAACAAGTCTCTTGCAGAGCATAGGACTCCTGACGTCTTAAAGAAATGTCAGCAAGTGAGTGTTCCCTGTCTTAACTTGTTCTTGGAAGGATTTCTGAAGAAAGATGCCTGAGCAGGCAGATGTATTTATACCTCATGATCCAGGCTAGGGAATATTGCAAGCCCCAAGTCCATAGCTCTGAGGCAGTAATACAAAGCACTGAGCCACCATGCCTTTCTTCTGCTTTACTGGGATTCCTATAGTGAAAGACTGATGTCAATATCTGTTTATGCATTTTGTCCAGTTTTCTTCAGGGCTTTATTTTCTAAATAACTCTCTCTTGTAGGCTGAAAAGATCCTAAAGGATGCAGAGCGAGCAGCTTACATCAATCCTGAGCTTGCCCTTGAAGAAAAGAACAAAGGCAATGAATCCTTCCAGAAAGGTAACATCACATTAACGATCAGGTTTTGCAGATCTTAAAGTGCAGTAAGAGTAGGGTGTAACTGGAATGTGTTTCATTCCTTTTGTTCTTAAGATTGTTTTGTAAATTGGAGTAATCCTATAGCAGTAATATTTTGGCACCAAAGGGTGCACCAGCAGAGCTGGGTATACTGTTAGTATATGGCCCCTTGCTGAGATACTTGTATCATCGATAGCCACAGGTGAGGTGCAGGAAGACTGGAGGTTGGCTAATGTAGTGCCACTATTTAAGAAAGGTAGTAAGGAAAGGCCAGGGAACTACAGACCAGTGTGCCTGACATTGGTGTTGGGCAAGTTGTTGGATGAAATCCTGAGGGGTAGGATTTCCGTGTATTTGGAAAGGCAAGGACTGATTAGGGATAGTCGGCATGGCTTTGTGCATGGAAATCCTGTCTCGTGATTGAGTTTTTTTGAAGAAGTAACAAAGAGGATTGATGAGGTCAGAGTGGTAGACGTGGTCTATATGGACTTCAGCAAGGCATTCGACAAGGTTCCTCATGGGAGGCTGATTAGCAAGGTTAGATCTTATAAAAAAACAGGGAGAACTAGCCATTTGGATACAGAACAGGCTCAAAGGTAGAAGACAGAAGGTGGTGGTGAAGGGTTGTTTTCAGACTGGAGGCCTGTGACCAATGGAGTGCCACAAGGATCGGTGCTGGGTCCGCTACTTTTCATCATTTTTAAACAAATGATTTGGATGTGAACATACGAGATATGGTTAGTAGGTTTGCAGATGACACCAAAATTGGAGGTGTAGTGGACCGTGAAGAAGGTACCACAGAGTACAAAGGGATCTTAATCAAATGGGCCATTTGAGTGGCAGATGAAGTTTAATTTAGATAAATACAAGTTGCTGCATTTTAGAAGGCAAATCAGACCAGGGTGTATACACTTGCTCAGGTCCGAGGTAGTGTTGCTAAACAGAGACCTTGGAGTGCAGGTTCATAGTTCCTTGAAAGTAGAGTCGCAGGTAGATAGGACAGTGAAGAAGGCAGTGGTATGCTTTCCTTTAATGGTCAGCGAATTGAGTATAGGAGTTGGGAGGTCATGTTGTGGTTGTACGTAATGTTGCTTAGGCCATGTTTGGAACATTGTGTGCAGTTCTGGTCTCCTTCCTATCGGAAGGATATTGTGAAACTTGAAAGGGTTCAGAAAAGATTTACAAGGATATTGCCAGGTTTGGAGCTATGGGGAGTGGCTGAATAGGCTGGGGCTATTTTCCCTTGAGCGTCGGAGGCTGAGGGGTGACCTTATAAAGGTTTATAAAACCTTGAGCATGGATAGGGTCAATAGAAAAGGTCATTTCCTTGGGGTGGGGGAGTCCAGAACAAAGAAAATTCCGCACAGGAACAGGCCCTTCAGCCTGCCAAGCCCGCACCAATCCAAATCCTCCATTTCAGCCTGTTGCCTTTTTTTTTGTATCCCTTTGTTCTGAATCTGTCTGTATGCCTTTGCTCCCTGCCCATTCATGTATCTGTCTAGCGTGACGCAATCGTGCCCACCTTTTTTAGATTCCCCACAGTATGGAAACAGGTCATTTGGCCCAACAAGTCCACACCAACCCACCAAACCAGTGAGAGGGGAAAGATAGAAAAGAGGTCAAATGGGCCACATTTTCATGCAGTGGGTGTTTGGTGTATGGAATGAGCTTCCAGAGGAAGTGTTACAATGGCAACATTTTAAAAGTATCTGGATGGGTATATGAATGGGAAGGGTTTAGAGGGATATGGCCCAAGTGCTGGCAAATGGGACTTGATTAAGTGAGGATCTCTGGTCGGCATGGAGGAGTTGGATCAAAGGTTCTATTCTATCCAGTATACCTCTGACTGTATCTTGAAAACAAGAGACATTTATCTGAGCTTTAAAATAATTCCAAAACCCAATTTCCTGGCTTTTTGACCTGCATGTCTCATACCAGCCTGTTGTGGTGTTACTTTGCCTCGTACCTCTTGTGACACACCATGATGCTATCTGTGTTAGTGTTCTCAACTGCACCTCCCCAGTACATTTTAGACTGAAGTTTGTTGTATCCGTCAAAGTTGCTGATGTTCCACCTTGAAAGTTTTTAACCTTTTTCCCCCAGGATGTATTTCAGCCTCTTAAATATTATTTGCTTTAAGTTGGGTAACCATCTTTTCACAAGGCTATCTAAACTCTGAACAGCAAAGATGGAATTTCAATCTGTTCAAACTGAAGTTTGTTTAAAGCCCCACAGTTTTGCAGCTTTTGGTTTTTTTGGTGTGCCATCTGCATTTCCACTTAGTGGGTTCTTTGTTCTTAAAATAATGCATCTTCACGTGGTTTTGCACACCAAAAATCATGGGAGCCAGAAATTGCTCCAAGATGTCCTCCACTTAGCCCCAAAGATGCCAAATCCTAAATACCCTTAGCAGTTCTGGACAAAGGTGGTAATATAGGTTTTATGGTGCCATTTTATGACAGCATGTGGAACAGAAGGGAAGGTCAGGAAAAAAGTTTAGATTAGATTACTTAGTGTGGAAATAGGTCCTTCTGCCCAACAAGTCCACACCGCCCCGCCGAAGCGTAACCCACCCATACCCCTACATCTACATCTACCCCTTACCTGGCCAATTCACCTGACCTGCACATCTTTGGACTGTGGGAGGAAACCGGAGCACCCGGAGGAAACCCACGCAGACACTGGGAGAACGTGCAAACTCCACACAGTCAGTCGCCTGAGGCGGGAATTGAACCCGGGTCTCTGGCGCTGCGAGGCAGCAGTGCTAACCACTGTGCCACCGTGCTGCCCACTAAGTTGAAGATCGTTTAGGTGGCAGGGGAGAAATTAGCAATCAAAGGCGTCATTGACCAAAAGGGGCTGTAGTGTGTTGGCCGTAGGGAAGACCTGAAGCATTGATTCAGTGTGGGTATGAATAGCTGGATAAAGATCCACTCTAGCTAACAAAGCAAAAACAAGAAAAAAATGGCACAGACTAGAAGGAAAGTAAATATTAAAATGGAGGACAGCATTCATGGTCTGAAGTGAACTCCATATTGAGTCCTGAAGGCTGTGAAGGGTCTAAGTGGGAAAATAAGGTCCCAATCCTCCAACTCCAAATGTGCATATGAGAGCAAGGTGGTAAACTGAGGTGGTACCTGACTGGAATGTTGCGGTCATGCTTGCAGACTGAGCAGAGGTCTTCTTTAAAGCTTGATGCCTCAATCTTTTAATTTAACCTTGCCTTCTAATCATTTTTCCCCATCCTTCTGAGACACTTGCTCCTCGCAAGCAGATCGGAGTGTCTCCAGCTCTTTATTTTCACTTCAAACTTACAGCCTCGACAGTATTTTGCCGATGTCTTAATAGCTTCAGCTGATGTCACTGAATAAGTTGACCCTATGTTTGTCTTTAAAACAAACCTTCACCAATTAGACATAACAAGCACCAGGTAACTCTGATATATGCCATAGAGATGTACAGCACGCAAACAGATCATTAGACATAGAAGCAGGGAATAGGCCATTCAGCCCATTTGAGTCTGCTCCACCATTCAATCATGGCTGATAAGTTTCTTAACCCCATTCTCCCACTTTCTACCCCTAACCCTTGATCCCCTTTACAATCAAGGACCTATCTATCTCCATCTTAAATATACTCAAATGACCTGGCCTCCACAGCCTTCTGTGGCAGTGAATTCCATATGTTCACCACTCTCTGGCTGAAGAAGTTTCTCATTATCTCTGTTCTAAAGGGTCTTCCCTTTTACTCTAAGGCTGTGCCCTCTGGTTCTAACCTCTACTACCAATGGAAACATCTTCCCAACATTCACTCCAGGCCATCAAGTATTCTTTAAGTCGCAATTAGAACCTCCTCCCATCCTTCTAAACTCATGTTAAGCGGTTCATTCCTGGGACTATTCTTGTGAATCTACTCTGAACACATTCCAGGGCCAGTATATCCTTCCTGAGATATGGGGCCAAAGACTGCAAATAGTATTCCTGACCAGAGCCTCGGAAGTACAACCCTGCTTTTATATTCCAGTCTTTTTGAAATAAATGTCATCATTGCATTTGGCTTAACTACTGACTCAACCTGCAAATTTTACTTTGAGAGAATCCTGGGCTAGAACTCCCAAGTCTCTTTGTACTTCAGACTTCTGAACTTTCAGTCCATTTAGAAAATAGTCCATGCATCTATTCTTCCGACCAAAGTGCGTGACTTCACTCTTTCCCACATTGTACTCCATCTGCCACTTCTTTGCCCACTCTCCGAACCTATCCAAATCCTTCTGCAGCAATGCTACATCTCCCTCAACCTTTGTATCATCGGCAAACTTAGCCAGAAGGTCCTCAGTTCCTTCATTGAGATCATTAATGTATCACATGAAAAGTTGTGGTCCCAACACTGAGCCTTACAGAACACCACTTGTCACCGGCTTCCACCCTGAGAAGGACCCTTTTATCTCCACTCTCTGCTTTCTGCCACGCAGCCAAGCTTCTATCCACACTAGCACCTTGCCTCTGACACCTTGGCCCCTTGTCTTACTCAGTAGCTTCCTGTGTGACACCTTGTCAAAGGCCTTCATGAAGTTCAGGTAGATGACGTCTATTGATTGACCTTGGTCTAACCTGCTCATTACTTCCTCAAAAGATTCGATCAGATTTGTGAGGCATCACCTACCCTTGAAATCCTGCTGACTCTGCCCTATTTTACCATACGTTTTCCAAGTATTCAAAACTCTCCTCCTTCACAATGGATTCCAGGATCTTAGCCATGACCAACTATTGGTCTGCAATTTTCCGTGTTCTGACTGACTTCCGACAGGCTGGAAGAACACTACATGCCAGGCAGCATCACGAAGTGCCAAAGTCAACATTTTGGGTGTAACCCTTGTTCAGGAATGCGGTTGGGTTTGGGAGGAGCTGCAGATAAAGGGGGAGGTAGGGGCAGGGTGGTGAAGCAGGGATAGGTGAAGGCCACCAAAGCCCCCAGGTACCTTCCCCTGCAACCAGATAAGATGCAAAACCTGCCAGTATACCACCCCCCTCACCTCCAAACAGTCTTTCCAGGTGAGACAGAGGTTCACCTGCCTCTCCTCCAACCTAGTCTACTGCATCAGGTGCTCCCAATATGGTCTTTTCTACACCAGGGAGACCGAATGTAAACTTAGGGGATGGTTCACCAAGCATCATAGCTGGGTCCAGAGGGACCGGACCTCCCATTTCAATTCCCCCAACAAGTCTCTTTCTGACATGACCATCCTTGGCCTCCTGCATTGCCAAAACAAACCACAGTACCTTTTGGAGGAACAACACCTTCTCTTCCACCAGCCCGGAGCACTCAACATTGAGTTCTCAAATTTCAAATAGCCACCCTTCCCATCCCCTCCCCCCTCCCTGCCACCAACCAGATTCATTCCTTCCATTGACCAACCTGGTCGTACCTCTCTACCTGTCTTCACTTATCCCCACTTCACCTCCCCCATCTGCAACTCTTCCCCCAATCCTGAAGAAGGGTTACATCTAAAACGTTGACTTCTGTACATCCTGATGCTGCTTGACTTGTGTTCTTCCAGCCTCCTGCCTGTCTACTTTGGATTTTAACTACAGTTTTTATCTCTTACTCCCTTTTAAACAGGAGTGTCACCTTTGACTCTTCGGTCCAACTTGTCCATGCCAACCAGATATCCTAAATTAATCTTGTCCCATTTGCCAGCATTTTGTCTGTATCCCTCTACATTCTTCCTATTCATATACCCATCGAGATGCCTTTTAAATGTTGTAATTATGCCAGTCTCCTCCTCTTTCTCCGACAGATCATTCCATATACGCACCACCTTCTGTGTTAAACAGCTGCCCCTTAGGTCCCTTTTAAATCTTTCCCCACTCACCTCAAAACCTGTGCTGTCTAGTTTTGGACTTTCCAATCCTGGGACAAAGACCTTGGCTATTCATCTTATCTGTGCCCCTCATGATTTTATAAACCTCTGAGGTAGCCCCTCCACCTCTGACACTCTAGGGAAAATAGCCCCAGCCTATTCTACATTTTCCTATAGCTCAGACCCTCCGACCCTGACAGCATCCTTGTAAATCTTTTCTGCACCCTTTCAAGTTTCACAACATCTTTCTTATAGTGGGGAAACCTGAATCAAATGCAGTATTCCAAAAGTATCCTCACCAACTTCCTGTACAGTTGCAGCATAACATCCCAACTCCTATACTCAATGCACTGACCAATAGTGTCAAGTGTACTAAACTCCTTCACATACCTGTCTACCTGCAAACCCAGTTTCAGGAACTGAATTTCAAAAATCTAGTATACAGCCACACGAATGGTTGGGAAGTGAGTTGTTGCCATTACTGTAATGGGAATGGAATTTTAAATAGTGATGTTTTGCTAGAGTTGTACAGGTGTTGGTAACGTGACATCTGGAGTCCTGTGTATTTTTGTCATCTCATGAAAAAGAGAGAAATTCAATAGAAGCAGTTCAGAGAATGGCTCTTAAAAGACCATTTTGTATGCTTTGATAAAGTTGAGGGATTGGACATTTCTTGGAGACACAGTTTAAAATATAAGCCGTCTCCCATTTAAGGTAGCAATGAGAATTTTGGTGAGTCTTTGGAGCTGTCTTCCAAGCTCTAAAGACAAGGTCTTTGAGATTATTTTTTAAAGGCTGAGGTGAATACTCCCATGTTTGTCAGGATTGTCAGGGATAAGGTGGAATGTGATGGTAAGGCCACAATTGGATCAGTCATGATTTTACTGAATGGTGGAACAGGCTTGAGGGGCTAAATGACCTTTTGCTCCTAACTTGTTTGCTAAGGTATTAATAATTGGAAGTATATCTGCTAACATAGTTACCATTCATTTAATTTATATGGTCACTCAAATAGGAGCAGATTCAATTTGTGGTGTCCATCAACTTTCAAACTTGTGACATCTGGAAACTGCCCAGAGACAGCAGTTGAATACCAAATCCAAGGAAATGGCGTAAGAATTACTGTTCCCTGCAGTAATTCATGTTGCCTGTCCCAAATTGCTCTTTGAGTGGCTTACTATAGCACTGTTACAATTACTTCTATTTAACATTGAGTAACTTTGTTATCTTTTTAATGGAGCTCTGCAAAGCTTTTCATTTTATTTCACGTTTTAGACTGGATGATGTGTGAAAAGCAATTACTGGTACGTTGAAAACAGATGTTTTCAAAGAGCCTGTGTTTTTAGGGCTCAAGGAGTGTCAAGCATACCTATAATTTAAAGGCTACATGTTTGTAATGTGTCTGCGCATGATGTGCATTTGTCCCTCGGAAGTATGGAATGTAATGTATGGGTGACCCTCTTATTTTAATTACAGGTGATTACCCACAGGCAATGAAACATTACTCAGAAGCAATTAAACGCAATCCTACTGATGCTAAACTCTACAGTAATCGAGCTGCATGCTACACCAAGCTCTTAGAATTCCCACTGGCTCTGAAGGTAATAATACTCCATGAAATAATTTTACAACTGTTAATCATGCAAGGCCCCCAGCTGTGTTTGGTAACTTTGGAATAGAGTAGCACAAAAACAGGAATACGCAGAGTTTAATCTCCACTCTGTGCTTAATTAGTCATGAGGGTGTTTGATAGGATTGATATGGTGAAACTGTTCCCACTTGTGAATCTGTCGAGTTCAAGGGTGGGAGGCAGAAATATAATGTAACCAATACAAATAATAGCGTTCTCTCAGCTGATATGAAGTGAATGAGGATCCATTGTCCAGTGGAGTGACTGTAGTATATGGTGATGCATTGAACTGGAGGGTTATGTTTAAGAAGGATGTGTCACTAGTGGATTGTAGGGAAACTTAAAATTGAGTACAGAAGGATGCCATTTAGCTCATCTAAGCACTATCTCTATCCAAAGTGTGTCAATTCAGGAACAAGAGAATTGCACTTTCTTCCTTTGTAGGTAACTATCTTGATTCCCTTTTGAAAGCGTGAATTGAACCTGTCTCTACCACACTCCAAAGCAATACATTGTAGATCCCAACCATGAAGTATTTGGCTTAATGTCTCCTTTGCTGCTTCTGCCAATTACTTTAAACTTTTGTGCCATTGCATTCTTAATCCTTTTCTGAATGGTAACAGTTTTTCCCTGTCTAGCCTGTCCAGACCCCACATTATTTGAATAGCTTTTATCATACTCCCTCTTTTTGCCATCATCACCATTCTAAGGAAAATAGTCCCAACTTCCCTTGTCTATCTTAATAACTGAAATTCCTCATCCCTGGAGCACGTTTGTGAATCTTTTCTGAACTCTCTCTCCAGTGTTTTTCACATCTTTCCTAATGCATCACAGTAAGATGGATGCAGTACTGCATCTGAGACCAAACGTTTTTTTTTACAAGTTCAATGTAACTTCCTTACTCTTGCACTCTGCCATTGTTTAATAAAGCTCAGTATACTATAGGCTTCATAACTACCCCATGATCTGTCATGCCATTTTCAACAATTCATCATCCTATTTACTGTGATGCAATCCATTTCTGGTATTCTGAGAGAAAGTAGTGTTGAGAGAATAGACACTTCATTTCCACAAGTTGGCGATCAAACAGCAAGCTTAAGTTGTGGACTGGAGGTGTGTTGCAGTTTGATGGCCAACTTGTCGCCATTTTGGGCATTATGAGAATACCTGTAATTTTTTTTTCTGTAACTGAACCGCTTCACATCGTTTGGAACATTGATACCAAGTAACCCATTCCTTGTGATCACTAATATCGGTGCCACATTGAGGGGAAAGAAGAAAAGTGTCTCCCTTGCCAGGGAAGGTTCTCAACTTTCAATGGCCAAACGTCCATTGGAGGATAGAGCAAATGCAACAAACACACTGAAGCGTTCCTTGAAAACTTCTGTACTGTTCTCCTTATGATTTGCAATACTTATGGGTTTCCTTAAAATGACACTAGGTTCATGGGTTAGAGACACGTTGGACCAAATAAGGTGTTTCAGTTCAGTACCTAATTGTACATGATTGACTAGTGTTGGCTGAAGGGGGCATGGGTGACCAGGGTGGATTAGGAAAGCAGTTGTGGTCACTTTCTAGCAACAGAAAGAGAGGGGGAATTTTTTTTAATTGTTCATTTGCCTTTGCAGGGTAGGTGAATCCTTCAACATGTGAACTGAATGGTTCAGAAGGCAGAGTGTACACTTCAATTTGGCAGTTTTCCATTCTAACTAATGCAGTAACTGTCTGTCTTTGATAGCCAGTTAACTGAAATACATAATTTAATCTTTTGTTTAGAGAAAGCAATTACTGTATATCTGTAATTAATGAAAGTCAGCAGCCTTAACTAGCTGCTTACGTTAGGATATGGAAAAAACACCTTTATTCACCTGAGTGGCATAATCTGGCTGTGCTGCATGTTAAAGGATGGAAATGAAAATTGATTATCTAACTCCCTCTGAGGAGTATTGTTTCCTATTATGAACATACAATAGTTGGAGGTGAAGGGTGAGTGATAGGAATACTTTGGAAATTGTTGTTCAAGTGTATTCAGAGATTTTAAAATCTGAAATCTAAGCTATGACACTATTTACTACACCTTGTGAATTTGTTCAGTTTCTGAAGAAATTTAGATATCCCCATAATGCCCAAGGTTGGAGTTTCGTAGGTCTTGAAAATACCAGTCCTTGTGAATAAGAAAATGTTTTAAACTAATTTATATCCAACTAGTTTCTAACTGCGAGCCAGTATGATGATTTTAAAAATTGCAACCTTTTGCATTCATTTAAAATAATGGCTTGGATGATTTTCTGTACTTGCTACATTTCCAATTCATTCAGTACGTATTGAACAATGGCATTTTAATTTCCTGGCATGTCTGAATTTGTGAATCAAACACGAATATTTATTGAAATGTGTAACATGCTGGTAATTTAAGATGCTTTCTAACTTCTGTTACAGGACTGTGAAGACTGTATCCGCCTTGATCCCACATTTCGTAAGTTGTTTTGAATTTGTGGGGCTAATGTGAAAACTCTAACAAATTAAATGCTATCCCAGATTCGTATTAATTTTTATCAGAATGGGAAGAAGTTGAATTATTGGCTGATAACATTTAAATATTAAATGTTAATATTTTAACAATTTGCGGCTATCAAATAGTGTAGCTCTTAAGGAAAATTTAATTGAAAGATTAGTCTGATTGGCGGATTTGTCCCCTCTAGGAATATGGCTTCGTTAGCATTGATGTTGTGATTTCTCCCAAAGTTACACTCAAGTTGTGTACATACCTAACTGTCTACACAGAATCTCTCGTTTTTGGTATTCTGGACATCTGTTTGCTCCTTTCCTGGACAAAATGGGGTCCATTGTAAATCCTTACTGCTGAATCCAGCCTTTTCTCTTTCTGCCATCTCCATGTTGGAGACATATCAATATACCCAAGTGGCAAATGGTTTTGGCTGCTCCAAACTGCTAGGATAGAAGTTAGTTGTGTAGAGTGGCAAGTTAATGTTGAGCCTTTATTGACAGTCCCCACTATCATGTGAAAATTATAAGCTTCAATCTGTGGGAGCTGGTGAGTGAGAGCGTAACAATCCTTGCAGGTAAAACAAGTGTTTAATTCAGGGTTGTTTTCAGACCTGATAAGAGGCTGGATTCAACATTTCTTCATTAGATCACGGGACGTAGAAAAACACAGAATACAGAGGAATCTCGATTATCCGAAGGACTCGAGCGGGGAGTATTTCGTTCGGTTAATCAAATGACGGATGACATAGTTTAGCCAAGCATCGGGACCTTGCAATCTTACCAGATAATCTGATATTCTATTATTATAAGATAATAGATGTACAGAACATTTGAAACTAGGATTGAACAATAGGCAAAAATCATAGTGAGTGACAGGATCAAGACTATCATGTCAGTCAGTAAAGCAAAATATTGGCCCTGAATGCCTTTTAATTTCCAAATCGGATGAAAATCCAATTTTGATTATTAATCCTGCAATGAAGGCTGTCTGCTGTTTAATGTTGCATTGGTCTTAATTCAATTGCTCTTCCTGATTCATTATAGTTAAGGGTTACACAAGAAAAGGAGCAGCCCTTGAGGCGTTGAAGGATTTCTCCAAAGCCATGGATGTTTATCAGAAAGCACTTGAGCTGGACTCTAATTCCAAGGTATGACCAGATCATCATACAATTCTTTTTCCGTACACGCAGGCTATGATATGAGGTCCAAGAGAGAGGTATCTCCAGCCATGCAGTTGTAGTAGTGCTGCACATTTTGGTGTTTGACAATGTATTGAAGTAGTGACATGTCTTGACATTCTCTCCACGGAAGACTCACTGTGTGAGCTGGATCGTATGCTTATAGGAGTTATGGGAGAGTTGTGAGTAAGGTGGTTAAAGTATCGTTCATCTTTGTGTAATTTAGAAACACTTCCCTTTAACTACATCAGAGACAAGAGTGAAAAGTGAGCATTTCATGAGGTTTGTGATGACCTGCAGGATATTTTTGGTTGAGAGGGGATGGTATTGGGTATTGACTTTATTATTGATTCAAGGTTATACAAACCTTGCTCTCTCTGACAAAGAAGTGAGTGCTTCCCTTCCAACGCAGCCATTCACATATAAGGGAATCAGCAGCAACTACACCAAGCTGTTGGATTGGTTTAAGCAACTCTCTTGGCAGATGCTGATACTGGTGGGGCTAGAGTAGATGGGTAAGGCAGTAATTGTAGTCATTTTGGCCTAGTCCCCCTCCTTGTGGGTGGGCCAGTTCTGGAAGTATGGAACACAGGCTGCAGGCATTCATAGGCAATGTTCAGTAACCAGATCCAGCAACCCTACAGATAACTCTTGCCCAAAATTCTTTAGGAAGCTTCTGAAGGTTATCAGCGCTGCCTTATGATGCAATATAACCGGAACGACACTCCAGAGGAGGTAAAGCGTCGTGCCATGGGTGATCCAGAGGTACAGCAGATAATGAGTGACCCTGCAATGAGGTTGATCTTGGAGCAGATGCAGAAAGATCCTCAGGCACTAAGCGAGTGAGTATATGTGCTCATATGAAAGACTTGATTGTGTCATAGAATCCCTACAGTGCTAAAGATGCATTTGGTCCATCGAGTCTACACTGATCCTCTGAAGAGTTTCCCAACCAGACCAATCCTATCCCTGTAACTCCATACTTCCCAAGGCTAACTCACCTACCCTGCACAATTTCTGGACAGTATCGGTAATTTAGCATGGCCAATCCACCTAACCTTCACACCTTTGGACCATGGGATGAAACTGAAGCACCCGGAGGGGAGAATGTGCAAACTCCACACAGGCAGTTGACTGAGTGTGGAATCGAACCTGGGTCCCTGGTGCTGGGAGGCAGCAGTGCTAACCACTGAGCTACTGTGCCACCCACACAAATGTTTTTGTCTTCATTCTCTTGCATGAGTTACATGTTAGATTAGATTCCTTACAGTGTGGAAATAGGCCCTTCGGCCCAACAAGTCCACACCTACTCTCTGCAGAGTAACCAACCCAGACCCATTTCCCTCTGACTAATACACCTAACACTATGGTCAATTTAGCATGGCCAATTCACCTGACCTGCACATCTTTGGACTGTGGGAGGAAACCAGAGCACCCGGAGGAAACCCACGCAGACACAGGGAGAATGTGCAAACTCCACACAGTCACCAGAGGCTAGAATTGATCCTGGTGCTGGGAGGCAGCAGTGCTAACCACTGAACCTCCGTACTGCCTTCCTGAAGCCCATGCAGTGCTTTTAGTTAAAACTGTGAAATCATTCACTCACATTTCTGTTGCATTTTTAAGCTCCATGTTGCAAGTATAAGACCATAAGACATAGGAGTAGAAATAAGGCCATTCGGCCTCCCTATAGAAAGAAGTGAGATAGGGGAGTGAACGGTTGTCACTCTGCTTCATAGCTGAGCCCTATCAGATCTGTACTATTAATGCTTGATCTCCTTTCCTTCATCCTCAGCCACTTGAAGAATCCTGTAATAGCCCAGAAGATTCAAAAACTCATCGATGTAGGTCTCATCGCAATCCGGTGATGACTCAAGATTTCAGCAGAGATGAAGCTAGGACAGTCCGACAGGAAAAAGCCCTCTGGGGATTTAAGGGAGGGAGGGAAACAGGAAGAAAAAGACATAATTAAAGCAGCCAAAATAAAAGTGTACAGCATCTCCCATTTGTTTTTATTTGTGACATCTGATTATTTTGTGATCTAATGATATTTAGCGCAATCTTGGTGCAAACCTATAGCCTGTGCACTTCTGTAATTTTATTTTTTGTTTTTAAAATGACAATATGAAAGGTGCATCTCTGCTGTTATAACCTTGCAGTAAATGTAGAGATGAAGGGGTTTTCAAATTTTGCAGTTTATTGCATGTGAAGAGTTGCATTAAAGTGTTGTATCCAATTATCTGTGCATCTCTTGTCTTGTTCTGTTTGCTGTACATTTTACAATTTACAGACATAATGTGTTCATATATGGATTGTGTGGCATGTTTTGTGTAATCCTCTACATCATTTGGTTGTCTTTTTGACTGTATGGTCTCTCCTTTCTCTGAATTTTCATAGTGCCTGTACTTTAACACCTTTTCTCACATGCAGCTGCCTGGGTAACCAGCAAGTTCTAATTGTACACAACTACCATTTTGTTGGGGTTTTTATTCACCATTGCTTGCCTCCATCTGCCTAAAATGGGAACTGTGTTCAGATCATCTACTGATCGTAATATTCTAGTTTTGAAATATTCAGGCGTTTTGTGTTCCCCAAAATGTTTTCTCGCCTTCTAAAGATGGTGGTTTTCCTGAGCTCTTTCCCACAATACCTTAAGATTTTACCTTGTAATCATTCTTTGAAAGCTTGGAAGTGAGTTTGGACATCAGGATACAAGAGAGTGGACTCTGTCCTTTAAATGAGTGGAGGTGAATTTGAGTTGTAGCACTTTTATGCTTAATTGAATATTTTGAAACGCTCACACTTCCTATATCTAAGGGGAACTCCATATGAATTTTTTAACTCCTTCCAAATCAGATTTAGGAAGGATGTATCAACATTGCAAGTTGGTGATACTTCATCTCCCTTGTTCCTGTTTTTCTTTAAACTTAGCCAAACAGCTGAATCCACAAGAGACAGTGTGATCTCAATTGGTGTGAATTGGGTTCCTTGTTCTTTTTTAATAAGGTGAATATTTTAGATGCTGTCTTCCAGAATCCTTACTCTAAGCACAGGATAAATGAAACTGTACCTACTGTTTGTTAAGAATTGTGTAAATAAAATACCAGCAACATCCTTCAGGGGTCACTGTTGATTCTAAAGTTGTCAGGATAGGAACTGTTGTCAAGGTGAGTTACTCAATGATAAAGCAGGCTGCTTGGTTGACACCTCATACATTGCCTTGAACCCGTCAGTCCTGCCACTGGTATTTTGTGGCTGCAAAGTTGTAAGATACAGTGCAGCAAATTGCAAGGGTTTTCTCGTGGTGGCTTGACCGAGAAAGACAGCAGCTGTGGATCTCCAGTTCATCCAGCATCCTGAATTGAATGTTGCAGCATCTGCGACATTCAGGAGTGAGTGTTGGCCCGAGAGCTTTTTTAACTCTATACTGCCTGTTTGGTTACAGCTGCCACCAATGTAATAACACTGGTACTTTCAACAGAGCTTGTCAAGTGCCCTGAAGTAACAGTGCACACATGGTTGTAACCATTTCATAAAGAAACCCCTTTTCCAATGGTACACTATCAAAATATCCACCTATAGGTGGGGAAATCCCAGACCTGAGCAATATGTCTGCCTACTGCTCACAAATAAGTATCTGTAACAGGTTTGCTATGTGGGCAAATGCCAAGAAATGGCATAGTGTCACAATGTAAAAGGTTGACTACTCCATGACTAATTGAAGAGGCAGGAGACCAGCTTGGCAAATAGTCAAAATTGACTTTTGGGGAGAGATGTGCAAAAAAAGGAAATGCTTTTGTACAGATACACTATGAGTCAGTAGCATATTTCCTTCATATTAAGTTAACCATTGAGTCTAATGAGGAGCGTTAGAACACAGAACTTGGAAAGTCATGTAGTGTAGTGGTATTGTCCCTGCATTTGAGCCAGAGGCTCTAGGCTAAAGTCCAATGCCAGGGTTTAAAGGCCCAGAACCTTTTATTTCTATCCATTCTTCACATGTGGTGCTAGCAAGGCACAACATATACTGTCCATCTCCCAAATTACCTGGAGAAAGAGCTGGTGAGCTGCTACCTTGAACCATTAATCCTTGGGCTTGTACAGATACCCACAATGTTGTTAGAGAGGGAGCTCCAGAAATTTGACCTAGAGACATGATTAGAATGACCAATTATACTTCTGGGTCAGGACCATCTACAGCCCAGAAGGCTACTTGCTAAGGGTGGTGTTCCCATATATCTGGTGCCCTTGTCCTCCCAGGTAGTAGCACTTTAGTGATAAGTGGATTTGGAAGCTGCTGGCTATACAGTTGAGCAAAATTCAAGTTTAAAGGAATGTGATAGGTTTGCACTAGGAAAGTTTGCCTTAGAGAGATTCTCGACACCTCTGAGGCAGGTTGTGCAATCAATGATACACATGATGTGATGTCTGCATTGTGAAACTTTCCTGACAGTGTATGATGGAGAGATGATTTCATACAAAACTTATTCATAGTAATGAATCTGCTGGGCCAGGAAAGGAAATGAACTTTGTTACGTACTTTTTGTGAAAAGAAAAGGGTGGAGACATAGAATTTGGGAATTTTTCACTCAATGAGAATATCATACACTGCAAGTTCCTGACTTGGAAATATATCACTGTTCTTTCAGTGTGGCTGGGTCAAAATCCTGAAACTCCCTCCCTCGAGGTTAAAAAACACACAACACCAGGCCTGATGAAGGAGCAGCACTCCAAAAGCTAGTGTTTGCAAATAAACCTGATTTGGAGATGCAGGTGTTGGACTGAGGTGTACAAAGTTAAAAATCACATAATACCAGGTTATAGTCCCAACAGGTTTAATTGGAAGCACTAGCTTTCAGAGCACTGCTCCTTCTTCAGGTGGTTGTGGAGGACACAATTGTGAGAGACAGAATTTATAGCAAAAGTTTACAGTGTGATGTATATATTGAAAAATACCGTTTTTTGTTGAGTCTCTCATCTGTTAGAATGACCATGATAGTTTCACTTCTTTCATATGTAAATCACAAAACTTTTTTCCAAAAAAGTTAAATTCTCAGGTGAACTAACAATTGGTGTCAGCCAGATAAGATGTTGAAAGCGTTAGCCCACTTTTTAGATTAGAATCAGTCTAAACATTATGGCACAGACAGAGAACACAGGGGGCTCACACCTTCAACATCTTATCTGGCTGACACCAATTCTCAGTTAACCTGGGAATGTAACTTTTTGGGGGAAAAAAGGTTTTGTGATTTACATATGAAAGAAGTGAAACTATCATGGTATTTGAACAGATGAGAGACTCAACAAACAATCAAGGTATTTTTCAATGTATAATTTCAGTGACATCACACTGTAAACTTTTGCTATAAATTCTGTGTCTTACAATTGTGTACTCCACAACTACCTGATGAAGGAGCGGCACTCCGAAAGCTAGTGCTTCCAATTAAACCTGTTGGCTATAACCTGGTGATTTTTTACTCTTTATCCAACCCAATCCAGCACATCCACCTCATCCTTCCCTAATGACATTGTGGATCAACCCACGAGAAGGCAGCTCGCCACCACCTTCTCGAGGGGCAACAAATGCTGGGGTCAGCCAGTGACCCACCCCACATCCCAGGAATCAATTAAAAAGCAGGGATGTGAAAAGCTCTGTTGGAAATGTGATTGAGAGCAGTCCAGGAGACTCCCTCCACACAAGAAACATACTCCATAAACAGTTGGACGTGTTCAGACAGGGCAATTTTAATTTCCAACATACCTCAAACTTGGATGCAATTTTTTAAAAAAGGTACCATCAGCTTTTAAGCAACTTCAAAGATTAGACACCTACTGTAAGAAAATGTGACAGCTCAATGGGGCAGGGCATGAACGAAAACAGCTCGAATCTTTGTAAACATGAATCTTCAGCCACAGGTAGGTATATGACTCTAGTGCCTTGCCCTAGCACGTCTACTGCATCGATTGCACAGTCACCACCTCGAGATTGCAAAACTTGCCCAGTAGTTAGTCTGGAACTCACTACAGGTAAGTTGAAGCTTTTTTTTTAACTGCAGTGAGCTGCAGGAGGGCAATCAATTTTACCTAAAAAGAAACCAGGGTCCGGAGTGGACAAACTTCTCCCTTAACGGAAACTGCTTGCATGTTTGAAATTGGTGGGAAACGCCCTGCTCAGAGAGAGAGAAGAGACTGAGAAGCGAGCCGGAAATCTTCATTTCTGGCACATGCTTAACGAGGAAAAGACACTTGCTCGCCGATTTACCAGCAACTGTGACCAGGAGCAGCCGGACCCTGGGCGAACTGGTGAGACTTTAACCTGTGGAAGGGAAGGGGCTTTAAATCAACTTGCTGTTTCATGGGGGCTGCTTGATTGAGACGCGTTTGTAACATCGAGAGGACGAGCGGAATTGCATTGTAGCCTCACACAGTGCTAGAGGCTGCTGTTCAGCCCATCGAATCTAGACCACTCCAATTATTTCCACTTTGCCTTGCAAATGTTGCCTTTTCGAGCTTTTATCCATTCAATTCATGTTGTCACTTGAGTCTTTCCACCAGCCTTCCAGGTACTGGGGTTCTGAAATCAGCACCAAATTTCTCCTCATCCCTCCCTCGAGTTCTTTTCCCAATCCCCTTCAGTCCAACAATTCTGGTTGCCCTGCAATAAGAAGGATGTTGTGAAACTTAAAAGGGTTCAGAAAGGTTTTACTAGGTCGTTGGAGGGTTTGAGCTAAAGGGAGAGGCTGAATAGGCTGGGGCTGTTTCCCTGGTGTGTCGGAGGCTGAGGGGTGACCTTATAGAGGTTTATAAAATCATGAGGGGACATGGATAGGGTAAGTAGACAAGGTCTTTCCCCTAGGGTGGGGGAGTCCAGAACTAGGTTTAGGGTGAGAGGGGAAAGATATAAAAGGGACCTAAGGAGCAACGTTTTCACACAGAGGGTGGTGCATGTGTGGAATGAGCTGCCAGAGGATGTGGTGGAGGCTGGTACAATGACAGCATTTAAAAGGCATCTGGATGGGTATATGAATAGGAAGTAGGGATATAGGGCAAATGGGACTAGATTAGTTCAGGATATCTGGTCGGCATGGATGATTTGGACCGAAGGGTCTGTTTCTGAGCTGTACATCTCGATGATTCTAATCCATGTCCCTCTGGTGACCAACCCTCTTGTCCCTGGGAACACTTTCCTCCCTCATTTACTCAATCCAACCAACAGTCCCTTCCTGATTCTGATGAACGCCCCTAGCTGGTTCTACTAGAGTGCCATTTACAAATTTAAATTACAGATTACAAAGCACTTTGTAGACTTTTAGAAATATTAGCATGAATTTTAAGGAATATATTGTTAAGCACATTAGAAGCAGGTTGGTCGTGGAGCTCTTCTGTCTCACAGTTGGGGGCAACATCACTCCCCCATAAGAGTCCCTTTAAGCCTGCGCTTGTAATCTGTCTGTATCCTCTTTCATTATCAGGGCAGGAGGGAGGGACTGTGTTCCCAGATTACACCGCCATTGTCATTGCAGGTACACACAAACCTCCCGCCCTGACCCTCCAGGGTGACCATCGGCAGATCAGAATGGTTGTCAAATAATTTCACCCATTCTGTATTGATCTCTGTAACCCCCTCCAGCCCCTACCCCCTCCCTTTCTTTGTCACCCCCTCCAGCCCCTACACCCCCTCCCTATTTCTGTCACCCCCTCCGGCCCCTACACCCCCTCCATTCCCTACATCCCCTCCCTATCTCTGTCACCCCCCTCCAGTCCCTACATCGCCTCCCTGTGCGTGTGTGTGTGGAAACTGGGCTATTGAATGTTGATGAGAGCATTATTTCATTCAGGATATTCAGTTGAATGGTTAACTCACTGAAATGAGACACTTCCGATGAATGGGAAGGAGAAAGGACGATTATGTCATGTTGTAACTGTCAGATTGATATCAACTTTTTAAAAATAAAACCCAGAAGTTAAACTCATGAAACATCATGTGATACAGGATCAGGCCATTGAGCTGATCAAGGAAATGGCAGCTCTTTTTCAATCATTTACCCAGTTTTGAAAGTTCCAGTTGAATCTGCTACACTCCTCCCCTCCCTTTCAGGTAGCTGTCCCAGATCACAACAAATCACTGCCTCAAATCAATCATTCTCTTCCTCTCCCCTCTTGGATTTTTTTGCCCAATTCTGTCCCTCTAGTGACTCACCCTCCTGCCATGCTGGAAACATTGACTCAATGGAACATTACCACCACCTCCCACCCTCAAGATAGCTCTGAGAGGAAGAGAGGTCCTGTTGTCATACGTGCAGCTATTAATCTGAATGAACTCATCCAGACCCCATGGGTGGATGTATTAGCCTCAGTGGTTAGCATTTGCTGCCTCCCAGTGCCAGGGACCCTGGTTTGATCCCACCCTCAGGCAATTGTCGATATGAAGTTTGCACGTTCTCCCCATGTCTGCAGGGGTTTCCTACAGATGCTTCAGTTTCCTCCCACAGTCCAAAGTTGTGCAGGTTAGGGTGGATTGGTCATGGGAAATTGTCCCATAGTGTCTGGGGATGTGCAGGTTAGGGTGGATTGGCCATGGGAAATTGTCCCACAGTGTCCAGAGATGTGCAGGTTAGGGTGGATTGGCCGTGCTAACTTGCCCCATAGTATTCAGGGTTGTGCAGGTTAGGGTGGATTGGCCATGGGAAATTGTCCCATAGTGCCCAGGGATGTGTGGATTAGGGTGGATTGACCATGCTAAATTGCCCATAGTATTCAGGGATGTGTAGGTTAGGGTGAATTGGCCATGCTAAATTGCCCATAGTGCCCAGGGATGTGTAGGTTAGGGTGAATTGGCCATGCTAAATTGCCCATAGTATTCAGGGATGTGTAGGTTAGGGTGGATTGGCCGTGCTAAATTGCCCCATAGTGCCCAGGGATGTGCAGGTTAGGGTGGATTGGCCATGGGAAATTGCCCATAGTATTCAGGGATGTGTGGATTAGGGTGGATTGACCATGCTAAATTGCCCATAGTGCCCAGGGATGTGTAGGTTAGGGTGAATTGGCCATGCTAAATTGCCCATAGTATTCAGGGATGTGTAGGTTAGGGTGAATTGGCCATGCTAAATTGCCCATAGTATTCAGGGATGTGTAGGTTAGGGTGGATTGGCCGTGCTAAATTGCCCCATAGTGCCCAGGGATGTGCAGGTTAGGGTGGATTAGCCGTGCTAACTTGCCCCATAGTGCCCAGGGTTGTGCAGGTTAGGGTGGATTGGCCATGGGAAATTGTCCCATAGTGCCCAGGGATGTGTGGGTTAGGGTGGATTGACCATGCTAAATTGCCCGTAGTGTTCAGGGATGTGTAGGTTAGGCGCATTAGTCAGGGGTAAAATGTAGAATAATGGGGAATGGGTCTGGTTGGGTTACCCTTCGGAGAGTCTGTATGGACTTGTTGGGCCAAAGGGCCTGTTTCCACACTGTAGGGAGTCTATGACTGCCCACCTCCCCACCCTACCTTCCCCCACCCCCAATCCCTTCTCTTTGCCCAAGCAGCCCCCACACTGAGAGGGTGGGTGGGCTGTCGAGACCTAACAAAAAGGTCAAGAGGCGTCGTGGATTGAAAGTGGAAAACCAGAGGCAGGGAGATGGTGGGGGCGGGGGTTTGGAACTGAACGGAAGCCACAGCTGGAGCGTTCGAGGGGCACGGTTTTGGTTAAATTTACTCGGTGGTGGAGGGTGGGGGTAGCCAGTCCGAAACTTTACATTCCACCGAGGCGGGAGCTGGGCAACTGCTGCGATCCGACCGAGTTGAGGAATTGCGTCGTCATTCGTTCGATATAAATAGCCAGAGGAACTCAACCGCTCAGAGGCTGGGGGTGGGAGGAAGGCCACGTACTCGCTCCTTCCTATTACAGCTGCTGTCGTTGTGAAAGACGCTCTGATCCCGAGGCACGGGCAGGATGTTGTGGCGAGTCTAACTGCCCGATCGTGATCAACAGGCAACATTTCTTCTGTGAGTCTGGGGTGAGGCTCGCTGAGAGGGTGGGGTCGGTAGGGTTGGGTCCAGCGGTATGTAAAAGAATGTCCTTTCTCCCTCACCACCATCCCCACTCCCCTCCCCCAACCTCTTCCGTACACAACACTGTCCCTCACCTCCCACCCCTGCCCCCACAGCACCCTTCCCCTTCATATTCCTCGACTTCACACCCGTCCACAACCCCCCTCCCCCCTCAACCTCAGGGAGTTCCTTGTTCATGTGGCCTGCTTTTGAAGCGCGTGACTTTTAACCAGGGGTTGGGGGGAGAGCATGGAGGACATCTTAGTGACAAGGCCAGTGTTCACAAGATGGAAGCCGATAAACAGCCCAAGGGTCATGAGAGGGGTGTAGGGGCAAAACATGAGAGTCATCTCCAACTCTCCTCTCTCTCCCTCACATCTTGTGTCGGGTGTGGAATTGCGAATTCCTTCCGAGATTTCTGGAACAACTCTGTCAAAAAGCCAAAGCATCACCTCCCTCCCCAGACCATCCCTGGCTCTCCCAGGCCAAGCCTCATTCAATCTGGTTTGCACTTTCTTTAACCATTCATGGCTTTGTGGGTGTCCAGTATTCATTGCCCCATCGCTAATTGCCCCTTTGTGAAGGTGGGGGTGAGCTGCCGTCTTGAACCGCTGCTGAGAGTATAGTGTAGCCGCATCCACAGTGTCCCTTAGGGAGGGAATCCCAGGATTCTGACCCAGCCACACTGAGGGAACGGTGAGATATTTCCAAGTCGGGATGGTGAGGGGCTCGGAGGGGAACTTGCAGGGGGTGGTGTTCCCATGTATCTGCTGCCCCTTGTCCTTCTGGATGGAAGTGGCCGTGGGTTTGGAAGGTGCTGCCTGAGGATCTCTGGGGAGTTTCTGCAGTGTATCTTGTAGCTGGTACACACTGCTGTTACTGAGCATCAGGGTGGGGGGAAGGAGGGAGGGAGGGAGTGGGTGTTTGTTGGTGTGGGGCCAATCCAGCGGGGGCTGCTTTGTCCATGGAAGGTGTCGAGCTTCTTAAGTGTTGTTGGAGCTGCCCCCACCCAGGGGCAAGTGGGGTGTGTTCCCTCACCCTCCTGCCTTGTGCCTTGTAGATGGTGGGACAGACTTTGGGGGGGGGAGTCAGGAGGGGAGTTACTCGCTGTAGGATTCCCAGCCTCTGACCTGCTCTTGGAGCCGCTGGGTTGATGTGGTGAGTCCGGTAGAGTTTCTTGTCAATGGTAACCCCCAGGATGTTGATGGTGGGGGATTCGATCATGGGAATACCATTGAATGTTAAGAATTAGTCAGAACTGGAAGAGGCCATTCAGTCCCTTGAGCCTGTTCTGTCATTCAATTTGATCATTGGTGTAGCCTCAACTCCTGTTTGCTCCCTCCACCCCCCCCCCCAACTCAAAAATCCTTGATTCCTTTGTCAATCAAAAATCTGCCGAACCCAGCTCTGAATACATTCAATGAACCAACTTCCACTGTTCTCTCGGGAAGAGGATTCCAAGCGCTTATGACCCTCTGAAACCGTCCCCCTGCCCTTTCTAGTTATCCCCGAGGAGGGGGTTTGGGTAACATTATCCCAGCACCCACCCCCTCAATCTCTTTCTGGGGTCGTAGCATTTTCAATAAGGTCATCTCTCCCTCTTTGAAATGTCAATGGATACAGGTCCACAGCACTAACCCCTGTGTCCCAGGGATCAACCTGCTCAGAACCGTGTCCAATGCAAGGATCTCCCTCCTGGAGGAAGGAGGCTGGGACTGTACACAGTCTGTCGGATACAGTCTCCACCTCGCCCTGTACAGTTGTATAGCAAGGCTGCAGTGTGTGGTGCTGGAGAAGCACAACCAGTCAGGCAGCATCCAAGGAGCAGGAGAGTCGGCGCTTCGGGCATAATGACTGGCACATTCCTGATGAAGAGCAAAATGTCAATTCTCCTGCTCCTCGGATGCCGCCTGACCTGCTGTGCTTTTCCAGCACCACACTCTTGACTCTGATCTCCAGCATCTGCAGACCTCACTTTCTCCCAGCTATAACAAGGCCTCCACTTGAACAAAGACCCGAAATTTCATTTGCCTTCCTAATTACTGTCGAAAAGATGTTGTGAAACTTGAAAGGTTCAGAAAAGATTTACAAGGATGTTGCCAGGGTTGGAGGGTTTGAGCTACAGGGAGAGGCTGTTTTCCCTGGAGCGTCGGAGGCTGAAGGGTGACCTTATAGAGGTTTATAAAATCATGAGGGGACATGGATAGGATAAATAGACAAAGTCTTTTCCCTGGGCGGGGGAGTCCAGAACTAGAGGGCATAGGTTTAGGGTGAGAGGGGAAAGATATAAAAGAGACCTAAGGGGCAACTTTTTCCACTCCAGGGTGGTATGTGTATGGAATGAGCTGCCAGAGGAAGTGGTGGAGGCTGGTACAATTGCAACATTTAAAAGGCATCTGGATGGGGATATTAATAGGAAGGGTTTGGAGGGATATGGGCCAGGTGCTGGCAGGTGGGACTACATTGGGTTGAGATATCTGGTCAGCATGGACGGGTTGGACTAAAGGGTCTGTTTCCATGCTGTACATCTCTATGACTCTATGACTTACTCTGGCAAAATGCTGAGTTATTGATTCATTTACCAGTTCGCCTAAATCATTCTGTACCAAAACTTTCCACATTCTCTCTTTCTTTCTACTTAAAGAATCCTCTCTCTTCTTCCCACCAAAGTGGACAATCTCATATTTTTCTACATTACAGCCCACCTGCCAAACTTTCATCGTCTTACCTAACCTTATAGGTTCTGCTGCTGATCATGCCAGACAGATTCTGCAGTTCAGGACAATATCTACTGAAGTTTCCAAGGAGAAGGGGTGATCTAATTGAGGTATACAAGATGTTCAAAGGGATTGATGAAGGATCTAGAGAGAAGATGTTTTCTCATCTGGGGCGATCTATAACATGAGGTCATCATTCGAAGGAGTTGGCTGATTTAGAATAGAGAAGAGCAGATGTTACTTCTCTGAAAGGGTCGTTAACCTGTATAGTTCGTTATCCCAGAACGTGGCAGGTGTCGGGAGAGTCAGTGCTGAGGGAGTGGGTGCTGTGGGAGGGTCAGTGCTGAGGGAGGGGGCGCTGTGGGAGGGTCAGTGCTGAGGGAGGGGGCGCTGTGGGAGGGTCAGTGCTGAGGGAGGGGGCGCTGTGGGAGGGTCAGTGCTGAGGGAGGGGGCGCTGTGGGAGGGTCAGTGCTGGGGGAGCGGGCGCTGTGGGAGGGTCAGTGCTGGGGGAGCGGGCACTGTGGGAGGGTCAGTGCTGGGGGAGCGGGCACTGTGGGAGGGTCAGTGCTGGGGGAGCGGGCACTGTGGGAGGGTCAGTGCTGGGGGAGCGGGCACTGTGGGAGGGTCGGTGCTGACAGAGCAGTGGGAGAGCTGGGTACATGTGCTATGGCCCATTATACCTCCAGTGTGGTGTGTGACTCTTGATTTCTGCCGTTTTTATGTTTGTTGTGTGTCATTCTGTTGGCAATCACAGTCACACCCAGTTAATAAAACACAGCAAACAATTCCCTCTGTGTGTGTGTTCCTTATCGTAGCCCTGGCCTTCCAGCTGGAAGGACAAACGGATGTAAGTCAGACACATTAAACTGGGAAGGCCTAACTCCAAGGTCTTCCATTCACCAGCTGGGGGATAGCAGGAGAATGGGCCACTCACACCAGACAGTGGGAGCAGCTCTGATCCCTCACTTCCCCCCCATTCCTGAACACTGCCCGTTAATCAGAGTGACTCCGTTCGGAGAGACCTCCTGAGAAGCCTATTGCTGAAAATAGGGGTCCATTAGCCAACATCTCTCACAGCCATTGGGACAAGCCCAAGAATCACCAAATTATTAACGAACCAGGAGACTTGCTGTTCCCCACGGCAACAGTTCAGCCAGTCGCCATCCAACTACCAATCTGGTTCCCCGTCGGGTAAGTGGTTGTGACCACCTGAAATGTGGATCTCTTGCACGTGTGTCCTGATGGGAACTCACCGTGAAGTATCTTCAGCAGAGTTTAGGTTGTTTCACAATCTGATCAACTCTGCCCTTTGACCCCAGGCCCAAATAAAGGTCATCCACTTAAAGGTGGGCCATAGCAACCAACCAACATGCAGAGAAACACAATATGGTGGGCATCCTGTGGAGTAGCATGGACTAATTTGTGGGTGTGCGTGTGTGTGTGTGTACACGTATGTCATGAGGATGTCCCAAGCTCCATATGAATAAAATCTTTCTTTTTAAAAAAAGGAGCAGGAGTAGGCCATTGAGCCCTTCCAGCCTCTGCTACCCCATTCGATCAGATCGTAGCAGACCTATAGGGGTGACCCTTCACCTCCTCCAAAACCATTGTCAATCAGAAACCACACGAAAGTGGCGTTGACTATGATCAGTCACCCTCCCCCACCATCCCCAAGACCCAAACCCTCTCTGGGGGAGTGAGAATTCCACAGACTCTCCGCACTCAGAGCGAAGAAATTCATCCTTATCTTCATCTTTAATGGGATGCTCCATTATTGTCCGCGCTTTGCCCAGGTAGGACCCTGTTAAAGCACCCTCCCACCCCCCTGACCATTATTGGCGTCAATAAGATCACCTCTCATACTACTAAACACCAGTGGGTATCAGCTAAACCTGCTCCACCTAACCTTCCACCCCCGCAGCCAACCTCTAACACTCATCCTTTCCTCTCTCCCTCTTGATTTCTGAGTTCCTGCTACAGTGAACATAGGTGCAGGAAGCTGGGCTATTTCTCCCGTAACCTTGTTCAAGCAGATCTCTTACTTCAACACCATTTTCCCCTCACCGTCCCTTCATGTCCCTACTATCAAGAATCTTCTCGGCCTCCATCTTGAACACGCTCTGTGACTGAGCCAACCCTACCCTCCCCCGATTCCCCACTCTCTGAGGGAAAATACTCCCCCTCCTCTCAGTCCAAAATGGCCAGCCCCTTATCCTGAGTTGCTTGTGACCTCCCCACCCAAGATCGGGGGAGTGACCACCCCCCTGTAAGAGTGTTATTTTCTTTATAATTCTAAACTCCAAAGAATGTAGGGCCCAGTCTTCTCAAGTGTCACCTCATGGAAACCATAGAAACCAGCAGCAGGAGTACACCTTTTGGTCAGAGAGATGTACAGCATGGAAACAGACCTTTTGGTCCAACTCGTCTGTGCCGACCAGATATCCTAACCTAATCTTGTCCCATTTGCCAGCACTTGGCCCATATCCCTCTAAACCTTTCCTATTCATATACCCTTCCAGATGCCTTTTAAATGCTGTAATTGTACCAGCCTCCACCACTTCCTCTGGCAGCTCATTCCACACACACACACCACCCTCTGCATGAAAAAGTTGCCCCTTAGGTCCCTTTTAAATCTTTCCCCTCTCACCCTAAACCTATGACCTCTAGTTCTGGACTCCCCAACCCCAGAGAAAAGACATTGTCTATCTATCCTATCCATGTCCCCTCATGATTTTATAAACCTCTATAAGGTCACCCCTCAGCCTCCAGGGAAAATAGCCCCAGCCTACAGCCCTGTAGCTCAAACCCTCCAGCGTCCTTGTAAACCTTCCAAGTTTCACATCCTACCGATAGCAGGGAGAAGCAGATTTGAACACGGTATTCCTTCAAGTCTGCTCCAGCGTTCAGTAGAATCGGATCCAATCCCAATCTCGACGCCCACCTTCTCCCAATAGCCCCTTTATAATCTGAGATCCTTCTTGACCACACTCAGTGAGCTGGATTGAACCGGTCTCGGTGCGGGCTGGCCATGGGTTTGACTGATTCGCTTGCTTTTTTGCTGTTGCCAGGGATGTTGAACGATGGCGCACGGGGGCATCAAGACTTCCAGCGGGGACTACATAGATGCATCATGGGAGCTGAAGATCGCTGTGGAAGAATTGGGTCCTGAGGCGGATCCCATCACCTTGAGAGTGAACGGCGATGTGCACATCGGTGGTGTCATCCTTCAACTTGTGGAGAAAATCGGTAAGCACCAACAAATCTGACGGTCAGCGTCAGTGAGACCGGGGGTACAAGGCCTGGGATTGTCATCTCAAACCCAGTCACCTGTCCAAAGTCAACCACAGTTGCAGTCAGTGGTCTGAAAGACCAGGCTTGGTAAAGGACCTCTGTGTATGAATGCAATGCCACAGAATGTATTATGTTGCTCGCGGTAAATAGTTATTTGGCCGCTCAGGGGAAGTAGATAAAAGACATGTTCTGTCGGAGGATTTTTTTTTGACTTGCAGCGCAATTTGCAAGAAGCTTTAAGAGAGAGGCTGGGGCTGAGGGACGACCTTATAAAGGTTCGTAATATCATGAGGGGCGTGGATAGGGAAAATAGCTTTACCCCTGGGGTGGGGAGGCCAAAACTAGAGGGCATAGGTTAAAGGTGAGCGGGGACCTGAGGGGCAACTTTTTCACGCGGAGGGTGGTGTGTGTATGGAATGAGCTGCCAGAGGAAGTGGTGGAGGCTGGTACAGCATTTAAAAGGCATCTGGATGGATACATGAATAGGAAGGATTTGGAGGGATATGAGCCAAGTGCTGACAAATGGGACTGGATTAGGTTAGGGTATCTGGTTGGCATGGGTGAGTTGGGCTGAAGGGTCTGTTTCCCTGCTGGACATCTTTGTGGAACAGACCTGCTGAGGGAGTGGTGGGTGTGGGGACAGTTCCAACATTTAAAAGACATTTTGGATAAGGACCTGGATAGGAAAAGGATTGGAGGGATATGGGCCAGGAGTGAGGCAGCTGGGACTAGTTTAGTTTGGGGTTAGGGTCAGCACAGACTGGTTGGACCGAAGGGTCTGTTTCTGTGCTGCTGGGGGTGGGGGAGTGTGCAAGAGTTAGACTGTGCGGGAGGAGAGTGCTGAAGGCTGGAAAGTGGGATCTGACTGGCCCTGGGGGGGGGGGATGCACCAGTTAAATGATGACTGACAGCTAACCAACAAGCATTGTTTAAATTTAAACCAGCGTTTCACTGATGGTCTATTATAAGACTGTCAGTCAGTCTTGCAGTGTGGCGCAGTTGCAAATTCAGGAAGCTATTTATATTGATGTGTGGTTCCCAATTCTTCGCAAATACACATTTAGACACATCACATCTGTTTGGACTTGTCAAAAAAACAGATCAAACTCTAACACATTCCTCAGAAAACGCCTGGAGCAATCAGACTCAACCTTCCTTGGTTTAACTGAAGGGGTATTTTCCCCCAGTGTTAGGTCTGGGGTTAGTTGAAGGGGTATGGGTGCTATATGGCCTCTAGGGTAAATCTCCCTCAGAAATGCAACTGGCCATTGTTGCACAGTAACCAATAATTAGACAGAATGAAATCTTCATAACCCCCTGGTTAGTTACAGCTAACTTGGAAAACAAACTCTATCGTGCAGTGGGCACTCCCAAAGAATGGGGTTCCGGAATCATCGAGATGTACAGCACAGAAACAGACCCTTCGGCCCAACCTGTCCATGCTGACCAGATATTCCCAACCTAATCCAATCCCATTTGCCAGCACCCGGCCCATATCCCTCCAAACCCTTCCTATTCATATACCCATCCAAATGCCTCTTAAATATTGTCATTGTACCAGCTTCCACCACTTCCTCTGGTAGCTCATTCCATACATGTACCACCCTCTGTGTGAAAAAGTTGCCCCTTAGATCTTTTTTTTATATCTTTCCCCTCTCACCCTAAACCTATGCCCCTCTAGTTCTGGACTCTTCCTCGACCCCAGGGAAAAGACTTTGTCTATTTACTCTATCCATGCCCCTCATAATTTTGTAAACCTCTATAAGGTCACCCCTCAGCCTCTGACGCTCCAGGGAAAACAGCCCCAGCCTGTTCAGCCTCTCCCTATAGCTCAAACCCTCCAACCCTGGCAACATCCTTGTAAATCTTTTCTGATCTCTTTCAAGTTCCACAACATCCTTCTTATAGCAGGGAGACCAGAACTGAACGCAGTATTCCAAAAGCAGCCAAATCAATGTCCTGTACAGTCAGTTAGCTCAGTTGGCTGGATGGTTGGTTAGGGGTGATACAGCGATGTTGATAGTGTAAGTTCAATTCCTGCACTGGTTCAGGTTACCATGAAGGGTTGTCCTCCCACCCTCACCAGAAATGTGGTGACCCTCTGGTTAAACCTACACCACTTGTCTCTCTCCAACACTATGGCTCAGTGGTTAGCACTGTTGCCTTGTGGCGTTGGGGACCCGGGTTTGATCCCACCCTCAGGCGAGTGACTGTGTGGAGTTTGCACATTCTCCCCGTGTCTGCGTGGGTTTCCTCCGGGTGCTCCGGTTTCCTCCCGCAGTCCAAAGATGTGCAGTTTAGGGTGGATTGGCCTTGGAAAATAGAAGGATAGGGTGGGCTGCTTTTTGGGGGGTCAATGTGGACTCAATGGGCTGAATGGCCCGCTTCCACACAGTAAGGTTTGTATGATGAATGAGAGAATCCTCCCTTTCATGTTTTTACTAAGAACAGGGAGCCTAGAAGATGACCACTCTTTAAAGGTTTGGTGTGGCCGGGCCTGGTATTAATTCCTCCCCCTGATCCCACAATATTCCCACCCCCGGCCCCACCTCACGGTGGGTCTGGAGTCACATGTCGGCCCCTCTGATGCGGATAATCGCACAGAGGGTCTATTTTTGGACTAGGCCGCAGCCTGAGTTGGTGGCCCCTGAGTAGCCCCACCCTCCGCGGGTTGCTCTGCTTCGCTCGCTGTGTTTTTAACTTGTGTGCCTGAGCGGAAGGATGTGGTTCCGAGCTGTCAGCGGAACGCAGAGCAGAAGGGGAATGGCAGCCTAGCCTGGGGAGTCACGTGGTGGTGGTGGAGGTTGGGGGAGGAGGGCAACCCTGACTGGAGGCCTCTGCAGCAGGGAAAGGGCTGGCTGTGGGCGGAAGCCGAAGTGAAAAGAGACTGGGGACGCAGATCTCCAGACCCGGAGACACCACCTCTAGCCTACAGCCAGTTCGGCCATTTTGTAGCTTTGGCCGGGAGTGAAAGGGGAGCGGGAGGGGATAGGGAGAGTTGGGAAACGTGTCAATGCGAGTTACAACTCTGGTATTCCTTCATTCCTCCCCCCCCCCCCCCCCCCCCCCAACAACCGACTGTGTGTCCTAAGTCCAATTTTTCACCCGCTTCACACACACACACAGGATTTGAGCCATAGGGAGAGGCTGAATAGGCTGGGGCTGTTTTCCCTGGAGTGTCAGAGGCTGAGGGGTGATCTTACAGAGGTTTATAAAATCATGAGGGGCGTGGATAGGGTAAATAAATGGGATGGGGGAATCCAGAACTAGAGGGGCATAGGTTTAGGATGAGAGGGGAAAGATATAAAAGAGACCTAAGGGGCAACTTTTTCATGCAGAGGATGGTGTGTGTATGGAATGAGCTGCCAGAGGAAGTGGTGGAGGCTGGTACAATTACAACATTTAAAAGGTATCTGGATGGGTATATGAATAGGAAGGATTTGGAGGGATATGGGATCAAATGGGTGGCACAGTGGTTAGCACTGATGCCTCACAGCGCCAGGGACCCAGGTTCAATTCCCGCCTCGGGCAAACTGTGTGGAGTTTGCACATTCGCCCTATGTCTGTGTGGGTTTCCTCTAGGTGCCCTGGTTTCCTCCCACAATCCAAAGATGTGCAGGTTAGGTGAATTGGCCGTGCTAAATTGCCTGTAGTGTTAGGTGAAGGGGTAAATGTAGGGGAATGTGTCTGGGTGGGTTGCTCTTCGGAGGGTCGGTGTGGACTTGTTGGGCCAAAGGGCCTGTTTCCACACTGTTATACTCTTAAGTGTTGGCAAATGGGACTGGATTAGGTTGGGATATCTGGGCAGCACAGACGAGTTGGGCCGAAGGGTATGTTTCCGTGCTGCACATCTTGAGGATTCTATCCGCCTTCGAAAGGGTCGGCAGGACCGATAGTGAGGAAGTCCTGGGGGACCCGTGGGGGAGGGGGTGGGGGGGGTTGGGTCCATCCTCCTCGCGAGTGGGTGGACAGGGAGAGGGCCTGGGACAGAGTCGACAGAGAGGAGACTGCTCCCAGTCGCCGAAGCAGGAAGAACCCGGGAGGAGGGGAGCACGGACTTAGGATGGAGAAAATGGACACAGGAGGGGGCCCGAGGTTTCGGGAGTGTACTGCCTGTGGGAGAAGATCAGAGTTAGACCATTCAGCTCATCGATCGCGGCTGATGTGTCTCACAACCCCGTTCTCCCGCCTTCTCCCTGTAACCCCTGACCCCCTCACCAGTCAAGGCTCTATCCATCTCTGTCTCAAGTACACGCAATGACTTGGCCTCCACACCCCTCTACAGGCACGAGCTCCACAGATCCCCCACCCTCTGGCTGAAGTGATTCCTCCTCATCCCCGTCCCTTCACCCTGAGGTCCTGGTTCTACCCCGCTGGAAACAGCTTCTCCACTCCATCCAGGCCACTCAGTGTTCTGTACGTTTCAGTCCAATTTCCTCCCCCACTACCCCCCCCACCGTCCTGCTAAACTCCACCCAGTACAGACCCAGAGTCCCCAATATGACACTATGAGGGAGGAAGGTGCAGGGATAAAGAGAGAAGCCAGAGAAGAGGAATTGGGTGCACTTGCTCGTTCAGGGGAACCAGTGTGTTTGCGAGGAGCTGAACGGCCTCCCCGCTGATCTGGGGCAGTCGATGCGACTCCGAGAGTGGATTGAGGAAGTGGTGAGGGCTGATGCTTTGGGTTCCTGTGAGAGTTCGACAGCGCAGGTCCCCGGGAGCTGAGATCTGATGACTTTGTGCATTTTGTAGCTTCCGGATTTCCCAGTGGTGGTGACTGGTGTCGGGACCCTGCCCCGCCCAGTCTGGACGTGGGGCAACATTGCCCCATGCACGAATGCTGTCCCCCCCCCATCCCAATCTGGTGCTGCCTTTTTATCCCCCTCCTGACCCCTCTGCCCCTCCCAATTCCCAATTGCTAAGGAACAGGGCAAGCCCTCAGCTGGCCCTCACATCACATCATGGATGATCTGACCTAGGCCTCAAATCCTCCTTCATATCAGCTCCTCCAGAACCCCCCATCCTGGGGAAGGATGGTCTTGCTCTGAAGGGGTGCAGTGAGGGTTTCCCAGGCTGGTTCCAGGGATGGTGGGACTGACGTATGCAGAGAGATTGACTAGGTTAGGATGGCCCAGAGGAGTGAGGGGTGATCTCATGGAGACTAATAAAATTCGAACAGGACTAGCCAGGGTAGATGCAGGCAGGGTGTTCCCGATGGTGGGTATATCCAGAACCAAGGGTCACAGTCTGAGGATTCAGGGTGGACGGTTTAGGACGCAGATGAGGAGACATGTCTTCACCCAGAGAGTGGTGGGCCTGTGGAATTCATTACCACAGGGAGGAGTTGAGGACAAATCATTGAATGTGTCCAAGAGATTGCTCGATATAACACTTGGGGCGAATGGGATCGAAGGTTGTGGGGAGAAAGCAGTATGAGGCTGTTGAGTTGAATGGTCAGCCACGATGGTGAAGGATTGGGGAACAGGATGGAAGGGTGACAGAGATAGGGAGGGGGTGTAGGGGCTGGAGGGGGGTTACAGAGATAGGGAGGGGGTGGAGGGGCTGGAGGGTGTGATAGAGATAAGGAGGGGGTGTAGGGGCTGGAGGGGGTGACAGAGATGGGATGGGGATGTAGGGTCTGGAGGGGGGTTACAGAGATAGGGAGGGGGTGTCGGGGCTGGAGGGGGTGACAGAGATAGGGAGGGGGGTGTAGGGGCTGGGAGGGGTTACAGAGATAGGGAGGGGGTGTAGGGGCTGGGAGGGGGTTACAGAGATAGGGAGGAGGTGTAGGGGCTGGAGGGGGGTTACAGAGATAGGGAGGGGGTGTAGGGGCTGGAGGGGGGTTACAGAGATAGGGAGGGGGGTGGAGGGGCTGGAGGGTGTGATAGAGATAGGGAGGGGGTGACAGAGATAAGGAGGGGGTGTAGGGGCTGGAGGGGGGTGACAGAGATAGGGAGGGGCTGGAGGGGGTGACAGAGATAGGGAGGGGGTGTGGGATCTGGAGGGGGTAGTGGGTGACAGAGGGAGGAGTGGCCTGTTTGCTGTGTTACTATCAGTGTTATGAGCTGCTGGTGCTGGAAGTACAGGTCATTGTGGGTTCTGAGTGCTGGGCTATCGGAGAGCTGTGGTTAGCCTGGAGGGAGCTTCCCTTTTCCTAGGCAGCTGCCTGTTATCAGGCATTGGCTGTCATTTCCCGCCCCCCCCCCCCCCCCACCCCCACCTTATCAGTATCCTCCTTCCCCCAAGCTGCCTCTGGCTGGATAGTCAGAGATACTGAGTGTGTCTCTCTGTGGCACCAGCAGAGTCCCGGGATACACTCCAGTCTGGGTCCGGATGAAGGAGGGAGATTAGTGGTTATCAGGAGAGAGTCGCTCACCTATCCCCATCACTGAGTTTTATTTTTGTCCGTATCCAACAACCCTCCCCTCCCAGCCCCATCACTAGCCAAGGAGCTGCTCCGTAAAAGCTCTACATTTGAAGAGCGCCTTTGAGGACACCGGGCCCCCTCCAAGTGTGAAACAGCCAGTAAAGGACTTTATTTTTTGACCGGCGGGCTCGTTTGGGAAGGTAGAGACTGCAGCAGTCGGTTGCTGCACAGCAAGATCCCACGTGCACAGCAATGTGGGACTGACCTGGATCGTCTGTGTTTAGCAACGTTGGTCGAGGGTTCAATATCAGCCTCGGGACCCCAGGGAGAACATCACACACCCCTATCGTCTTGCAGCAGTGAATATGGGATGTCCCCCTCCCCCCCCCCCCCCCCCCCCCCCGTCCCTGCTAACAAGGGGATGTGATGGCCTAGTGGTATTATCACTAGACTGGAGTAATGTTCTGGGGATCCGGGTTCGAAACCCACCATGGCAGATGGTGCAATTTGAATTCAGTAACTGTCTGGAATTCGGAGTCTAATGGTGGCCATGAATCCATCGCCATCTGTTGGAAAGGTCCATCTGGGTGACTAATGCCCTTTAGGGAAGGAAACTACCATCCTTACCTGGCCTCGGCCTACTCATGGCTCCAGACCCACAGCGATGTGGTTGACTATGAATTGCCCTCTGGGTAATAAAGGATGGGTAATATGTGCTGGGCCCAGCCAGTGACACCCTTATCCCAGGAACAAATAAAAAGAAAAGCTAGATTCTCCATTTAATGTCTCATCTGAAATAATGGCAACTCCGACAGTGCCCACCCCCCTCAGCACTGACCCTCCGACAGTGCCCGCTCCCTCAGCACTGACCCTCCGACAGTGCCCGTTCCCTCAGCGCTGACCCTCCGACAGTGCCCGCTCCCTCAGCACTGACCCTCCGACAGTGCCCGTTCCCTCAGCGCTGACCCTCCGACAGTGCCCGTTCCCTCAGCGCTGACCCCTCCGACAGTGCCCGTTCCCTCAGCGCTGACCCTCCGACAGTGCCCGTTCCTCAGCGCTGACCCTCCGACAGTGCCCGCTCCCTCAGCACTGACCCTCCGACAGTGCCCGCTCCCTCAGCACTGACCCTCCGACAGTGCCCGCTCCCTCAGCACTGACCCTCCGACAGTGCCCGCTCCCTCAGCACTGACCCTCCGACAGTGCCCGCTCCCTCAGCACTGGACCCTCCGACAGTGCAGCACTCCCTCAGCACTGACCCTCTGACAGTGCCCGCTCCCTCAGCACTGACCCTCCAACAGTGCCCGCTCCCTCAGTGCTGACCCTCTGACAGTGCGGCACTCCCTCAGCACTGACCCTCCGACAGTGCGGCACTCCCTCAGCACTGACCTCTGACAAAGCAATATTGGATTAATGCAGATGTCTGGAAGGGGTGTAGGGGCAGAAAAAGGTGACAGAGATAGGGAGGGGGTGTAGGGGCTATAGGGGGTTACAGAGATAGGGAGGGGGTGTAGGAGTTGGAGGGGGGGTAGGGGCTGGAAGGGGTTACAGAGATAGGGAGGGGGTGTAGGGGCTGGAGGGGGTGTCAGGGATAGGGAGGGGGTTGTAGGGGTTGGAGGGAGTGACAGGGATAGGGAGGGGATGGTAGGGTTTGGAGGGGGTGACAGGGATAGGGAGGGTGTGTAGGGGCAAGAGGGGGTTACAGTGATAAGGAGGGGGTGTAGGGGCTAGAGGGGGTGACAGGGATAGGGAGGGGGGGGGGGAGGGGGGGGGGGGGGGTGTAGAGGCTGGAGGGGGTTACAGACATAGGGAGGGGGTGTAGGGGCTGGAGGGGGTGACAGAGATAGGGAGGGGGTGTAGGGGCTGGAGGGGGTTACAGTGATAAGGAGGGGGTGTAGGGGCTAGAGGGGGTGACAGGGATAGGGAGGAGGCTATTGGAAGGTTGGTGATATGGTCAGTGGGTGAGTCATGCCTCTGTGATGCCGATACTGTTCTATAGCTGATGGAGGGAATGGGAACGTTGGGATGGAGACTGCTCCTCATTCCCGGAAAGTCCAATGAGGTTGATTGTTTGTTTCCTGTCTGTCTGTCTGTCAGAGATAAAGAAGAACTGGTCGGACCATGGGCTGTGGTGGGAACAGAAGAATCGCTGGGTTCTGAAAACGAACTGGACTCTGGATAAATATGGAATCCAGGCAGATGCGAGGCTGCTTTTCACCCCCCAGCACAAGTCATTGCGTCTTCAGCTGCCCAACCTCAAAACGGTCAAACTGAAAGCCAGCTTCTCCTGTCCCGTCTTCAGCTCCATCATTGGCATCTGTAAGATACTCGGTAAGTCCCCCCTCCCTCGGCGCTGACCCTCCGACAGTGCCCCCCTCCCTCGGCGCTGACCCTCCGACAGTGCCCCCTCCCTCGGCACTGACCCTCCGACAGTGCCCCCTCCCTCAGCACTGACCCTCTGACAGTGCGGCACTCCCCTCGGCGCTGACCCTCCGACAGTGCCCCCTCCCTCGGCGCTGACCCTCTGACGGTGCCCCCTCCCTCAGCGCTGACCCTCCGACAGTGCCCCCCTCCCTTAGCGCTGACCCTCTGACAGTGCCCCCTCCCTCAGCGCTGACCCTCTGACAGTGCACCCTCCCTCGACGCTAATCCTCCAACAGTGCCCCTTCCCTTGCGCTGACCCTCCAACAGTGCCCCCTCCCTCGGCGCTGACCCTCCCTCCGTCTATCCTGGTGATAATTTCCCTTTCCCTCCAGCAGTAGGTGTGAACTGGTTAGACCTGTTTGCCAAGTACAGTGGTTCTTATGTAGCTGCCGGGCACATCCTTCCCTTCGGCTGTGGAACATCGGTGTCTTAGGCTGAGCGAGCGTTTATTACCCAACCCCTTAACTCCCCCGAGGGCACTGAACAGTCAGCCACATCCGGGAAATTAGCTGGACAGGTGGAGATTTTAATTTGAGATAAAATCCCACCAATTGCCAGTGAAGATGCGATCCCAGATTCCCAGCACTAAGCTGACGGTGAGTCACTGGATCCACAATGTTAACTCTGCTCTCTCTTTCCACAGATGCTGCCAGACCTGCTGAGTTTCTCCAGCAATTTCTGTTTTTGTTTTGGCGACGGAGGGGTGGTTCTGGGAGTGTACCAAAGTCATTTCCCTGACACGGGGATGGTGTTGAATAAACCTTTTGGACCATATCCTGGAGTTGTGTGACTTCTGACTCTGTCTGCCACAGTTCAACACCGGAATCTCCCCATTAGAAAACATCAAACGCAGTTAGAATACTGTGTGCAATTCTGGAATCCATATCCTAGCAGCGAATGTGACAGCGCGGTGGAGAGATTTACCAGGATCGGGAACAGCTGGAGAAACCCAAGCAGGTCCGGCAGCGTCTGTGGAGAGAGGAGGCAGAGTGAAAGTTTCGGGTGCCTTCACTAGAACGACTCTGGATCTGTGCAGGGTAGTACTCAGTCTGTCAGGTCTGGGCTCTGAGAGATACATGTGAATGAACCCAGCCCATCCCTCACTCTTGGCCTCTTCCTTTCCCCTTTCAGATATCCGTCACCCAGAGGAGCTATCGCTGCTGAAACCTCTAGATGACCCCAACCAGAGGAGGAAGAAAAAGGAGAGGGATAGTGAACCCGAGGAGGAGGTGGTGGATTTGGAAAGTCTCACCCCGTCTCGAGGAACACAAAGTAATGACCCTGTACAAACGTCTGGTCTTGACACCTGAGAGAGAAAGAGAGAGAGAGAGAGAGAGATTTCAAACCTGTTGGGACCTAGTCAGGAAAGCGAGCTGGGAGGGACGCCGAGGGGGATTTGGAGAGTCTGAGCGAGTGGGTGAACAGATGCATGCAGTATGGAGAGAGGCTTTTGCCCGAAACGTTGATTTCGCTGCTCGTTGGATGCTGCCTGAACTGCTGTGCTCTTCCAGCACCACTAATCCAGTATTTGATTTTCAGCATCTGCAGTCATTGTTTTTACCATGCAGAGAGAGTTGTAGAGATGTAAACAGCATGGAAACAGACCCTTTCAGTCCCAACTCGTTCCAGATATCCCAAGTCATCTCAATCCTATAATCCTCTTTCCCAAAGAATGGGCGCTATGGAATCATACAGCACGGAAACAGATCCTCAGTCCATCTCACCCGTGCCGATCAGATATCCGAACCTAATCTAATCCCGTCTGCCAGCATTTGGCCCATATCCCTCTAAACCCTTCCTGTTCATGTCCCCATCCAGATGCCTTTTAAATGCTGTCATTGTACCAATCTCCACCACATCCTCTGGCAGCTCATTCCATACCACGTCCCACCCTCTGGGTGAAAAAGTTTCCCCTTAGGTCCCTTTTAAGTTATTCCCCTCTCACCTTCAACCTATTCCCTCTCGAGTCATAGAAATGGACTGCACAGGAACAGATCCTTCAATCCCAACTCATCCATGCTGATCAGATATCTTAAATTTAACTCATCCCATTTGCCAGCATTTGTTCTATATCCCTCTAAACCCTCCTACTCATATACCCATCGGATGGCAGTTAAAATGTTTTGGAATCCCCTACCCCAGGGAAAAACACCTTGTCTATTTACCCTATTCCATGTCCCCTCATGATTTTGTAAACCTCTATAAGGTCACCCCTCAGCCTCCGACGCTCCAGGGAAAACAGCCCCAGGCCTGTTCAGCCTCTCCCTGTAGCTCTACCCCTCCAACATCTTTGTAACTGATCAGGGTTAGCAGGAGAAACAGCGTATTTCACTAACAGTGAGAGAGCGGGCAGTGTCGAAGTTGAGAAGGAGCTGGGTGTCTGTGTTCAGGAATCACTGAGGGTTCACTTGTTGGGGCAGCAGGCAATGGGGAAGGTCAGTGCTGTGCCAGCCTTTCTCACCGGTGGCTCTGCCAGGGGAGGAGGGTGCCTTGCTCAGGCTGTATTGTGCCTGGGGTGAGAGATTCCCGGAGTATTGTGTGTGGGAATCTGGTCTCCTTATCCATGGGAGGTTACAGTTGTCTGAGAGAGAGTACGATAGAGTGATGGCGCGGGTGTTGCGATAGTCCCTGAGAGATTCTCTCTGTAGTTTGGAGGAATGTGAGGTAATCTGGGTGAAGAACACACCGTTTTTACAAAAGCCCTGGATGGGGGTCAGTGGGGGGGAGGTTACCCCACCTCCTCCCTACAGTGCTGGGGGGTGGGGTTAAAGGGGCATTGTGAACCGGGGTGGGGGGGGGAGTGAGCTGGAATTCAGCCTCAGGGTAAGGGGTCGGCCATTTTGGACTGAGATGGGGAGGAATGTCTTCACCAGCAGCGTGGGAATTCCCGGAGGGGAACGGAGACTCCGACAGTGAGAGAGGGAGATTTCAAGAAGTGAGAGATCTGGAGGGTGTGGGGGCGGGTGGGGGGGGTAGATGGGGGAGATAGCGTTGATGTGGATGGTCAGTCACAACCACCTCGAACAGCACAGCAGGTTCGACAGACCGAGTGGCCTCTTCCCCACCCCGGCTTCGATTTCTTTGATGTTTCAGCCAGGATTGGGAAGTTCGCGCGGGGAGAGGGAGAGAGGACCGGAGATGCTGTGGGATCGTTGCTGCTCGGGACAGGGGTGGGGGAGAGGGGGTGAGAAGAATTTGGGGAGGGGGCTTTTGGATCGAGTCGACGAGGGAGAGACCGTTCCCGGTGGCAGGAGTGTCGGTCAGCAGAGGATGGAAGAGAATGGGAACAGATTCCAAGTGATGGAGTTGGGGGTGGGTGGGGGGTGGAAGGGGAATTTCGATTGGAGAAATTTCGAGTTGGTGCGTTCTGGGGGTTGGGGGGGGAGCAGGTTCAATTGAAACTTTCAAAAGGACAGTGGGGGTGGGTTTGCTGGAAATTTGTACAGAACTGTGGGGGGGGGAGAGAGGGAGGGAGAGACAGAGAGAGAGAGGAGGAACAAATTGGAGAGGTCTTTACAAAGAGCCAGCACAGGATACATGGGCTGAATGGACTCCTGTGCTTTATCGGCCTGCTGCTCGGTAAGCGTGCATATGGTTTTGGACAGAGCGCGATAGTGACGTTTGTGTGGTGATGGGTCTGCCCCCCCCCCCTTCCATGGAACTCATCCGAGCAGAACCTTCTACATTTGCCACACTCCATTCTGCTTTTGTCTCACTTGGGGCAGTGTCTTGGCTGCCCTGAGGGGGGCAGTGTCGAGCTGAGCCCACGGACTTGACTCAGCATTGCCACCTGGTGGCTGTGGCTGGCGTGGCGAACCGCAGCCCCTTCCAGGCATTTGGTCCCAGATCCTGGGGAGGCTGTGCACTTGGGGTGCACATTGGCAACTACAACCACCTCATTTACCCTACTGCCTGAAGGTGCTGATTCAGGGGTCCATGCAGGTCACCATCGGTTTGTTCCCTGTCGGTCATCATATTCCTACCCCTAGTTTCTGTCTTGTGTGTGCATGAGTGTGTCTGTGTGTGTGTGTGTCTGTGTCCAGCGCCTGTGTGTGTGTGTGTGTGTGTGTGTATTCACTCATTCATAGGATGTGGGGGTCGCTGGCTGGGCCCAGGATTTACTGCCCCCGTCCCTAGTTGCCCCCCTTGAGGAGGTGGGGGGGTGAGCTGCCGTCTTGACCCCCTGCAGTCCATGTGCTGTGGGTAGACCCACAGTGTCCCTTAGGGAGGGAATCCCAGGATTCTGACCCAGCCAGACTGAGGGAACGGCGAGATATTTCCAAGTCGGGATGGTGAGGGGCTCGGAGG